>NC_088685.1:197355746-198555746 GCF_028017835.1 Emys orbicularis
GTTTTTGTTTGTTTTTTCTAATCACCAGCAATACAGCACTTGAAGTCAATGGGATCACTTGTGTTCATGTACTTTGCTGGATCAGAGCTAGAGTACTCCGCATCGTGCAGGAATGAACCTTAATTAGTAAACCAATATTAAGAATTATATTTTGTTTAGAATTTAATGTCACAGCAGTGCTCTCAACTTTCCCTTGAGGTTGTTTTCAAATCTCATTAACATCAATAAGAAATAACTTAGTGTGTTAATAGCAGAGATCAATGCAAGGGAGGAAGAAGATGGTTCGTTAGCTCTATGTAGAAATATGGTGGTAGATAAAAATAAAATCACCTCCCACTTCACAAGAAAAAAAATATCAAGATTAATTTTCTTCCCCTCCTGCATCTTAAATCTTTTGCTATAATTAGTGGTCTTTATAGAAGCTGTGAGAAGGGATAATTGTTTACTCAACTTGCACACTGAGAAACAGGAAACAGAGTGGCAATCACATGCAATTGACTGGAATTTTTATTACAGATGTCACAAAGCTTCTAGAGTCATAAAAACACTGCAAAAATTAATAATAATAATGCAAGATCCTGAAAGCCTGCACCATGAATCACAGGGGACCCTGTACTTAGATGACAGTGTTTACCTTTAATAATGGAACTAAAACAGTGTGAAACCACAAAGTATGAAACAAATGATATCCAACTGCTGCCTGTCCCCTGACTGCCCCCCCAACCCCTGACCCATCTAACCCCCCTTTCT
This sequence comes from Emys orbicularis, assembly GCF_028017835.1. Taxonomy (NCBI): domain Eukaryota; kingdom Metazoa; phylum Chordata; order Testudines; family Emydidae; genus Emys; species Emys orbicularis. Next base: position 197,356,497 of record NC_088685.1, read on the forward strand.
CCTTGTCCCTTGACTGCCCCCCCCGGAACCCCCTACCCCTTCTCCAAGCCCCCAGCCCCCTTACCGTGCCACTCAGACCAGCGTGTCTGGCTTCACAGAGCACCAGACATGCTGCTGCATACATGTTGCCGTGCTCCCCTGCGGAGCCACAGCCAGCCCCCCAACCCCCCCCCCCCCTCCCAGCACCTGCCTTCCAGATTTGAACACCTCAAAATTCAGGAGTGCTCAAGCTCAGTTTGGTCAGCTGTTCCTTCATTTCTCCCAAATCAAATACACTGATCACTGTAACTTGCTGTAGAAAAAATAGGATAAAATTGAGCAAGAAATGCTTCCCAGTGGTTATTAGGACTGGAATTGCTATTTTCAACAGCCATTGCCTTTTGTTTGTTTAAAAGGAAGACAGTGATATTGCATTGGCAAATTCCCCATAGAAAGAAAGAGTGGAACAAAAGAATAATAAAGGCACCTCAACTTTTCCTCATTTATGTAGGACAGTCTTATAATATGCATCCAGATATCCTCCAGTCACACAAGCTGAAAATTGTTCCACTTTACTGCAGTTCTGTAACCATATGGGAATCAATCCTGTCTGTGTTCTGTGCACATCCAAAATTCCTGCTGAATGACCGGCCCTGGGAGCGAGTTACCAGTGACCCAGGGCTGCGGCGGAAGGAGGGTGCAGGGCGGGGGGGGGAGAGCCCAGGGCTGGGGTGGAAGGGGGTGTGTGGGGGGGGCAATGGTGGGGGGGTAGGGGGGAGCTCAGAGCTGAGGTGGCAGGGTGTGTGTGGGGGGGAGAGCCCAGGGCTGGGGCGGCAGGGGGGTGCGAGTGGGGGGGTGAGAGCCCAGGGCTGGGGCGGCAGGGGGGGTGCGGGTCGGGGGGGGGGGGAGAGCCCAGGGCGGGTGGTGCGGGTGGTGGAAGAGAGCCCAGGGTTGGGGCAGCAGGGGGGTGCGGCAAGGAGCCCAGGGCTGGGACGGGGGGCAGCCAAAAATTTTTTTGCTTGGGGCGGCAAAAAACCTAGAGCCGGCCCTGTAAGAAGCATTTTCAGCACTGCTTTTCACACGTTCATGTGGAAGCAGGAGTCTTTGTAGCTGTGAAAATAACCTTCAAAATGTGAACTGAATACAAGCTGAAATGAGGTCTGCCTGATTCTGCAGACAGCTTGAAACAAATGAAATGTCACATGCCCAATTCAACTCCAGGTATTATTAATGAAGACTAAGAGGATGGATAACAATGTTGACATTTTAAAGTATTGAACTACGAGTTATTTGAGGAGGGAGAGCAAGCTAATGTGCTCCATTGCTGGATATGGTAGCAGATATTGGGGCAGACAGTTAGTTACTATTAAAAACTTTCTTCATCTTCCAAAATTTAAAGTCACCTAACAGCTTTGCTCAAAAGGAGGAAGGAAAAAGGAGTTGCATCCACTCCCCAGAGCCTCAACTGTCTCTCGGTCACCAAAAAACAGCAACAAAAGATCACCACATCTTTCTGAATGTCAAAAGCCCAAACAATCCCCTAACAGCTTCAGGGGAGGTATCTGCAGGGGAGGGCAGCGCACGGAGCCCTCTTCCTCCTCTCTCTCCCAGGGGCCGCAGGGACGTGATGCCGGCCACTTCCGGGAGCTGCGTGGGGCTGGGGCAGACAAGGAGCCTGCCTTAGCCCCACTGCCACCCCGGAGCCGCTCCAAGTAAATGCCCCAACCCCCTGCCCTGAGCCCCCTGCTGCACCCCTCCTGCACCCCAACCCCCTGCCCTAAGCACCCTCGTACACCCCGCACCCCTCCTGTGCGCCAACCCCTTGCCCTGAGCCCCTTCCTGCACACACACATACCCGCACCCCAACCCCTGCCCTACATTCATGGCCCTGCATGCAATTTCCCCACCCAGATGTGGCCCTCGGGCCAAAAAGTTTGCCCACCCCTGACTTAGAGGGTACAGGAATTTGGAAGGGAGCAAACTGATGACATTTCATTCAGTCAGGAAAATCTATCTGGACTTAAGGCAGACCGAAACTCAAAAATATTCCAACCCTCAATTTTTACAGTGACTGCCACACCAAATCTGACTTGAGTTCAGATTGTTATAATCTGATGGGAAATATATGGATTCTAGAAAAAAGAACAGGAGTACTTGTGGCACCTTAGAGACTAACAAATTTATTAGAGCATAAGCTTTCGTGGGCTACAACCCACTTCTTCGGACTAACTAATAAATTTGTTAGTCTCTAAGGTGCCACAAGTACTCCTGTTCTTTTTGCGGATACAGACTAACACGGCTGCTACTCTGAAACCTATGGATTCTAGGTTTCTTTAACTGTACATTACTGCTAAGAAATTAAAAGTGAACCAAAATCCCAAATAGCTAACATTCAATCATAATTTCACAATATTTTTAGTGTGCACAGAAGAGATGGCAAAAAGCACCACACTCCTAGAAGTGTGTTTACACCACAGACAAGAAAGTCCACTCAGCAGAGCTAAATTAGTTTGTACTCCATAAAAAATGCAGATAAAACACTAAAATAACTGAAGTTTACCAAGGGTTAAAGTACAAAACCAGGAAACAAATATTGTATGCATCTAACATATTACAAACAAGAGAAAGGTGAAAAAAATAATTGGAAACCCTTTTTAAAGCTGTTGTTATATCCAGTCATAAATAACTGAAAAGATTTTTGGGTTTTGGCATTATTAGCACACATTAGCGACTTATTTTGCTCATTAACAGGTCAATATATATTACACTACTTGTAAAAATACATTTATTAAATTATATCCCAGTAGTCTGAAAAAAAAAGAAATTCAGCTAACAGCTGAATTAATTACTAATCATTTTAGGCATGAACTTGAAAAATCGCTTTTGTCTAAACCAATTTAAAGTGAAAATAAATTACTATAAAACACATTTGATCATTCTAATATATTATACTCATATGGTAAAGTACTAAAAAGGTCTATATATAACCATAAACACACAAATTAGTTTTCAGATTCTTCTAAAAAGAAGCTTGAACAGATGGCTACATCTTCCCATCAATTGTTTTACTCTAGTTTAGGCAACAATATTATGTGTACAATTAAAACTACAACTTTATGGTTTAACAGAAACTAACAGAAAGCACTAGCAGTATGAGAAAGTAATACACCTCTACCCCGATATAACACGACCCGATATAACGTGAATTCGGATATAACGCGGTAAAGCAGTGCTCCGAGGGGGCGGGGCTGCACACTCCGGCGGATCAAAGCAAGTTTGATATAACGCGGTTTCACCTATAACGCAGTAAGATTTTTGGCTCCCAAGGACATCGTTATATCGGGGTAGAGGTGTATATCCCAAAGGCCTATGATTCTAGCACCCCCATTGACCTGGGAATTAACACCCCTCTAGCACTACAACAGACAAACACAGGACTGCTGGTAAAATACCTTTATTTCCGTCCCCAGTCGCATGAGGATTACAAACAATTTAAATTTGTTACATGGCAGGCTGATACTAGCTACTATGACAAGCAGGATCACCACAATACTACCAGTTAATATTACTCAGCAGCACTTTTGCCATTGATTTGTGTTAGATTGGTAAAATGTTTTAGATCAGTGGTTCTGAAACTATTTACTGTTGCGGGCCACATGTGCAGCTCTCTATTTGGGCCTCATCCACACAATATATACACTACCTGTACATCTACAAAAAAAAAAGTTTCGTATTTGTTACATGACAGCAATACAATTCAAATCGATACAGCACCTTTCATTTCAACACTGGCAAATGTCTGCCAAGAGCATTTTAAATTAGCAAAATAAGTCAAAATATTAACTGTTAAAATTAATTTACTGTAAGGGAGGCATGACATGGTGTATCGCCACCCTCACTTCCGCACTGCTGCTGGCGATGCAGCTGGGCTGAGCACCTGGAGAGTACGGCTGCTGAGCCTGCCTGAAAAGATGGGGAGCCCTGCCCCCCAGCTAGGGACTGCCCCCATGCACCCGACCCCCAGCCAGGGACTGCCCCCCACGCACCCAGCTCCTCCACCAAATGACTGCCTCCCCAAGCCAGGAAATGTCCCCCCCCCGCATCATCCAAAACCCCTGGGACTGTACCCCCAGCATCCCCCAACCCCCAACACTGGGCTAACACTCGTGCCTGCCCTGCAGAGACAGGGTGCCCTGTCCAGGGCAGAACGGCCCCCTGAGGGACTGCCCTCCATGCACACAGCCCCCACCTAGGAACTGTCCCCCATGCACACAGCCCCCACCTAGGAACTGTCCCCTATGCACATAGCCCCCACTTAGGAACTGCCCCCAGCAGCACCCAGCAACTCCTCCCCCCCCCCGAGGAGTCCCCCCCAGAACTCAACCCCTCCCATCCAGGGACTATGCCCCAGTATCTAGCCCCCCATCCAGGGACTGCCCCCAGCCACCAGTCCCCCCACCTAGAGTCTGTCCCCCCATGCACCAGCTGAACCCCCCTCCCTGTGGCCCTGGCCCCCTGCACCCACTCCCTGCACCCCTTCCCCATTGGTCTCCTACCTTGGCTGCACATAGCTCAGCCATGCAGCCCACCCTGCCCCAGTGATCCTAGTACCGGGAAGTTAGCTCCAGCCGGGGTCACTGGACCCACAATCCCGCAGGGGAGTGGGAGGGGGCACTGAGCTCCCTAGCCTCCTGCTATTGCTGCTGGGCCCGATCCTGCACCGCCCCATTTTACACCCCCACGAGCAGCTCTGCACCCGGGGCAGGTGTCCCTCCCACCCAGCTCTAGTTACAGCCCTGAGGAGGTCACATGAGCTGCAGCTGTGCGCTGATTGGGCCGCAAGCAGCCCACGGGTTGAGAATCACTGGTTTAGATGGATAACTATGACTCTTGGGCTGGCCAGACAGTGGAGTTCCACACAAAGATAGTGGAGTGGGAAATGCATGTCCTGAGCTGCAGCAGAGTTAACACACTTAATTCCTGAGGGCTTAGTACAGCCACTAGCGCTTAAGTGAAGACACTCCTACACAGACGGGAGAGCTTCTCCTGTCGGCGTAGTTAATCCACTTTCCCAAGAGGGGGTAGCTATGTTGACACAGCACTGTCTATGCAGTGGGTTAGGTCAGTATAACTACGTTACCACGGGGTGTGGATTTTTCACACCCTTGGGCAATGTAGTTTATACTGCTATAGGTCTGTAGTGTAGACCTGGCCTCAGTCACCAGCTAACCTCTCCATCATTGCAACTGCTTATTTTGAACTTTAGGAAAAGCTAATTGTATTGTAGACCTTGACAACCAGAGGAGGCCACTGAGGGAAGAAGAGTGGAAAACAGAGGCAACTTCTGCATTTGAAGATTGCCTCTAAGAACCCCAACACCAGGGTAAAGAAAAATAGACTTGTTTTGGGGATAGGGCTAGAAGAAAATGTACTTCGGCAACAGCATTGGAAATTACAAGTAAGAGCTGTCCTTTCAGTTTCCTTCTATTTTTATAAAATTCCATCCAAACAACTCCTAATAAAGAGAGGACTTTAGGAGTTGGATCCCTTGTTACATTGGCTTGTGGTTCATCATGTGACCAAAGCTTAACAGAACAGACACTAAGTGCAAGAGTAATAGATCACTAATTTACAAAGGAGACTTCAGTGGTAGGTTTTTCAGTTCAATATAGAAAGAGCTTTATTATGAAAAGCCTCAGTTACACTTCAAGGTAAACATAAGCAAATGTTTTAGTCTCATGTTAAACTACCATTTTTATTATAATCGTAAATATTGTTTTGGGTAATGGATTTAAAAAATATCTTTTCTTGCTTATTCTTTTAATCCAATTCAAATGTCTAGGTCAGTGCTTCTCAAAGTCGGGCTGCCGCTTGTGCAGGGAAAGCCCCTGGCGGTCCGGGCCGGTTTGTTGCCCTGCTGCGTCTGCAGGTTCGGCCGATCACGGCTCCCACTGGCCGCAGTTTGCTGTTCCACGCCAATGGGGCTGCAGGAAGGGCAGCCAGCACGTCCCTCGGCCCACGCCGCTTCCCGCAGCCCCCATTGGCGTGGAACGGCAAACTACGGCCAGTGGGAGCCACAATTGGCCAAACCTGCGGACGCAGCAGGTAAACGAACCAGCCCGGACCGCCAGGAGCTTTCCCTGCACAAGCAATGGACCGGCTTTGAGAAGCAGTGGTCTAGGTTACATTTCTTCTTTCATTTCAGGTGACATTTCCCTTTGATTGGTGGATTGATATTCTAATTAGTTCTAGTTTCAAACCCAACAGGAGAACACAATCTGAGCTGGAGCTCAAAGGTTTAAGAAAAATCATCTGCTGAGTATAGTGATAAAATACTGAAGCATCAGGCTGCTTCAAAAATCCTGTCCTAATCAGAGCAAAGCATTCAAAACATCAGCCAGGTCCTTTTTATTCTAAATATCAATTTACAGACAGATAATGGTTCTTAAAAAGTAGTTAGCCCAGGGAAGGGCAAACGACGGCTCGTGGGCTGGATCTGGCCTGTCGGGGCTTTCAATCTGGCCCGCAGGATTGCCAGTTCCATGGTGCTTCCTGCCTGCCCTGTCCCCACGCCACTCCCAGAAGCGGCCGGCACCACATCCTTGTGGCCCCTGGGGGCGGAGGGGGCAGAGGGCTCCATGAGCTGCCCTCGCCTGCAGGCACCTCCCCCTGCAGCTCCCATTGGCCAGGAATGGGGAACCGTGGCCAATGGGAGGTTCAGGGGTGGTACCCACAGGCGAGGGCAGTGCGCAGCAGAGCCACCTGCCCCACCCCACCCCCAGGAGCTACTGCTGGACATGCTGGCCACTTCTGGGAGTGGCGCGGGGCACTAAGGGGGAGCCTGCTTTAGCCACGCTGTGCGCCGCTAACACCCCGGAGCCCCTCGAAGTAAGCAGTGTTGGGGCTGGAGCCCGCACCCTCGAACCCCTCCTGCACCCCGCACCCCAACCCCCTGCCCTGAGCCCCTAACCCCCTGCCTTGAGCCTCCTGCCGCACCCCTTCTGCACCCAAACCCCCTGCCCTGAGCCCCCAACCCCCTGCCCTGAGCCTCCTGCTGCACCCCTTCTGCACCCAACCCCCCTGCCCTGAGCCCCCTGCTGCACCCCTCCTGCACTCCAACCCCCTGCCGCCCCTCTCCTGCACCCCAACCCCTTGTCCTGAGCCCCTTCCTGCACACCGCACCCCCTCCCACACCCTGCTCTCCCTCCCGCACCCCAACCCCCTGTCCCAGCCCTACATTCATGGCCCTGCATACAATTTTCCCACCCAGATGTGGCCCTCAAGCCAAAAAGTTTGCCCACCCTTGAGTTAGCCCTTTCCCCCCAGATCTTTCCAAGTTGCATCCTTCAATCAGGTTATCACTTTATAAGCAAACAAAAACAAAACACAGATTAAGGAATGATTGTTTCGCAGCACAAAATATTGTCTCTACATTATTCTTCAACATTAGGTATTCATTCTGCTCCTGACAAAGGTGCACTGGGAAGTTATATCACATGGGTATACCATAGATTTTTCATCCAAAACATTTCTGACCTGAAAAGCAACTATAAAAATTACATTGATGTACAAACCAAAACAGCATCCAACGCTCTCTCAAAGCTGTGTTGGTTCTGTCATTTTTCAAATGAGAACTGCATTTTAAGAACATCTTTAGAGTCACCAGTTTCCAGCCAAACTATGGGGAATTTTTTTTTTTAGACTTGTGTGTACAGAGGTCAGTAATGTTAAAGGAAGTTGTTCATGCATCAATACGTCCCAACAGAAATTCTGACAACTTTTCAAGGCATGACTTTGCCCAGTAAATCTAGCAGCCATTAATTTCAGCTGGATCAATCTCTAAATGTGTATATTGAGGAGTGAAATGAAACTTGCTGATATCTTTCCAAACAATCAATTATCCAAATTCTAAATATACATTAAAAGAAAATGCAGAACTTTCACACCATGAGGGGGACTTTATTACTTAACAAGATATACTTTGAAAGTGAACAAAATTTTGTGCATGTTATTCTAAGAAATCAAAGTGTTGAATATTAAAATATTTATATTTGTTGTGACTGATTAGATGTAAGATGTGTGTATAAGAAGTCAGGACACTAAAAATGCTAGCCCAGAAAGAATGTGTACTTTTTTCTGTAGACTTGAAGAAGAGTTCTGTAAACTTGAAAGCTTGTCTCTCTCTCACCAAAAGAACTCGAGCTAATAAAAAATGTTACCTCACCCATCTTTTCTAATATCCTGGGACCAACATGGCTGCAACAACATGGCATACAAAAAAAAAAGTACTTGTCAGATAAGCTGTAGTGAATGAGTAAATCATTCTCTCTTTCAAGTAAAAGATATAAAGGGTAGATAGATCTTCAACCTCCATAACTTTGGAAACCTATTCACTGACATTCCCATTGTGCATGTAATGTTTATCTTTTTTGACATGCCTGTTAGATCAGGTCACTATCAGAGGTACCTTTGCAACAAATAATATTAGTGACAAAAATACAATATGATTGTTCAAGGCAAGCTTCAGATGGCAATAAAACATAACCCTGTCAAAAAAAAAAAATGCCACAACAGTAAGCTATATCCAAGATTTAATTTCAAGAATTACTCATTGCTGTATCATTACTTTGCTTGCATAGCTCCCAGTCAAAATATGTCTTGCTTTACAAATATAGACAGACAACTGTATTGGATTATGTTTCTTACCTATAACAAGTAGTTCCATATGGACATTCAGGCCTGTCATCGTCATCTTGACTTACAACCTCCACGTCATGATAATCGCAGTCACCAGGGTGACTGAACTGCTGAAAATGAAGTGGATTCTTCCTGTGATATTAAGGAACATATGTAAGTAAAAGTAAACAATATGACATTCACCACTTATGTGCATACAGGGATGGGGAATGCTGTGCAGCTAATACAAGCAAGTTTATATTCAACAATGCATAGTTATTCATCTGTTTGTGGCTATGTATGTAGTGGCAAGCTTCAATTCTGTAATGTTAGTCATTTAAGACCTATTTTCACAGCAAATCATATAGACGTTTTCAGTTTCTTTGTCTTAGCTCACGGGACTTGATTGTGCTCCGATAAAAGTTAAAGAGGAGTTTTCTCCATTGACTTCAAATTGAAATAGTATATGGTAACTAATGGCCTGATACAAACTTCACGTGCTTTTTTCAGTACTTCTGTACAAGATGGAACATGCGGAAAAAAGTCTTTCTATAGCAGGTAAAACCCTATTACAAAATACCTGCAATACTTTGACCAAAGTCATGATAACCCAGTTGTAGGAATAGCTGGGTCTTATTTTCCTGACACCCAACCCTTCAGATCAGTTCCTACAACTGTAAACTACCCTACTACAGTACAGAATCTCCCCTTAGTGATCATCTTGCAAAGCATGTTTCAATTAACTATTTCCATACAATATACACATTAATGATTGCTGTTTTTCTTGCCCTACTTAAATAGTTAAACTGCAGCCTCTTTTGTATTTGCAACTTTTATCTTTTAAAACCCATAAATAAATACAAACACCTATAGGCGTATTCACATGATTCTTTGTCTTTCTCTCGCTGACAGGAGTACAAGATGCCAAAATGCATCTTCCTCAGTCTACTTGAACAGACCACGAAAATAGTCTCTTTTCTCTGACAAAAAAAGGAGTGCCCGAATCTCAGACTGCAAGATATAATTATTGGACCATGACATGTAAGGTGCGATCATTACATCCATAAATTACAATCCCATTCCAGACACTAGTTCAGACAGTAGGATTGCTATACATGAAGCCAGAAGCCACGTGGGACAACTCCATGATTGTCATAGTGGCCATGAACTCCTAAGAAGAATTTCTATACGACCACTAAAGCCACTGAGTACTATCAGCCTCAGCACATCAGTGCCACCACAGTGAGAAATCTGGGGATTTCAGCTATAGCTTCTGCAAAGTGCTCTATACAATCATATTAAGCTCATCTTACTCCAATCCTGGGACTCATGCATTAGCAGAAACTCAAAATTTTGAAGCAGGTAAGCTCCTGCTACATCTGAGACCAGATACTAAAACTATTAACAGCATATTACTTTTATGTAGTACAAGGATTTCAAAGCACTATACAAATATACCAATTTATAGATGGGTTAACTGATGATAAGGTAAGTGATTTGTCAAAAGTCACACAGCAAGTTATTGTCAACTATACCACTGGAATCCAGACTGCTCAACCCACTCGGCAACACTGCCACACTTGAAGTTGTATGCACTAACTGCAAAAAGACACTCTAAGGTTGCATTTAACATTTTATCTTTTTAAACTATCACCAAACCCTTTAGAGATCATCATCACTTCCTTCCGTCAGATTAAGAGCAACAAAATTAATGATGTCTTGGGGAATCAACTGACCTTTTTTGTTTAAGAATAGTCATCAAGATGAAACCAAACCTTTCTAGAGTCAGTTGGTTCAATTAGTTTTCTAGAGGTAATGAAATATTACCTAGATAAGCAAGGAGAACAGACCACCAAGATTAACTAACACAGCTTCCATAACACTCCAAAAGAAAATAACGCTCTTGAATTTATTTTTATGTTAATTTCCACTCCAAGATTCAGACAGCAGTAGATTTCTATCTAATGCCTCAAGTCCAACAGCAGACATTTCTAGAAGTTACAGTATTTTATATGTCAGTTTTCTTTTTAGGGATACTTTATACAAAACATGAAGATTACTGAATAATGTGCCCTTCACCAGAGGAGGTCTTTCTAATAATTTTTTGTTCAATCAAGCATATAGATTTCTTGGGGACACTGACTGAATTAGTTAACTGTCAAATTGCATACTGTGTGTGAAGTAGCTTAAATGGTCATCAGGGCAAATAAAATATTATACTCTATGCTGTCCTGTCTGATGAAGTCCTAGCTGTTCTGCTTTCATTTCATGCTCTGCTCAATGTTACCCAGCATGCATAGTAAAAGCATCAAATTATATGCCATAGATAAGCCAATGTTTCCCTTCTTGACAGCAGAAGAACAACCTACTCATTCTTCCCATTGCTTTACTTACAGTTAGCTTTCTACTTTTCTAAGGCACAAAAAAATTCAGACAAAAGTAAAGGAACACCACATGCATTACACTAGGGAATGACCCGTAGGCGACACTGTTGAAATGGCTGAATTCTATAATAAACTCTTGGACAGTAGGGAACTCTAATGTTCAGTTGACCAGAACAACATGGTTTTTCTTGTGTAAGTACCGTAAGTTCAACACATTACTTAGAAAAGTATTTTATATGCCTATAAAGATTCACAAGCTATGCGGCTTTGTAAAATAAAAGCTTTAAATTATACTTGATATATCTGACTTACTTAATACCTGCAGCTTCACAGTAATTTATAGAAAATTTTAGTTATTATATACCCAACTTGCTGCTAAATAAAACATTTGAACAAAAAATAACAGTTACCAAAAATCTTCCTGCTGTGACAACGAGCTATTTACTACCGTTTTTTAAGATTCCTGACTAGCTAAAGGATCTTTAATCAAACCAGTTACAAAGGCAGTCTAGTTGATTCGAATCAATAGATTGGATTTTAATTCTCATTTATTTCCTAGAAGGCTTTTCATAGGTATACAAGCAACAAACTCATTTGGAATATCAATTTTTTTTTTTTAAAGACGACTTTGCTGCTACAGTATCACCACCATTGGAGTCCCATTAACAAAAATGCAGTCACAAGCCATAGCTATTATAGTATTGATTGTAAACCTGAAGAGTTTTAATCTAAAGTTTTGACATGCTAGGATGTGTCTATAGCAGTGGTTCCCAAACTTTAACAACCTGTGAACCCCTTTCACCAAAATGTCAAGTCTCACGAACCCCCTCCTAAAAAAGAATATTTCCAGGGATTTTCTCCTTTACCTGAGTATAAATTATAAAAGCAGTGATCTTGGAAATATACAATTTGCTTTTATGACATGCTTATTACATACTATTATTAATTATTATTTATCATTACAGTATTTTTATTACATTATAAAAATGGCAACACTCTTCCAAGATCTCACTTTCGTAGCTTGTATCACTTTGAATAAGCTTGTTATAAGACAAGGCTCCTATGTTTCATCAAAAAGTATCAGATGTGAAACAGAATGAAGGTATCTAAGAAGCCAACTCAAAGAGTTCCTCTTATACAAGCATTCAGGTCTTGAGCAGTTCAAGCAAACAACACACGTTACAACAAAGCTTAAACTTGTTCTTCATAATAATTTTAAAAACAATACTAGCTGCCTATTTAATTTTAAAAACAGCAAAAAATATCCACCTCCCTTTCCATTTCTTATAAGGAGTCTTGAAGTTTAAATCTCCTCAGTGTGATAGATGTGCTTGCTTTGATCTGCTTAGCTCTTGGAAGTCCAGGGGCTCAGAGGCTGCTGGTCCCGTGCTGCCCGGGGTCCCTAAGGACTGCTCTGTCAGCCATTAGGGAATTTTTTCCCGAGAACCCCCTGTAACATTTCCCGAACCCCAATTTGGGAACCACTGCTCTATAGTAACATCCTCCATCATTAAGTTTACTGGAAGAGAGAATTCAGAGAGGCTTATCAAATGCTGGGCTAAGTTTAATATTAACGAAAACTAAAGATATCCCATTTTCAGAAGGGAATAAAATGTAAAATATTTAGAAAAAGATGTGTATGTGAAGCCAAGAGTTCCTATGGGTCCTGTCCTGCCAGATCAGACACTAGGTTCTATATCTGTCCCTTCTAAGAAGAGCAGACATGAAACACCAGGGCTTTGGTGAGTTCGCTGTCCCTCTATAAAGGGTGCAACGGCTTCCAGACTCCCACTGAGTAAATTAACAGATGAGACTACTTGAGATAAAGGATGGTATTGTGGTTAAAGCACTGGCTTGGGACTCTGGAGATCAGAGTTCAGTTGTTGGCTGTACCACACACTACCTTTAAAACCCTGGACAAATCACTTGATCTTTCTGGGCCTCGTTCCCCATCTGGAAAATGGGGATATACAGTCCTTCCACCACCCTTTGTCTATTTACACCGTAAGTACCATGAAACAGGGACAGTTTCGTACTATGTATATACAGCACCTTGTACAGAAGGAGCCTGATCTTGGTTGCCACCTCTAGGCATTAATGCAGTGCAAACAACCAACCTTCTACTGACAGGGAGAACTATTTGGGCTGGAACAAAAACACATGAAAAACAAACCAGCATGTAAGAATTTAGCCTTTACTATTGTCATGAGCGAGCCTAGACAATGGGGTTGGTTTACAACTGGTTGGTTGGTTAACAACTGAATTGAACATTGATCCAATTTATTTCATTCTCAAGCAAAACTGTGGTTGTTGTGATTTGGGATAATGGAAACGGTCAAGTAGCCATTAGTGACACCATCTTATCCTTGGAGCAAAGGTGATGCGGTATCACTGAATTTGAATCTCCAGACATTCTCTCAAAGCCCGGTGATAGGATCATGGTATGAGAGCTGATCACCAGGCTTTCTCCTCTAGCTGAAGTGCCTCCAGCTCTGTATGGGAAGAAACTGCCTGTTTGTGATTTATAAAAAGGAATGCCTGAAGGTACAGGGGGAATAAGTGTGTTGCAGAGGTCAATTTTTCTTAGTTCTTATTGTCAGCTACAATTTTAAAAGACTTGACTGAGGGGGTTCCTCGGATAGACACACACAATAGGGAAGAACCATTATGTTTGCAAAAAGTTCACTTGTGGCCCAGGATCTCTCTTAGAAGGATCTGCTGGTTACTGTAAACTTAGTACATATGGAGTAGAAGGTTGAATGCTATTTTAATTGGCTTTGTGTTAATATTCCAAGGTCACATCCAACAAACAGGCCCTTCTGGCAGGAGTTTGCCAGATTGAAAGTGAAGCTCTCAAGGCCATTCAACTATTGCTGAAGTGGAGAACAGTGAATGAAGAGAAACAATTAGGGAATCTTTCTGAAGGGTTTAGTCCTAACCAGACAGAAGGCTAGGGCTCTCTTGACATTAAGGGTGTGCAACAGTATCTCTTGTTTATCTAGGTGAGGTTTAGGGAGGAAGACCGGCAGGTGAATGGGTTGGTTAATATGGAACTCAGAGATTTTAGATAAAAATGTGGGGCATGATCACAACGTGACCTTGTCCTTTAAAAATACTGTAAAAGGGGGGGCTTGCCGACATGATGGCTGTCAGGAATGCAGTTTTCATTGATAAATGGAGGAGTGAACAGGTAGCCATCGGTTCAAATGGTGGTCTTGTAAGGCATTTAAGAACCAGACTGAGATCCCAAACCGGAGCAGGATGCTTGACTGGTGGAAAGAGATTTCTGAACCCCCTGAGGGACTTCACTGTTGTTGAGTGGGCAAAAACGGAATAACCCTCTATTTGAGAATGAAAAGCAATGATGGACTCTAATGGAGCTCAGCAATAGCCCCAAACTTTTTAGTGTTAGGATATAGTCCAGTACAGCTGGCAGCAATGAGGTCGTCAATGGAATATGTTTGAGGTCACACCAACAGACAAATCTTGTCCATTTTTGAAAGTATGTGTAGCGAGTAGACTGTTTTCTGCTAGGTAATAGTACTTTTTAACCTCCTCTGATCAGGTTGTCTCTAATCCCGAGAGCCATCGACCAACCATGTTTTGAGACGAAGCACTCAAGGAGATTGGGGCAAAGGATCTTCCCAGTAGAGGAGATGAGGAGCGGCCTGGAGAGTGATCGGTGAGCAAATGGTCAGCTGTAACAAGTAAAGAAACTATGTTTGTCTGGGACAGGTCAGGACTATCAGGATGACTCTGGCTCTGTTCTTTTTTATTTTGGAGTAGAACTTTGGCTATTTGAGGAGTCGGTGGGAATGCATACAGTAGATCCGACAACCAATGAAGGTGAAAGGCATATCCCCGGGATCGGTGACCCAGACTGCCTCTGGAGCAGGGCACAGCTCTTGTTTATCGAATATAGAATATGTGGTGGGTATCCAATGGCCATTATTTTTGTTACCAGAATGAACCTGGAACATATCCCCTTTCCTCTGTGCTGCATGGGAACTGTTTTGTAGCACCCAAGTGTAGGAGAAAGTCTATTTCTTAACAAAGCAAGTTCTTGTGAGAGGGGTCCCTGAAGAGGGATGGAAAAGAGGTGTTGGTCGATGGAAGAGTAAAAACGTGGCTGATGTACCCTGTGGAGATGACCTCCAAAACCCACTTATCTGTAGTGATAGACTCCAAGCCTGCCTGAAGTGGTAAAGGCAGGCGCCAAAGAGAGGAAGGCAGGTGAATTGGTACAGCTGGTAAGGATGAGGATGGTAATTCAGACCCTGGACCAGTCAATCAAAATTACTGTTTGGAGATGAAAGGGTGAGAGGTCAAAGCTGAGAGGTGGATGGTTTCCTTCTCTGGAATTTCTCTCTTTTCTGATGTGGTTCATACCACCTCTGGGAGGTTGGGAACTGGGCAGTATGGGATCTCTCAGCTGTCGGGGACTTGCTAAACAGTCTTTTGTAGGCAGGTGTAGAAATCCCAAGAGAATGCAAAGTAGCCCTGGAATTCTTTTACATGCACAGAGAATCATCTGTGCTATCTGCAGAAAGTTTAGACCCATCAAAAGGGAGGTCTTCCACTGTATTAATGACCTCTTTCGGAAATCTGGAGAGCTGGAGCCAGGAAGCCCTTCTCAGAACTGCCACTGTAGAAATCAACCAGGTGGCAGTATCAACAGCATCAAGAGAGCTGCTTGTGGTGATGTTCTGTCAAGCAGCTGGCCTTACCCAATAACTGCCAGGAATGGCTCTCCATGCTCCGCCAGTAGGTGGTCAACAAAAGAGTTCAGTTTGGTGTAATTTATATGATTATATTTCACCATTAATATCTTGTAGTTCACGATTCTAAATTGTCAGGAGGCTGACAAATAAGATTTTCTACCAAGTAGGTCTAGACGCTTATGATCTTTGTCATGGGGCATGGATTTAGCATGATGCTGCCTTCCACATTTGTTAACTACATTAACCACCAAAGAATTAGAAAAGTGATGAGAAAATAAAAACTCAGTCCTTTGCTGGAATGTAGTATTTCTTATCCACTCTTTTGTGTGTAGGTGGAATTGAAGCTCAGATGTGTTGAACGATCTTTGCAGGGTCCAGAAGGGCCTTATTGACAGTTAAGGCTATGCAGGCAGATGAAGCTTTATGAAGGATGTCAAGCAGCTTATGAGGAGGTTCTTTAACTTCCTCGAGAGGTATCTGCAGGGAGAGTCAGCAATTCTCTTGACCAGATCCTGAAACTGCTTAAAATCATCTACCAAGGATGGAGGAGGAGGCAAAACTGCTTCATCCGGCGATCTTGGCTGGAAGAGAGATCTCTTCATGGGCTTTAACTTACAGTTTCTCAGAGGTTTCTTCTTGAGGATCAGGACTCCTAGAGAGGGCAGGCAATGAAGGCTGCCTCTCTCCCCGATGGGTGGTGCTTGAAGTCCTAGAGAATTGCTGGCAATAGGCCACCCAAGGATCCCTGTATAGCCAAGAAGGTGGTATAGAGGGGGCACCCATGGGTGTTCAAACGAGCGAGATGGCGGCTGCAACCTTGGGCCACGAGTGGTCATAGGCTCAGAGACTTCTGGAAAGGGGCCTCTATAAGGGTGAGGAAGAGAGCCCTGGACCAATATTTGGGAAACTGGGGCAAGCTCTTCATCAGAATCTTCTTCCTTAAACTCGCTATAGAATGATGGAGCACCCAGAGAAATGAGGTGAAAAAGACGGTTACTCACCGTTGTAACTGTTGTTCTTCGAGATGTGTTGCTCATATCCATTCCAGTCAGGTGTGCGCGCGCCGCGTGCACGATCGTCGGAAAACTTTTACCCTAGCAACACCCGGTGGGTCGGCTGTGGAGCCCCCTGGAGTGGCGCCCTCATGGCGCCGGATATATACCGCAGCCGACCCAGCGCCCCCTCAGTTCCTTCTTGCCGGCTACTCCGACAGTGGGGAAGGGGGGCGGGTTTGGAATGGATATGAGCAACACATCTCGAAGAACAACAGTTACAACGGTGAGTAACCGTCTTTTCTTCTTCGAGTGCTTGCTCATATCCATTCCAGTCAGGTGACTCCCAAGCCCCACCTAGGTGGCGGGGTCGGAGTGAGACATTGCTGTGTGCAGAACCGCTGACCCGAAAGCAGCATCGTCTCTGGATTGTTGCACCAGCGCATAGTGCGCTGCGAACGTGTGCACCGAAGACCACACTGCAGCTCTACAAATGTCCTGGATCGGGACTTGAGCCAGGAAGGCAGTCGAGGAGGCCTGGGCCCTCGTGGAGTGAGCGGTGAGGCGTGGCGTCGGGACACCGGCCAGGTCGTAACAAGCACGAATGCAGGACGTGATCCAAGAGGACAGGCACTGTGAGGAGACCGGTGAGCCCTTCATCCGGTCGGCCACCGCAACGAAGAGTTGCGTCGTCTTTCTAAACGGCTTTGTACGGTCAATGTAGAAAGCCAGGGCCCTGCGTACGTCCAAAGAATGCAGACGCTGGTCTTGACGAGTAGCGTGTGGCTTTGGATGGAAGACCGGGAGAAAGATGTCCTGGTTTACGTGGAAAGGTGAAACCACCTTCGGAAGAAAGGCAGGGTGGGGGCGAAGCTGCACCTTGTCCTTGTGGAACACCGTGTATGGGGGCTCGGACGTCAGCGCTCTGAGTTCAGAAACACGCCGTGCTGAGGTAATGGCTACGAGGAAGGCCGTCTTCCAGGATAAGTACAGGAGCGAACAGGTCGCTAATGGTTCAAACGGGGGCCCTGTGAGCCTGGAGAGAACAAGGTTGAGGTCCCACGTTGGAACCGGCTGGCGTATTTGTGGGTACAGCCGGTCCAAGCCCTTGAGGAATCTAACGACCATCGGGTTAGAGAAGACCGATGACGAGAGTTCTCCTGGGTGGAATGCCGAAATGGCGGCGAGGTGAACCCTGATTGAAGATACCGCCAAGCCTTGCTGTCTTAGTGACAGGAGATAGTCCAGTATGAGAGGGATAGGTGCCTGCAAGGGGGACGTAGCCCGTTGCTGACACCAACAGGAGAACCGCTTCCACTTGGCTAAGTAAGTGGACCGTGTAGAGGGCTTCCTACTTCCCAGCAGGATCTGCTGGACGGACTGCGAACATTGTTGCTCCGTCTGACTCAGCCATGGAGCATCCACGCTGTGAGGTGGAGCGATTGTAGGTCGGGGTGACACAGACGGCCGTGGTCCTGAGAGATGAGATCCGGACTCAAGGGGAGCGTGATCGGCGCTTGAACCGACAGCTCTAGCAGTGTGGTGTACCAGTGCTGCCTCGGCCAAGCGGGAGCCACTAGAATTACTCGTGCCTGGTCGGTGCGGATCTTGAGCAGCACCCTGTGGACAAGCGGAAATGGGGGAAAGGCGTAGAACAGGTGACCCTTCCACGTTAGAAGGAATGCGTCCGACAGAGAGCCTGGAGCTCGTCCGTAAAGGGAGCAGAATGCGTGGCACTTCCTGTTGGCCCGGGATGCGAATAGGTCGATCTGGGGAAATCCCCACCTCCGGAAGACGGAATAGATGACATCCGGGCGAATCGACCACTCGTGCGTCTGGAAGGACCTGCTGAGACGGTCCGCCAGCGTATTCTGGACTCCAGGCAGGAATGATGCGGTGAGATAGATCGAGTGGGCGATGCAGAAGTCCCACAAGCGAATGGCCTCTTGGCATAGGAGCGATGAGTGGGCTCCGCCTTGCTTGTTGATGTAAAACATGGCCGTGGTGTTGTCGGTGAGGACCAGCACGCAACGGCCCTGTAGGAAGTTGAGGAATGCCTGGCAGGCTAGGCGCACCGCCATCAGTTCCCGGACGTTGATGTGTAGGGCTAATTCGGAAGCGGACCACAGACCCTGGGTATGACGCTCCCCGAGGTGAGCGCCCCATCCTAGAGATGAAGCGTCCGTGACTAGGTGGAGGGAAGGTTGTGGGGCGTGAAAAGGCACTCCTGCACAGACCACTGCGCGATCCAACCACCAGGTGAGGGAGGTCAAGACCGAGGGCGGGACCGTGACCAGCATGTTCAGGTCGTCCCGGTGAGGACGGTACACCGATGACACCCAAGCCTGCAGTGGGCGAAGCCGCAGTCTGGCGTGGCTGGTTACGTAGGTGCACGAGGCCATGTGACCCAACAGGGTAAGGCATGTTCTTATGATGGTGAACGGAGATGCCCGCAGTCCATGAATGACGCGTGCGATGGACTGAAAGCGACCTTCTGGCAGAATGGCTCGTGCGCTTCTGGAGTCCAGGATCGCTCCAATGAACTCTATTCTCTGTGTTGGCACCAGAGTGGACTTCTCCCTGTTGAGTAGAATGCCCAGTTCGTGGAAAGTCTGTGTCACCATGTGGACGTGAGCTTGAACTTGGTCCCTGGTGCGGCCGCGCACCAGCCAGTCGTCCAAATACGGGAACAGCTGTACCCCTCGTCGGCGAAGGTATGCCGCGACGACTGCCAGACATTTCGTGAACACTCTGGGAGCCGAGGACAAGCCGAAGGGAAGGACTGCGAATTGGTAGTGCACCTTGTTCACTACAAATCGCAGGAAGCGCCTGTGAGGCGGATAAATAGCTATATGGAAGTAAGCGTCCTTCATGTCGAGGGCGGCGAACCAGTCTCCAGGATCCAGCGAGGGAATAATGGTCCCCAATGATACCATGCGGAACTTCAACTTTACTATGAATTTGTTGAGTCCGCGCAGGTCTAAGATGGGACGTAGACCCCCTTTCGATTTGGGGATCAGGAAGTAGCGGGAATAAAACCCCCTGCCCCTTAACTCCTGCGGAACCTCCTCTATGGCTCCCATAGAGAGGAGCCCAAAAACCTCCTGTGAAAGGAGTTGCTCGTGAGAAGGGTCCCTGAAGAGGGACGGGGAGGGGGAGTGGGAGGGGGGGGGCGAGGAAAATTGGAGGGCGTATCCCTTCTCCACCGTGCGAAGGACCCAACGGTCTGATGTTATAAGGGACCAAGCACGGTGGAAACGGGAAAGGCGATCCCGGAAGGGGGGAGATGAATCCTGGGTGCTGGTTCTGGTGCCGTCCTCGACCGCACCTTCAAAAGGCTTGTCTAGGCCCTGAAGGTGGTCTCGGCTGGCCCTGGTTCTGACCGGGTTGAGGGCCGGTCGACCGTCGCCTACCGCCTCGACCCCGCCTCCTGGCAAAGTCCTGTCTCGGGCGAGGCGGGGGAGGGTAGAACCTCTGAGGCTGGGGCCTGAAGGGTCTGCGTTGTGGACCCGGGACGTGCATCCCCAGAGAGCGCATCATTGTTCGAGAGTCCTTAAGGTTTTGGAGCCTCGAGTCTGTCTTTTCCGAAAACAGGCCCTGACCCTCAAAGGGCAAGTCCTGGAGGGTCTGCTGCAGTTCAGGTGGCAGGCCCGACACCTGGAGCCAGGAGGTTCGCCTCATAGCTATACCCGACGCTAGGGTCCTAGCGGCCGAGTCGGCTATATCCAGTGAGGTCTGTAGGGAGGTGCGTGCCACCCGCTTACCCTCCTCTACCAAAGTTCCGAACTCTTCCCTAGATTCCTGGGGAACCAGTTCCTTGAACTTCTCCATGGAGGACCAGGTGTTAAAACTATATCGGCTTAGGAGCGCCTGCTGGTTGGCCGCCCTAAGCTGAAGCCCCCCCGCGGAATAGACCTTGCGCCCGAACAAATCGAAGCGCTTAGCGTCCTTCGATTTCGGCGCTGCCGCCTGCTGACCATGGCGCTCCCGTGCATTTACTGATGAGACCACCAGCGAGCACGGTTGAGGGTGAGTGTACAAGTACTCATGGTCCTTGGAGGGTACAAAGTACTTCCTCTCCACGCCCTTGGCCGTGGGGGGAATAGAGGCCGGGGTTTGCCAGATGGAGGTGGCATTGGTCTGAATGGAGCGAATCAGCGGTAACGCGACCCTGGATGGGGTGTCCGCTGAAAGGATGTTCACGATCGGGTCGTGAACCTCCACGATCTCCTCCATCTGAAGGTCCATATTGCGCGCCACCCGGCGCAACAGGTCCTGGTGGGCCCGGAGGTCTATGGGGGGCGGACCCATGGCGGATGTCCCCGCTACCGCCTCATCAGGCGAGGAGGAGGAGGATACGCCCGGTGGCAAGGGGTCCAAAGGCAAGTCTTGCTCCAGGTGCTCCTGGAGCTGGGCCTCGCTCGTCCCAGTGTCTATGGCCTGCGCCGGCGTGGGCACTGGAGCCTCCATGCCCCCTGGCGGGGGGCGGGAGATGGTGGCCTCCGGGGCTCTGGGCTCAGAGCGTGCCGAGCGGGAGGCAGACGGTGGGGCCCCTTGGGCTTGGTGATAGGCCCATGGGGTCCAAAAGGACCAGTGAGCAGGTCCCTGCGTAGGGTCCTCTGCCATGTCCTGCGAGTGCCCGAAGTCCGCCGAAGCCGCCTGTCCCTGTGGAGGGTAGGCCGATCTAGAGGCCCCTTCAGAGGAGTGGGACGCGGATCTTGACGGCCATGGCGGTGCCGAACGCGAAGCATCCGTCCCCGGCTGGTGCGGTGCCGGTCGGTGCCGGTCGTAGGACGATCTGTCCCAGCGTGCCGGAGAATGGTGCCTGGATCGGGATCGGTGCCGGTAGCCCCGCCGGTGCCGCGATCCGGATCTGGAGCGGGACGACGATCGCGACGACACCCGGTGCCGGGAGCGGTCCCTCGATCGGCGCTCATACCGGTACCGGGAGGTGCGCCTCGAGTCCGATCGGCGCCGGCGGTCGCGACGGTGCCGAGATGTAGAGCGGCGTCGCGAAGAGGATCTCGACCGCGAGTACGACCGGCGCCGAGGTGATAGTCGGCGCCGGGACTCCGAGCGGCGTCGGGACCTGCTCCGAGACCTGGAGCGGTGCCGAGAGTCCACGGTTGGAGACGGTGGGCGCACCAGTGCAGGCTTGCCTCTCGACTGCACAATGCGCGGAGCCACCGGTGCCGGGAGCTGCGACGGTGCCGGCTCCGTGAGTGCGATCAGGTCCCTCGCGGTATTAAACGTCTCCGGAGTCGAGGGGAGACAAGGTTCCACCACCAGCCTAGGTGGGGAAGCAGTCCGTACCGGACTCAACGGCCTCGGTGCCGGAGTCGACGGTGTGGCCGCCTGCTTTTGGCGGTCCAAAGGCGGACGCGGCTCTACCCCCGGCACAGGGGGAGCCGGCGTCTTCAGGGCAGCAGTGTCCTGAGCCTTGCGGGCCTTCTTATGGCCTGGAGAGAGGGATCGGCGCCGAGTCCCCTGAGGTGGGCGCGGTGCCGAAGTCTGCCGGTGCCGGGAGGACTTGTCCGCGGCGCCGGTCGGAGCCGCTGGGGCGCTGCGCACCGACGCGCTCGGTGCCGGGGTCGGGCGCGCCGAGGGAGGATCCGGGCTGAGCGCCGCCTCCATGAGGAGCTGCCGAAGCCGAAAGTCCCGCTCCTTCCTCGTTCGAGGCTTGAAGGCCTTGCAGATTGGGCACTTATCTGCGTGATGGGCTTCCCCGAGGCACTTCAAGCAGGAGGCGTGCGGGTCACTTGTTGGCATCGGCTTCGCGCAGGACGCGCACGGCTTAAAGCCAGGAGCCTTGGGCATGAGCCCGGTATGCACCGGGGGGAAAAAAAGGGGGGAGAACAACCCCCTTAACCCCCGCTCACAATTTATAACAGCTACCAGCTAAATAACAACTATCTAAAGACTCTAACTACTATACAACTATCTAAACTATCTACAGAAATAAGCTAGACGCTAGGGAGTGTGGAGACCAGCTAAGCTGTGCTCCGTAGTTCCAACGACCGTCAGGGGCGGTAAGAAGGAACTGAGGGGGCGCTGGGTCGGCTGCGGTATATATCCGGCGCCATGAGGGCGCCACTCCAGGGGGCTCCACAGCCGACCCACCGGGTGTTGCTAGGGTAAAAGTTTTCCGACGATCGTGCACGCGGCGCGCGCACACCTGACTGGAATGGATATGAGCAAGCACTCGAAGAAGAACTATCGGTATTAGGTGAATTTCCGGTGATCTTGGTACTGAAAATATGCTGGAGCCGAAAAGCAGAGATTCGAGCATCTCAGATACAGCCAGGTCCCGGGGAAAACAAAAACTCCTGCTGTACCGAGTCTGTGGTCTGCACTGAGGTAATAGTGGCCAAGGGAGCTGAAAGTACAGTGAGTCTCGGTCGCTCCAAGGGAAGTGCAGTAAGAGCCCGAGCAGGCTTCTTCAGTACCGAGGCAGCAGAGGAAGAGCTCTTCTTGCCACCTCGATCTGCTGACAGTACTGATGATCTTTCCCAGTCTGCTGACAGTACTGATGATCTTTCCAAGCCTGAGGTTTTGCTGGTTTTTGGTCTAGCAGTGCCCTCGATACCTGAGGAACCAGCAGCCTCATGGGTACTGGACTGGAGAGCAGATGGTGTCTTCAGCTACTTCAGTACGGATGACAATGGGTTTTTTGAGGTAGATTCCTGACCTGGAGAACTCTGAGCATGTTCTTTGGAAGATTTATGAGAGGAGCCTTGGGTCTTCCTCTTAGATGCCCTCGAGGAGTGTGGCTCAGAGATAGTGGAGGCAGCAGACTTGCTCGGAGACCAATGTACCCGGAGGGATGGGGAGAGAGGACCCTTGGCCTGGGTCAAAAGCCGGGCACAGAGAGCTCTCCATCATGTGGAGAGGAAGTTTGATCTCCCTGTTATTTCTGGCTCTAGATTTTAATGCCAGGCAGAACCACGTGCAATTCCCCAAGACAACAGATGCACCAGGAGTGCCTGTTGGTTACCAGAACTGCTTCTTGGCATGACAGATCAACGTTTGAAACTGGGAGTACTGGGCATATGATAACCTCCCAGTGAACAAGAACTATCTACTAAGTAATATCTATATAATATATATGAAAATAAATACAGTAACTCCTCACTTAAAGTCATCTCAGTTAATGTTGTTTCGTTGTTACGTTGCTGATCAGAGAACATGCTCATTTAAAGTTGCGCAATGCTTCCTTATAACGTTGTTTGGCAGCCGCCTGCTTTGTCCACTGCTTGCAGGAAGAGCAGCCCATTGCAGCTAGCTGGTGGGGGCTTGGAACCAGGGTGGACCGGCAGCCCCCCATCAGCTCCCCATTCCCCTAAGTTCCCTGTGCGGCAGCCGCCCAGCAGGCTATCTAGGGTTACCATATTTAAAAAATAAAAAAAGAGGACACTCCACGGGGCCCTCGCCCCGCCCCTTTCCCACCCCGGCCCCGCCCCAACTCCACCCATTCCCCAAAGTCCCCGCCCTAACTCCCCCTCCTCCCTCCCAGCCACGCGAAAAGGGCTGCCCTAGCGCTACCGGCTTCACAGTTTGCCGGTCAGCCTCCAGACCCTGCGCCCCCGGCCGGCGCTTCCCCAGCGCAGCTGGAGCCCGGGAGAGGAAGCGCCCAGCTGGGGTCGCAGGGTCTGGAGGCTGCCCAGCAAACCGTGAAGCCGGTAGCGCTCGGGCTTCGGGCAGCCCCCATGCCTCCGGACCCTGCGCCCCCGTCCGGGCACTTCCCCTCCCGGGCTCCGGCTGCTGTGCTCTTCCCCTGACTCTTCGGCTCTGTTTAAGAGCCGAGCTGCCCGAGCGCTACCGGCTTCGGGCAGCCCCCATGCCTCTGGACCCTGCGCCCCCGGAGCCCGGGAGGGGAAGTGCCCAGCCGGCGGCTCAGGGTCCGGAACCATGGGGGCTGCCCGAAGCCGGTAGCGCTCGGGCAGCTCGGCTCTTAAACAGAGCCGAAGAGTCAAGGTAGGGAGCACAGCAGCCGGAGCCGGGGAGGGGAAGTGCCCGGCCGGCGGTATTTTTCCCGGACATGTTCGGCTTTTTGGCAATTCCCCCCGGACGGGGGTTTGATTACCAAAAAGCCGGACATGTCCGGGAAAAACCGGACTTATGGTAACCCTAGGCTATCAATTGCCAGCAGTTCAGCTGTCCCTCCCCCACTGCCATGTGCTGCTCTTGCCCTCTGCCTTGGAACTGCTCTCCGGAGCTTCCTGCTTGTGCTGTGCAGGGGAGGGAAGAGAGGAGCTAATGTCCACGTGGCCCCCTCCCCCCTGCCACTGCACCCCGCTTACCCCCATCTTCCAAAGAGCAGGGGGGACACACGACAGGGCACAGGACAGAGGGAGCTTCCTGGCAGCAGCTGCCGTCTCAGCTTGCTGATCTACTTAACAAGGCAGTGTACTCAGAATGGGGTCAGTGTACTTAAAGGGGCAATGAGCATCTCTCTCACACACACACGTTGTGTCTCTGTCTGCCATGCTGTCTCCACTCCCTCCATTCGTGCTGCCTTGTAGAGTGTGAGGCTACATTAACAACGAGTTAACCATGGAGGGCTCAGACAATTGCTAGTTCATCATTTAGCAGTAAGGCATACCCTGGGAAATATCCCACCCTCTGACTCCACCACCTCAACCAAGCTTCACAATCATCATTGCTGGGTACCAGTATTAAATTGTTTATTTAAAACTTATACGGTGTGTGTATATATATATAATATAGACTTTTGCCTGGTGAAAAAATTTTCCCTGGAACCTAACACCCCCCATTTACATTAATTCTTAAGGGGAAACTGGATTCGCTTAACATCATCTTGCTTAAAGTCGTATTTTTCAGGAACATAACTACAACGTTAAGGGAGGAGTTACTGTAAATAATTTTTTTTTAAACTAGGAAGCTAAAGCTACTACTACTTACTAACCAATTACACTGATACTACGAACTGGAACAAAAACTGGGACACAGTTGAGATAACCTCAATGGGAACAACTGCCAGAGATCCATCTCGGGCTGAGGCAGTTGGAAAGCAAGTGAGGGCAGTTCACCTGCGCAGGGCTATATAACAATGGCGCGCGCACTAAGCTGACTACCATGCATGCACAGGCCGAACAGACAGGGCTATGAGAAATCTCTGGCAGGGTGCATAAGCGCGCCTAGAGTGGAGTACCCAGAGGGACATTACTTGAAGAAGAATTAACTGTTGGGAGAAGATAGAACATGCAATTGCTTCAATAAATGCACATACATAAAATCACATTTTCTAATAAAATCTTTGTCTGTTAATAAAATACACACACGCTGGCCATTCTCTCCAATTCAATTTCTTTTCTCTACTGTACTTGTAACTGCCTGGTGCAAGCTGTTCTATTGCTTATTGAACTGTGGTTTCTAATTTGCTGAACTATTTCACCCCCTGCTGAGGTTATATTGATTGGTCAGTAACATTTCCAGAATATCCCTTTTTATGTTTCTAAGAAGATTGCTACTCTATCTGATCTTTTCTAATCCTTTGCTTACAATATTTTGAAAAAGGAGACTAATGATTCTACCATTATCTCCCATTTGGGGTAAGTAGTGACTTGCTAGCAGTAATTTGAAGCTAGCTTATTTACAATTCCACTTTACCTGTAGCAACCTGACCCATACATGCAGGGTGCCCTGTTCTGCTTGGTTTGTTTAGAACTCTTTAGAGCATCTGTGCTTCTGGCTGAGTTAAATTCTTCAGCTTCAGGATCCTGATTTAAATCAAGCTCTTGAGTCTCAGCTAGGGGAACATGAGAGTGGGATGGCTTGTCCTGGTGAATCTGTTGGCTTGCAGAATGGATAACCTCATCGTTGTTTTCCCTTTTATTCATTTTATTTGTGTCAGTGGAGAGCTGGCTTTTTGCATCTAGCCTGTGTTCAGACCTCTTGCTGTGGAGCTGACAATCACTTTTCGCCACAGAACTTTCAATCTTTTGTGACACAGTCTTGTTATCATTCTCTTCCACTTTCCTCATAGCCCTGGCAAGAGGTATTCCCGATGCATCCTGTGAAATAGAAAATAAAAGATCACAACAATCTTTAGAGTGCCTTACTGTGCAAATAGTTCTATGGATCACTCATGGAGTAATGCACTTCTGAATGTAAGCAGGTTTCAGTTTCTGTCATCATAAGCATTCAGGACATATGTTCCTACAGAGGAGATGATACAATCAAATACGATTTAAAAAAAAATCTTTTCTGTGTTTATAATAAAATTTAAATCAGAAGCTTGAGTTCAGGACTCTACTTTTATCAAGAAACAGATTAGAGTTTGTCAAAAGGTATTGTGGTCAGAGCTAGAATCTTTGGCTAACAAATTCTTCCTTTTAATTTTGTGAGGTCTCTCTCAGATATAAATACACACATACGTATACACATAGTATAGCCTCTATCTCAATAACTTGTGTAAGATGCTTTCTATAAGGCATGTGCTCCCTTATTTACTATCTGAGACCAGAGCTGGGCAAAATTTTTGGGCTGAAACTTCCTTCAGTCCAAAATTCAGATTCAGGTCAAATCAAAACAATCTGCAAATTCATGTAGATTTTGGCAATTTGTTTCAGGTGGGAAAAAATTAGAAATGCTGAAACTATATTTTTCAACATTTCCAAAATTAAACTTTTGTATTTCTTGGGCTAGATTCAGAAGGGGATTTAGGCACCAGTCACAAAACCAATAGCCCTGTGATTAGAGCCCTCACATAGGATGCAGAAAACCCAGGTCTGAATCCCTGCTCTGGGGAAGGGACTTTAACCCAAATCGCCCCCCTCCCATGTTCACTGGATGAGAGAGACACAAACACAGAGAGAGATAGACACTAAAGCCTGGTAGTCAGGGCACTAACCTAAAAGGGGGACACCTGCATTCAGTCCCTGCTTTAGAGTGTGGATTCAAATCTGGGGCTCCCACATCCCAGGTGAGTGCTCTAGCAATTTGACTGTTAAGTATAAATGGGGGACACAGGCACTTCCTCAGTTTTGTGAACGACACCTAAATCCCCTTGTCATTCTAGCTCATTTCCAAAATTTCCTTTGCATTAATTAGAAACGGTTAAAAATGCCTGAAGCAAACAAAACGTTTCAAATAAAAGGTTTCACTCAACACAAAACTATTTTTTTCAGATTTTTCGATTTAAGAAAAATTCAAGAAAATTTCAGTTTTGGGTTCACCCAATATGAAGTTTTCCACAATTTTTTGGAACTGCCAGTGAACGAAAAATCAGTTATTCATGCAGCTCTAATCTAGAAACACAAATGCTACAGACTGTATATACAGATTATAATGCTTTAATATACTACAAAACTGTTATGAGATCTACACTTTCCAGTGTTAACTGTAGAAAGGCTCCCCTCCAATACATTTATTTCAGTTCATATTAATATGAATTTTGAGAAGTTTGTGGTATTTCTCTGATTTAGTGGCTTGGCCTCTTTTTGTGTGTGCGTGCACGTTCTTTTAAAATTCTGGAACTAACCAAATGAATGTCAAAAATAAACAATGATATGAGTAGTGGGATAAAATGTATTCAATATCAAGTAAGCCTTCCTGACAATTAGATATACTATATAGTAGGGGTGTGCAGTAGTTTTTGCAGGGAGACCACCCCACAAATTTTGGTAAGTCGTCACGGGCCACACATTTCTACTATATTAATGACATATTTTAATTCTACCCCTCCACTGCAGTGCCACCTAATAAAATAATTCGCGCAAAAATTGAGGGTGCAGGAGAGGGTGCGGGTTCTGGGAAGGAGTTTGGGTGCAGGAGGGTTCTGACCTGGAGCAGGGGGTTAGGGTGCGGGAGTGGGTGCGAGGTGCAGGCTCTGGCTAGGAGGCGTGTACCACAGGCAGCTCCCAGCCGGCGGCGCAGCAGGGCTCAACAGGTTGCCTGCATGCCGTGGCCCCATACCGCTCCCGGAAGCAGCTGGCTGCTGGCACGTCTCTGTGCGCCCCTTGGAGGGGGAGGGGAGCAGCGGGTCTCTATGTGCTGCCCGGGCCCGCAAGCACCGCCCCTACAGCTCCCATTGGCCAGTTTCCAGCCAATGGGAGCTGTGAGGATGGTGCTGGGGGAGGGGGCAGCGCGCGGATCTGCCTCCCCTTCCCCTACCAGGGGCACGCAGAGACATGCCAGCAGCAGCCGGCTGCTTACAGGAGCAGCATGGGGCCACAGCAGGAGGCAGCCTGCCTGAGTGCCCTGCTGCGCTGCGGGACTTTTAGCAGCCCAGAGATTGCGAGGACAAAAATGTTAGTCATGGCGGGCTGGACAGAAATGTTAGACGGGCCGTATTTTGCCCACCCCTGCTGTATAGTCTCACTAGAGGAGCAGTTAAAACAGGGGTAATCAATTATTTTTTGTCAAAGTCCAAATTTCTTGGTCAAGGTATAGTCAGGGTCCAGACTCCAGAGAAAATACAAAACTAACAATGATAATAATAAGTAAATAAAAAGATTTTGCTGTCTGTTCAAAAGCATCTGGCAGTCTGGATTTGGCCCACGGTCCACCTATTGACCACCCTCATTGTCTGAGACTTAAAACTAGACTGCACAAAACACAAAAAGTGCACTAGGTAATAATCCTGCATTTGCAGGGAGATTGACTGAATGGCCCAACTAACTTCCCCCTCTATTTTGTATGATTTCTTCCCCCACAGCAACCCTTCATCCATTCCTTTGTCTATATTATGTCTAATTAAGCTACAAACACTTACTTCCAAGCACAGTATTCTCACCGAAGAAAAGAGCAATTAAGTAAAGTTATGGACAACAGTTTTGTTACTTGTAATGGTCATGGCAATCGGGTCAAATGTGCGCTATCTGTTGGCTGGCTGCAGCTTAGAGTGAATCAGAAGTACATCTATATTTCAACTCTATACGAGATTTTTTCCCTTAGCTAAGTATGGTAATAGAGGAATAATGCTCTGAGACTGAAGCACCAGGGTTTTATGGCTTATCTAGTAATTAGTGTTTCCTTGTTTGAAGCAATGAATTAATTGCAGAATGCCATTCAACCAGCTAATTTTTTTCTGCAGAGTCTGAAGAAAACTGGTCATGCTGTGTTTGAGTTAAAGATAATTAAAAGATACTTTGAATATGGAACCACTCAGTACAGCTTCATATTTAGAGCTGCAACCAGAGTTCCATTATCAACCCTATAACTCACTCACTATATAATTTGTCATGAGGAAAGTGTACTTTTTAGGGTACACTACTTAGTAGGGAAGCTTACCATGTTAAGCACTATGCTCTGCAGTAAACATTTATAGGAGCAGGCCCTTACATTATAAGCTCCTTGGAGTCTTTGTCTCATGCCTGTGAAGCCCCATGCATGCTTTAAGTAGGGTTGTCAACCCTCCAGGATTGTCCGGGAGTCTCCAGGAATTAAAGATTAATCTTTAATTGAAGATTATGTCATGTGATGAAACCTCCCGGAATTCGTCCAACCAAAGCTGGCAGCCCTAGCTTTAAGGTGTTGTAAAATGTAATATTTTAAGTTAATATTGATAGGGTTACATGAATATTTTAAATTAATATTGAAAGGCCTTTTCAAATTGTTACATAAATACAGAGCTCAAGGTACGTACACATAATTTCCAAACTTACTGTAGCAGAGTGAAATTTCACTTCCTATGATTGGTTCTGTCTGGATAATAGGCTTCATTCTCCAACTAGTAGGTGCATGGTTAATTTTTCAAGTCCTGGGAGGGTATAAGCCATGTCTTCTCTGCCTAATGCAGGGGTTGTACTTTGACAGTACATTCTCCACCATTTACTCTCTATTTAAAGAGAAGGGACTTTCTGTTCTAATTCTCCGACAGTACTAGGAACTAACTTTTCCACTAGGCCTGGTGGTCCTTATAAGGAATGCTCCATGCGATCTTTCTCCTCACCAGAGGGTGTTGTTAACACTTCTAAGTCCACATTTAAAATACTAAGACTGGCAAACTGAATATTTTTACATCAAGAGACAAGAAACAATCCATAAGGTTTAAGCTCTTCATGATGAGCTCATTCCAAGGTAAACACATTAAAGGTAAAATAACGTGGGCAGTCTTCGCAGTGTAAACTGATCACAGTTTAGTTTAATGGCTGAAAATGCATAATTAAAAAAAAATCTTTGACAGGCCCACGATGATAAATTCACATGTTAATTTTGATGTTAGAAAGATCTTTAAACCATTAAAATAAAATAAAGTGACTGGTAGAAGACTTTCTTTTTAAGATTTTTTTTTTAAATAGAACTTCAAAGGCAAACATTTTTCAGGGAAAGCCTCATTATCTTATCACAAAATGTGGCTTTTTCGTAATTAGTTGCCAGTAATTATGTTTACAATACTAGCAGGAAGAATGGTGACAACATATTGCAGAAGTTGCAATGTGAATTCTTGTTTCCTCTGTGTAGCAAAACAAAACTAATGCACATACTGTATGTCACACTCTGTGTTTATGAAAACTCAAACAGCCACTATTTTGACAATAAAATGATGACTTCCGCTGCCAGAAAACAAAAGTTCTTTCACCAGCGTTTGTTAACTCATTATCATTTTACTTCTCAGCTTGTCATCCAAGTAGTATTAAAAAAACAAACAAACAAACAAACAAAAAACAGCTTACACACGAGCTAGTTTTTGCCTAGAACATGGATACAGATAAGGTAGGAAAAGCTTATTGACCAACAGGCACCTGCTTTGGACTGAGATCAGAAAGTTCCCCATGCCCCATCAACAAGAAGCTACTAAAATGGCCTACTCACAAAAGGTCATGATTTAGTCTAATCTCAGAACACCTTTTTAGGAAATTCCATCCCACAAAAAAAGACATGAAATAAATGACACTATGACCACTCATTAAACATAGCCACTGAGGCTAAAACAGAGGTGTCCATTCCCCTCATCTCCCAGATCACCATGCTCGGTTTTCTTCACTAGCTTCCTGTTGAACACTAAGTCAAATTCAAGATTTTTGTCTTAATTTTTAAAGCACTCCTATTAAATTTGCCCAAGTTACCTTAGGGGCCAGTCACTGATCATGACATCCCACAACAGATGAATTCCATTGAAACAATGGAACTGGCAACCCGAAGACTGAGATCCGTAGACAGGAGACAGCTTTCTTGGCAACTAGTCAACAACTGTGGAACTCACTTCTGGAAGAGATCAGAATGACTACAAATCTGTGTGCCTTCCAAAGAAAATGTAAAGCCCAGTTTCCTGACCTAACTTTCCCACACTACCGGAACCTCCACCAAAATCACTTATTAAAATCTAAAAACCAAGATACCCTACAACAAAAACTTTACACAATATAGAGGAAGGGAAAAAATACAGAGATCTTCTTGTGCTCACTAATATATTAAGTTACTCAGATTGCACAGCAATGGATTCAGCATGCGAAGCAATGGAGAAATTAGATAATGGAGACCACATCCTGCCTCCTCTATAAGCTAGAGAAAATTTATGGAATTTTTATGATAGTGGAGCGGAAGCCATAAAGAAGTCTTAGAACTACAGACTGAGGTAAATAACATTTCAGCAGGTGATCATACAACCCACAAAAACATACATGAGGACAAGAAAACTGTATCTTACAATAAATCACTGCTATTAAAAATAAATCCCCTTCCACTCTTCCCTGAACTAATCTTGTAAATGGTGCTACCGACCAAAAAACAAAATAAAACAAACAAACAAAAAACCCACAAAAACCTGAGCAAATTCACAGAAGGTAAAAGTATCAGAAAAAATGTAACTATCAATAAGAGGAAAAATTACAGAAAATAAAGACATGGAGGTTTTTTCATCTTTTCTAAAACTACACCATCAAGCCAAAATCTGTTAACTTCTAACATATGTTGGAAAACAGCCATTAATAAATGTGATTAAAACATAAAATACTACAAAATTATCACCACTAATTTTTAAAAGCCTTCAGATTGTCCTATGGTATATTTCAGTTTTTGAACCCCAAAACACAGATACGGGTAGCACAGTTAGCACTAGGGGTGGCAGCTTATTGATAGAAGAACCTTAACAGTACTTTATATCCTAGGTTCCTTGTTTTACGTTAAACATAGTAATTCCTGTTTTATCTGGAATAAACATTTTATCATGAGATAAAAAGCTGAAGATAGTTATAATGCAAGAGATGAACCAATTTTAAAGCTCTAACATTGCTAACTGCACTTCAATAATACTTGAAATAATGGGGCTCAGCAACATACAAAAAACATTACCCATGATGGGGGGACAGTAGCTTCCTCTTCAGTAGTTTTGCTCTTTTTTCCCTGATCCTGTTCCATCTCTTTGAAATCCCCTAAATGCTCTTCAGAAGCTAACCGTTTTCTCCCCTGCACATTTGCTCTTGACTTTGATGGTTCCATATCGCTTTTTCCTCTCCCTCTGCCTCTTGTTACTCCACCACCTTAAAGAAAAAGAAAAAGAGGACATTTATGGGATCCAACCTTGAATGCAACCTTCAAGATCTCAGGAGACGTCCCAGAAGACTGGAGAAAGGCTAACGTAAAAAGGGGGGAAAAGGAGCTGGGAAACTATAGACCAGTCAGCCTGACTTCGATATCTGGGAAGCTACTAGACCAATGTATAAAACATTCAATTTGAAAATACCTGGATGATGAAGTGGTAATCACTAGCAGCCACCATGGATTTACTAAGAACAAATCATACCAAACCAGCTCGATTTCCTTCTTTGATACAGTAACTGTTTTGGTGGATAGGGGGAAATGCAGTGGACATAATATACCTGGACTTCAGCAAGGCTTTGACACAGTCCCACATGACATTCTGATAAGTCAGCTGGAGAAATGCAGGCTCAGCAGTACCACCATTAAATAGATACATAATTGATTAAACAACCACGAACAAACAGTAACTATTAATGGAATGATGTCAGCTTGGAGGGAGGTCGCAAGTGGGGTTCTACAGGGATCTGTTCAGGGTTTGGTGTTAACATCTTTATTAATGACCTGGATGTAGGAATAGAGAGCAAACTGATCTGATTTGCAGATGACACAAACCCGGGGCTTGCAAACACTTTGGAGGATAGAGCTAAAATTCAAAGGTATCTTGATAAATTGGAGAACTGGGCTATAGAAAAAATGAAATTCAACAAAGACAAATGTAAGGTGCTACACTTAGGGAAGAAAAACCAAATGTACAAATACAGAGTGGGGGGAAACTGGCTTAGCAGCAGGACAGCTGAGAATAATCTGGGAGCTGTGGTGGATCACAACCTCAACATGAGTCACCAATCCGACGCTGTTCCAAAAAAAAAAAAAAAAAAAAAAAAAGCCAATGCAATGTTTGGTTGCATTAACAGAAGTATAGCATGCAAGTCACAGGAAAAGACGGTTACTCACCGTTGTAACTGTTGTTCTTCGAGATGTGTTGCTCATATCCATTCCAGTCAGGTGTGCGCGCGCCGCGTGCACGATCGTCGGAAAACTTTTACCCTAGCAACACCCGGTGGGTCGGCTGTGGAGCCCCCTGGAGTGGCGCCCTCATGGCGCCGGATATATACCGCAGCCGACCCAGCGCCCCCTCAGTTCCTTCTTGCCGGCTACTCCGACAGTGGGGAAGGGGGGCGGGTTTGGAATGGATATGAGCAACACATCTCGAAGAACAACAGTTACAACGGTGAGTAACCGTCTTTTCTTCTTCGAGTGCTTGCTCATATCCATTCCAGTCAGGTGACTCCCAAGCCCCACCTAGGTGGCGGGGTCGGAGTGAGACATTGCTGTGTGCAGAACCGCTGACCCGAAAGCAGCATCGTCTCTGGATTGTTGCACCAGCGCATAGTGCGCTGCGAACGTGTGCACCGAAGACCACACTGCAGCTCTACAAATGTCCTGGATCGGGACTTGAGCCAGGAAGGCAGTCGAGGAGGCCTGGGCCCTCGTGGAGTGAGCGGTGAGGCGTGGCGTCGGGACACCGGCCAGGTCGTAACAAGCACGAATGCAGGACGTGATCCAAGAGGACAGGCACTGTGAGGAGACCGGTGAGCCCTTCATCCGGTCGGCCACCGCAACGAAGAGTTGCGTCGTCTTTCTAAACGGCTTTGTACGGTCAATGTAGAAAGCCAGGGCCCTGCGTACGTCCAAAGAATGCAGACGCTGGTCTTGACGAGTAGCGTGTGGCTTTGGATGGAAGACCGGGAGAAAGATGTCCTGGTTTACGTGGAAAGGTGAAACCACCTTCGGAAGAAAGGCAGGGTGGGGGCGAAGCTGCACCTTGTCCTTGTGGAACACCGTGTATGGGGGCTCGGACGTCAGCGCTCTGAGTTCAGAAACACGCCGTGCTGAGGTAATGGCTACGAGGAAGGCCGTCTTCCAGGATAAGTACAGGAGCGAACAGGTCGCTAATGGTTCAAACGGGGGCCCTGTGAGCCTGGAGAGAACAAGGTTGAGGTCCCACGTTGGAACCGGCTGGCGTATTTGTGGGTACAGCCGGTCCAAGCCCTTGAGGAATCTAACGACCATCGGGTTAGAGAAGACCGATGACGAGAGTTCTCCTGGGTGGAATGCCGAAATGGCGGCGAGGTGAACCCTGATTGAAGATACCGCCAAGCCTTGCTGTCTTAGTGACAGGAGATAGTCCAGTATGAGAGGGATAGGTGCCTGCAAGGGGGACGTAGCCCGTTGCTGACACCAACAGGAGAACCGCTTCCACTTGGCTAAGTAAGTGGACCGTGTAGAGGGCTTCCTACTTCCCAGCAGGATCTGCTGGACGGACTGCGAACATTGTTGCTCCGTCTGACTCAGCCATGGAGCATCCACGCTGTGAGGTGGAGCGATTGTAGGTCGGGGTGACACAGACGGCCGTGGTCCTGAGAGATGAGATCCGGACTCAAGGGGAGCGTGATCGGCGCTTGAACCGACAGCTCTAGCAGTGTGGTGTACCAGTGCTGCCTCGGCCAAGCGGGAGCCACTAGAATTACTCGTGCCTGGTCGGTGCGGATCTTGAGCAGCACCCTGTGGACAAGCGGAAATGGGGGAAAGGCGTAGAACAGGTGACCCTTCCACGTTAGAAGGAATGCGTCCGACAGAGAGCCTGGAGCTCGTCCGTAAAGGGAGCAGAATGCGTGGCACTTCCTGTTGGCCCGGGATGCGAATAGGTCGATCTGGGGAAATCCCCACCTCCGGAAGACGGAATAGATGACATCCGGGCGAATCGACCACTCGTGCGTCTGGAAGGACCTGCTGAGACGGTCCGCCAGCGTATTCTGGACTCCAGGCAGGAATGATGCGGTGAGATAGATCGAGTGGGCGATGCAGAAGTCCCACAAGCGAATGGCCTCTTGGCATAGGAGCGATGAGTGGGCTCCGCCTTGCTTGTTGATGTAAAACATGGCCGTGGTGTTGTCGGTGAGGACCAGCACGCAACGGCCCTGTAGGAAGTTGAGGAATGCCTGGCAGGCTAGGCGCACCGCCATCAGTTCCCGGACGTTGATGTGTAGGGCTAATTCGGAAGCGGACCACAGACCCTGGGTATGACGCTCCCCGAGGTGAGCGCCCCATCCTAGAGATGAAGCGTCCGTGACTAGGTGGAGGGAAGGTTGTGGGGCGTGAAAAGGCACTCCTGCACAGACCACTGCGCGATCCAACCACCAGGTGAGGGAGGTCAAGACCGAGGGCGGGACCGTGACCAGCATGTTCAGGTCGTCCCGGTGAGGACGGTACACCGATGACACCCAAGCCTGCAGTGGGCGAAGCCGCAGTCTGGCGTGGCTGGTTACGTAGGTGCACGAGGCCATGTGACCCAACAGGGTAAGGCATGTTCTTATGATGGTGAACGGAGATGCCCGCAGTCCATGAATGACGCGTGCGATGGACTGAAAGCGACCTTCTGGCAGAATGGCTCGTGCGCTTCTGGAGTCCAGGATCGCTCCAATGAACTCTATTCTCTGTGTTGGCACCAGAGTGGACTTCTCCCTGTTGAGTAGAATGCCCAGTTCGTGGAAAGTCTGTGTCACCATGTGGACGTGAGCTTGAACTTGGTCCCTGGTGCGGCCGCGCACCAGCCAGTCGTCCAAATACGGGAACAGCTGTACCCCTCGTCGGCGAAGGTATGCCGCGACGACTGCCAGACATTTCGTGAACACTCTGGGAGCCGAGGACAAGCCGAAGGGAAGGACTGCGAATTGGTAGTGCACCTTGTTCACTACAAATCGCAGGAAGCGCCTGTGAGGCGGATAAATAGCTATATGGAAGTAAGCGTCCTTCATGTCGAGGGCGGCGAACCAGTCTCCAGGATCCAGCGAGGGAATAATGGTCCCCAATGATACCATGCGGAACTTCAACTTTACTATGAATTTGTTGAGTCCGCGCAGGTCTAAGATGGGACGTAGACCCCCTTTCGATTTGGGGATCAGGAAGTAGCGGGAATAAAACCCCCTGCCCCTTAACTCCTGCGGAACCTCCTCTATGGCTCCCATAGAGAGGAGCCCAAAAACCTCCTGTGAAAGGAGTTGCTCGTGAGAAGGGTCCCTGAAGAGGGACGGGGAGGGGGAGTGGGAGGGGGGGGGCGAGGAAAATTGGAGGGCGTATCCCTTCTCCACCGTGCGAAGGACCCAACGGTCTGATGTTATAAGGGACCAAGCACGGTGGAAACGGGAAAGGCGATCCCGGAAGGGGGGAGATGAATCCTGGGTGCTGGTTCTGGTGCCGTCCTCGACCGCACCTTCAAAAGGCTTGTCTAGGCCCTGAAGGTGGTCTCGGCTGGCCCTGGTTCTGACCGGGTTGAGGGCCGGTCGACCGTCGCCTACCGCCTCGACCCCGCCTCCTGGCAAAGTCCTGTCTCGGGCGAGGCGGGGGAGGGTAGAACCTCTGAGGCTGGGGCCTGAAGGGTCTGCGTTGTGGACCCGGGACGTGCATCCCCAGAGAGCGCATCATTGTTCGAGAGTCCTTAAGGTTTTGGAGCCTCGAGTCTGTCTTTTCCGAAAACAGGCCCTGACCCTCAAAGGGCAAGTCCTGGAGGGTCTGCTGCAGTTCAGGTGGCAGGCCCGACACCTGGAGCCAGGAGGTTCGCCTCATAGCTATACCCGACGCTAGGGTCCTAGCGGCCGAGTCGGCTATATCCAGTGAGGTCTGTAGGGAGGTGCGTGCCACCCGCTTACCCTCCTCTACCAAAGTTCCGAACTCTTCCCTAGATTCCTGGGGAACCAGTTCCTTGAACTTCTCCATGGAGGACCAGGTGTTAAAACTATATCGGCTTAGGAGCGCCTGCTGGTTGGCCGCCCTAAGCTGAAGCCCCCCCGCGGAATAGACCTTGCGCCCGAACAAATCGAAGCGCTTAGCGTCCTTCGATTTCGGCGCTGCCGCCTGCTGACCATGGCGCTCCCGTGCATTTACTGATGAGACCACCAGCGAGCACGGTTGAGGGTGAGTGTACAAGTACTCATGGTCCTTGGAGGGTACAAAGTACTTCCTCTCCACGCCCTTGGCCGTGGGGGGAATAGAGGCCGGGGTTTGCCAGATGGAGGTGGCATTGGTCTGAATGGAGCGAATCAGCGGTAACGCGACCCTGGATGGGGTGTCCGCTGAAAGGATGTTCACGATCGGGTCGTGAACCTCCACGATCTCCTCCATCTGAAGGTCCATATTGCGCGCCACCCGGCGCAACAGGTCCTGGTGGGCCCGGAGGTCTATGGGGGGCGGACCCATGGCGGATGTCCCCGCTACCGCCTCATCAGGCGAGGAGGAGGAGGATACGCCCGGTGGCAAGGGGTCCAAAGGCAAGTCTTGCTCCAGGTGCTCCTGGAGCTGGGCCTCGCTCGTCCCAGTGTCTATGGCCTGCGCCGGCGTGGGCACTGGAGCCTCCATGCCCCCTGGCGGGGGGCGGGAGATGGTGGCCTCCGGGGCTCTGGGCTCAGAGCGTGCCGAGCGGGAGGCAGACGGTGGGGCCCCTTGGGCTTGGTGATAGGCCCATGGGGTCCAAAAGGACCAGTGAGCAGGTCCCTGCGTAGGGTCCTCTGCCATGTCCTGCGAGTGCCCGAAGTCCGCCGAAGCCGCCTGTCCCTGTGGAGGGTAGGCCGATCTAGAGGCCCCTTCAGAGGAGTGGGACGCGGATCTTGACGGCCATGGCGGTGCCGAACGCGAAGCATCCGTCCCCGGCTGGTGCGGTGCCGGTCGGTGCCGGTCGTAGGACGATCTGTCCCAGCGTGCCGGAGAATGGTGCCTGGATCGGGATCGGTGCCGGTAGCCCCGCCGGTGCCGCGATCCGGATCTGGAGCGGGACGACGATCGCGACGACACCCGGTGCCGGGAGCGGTCCCTCGATCGGCGCTCATACCGGTACCGGGAGGTGCGCCTCGAGTCCGATCGGCGCCGGCGGTCGCGACGGTGCCGAGATGTAGAGCGGCGTCGCGAAGAGGATCTCGACCGCGAGTACGACCGGCGCCGAGGTGATAGTCGGCGCCGGGACTCCGAGCGGCGTCGGGACCTGCTCCGAGACCTGGAGCGGTGCCGAGAGTCCACGGTTGGAGACGGTGGGCGCACCAGTGCAGGCTTGCCTCTCGACTGCACAATGCGCGGAGCCACCGGTGCCGGGAGCTGCGACGGTGCCGGCTCCGTGAGTGCGATCAGGTCCCTCGCGGTATTAAACGTCTCCGGAGTCGAGGGGAGACAAGGTTCCACCACCAGCCTAGGTGGGGAAGCAGTCCGTACCGGACTCAACGGCCTCGGTGCCGGAGTCGACGGTGTGGCCGCCTGCTTTTGGCGGTCCAAAGGCGGACGCGGCTCTACCCCCGGCACAGGGGGAGCCGGCGTCTTCAGGGCAGCAGTGTCCTGAGCCTTGCGGGCCTTCTTATGGCCTGGAGAGAGGGATCGGCGCCGAGTCCCCTGAGGTGGGCGCGGTGCCGAAGTCTGCCGGTGCCGGGAGGACTTGTCCGCGGCGCCGGTCGGAGCCGCTGGGGCGCTGCGCACCGACGCGCTCGGTGCCGGGGTCGGGCGCGCCGAGGGAGGATCCGGGCTGAGCGCCGCCTCCATGAGGAGCTGCCGAAGCCGAAAGTCCCGCTCCTTCCTCGTTCGAGGCTTGAAGGCCTTGCAGATTGGGCACTTATCTGCGTGATGGGCTTCCCCGAGGCACTTCAAGCAGGAGGCGTGCGGGTCACTTGTTGGCATCGGCTTCGCGCAGGACGCGCACGGCTTAAAGCCAGGAGCCTTGGGCATGAGCCCGGTATGCACCGGGGGGAAAAAAAGGGGGGAGAACAACCCCCTTAACCCCCGCTCACAATTTATAACAGCTACCAGCTAAATAACAACTATCTAAAGACTCTAACTACTATACAACTATCTAAACTATCTACAGAAATAAGCTAGACGCTAGGGAGTGTGGAGACCAGCTAAGCTGTGCTCCGTAGTTCCAACGACCGTCAGGGGCGGTAAGAAGGAACTGAGGGGGCGCTGGGTCGGCTGCGGTATATATCCGGCGCCATGAGGGCGCCACTCCAGGGGGCTCCACAGCCGACCCACCGGGTGTTGCTAGGGTAAAAGTTTTCCGACGATCGTGCACGCGGCGCGCGCACACCTGACTGGAATGGATATGAGCAAGCACTCGAAGAAGAAGTGATAGTGCCACTCTGTTCTGCGCTGGTTACACCTCAGCTGGAGTACTGTGTCCAGTTTTGGTCACCAACATATAGAAAGGATGTAGAGAAACTGGAAAGGAGTGAGCGACAAAGATGATCAAAGTGATGGAATGCAAGCCATACGAACAAGGGCTGAAGGAACTGGGTATGTTTAGTTTGGAAAAGAGGAGAATAAGGGGGTGGGGGGAGATATGATAGCAGTCTTCAGATACTTGAAAGGCTGCCATAAAAAGGATGGAGAAAAGTTGTTTTCTCTTGCCACAGAGGGCAGGACAAGAGGCAATGGGTTCAAACTACAGCACAGCAGATTTAGATTAAATCTCAGGAAAACCTTCCTAACTGTAATAAGTAGGACAATGGAACAGACAGCCTTGGGTGGTCATGGAAGCTCCTTCACTGGAGGTTTTCAAAAGGAGGCTTGGTAGCCATCGGCCTTGGATGGTTTAGACACAACAAATCCTGCATCTTGGCAGTGGGGTAGACTAAATGACCCTTATGGTCCCTTCTAAATCTACGGTTCTATGATTCTCTGATTCTAAGATGACAAATCCTGGCCATATTAAGAATCAACAGTTTTCCTAAGATAAGGGGTGTTGAGCTGAGTTATCTTGGCCAAGTCAGGTAGTTACATACTGACTATCTATACTTCCGCTGCAGTTTCAATTGAATACAGTAGTCTTTACTTGCTATTCTCCCTGTTAAATTTGAATATACAAAATTAACCGCTATGAATAGATGATTTGAGAAGGGGGCTTCATAAGAATGATTAAGGGAGAGAGATTCAGTGTATGGCAGAGGACATACTGGACTCTCTTATTTGGCTGATATTGTAGCTTATTAACTATGTAATGGCAAAATAGTAAGGTAAATGGCTTGTACAATGTGTCTTTTATGTAGTGTCTTTCACACAAGAGTATCATGAAACATTGCAGATCATTAAAGTTTACACAAGCAAGTTACTATAGTAAACCTGATTCTGCTAAATATACTGCTTTATAGTTAGGGCCCTACCAAATTCACTGTCCATTTTGGTCAATTTCACAGTCATAGGATAATAAAAATTGTAAATTTAATGATTTCAGCTATTTAAATCTGAAATTTCACAGTGTTGTAATTGTAAGGGTCCTGACCCAAAAAGGAGTTATGCGGGGTCCCAAGGTTATTGTAGGGGATTGCGGTACTGCTACCCTTACTTCTGCACTGCTGCTCATGGCAGCACTGCCCTCAGAGCTGGGCAGATGGAGAGCAGGGGTTGCTGGCAGGGAGCCCAGCTCCGAAGGCAGAGCTGCCGTCAGCAGCAGTTCAGAAATAAGGATGACATGGTATGGTACTGCCACCCTTACTTCTGTGGTGTTGCCTGCAAAGCTGGGCCCTCGGTCAGCAGTCGCCACCCTCCAGCTTCTGAAGGCCGCAGCGCAGAAGTAAGGGTGACATAGTATAGTATTGTCACTTACTTCTGTGCTGCTGCTGGCGGGGCGCTGCCTTCAGAACTGGGCACCTGGCCAGCCGCTGCCACTCTCGGGCTGCCCAGCTCTGAAGGCAGCGCAGAAGTAAGGGTGGCAATACCATGACCCCCTAAAATAACCTTGTGACCCCCCCCATAACTCCCTTTTGGGTCAGGACCACCAATTTGAGAAACGCTGGTCTCCCCCATGAAATCTGTATAGTATAGGGGAAAAGCACACAAAAGACCAGATTTCACTAGGGGAGACCAGATTTCACAGCCCATAATGCGTTTTTCATGGCCGTGAATTTGGTAGGCCTATTTATAGGAGTTATTTGAGAGACACTTTCTGCTTAGCCATTACACCAGGCAGCAGTGAATGGGAAAGTGAATAGAGAATCCCCTGCTCCTCTTGCAGCCTGCACAAACCAGGCAAAATCTACAGTCCCTCCCACTGCGTGTCTACTTCTTCTGGGGTATACAGTGCCCTAAAGGAGAGAGGGAAGAGGAAGAGAGGAAGCCAGGGCTATAGTCCCACTCCTGATGCACCAGCACACAATGTGGGAACAGTGCAGCAAGTGGAGCAAGCTAGGAAAAACAGGGGGAGGAAGTAAATGAGAGAAAGAGAAAGGTGGGTTTTTTGGAGAATGGAAGATAAATGAAAAATTTCAAATTCATTTTATATTGAATCATTGAAAAAAATCTAAATATTTTTGAAAAAAAATGAACAAAAAATGTTTTATTTAAAATCTTCATGGAAATAAAAAGGGAATTTTTTCAACTGGCTCTAGGTCACAATCTTAAAGTCTAATATCTGGTTCTATAGCACCTAGGTCCAGAAGATAGTTTGTTTCCTGACATAAAAGGTGCTCATGGGCAGGGTCCCCAAAGAGGAACAGGCAGGGGTGGGCAGGGGAGAGGGAGGTAAAAGTGGACTGAATATCCCAGGGAGATGATCTCCAATACCCACTTGTCTGTGATTATGTGCTCCCAGTTTTGATGAAAGAATAAGGTGGTCACCAAATGAATGCAGATGTTGATTGTTGCAGCAAATAAAAGTGGCAGTGGTAACTCGGGGCCTCGACCAACCGATCAACATTGGTGTTTAGATGTTGATGGCTGTGATGTTGATGATTGTAGAGCAGCTAGTTTCCGTTTTTGTAGTCTTTGTCATTTCCGTTGGGGTTCATAATGCCACTGGGGAGGAGGAAATTGAGCTGGCCGGGATCTCTGTGCCATCTGGGACTTACTGTATCTCCTTTTTTGTGAAGGTGTATAAATTACCAGGGAATGCAACGTTGCTCTAGAGTCTTAATGTGTGGAGGGATTCGCCTGTTTTTTCTGCAAATAATTTGGATCCCTCGAATGGGAGGGCTTCCACTATGGATTGTACCTCCTTTGGAAAGAGAGAAAGGTGAAGCCATGGAGCTCTCCACATAACCACTGTTGCTGAGATGGAGCAAGCAGCTGTATCAATAGCATCCAGAGAGGCCTGCAACAATGTCCTCACGAGGAGCTGACCCTCAGCAATGAGTGCCGGAAAGTGTTCTCTTTGATCAGTTGGGAGATGTCTGATGAAGGCATTTAACTTAGAGTAGTCGGTATGATTGTACTTTGCCATAAGGCAGTGGTGGGTAACCAGCGGCCCGT
Source organism: Emys orbicularis (assembly GCF_028017835.1). Classification (NCBI taxonomy): domain Eukaryota; kingdom Metazoa; phylum Chordata; order Testudines; family Emydidae; genus Emys; species Emys orbicularis. The sequence goes on from NC_088685.1 coordinate 197,399,970, forward strand.
CAGGGTAATCCGCTGGTGGGCCACGAGACAGTTTGTTACATTGACCGTCTGCAGGCACGGCCGCTCGCAGCTCCCAGTGGCCGCAGCTCACCGTTCCTTGCCAATGGGAGCTGCGGGAAGCAGCAGCCAGCACATCCCTGTGGCCCATGCCGCTTCCCGCAGCTCCCATTGGCCGGGAACGGCGAACCACGGCCACTGGGAGCTGCGGGCGGCCGTGCCTGCGGACGGTCAATGTAAACAAACTGTCTCGTGGCCCACCAGAGCATGAGATGGAGAGAGCACATGTGTGGACCGAGCAGACACTGCTACCTAAAAATCTCGGAACTGAGGTGCAGGGGCGTGAATAAACCTAGAGTGGAGCACCCACAGGAACACTACTCAAAGAACACCACTCAGTTTATGCATACAAACCACTAAAGAGGAAAATTCTCAGCAATCAGCACCCAAACAGCCTCTTTCCCTGGATTGTTGTTAGCATTTTAAAGTCAGATTCATTTATTATTTGTATTACCGTATCCCCTAGGAGCCCCAGTCACGCACCAAGACCCCACTGTGCTAGCACTGTACAAACAGAACAAAAAGACAGCCCCTGCCCCAAAGAGCTTACAATCTAAGTAGAAGACAGAGGACAGATCAATACAGAGAGGGAGCACAAAGAAACGGTGAGACCATATTGCTCAGTTTGATAGGCAGTGGTCCCAGTACACCAGAAGCCTACGTGTTACATTTTTTTAAAGCTGAAGACAATGACAGCTTCATCCTTTTCCTTGTCAAATATCAATAGACTGAATCTGTACCCTGTGTCATATTGAATTAAACTAACAGACCACATTTTAATATGCTTCCCCCTCAGAGATACTAAATGATATTAATACTCGTATCTGAATCATAAATAGGACAATACATGACGAATATGGAATGGTTTTGTTACTATCCATTTATAGGAAAGTGGCAGGATTTAACATTACCCGTGAAAAATTCTAGAGGCTTTTATATGATCGGATGGGGTGGATGACTGAACAATTTTAAATGAGGTAATCAGCACCTAAGTGTCATTCACCATCATAGTTGTGAATCTCTCCAGTAACTTCTATTTACAAACATCAAAACAATGGTAAGTTATCATGACTAACTGTAAAATAATGATAGTCTTCACACAAAAAAAGACTAACTTTTCCAAAGAAGTTTGTACTTCAAAAATTGGAACTAATATATTGGCAAAAGTACTATTCTGAACTCCTGTCTCTGATTAACAGCCTTCCTTGCTCCTTCAAGCAAATCCCAGATTCTTGTGAGGGTAGCAAGTAGTAACAACTCTAGGAAGAAGCTACCCTAGTAGTCTCATCCACCGTACAGATGGACTTGCATTGCTACCTCTCACCCAGGATGGATAAAAATTGATGATTTTTTTGAAAAAAAAAGTGGTCTTTTTTTAAATTGAAATCTGATTTTTTTTTAATTTTATTTAAATTATACGTTTTTCATTTTAAAAATAAAGCTGTTTAAAATGAAATCTGAATTTAATACAAAATATGGTAAGACCCAACTTATTATAATCTCCTAAAACTTTTAAATAAAAAACAAATATGCTGAAGCCTCTATCAATATGCAATATGCATGAACCTCTATCAAAAACTTTGAGTTAAAAACTGCTTTTCTATATAAAGAAAGAATAAGTGGGACAGCATCTAACTTTTGACGTCAAAGTTCATAAATATGGCACAATAAGTCATGTACTTGGGCTTGAACTTGTGGGGGACGCAGGGGCTGGCAAACTTATCCCTGGCATTGGGACCTGGCTTCTGATGCCAGGAGACGTTATCATGCACCTCATCAGGATCATCCACTGAGCCCATCTGCAAGGTCTCATACTCTTCTCCCAATCTGAGCTCTTCTTGGCTCAGTTCTCAAATTCTGAATATTTATGACTCCACCAACCATGAAAACTTATCTCTAGCTCGTGGAAAAACACTGATCTGCCCACTAACTAGCAGCCCTTGCTTCAAGGCACTTCAAATTAATGACCTTCCTGTAGCTCCTTGCATGCGTACACAGACGGAGATACAAACAAACAGGGGAGTTATGTAACAAGAGAGAAGGAGCAATGTGTGCAACCAGAAAGAAGCAACGCTGGTGTCAGAGTGCAAGACATTGTGGGAAGAAGGGACAACATTCTTCAGAGTGCAGCCTGTGTTGATTTCAACATCTGAGAACTGGTGGGGGAAAAAACAGCACTGGCTGCAAGTCATAAAAAAAAGACCCCATTCGGGAATCTCCAACAAATCCCTGTACCTCAGGGTTAAAAAAAAGGAACATGTGCCAAATATAAACAGTGCAGCAAAGAGATGCAAGGTCTGGTTCTCAGAATGAAATATTATGAAACATGCTTCTCAGAAGGCAATGACTTTGAAGATGCTGCTGCGGACATGTCTGAACAATCTGGATGAACTGGATAGTGAACTCATTTTTGCACCATTCTTATGGGCTGCCAACCATGTCTTCCTATACTGGTAAATTGCAGAGTTGTTGTAACCCTGTTGGTCCCAGGATATTAGGGAGACAAGGTGTGTAGCTCAGAAGTTGGTTCAATAAAATATATTACCTTGCCCATTCTGTATACTAGAGAATGATAAAAGTAGACAAAAACAAACTAAAGAGAAATGTAGAAGATGTGCTAAATACACTGAAACCTATTTCCATAGCCTTGGACAAATTGCAGAAAGATTGCTACAGTATTGCTGATGCTGCTGAAATTTGGGGAAAAAACTTCAAGACACGTTTTTTTGGAACTACAGGCACTATAAAACTAATCAGTATTGTTACACAGGTAAACTTGTCATCAAGGTGTAATCTATCAAGAAAAAACATTAACAAAACCAAACATGTAAAAGAAAGAAATTGTCAACAAGCTTTTAGGAAGGCAAATGTGCCCTCTGTGTCAGGCTTACAGGTCAGAATAAAAGTGCTAAAACATCAGGTTATTGTTAGCTCACCCTCTCTTTGGATAAAAACAACAAGGAGTCTGGTGGCACCTTAAAGACTAACAGATTTATTTGGGCATAAGCTTTCGTGGGTAAAAACCTCACTTCTTCGGATGCATGCTGCAAACACCAGAGACCATAACATGTGAGACAAGGGAAGCAATAGAAGCGAATATGTTCAGTCATCTGTCAAACTATAAAGAGGAATGTAAAGAGGATTCCATGGAGGAAAAATAATCAGTTTATACCCCCACTTTACCATATTGATGGTCAGACGAGATCAAAGCAGAGAATATGCATATTGTCATAAGGGAAGTACTTTGTATTCATTACTAACCTACCTCTTTTAGGGACTGGAGTTGAAAGACTTTGAACCATGAGGTCTCCTTGCAACATCCAAGATGGAAGCATTCTTTTCCTCCAGACAGGCTTTAGCTCCTCACTTTCATTACAACTAGCAGAAAACAACTGAAATAATGTTTGTTGATTAGTACCACAGTACTTTTTTTTTCTAGTTTTAGGATACAGAAACTATGAAAAAAAGACTTGGTTCAAAAGACATTTGTAAGCAGCTTTGTCTTCATAAAGAGCCTGAATGGATCTGGTTTTCTTACCTAAGCTTGTAGGTACAGCTTAACACAAGCAAAAGCCAATCATAATGCTGAACATTTTGGCACCGCCTACTCTCTCAGCCAATCAGTATTTAAAGAAGCCTCTCTTTACTCCTTAACCCTCGGAAGAAAGCCTATGTTCATTTACAGACCAAAAGGTTCATAAAAGATCTCACTGATACCTTGCCACTGATGCCACATGGCTTGTGCCCACTGAAGCATCAGAAAGCCTGGAGACAGTGAGAGTAAGGAACACTGAATTACTATGTAGAATGGGAGATGCAAAAAAGTTCAGCATTTTTCAAGTGGCTATTTCACTCCCTGCTAAGTTATGCTCAGAAACAAAGACTCCAGAACTGGGCTAGAGAAACAAGAAAAATATACGGACTCTGCTTTTAAGAAGGGATAAAATATATTTTGGAAGTCTTGTAAGTGTGATGAAGGCTGGCATTTCAATTGTACTTATAAAGACAAATATCAGCTATAGTATGTTATCAAAGAGCAATTGTCCTGCGTGTCTGTCTTTGCATGACATTGCTTTCTCCATTAGAAAAGCAACAGTAGTAAAAATAAAATAAAATTGGCATCTCAATAATTACACTATCTGAAAGCCATTTTACTCAGCCACAGTAAGATAAGACAGAGTTCTGAAAATTCTGTTGTTTGCAAATTCTGGCTCTAAGCCTCTTTACCACAAACATAAGGAAACATTAACATTACAAAAGCAGGGTAATATGAACCTTTTTTTTGTATTCTGTCTGACCCTGAACACAGAACTCCAGAGCTGTAACCAAGTGGAAGAAGCTGTGTGAACAGGACATGTGGATCTTATTCCCTGACCTAGCCCCAGAACTGTGTGTCCACGGTTCTAGATGCAGTGCACATGAGGAGTGTGAACTTCAGAGGCTTTTCAGCAGGGTACAAGCACTGTGTTGTGTTGTACATTCCCCTAAGCAATGGCTTTTGGGGCACGTCCCTCTTCATAGTCAGAGCCCTGACCTTACACTTTTTTCCAGTATATCACACTGCTTTGGAAAACAACAGGTTTTGTAAGGACATAAGCAGAACTCAACACTTGTTTCTCCCACAAAATACAAATTTTATTTCTGCTATCACTCACTAACAAAGCCATTCTTTGTTCTGAAGAAATCTTTTACTGCTTTGCACCTGTTTATAGTGCTGCAAGTATAAGAAAAAGCTCAGGAACGTCAGCTTAAGGCTTTTGTGACAGCCACAATTTTTTTGGAAATTCTATTATAGTAAATAAAATCAAGATAATGTATTCTCAAACAGCCTCGATTTGTCAAAGAACCTACTCCCCCATGAAGGGCTTTAAAAAGGTACAGAGACAAGAACAAAAACAATTTTCATTTTACCCAATTTTCAGCCCACCCTTCCAAAAATACAGACATGTTGCAATATTTAATCAGATATTAACACCCACCGAACTCTTGGAAGAAGTCTCATTTTTTGGAATTTCTGCTGTCCTTTCCAATAGAGAATGTGCTTTCACTTGTATGTTGTTATTGGAACATGAAGTTAATTCTACTAAAGATGGATCACAAGACATCTTGATAGGATGACCACTTGAAGAGGATTTATTTGCTGTTTCATCTGCAGCAATCTTGCTATTTTTCCTATAGTATATTAAAATGCATCTTTTAGTGGGAAAAAAAAAATCTCAAAAACTTCCTTTATCTATTTGAACTGAACACAAGTTTATTTCCGCTCTAAATGTCTATTTTCACTCAAATGTCATAATGTAGAAGCAAACCTCAGTTTCAGATATTAAGAGACCAACAAAAAACCTCTGCGGTATTGCATCTACCATACATATTAATGGTGCTAGAATAACTCTCTCTTAAGTCTGTTGGCAATTTTTTACTATGATGTATCTAGGGAACAAACTACATGGTTGCCTAAAAGCAACCAAATCATCAGTCAGCACCGCTTAAGATCCAAGGTTAAGAGTAAGACCATACAAAACCCCAATATGACAAGGTGAAACCAGATTTCCATTACTGACCATAAAATAAACTGGTTTCTGCCTTCATTTAACTGTAGGAGCAGTTAACTTACAATACTACTACTGCGTTATTGAAAATGATCATTTTTACCATAAAATGAATACAGTTTTTGAAGTGTGTTATTCAAATTCTAAAAGATACAAATATTACAGTAGTAATCAGCAGCATAAAATCCTAAAATAGAACAGATAGAAAAGCAAACTTTCATTCCCAGCTTTCATATCTCAAACAAACATTCATTTTCCATTCTCTGTAGCAGTAGCTCATTTTTCATTCTGTTATACTACCTTATTTCCAAGTAGAGAGTACAGATTGTTGTTGCTTTACAAATTAGAAATAGTAAACAAAACTATAAATAATAGATTAAATGCACTTCTTCATTTGGGGCCTAATTCAGCACGGTACTTGCGCATAGGTCTAACTTCTACTTACATACTTGTATAATTCAACATACATTGTTTTGTCAAAAAATAGCAGGTAATTGATAAACATTTGCACTAGGCTGAAATTTGACACTCATCTATTTATGTTTTTCAATCTTTACACAGATTTTTGCTTTTTAACAAAAATAGAAATCTTCTTGGCTGTTCCACTGAGGCTTGTGGACAACCATAATGCCCTTGGGAAAACTAGAAGTCAGTGCATTTTAAAAAAAATTCTAAAGTTTAAAAATTTCTAAGAGTTTAAAATATGATTCAGGATCTTCAACTGTACTTTAACATTTGCCCGTCTACTAGCTCTCTCCTCTTCACAACTTGGAAAGTATGTAGTATCAAAGAAAACACACAGTGAATTGAAAATTTAAGGTATGCAGTAGTTTTTGGTTACTATAGGAACTATCTGAAGTACAGTGTCTATGAGCAATGTAATTGTTTTAGTCTTTCAAATCAGTTGTCCCCTGAGAGTGGTGTTCGTGGTCATTTTTCTGCTCCTCCAGCAATAAATATTTTGGTAACTCACTTACCAGAAAAAAAAGTTAGATCTAAAGGGTTGCATCTAAAATGTTTTAAAAACAAGATTCCTACTTATGAGATCAGGATGTATGGAAGTAGAATCCTTTTATTGGTTGCTAACCAAAGCTTATTTTTTAAATTAAAATTACATTAAACATTATACTACCTATTTAAGTAAAGTTCCGTTTCCCCCACAATTTCTAAAACACAAGTTTTCAATGGGAGTTGGGTGCCATGCCTTTGAAAATCTCACCTGTGAGATACAAAAGCACTTTTGATTCTATTTATTAAAACATTGACAGGTAAGAATGATAAAGCAGGTACATGTTTCTCATTCCCCACAACCTCCCCGCCAGATATTACAATAAACCACTCACTGCGGCTCCAGGATTGGGATTGCAGTGTATATCGGATATGGATTGATCTAGTTACTTCATGCTTTCCCTCTATGTTCTTAAGGAAGAGATACAATAATTTAAACTTGACTTTAAGCAGATGTTTATTTGGATTTATTTTTTGTTCATTCAAGGTCTGTTGTGCCTTAGAAAACTATAATTAACAAGTTTATATTACAAATAGTATTACTATAGGTTTTTCCACATCGGATAGCGTTACCTTAGTGTGCTTTCCACATCTGAGTGTGTAGAGAGGACCTTGAAAATGTATTTGTCTATTAACAGGGAAAAGCTGTCACCTGGGCTCAAAGAGTGCCATTCATCTGTTTCCAATGGTAATAGATGGCTATTCTCGGGTGATTGATAAAAACAAGGATTTACATGGACCTGTCAATTTAAAAAAAGAACATTGGTACACCATATGCTATGCTGTAGGAATCCTAGTAGCTTACATTACACAGTGAAGCATTGACTCAGTTACTAACACAATTCCACATATTGCTGCAACCTTTGAATAGTTGTTAGCATGTTAAACAGAAATAAAGTACAGTATTAGAAAAAACAACTGATTCCCACTTATAAACTTTTTTATATCGATATTATGTGTGTACTGGTAGCTGCTCAATAGAAGCTATAGGGCTGAGTTGATATTTCCATTTCCATTTAAATTTTGTTTGGTTTCTATGAAGATTTTTTTTTTTTTGCTTGTGACTTACTTTGTTCTGTCTGTTACTACTTTAAACCACTTAAATCCTACTGTCTGTATTTAATAAAATCACTTTTTATTTAGTAATTTACTCAGAGTATGTATTAATACCTGGGGGAACAACTGTGACGGGTTGGATCACAGAAACCCCCTTGGGAGCTGCCACCCAATGTGCCAAGACTACCCCTGCTTCTGTTTTCCCTGCCAGCTCAGGATTCCAGCACCCTGTCTTGCTGAGCCAGACACTCCAGTCTGCTCTAACAAAGACTCAGGGTCTGAATCACTTGTCCCAAAGCTGCAAGTTTACCTGAAAACCAGCTCACAGGAGTGTGCTTGTCTTTAGCACTCAGATGCCCAACTCCCAATGGGGTCTAAACCCAGATAAATCCGTTTTACCCTGCATAAAGTTTATGCAGGGCAAACTCATAAATTGTTCGCCCTCTATAACACTGATAGAGAGATATGCACAGTTGTTTGCTCCCCCAGGTATTAATACATACTCTGAGTAAATTACTAAATAAAAAGTGATTTTATTAAATACAGACAGTAGGATTTAAGTGGTTCAAAGAAGAAGTGGGTTGTAGCCCACGAAAGCTTATGCTCTAATAAATTTGTTAGTCTCTAAGGTGCCACAAGTACTCCTGTTATTTTTATGAAGATGAAATAATTCCTGTTCCAATTTTACACCAGAGGTCTAGGTAAGATTTAATTCCGGGGAAAATGTTGAAAAAAATTCAATATTTTCAGTGTTCTAAACCATTTAAATGACTCATTTGATAAATTAGACCTTGTAGATAGGACCAGAGCAACTCACTGGCAAACTAGGCATGTTCCTAGTAGGACCCCAATTTTGAGGGCAGGGGGAGAACGACCAACATTTTGTTTTGGCCAATGCAGATTTGTGCGTGAACTGAAAGAACTTCACTTGAGGGGTATTGTGACCCCATGTGCTAGGTAATGCCACCACTCACTCAAGTGAGTGAAGTTTTTTCAGTTCACGCACACATCTGCACCAGTGGATGAGTGGGAAGAGATAGTCCTCACCCTTCCACCATGCAATGGAGACTCACTTTTCCATTCCCAACATAGTAAAGGAGAGGAGGGTGGCACTGGGTAAAGAAGCCACTTCCTTCTCCAACAGTAGTAAGTGTACAGTCTGGGATGGGAATTTACTGCAGTGGCATGTATGGGAGGGAACATCACTGAAGTGTATTTTTCCCTTCCTTCCATCTCTTCTCCTCTGTGTCCTTCCCCCATTTATGCTTGCATTTCCCATCATTTTGTGACTATTATAGCAAACAATGCCTCTTTTGGGACCAGCAAAGAATAAAAAAAGGAACCGAAGGTGGTTGTTGATATTCAGATTAGAAGGCAGGATCCCAGAAGTGTATGTTTCCCTAGGGCCTACGGATTGTAGACTAACTTTTTATTGAACTCTCTAGTCTCAACAGTCAGACTTCAAAACTACCCACCTTTGTGAATATCTAAGATTTTAGGCATAGGATACATTAGATGAAGTATATGAATTAATGCAGTTAATTCTATTAGCTATCAAAACTACTTTGATTTTCATGGAGAAAGCTTACAGAAACTGATGTCTGCTATGGGCTTGCTTACATAAGAACTACTGTCCAATGGACTAGGAGCGTCTGCAGCTAGGAAGAGCTAGGCCTGTATCCTGCAAAAAACTTACTATGTACTGTGCATCACACACTAACAGTCCAACTGGAATCAATGGAACTGTTCCCAGTGCATAAAATTAAGCACATGGGTACTACTAATCGGTGAAACAAGCAATTTTAGGTGACCTCGGCATTATAATTGTTCCCTATAGAATAAAGTCACCTAGGTCAACTTCTCAGCTTCTCCGTTCAATTCTGCAAGCTGTATTTGCAAAGATTGCAATCACTATTTATTTGCATTTCTAACTGGTTGACAGATGACATTTATTCACATTCACAGAGAATAATTAAAATTAATAATTCAGTGATGGGGAGTAAGATAACAGTATGAACTTTGTTTAATTTATTTAGACAAGAAAATAAGTGAAGATCTCTGAAAACTTCCCTGTTCTTACAGCATATACACATCACAATAAGATTCTATTCCTGCAATATAAAAAGCACAGGGTTAAATTTCAGAAGCATGACACATTTATCTTATCTTCTGATCTGTTCCATAATCCTCTAACTGTAAACATTTTTTTTAAAATACCTATTAACTCTGTCAAGAGAAAAGGTAGCGTGCTCTTCAGGATAAATGTAAAAGCTAAAGTAATTATTTGTCTTTGATGTGTCTAGGAAATTGAAAAAAAAAATAGTTGTACTCTATCCTTCTTCAACTATTATTGACCCTCCACGATTATCCTGCTTGAAGACAACTCCTGAAACTTCTGACCATTTTTAAAATAAAGTTATTTAACACCTCTGTTCTTCCTATTTTACTGCAGTGTAAACAAACCCTGAGTGACATCAAGCACAGCAGCACTGAGCTACCAATCAGAGGAAAGAAGAGGCTGAAGGAAGAGTGGCAGAAAAGAACAGTAGTAATTAACCGCCAGTCCGAGATGGGAAAATATGGGCCTACTGTGTGTCAGCCACACAACTAATGCTTTGGGAGAAGAAGACAGCAAAGAAGGTCTGAGGTAGAACTTGTTCAAATGTGCAGTCTGATCGGAGGTCTGTGATGACTCGGAAGCCATGAAATTGGATCTAAGTTTTTCAGTTACAGTCAAGTTGTTAGCCGTGCAAGAAAGGCAAACAGTAGTTTAATTTTCCAGACAAGCCAGAATAGGCTATGTAACAACTTTCAGAAGCTTGCAAATTCTACTTCTGGGGGGATTCTGCACCACTGCACATGCGCAGAATTTATGTCCCTGCAGATTTCTTTGCTTCCCTGCAGAAGAATGACTTTCTGACGGGGAAGCAAAGGGAAGCCACAAGAGCGGTCATGTGACTCTCCACAGCACTATGTTTCAGGTGCCCAGGCAGCCGGCAGAGAGGTAAATTACTGTGGGGCAGGGGGCGGCACTAGGGAAGACCTGGGCAGTGGCTCCTATCCTGTGCCAGGATCAGCTGGTAGTCCCAAGTTTGGCTGGGGAGCACGGGACTTCCTCTTTCCCTGCATGGTATCCGAGGTTAGGTCAGACCCACTCCCAGATTTCTTCCCCGGCTGCAGGAAGCTCTGCAAATTCCCCCCCACACACTTGTTTCCTAAGTCCATCGCTCCTCAGCTGCAGGGGGAGGGATCCTTGTATAGGGAGCTGCTCCCCCATCCACCCAACCCCTGTGCATCTAGACCCCCGCATGCCTCATGAAGCCTCACCCCCCTCGCAACCAGAGCCCCCCCACCCTAGTGAGCCCCCTCCCCCTGCACCTGGACCACCCTGACGAGCCACCCACACCCAGATCCCCATCCCACCAAGCGCCAACCAGATGCACCTGGTTCCCCACCCCACTGGGCACCACTCCACCAGCATCTGGAACCCCCACTGACCCCCCACACCCAGACCCCCCTGCCGAGCTCTATCCCCCCCACACCAAGACCCCCCCCCCCAGGCTGAGCCCAAACCACCTTCACCTGGACCCCCCTGCAGAGTCCCATTACCATTGCACCCAGAACCCACCCAACAAGCCCCCGTTCACCCAGATCCCCCCTCCACCTGGATCCCCAACTGAGCTGCCCACACCCAGATTGCCCCACACAGAACACTCTCAACCCACACTTGGATCCCCCCACACCGAGCCCCTCCACACTTGGATCCTGTCTTGCTGACCCTGCCTGGCCCACCTGGGGTTCAACTGGCATGGAGGGGCAGGGGCCTGGGGTGTTTCTGGGGCAGGCCTGGTCCCTGAGCTGTGTCAGGGATGGGTGCAGCCTCGCCACTGAGTCCATGCCCGAGGGGAGCTGGGGGGGCTGCACAGTGATCTCCCACCTCTGTGCAGCCAGTGGCCTGTGCTCCCCAATGCCATGCTGGAACGTCCACATTTATTTGACAAATAAAATTGGCAGAAATTTGCAGAATTTTAAAATACTGTGTGCAGAATTTGTTTTTTGTTTTTTTGCGCAGAATGCTCTCAGGAGTAAAATTCAGTAGAATCCTTTCCCGGGGTCACAAAGAAGCACCAGAGCCACTCAGCACTTATAATTCCAGTGTCCCTAATCCACAAGGACAATTGCTGCTGGGTCCAGAGAGCAGCAGGTCTATCCACATACTCAAGAGGCCATTCTCACGATAGGCAAGCTAGGTAACTGCCTAGGGTGGCAGATTTGGCCCAGCCACCCCTCCATCATGATAGAGGGGCAGCCAGACCAAATTTGAGTGGCATGGCGGAGGCAGCACATTGTAGTGTTGTCTAGGGTGGCAGATTGCCTGGAGCAGCCTCTGGACATCCTAGTCTTTCATCTTACTTGCTCCTACTCTGTACTCAAACAGTACATACGAGGCTCACAGAAGTGCGCTTCATGACAAACAGTGGTGCCCATTCCCTGCACGTGTTCCCTAATCCTTCCCACCCCTACACTGAAAAACCACATTACTTTTGCTGCATCTCAGAACAATGGAAAGGTCAGGGCCTGGTGATACCTCTTAGAACCTATGCCCACTATTAATTATTCAGTAATCATGAAATACTGTTAGAAAATGAAACATGTGGGTATTACACCAGGATTTTTTTTCTGAATGAATTCTTGGTTTTGTTTTCTCTCCGTAGTTACGCTGACCCTGGATATGAAAGCAGCAAGAAAGAAGAAGGACTGTTAATAAAATTCTTACATTTTCATGCAAATATAATCAATCCACACTTTAATTTGTTTTCCATATCTTTACACATGACTAAGACCACTGTGGTAAGACCTCTTCATTAAAATGATTTGAGACCTACATGTATGCTTTCTACTGATTTCCAAAGAGCTTTTCTTGAAAGTTAAAACATGTGGTGATGTCACAGTCTGTTTCCACAGGAATTATCTTCTCCTCTACACTTCAGAAGTGAAAAATAATTTACAAGATACATTTTCAGCTTATTCACACAATGGTTACTTGTGTTTGTTTAAAAAGTGAACTATTTACTTTATTGCAAATTAAGTTGAGTTACCTTATATAATTAGTTTGTAATGTGTGTTATTTCTACAAAACAAAGTCGTTTTGTGCTTGCTGCAGGTCTGATAAACCCTGTTTCTCATCCTCAGTAACAACAGCTGACATATGTACTCTCTGAGCCCACGGCGCCATTATTTTGTACATCCTGCTTGTCCATAAATTATGCTGCTTTATCTAAACTCATATTGTAACGAATTTGACTTTTATGCTTGTAATCACTTAAAATCTCTCTTTTGTAGTTAATTAAACTTGTTTTATCTAAACCAGTGTGTTTAGATTGAAGTGTTTCGGAAACTCCATTTCGGATAACAGGATTTGTGCATATTATTTTCTATTAATAAAGTGACAGACCTTATGAGCTTGTATTGTCCAGGAGAGAGCTGGGCAGTACAAGATGTACATTTCTGAGGGAAAGACTGGGAATTTGCTGGTGTTGCTATGCAGTGTAATTCAAGAGTGGCTGATGGTAGCACTCTTGGAGTATAACTGGGAGTAATTTACATGCTGGAGGTTGAGAGAGAGCAGACTAAGAATGGTAGCTCTCAGCAAAGCAGTGTAAAAGGCACCCCAGGTGAGAGAACTGAGGGGACATAGCTGTTCATCAGTCCAGATTGTACGCTGGGTAATGTCACAGTCATACAGAGCTGCACAAAATTGGACAGTTATGTCTCTAGGTCAGTGGTTCCTAAACTTTTTTACTGGTGACCCCTTTCACACAGCAAGCCTCTGAGTTCGACCTTATAAATTAAAAACACGTGTTTATATATTTAAAACCATTATAAATGTTGGAGGCAAAGCGGGGTTTGGGGTGGAGGATGACCGCTCGTGACCCCCCCATGTAATAGCCCTGTGACCCCTTGAGGGGTCCCGAGCCCCAGTTTAAGAACCCCTGCTCTAGGTTATGACCTCAGATGTATGGGAGTGAGTTAGAGATTCTAATGCTCCCGCAGAACAGCAACCCATCAACAAATAGCCTTGTCAAAAGACATCCACCGTTTGATTCTTTCATTTTAACAAATGTTAAAAGCTGTCCTAGTTCATATGGCTATTACCCTGGGAATAGTTGGGAAAGATATTTATACATCCTGCTCTTTGAATTTTATTTCCCAAATCGCCCATTTTCAATAAAGCCATTAATCATAATATCCTGATGTCACAGTAATTTGTTTACTGCTAGCAAGTCAGCACACCAAAATTCAGTCACTTATCTTACTTTGAGAAATATTTTGCCTCTACTCAACAGCCGAACAGACTTGAAATAAAACACTGTCCCACAATACCACACTGCTTTAGAAACAAAAAGTCAGTCCTGAAATTATATACTACCTAAACGGTATAATATGCAGTTTAGGAACCAACACCATTCCCTCAGTTCAAAAGCTATTTTATATTATTGAATGCAAAGCTGTGGAGAGACGGTCACTTAAAACTGAGTGGAATCTCTGCTGTGCCAATACACAAGACATTTTTCTTTGGATACATCCCAACTGTTTGGCCAGCATTTAGTGTAAAAACATATATTTAATCCTATGTGCAGTAACACCAACCACAGTATGTTGAGCCTCTTGAAAAGGCTTTCATTCAGTCATGTTTAGAATACTGCACTGGTAAATGGTAAAGCACTTGCCCTAGAAATCTCTGCACTGCTGGACAAGCCTTTGCTACATCGTTCAGATGGTACATTTAAATAGAATATCTTCAGCTGAAAAGAAACTATTAGATTCTATTTGGTTTCTCTCACTCCCTAGATGTGAAGTTTAAAATCGGATTCAGAATCTACCTTTAATTTTTAGCATTAGATTTCAGTTTTAATAGTAGGTTTAAAGTTTGATTATCTTAGTGAAAATAAGGGTGAGCATTAACTGCAACAGCAGCTGTTCCCACTTTGCAAAAGTGTATTAGCATCAACATTTTACCAGCTATATGAACGGATTTGACCTTAAAAGTAAAACAACATTAGCTAAAGAGAACCTCCTGTTATGCATAAGAATTAAAAAATTCGACATGCGAACACGCAGATGACTTGCGGGAAAACTGACAGACCTATTGATATTTTTTTTTTCCTTTCCCTATTTATTGATATAATGAAGACACTATGCTGAAAGGTACTGTAGAAATAATTTATAAAATATAGTATATTCTAATATCTAGACTAGACAGTAATATCCTAGAAATATTCTGGCTAGAAATCTGGCCTGGACTTTTGGAACAGAAGGAAAAGACTGCCCCTTGAACTCCATTTGAGAGTCTACTCCAAGGACATTGATTGCTAGATCAGGACATTTGGAGTTCAGTCAGTGATGCGTAGATATTCATATAATACACATTAGAGGCTCATAGCTGTTTGTCAATACTGAGTTTGTGATTTGGTTGAAGAAGCTTCCACGTAATTTGGGACAGTAGTTACTAGTAACTTCTGCTTAGAACTTCATCTGCTCCCTCTTATTCCTCACACAAAGTCTTAGAGAACATAGGCATACCAGACATGATGGCGTGTCCTATAATCATTCCCATGGCTACATTATATATATGCTTATATAGTATTTGGAACAGGTGAGAGCTGATGCCAGTCTTATCAATAGGGCAGTTTTAAACAGTGTTATGCATGTCAGAAACATGTATGATGGAATCAAGAAAGTATTGGGGCCAACTTCAAAGAAGACAGCCCCACTGAAATCAACAACAGTGGAAACAATCAGCGACCACACCAAGCAGATGAATCGCTGGGTAGAACACTACTTCGAGCTTTACTCTTGTGAAAATATTGTTAGGGACACAGCCATCAACACCATTGAAAGCCTGCCTATTATGAACCAACTCAATGATGAAGCAACTGTTGAAGAGCTTAGCCTTGTCATAGATGGCTCCCCAATGGAAAGGCCCCTGGAAAAGACTGCATACCATCAGAGATCATAAAATGCAGAACACCTATTCTACAGCAAAATCTTCACAAATTGCTCAGCCTGTGCTGGAAAGAAGGCTAAGTGCCTCAAGAAATGAGAGATGCCATCATCATCACTCTCTATAAAAACAAGTTTCAGAGTAGCAGCCATGTTAGTCTGTATCCGCAAAAAGAACAGGAGTGCTTGTGGCACCTTAGAGACTAACAAATTTATTTGAGCATAAGCTTTCGTGGGCTACAGCCCACTTCTTCAGATGCAAAGAAGTGGGCTGTAGCCCACGAAAGCTGATGCTCAAATAAATTTGTTAATCTCTAAGATGCCACAAGTACTCCTGTTCTTTTTATAAAAACAATGGTGACAGGAGTGACTAACAACTACCGTGACATGTCCCTTCTTAGCCTTATGGGAAAACCCTTTGCCTGAGTTGCCCTAAACAATGTTCAGACCCTTGCAGACAGAATCTATCCTGAATCACAGTGTAGCTTCAGAGCTGAAAGGTCTATTATCAACACAATCTTCTCAAATATCAGAGGGGTAGCTGTGTTAGTCTGTATCCACAAAAACAATGAGGACTCCGGTGGCACCTTAAAGACTAACAGATTTATTTGGGCATAAGTTTTCTTGGGTAAAAAACCCACTTCTTCAGATGCATGGAGTGAAAATTACAGATACAGGAATAAATATATATTGGCAAATGAAGAGAAGGGAGTTACTTTACAAGTGGAGAACCAATGTTGAAGGCCAATACAGTCAGGGTGGATGTGGTCCACTCCCAATAACTGATGAGGAAGTGTCAATACCAAGAGAAGGGAAATTGCTTTTGTAGTGAGCCAGCCATTCCCAGTCCCTATTCACGCCCAAATTGATGGTGTTAAGTTTGCAAATGAATTGTAGCTCTGCAGTTTCTCTTTGAAGTTTCTGACTTAGAACAACGCTTCCTCAGCTCTCATCCCCTAGTGCCCCTCCTCTACTTATGCTATATTGATGACATCTTCATCATATGGACCCATGGGAAGGAGGCCCTTGAAGAATTCCACCTGGATTTCAACAATTTCCACCCCACCATCAACCTCAGCCTGGACCAGTCCACACAAGAGATCCACTTCCTGGACACTACAGTGCAAACAAGTGATGGTCACATAAACACCACCCTATACCGGAAACCTACTGACCACTAGATTTACCTACATGCCTCCAGCTTCCATCCTGGACACATCACACGATCCATTGTTTACAGCCAAGCCCTAAGATACAACCACATTTGCTCTAATCCCTCAGACAGACACAAACACCTACATGATCTCTATCAAGCATTCTTAAAACTACAATACCTACCTGGGGAAGTGAGGAATCAGATTGACAGAGCGAGACGGGAACCCACAAGTCACCTACTAGAGGACAAGCCCAACAAGGAAAATAACAGAACACCACTGGCCATCACGTACAGCCCTCAGCTAAAACCTCTCCGGTGCATCGTCAACGATCTACAATCTATCCTGGAAAACGATCCCCCACTCTCACAGGCCTTCGGAGGCAGGCCAATCCTCGCTTACAGACAGCCCCCCCAACCTGAAGCAAATATTCACCAGCAACTACACACCACACAACAGAAACACTAACCCAGGAACCAATCCCTGTAACAAATCCCGTTGCCTTCTCTGTCCCCATATCTACTCTAGCAACACCATCAAAGGACCCAACCACTCATTCACCTGCACATCTACTAATATAATATATGCCATCATGTGCCAGCAATGCCCTTCTGCCATGTACATTGGCCAAACCGGACAGTCTCTATGTAAAAGGATAAATGGACACAAATCAGACATCAGGAATGGTAACATACAAAAGCCAGTAGGAGAACACTTCAATCTCCCTGGACATTCTATAACAGATTTAAAAGTAGCCATACTTCAACAAAAAAACTTCAAAAACAGACTTCAAAGAGAAACTGCAGAGCTACAATTCATTTGCAAACTTAACACCATTAATTTGGGCTTGAATAGGGACTGGGAGTGGCTGGCTCACTACAAAAGCAATTTCCCTTCTCTTGGTATTGACACTTCCTCATCAGTTATTGGGAGTGGACCACATCCACCCTGACTGAATTGGCCTTCAACATTGGTTCTCCACTTGTAAGGTAACTCCCTTCTCTTCATGTGACAATCCTCTCACTGAGACAACTACAAGAGAAATGCAGAGAACAAAAAAAAAAAAAAAAGCCCCTTTACATAGCCTTTGATGATCTCACAAAGGCTTTTGACCTTGTCAGTAAAAGTGGACTATTTGCACTTCTAGAAAAGACTGGATGTCCCCCCAAACTTATAAGCATGATTCAATTCTTCCTTGAAAACATGGATGGCATAGTTCAATACAACAGCTCAGTCTCTGAGGCCTTCCAGATTCGTAGCAGAATTAAGCAAGGCTGTGTACTTGCCACAACTCTGTTTGTGATCTTCTCCTTACTACTAAAATAGCTTTTGGTTCCTCAACTGAGGGAATCTACTTGCACACAAGATCTGATGGAAAGCTGTTCAATCTTGCAAGACTCAGATCTAAACCCAAGACTCAGGAGGCCCTTATCCAACCTCCTATTTGCTCATGACGCAGCAGAGACAACCCACAGAGCTCATCTCCAAACCTTATGGACAGTTTTTCCAAAGCCTGCCAAGACATTGGGCTTACCCCTAAGCCTAAAAAAGAGGAGCATAATGTTCCAAGGAGTTGAGGAAGCAAGATCAACAACTATGAACTTGAAGTGATGCACATACCTGAGGTCCACTATCGCAGTCAACCTTTCACTTGAAACGGAATTCAACATCCGCATTGGAAAACCTGCCACAACAACGTCTACACTGGCAAAACAACAAACTGACAAAACACACAAAGAGATCTGTGTGCATATGTTATCAGCACACTTTTGTATGGGAGTGAGACACTAACCTTATATTCTCATCAGGAAAAGAGGCTCAACAACTTTCACATGCGTTGCCTTCGTCGAATTTTTGGAATCTCCTGGAGGGACAGAGTCACCAACACTGAGGTGCTCAAGCAAGCCAGTATTCCCAGCATGCAAACAGTCCTCAAACAGAGATGCCTCCGGTGGCTTGGGCACGTGTGCCAAATGAATGATGGGCAAATGCCAAAGGACATCCTCTACAGCAAATTGGCATCTGGAAAAAGACCCAAAGGACGCCCAAAATTGCATTTCAAGGATGTATGCAAGCAAGACCTCAAAGAAATGGACATTGATGTGGACAACTGGGAAGATCACACTCAAGACCACAGCCTTTGGAAACAAGAGCTTAAAAAAGGTCTCCAGAGTTACAAGAGGAAGTAGTCAAGCTTTGCTGAGGAGAAAAGAGCTTGCAGGAGGCAGAGCCCAAAGGGTTGAAACATCACCTTTAAATGTGATAGATGTGGCAGAGATGATCTCTCTTGAGTGGGTCTCTTCAGCCACAGCTACAGCTACCATAAAACCAACTGAGTAAATTCTTTACCTCTCAGGGGTGATACCCATGGTCTCTCGAGACTGAAGGATGTCTACTACTACTACTACGCAGCTACTACCAAGGAGAAGAAGAGAGAGTGACACTTGAGACTGCAACCATGGAGGCTGAAGACTTTGTCACAGATGTCTGGCGCGTCTGTGGGCTAATGGCCATAAAGGCTGATTCCACTGGAGGATCCTAAAGGTCCCCATTCTGCTATCATTTGGGTTAACAAGATCTACTTTATCCAGCGATATGTTTATGAATCTGAAAGAACTGAAGCTTGCAGCTTTACCTGGAATATAAATTATGTTTGAGTGTAGGAAATTTAAGAACGTTCTTGAAAATAAAGTGGCTGGAGCACTTTATTATATAATACTTATTGTAGCAATCAATAAGTAATTTATTAGCAACCATCCAGGCAGAAAAATATTCATTAGAACTTGGCCAGCCATTTTCTTTTCCTGATAAATAGATGCTCTTAGGAAACACTATGACCATGGTAATTCATTTTTCCCCTTTTGACTAGTTACCACACTAAGCAACAAAAGATTTGCTAGTTTACCTATTTGCCAATAAATCCAATGGAACTCCCATATTAAGATAGCTAAAATAATTGTTTTGTAATTATAGTTAATTTATTGTAATTCAGCAAGAATTCTATACAGAATTCTTTTCATATGTTATATGAACCTAACTGAAAAACACAAACCTGGTGTCATTTTTAAAGGGGACTTAATAAAATTGTCATTCCAAAAATAAGTAAAAGTAGCCAGAGCATGGTTCAACAGTACAACAGACAAAAATTAAACTGTATAAATAATACCAGTGAGCTAGAGGATAATGACAATGAAAAGTAATTACATCTTATTTTAAGAAATGGGATGAATTAGTTGGTATCATTTATTTTCCCAAACAAAAAATTATGTAAGGTTGAAACCAAGTATCAATAATTTAAAGGTAGAAAACATTACAAGGATGTTGTAATTATCCCAAAGCCAAGCATTATAAACCCAGAATCAAAGTTACCTTAATATGCTTGGATTATTTTAAGAAATACACAATTAAGGCACTCAAACAACCTTAACTCTGCCCTGTAGCAACATCATGTAATAATCATATGATTATGGTGACACCATTTTAGTTTTTGTAGTCGCAGATAAGAATAAAGACATGAAAAAAATCTAAATTCCCCCTCCCTTCCCTTGTGGTAGGGCAGTGTTACAGTTCTTACTTTAATATATTCAGATTTCTTTTAAATTTAACCTTAACTTCCAATTTCCTGCGCTTATAATGCTTGGAATTGGGGATAATTACAACATCCCTTTGCTTTTGCTTTTTTACCCTTAAATTACTGATACATACATTCAACCTTAACTCCATATTTATTTAGGGTTTTTTATCTGGGAGTTTCCTTAATTTAAATGCTAACACTTCACACACTAACACTGAACAAGAAATCCAAAGAGAATGCTACCAAACAACGCTTCTAATGATTTGATATCTAGTATCAACTTTTGTTATTATTTTAACTTTTAAGAGCAGAATCACCAGTACATCAAAGCAAAAGCAGCCACAGTTACATTATGTTTACAGCTGCCTAGCAATGCAAGAGCAGCACAAAGCAGCTGACACATATTAGTGAATTTGTTCCTTAATTGCAATTGACTTCTTAATTTAGAGGGCTCCATTACTGAAACTGGCACTATGTGAAGCATGGACAGAGACAGCCCAAGAACCACTGTCTCTGTGCTTTGAGGTTTCCTCCATGTTCCAGTCTCAGTACCTCCAGCAGCATTGCCTAATGAGGCCATGAGGAGCCTTTTAAGCACTCATGTCCAAGCTATTATATAGCCACAGAATCTTCAAAGAGCACAGGGCCAAGTAATCATCTACTGAACTCTTGAAACATGCCCTGTCTCCCTCATACCACGGAGTCATTACAACCAATAGAACAGCTGTATGCAAATTGCATAAAGGAAAAATGGTGATTGGCTGAGTTACCTCTGTCACAATGGCCCCACTTAAAAGTTACCAACACTGTTGCCCTGAGTCCATCACTAGTCTATATTTACAGCAATTACGTATAATTGTTAATCACAATCCGTTTCTTCAAATAAAGTCTATGCTATATTTCAATTAAATTTAGCCATCTGGAAAGTTTAAAGGGGATACTCTATATCAGGGATCGGCAACCTTTGGCAAGCGGCCCGCCAGGGAAATCTGCTGGCGGGCCAGGATGGTTTGTTTACCTGCAGCATCTGCATGTTCAGCCAATCGCAGCTCCCACTGGCCACGGTTCGCCATCCCAGGCCAATGGTGGCTGCGGGAAGCGGCACAGGCAGAGGGATGTGCTGGCTGCCCTTCCCGCAGCCCCCATTGGCCAGGGACGGTGAACCGCGGCCAGTGGGAGCTGCGATTGGCCGAACCTGCAGACGCTGCAGGTAAACAAACCGTCCCGGCCTGCCAGCGGCTTTCCTTGGCAGGCCACAGGGCAAAGGCTGCCAATCCCCGCTCTATATCCTAGTAAAGAAAAGAGGATAGAAGTTGATAAAAAGTACAGGAAGGAACCAAAACAGTCACATTTAAAAAAAAAAAAAAGTTAGATCACCTGAAGGCAAACAAATAAATATTGACACCTGGTTGTATACAAATGCAAGAAGTCTAAATATTAAGATGGGTGAACTTGAGAGCCTGGCATTAAATGAGGATATTGATAAAATGAACATCACAGAAACTTGGTGGAATGACGATAATCAATGGAACACAGTAATACCAGAGTACACAATATATAGGAATGACAGAGTAGGTTGCGCTGGTAGGGGAGTGACACTATACATGAAAGAAAACAGAAGTAAAATGTAGTAAAAAATTTACATGAATCAAAATTACATGCTTGATAAAAAGAGTATAGCAGTAGGATTACACTACCGACTCCCTGCCCAGGATGGGGACAGCGATTGTGAAATACTCAGGGGATTAGAGAGGCTACAGAAACAGAAAACCCAACAATAATGAGGGATTTCACCTATCCCCATGTTGACTGGGAACATGTCACCTCAGGACAGGAGGCAGAAGTAAAATTTCTCAGCACCATTAATGACTGCTTGTTGGAGCAGCAAGTCCTGAAGGAGGCTTAAATCAGCCTCTGTACCAGATGACTCCAGAGGCGATCCTGGCAATTACAAGCCAGTAAGCCTAACTTCCATACCAGGCAAATCGGTTGAAATTATAATAAAGAACAAAATTATCAGACACACAGATTAATACGATATGTTTGGGAAGAGTCAACATGGCTTTTGTAAAGGGAAATCACACCGCACCAATCTATTAGAAGTGGGAGTCAAACATGTGGACAAGGGCGATCCAGTGAATATAATGTACTTGAACTTCTAGAAAGCCTTTGACAAGGTCCCTCACCAAAGACTCCTATGCAAACTAAGCAGTCTTAGGATAAGAGGGAAGCTCCTCTCCATGGATCAGTAACTGGTTAAAAGATAGGAAACAAAGGATAGCAATAAATGATCCGTTTTCACAGTTGAGAGAGGTAAAGAACAGGGTCCTCCAAGGATCTGTACTGGAACCAGCGCTGTTCAACATATTCATAAATGATCTGGAAAAGGGCAAAAGTGAGGTGGCAAAGTCTGCAGACAATCCAAAACTACTCAAAGTTAAGTTTTGTCCAAAGACTAGTTAAGTCCAAAGCTGACTGTGAAGCGTTACAAAGGGATCTCACAAAACTGCATGACTGGATAACAAAATGACAGATGAAATTCAGTTTTGATAAATGTGAAGTAATGCACATTGGAAAACACAAACCCAACTATACACACAAAATGATAAGGTCTAAATTAGCTGTTACCACTCAAGAAAGATCTTGGAGTCATCATGTATAGTTCTCTGAAAACATCCGCTCAATAAGCAGCAACAGTCAAAAAAGCTAACAGAATTTTAGAAACTAGTAGGAAAGGGATAAATAACAAGACAGAATATATCATAATGCCACTATATAAATCCATGGTACGCCCACACCTTGAATACTGCATGCAGTTCTGTTCGCCCCAGCTCAAAAAGATCTACTAGAATTGGAAAAAGTACAGAAAAGAGCAACAAAAATGATAAGGGTATGGAATAGCTTCCATATGAGAAGAGATTAAAAAGATTGGGATTGCTCGTCTTGGAAAAGAGATGACTGAGGGAGGATCTGACAGGACTATAAAATCATTAATGGCATGGAGAAAGTGAATAAGGAAGTGTTATTGACCCCTTCACATAACATACGATCCAGGGGTCACCCAATAAAATTAACAGGCAGCAGGTTCAAAACACATAAAAGGAAGTACTTCTTCAGACAACAGAGTCAGCCTGTGTAACTTGTTGCTGGGGATACTGTGAAGGACAGAAGTATAACTGGGTTCAAAAAAGAGTTAGATAACTTTACAGAGGATATTTCCATCAATGGCTATTAGCCAAGATGGTCAAGGACTCAATCCCATGCTCTGGGTGTCCCTAAACCTCTGACTGCCAGACACTGGGACCGGATGGATCACTCAATGAACTACCCTGTTCTGTTCATAATCTCTAAAGTATCTGGCACCAGCCAATGTGAGAAGACAGGATATTGAACTAGATGGACCACATGTCTGATCCAGTATGGCCATTCTTAACTTTATGTTCTTAAGAATCTGCATTATTCCATTAAGATCATTCAGGTCAAAAGAAAAGACTGATAAAAGCGAATTTTCTTAAAGGACTCAATTTAATTTTCACTTCAACAAATTATCAGATTTTCTTACAAATTTTCAGAAAATTCATTCTGTACACAGTAAGTGCTGTAAACTTAGTGAGGATACACTATTTTTCATACAAAGGAGGATTTATCCCTGCTTTAAGTGAAAAACTGAACTAACTATGGAGTCACAATCAGCATTTCCATAATTATGTTCTATATTTCTTAGGTATATCCAGTGCTACACTGTTGTAACAGATAAAAATAAAAGCAAATTATTGGAAATCATCTGATGGCAGAATACAGATATGCCAATGAAAAAAGGGGTGGTCTATACATAATGGGGAGTGGGGGTGAGGTGTCAGGTGAACTGGCTCTTGTTCATTACTCTACCATCCCTTTATTTTTCCTCTGTGAACTGAGGCAACTCACAGTCTCGAAAAAATTGGGATATAACCGGACAGGTATAATGAGCATACTGATGTTTGTAAAGCATGTTCCCATCCTTGGAGAATGCCAGTTTCACTCCACGATCACCTTTTAGAAAAAGCAGTGTTGATTCTATGGGTCACCACTTTAATTCAGTAGCTTTATTTTCAGACATTCCTGATCAATTTCTACTTCTAACATAGCTTTTCATTATGAATTACTTAGATCCATTTGTATCGAATATCAAAGTAGCTTTTTTCTGGTGTAGTTTGACTGTTACAGAATCAAAAAAAAAGTCAAGTTACCGGTTTGATGCGAAGCTGGTCACCCACCACTTCCAATATGGCATGTTTTCGGGATACTCTCTTATCTGTAATCTGAAAAAACGACAGGCAGTTGAGATAAGAGCAGATTATGGCACTCATATCTCGAATCATTATAGCAAACAAGCAAACAAAAATCAAATCAAGATAAACCAATAAGCAGATTACAAGGTCTCATTGAGTACAGTTCATGCAGGCTGTAGGTTTCTGATGCCCTGTAAGTAGTTCCACATAACACAATTAGTTTAAAAAAATAAAGAAAAATTCTGTATTAGAACTAGATTAAAACATTAACATCAAGATTTTCAGAATTGGGTGCCTGAAGTTACTATTTTAAATACAGAAATTAACTTTCTAGCCTCAGTGTGGAGAAAAGCTTGAGAATATGAGCCCTGCCAGCTCAAATATCCAAAGGCAAGCAAAAAACCCCAGAATTTACCATTTGTCAAAATCTCATGATTTTTCAAGGTCTGACAGTGCTACTTAGAAGAGACAGTAATGTGTCTTGAAATGTTATAGAGTGCTGTGCTTGTCTCAAAGCTACTAGCATACAGAGAGCAGGAATTCATGTTTTCTATAAAAGACGGTTACTTACCTTCTGTAACTGTTGTTCTTCGAGATGTGTTGTTCACGTCCATTACACATTAGGTGTACGCGCGCCGCGTGCACGAACGTCGGAAACTTTTTCCCTCAGCGGCTCCCGTCGGGCCCGCAGGGTCTCCCTTCCCGCCAGAGCGGCGCCCCGCCCCAGCGTATATATACCCCTGCTGGCCCGACCCTCCCTCAGTTCCTTCTTGCCGGTGACTCCGACAGAGGGGAAGGAGGGTGGGAAGTGTAATGGACGTGAACAACACATCTCGAAGAACAACAGTTACAGAAGGTAAGTAACCGTCTTTTCTTCTTCGAGTGCTTGTTCACGTCCATTCCACATTAGGTGACTCACAAGCTTACCATTGGAGGAGGGTAGGAGTCAAGGAATAACAGATTGAAGCACCGCCCTGCCGACCATCGCGTCATCTCTGGTCTGATGGTGGATCGCGTAGTGGGCTGTGAAGGTATGAACCGACGACCAGGAGGCTGCCTTGCAGATCTCCTGAAGCGGGACCTGCGCCAAGAAGGCCGTCGAGGACGCTTGGGCCCTAGTAGAGTGAGCCCGGATCGGAGGTGCAGGCACGTTGGCGAGCTCGTAGCACGTGCGTATGCAAAGCACGATCCACGCCGACAGGCGTTGCGTTGAAATAGGCTGGCCCTTCATCCGTTCCGCAACGGCCACGAATAGCTGAGTCGATTTGCGGAAAGGCCCGGTACGGTCCAGATAGAAAGCCAACGCCCGCCGCACATCGAGGGTATGCAGGCTACGATGGCGAGGGTCCGTATGGGGCTTGGGGAAGAACACCGGCAAACAGATGTCCTGCCCCATGTGAAAACTCGTGACCACCTTAGGGAGGAACTTAGGGTGGGGCCTAAGTTGCACCTTATCCTTATAAAAAACAGTATAAGGAGGTTCCGAGGTGAGGGCCCTCAGCTCCGACACCCTCCTAGCCGAGGTGACAGCCACGAGGAACGCGACCTTCCAGGAAAGGTGCATGAGGGAGCAAGAGGCCAGGGGTTCAAAGGGGGGCCCCATGAGTTTAGTGAGGACCAGGTTGAGGTCCCACGGGGGTATAGGTGGGCGAGTGTAGGGGAACATCCTATCCAGCCCCTTGAGGAATCGGACCACCGTGGGGTTGGAAAACACGGACAGCCCCAATTCCCCCGGGTGAAACGCCGATATGGCGGCTAGATGCACCTTAATAGAGGCGGGGGCCAGGCCCTGGCGCCTAAGGCTCAGCACGTAATCCAGGATCATCGGTATCGAGGCCCGCAAGGGCGGGGCGCGCTGAGACTCACACCAGAGGGAGAAGCGCTTCCACTTGGCCAGGTAGGCTGCCCGTGTGGAGGGTTTCCTACTACCCAGGAGGATTTGCTGGACCTCCCGGGAGCATCTGTGCTCCGCCTCATTTAGCCAGAGAGCAGCCATGCCGTGAGATGCAGCGATGGCAGGTTCGGGTGAAGTAGGCGACCTCGATCTTGTGTTATGAGGTCGTGATGGAGGGGGAGGGTTATCGGAGAGGCCACGGACAGCTCTAAGAGAGTTGTGAACCAGTGTTGGCGAGGCCACGCCGGGGCGATGAGAATGACCTTCGCCCTGTCCCTGCGGGTCTTTAGAAGGACCCTGTGGATGAGTGGGAACGGGGGGAAGGCATATCGCAGGCTCCCTCCCCACGGGATTGCAAAGGCGTCCACCAGAGAACCCGGACTGCGGTTCTGGAAGGAGCAAAACTGTGGGCACTGGCTGTTGTCCATGGTGGCAAACAGATCCACCTGGGGAAACCCCCACCTCAGGAAGATTGAACGGAGGATGTCCCGCCTCAGCCTCCACTCGTGTGTGAGATAGGACCGGCTGAGACGGTCCGCCAATCCGTTCTGGACCCCGGGGAGATATGCAGCCCGGAGGTGTACTGACTGGGCTATGCAGAAGTCCCAGAGGAGGAGCGCCTCGCGACAGAGGGGAGAGGACCGGGACCCGCCCTGCTTGTTTATGTAGAACATAGCGGTAGTGTTGTCCGTCAGAACTGACACGCCGTGCCCTCTTATGGTGGCGTGAAAGGTCTGGCAGGCGAGGCGAACCGCCCTCAGCTCCTTCAGGTTGATGTGAAGCGACTGTTCCTCCCTGGACCACAAGCCCTGAGTGCGTAGGTCCCCTAGGTGCGCCCCCCAACCCAGGTCCGACGCGTCTGTCACCAACGTCAGAACTGGTTGTGGGGCGGCGAATGGGACCCCCGCACAGACCTGCTGTTGGTCGAGCCACCAACAGAGGGCGTTCGAGACCCGAGCCGGGATCGTGACAACCATGTCTAATGGGTCGCTGTTGGGGCGATATACTTGGGCCAACCACAGCTGCAGAGGCCAGAGCCGGAGGCGGGCGTGTCCAACCACGTGGGTGCATGCTGCCATGTGCCCCAAGAGCTGTAAGCAACGTCTGGCCGTGGTCGTGGGGAATCTCTGGATGGAGGTCACGGCCTCCTGGATTGCCCGGAAACGCGATACGGGAAGGCTCGCCCTCGCCGCCACCGAGTCCAGGACTGCCCCTATGAATTCCAGTCTCTGTGTGGGGACTAGTGAGGACTTGGGCACATTGACCAACAGGCCGAGATCGCGGAACACTTGTAGCGCCAAAGTCACGTGGGCGTGAACCTCTGCCTCTGACCGGCCCGCTAGGAGCCAGTCGTCTAGGTATGGGTAGACGCGCATCCGTCGCTTCCGAAGGAAGGCCGCCACCACGGACATGCATTTCGTGAAGACACGTGGGGCCGTTGCGAGGCCGAAGGGCAAGACCGCAAACTGAAAATGGCGTTGCTGGATAGTGAAGCGCAGGAACCGCCGGTGAGCCGGGCGGATAGCGATGTGAAAGTACGCGTCTTTCATATCGAGGGCAGCGTACCAATCCCCCGGATCCAGGGAAGGAATGATGGTACCGAGGGAGACCATACGGAAACGTGGTTTTTGCAAGTACTTGTTCAGCTTGCGAAGGTCCAGGATAGGACGGAGGCCCCCTTTTGCCTTGGGAATGAGGAAGTATCTGGAATAGAACCCTTTCCCTCTGAGGTCTGGAGGAACCTCTTCCACCGCCCCTACAGCGAGGAGGGTCCGTACCTCCTGCATAAGGAGTTGCTCGTGAGAGGGGTCCCTGAAGAGGGACGGGGGGGGGTGGGTGGGAGGGGGGGGGCGAGGAAAACTGGAGGGCATATCCTGACTCTACCGTGCGGCGGACCCAATGGTCTGATGTTATATGGGACCAGGCACGGAAAAAACGGGATAGGCGGTCCCTGAAACACAGGGGAGGATCCGGGGAAGAGATCGGTACGCTGTCCTCGATCGCGTCTTCAAAATCCTTGTTTATTGCCCGGCTGCGGCTTGCCGTTGTTATTGCCCTGGCCTTGACCCTGGTTAGGCGCATTGTTGCGCCTACGCCTATTGTCTCTGCCCCGCCTACGGTAAGGCTCGTGTCGAGGGCGAGGCTGGTACTGCCTCTGTGGAGGCTGTGGCTTAAAGGGTTTTCTCTGCATCACGGGGGTATGCATCCCCAAGGACTTGAGGGTAGCCTGCGAATCTTTGAGGCCATGGAGCCTGGCATCAGTCTGCTCCGAAAACAACCCCGTCCCTTCAAACGGAAGGTCTTGGAGGGTGTTTTGCACCTCTGGAGGAAGACCAGACGCTTGCAACCACGCTGAGCGTCTCATTACCACGCCGGACGCGATAGTCCTGGCGGCTGCATCGGCCGAGTCGAGCGAGGCCTGTAAAGAAGTCTTGGCCACCGCCTTTCCCTCGTCCACAATGGCCGCAAACTCGGGCTGCGACCCCTGAGGTAGGGCCTCCTTGAATTTTGACACCGACGCCCAGGAGTTAAAGTTATGCCTGTTGAGGATCGCCTGCTGGTTCGCGATCCGCAACTGGAGGCCTCCCGACGAGTAGACCTTCCTGCCGAAGAGGTCTAATCGTTTCGCCTCCTTGGCCTTGGGGGCCGGGGCCTGCTGGCCATGCCGCTCCTTCTCGTTGACCCCCGAAACTACCAGCGAACATGGGGCCGGATGGGAGAAGAGGAAGTCAAACCCCCTGGATGGGGCAAAGTACTTCCTCTCGACGCCCCGTGCGGTCGGCGCAGAGGAGGCTGGCGTCTGCCACACAGTCTTATAGTTCGACTGTACGGTCTTTATCAACGGAAGAGCAATCCTGGAGGGACCCTCCGGGCTGAGAATGTCTACCATGGTGTCCTCCTGCTCGACCGTCTCCTCCCCCTGCAACCCCAAGTTGAGGGCCACCCGGCGGAGCAGGTCCTGGTGTGCCCGGTGGTCAATTGGGGGAGGGCCGGACACTGTTGTGCCCGCCACGGCTTCATCTGGTGAGGAGGAGGAGGTCATGGCTTTTTGAGCGTCCTCATCCTCCTGTAAGTCCTCCTCAGCGGGCTGACCCTCCGGGGTGCGTCCCCTGCCCTGGGTCACGGACGGTGCCTGGCTCGGTGCCGAGTCCGCCCTCTCGGCCTCAGGTGGTCTGGAGACCGTAGCCTCCGCACGGGAGGTGGGGCGGCACCGTGGGGAGCGGGACCGGTCCCCCGAAGGGCCCGACCTCGAAGTTCTGGATGGCGGGCCTTGCTGGTGATAGGCCCACGGGGTCCAGAACGGCCACTGTCCCGGATGGCTCCAGTGCGGTTGCCAAGAGGCCTCGTGCCGTGCAGCGGCATGCCCTCTGCGATCGTATCTCGACAGCCCCAAGCTCTCTTCCGACGCAAGCGACGGTGACCTGGAGGGCCACGGCGGTGCCGTGGAGCGGTGCCGGTCCGGTGTCGGGGAGCGGTGCCGTCGGGACCGGGACCGTGAGTAGCGCCGTACCGATCTGGATCTGGAACGGTACCGTTGACCGCGGGACCGGGAACGGCTGCGGGAGGACGGTCTTGGGGTCCTCACCGTCGAAGCGCCCCGGTGCCTGCTCGGGCCGGGTTGCTGGGACGGTGCCTCGCTCGCGCCGGGGCCCGTCTGCGTGGAGGCCCGTTGCGCGGCGGGAAGCCGGGAGTCCACCGAGGCGGAGCTCGACCGGGACCGGCGCCGGGAGCGGTGCCGAGATGGCGACCGCGATGGGCGCATCATCGCCGGCTTGCCCTTGGAAGGCAGTCTCGGCGGAATGTCTTTGGCGCGGAGTGTGCTGACGGAGGACAATTCAATGAGGTCCTTCGCCGCCTCAAATGTGTCCGGGGTGGAGGGCTGTTCCAACAGTTCCTCCAGCCCCTCCTCCTCACTCGACGCGCTTGTCCCGGGGCTCGACGGGCCTTTCGGCGCCGGAGCCACTGGTACCGGGACCTGTGCCGGGGTCGGCACGGCCTTGGGCGCACTAGCAGTCTTCGTAGGTGCCGCCTTCTTGTGCGGGGAGCGACCCCGGGCCTTGGGCTGGCTCTTGGGCTTGGCCGGCGAAGCAGACCGGTGCCGGGCGTGATCTCGCCGAGGCGGCACCGTAGGTTTAGTCTGCACCGCTTGTGTCGGGTCGCGGACCGATGCCGGGGCACTTCGCACCGAAGCCGACGGTGCCGTGGGAGCGGAGGGCTGTAACGCCATCTCCATGAGGAGCTGTTTCAGGCGAAAGTCTCTCTCTTTTTGAGTCCTGGGCTTGAAAGCCTTACAAATCTTACAGCGCTCCTTCTGGTGAGCTTCCCCCAGGCAACGGAGACACGACTCGTGCGGGTCGCTCACTGGCATGGGCCTGCGGCACGTGGCACAAGCCTTGAAGCCTTGGGCGTGCGGCATGCCCCGCCGCCCAGGGCCGGTGCCTGGGTCGACCAAAGCCCTATCACCAAGAGTTTGGTTGGTCTTTGTAACAACTAAATAACTACTTAACTCTAACACTTACTAAACAAAGAACTGATAACTACTGCTAATGACTATGCTAAGGGACACTCTCGAGTTGAGAGAAGAGCTGTTCCAACGTCGCCACGGGCGGTAAGAAGGAACTGAGGGAGGGTCGGGCCAGCAGGGGTATATATACGCTGGGGCGGGGCGCCGCTCTGGCGGGAAGGGAGACCCTGCGGGCCCGACGGGAGCCGCTGAGGGGAAAAGTTTCCGACGTTCGTGCACGCGGCGCGCGTACACCTAATGTGGAATGGACGTGAACAAGCACTCGAAGAAGAAAGAAAGTTTCAGGGTAACTCCAGTAAATTCCACCACCACCACCACCACCACAGCAGACAAACAGTTAATCCTAGAAACACTGACACAAAAACTGAAGTAGAGACAGTACCCGGGGCTTACAAAACTCAGGAAAAAAGTTATTATTTCCTAAGAACTGGCATTACAAGAACATTTTGTGAGGAACACGCTGTTTTAAAAAATTGAGATAATTTTTAATCCAGTGTAACAGATGCTAATTCTCCTGTTTTTTCATTTGGAGAAGTTTGGAGCTCTAATGAGATTTTGCCAGAGTCATTTGTTTTAATATTATTCATTACAGTGAGAGAGCTCTCTCTTCTGTATATGCAGCAAAACTAATATTGATGGGTTAACTAGAAACCTGCTGCTATTTGCAAGGAAAGTTTTTCCTGTTCACACATTTCCTTTAAGTGTGACATTCAAGACAGCAAAAAGATCCAATTACATCTTTGTAGGAAACTATAATTCATTTCTCTCAATGTTTATTAGGTTTAAAGATGTGTATTCAAACTGGCAGAAAACTGCTACCAGAATTACAAGTGTATGTTGTGACCTCTAGTGAGGAACTATGTTACTTCACTTAACCAAATAAGTTCATAAGAGAAAACACAGTCGCTCTATATGAGATTATTAGACAAGAAAATACATCTGAAAGATTACTGAAGGTAAAACGTGTTAAATTTGACCAGTAAAAATTCAATTGAAAAAATTAGACTTTTTCTCTCATTGTAGGCACTTACTACAAACAAACATTGCATGCAAAATATTAAACAAGTGCTGCAAGAGCAAAGCTAGGGAAAGAAACAAAGCTTGCACAGGATAAGCATAAATGTGCTACTTCAGGACAGGGTTCTAACCTATTATCTTAAGAAGGAAGATGAAACAGTTTAGAGCCCACTGAATTTGGACATAAAGGGAGTGTCACAGATGGGAGAAGGGGAATAGGTACTAGTCCAGGAGAAATTCACACCCTTAATGGCAAAAGCAGCATAAATTAAGAGGTGGCATGTTGTGTGAAATGTTCCAAGCCAGAGAGGGAATACAGTAAGCATGTGAATGGTGTATATATAGCAGTGTTGTAAGAAACAAAGTGCTGTATGATTACTGAGAACACCCTATTAGGTCCAAGTCACTAGAAACCCCATGACAATAAGAATGAGTACTGTTGTTGGCCAGGAACAACAAAATTTACTATCCTTATTAGGAATCAAAGTCCAATTTTAGAACAAGATAATTAACTAGTAAAATAATCCATCAAGCTGCTATTGTGGCAAGAACAAGCCCATGATACCACAGGATCCTAATTAATGGCTAATGGCCATAGACCCTTGTACACACAATAACCTCAAGGTCAGTGCTTGGAAGGTGTGCAGTAGCACATAAGCGTCCATGATTCTGCCAGACTGCCAAGCATTCTACATGCCAATCTGAGGTAAGCGAATAAGAACCAACACACTCCATGAACAAAGATGGTAGCAGACTACATCACCATCATAACAGAATGTGTGTGTGGGGGGGGGGGAGGTCCCAGTGTATGTCTGCTACATGTCAGTGAGGAAGCCAAGCACATGTGATCATGGGACTTGCATTGATATTTGGGAGAGTCATTGTGGGGCACTTCCCCTTTCCACTTCTGTCTATTAGTAGTGGCTATTATCTGAGCTGGGGTCTGCAGCTTCCATGGTTTTCGCCAACACTGATACAATGTTCATAGATAGAGATAAAGGAACTACACTGAGTTAGAAGATACTGTTCTCATATCTCTGCTGCTCTTAGTTTTGCCAGATGACAGAGAGAAATCAAAAGGACTCAGAGTGGTTTCACTCCTGCTATTAAGAATGTGTGGTCAATTAAATGGATAACAGTGACAAGGTGGATGAGGGAATATCTTTTATTGGACAAACTTCAGTTGGTAAGAGAAACAAGCTTTCAAGCTACACAGAGCTCTTCATCTGCAAACAACTGATAGATCAGTTACATTCTGCTGTTTTAGAAAGCTATGAACACCAGCAGATGTAAGCATTAGAATAAAACAAAACACAGAAGCTTGGGGAGAGTAACAGAGATCCACCTCAATCTATAGATCCTTCCCAGCACCATTTTGATTGCTGCCAGGAGACTGAAGGCAGGGTAAAGCAACAAAGGCACCCAAGCCAGCATGGCTCTGCAGCAATCAGGAGGTTCTGAGAGAGCAAGCTGAGAGAGAGTTCTTTCTTTTTATCAGCCAGAGGCTGCTGGTATGGCTTTCGATTTTCAAACACCCACTAGGCAGAAACCAATATGAAAACTGGAGCATGATCTGAGCCAAGTCCACTGACAAGAAACCCAGCACCAGCCCCTCTACCAACAGTTGGGTGTGAGGGCTGGAATTCTCAGTGTGTTGCCTTTGGATCTCTCAAACTTCCCCACCACTGCTCATCTTTCCTACTGGTCTCTTGCTAGTAGGTGTCTTACATTTTTTCAGCCCTACTCCAGTTCTACAAATGAGGTTTTGACATAGTGGACATGATTTCATCTCTTTCCACAGAAGGACAATGTAGTTAATATGGGAAGAAGTGTTCCCACTGCCAATGGCCTGCTCATATCCACTGACATTTCCAGTGCCAGAGAAAGTGATCCAAACAAATCTTTCACACATCCCCACATTAAATAGGGGAAACATTGCCTGCAAAGATTTTATCAGCAGCCTCCCCCAAGTAAAGCCTTCCTCAACTGACATCCTCAGCTCTTCAGAAATCCGAAGATCGTAGAGCAGTTAAGTCTAACATATTACAACAGCAGGTCTGGGAGCCTCATGAAGCGGTCCTCCTCCATTCTTTAGCTACCAGCTTAGCCTTTGAAAATCAATTAAGCATGCAGACAAGCAACTAAAGCAGTTCTCATTAAAGCAAATGCTGACAAAGTAAAATACACCTCTACCTCGATTTAATGCTGTCCTCGGGAGCCAAAAAATCTTACTGCGTTATAGGTGAAACCGCGTTATATTGAACTTGCTTGGATCCACTGGACTGCACAGCCCCACCCCCCACCCCGGAGCACTGCTTTACCACGTTATAACCAAATTCATGTTATATCGGGTCGCGTTATATCAAGCTAGCGGTGTATATTAGAAGTCAGCTAGCAGGTATTCTATGTATTAGCAAGGAATACATTCAAGCCATAAAACATTAGAAAATGAAAAAATGCCTCAGTTAAACTAAAGTCAAATATAATTCAACAGCACAGATCAGAAACAGCCTAGTGGTCCAATTCTGAAATACAGCCCATGAAGAAGCAACATTTCCCTGTGCACAACTCTTTGAACCAACCACAAACTCATCTTAAAACTACATTATATATGCTCTTAAAATACAAATACAAAAGTGAACCCAGGTATACATGAGAAACAACAAATGGCCATCTAATAGCAGAAAGTAACTTAAATGAGAATAATCCAGGGTGGATAAAAATTAATGATTTAAAAAAAAAAAACAATAAAAAACAGAATTTTATTTAAATCAGATTTTTTTGATAAAATGCTTTTTGAGGAAAAAACCTATCTAAAGATAGTTTTAATTAAGATACATTATAGCTCAAAAATATCTCATCATGGAATAGGGATTATAAATTCTAATTCTAGAGTATGAGACAATATATTCATGTAATGTTTAAGAAAAGTTTTGTAAATGAGTTCCAATAATTCATGGATTAGGGATCCAATCTTATGCAGTTCCAGGGGCTTCTGTATAGATTATTCAAGTTAATCTTTCTATCTACCCAATGGGACTCAGTGCTCAGTCTAGAAGATACCATCAGAGATGCTTAGTTTTGCAGTTCTCAAACTGTGGATTTGTATCTTCAGAGATAATATGCTTATTAACAGCAAAAAATGTTTTTAAAATAAATAAATAAATAATGCACCTCTACCCCGATATAACGCGACCCGATATAACACGAATTCGGATATAACGCGGTAAAGCAGCGCTCCAGGGGGGCGGGACTGCACACTCCAGCAGATCAAAGCAAGTTCGATATAATGCGATTTCACCTATAACACGGTAAGATTTTTTGGCTCCTGAGGACAGCATTATATCAGAGTAGAGGTGTATATAAAGGTCAGAAATAACAGACCTCAACCCTATCGTCCCTCTGCAAATGTATGTATACAGAGTCAATCCCTTACCTCTCTCTAAAAGTGCAAAGTTTCAAAAAGTTCAATGAATAGAAGATTGTTGGGGGCGGAATAGATCTGGACAAGGAGAAGAAGTCTGGAGATAAATGTGAGAAGGGAGGGACAGGCAGTAGAAACAAAAGTGAAACTGTTTGAGCAGCATATTCCAGAAGTCTTGAAGTCTTTCTGAGTGTAGCCTTCACTGATTTGAGATCTACCATACCATTCTCTCACTAGAAAGGAAAACCTATAATGTCAGCAAGCTGTAAAAGAGAC
The DNA here is from genome assembly GCF_028017835.1 of Emys orbicularis. Taxonomy (NCBI): domain Eukaryota; kingdom Metazoa; phylum Chordata; order Testudines; family Emydidae; genus Emys; species Emys orbicularis. The sequence continues at coordinate 197,435,779 of NC_088685.1, forward strand.
CCAGTTTAGGAATAAGAACCATTCAAGAAATATGTTTGCTGATATGTTTTAAAGAAAGTTACACCAGTGAACTGGTGGAAGTCACTTAAGCTCTTGGATTCAGAGACTGTTGAAGTGATAATCTCACTTTTAATAGCAGTAGCTTCTTCTGCCGGTGTAGAAAGAATATTTTCTTCCTTTGGACTAATTCATTCCAAACTGAGAAATCGTTTGGGACCTGAAAAAGCAGGAAAGCTTGTTTTTCATTTCCAGATTATGAACAAACAGGAAAATGAAGGGGAAGATGACTGAGTTAGCTGCAGAAGCCAATATTTTAAGTTTCTCATGTTGACCTGGCTGACAGAGTCAATTTAATTGTTGTTTTTTTGTTTTTAAATATTTAACTATTTTAGTTAAAAACAATTTTAACAAAAACAAACCTGATTTTAAAAAACTTGAATGTTTAACTAAATTCAAAAAATCATATGCTTGTTTTGTTAAAATAGTATATGTTTGCTGTTGAAGAAAAAAATCCAGAATACATAACATTGTTGTTTTAATTAAATAAAACAATTTCAATGTCTGTCTGGTGATGTTCTCCTCCTAATACAGCATGGCAAGAAAATCCTCCAAATATTAATGATTAACCCGTTGAATTGGAGATAGTTCACCTCCCAATGACTTCATAAATATCTGCTTCAATTACCTTTGGTAAATGAAATAACCAATCATTGATTTTCTGATATAGCTGTAAAACTCATCTGAAAAGTTTTCCAAATAAATCACTTAAAAAATGTATAGTGTGTACCTTCTAAAAATGAAACCTACATCTATCTCTGAGTTGTGAAGAATATGTATTAAGGTTATAACAACCAACAAGAATGCCCTTTTATGTAGAAATCCATGATTAAATCGAGTTTTCCTGATTAGTGATTTAAATCATGATTTAAATCAATTTGATGTAAATCATGATTTAAATCAATTTGATTTAAATCAAATCCACCCTGGAATAATCTGACTAGCTGAAAAGGCTTCCAGTCTATGCACATGAAGACTATGTAGCTTTTAAACCAGTCAGATTGCTTATGCCCCTCACACACACACACTTTCATAACTATTTGACCCCTGTGCTGATCTGTCTACCTGTTCCACTCACAGTATTTCATTTACTATGCATTAATATTGCAACAAGTGCTTGATTTTCTCCAGGAAAACTTTGAAGCTTGGTCAGCAAAGTTGGACAATCTGAATACGTACTTCAGGAAGTTCCATTTATTTATTATATAGCTATATTACTAGAGAGAAGCCTAGAACAGGACAGCTTGTTGTTTTTAATGTAATGCTAATTATGCTGACTGTGTATGAGCCATCATGCCAATTGGAAAAATGTACCTGCCCTCTTCAGAGGAAGATCAGTCAAAGGGACAAACACAAAATAATGGTTTAGTGCAAAAACCCTAGGCAATAAAGGATATCTAAATGTGAAAAGGGCCCAATTTGAATGCAACCAGAAGAATTTCTTTTAAAAAGACTGGCTCCCTCCCCTTACTACACCTTTCCTACCACTACAAACTACAGCAGATGGATTCTTTAACAGCATAAATGGGATATATTAATCCGGGTATTTAATATGGTGCTTAGCCCTCTGGGCTGGGATTATGCAGACATGTGTCTACCTAAGAGCTGGAAAAAAAGATGGAATGTTAAGTAATTTAGTATATTAGAATGTGTAGAACACTGAAAGTTGTATTTATTTTCCACTACTTATACAAGTATCAGGGGGTAACTGTGTTAGTCTGTATCCACAAAAACAACAAGGAGTCAAGTGGCACCTTAAAGACTAACAGATTTATTTGGGCATAAGCTTTCGTGGGTAAAAAACCCACTTCTTCAGATGCATGGAGTGAAAATTACCAACTTATTACAACTAATTACTACATATACAGTTTCGTTTTTGCATTCCACATCTAGTATAATGAATCCACACTGATCAGTTTCACAAGCTTTTCTAGTCAATCTCACTTTTCTCATGCACACTATTCTGACTGTGGGCACTAGCATTACTGAAGAGTAAATTAAACACAGAAAACAGCTGATCAAATTCTGCCCCTAGTTAAATCCACTGGTTTGTACAGGGTGTAACTAAGGGCAAAAATGTATCCTACTGTTTTAAATGAGTTTAAAAATACTAACACCATTTGTATTAGATTATCTTGAACTCTCTCCCCCAAATCTAAAACTACTTAACAGACTCGTATATAAGCTTTTGGTGAATGCAGCCACATTTGCCAACTAGAGAAAGATACCATAGCAATTAGGCACTAAGCGTTGATATGGCTGAGTGAAGTGAGTGCAAGCCTTGGTCTACACTGAACATTTAGACTGACATAACTACATCGCTCAGGGGTGTAAGAAATTCACACCCTTGAGTGCCATAGTTAAGCCAACCTTAAGAATTCCAAGTTAAGAATTCTTCTGCTGGCCCAGCTACTGCCGCTCAGGGATGTGGAATACCTACACCAATGGAAAAATCCCTTTCCTAGATATAGGAAGGATCTATGCTATGGTGCTAAAGCTGTACAGCTGTCACTGTAGCACCAATAGTGTAGACATACCTCGAAACTATCTGCAAAAAAAGTTTTGTTGGAAGAGACACTGCCAACTTAAGTCACATCTTTCTGAAATGTTATTACCAACCTATTGTTACAAGTATACCTGAAGTTACTATTGAGAAAATTGTTTCACTTTAAATTTGTACACAGTGCTTCAGGAGAAGAGGTGATTTTTCTGGAGGATGCCATCTTGTGCTCTAAAGCAGTGTTTCCTGAATGGTGGGCTGCAGGCCCAGTGCAGAGAGGAAGCCACAGGAAGGAGTGGCAGGCTTGAAAAGTATGCCTGTCCTGCTCTCACTACCAGTAGCAGCTCCTGCCCCACAGGGGTGAGCCTGCCTCCCCACTCCGGGCATTGTGACCTGGCACACAGGTCACATCCCCACTCAGGTTTCACCCAGCCATCAGGACAAACCCGAGTGGTGCTGAGACCCAGTGCGCCAGGTCACAATACCCAGAGCAGCGAGCCAGGCCCTGCCCTGTAGGACTGAAACCACTGCTGCTAGGTGAGTGTGAGGCAGGTTTGCTCTCCAACTTCCTCCCGGGGCAGGGCCTCCCCTCTGCACTGGGCTGGGATTAAGGTTGAAGTGTCAGGGCAGAAGGTACTGCTGCAGGTGGTCAATGCCCCCTCAGTGGAGCAAAGAGGCGGTGGAGAACACCACCAGCCTATGAAGTGGGCCCCACAAACATGCACATTTGGACCCTGGGTGGATCACACACACACACAAAGAAGGAGAGAAAATGCAATTGGTGAGTCACCTTCATAAAAAATTTGGGAACCACTGCTCTAAATCTTAAGATTTCACTCAAAAAATAAATAAATAAAATAAAAAGGGAGGAGACTTTTGCCCATATGGCTGCAAAGATTACACTTCTCACATTATTAAATTTAATGGATGCAGTGAAATTGGCACAAGGAAGTCTGAAAAAAGAGCTCTGAGAAAAATGTGCATTGTCCCTATACATTTCAATGGGTTGGGAACTCTGAAGGCTACTGTTAAGGATATGTTAACATTATTAGTTATTTCACGGTTGATGAAAGCACACAAGAGCATGAGACAATATTGTGTTATTATTCAAGTTTCCTGTAAGTGAAGTCTTGCTTTGATGTCTCAGAGCAGAACTTAGTTTGTGTTGGCAGAAAGTTTGGGAGACTGATGCTATTCCCTCTCCCCTGTTCAACCCCTAATTTCCTCTGATTTGGGAGAGAATCGGGAAAGCGATGTTTATGCAAACAGGAAAATAAGTCAGCGTCGCCAACCCATACGATTTGTTAGTCTCATAACGTTTAGAATTTCTCTTAAAGCCCCAGCTCCTAGAGTCACGTTAAAGGAGAATCTCTGTTTTTGTTAACACAAGTTTCCTATCGCTCCAGATTACGGAGAAACGCTTGAAAGGAGCTGGAGGGCTCTGATTCCACCTTCCTCCGTATGGGGGGCCAGCCTCTATTCCACCCTGGTCCCATGGCCTGACGGGGATATTGGTTAGTAGTTCATCCGTGGAGCTGTGAGCACGGGTATGTACCTGGCACAGTTCACCCCCGTCCCTGACACCCGCCCCTTTTGTGGTAGGAGGGAGAACCTGGTGCATGCTTATCTCGAATGCGTCAGGTTGCAGCCCCTCTTGCAGCTCCTCCAGAACCTCCTGCTGACGTCCTGGCTGCACTTTTCCCCACACCTGTTTATATTTGCACACCCTGTCCATGGCCCCACCAAGTCACGAGCCCGCCTCATCAACCTCCTCCTCGCCCTGGCCAAAGTAGCCTCTACAACACCAGGAGGAGGATGTTAGATGAGGGAGTGCTCTGCGACTGCGGGGCCCATTTCTGCTCCTCCCTAGTCTCCCGCATCCGGGCAGAGTTCCTTTGGGCAGCACCCGCTGGCTCCCTAAACAGGTTTGAGGCACAGTGGGCACTGTCCGGGGTTCTCTGCTCAGTGTCCCCCTCTAGAGCCCTAGTTCTGAACCTGTGACCGTCACTCCTGACCCTGTTATTCCTTAGTCGCCCCCATCTTCAGTTGGTTCCCGGGGCCAGAAGTCCCCCCCGCAAGGCTGTGGATGAAGTCGGAGAGCCTTAGCTCTGCCGGAGGCTCTGATGAGCCCATGGGCCCTTCCAGCCCCAAGTGGAACTTGCGGGGTGCGCAGCGCCCGGCCCAGCCTGGGGCTACGGGCAGGCCCGCGCCAGGCCTCCCCCGAGGCGGCTCCTGGGCTCGCTGGCACTGGGCTGGGGGCTGCAGCGGCCGCGCTGGGCAGCGGGGTCAGGGAGCCCCCCACCCCCCTGCCGAGGAGCCAGACTTACTCCCAGCAGGGGGCCTCTTCCCAGCACTGTCTGGCCGGGCTGCAGCGCCACCGGGCAGCCCCCGTCCGCGGGCGCTAGCTCGAACCCCGGCATGGGCATCGCTGGGGGGCTCTCCGCCAGCGGACAGGGACCAGGCCCCGCTGTCCCCTCCGGAAACTCGCGCCACGCAGGGAGGTTCCTCTCCCTTCCGTTTCCCTCCGTGCTAGGAGGCGGGGCAGGTAACCGCTGTTTGTGTTTAAATCCCCGCACCACCGCCCACAGCTTGGCCGGCCATCCCGGAAACGGTAGTTCCCAACTCACACCCTCCCCGCCCGGCCGCTCTTGAGCGTCGCCGCGGGGAAACTACAAATCCCGGCGTGCCCCGCCTCAACAGCCCCCGCCGCATGCGCATTGCCTCGGGAAGCCAGTGGGCGGCGGTGTAAACAAACACGTTCGAATGGGGGAGACGTTTAAACCGTCACCTTGGGGGCAGCAGCGCGGGGCCAGGTAGGGGGCGGCCTGCGGGGCTGGAATTTCCCTCCACCTGTCTTCGCCGCGGGCGGCTGGGGGATGAGAGCGGGCTCCAGCCACGGCTTGGCCAGGCGAGCTCCGAGGCGGGGCCGGGCTCGGGCGCCTGATGGTTGAGCACAAGCAGGGCACCGTCTATCTCTTGCCTAACGCCTGGAGGCTGGGCTAGCCTAGCCTTAGCACAGGGCACGTACAAGGGTGGAGTGATTGCCGAGGGCTGGGCAAACACGAGGGTCACTGGTGACCCATCCTGCACTGTTTGAGGGCTCAGGCTGGGCCAGCCAGGGCACGAGGCATAGCACGCTGTTTAATACATGAGGCACTTTAACATAACCTTCAAAATTAGAGTTAACTTGGTGAAAGTTAACTCCATGTATTCTGTAATTGAGATCAGTGATCAGGGCATGCAACCAGCTACATGTGAGGCTGTTTAGTGACCACTGTACTTCCTCACCCCCAGGGTTACTCATGGTGGATGTATTGAGGCCTTAAATTATGCAGAAAGCCTCAAAGAAGAACAAACAGGCACTTGCTTCCTGTAAAGAACTGACCATCCTTCCTCCAGCCAAGAAAAAAGAGGAAAATCGGGAGGACTTTGTAGAGCTGCTGCCTCCAGAAGTCAGTTTTAAAATTTTCAGTGAACTGGATATTCAGAGTTTATGCAAAGCTGCAATGACATGCAAGAGCTGGAATCGTGCAATTGAGAACAGTGACCATTTGTGGAAACATCACTGTTTAACTGTAAGAGCTGTCTGTCAGCGAGAGATAGACTGTGATCGAGGAAATGGATATTCATGGAAGGTAAATTTAAGAACATGGACTGTCTAGCTTTGGGAAACTGGGTAGCTTTCAGGATGAGTATTAAGATATGTGAGGTTCTCTCCTGATCAGTATTTCTGATCCATCCAAGGTCAAGAGCAATTCAAAGTTGTTACCATCTAATAGCTACAGCCTGTGAGATCTCAGGGCTTGTTTATACTACAAAATTAAGTTGACTTAAGTCGAAGTACAGCCACCACAGTAATTAAAAGTGGTAGTTCACAGCCACACTTACTCCTTCGGTCGGCAGTGCGCGTCCTCACCAGGAGTGCTTCCACCAACTGAAGTGGGGCATTATAGGACACAGATCTGGAGCCTAGCAGCCCAAGCTGTCAGTGCGGTGCAGGGCTCACCCAGCTGTCAGCACCAGGGCATGGGGGCCCCAGCTGCGAGCAAGCACCCACAACTGACAGCTCAGGCTATCCCCACCAGAGAGTAGAAGGACTCCAGCTGACAGCCCCCACTTGGGGCTGACAGCCAACAGGCTATGTCAGTTAATCACTGTCTAACTGCATCAACATAAGCGCTACACCTCTCATGGAGATGGAATTATGTCAGCGTAGCAGGTGACTTCCTTCATCAGAAGCAGCATTCTAATGTAGACACTGACATAATTAGGTCATAATACGCCACCTTGCATCAACCTAGCTCTGTAGTGTAGACCAGGCCGTAGTGAAATAGTATCACAAACATCATCACAACTGGCAGTCTGTGCAGAGATGCCAAAAAATAAGAGTACCATAGAGATAGTGAACTACCTGGTCCCTGAGAAATGATTAGTCCAGCTCTGGAATGGAACACATTGCGAAAGGGACACGGTTTTACATACATGTTCCCCATAATTTTACTTCAGTGGAATACTCCTGCTGGGAGAGAAGGGGTTCCTGGAATCTGCTGATCTAGAGAAGTTTTTGCCCCTACACACCTCTTAAGCCAGATACAGCTAGGGGTCAAAGAACCAGCTGCTTTAGAACCCCCTTACCCAGCACCATTGCAGCTGCTACTCAAAACAGTGAGGAGGAGCTGAACATGTTGAGTGAAATCCTATTGAGGAATAGAGAAAGCATGAACTCTGGCAACTTAAGTGTTAAAATATAATTAGGAAGGCCAAAAAAGAATTTGAAGAACAGCCAACGAAAGACTCAGAGTAATAACAAAAACATTTTTAAGTATATCAGAAGCAGGAAGCCTGCTAAACAACCAGTGGGGCCAGATTCCCAAACCTGAGCCAGTCTTTATAGGTGACAAATCTGAGGAATGTCCCAGACTGAGGTGTCATTAGAAGAGGTTTTGGAACAAATTAATAAACAGTAATAAGTCACCAGGACCAGATGGTATTCACCCAAGAATTCAGAAGGAACTAAAATATGAAGTTACAGAACTACTAAATTTATCATTTAAATCAGCTTCTGTACCAGATGACTGGAGGACAGCTAATGTGATCCTAATTTTTGACAAAGGGCTCCAGAGGCGATCCTGGTAATTAAGGATCAGTAAGCCTAACTTCAGTACCAGGCAAATTGGTTGAAACTATCATAAAGAAAAGAATGATCAGACACATGATTTGTGGAGGAAGAGTCTACAAAAGGTGTTAAGGGAAATCATGCCTCAGCAATCTACTAGAATTCTTTGAGGCCATCAACAAGCATGTGGACAAGGGTGATCCAGTGGATATAGTGTACTGAGATCTTCAGAAAGTCTTTGACAAGGTTCCTCATCAAAGGCTCTTGAGCAAAGTAAGTTCTCATGGGTAGGGTCCTACCAAATTCACTGTCCATTTTGGTCAATTTCACGATGATAGGATTTTTTAAATCGTAAATTTCATGATTTAAATCTGAAATTTCACAGTGTTGTAATTGATGGGGTCCTGACCCAAAAAGAAGTTGTAGGGGGTTGCAAGTTTATTGTAGGGTGGTTGCTGTACTGCTACCCGTACTTCTGTACTGGTGCTGGCAGCGGCTCTGCCTTCAGAGCTGAGCAGCTGGAGAGTGGTGGCTGCTGGTTGGGAGCCCAGCTCTGAAGGCAGAGCTGCTGTCTGCAGCAGCACAGAAGTAAGGATGCCATGGTATGGTATTGCCACCCTTACTTCTGCGCTGCTGCCTGCAGAGCTGGGCCATCAGTCAGTAGCGGCCTCTCTCCAGCCACCCCGCTCTGAAGGAAGCAATGCAGAAGTAAGGGTGGTATGGTATGGTACTGCCGCCCTTACTTCTGCACTGCTGCTGGCAGGGTGCTGTCTTCGGAGCTGGGCACCTGGCCAACAGCTGCCACTCTCCAGCCGCCCAGCTCTGAAGGCAGCGCAGAAGTAAGGGTGGCAATACCACAGACTCCTTAAAATAACCTTGTGACCCCCCCAATTTGAGAAATGTTGGTCTCCCCCATGAAATCTCTATAGTATAGGGTACAAGCACACAAAAGACCAGATTTCACAGGGGAGACCAGCTTTCATGGTCTGTGATGCGTTTTTCATGGCCGTGAATTTGGTAGGGCCCTACTCATGGGATAAGAAGGTCCTCTCCTGGATCGGTAACTGGTTACAAGATAGGAAACAAAGGGTAGGAATAAATGGTCAGTTTTCAGACTGGAGAGAGGTAAATAGTGGTGTCCCCCAAGGTCTGTACTGGGACCAGTACTGTTTAACATATTCATAAATGAGCTGGAAAAAGGGGTCAACAGTGAGGTGGCAAAATTTGTAGATGATACAAAACTACGCAAGATAATTAAGTCCCAGGCAGACTGCAAAGAGCTACAAAAGGATCTTACAAAACTAGGTGACTTGGCAACAAAATGGCAGATGAAATTCAATGTAGATAAATGCAAAGTAATGCACATTGGAAAACAATCCCAACTATACATGTAAAATGATGGGATCTAAATTAGCTGTTACCACTCAAGAAAGGGGATAGATAATAAGACAGAAAATATCATATTGCCTCTGTATAAATCCATGGTATGCCCACATTTTGAATACTGCGTGCAGATATGTCATCCCATCTCAAAAAAGATATATTGGAATTGGGAAAAGTACAGAAAAGAGCATCAAACATGATTAGAAGTATGGAACAGCTTCCATATGAGGAGAGATTAATAAAATGGATTTTTCAGCTTGGAAAAGAGACTACTAAGGTTATGATAGAGGTCTAGAAAATCATGACTGGTGTGGAGAAAGTAAATAAAATAGGAGAAGATGTTATTTACTCTAACACAAGAACTCAGGGTCACCAAATGAAATTAATAGGCAGCAAATTTAAAACAAACAAAAGGAAGTATTTCTTCACACGACACACAGTCAACCTGTGGAACTCTTTACCAGAGGATATTGTGAAGGCCAAGACTATAACAGCGTTCAAAAAGAACTAGCTATGTTCATGGAGGATAGCCATTGATGGACCTATTAGCCAGGATGGGCAGGGATTCAAAACCATGCTCTGAAGTTTCCCTAGCCTCTGTTTGCCAGAAACCTGGAATGGGTGACAGGGGATGGATCACTTGATGATTACCTGTTCTGTTCATTCCCTCTGAAGCACCTGGCATTGGCCACTATCAGAAGATAGGGTACTGGGCTAGATGGACCACTGGTCTAACCCAGTATGGCCGTTCTTATGACAGCTATAGCATCATACTTATAGAATCCAGCCCGCAGGACTTAGCAGCTCAGACAGGGAATGGATTCAGACATTGCAACCACCACCCTCAACCAGCACTAGTTTGAAAGAAAGTACAGCCACCTCTTTTGGGGCTTTAAGTCTACCTCTGCATAGATCACTGGTCAGTGGAACTCCGAGTTACACAGTTTTAGACTCATTTCCTCTCTGAGGAAGTGTTTTAGTAGTTCAGTACGAGGCAAGAGCTCACAAGGAGGCAAGGCTGTGAGCAGATGGAGTACTCATGCTACTCTGAAGATAGTGGACACACTGAAATCCAAACTCAACACCTTCCTGGCATCTGACTTCATTAACAAAGCAAACATCACAAATCCTAGTCCAGACTTTCTCCAGTTATATGGCCATTTCCATGTCTCCTCCCATAGGCCTTCTCTGCCCTAGATCCTTCTCCCAGACAGCTACTTCTACCTCCTAATGTCCAGGGTTGAGGTAACAAGCTACATGTGTCAAAAAGTCAATAAGTTAGTACCTCCCTGCATGAGCAGGGAACATCCCAACAGAGGAACCCAACCACCCTGTTGCTAGAGTACACAAGAGAGTTTGTATTATTTTGGGGCCTGCAGAATAGGGAAGAGAAATAGAAAGATTTAAAAAAAAATTTACTTTAGGGTAGGGATTTAGCTTGAAAGGGTGGGGATGAGAGGCAGAAGATTTGAGAAGTGAGAATGATCCTCATGTTACTCTGAAAAATGTGAAGTTAAAGCCCTGGTCCACTAGAGGGCATTTGTACACCTATGTATTGCATTGAGGGCCCAGACACCCAAATGTGTTATAATGTAGATGCTTCTTCTGGTGTAAAACTTTAGTTCTCCCAACTTCCAATGTTTACATTGGCTTCTGCTTAGTTTATTCAAGTTTTTCAAGGCTTTTTAACTGTTTACTCTGTATCAGGTCACTCTACTGAGAAACTACTGGAAGAGCAAAGTGAAGCATGAATGGCTAAGTGGAAAATATAGCAACATTCACTCACGCTGTGGCTTACCAGAAAAAAGCATGTATCCCATGGATGCTGATACATGGGGAGAAATACTGGAAGCAGAACTGGAGAGATAAGAAACCAGACATGGATCTTATATAGGAAGAAATGGCACAGAACTGACTGTTTTTACTGTAAATATTTAGCCATTCACACCAGTGACATTTGCAAATATGTAGTAGAAACTTCACTGGAAAAAATGTATAAATACAGAGTTTATTTTTATTTTGCACTTTATCCGAACAGCTTGTTGTAAAAACCCTAAATGAGATATAAACTATACAATGTTATTATTTTTAAAGATCTGCTGTACTGTTAAACAGATGTTAAGTCTTGGACTGACTTTTCATTAGGCACTTTTTGAAAAAATAGGAAAAAAATAGGTTTTTTTTTTTTCCCACTTGAAATTCGTATGAAGCAGAAACATGAGACCACAGGCATGGGAAATGGAGGGGATTGACTACCGTATAAGCATCAAAGCCACTGGGTATGAACTCCTTCAGGCTGGCCCTCTTTACCATCAGGTTCTACTTGAAGTACAGTTATGGTCAGAAGAGTGACTGTAGTAGTGCCTCCTTCTTAGTCCACTGACCTGCTCCTAGTGTGTATTCAATCACAGCAACAAAAATCAGCAGTTAAGTTGTATCTTTTACTACTGCAGAAACTACTATGGGTAACTGAGCTGGATATACTTTGACTTAATTCAGGTTACATTAAGTTTTATAGTAGAGCTCTCCTTGAAATGGAAATAAGGGTTACGTTTCCCCAATAAACCTCTTTAAATCTAGAGTTGAAACCTCACATACAATAGGAAGGGAATTCAGTCATCCTCTTACCCGCACCCAACCTCCAGCTAGTTGACACCTCCTCCTCTTTGCTTCTGGGACAAAGAGATTTCTACATATCACTTCACTTTTGAGGGCTTGAGTCCAGCCTTTGTAATAAGGGGATGTGTTAGAGAACTCTTCAGGGGAAGAGCAAATCAGGAAGGTCAGAGGACATTGTACAGGTGGGTTCAGGAAAAGGGTAGATGAATTCATGGAAGGGAAGCAGTAGTGGGAGAATGGAAAACAAAAGGGATTGTACAGAAGAGCAGTGAGAAAACAGCAGCCTGGTACAATAAACCACCTCCTCTTACGCTCATTTTGTAGGCCTGGTCTATACACAGTTTTTGTAGTGATATAAAATTTGATTTTCTTTTTAACTGAAATCGTTCAGTTGACACAACCTCTATTGTGGACACAGTTATAAAGGTGCTTATAATTGCATCCACACTGAGGGGAGGAGGGGTCATACTAATTTACATAGGTTTTAAACCGATAGAATGATGTTTAGACAAGCCCTGTCAGAGCATCTTCCATACAATGTATTGTAAAATGTTTTACAATGAGAACCAAGCAAACTGATGGGTGAGGTTTAAGAGAAGTTGTCTCAGAAGGAAGAGAAGAGAGCTGGACAGAGAACGTAATATAGAGAGGAGGCAATAGAGAGTTAGGGTTAGGATGGGGGTGAAGGTTAGTGGTTAGAGTAAGGATTAGGGTTAGAGTTCGTGTGAGCATTAGGGTTTGTGTTGGGGTTAGGGTGAGGGTTAGAGGTTAAGGTTAGGGTGAGCGTTAGGGTTTGGGTTATGGTTAGCGTTAAGGTTTAGGGTTTTTAGCTAGGGTTAGAGTGAGGGTTAGGGTTAATGGTTGAGGGTTAGGGTTAATGTAAGGTTTAGGGTGAGGGTTTGGGAGAGTTTGTGTTAGGGTTAGGGTTACAGTTAGGGTTAGTGTTTGTGTTAGGTTTAGGGGTTAGGGTTAAGTTCAGGGTTAGGGTTATAGTGAGGGTTAGGGGTTGGGGTAGAGTTAGGGTGAGGGTTGGGGTTAGGATTAGAGTTAGGGATTGGGGTTGGGTTAGGGTTAGAGTTAAGGTTATGGGTTAGAGTTTAGGGTTAGTGTGAGGGTTAGGCTGAGGTTAACGGTTAGGATTAGGGTGAGGGTTAGGTTGAGGTTCAATGTTAGCGGTTAGGGTTTGGGTAAGGTTAAAGTTAGGTTTAGGATTAGAATTAGGGTGAGGGTTAGAGATTAGGGTTAGGGTGAAGGTTAGGGTAAGGTTGAGAGTTAGTGTTAAGGGCTAGGGTTAGGATTTGGAGATAGGGTTAGGGTTAAGGTGAGGGTTAGAGGTTAGGGTTAGTGTTACCTTTAGAGTTAGGGTTAGGGGTTAGGATTAGAGTAAGGGTTAGGTTTAGGGGTTAGGGTGAGGGTTTGGGTTAGTTGTTATGGTAAGGCTGAGGGTTAGGATTAGAGTTAGGGATTGGGTTAGGGTTAGAGATAGCATTAGGGTTAGCATTAGAGTGAGGTTGAGGGTTAGGATGAGGTTGCGGGTGAGAGAGGCTAGGGTGAGGTTTTGGGTTAAGGTTAGTGTTAGAGTTAAAGTTAGGGGTGAGGATGAGGCTTAGGATGAGGGTTATGGTTAGAATAAGGGTTAGGGTGAAGGTTAGGGTGAGGTTGAGAGTTGGGTTTGGGTTAGGATTTAGGGTGAGGGTTAGGAAGAGGTTGCAGGTGAGTGTTAGAGGTTAGGGTGAGGGTGAAGTTTAGGGTTAAGGTTAGGGTGAGGGTTAGGGATTGGGGTAGGGTTAGGGTTAGAGTTAAGGTTGGGGGTTAGCATTAGGATGAGGTTGTAGGTGAGGTTTAGACGTTAGGTTGAGGTTTAGGATTATGGTTAGAATAAGGGTTAGGGTGAGGTTAAGAGTTAGGGTTAGGATTTAGGGTTAGCGTTACAGTTAGGGTGAGGGTTAGGTTGAGGTGGAGGGTTAGGTTTTAGGATTAGGCATTCACTCTCTTGCGAAGTTTCTGATCTTTATTCCCAGCGTCAATGCGGAGTCATCCCCTGTGTGCAATGGGGTCAGGGCTCAATTCTGCTCCCACCCCCCTGGGTTCAATCTACACTGACCTTCCCTCTGCATTTCCCTGCTGTCTGGGGTCTGTTCTTGGCTCACGTGACTCCTGGGGCTCCCCTCAGAGATGGATCCAGCTGAGCTGAGCGTCCCTGAGTCTCCTTCCCCTTCCAGTGTTGTTATATGGATCCCGACTTGGAAGTTGGGTTTGGGGTGGGGGCAGCTCCTCCCACTGAGAGGCCCAAAGATGCTGGGTGGGGCAGGGAGTAAGCTGAGACACTGAGAGCCGCACAGCCCCCGTGCCTGGCGCACCTCTCCCTGCAATGCTCAACCCAGTATTTCCCCAAGGATGGGAATGGAACCCAGGAGTTCTGGTCCCAGCCCCGCTGCTCTAACCACTAGATACCACTCCTCTCCCAGAGACAGGGATAGAACCCAGAAGTCCTGAATCCCAGACCCTCTAACCACACGGCCCTGGTGTCCCAGTGAATCTACCCGCTTAATGGGTGCCCTGGATACCCCATAATCACAACCCCCTGTCCCAGCCAGTCCCTGCTCAGGTTCCCTGCCCAGGTCCCTGAATATTATGAGGGGCAGCGACCCAGCCAGGGGAGGGGAAGGCCTGGCTTCTGGAGATGTCCATGTCCAACCAAGTCAGTGGGAACTGTGTCCTTCCCCTCCCGCCCCCAGCAACACCTGAGTCTCAGGGTCTGGGGGAAAGGCAAGGGCTGGAGAGGACGTGAGGTACAGTCGTCTCTCTTGGGTGTGTGTCCTGCCCCTGCTGTGTGTGAGAAAGAATCAGAGTGTGTGTGTGTGTGCTCATTGTGTATGAGCAATGTGTGTGTGTGCAAAGTGCAAGGGTATGCATCTGGGTAGGGAGTGTGTTCGGGTGTGCGCTCTGTCAGCATGTACGTGTCACTGTGCTCATGGGGGAATTTGTCCCTGTGTGTGTCTGATCTGGGGCTTTCTCATCAGCTGATCTTGTCACAGTCTGATCCCCAGGTGTGTCCTGTTGGAGTAGGGATGGCCTGGGCCCAGGGGGATCTGGGACAGGCTGGGTTGGCTGAGCCAAGAGGGATCTGCGGCAGGCCGGGCTGGCTGGGACCAGGGGGATCCCATTCACCCTGCAGTGTCCCCTGGTGCTCACGGGCTCAGTGTTTGACACCACAACAGTCCTGGGGCAGGTCCAGATCTGGCCCTAACGGGGCTGCCCACAACCCTGTTAGCCTGGACCGGCCCCACCCCATCCCAGGCAGGGAGCAAGGCCCCAGGGCCTGTCCAACTCTGCCCAGCCCCGCTGGCTCCCCCGGTGTCGGTTGGTGGTTGGGCCGTTGCTGGATCCCTCCCTGTGGCCTGGGGCAGGTTGCTCTCCCCAAGATACGTGGGGGGGAACCCTACACACCCAGGGGCAGTTTCACAACCCCAGGGCCCATGGACTGTGGCTGGAGAAACTGGCAGAGGGACGGGGCTGGGTGTGTGTGACTGTAGGTGGGAAAATTTTCCACCCAAGGTGCTTTAGAGCTGAGCGATGTGATGGGAAATGTCCCAGCAGAATGTGTCTGGGTGTAGAGCTATGTGTCCTGGCAAGATAAGGGCACCTGCCAGGGGCTCCTCGCATCTCCCCGTTCTCCCTCCAAGCTCCATGTGTGTTCCCCCTTCTACTTCAGAGTAACCTTGAGAGCCCTAAAATGCCCCCAGCCCCCCAAACACACTGTCTCATTCTGCATTGGCAGGAAAGTGTTTTATTGCAGGAAGCAGCAAGGAAACAAAACTCAGTGACAGCTTTCAGGCCCCGCCTCTGGGACAATCTTCTCCCGACAACATGTCCCCGATACCATGGATGTGGAGGGGGGAGGAGGTGACAGAACTGTATGTTGGGCACCCAGTGAGGTGGCCACTGGGCTCAGGCTGAGGGTATCAGTGCCAGCTGGGGGGCTGGGCACCCAGATTTTCACTCATGTGGATGGGAACTGAGCACCCAGCATGGGAAATCCCCCCACAGGCCCCAAGCTGCCGGCCTGTGGGATGAGGGGAGACACTGAATGTCCCTGTGGAGAGTCATGGCGGGCACTGCCCGGGAGGGGCAGGGATGGGGCAGGAGAGGCCCAAGCAACAGGGGACTGCCCAGGAGCAAAAGTGGGGAGCAGGGGAACCCCTGCTCCCAGACCATGGCCAGTGCCTGGGCTCTACAGGACTCTGTCAAAGCGCACGGGCCTTCCTTGGCCACAGGTCACGTGGATCCTGCTGGTCTGGGCTCTGCCTCGGTACATACAAACAACACCCCGGGCGGGAACCAGGCACCATCCGGCAGGTTGTCATGGGGTAGGCTGCGTTACTGTCACAGTGATGGCATCTATCACACATCACACCGTGGCTGCAGATGGCTCAGAGCCGGCTGGCGGGGGCAAGGATGAAGGTGTGGGTGGGTTTGCAGAAAGGGCTAGTCAGATTCCAGTTTAGCATCAGGAGGTTGTAGCACCGATGGTCATTAGTGGCACTGGTGTTGGGGAAATCAACATGTTCTCTCACAAACCGCTCATAGGTGTCACATGGTCTGAACTGGGTCAGGCCAGCAGCCAGCAGGATGAGGGTCAGGAAAAGCAAGGGGCAGGGTTCGCTTGGGGCCATAGCCGTGTCTGTCACTGGATAGACCTGCAGTGGGGAGAGGGAGATGGATGCAGACAGCGCTGAGCACAGGGTGGGGATCTTCCTCCTTCATAAAACCTCCTGATCCCAAACACCTCCCCCTGCCAGCCCATTCTACCCCTAAAGCCTCATTACCCCAACCGAGATTAGGGCCCCCATTGTGCCAGGTGCTGTACAGTTCCCGACCGAAATCAGGGCCCCGTTCTGCAAGGTTCTGTACAGACCCTGACTGAGATCAGGGCCCCATTGTGCCAGGTGCTCCACAGATCCTGACTGAGTTCAGAGCCCCGTTGTTCTGGACAGACCCAGACCGAGTTCAGAGCCCTCTTTGTGGCAGGTGCTGCCCAGACGCCGACCGTGATCAGAGCCATGTTGTGCCAGGTGCTGCCCAGACCCTGACCAAGTTCAGGGCCCCCATTGTGACAGGTGCTGCCCAGACCCCGACCGAGATCAGGACCCCATTGTGCCGGATGCTGCACAGACCCCAAGAGAGATCAGGGACCCCACTATGCCGGGCGCTGCAGGAACCCCGACCGAGATCAGGTCCCCGTTGTACTGAGAGCTGCACAGACCCCGACTGAGATCAGGGCCCCTGTTGTTTTGAAAGCAAAACGCATTCTAAACTGATCTTAACACTTTTGGTGCCCTTACAAACTTAAATGCTTCTCACCCCAGGCTGGCTGGTTGCCCTTAAGCCAGGTTCTTACCTTTGATCAGCGCTTCAATCGCTTGGTGGTGGTGTCTGTAGATGAAGGGGGAAGAGAGAGAGCATGGCTAACGTCTCTCCCTTTTATCATGTTCTTTCTTCCCTCTTGGTTTTGCCCCTCCCTTTGTTCCCCCCTCCCCCCACGGTTGCCCTTTTCTGTACCTTTTCCAATTCCAATATATCTTTTTGAGATGTGGAGACCAGCTCCAGTATTCAAGATGTGGGCATACCATGGATTTATAAAGAGGCAATATTACATTTCTGTCTTATTATCGATCCCTTTCCTAATGATTTCCCAACATTTTGTTCGCTTTTTTGACTGCCGATGCACATTGAATGGATGTTTTCAGAGAACTATCCACAATGACTCCAAGATCTCTTTCTTAAGTTGTAAGAGCTAATTTAGACCCCGTCATTTTAGATGTAGAGTTGGGATCATGATTTTCAATGTGCATTACTTTGCATTTATCAACATTGAATTTCATCTGTCATTTTGTTGCCCAGTCACCCAATTTGGTGAGATCCCTTTGTCACAGTTAAGTCCAAAAGAGACTGCAAACTAACTTGAGTTGGTTTGTATCATCTGCAAATGTTGCCACCTCACTGTTTACCCCTTTTTCCAGATCACTTAGGAGTATGTTGAACAGTACTGGTCCCAGTACAGACCCCTGGGGGACACCACTATTTACCTCTCTCCATTCTGAAAACTGACCATTTAGTCAGACCCTTTCTTTCTTGCCTTTTAACCAGTTACCTATCCCAGAGAGGACCTTCCATCTTATCCCATTTTGCTTCAGAGCTTTTGGTGAGGGACCTTGTCAAAGGCTTTCTGAAAATCTAAGTACACTATATCCACTGGATCACCTTCATCCACATGCTTGTTGACTCCCTCAAAGAATTCTAGTAAATTCATGAGGCATGATTTCCCCTTACAAAAACCATGTTCACTCTTCCCCAACAAATTGTGTTTATCTATGTGTCTAATAATTCTGCTCTTTACTATCATTTCACCCAATTTGCCTGGTACTGAAGTTAGCCTTAGTGGCCTGTAATTGCCGGGAGCATCTTTGGAGCCTTTTTTAAACATTGGTGTCATATTAGCTATACTCCAGTCATCTGGTACGGAAGCTGATCTAAAGGATAGGTTACCTACCACAGTTAGTTAGTAGTACTGCAATTTCACATTTGAGTTTCTTCACAACTCTTGGGTGAATACCATCTGGTTCTGGTGACTTATTGCTGTTTAATTTATCAATTTGTTCCAAAACCTCCTTACTGGTCCTTACTGAATACAGTCAAGTCATGAAGAGTGGCCCCAGAGCAACCATGAACATCCAGTCCAGTGATCAGTTCATCTTTATCCACCAGAAGGAGGCCCATAATACAGTCACCCCTAGTTGGGTACAAAACTTTGCATTAGAAAAGTATCTATAATTTTTCAAAATCTCCAAGGATGATTTACTCCTGGCTACGGGAGACCTCCCCGTCTGTCTCCCAGTAGGAAGTCCCCCGTGCTGACCTAATTTCTTCCCACAAGTTACAGACTGGTGCAAAAGGAGAAACGTTTCCTGCTCTCTGGTTTGGATTCAGTGAACTGTGCCAGCTCCCCACCGGTTCATCTGCTGGGCTGTGTTAGTTAGCAGATTGATCCCTATCCATTCGAGGTCCTGGGGTTCTCAATAACCAAGAACATAAAACAGGTAATGATGTGTCTAATGCGGGGATTCTCAAACTTCACTGCACTCCGACTCCCTTCTGACAACAAAAATTACTAAACAACCCCAGGAGGGGAGACCAAAGCCTGAGCCCTCCCAAGCCCCACCGCTCCAGGTGTGGGGGGAAGGCCAAAGCCCGAGCTCCATCACCCTGCGTGGGGAGGCCAAAATCGAAGCCCAAGGGCTTGAGCCCCAGACGTGGGGCCTGCAACCTGAGCCTGACTGTCTAGGGCTGAAGCCCTCAAGCTTTGGATTCAACCTCAGGCAGTGGAGCTTGGGGTTCAGCTTTGGCCCCAGACCCCAGCAAATCTAAGCTAGCCCTGGTGACCCCATTAAAATGGGGTTGCAACCCACTTTGGGGTCCTGACCCACAGTTTGAGAACCGCTGGTCTAATCTAAAGTGCCACCCTGCCCACCACTTTTATCCCCTCTCCCCTACCTCAATGGGTTGTAACCAGTGACATTAACATTCCAGTCATACACATCGTCCCACCGGGTTTCCCCATTTCCCCACCCCAGGGAGAATTTCCAGCTCTTCTTCCTTATTGCCCAGATCCCAGTGCCAAGAGCAGTGTTGCTTCCCTTCATGAGTGATGTCTTGAAGGGCACATACACTGCACCACAGCATTCTTCTGAGTCCACACTTAGGTTACTGCAGGTTGGGTTATCTGTAAGCCAGGGAGAGAGTTCATCTTACGTGTTGCTTTCTTCCCTCCGTTGGAAGGTGCCGGGAGAGAAAGAGAACGTGTCCCAAGGGCTGAGGCAGAATGGGATTGCTGGCATTGCAGCATGGGATTGCTGGCATTGCAGCATGCTCTCCAGGAACCCTCAAACCTTCCCTATCTGCTCTGCAGCATCAGAACAGCAGAGCCTGGATTGGAGCAAGGGAACGGCCTCTTTTCCCACAGAATCCTTCCCTCAGGCCCGGAGTATTGAGAGCAGAAATCCCTGTGGGAGTTAATGTTGCTCTAAAAAGAGTGGTGCAGCTTCTTGACTACACAATGCAAAGTGATCTGTTTGTAGAGATGCATAACGCCCTGTAGTGATTTCTCTGAGAAGATTCCCCTGAGCAGTTGCGGGAGGCAGGACCTTATTCCTTACCTCTCATGATAGGGCTGTGTGAGAGCTTGTAGAGAGCCAGAGGCAGCTTTCTAGAGGGTTCATTCAAAAATTCCCTATGGAACCTAGGGGCTGCGGCCTACAGCAGGAAGGAGCCAGGTGGTTGTTGGAATGACTCTAGGTGGAATGCTATGGGATGGCTTTCTGATCACCGCTTCACTCAGCTTCTTTCCACACCCACCTTTGGGGTAAGTCCATCACCTCCTCCTTAGTGTAGATGGGCTGGAAACCAGATATGGCATTAGGGAGGTTGCCCACTCAGCCCATGCACAGGAGGATCCATTGAAGCTCAAGTCCTCCTGCTTGTTGCAGCCCAGAGGAATGCATGACACTGAGCCTGAACTCTGTGACTGCATTAGTCACCAACAGGTGAGTGTGGCAGGAGAGAACACATAACATAAGCTCTGGGATCTGAAGAGAGGTCTCTGGAGCCTCGGGATGTGCAGGTTTGGAGACATGTGGCTCCTACCTAGTCCAAAGTAACCTGCCGTGCTCCCTGACAAGAGCCATATTAACAGGCAACACTGCGAGTGACGCCCATGCCTCTCTATTTCCTTGGCCACATGTATCGTGTCCTTTTATTGGTGGCTAGTCCAGAAAAAGAGGACAAGAGCTCACTACTGCTACCACCTCAGGGATTTGTTGGCTTGAGATCATGTTGATAGAAGCATGCAATAGTGACATAAACTGGGATGTCAAGCCCCTAGAGTGACCTCTTACCTTTATAGACCTGCTCTTTCATCGTACAAGGCTATTTTAAAGTTGAGTGTGATAGTAAAGAGACCCATTTTCAACCCTTCACCACACAAGACAAAGCCCGCAGTATTCATGATTAACTATTTATTTCTACGCTCCTGGCTCCCAAACTGCTTTTCCTCCTTACTGCCACCAGCCACCTTCGTGTTCTCCCTCTTCTCTCCCCAGCTCTGCTCACTTGATTGCAGCAGCTCAGCGGATGCTCCAGCTTTACTCTTTCACTTCAATTCTTCACTTCTGTGGATGGCTGCATTTGCCATTGAGCAGCATGATGGAAATACCTGAGTCCTCTGTCTAGGCACGCAGGCCCAGCAGCTAAAGCCAAAGCCCCACTGAGAGCAGTGGGAAATTAGCTTGGTGTGTCAGGAGTGGAGGCTTGGCCCATGGGGACCCCAGGCACTGCAGCTGCTGCCACCTACATGGTGAATCCTCCAATCCATCGTCAAACAGCTCTTCCACATTCTGAAAACTGCCCTCACTGGCTGACTCTCTAGGAGCATAGAAACCCTTTGTTAGAGCAGGAGAGTCTCTTCAAGGCAGCTCTCTTTCCACGGACCCCAGAGGGTCACAGTGAAACACCTGCAAGTCTCTAGGTGTCTCTCAAGGAGTTCCATGCTCAGTCACTTAGCACCCACTAGCAATGGTCTCTGACAGTGGCATTGCAAAGGGGAGCTCAGCAGATGGTCCCTTCGATGGCTTTCTGATTGGGAGGGATGTTGGTCTTGTCATTTAAGGCCTAGCTGTCAGAGTCAGGGGTTCTCTGGCTTTGGAAGTGGGTGGGGTCTAGTGGTTGGAGCTGGACTGGTATCAGTACCATGCTTCCTTCCTGTCTCTGGCAGTGATGTTGTGTGTGACCTTGCAGACAGTTGCTTTCCATCCCTGTGCGCCAGCTAACAGAGATAATACTGACCCCCTCAGAGGGGCTGGTAGGGGTCACTACCGTAATGACTCAAATTGGAGTGAGTTGTGCTCTTGGCAGCGAAAGGCCCAGATTCAGTCCCCATGGATGCCCAAGATATCTATATGTGGCCATGGTTTGACTCACCTACTATTACAGACTGTTTAGCCCGGTCCTGGCCATGCGTGGTGCATCTTCTCCTGGCCCACTCTGGCACACAGCTCCATCACACACAAGAACATGGCCCACCAAGGACAATCTATCAGCTCCCATCTGGTGTTCAGCTCCAAGATGGATTGTGAGCCCTAGTCAGACCATAGAAAGACAAGGTAGTGTTCTTTGGTGGAAACTGCTGGAGCTTCAGCCGCTGCTCCCACCTCCACCCACACACTAAGGGCTTCAAAAGTGGTCCCTGATCCCAGGTCAACAAAGTAGCTGAGCTGAGGCCAGGGTGGGTGGAATTACTGCTGGGACTGATCCTAAGAGAAGAGCAGATTTCTCCTCTGCTCTAGGGAGATTCCCGTAGGAAAAGCAGCTGGGGTGGGGGTGGGGGCAATACAAGCACTACCCCTCAGCCCTTGAATAGCAGGCAACCAGGACTTTGGGAGCCAAGGTACTGGTGTATCTTGCTGGACAGCAAACAAGAGCATTGGAGAAATTGTACCAAAGTCAATGTCATGGCTGGGTCAAGGGCAGCCAGACCTACTGGTCAGAGCCAGAGTCCAAACTCACATGACAGGAGTTGAGAGTCAGCTGGGTCAGGATTGTGGAAGATCAGAAGCACAAGAGAAACTTGCGATCACAACCACAAATCAGATGCCATGAAATCAAGCCAGGGGAGCGGCGGCAGAAACAGGCAGCACATGGTCCAGAACAGGGAACAGCCCTGGTGTTCAGTCAGCTTCGTTTTCCTGCTGCTGCCTTAAGCAGGGCCAGAGGGCCAATTAGCTTCTCTGGGACTCCTCCAATAGGACCTCAGGAGTGGCGCCTGAAACTGGGGCTGAACTTCATAGGTCCCAGGTAAGCAATTTTCAGCAGGCTTCCAGGTGGAGGACTGGAGTGTGGCTGCTTCCATGAACCCTACAGCCCCGGGTTGAAGACCTCTGGGTCGTGACAGTGACTGATCTCTCCCCGTTCAAACCTCCTGCAGAAAACATTATCCAGGATCCTGGATCCTCTGAGAATAAAAGGAGGATATCATGATGAGAAATAGGTCTCTGTACCAGGGCTGGGATCCAGGGACAGGGAAAGCTTCCAACCAGGGTATGTAGCAGTGGCCCCGTTTGTTGCAAAAGCCCCAAGTGGCAGGAAGAGTCAACGGTTCTTACCTCCAGGAGATGCATGGGATCTTCCATCTGAGCCTCAATGAGACCCATGTTGCTTGGGTTGACAGGATGAGATCACCTGTCCCCACTGCTCCCTGAGCTGGGTTGGCTGCAGGATACATCTCTGTGAGAGGCTGGGTCAGAGCCTGAAAGACAGATGTGACAATCAGGGTTCTGTCACCCCAGGGGGAGAACAGAGGGTCTCTGCACCACAAAGAATAAGCAATTGAATCAACTGATTCAGTGCAGAATTATTGTACCATACAGGTACCTAATAAGGTCCTCTCATGGATTGGTCAGGCTTGACAAAGCCCTGGCTGGGATGATTTAGTTGGGAATTGATCCTGCTTTGAGCAGGGGGTTGGACTAGATGACCTCCTGAGGTCCCTTCCAACCCTGATATTCTATGATTCTATGATTCAATGCAGAATTATTGTACCATACAGGTACCTGACAACATTCTGGTGATGAATATCCTTGTATGATGTAGGTCTGAGTGGGGTATAATGAGTTCTATACATGTACTGGAAATACGCCCCCTGAAATATGTTGAGGGGTCAGACTTGATAAATCAGTTTGGCTTAGAGATAGAGAAGAAGTTCCTGTTTGTTTCATGTTCATAGAGCCATAGCCTAATAGCCAAGGCAGAAGGGGAGAAGAAAGTGTACCAGGGCAAGTGCAGGGGTAGGATCCGGTCAAGTGCCCAGCTCTCTCCCAGGTTTGTGGGTGAGAGCTAGGACAGGTCTCTGTTGGATAAAGGACAACGCCCTGCTCCTTACAATCCTCTGTGTCCATGGGAGAGAAGGGATGAATCCCTCCTTGAGAATCTCAGCAGCTTCCTACGAAGGAGCCAGTGCTCTTCTCGGAGGGCCTTCTCCTGGACCTCACAGGGGTCTGATGCTCTCACTCCACAAGCCTGCCTGGGGCCTTGGAGTTAGTGCTCAACAGAACCAGGCAGAGCCCTGTTGTCGAGTACCAGCGCCTTCCCTCTATCCCGGAAGGTGGAAGGGCCCCAACACTGCCCTGCACTCACTGCTCTGACCACGGATGGCTCTCAGGTAGCAGGACACAATGGAAACGTGGATCATCCAGTCTCTCATTTCCAGGCCTCCCCAGGGCTAAGGTAAAATTCCTGCTCCCCCTGACCATTATGCTCACCTCCAAGATGTGCTGGAGATTGTCTGTGCGGGGGGTTGCTGTCAACAAGCTCTTCATCCATGTCTCTGGGCAGGCCTTCTTCAGAGCCTGCCAGCGGAGGGAGACCATGGGTCAGGGTTATGGAACCTGGGGCTACACCTACCAGGATGACAGCTGGCTCTGCAGTCCTTGCCCAGAGCAGCTCTCTGCAGAGGGCCTGGTGCACAGCAGGTAGGGAACAGCCAAGCTGCTAGGGATGGGAGCTGGGCTTCCTGGCAGACTCCAGCATCTGCAAGGAAGGGATTCCCCACAGAGGGACAACATAATCTCCCGCAGAGGGGGAGTCTGCCCCTGACACTTGATTAAATCCTATGGCCTGTTCCCACCTCTGCCCACCCCACCCCTAAATCAGAGCAGCTCCAGCTACCGAAGAGAGCAAAAACCAGAGGCCTTCCTGGCCCTTCGGATAGAGGAGTATGTTGATGATCTACCTGGATGTGAATTTTGGCATTCCCCAGGCCCATGCTCTATACTCCCTTCAGGGCAGTGCACAGGAACTCACCATGGACTACTCCACCCTTGTGTTTGTCCCTACTTCAGTCTGCTTCATCTCTGTGCCAACCGTTTCCTCCTTCACCTCCCTGCAGCACCCGACAGGGTGTGTGTGTGGAGGGTCAGCATGGTCCCCTTAAAAGCCCAGTCACCACTTAACCAGGACAAGAGGAACTTGACTCCAGCAAAGCTCATTCTCTGCTCTGCCTCTGCCTCCCCAAGAGGAACACTCCTAACCCACAGCCCCTGCAGCAGCAGATCCTACAGCCAGTTGGAGCCAGCCCGCCAAAACCCTCCTGGTGGTGGGAGGGGAACAGGAGAAAGGACAAAAGAAGTAAGAGATGAAGAGAAAGGAAGGAGGGATGGAGGAAAAGGTAAAACGAAAAGGACAAACCCTAATGTCCCCAGTGATTGCACGGGACAAAATCCCAGGTGGGGAATAAAATTCTGCCACCTTAAACTAGTGTTTTCCATGCCTAGAATTCAGCTGGCACCAGGTGGATCAGACTGAACAGGTTCCAAACCTCTCGGAGGCTCTTACCTTCTAAACAGGGACGTCTGTTTTCTAGTAAAATCAGTAAAAGGAAAGGAGAAAACTCAAAAGAGGCTCCTCCTCGCAATCACGTACGTGAACCCTAATACTCTCTCTGTCCTCAAAGAGAGACCTCAAGAAGGAGACTTGCTGAAGCAAAGCCACAGAGGTCTCTGAGGTTTCCCTGGCCCTGCGCCCCTATCCTGCCTGGCTGATATCAGCATCTCTCTGTGAGGTCACCACCTCCCAACCACCTTTGACCAATAGGCTGAGGTCCTGCAAAAGGCCTTTGTGATGTCACTGCCACACACACCCCTCCCCTGAAGTGCTAATGTCCTGCTGCTGGCCAGACACTTTGAAGGTTTGAGCTACTCTCTGTGGATCACCCCACTCAATGTGTGTTCATTCTAGGAAGCAAGCCGGCTAGACAGGAAAACATCAGAGGCTGCTCCCAATGCTACACTCAGTTTTTCCAAAATTGGTAGACTTTATGGCCAGAAGAGACCTTTAGAGCATCTAATCTAACCCCCTGCATATCATAGGCTTCCTGTATAGCACACCAGTTACTTTTTGGGCACACACATTCCAGAAAGGCATCTAGTCTTCATTCAATGACATCAAGAGATGGAGAATCCACCACTTTCCCTTTTAGTGAGTGCCAGGGGGCTCCATTTCCCCTTCCACTAGCTCCCCATTTACAGTGAGCCAGAGCAGTACCTGCAGCAGGGAGCGGGAGTTGCTGATGGCCTCAGAGGCACAGCCCCTGCAGTGCCTCAGGCACCTGGCGCAAGAGCCGGATGATGCGGAGCTGGTGCATCACTTTGGCCATGACGTCCTCCTGCTGCAAGGGAACGAGAACCTGTCAGAGAGGAATCAGGGGGAATTAAGGGCATCTGGAACCAGCAGCATTTCCACCAAGCTCCTGCCCACCTCTGAGGGATGGATTCACCTCCTGACCCCCAGAATGGAGTCTTGTTCTCCTTTCTAGTAACCTCCAGTTGCAACCCCTCTCCTTGTAGGGTGAGCTCCTGCCATCTCCGCCTCAGTGCCCTTGACAGCTGATCGACCTCCAAACAACAGCTTGAGTCTTCAGAACCCTCTGCTCCAACCCCCACCCAGGTTGGGCAGGGAGAGGGCTCTAGCAGGGGGGGCAGGAGGGATTCTGGCAGCAGTGAAGTGGGTTGCAGGGAGGTTGAGATCTTGCCCCAAGTCATCCCAGACACTAATGCTAAGCCACAGCATGGCAGCATCTAGTATCAGTGGGGTCCAAGCACTATTTCAACCCCACATTTTTGGATGGACCTCCCACAATGGGAGATGAAGAGTACCGCCAGCAACACACACACACACACCCCTCCTGGTGGTGGGAGGGGAACAGGAGAAAGGACAAAAGAAGTAAGAGATGAAGAGAAAGGAAGGAGGGATGGAGGAAAAGATAAAACAAAAAGGATAGGTTCCAAACCTCTCGGAGGCTCTTACCTTCTAAACAGGGACGTGTGTTTTCTAGTAAAACTAGTAAAAGAGAGGAGAAAACTCAAAAGAGGTTCTTTCTCGTGCTCTGGAGCTGCTCTCAGATGTTTTTGAGAGAAGCCTCCTCTGTGGCCCCGTCCACCCATTCCTCCTCTTCGTCCTCTGAGTCCCTGGGGGTCCCTGCACCAGGGAGAGAAGTGGACAAGGTGACGCCTGCTGCCACTCGGGGGAAGGACAGGGGCATGGTGGGGCAATGTGACCCCTTCCCACGTCCGGGACCCAGGGCAGATTGGGCCCCACACTCCCCCCTCTCAGTGATGCCTTCAGCCGCCAACTCCTTCAGGAGCCCATAGGAAAGAGACCCCCCACACTCTCCTGGACTCCCTGGGATGCCTTCCCCTCCCGCCACCCAACTGGAGCATCAACCACCAAAGTGGCAGCATCTAGTGTCAGTGGGGTTCACGTGGCTCAGGCCAGACACCTGGGCAGGGGACTCACCCCCATAGCACTGGTCGAGTGCGTGGCCCAGGGTGTTCACAGCCTCCTCCTCAACCCTCCCTGAGCCCAGCCTGGCTCCTCACCTAGAACAAAGCAGCAGCGCCAATCGGCCTCGCTGCTGCCTGAGTCCCAGGTGCTGCTGCTGTCCCCTGGGGAGCGGGCCGAGCTGCTGGTGCTGCGACAGGGATCCTCCACCTCCTGCCCTGGGGAGGCTGGAAGGTCCTCAGGGACCGGGCAGGGCGATTCTCCTGCTGGGAATCAGGGCTGGGATCTTGGGGCTGGTGCTTCCCACACAACAAGCCCCAGAGCCACCCTGCCCGGCTCCCCTTCTGGGCTGGGTCCTGCCTGCCCAGCCACATCCTGGGCCAGCTCCATTTCAGCCTGGCCGGTGGCTCTCTCACCTCAGCGCCTGCGCCGGGAGCGGCTTTCCTCTGCCAGAAGGCTGGGCACTTCCACCTCCTCGCTCGGCCGGGAGCTCCTTCCCCGCCAGCAGGGACGGAGAGGCTGCTCTGCTCCTGGGGAAGATGGCAGCTGCTTCCCTCAGGCTCTGGGGCCACCTGCAGAGCCTTCTTCCTCAACCTCCTAAGGAGCCTGGACAGCCTGGAACCGAGCGGGGAGCAGGCGTGAGTCTGGGGTCAAGGCAGCCTCTCACTAACCAGCCTTTTTGGTCCCTCCCCGTCCCTGCCCCAGCCAGAGCAGCTCCTTCTCCCCCCATAGGGGTGCAGGGAGTGCAATCTACACACACTGGCAGGAGTTCATTGCATGATCTGCTCCCATGGATTGCAAATCCAATCTCCTTTGGGAGAGATTCTCTCCCCCTCTTTCTGCCTCTCCCCAGACAGACAGGGGACGCCACAGAGGAACCCTAATGCCACTCACTTGCTCTGGGTGATGGAGCGATGGATGGTGGATGTTCAGGGTCGCCAGCTGTCCCTTGCCCTCCTCCTCACTCTCCAAGCCCAAGGCAGGCTGCAGAGTGTGGTGACCTAAGGAGTTACCCTGCCCAGCCAGCAGGCAGGGTGATGACACTGGGCGATCGACTGGCTGTGAAAACAAGCATCTGTCTTATTGCCAAGGGACAGAGAAATTCAGCCAGCAGCAGGGGGTGCAGAACACTGCCCTAGTGCGGGGATGACAGCGCATCCCAGCTCCTGACATCCCACCACTTTACACACCTTCCTGGAGCCTGCTGCACTTAACAATGTCAAAATAATAAAATACAAAAAAAATAAAATATTTCAGCTATTCTATTCTGTCATAATCTGATCTGAATAAACGGGATAGGACACCTCATATTATGCAGTGCTCCTAGTGACACTTTCCAATGGATCCCCATCCTCCACCTACGCTGAGGTAGATAGAAGCGGATTGTTATCCCTACTTGAAAGGGGGAGAAGCTAAGGCTGAGAAAGGAGAATTGACTTGTCTTAGGTCACACAGCCAGTCAGTGGCAGAGTTGGGAATAGGACCCAAGAGCCCAGACTTTCAATCTAACCATCGGATCTTGAATTTCATACATTGAATAACCTGAATAAAGTGCTCTCAAATGAGCTCCAGACCAACAACAGTTCATGAACTGCGCAGAGACAATTAATGCAGAGAAGCAGCAAAATTCGTCAAACAGATGACTGCTTATGACTTATTTACTTGTTCTTAAAAGAGAACAAAAAGGACCTGAGTCTCCTCCCTGTCAATAACCCCCTGCTCAGCCAATCAGGGTAGAGACTGAGGGGCAGGAGGCTGAGATTCTCACCAGAGAGCCCAAAGGAAGGCCCAGGTCACCAGTAGGGATCACTGTCCGAGGACTATTTCAGCCTCACTTTGTTGGGTGGACCTCCCACAATGGGAGATGCAGAGCACCCCCCGCAACACGCAACACACACACCCACACACCCACACACACACACACTCACACCTCCTGGTGGTGGGAGGGGAATAGGAGAAAGGACAAAAGAAGTAAGAGATGAAGAGAAAGGAAGGAGGGATGGAGGAAAGGGTAAAACGAAAAGGACAAACACTAATGTCCCCAGTGATTCCACGGGACAAAATCCCAGGTGGGCTATAAAATTCTGCCACATTAAACTAGTGTTTTCCATGCCTAGAATTCAGCTGGCACCAGGTGG
Organism: Emys orbicularis; assembly: GCF_028017835.1. Lineage (NCBI taxonomy): Eukaryota > Metazoa > Chordata > Testudines > Emydidae > Emys > Emys orbicularis. The sequence continues at coordinate 197,464,979 of NC_088685.1, forward strand.
ATCAGACTGAACAGGTTCCAAACCTCTCCGAGGCTCTTACCTTCTCAACAGGGACGTCTGTTTTCTAGTAAAATCAGTAAAGGGAAAGGAGAAAACTCAAAAGCGATTCCTCCTCGCACTCACCTACGTGAACTCTAATACTCTCTCAGTCCTCAAAGAGAGACCTCGACAAGGAGACTTGCTGAAGCTAAGCCACAGCGGTCTCCAAGGTTTCCCTGGCCCTGCGCCCCATCCTGCCTGGCTGATGTCCGCATCTCACTGTGAGGTCACCACCTCCCCACCACCTTTGACCAATAGGCTGAGGTCCTGCAAAAGGCCTTTGTGATGTCACTGCCACACCCACCCATCCCCTGAAGTGCTAATGTCCTGCTGCTGGCCTGACACTTTGAAGGTTTGAGCTGCTCTCTGTGGATCACCCCACTCAATGCATGTTCATTCTAGGAAGCAAGCCGGCTAGACAGTAAAACATCAGAGGCTGCTCCCAATGCTACACTCAGTTTTTCCAAAACTAGTAGACTTTATGGCCAGAAGAGACCTTTAGAGCATCTAAACTAACCCCCTGCATGGTCACAGGCTTCCTGTATAGTACAATAGTTCCTTTTTGGGCACACACATTCCAGAAAGGCATCTAGTCTTCATTAAATGCCATCAAGAGATGGGGAATCCACCACTTTCCCTTTTAGTGAGTGCCAGGGGGCTCCATTTCCCCTTCCACTAGCTCCCCATTTACAGTGAGCCAGAGCAGTACCTGCAGCAGGGAGCGGGAGTTGCTGGTGGCCTCAGATGCACAGCCCCTCAGGCACCTGGCGCAAGAGCCGGATGATGCGGAGCTGGTGCATCACTTGGCCGTGACGTCCTCCTGCTGCAAGGGAACGAGAACCTGTCAGAGACTCAAACGTCCCGAGGAATCAGGGGGAATTAAGGGCACCTGGAACCAACAGCATTTCCACCCAGCACCTGCCTACCACTGAGGGATGGATTCACCTCCTGACCCCCAGAATGGAGTCTTGTTGTCCTTTCTAGTAACCTCCAGTGCCAACCCCCCTCTTTGTAGGGTGAGCTCCTGCTACCTCCCCCTCAAAAAGTGCCCTTGACAGCTGTTCCACCTCCAAACCACAGCTCAAGTTCTCAGAACCCTCTCCTCCAGCCCCACCCAGGTTGGACAGGGAGGGGGCTCTAGCAGGAGGGTCAGGAGGGATTCTGTCAGCAATGAAGTGGGTTGCGGGGAGGTGGAGATCTTGCCCCAAGTCATCCCAGACACTAATGCTGAAGCCACAGGATGGCAGCCCTGGTGAATGGGGCAGATTAGCAGCCCCTGCTGACTGAATTCTGCTGTTCTCCATAGGTGGTGGCTTGGTTGACATGGACACTAGGCCACTGGGAACTAGGTGATGACCTCTGGGACAGGAGAGGCTCGCAGAGGGCACTTAGGGGACTTGTCTACTCTTCCCGACAGTGAACGCACCGTTCCCTAAGAACATAAGTCCATGATGAGTTAATGCTTGTCATTAATTAGCCTTGCTAAAGAGCTGTGTTGGAGCTGCTCCGGGGACAAGCTGGTTCCCTCCTGCTCATGGAGGTGAATTCATCTCCCTTCCCAGTAGCACCTGCTCTCACTCTCATTCCCCACCAGGCTCCTTGCTGCCAGACCAGGGAATGGCGATAGGATGGGAATGAGGCCTGGGCACAGCCCTAATCTCCTGATGCAGCTGCTTACCTTGTCCCCCATCAGCTCTTGGGCTTCCCCCAGGAAGGAGTAGGCCAGGACCAGCCCTGCCTGGCTGACACGCAGCAGGGGGTTGTGGATGGCCAGCACTGCCGTCCGGAGCAAGAATCTTCTCTGCCCTTCCGAGAAGAACTTTCCGAAGACCTAAAACCAACAGGATGTGAGGCATTAGCAGATTGCCCAGAGCCAGGCTCCAACTCCTGGGGCTAGAACGGCATCTCCATCTAGTGGCCCCAGGAGGCAGCCACTGCAGGGGACCCAGCCACCCCCACTTCCTGAGCTGTCTCATGCCCTGGCAGAGTGTCCTTACCTACCCCATCCTGGCTCTGTTCCTGTAGCCCAGGAGCCTGCTGTCCTGGTGCCAGTCCCAGCACCACAGGTCTTCGGCCTCATGGATGCTCAGCCCTGGGAAAGAGAGACACACACACATTTGTCATTCTGGTTGCAGTGCTTGTGTCCTTCCAATCCCATTGGTGGCTGCACAGTGGGCAGAGTCCTCGCTGCGTGCCTGGCCCAACAGAATTGCAGGGGAGGGGTGTAGAACAGAGAAAGAGACAGACAGAGACTCATCCTCCAGCCGGGGTCAGTCTGAGAGAAATTGGCTGGGGTCCCAGTCTCACTCTTCTATCGGGTGCCATTTCCCAGCTGGGTTCCTTACCCCTCTGGTGCAGCAGCAGCTGGTAGAGCCGGTAAACCCCCTCCCTGGCCTGCCGGCTGATGTCCTGGGCTGGGTCACTGATCAACACAGCCAGCTGTGCCACGTGGTGACCCATCCTGGGGAATTCTGCTGAGTTCTAATGGAAGGGAGAGGGAGAGGGGACTCCATCAGCATTTTCCTGTCAGCTCCCAGTCCCCCGTGGGCCAGGACTCTCTTTTTCCCCTCAGGCCCTCTGCAGGAGATGCTAGAGGATAGAAGCTAGAGTTAGACCCTTAATTTCCTCTGCCCCCAAGGGAGCCTGGAGAACAGGGATATGGGCAAGGCCCTCCATGAGGACTTGCTTCCCCAGCTGCTCCAGGATGACAGGAAGGCATGAACCTGGAGCATGGTCCCCTTAAAAGCCCAGTCACCACTTAACCAGGACAAGAAGAACTTGACTCCAGCCAAGCTCTGCTCTGCCTCTGCCTCCCCAAGAGGAACAATCTTAACCCACAGCCCCTTCAGCAGCAGATCCTACAGCCAGTTGGAGACAGCCCGCCTACACCTGGAGTCAGGAAGCTGGGGTCAGAGGTCACTTACGTCAAACTCAGGGAGGGTGATGGTGAGTCGGAGCAGGGCCGTGCTGCTCCTAATGGCCTTGGCTCTCTCCTGCGACACCCTGGACACCATCCAGTAGTTATGTGCTGCGGGGAAAGGAGGCAGCTCAGGATCAATGGGCAAGTGCACGTGTTGTGCAAATGAAACCCCCCCCACCCCAATCTCCAGGGGGCTGAGATATTGTGCGCAGGGTGACCTATCTGATTCGTTGATTGCAGAGCATTAGAAGGGCATTGTTGCCCCCAGGATGATGCTTGTATCCTGCAGGTCACAACTTGTCATTGTCTCTGTAGACTGGAACAATGTTCGGTGTCGGGGCTGGTCCCATCCTCCCTGAATGCCTGATTCCTGAACAGCTCACCAGGAAGGAGACAGATCCCCACCCCTCCTTGCCTCTCGAGTCCTTGGTTGGGTGAAGGGACTGAGTGTCAGCACAATCCCCCCAGGAATCTCAGGGCCCGTCAGAGAGAAGGGCTGATTCTCTGGGGTCCTTCTGTTTCTCTAGGAAGGAGCCTGTGACTCTTCTCTGAGGACCATCTTCTGGATCTCACAGGAGGGGTTCAGACTCTCACTCCCCAAGCCAGCCAGGGGCCCTGTGGCTAGTGCTCAACAGAACCAGTCAGAGATCTGGCTTGAAGTCCCAGCTTCTTCCCCTGACCTTCAAGGAGGAAGGGCCTGACACTGCATTGCACTGACTGCCCTGACCGAGGACGGGCTACTGGGGACCCAGCTAGGAGGACAGACTGGAAAATGGATATAAGAGTGAAGGAAAAATTGCCCCACCCCTCTCATCGGGCTCACCTCCAAGATGCAGTGGAGCCTGTCGGTGTCTGGGGACTCTGCCAGCAGGTTCCCCAGCATGGCATCCACAAGGTGTAGCAAGACCCTATGCAGATCCTGCAAAGCAAGGGAGAGCCATGGGTCAGAGTTAGGGAAAGTAGGGCTACACCTGCCATGGGATGGGAAGAGGGGTCCCTGGGAAGCACTGGTGAGACCCCCAAAAACATATCCTGGCCTCTCGCATTCACATCCCACTGCTGGCAATTAGCCAGGATTCATGGCAGGATGACAGCTGGCTCTTCAATCCATGACTTTAGCATGATCTACCTGGACTTGGGTGGTGTCCTTCTGCGTGCCCAGGATGAAGACGGCATGCAGGGCAGCTCGAAGGAGATGGGTCTCTAGCTCTGGCTCAAGGGCAGGTGTCATGGTGCTGGGAAGAGAGAGGAGCTGGTATTAGACTGTGCAGTGCGGGGGTGGGACTGGCACCAACATGGCCGCGAAGCTGCAGGGAACTAGGCAGAGGCTGTCGAAAATGGAAACTGAGCCACCAATGATAGGGCCAAGGTTTCCCAGACAGACAGTGGCAGGGCAGGAATAGCGCCTGTTCCCTGGACCCTGCTGCCCCTCCTGTATCTGATCCTGGGAGTGAGCCTCTCCCCAAAGCCATTGCAATGTTACTGGAGTGAAAAGAACAGCCCAGCCAGGAGAGAGTGCACCTTCCCACCACCTCTGCCACAGGTGTCACCCTTGGGAGGTGAGCTGGGAGTGGGAGTGGCAGTGACTCCCAGCCCCGGGCCTGAGCAGCACCAGGGTTAGGGGAACCGGGCGGGAGGGTCTCGGTACCTGAGGTTGCCCACAGCAATCAGGGAGTTAGCGAGGACGCCGCTGGGTGGAGAGTTATCAGGCAGCGCCTCAATGAGCTCCTGTGAGACCTAAAGGAGACAAAGTAGCATGTGACATTCTGGCCTCACTGACACTTGCCAGTGAGGAGATTATACAGGCAGCACCCCACACAGCCAGCAGGATCCCCCCACCTGCCTCCCGCTCCTCCGATTCCTGCCCACTAGTGACCAATCTCAGAATTTCTCCTGTCTCTTCTCCCCAATCTTCACCCCAGCAATCCCTGCCCTCAGCTGCCCCTCCAGCACCAGCCATCCCCCATCCATTGGCCCGGGGAGACCCCTGCCCCTCCCATGTCTCTGTCCTCCCTCCAGCTGCTGGGCACCGCGTCTCACTCACCACAATCCTCTCCACCACAGCCGCCTTGCAGCAGTGCGGCTCCAATGTGTCCTGCCCTCTCTGCTGTGCAGGGAGACACTCAGGTGGATGGCGTGCAGGAACATAAGCTGCTAGGCCTCATCCTGCACCCACCAGGAGTGGGGTTAGGGGAGAGAGAGTCAATTAGCCAGGGACCTCCCTGCCCCACCCACACCAGCTGCAGGACTCAGGCCTGAATGGGGGATAGTGGGGACCCGCCCATTGTCCAAATCACCCACAACTCCTACACAAGCAGGGTCAGGACCTGGGACAGTACCTGTGGGGGGAGGAGACCCAGCTGGTTTGTGACAAATACCCCCATCTTGGGGGTCCCAGATCATGGTAGAGAAAGGTCCCCATTAGGGCTGGGTGGATCATCAGAGACAAGACCTTCTGAAGGGGGTCAGGGTGCTGGGAAGGGGCAGGACAATCTCGGTTCCAGCACAGCTGGGGAACCTTTGCACCTTTTCTCGGCCCTGGAGCTGCTCTCGGATGTTTTTGAGAGCAGACTCCTCTGTGGCCACGTCCACCCATTCCTCCTCCTCCTCCTCTGAGTCCCTGGGGGTCCCTGCACCAGGGAGCGAAGGGGACAGGGTGACGCGTGCTGCCACTTGGGGAAAGGACAGGAGCATGGTGGGGCAATGTGCCCCCTTCCCACCTCCGGGACCCAGGGCAGATTGGGCCCACACTCCCCCCTCTCACTGATGACTTCAGCCCCCAACTCCTTCAGCAGCTCATAGCAAAGAGACCCAGACACACTGTCCTGGACTCCCTAGGAGGTGCCTTCCCCACCCCCCACCCAACTGGAGCATCAACGACCAAAGTGGCAGCATCTAGCGTCAGTGGGGTCCAAGCACTATTTCAGCCCCACATTTTTGGATGGACCTCCCACAATGGGAGATGCAGAGCACCCCCAGCAACACACACACCACACACACACAAACACACACACACAAACACACACACACCTACCTCCTGGTGGTGGGAAGGGAACAGGAGAAAGGACAAAAGAAGTAAGAGATGAAGAGAAAGGAAGGAGGGATGGAGGAAAAGGTCAAACAAAAAAGACAAACCCTAATGTCCCCAGGGATTCTACGGGACAAAATCCCAGGTGGGGAATAAAATTCTGCCACCTTAAACTAGTGTTTTCCATGCCTAGAATTCAGCTGGCACCAGATGGATCAGACTGAACAGGTTCCAAACCTCTCGGAGGCTCTTACCTTCTAAACAGGGACGTCTGTTTTCTAGTAAAATCAGTAAAAGGAAAGGAGAAAACTCGAAAGAGGCTCCTCCTCGCACTCACATACGTGAACCCTAATACTCTCTCAGTCCTCAAAGAGAGACCTCGAGATGGAGACTTGCTGAAGCAAAGCCACAGAGGTCTCTGAGGTTTCCCTGGCCCTGCGCCCCTGTCCTGCCTGGCTGATGTCAGCATCTCTCTGTGAGGTCACCACCTCCCCACCACCTTTGACCAATAGGCTGAGGTTCTGCAAAAGGCCTTTGTGATGTCACTGCCACACACACCCATCCCCTGAAGTACTAATATCCTGCTGCTGGCCTGACACTTTGAAGGTTTGAGCTACTCTCTGCAGATCACCCCACTCAATGAGTGTTCATTCTAGGAAGCAAGCCGGCTAGACAGGAAAACATCAGAGGCTGCTCCCAATGCTACACTCAGTTTTTCCAAAATTAGTAGACTTTATGGCCAGAAGAGACCTTTAGAGCATCTAATCTAACCCCCTGCATATCATAGGCTTCCTGTATAGTACAATAGTTACTTTTTGGGCACACACATTCCAGAAAGGCATCTAGTCTTCATTCAATGACATCAAGAGATGGAGAATCCACCACTTTCCCTTTTAGTGAGTGTCAGGGGGCTCCATTTCCCCTTCCACTAGCTCCCCATTTACAGTGAGCCAGAGCAGTACCTGCAGCAGGGAGCGGGAGTTGCTGATGGCCTCAGAGGCACAGCCCCTGCAGTGCCTCAGGCACCTGGCGCAAGAGCCGGATGATGCGGAGCTGGTGCATCACTTTGGCCATGACGTCCTCCTGCTGCAAGGGAACGAGAACCTGTCAGAGAGGAATCAGGGGGAATTAAGGGCATCTGGAACCAGCAGCATTTCCACCAAGCTCCTGCCCACCTCTGAGGGATGGATTCACCTCCTGACCCCCAGAATGGAGTCTTGTTCTCCTTTCTAGTAACCTCCAGTTGCAACCCCTCTCCTTGTAGGGTGAGCTCCTGCCATCTCCGCCTCAGTGCCCTTGACAGCTGATCGACCTCCAAACAACAGCTTGAGTCTTCAGAACCCTCTCCTCCAACCCCCACCCAGGTTGGGCAGGGAGGGGGCTCTAGCAGGGGGGGAAGGAGGGATTCTGGCAGCAGTGAAGTGGGTTGCAGGGAGGTTGAGATCTTGCCCCAAGTCATCCCAGACACTAATGCTAAGCCACAGCATGGCAGCATCTAGTGTCAGTGGGGTCCAAGCACTATTTCAACCCCACATTTTTGGATGGACCTCCCACAATGGGAGATGAAGAGTACCCCCAGCAACACACACACACACACCCCTCCTGGTGGTGGGAGGGGAACAGGAGAAAGGACAAAAGAAGTAAGAGATGAAGAGAAAGGAAGGAGGGATGGAGGAAAAGATAAAACAAAAAGGATAGGTTCCAAACCTCTCGGAGGCTCTTACCTTCTAAACAGGGACGTGTGTTTTCTAGTAAAACTAGTAAAAGAGAGGAGAAAACTCAAAAGAGGTTCTTTCTCGTGCTCTGGAGCTGCTCTCAGATGTTTTTGAGAGAAGCCTCCTCTGTGGCCACGTCCACCCATTCCTCCTCTTCGTCCTCTGAGTCCCTGGGGGTCCCTGCACCAGGGAGAGAAGTGGACAAGGTGACGCCTGCTGCCACTCGGGGGAAGGACAGGGGCATGGTGGGGCAATGTGACCCCTTCCCACGTCCGGGACCCAGGGCAGATTGGGCCCCACACTCCCCCCTCTCAGTGATGCCTTCAGCCGCCAACTCCTTCAGGAGCCCATAGGAAAGAGACCCCCCACACTCTCCTGGACTCCCTGGGATGCCTTCCCCTCCCGCCACCCAACTGGAGCATCAACCACCAAAGTGGCAGCATCTAGTGTCAGTGGGGTTCACGTGGCTCAGGCCAGACACCTGGGCAGGGGACTCACCCCCATAGCACTGGTCGAGTGCGTGGCCCAGGGTGTTCACAGCCTCCTCCTCAACCCTCCCTGAGCCCAGCCTGGCTCCTCACCTAGAACAAAGCAGCAGCGCCAATCGGCCTCGCTGCTGCCTGAGTCCCAGGTGCTGCTGCTGTCCCCTGGGGAGCGGGCCGAGCTGCTGGTGCTGCGACAGGGATCCTCCACCTCCTGCCCTGGGGAGGCTGGAAGGTCCTCAGGGACCGGGCAGGGCGATTCTCCTGCTGGGAATCAGGGCTGGGATCTTGGGGCTGGTGCTTCCCACACAACAAGCCCCAGAGCCACCCTGCCCGGCTCCCCTTCTGGGCTGGGTCCTGCCTGCCCAGCCGCATCCTGGGCCAGCTCCATTTCGGCCTGGCCGGTGGCTCTCTCACCTCAGCGCCTGCGCCGGGAGCGGCTTTCCTCTGCCAGAAGGCTGGGCACTTCCACCTCCTCGCTCGGCCGGGAGCTCCTTCCCCGCCAGCAGGGACGGAGAGGCTGCTCTGCTCCTGGGGAAGATGGCAGCTGCTTCCCTCAGGCTCTGGGGCCACCTGCAGAGCCTTCTTCCTCAACCTCCTAAGGAGCCTGGACAGCCTGGAACCGAGCGGGGAGCAGGCGTGAGTCTGGGGTCAAGGCAGCCTCTCACTAACCAGCCTTTTTGGTCCCTCCCCATCCCTGCCCCAGCCAGAGCAGCTCCTTCTCCCCCCATAGGGGTGCAGGGAGTGCAATCTACACACACGGGCAGGAGTTCATTGCATGATCTGCTCCCATGGATTGCAAATCCAATCTCCTTTGGGAGAGATTCTCTCCCCCTCTTTCTGCCTCTCCCCAGACAGACAGGGGACGCCACAGAGGAACCCTAATGCCACTCACTTGCTCTGGGTGATGGAGCGATGGATGGTGGATGTTCAGGGTCGCCAGCTGTCCCTTGCCCTCCTCCTCACTCTCCAAGCCCAAGGCAGGCTGCAGAGTGTGGTGACCTAAGGAGTTACCCTGCCCAGCCAGCAGGCAGGGTGATGACACTGGGCGATCGACTGGCTGTGAAAACAAGCATCTGTCTTATTGCCAAGGGACAGAGAAATTCAGCCAGCAGCAGGGGGTGCAGAACACTGCCCTAGTGCGGGGGTGACAGCGCATCCCAGCTCCTGACATCCCACCACTTTACACACCTTCCTGGAGCCTGCTGCACTTAACAATGTCAAAATAATAAAATACAAAAAAAATAAAATATTTCAGCTATTCTATTCTGTCATAATCTGATCTGAATAAACGGGATAGGACACCTCATATTATGCAGTGCTCCTAGTGACACTTTCCAATGGATCCCCATCCTCCACCTACGCTGAGGTAGATAGAAGCGGATTGTTATCCCTACTTGAAAGGGGGAGAAGCTAAGGCTGAGAAAGGAGAATTGACTTGTCTTAGGTCACACAGCCAGTCAGTGGCAGAGTTGGGAATAGGACCCAAGAGCCCAGACTTTCAATCTAACCATCGGATCTTGAATTTCATACATTGAATAACCTGAATAAAGTGCTCTCAAATGAGCTCCAGACCAACAACAGTTCATGAACTGCGCAGAGACAATTAATGCAGAGAAGCAGCAAAATTCGTCAAACAGATGACTGCTTATGACTTATTTACTTGTTCTTAAAAGAGAACAAAAAGGACCTGAGTCTCCTCCCTGTCAATAACCCCCTGCTCAGCCAATCAGGGTAGAGACTGAGGGGCAGGAGGCTGAGATTCTCACCAGAGAGCCCAAAGGAAGGCCCAGGTCACCAGTAGGGATCACTGTCCGAGGACTATTTCAGCCTCACTTTGTTGGGTGGACCTCCCACAATGGGAGATGCAGAGCACCCCCCGCAACACGCAACACACACACCCACACACCCACACACACACACACTCACACCTCCTGGTGGTGGGAGGGGAATAGGAGAAAGGACAAAAGAAGTAAGAGATGAAGAGAAAGGAAGGAGGGATGGAGGAAAGGGTAAAACGAAAAGGACAAACACTAATGTCCCCAGTGATTCCACGGGACAAAATCCCAGGTGGGCTATAAAATTCTGCCACGTTAAACTAGTGTTTTCCATGCCTAGAATTCAGCTGGCACCAGGTGGATCAGACTGAACAGGTTCCAAACCTCTCCGAGGCTCTTACCTTCTCAACAGGGACGTCTGTTTTCTAGTAAAATCAGTAAAGGGAAAGGAGAAAACTCAAAAGCGATTCTTCCTCGCACTCACCTACGTGAACTCTAATACTCTCTCAGTCCTCAAAGAGAGACCTCGAGAAGGAGACTTGCTGAAGCTAAGCCACAGCGGTCTCCAAGGTTTCCCTGGCCCTGCGCCCCATCCTGCCTGGCTGATGTTCGCATCTCACTGTGAGGTCACCACCTCCCCACCACCTTTGACCAATAGGCTGAGGTCCTGCAAAAGGCCTTTGTGATGTCACTGCCACACCCACCCATCCCCTGAAGTGCTAATGTCCTGCTGCTGGCCTGACACTTTGAAGGTTTGAGCTGCTTTCTGTGGATCACCCCACTCAATGCATGTTCATTCTAGGAAGCAAGCCGGCTAGACAGTAAAACATCAGAGGCTGCTCCCAATGCTACACTCAGTTTTTCCAAAACTAGTAGACTTTATGGCCAGAAGAGACCTTTAGAGCATCTAAACTAACCCCCTGCATGGTCACAGGCTTCCTGTATAGTACAATAGTTCCTTTTTGGGCACACACATTCCAGAAAGGCATCTAGTCTTCATTAAATGCCATCAAGAGATGGGGAATCCACCACTTTCCCTTTTAGTGAGTGCCAGGGGGCTCCATTTCCCCTTCCACTAGCTCCCCATTTACAGTGAGCCAGAGCAGTACCTGCAGCAGGGAGCGGGAGTTGCTGGTGGCCTCAGATGCACAGCCCCTCAGGCACCTGGCGCAAGAGCCGGATGATGCGGAGCTGGTGCATCACTTGGCCGTGACGTCCTCCTGCTGCAAGGGAACGAGAACCTGTCAGAGACTCAAACGCCCCGAGGAATCAGGGGGAATTAAGGGCACCTGGAACCAACAGCATTTCCACCCAGCACCTGCCTACCACTGAGGGATGGATTCACCTCCTGACCCCCAGAATGGAGTCTTGTTGTCCTTTCTAGTAACCTCCAGTGCCAACCCCCCTCTTTGTAGGGTGAGCTCCTGCTACCTCCCCCTCAAAAAGTGCCCTTGACAGCTGTTCCACCTCCAAACCACAGCTCAAGTTCTCAGAACCCTCTCCTCCAGCCCCACCCAGGTTGGACAGGGAGGGGGCTCTAGCAGGAGGGTCAGGAGGGATTCTGTCAGCAATGAAGTGGGTTGCGGGGAGGTGGAGATCTTGCCCCAAGTCATCCCAGACACTAATGCTGAAGCCACAGGATGGCAGCCCTGGTGAATGGGGCAGATTAGCAGCCCCTGCTGACTGAATTCTGCTGTTCTCCATAGGTGGTGGCTTGGTTGACATGGACACTAGGCCACTGGGAACTAGGTGATGACCTCTGGGACAGGAGAGGCTCGCAGAGGGCACTTAGGGGACTTGTCTACTCTTCCCGACAGTGAACGCACCGTTCCCTAAGAACATAAGTCCATGATGAGTTAATGCTTGTCATTAATTAGCCTTGCTAAAGAGCTGTGTTGGAGCTGCTCCGGGGACAAGCTGGTTCCCTCCTGCTCATGGAGGTGAATTCATCTCCCTTCCCAGTAGCACCTGCTCTCACTCTCATTCCCCACCAGGCTCCTTGCTGCCAGACCAGGGAATGGCGATAGGATGGGAATGAGGCCTGGGCACAGCCCTAATCTCCTGATGCAGCTGCTTACCTTGTCCCCCATCAGCTCTTGGGCTTCCCCCAGGAAGGAGTAGGCCAGGACCAGCCCTGCCTGGCTGACACGCAGCAGGGGGTTGTGGATGGCCAGCACTGCCGTCCGGAGCAAGAATCTTCTCTGCCCTTCCGAGAAGAACTTTCCGAAGACCTAAAACCAACAGGATGTGAGGCATTAGCAGATTGCCCAGAGCCAGGCTCCAACTCCTGGGGCTAGAACGGCATCTCCATCTAGTGGCCCCAGGAGGCAGCCACTGCAGGGGACCCAGCCACCCCCACTTCCTGAGCTGTCTCATGCCCTGGCAGAGTGTCCTTACCTACCCCATCCTGGCTCTGTTCCTGTAGCCCAGGAGCCTGCTGTCCTGGTGCCAGTCCCAGCACCACAGGTCTTCGGCCTCATGGATGCTCAGCCCTGGGAAAGAGAGACACACACACATTTGTCATTCTGGTTGCAGTGCTTGTGTCCTTCCAATCCCATTGGTGGCTGCACAGTGGGCAGAGTCCTCGCTGCGTGCCTGGCCCAACAGAATTGCAGGGGAGGGGTGTAGAACAGAGAAAGAGACAGACAGAGACTCATCCTCCAGCCGGGGTCAGTCTGAGAGAAATTGGCTGGGGTCCCAGTCTCACTCTTCTATCGGGTGCCATTTCCCAGCTGGGTTCCTTACCCCTCTGGTGCAGCAGCAGCTGGTAGAGCCGGTAAACCCCCTCCCTGGCCTGCCGGCTGATGTCCTGGGCTGGGTCACTGATCAACAGAGCCAGCTGTGCCACGTGGTGATCCATCCTGGGGAATTCTGCTGAGTTCTAATGAAAGGGAGAGGGAGAGGGGACTCCATCAGCATTTTCCTGTCAGCTCCCAGTCCCCCGTGGGCCAGGACTCTCTTTTTCCCCTCAGGCCCTCTGCAGGAGATGCTAGAGGATAGAAGCTAGAGTTAGACCCTTAATTTCCTCTGCCCCCAAGGGAGCCTGGAGAACAGGGATATGGGCAAGGCCCTCCATGAGGACTTGCTTCCCCAGCTGCTCCAGGATGACAGGAAGGCATGAACCTGGAGCATGGTCCCCTTAAAAGCCCAGTCACCACTTAACCAGGACAAGAAGAACTTGACTCCAGCCAAGCTCTGCTCTGCCTCTGCCTCCCCAAGAGGAACAATCTTAACCCACAGCCCCTTCAGCAGCAGATCCTACAGCCAGTTGGAGACAGCCCGCCTACACCTGGAGTCAGGAAGCTGGGGTCAGAGGTCACTTACGTCAAACTCAGGGAGGGTGATGGTGAGTCGGAGCAGGGCCGTGCTGCTCCTAATGGCCTTGGCTCTCTCCTGCGACACCCTGGACACCATCCAGTAGTTATGTGCTGCGGGGAAAGGAGGCAGCTCAGGATCAATGGGCAAGTGCACGTGTTGTGCAAATGAAACCCCCCCCACCCCAATCTCCAGGGGGCTGAGATATTGTGCGCAGGGTGACCTATCTGATTCGTTGATTGCAGAGCATTAGAAGGGCATTGTTGCCCCCAGGATGATGCTTGTATCCTGCAGGTCACAACTTGTCATTGTCTCTGTAGACTGGAACAATGTTCGGTGTCGGGGCTGGTCCCATCCTCCCTGAATGCCTGATTCCTGAACAGCTCACCAGGAAGGAGACAGATCCCCACCCCTCCTTGCCTCTCGAGTCCTTGGTTGGGTGAAGGGACTGAGTGTCAGCACAATCCCCCCAGGAATCTCAGGGCCCGTCAGAGAGAAGGGCTGATTCTCTGGGGTCCTTCTGTTTCTCTAGGAAGGAGCCTGTGACTCTTCTCTGAGGACCATCTTCTGGATCTCACAGGAGGGGTTCAGACTCTCACTCCCCAAGCCAGCCAGGGGCCCTGTGGCTAGTGCTCAACAGAACCAGTCAGAGATCTGGCTTGAAGTCCCAGCTTCTTCCCCTGACCTTCAAGGAGGAAGGGCCTGACACTGCATTGCACTGACTGCCCTGACCGAGGACGGGCTACTGGGGACCCAGCTAGGAGGACAGACTGGAAAATGGATATAAGAGTGAAGGAAAAATTGCCCCCACCCCTCTCATCGGGCTCACCTCCAAGATGCAGTGGAGCCTGTCGGTGTCTGGGGACTCTGCCAGCAGGTTCCCCAGCATGGCATCCACAAGGTGTAGCAAGACCCTATGCAGATCCTGCAAAGCAAGGGAGAGCCATGGGTCAGAGTTAGGGAAAGTAGGGCTACACCTGCCATGGGATGGGAAGAGGGGTCCCTGGGAAGCACTGGTGAGACCCCCAAAAACATATCCTGGCCTCTCGCATTCACATCCCACTGCTGGCAATTAGCCAGGATTCATGGCAGGATGACAGCTGGCTCTTCAATCCATGACTTTAGCATGATCTACCTGGACTTGGGTGGTGTCCTTCTGCGTGCCCAGGATGAAGACGGCATGCAGGGCAGCTCGAAGGAGATGGGTCTCTAGCTCTGGCTCAAGGGCAGGTGTCATGGTGCTGGGAAGAGAGAGGAGCTGGTATTAGACTGTGCAGTGCGGGGGTGGGACTGGCACCAACATGGCCGCGAAGCTGCAGGGAACTAGGCAGAGGCTGTCGAAAATGGAAACTGAGCCACCAATGATAGAGCCAAGGTTTCCCAGACAGACAGTGGCAGGGCAGGAATAGCGCCTGTTCCCTGGACCCTGCTGCCCCTCCTGTATCTGATCCTGGGAGTGAGCCTCTCCCCAAAGCCATTGCAATGTTACTGGAGTGAAAAGAACAGCCCAGCCAGGAGAGAGTGCACCTTCCCACCACCTCTGCCACAGGTGTCACCCTTGGGAGGTGAGCTGGGAGTGGGAGTGGCAGTGACTCCCAGCCCCGGGCCTGAGCAGCACCAGGGTTAGGGGAACCGGGCGGGAGGGTCTCGGTACCTGAGGTTGCCCACAGCAATCAGGGAGTTAGCGAGGACGCCGCTGGGTGGAGAGTTATCAGGCAGCGCCTCAATGAGCTCCTGTGAGACCTAAAGGAGACAAAGTAGCATGTGACATTCTGGCCTCACTGACACTTGCCAGTGAGGAGATTATACAGGCAGCACCCCACACAGCCAGCAGGATCCCCCCACCTGCCTCCCGCTCCTCCGATTCCTGCCCACTAGTGACCAATCTCAGAATTTCTCCTGTCTCTTCTCCCCAATCTTCACCCCAGCAATCCCTGCCCTCAGCTGCCCCTCCAGCACCAGCCATCCCCCATCCATTGGCCCGGGGAGACCCCTGCCCCTCCCATGTCTCTGTCCTCCCTCCAGCTGCTGGGCACCGTGTCTCACTCACCACAATCCTCTCCACCACAGCCGCCTTGCAGCAGTGCGGCTCCAATGTGTCCTGCCCTCTTTGCTGTGCAGGGAGACACTCAGGTGGATGGCGTGCAGGAACATAAGCTGCTAGGCCTCATCCTGCACCCACCAGGAGTGGGGTTAGGGGAGAGAGAGTCAATTAGCCAGGGACCTCCCTGCCCCACCCACACCAGCTGCAGGACTCAGGCCTGAATGGGGGATAGTGGGGACCCGCCCATTGTCCAAATCACCCACAACTCCTACACAAGCAGGGTCAGGACCTGGGACAGTACCTGTGGGGGGAGGAGACCCAGCTGGTTTGTGACAAATACCCCCATCTTGGGGGTCCCAGATCATGGTAGCGAAAGGTCCCCATTAGGGCTGGGTGGATCATCAGAGACAAGACCTTCTGAAGGGGGTCAGGGTGCTGGGAAGGGGCAGGACAATCTCGGTTCCAGCACAGCTGGGGAACCTTTGCACCTTTTCTCGGCCCTGGAGCTGCTCTCGGATGTTTTTGAGAGCAGACTCCTCTGTGGCCACGTCCACCCATTCCTCCTCCTCCTCCTCTGAGTCCCTGGGGGTCCCTGCACCAGGGAGCGAAGGGGACAGGGTGACGCGTGCTGCCACTTGGGGAAAGGACAGGAGCATGGTGGGGCAATGTGCCCCCTTCCCACCTCCGGGACCCAGGGCAGATTGGGCCCACACTCCCCCCTCTCACTTCAGCCCCCAACTCCTTCAGCAGCTCATAGCAAAGAGACCCAGACACACTGTCCTGGACTCCCTAGGAGGTGCCTTCCCCACCCCCCACCCAACTGGAGCATCAACGACCAAAGTGGCAGCATCTAGCGTCAGTGGGGTCCAAGCACTATTTCAGCCCCACATTTTTGGATGGACCTCCCACAATGGGAGATGCAGAGCACCCCCAGCAACACACACACCACACACACACAAACACACACACACACCTACCTCCTGGTGGTGGGAAGTGAACAGGAGAAAGGACAAAAGAAGTAAGAGATGAAGAGAAAGGAAGGAGGGATGGAGGAAAAGGTCAAACAAAAAAGACAAACCCTAATGTCCACAGGGATTCTACGGGACAAAATCCCAGGTGGGGAATAAAATTTTGCCACTGTAAACTAGACACCACAGGTCTTCGGCCTCATGGATGCTCAGCCCTGGGAAAGAGAGACACACACACATTTGTCATTCTGGTTGCAGTGCTTGTGTCCTTCCAATCCCATTGGTGGCTGCACAGTGGGCAGAGTCCTCGCTGCGTGCCTGGCCCAACAGAATTGCAGGGGAGGGGTGTAGAACAGAGAAAGAGACAGACAGAGACTCATCCTCCAGCCGGGGTCAGTCTGAGAGAAATTGGCTGGGGTCCCAGTCTCACTCTTCTATCGGGTGCCATTTCCCAGCTGGGTTCCTTACCCCTCTGGTGCAGCAGCAGCTGGTAGAGCCGGTAAACCCCCTCCCTGGCCTGCCGGCTGATGTCCTGGGCTGGGTCACTGATCAACAGAGCCAGCTGTGCCACGTGGTGATCCATCCTGGGGAATTCTGCTGAGTTCTAATGAAAGGGAGAGGGAGAGGGGACTCCATCAGCATTTTCCTGTCAGCTCCCAGTCCCCCGTGGGCCAGGACTCTCTTTTTCCCCTCAGGCCCTCTGCAGGAGATGCTAGAGGATAGAAGCTAGAGTTAGACCCTTAATTTCCTCTGCCCCCAAGGGAGCCTGGAGAACAGGGATATGGGCAAGGCCCTCCATGAGGACTTGCTTCCCCAGCTGCTCCAGGATGACAGGAAGGCATGAACCTGGAGCATGGTCCCCTTAAAAGCCCAGTCACCACTTAACCAGGACAAGAAGAACTTGACTCCAGCCAAGCTCTGCTCTGCCTCTGCCTCCCCAAGAGGAACAATCTTAACCCACAGCCCCTTCAGCAGCAGATCCTACAGCCAGTTGGAGACAGCCCGCCTACACCTGGAGTCAGGAAGCTGGGGTCAGAGGTCACTTACGTCAAACTCAGGGAGGGTGATGGTGAGTCGGAGCAGGGCCGTGCTGCTCCTAATGGCCTTGGCTCTCTCCTGCGACACCCTGGACACCATCCAGTAGTTATGTGCTGCGGGGAAAGGAGGCAGCTCAGGATCAATGGGCAAGTGCACGTGTTGTGCAAATGAAACCCCCCCCACCCCAATCTCCAGGGGGCTGAGATATTGTGCGCAGGGTGACCTATCTGATTCGTTGATTGCAGAGCATTAGAAGGGCATTGTTGCCCCCAGGATGATGCTTGTATCCTGCAGGTCACAACTTGTCATTGTCTCTGTAGACTGGAACAATGTTCGGTGTCGGGGCTGGTCCCATCCTCCCTGAATGCCTGATTCCTGAACAGCTCACCAGGAAGGAGACAGATCCCCACCCCTCCTTGCCTCTCGAGTCCTTGGTTGGGTGAAGGGACTGAGTGTCAGCACAATCCCCCCAGGAATCTCAGGGCCCGTCAGAGAGAAGGGCTGATTCTCTGGGGTCCTTCTGTTTCTCTAGGAAGGAGCCTGTGACTCTTCTCTGAGGACCATCTTCTGGATCTCACAGGAGGGGTTCAGACTCTCACTCCCCAAGCCAGCCAGGGGCCCTGTGGCTAGTGCTCAACAGAACCAGTCAGAGATCTGGCTTGAAGTCCCAGCTTCTTCCCCTGACCTTCAAGGAGGAAGGGCCTGACACTGCATTGCACTGACTGCCCTGACCGAGGACGGGCTACTGGGGACCCAGCTAGGAGGACAGACTGGAAAATGGATATAAGAGTGAAGGAAAAATTGCCCCCACCCCTCTCATCGGGCTCACCTCCAAGATGCAGTGGAGCCTGTCGGTGTCTGGGGACTCTGCCAGCAGGTTCCCCAGCATGGCATCCACAAGGTGTAGCAAGACCCTATGCAGATCCTGCAAAGCAAGGGAGAGCCATGGGTCAGAGTTAGGGAAAGTAGGGCTACACCTGCCATGGGATGGGAAGAGGGGTCCCTGGGAAGCACTGGTGAGACCCCCAAAAACATATCCTGGCCTCTCGCATTCACATCCCACTGCTGGCAATTAGCCAGGATTCATGGCAGGATGACAGCTGGCTCTTCAATCCATGACTTTAGCATGATCTACCTGGACTTGGGTGGTGTCCTTCTGCGTGCCCAGGATGAAGACGGCATGCAGGGCAGCTCGAAGGAGATGGGTCTCTAGCTCTGGCTCAAGGGCAGGTGTCATGGTGCTGGGAAGAGAGAGGAGCTGGTATTAGACTGTGCAGTGCGGGGGTGGGACTGGCACCAACATGGCCGCGAAGCTGCAGGGAACTAGGCAGAGGCTGTCGAAAATGGAAACTGAGCCACCAATGATAGAGCCAAGGTTTCCCAGACAGACAGTGGCAGGGCAGGAATAGCGCCTGTTCCCTGGACCCTGCTGCCCCTCCTGTATCTGATCCTGGGAGTGAGCCTCTCCCCAAAGCCATTGCAATGTTACTGGAGTGAAAAGAACAGCCCAGCCAGGAGAGAGTGCACCTTCCCACCACCTCTGCCACAGGTGTCACCCTTGGGAGGTGAGCTGGGAGTGGGAGTGGCAGTGACTCCCAGCCCCGGGCCTGAGCAGCACCAGGGTTAGGGGAACCGGGCGGGAGGGTCTCGGTACCTGAGGTTGCCCACAGCAATCAGGGAGTTAGCGAGGACGCCGCTGGGTGGAGAGTTATCAGGCAGCGCCTCAATGAGCTCCTGTGAGACCTAAAGGAGACAAAGTAGCATGTGACATTCTGGCCTCACTGACACTTGCCAGTGAGGAGATTATACAGGCAGCACCCCACACAGCCAGCAGGATCCCCCCACCTGCCTCCCGCTCCTCCGATTCCTGCCCACTAGTGACCAATCTCAGAATTTCTCCTGTCTCTTCTCCCCAATCTTCACCCCAGCAATCCCTGCCCTCAGCTGCCCCTCCAGCACCAGCCATCCCCCATCCATTGGCCCGGGGAGACCCCTGCCCCTCCCATGTCTCTGTCCTCCCTCCAGCTGCTGGGCACCGTGTCTCACTCACCACAATCCTCTCCACCACAGCCGCCTTGCAGCAGTGCGGCTCCAATGTGTCCTGCCCTCTTTGCTGTGCAGGGAGACACTCAGGTGGATGGCGTGCAGGAACATAAGCTGCTAGGCCTCATCCTGCACCCACCAGGAGTGGGGTTAGGGGAGAGAGAGTCAATTAGCCAGGGACCTCCCTGCCCCACCCACACCAGCTGCAGGACTCAGGCCTGAATGGGGGATAGTGGGGACCCGCCCATTGTCCAAATCACCCACAACTCCTACACAAGCAGGGTCAGGACCTGGGACAGTACCTGTGGGGGGAGGAGACCCAGCTGGTTTGTGACAAATACCCCCATCTTGGGGGTCCCAGATCATGGTAGCGAAAGGTCCCCATTAGGGCTGGGTGGATCATCAGAGACAAGACCTTCTGAAGGGGGTCAGGGTGCTGGGAAGGGGCAGGACAATCTCGGTTCCAGCACAGCTGGGGAACCTTTGCACCTTTTCTCGGCCCTGGAGCTGCTCTCGGATGTTTTTGAGAGCAGACTCCTCTGTGGCCACGTCCACCCATTCCTCCTCCTCCTCCTCTGAGTCCCTGGGGGTCCCTGCACCAGGGAGCGAAGGGGACAGGGTGACGCGTGCTGCCACTTGGGGAAAGGACAGGAGCATGGTGGGGCAATGTGCCCCCTTCCCACCTCCGGGACCCAGGGCAGATTGGGCCCACACTCCCCCCTCTCACTGATGACTTCAGCCCCCAACTCCTTCAGCAGCTCATAGCAAAGAGACCCAGACACACTGTCCTGGACTCCCTAGGAGGTGCCTTCCCCACCCCCCACCCAACTGGAGCATCAACGACCAAAGTGGCAGCATCTAGCGTCAGTGGGGTCCAAGCACTATTTCAGCCCCACATTTTTGGATGGACCTCCCACAATGGGAGATGCAGAGCACCCCCAGCAACACACACACCACACACACACAAACACACACACACACCTACCTCCTGGTGGTGGGAAGTGAACAGGAGAAAGGACAAAAGAAGTAAGAGATGAAGAGAAAGGAAGGAGGGATGGAGGAAAAGGTCAAACAAAAAAGACAAACCCTAATGTCCCCAGGGATTCTACGGGACAAAATCCCAGGTGGGGAATAAAATTTTGCCACCTTAAACTAGTGTTTTCCATGCCTAGAATTCAGCTGGCACCAGATGGATCAGACTGAACAGGTTCCAAACCTCTCGGAGGCTCTTACCTTCTAAACAGGGACGTCTGTTTTCTAGTAAAATCAGTAAAAGGAAAGGAGAAAACTCGAAAGAGGCTCCTCCTCGCACTCACAGACGTGAACCCTAATACTCTCTCAGTCCTCAAAGAGAGACCTCGAGATGGAGACTTGCTGAAGCAAAGCCACAGAGGTCTCTGAGGTTTCCCTGGCCCTGCGCCCCTGTCCTGCCTGGCTGATGTCAGCATCTCTCTGTGAGGTCACCACCTCCCCACCACCTTTGACCAATAGGCTGAGGTTCTGCAAAAGGCCTTTGTGATGTCACTGCCACACACACCCATCCCCTGAAGTACTAATATCCTGCTGCTGGCCTGACACTTTGAAGGTTTGAGCTACTCTCTGCAGATCACCCCACTCAATGAGTGTTCATTCTAGGAAGCAAGCCGGCTAGACAGGAAAACATCAGAGGCTGCTCCCAATGCTACACTCAGTTTTTCCAAAATTAGTAGACTTTATGGCCAGAAGAGACCTTTAGAGCATCTAATCTAACCCCCTGCATATCATAGGCTTCCTGTATAGCACACCAGTTACTTTTTGGGCACACACATTCCAGAAAGGCATCTAGTCTTCATTCAATGACATCAAGAGATGGAGAATCCACCACTTTCCCTTTTAGTGAGTGCCAGGGGGCTCCATTTCCCCTTCCACTAGCTCCCCATTTACAGTGAGCCAGAGCAGTACCTGCAGCAGGGAGCGGGAGTTGCTGGTGGCCTCAGAGGCACAGCCCCTGCAGTGCCTCAGGCACCTGGCGCAAGAGCCGGATGATGCGGAGCTGGTGCATCACTTTGGCCATGACGTCCTCCTGCTGCAAGGGAACGAGAACCTGTCAGAGAGGAATCAGGGGGAATTAAGGGCATCTGGAACCAGCAGCATTTCCACCAAGCTCCTGCCCACCTCTGAGGGATGGATTCACCTCCTGACCCCCAGAATGGAGTCTTGTTCTCCTTTCTAGTAACCTCCAGTTGCAACCCCTCTCCTTGTAGGGTGAGCTCCTGCCATCTCCGCCTCAGTGCCCTTGACAGCTGATCGACCTCCAAACAACAACTTGAGTCTTCAGAACCCTCTCCTCCAGCCCCACCCAGGTTGGGCAGGGAGGGGGCTCTAGCAGGGGGGTCAGGAGGGATTCTGTCAGCAATGAAGTGGGTTGCGGGGAGGTGGAGATCTTGCCCCAAGTCATCCCAGACACTAATGCTGAAGCCACAGGATGGCAGCCCTGGTGAATGGGGCAGATTAGCAGCCCCTGCTGACTGAATTCTGCTGTTCTCCATAGGTGGTGGCTTGGTTGACATGGACACTAGGCCACTGGGAACTAGGTGATGACCTCTGGGACAGGAGAGGCTCGCAGAGGGCACTTAGGGGACTTGTCTACTCTTCCCGACAGTGAACGCACCGTTCCCTAAGAACATAAGTCCATGATGAGTTAATGCTTGTCATTAATTAGCCTTGCTAAAGAGCTGTGTTGGAGCTGCTCCGGGGACAAGCTGGTTCCCTCCTGCTCATGGAGGTGAATTCATCTCCCTTCCCAGTAGCACCTGCTCTCACTCTCATTCCCCACCAGGCTCCTTGCTGCCAGACCAGGGAATGGCGATAGGATGGGAATGAGGCCTGGGCACAGCCCTAATCTCCTGATGCAGCTGCTTACCTTGTCCCCCATCAGCTCTTGGGCTTCCCCCAGGAAGGAGTAGGCCAGGACCAGCCCTGCCTGGCTGACACGCAGCAGGGGGTTGTGGATGGCCAGCACTGCCGTCCGGAGCAAGAATCTTCTCTGCCCTTCCGAGAAGAACTTTCCGAAGACCTAAAACCAACAGGATGTGAGGCATTAGCAGATTGCCCAGAGCCAGGCTCCAACTCCTGGGGCTAGAACGGCATCTCCATCTAGTGGCCCCAGGAGGCAGCCACTGCAGGGGACCCAGCCACCCCCACTTCCTGAGCTGTCTCATGCCCTGGCAGAGTGTCCTTACCTACCCCATCCTGGCTCTGTTCCTGTAGCCCAGGAGCCTGCTGTCCTGGTGCCAGTCCCAGCACCACAGGTCTTCGGCCTCATGGATGCTCAGCCCTGGGAAAGAGAGACACACACACATTTGTCATTCTGGTTGCAGTGCTTGTGTCCTTCCAATCCCATTGGTGGCTGCACAGTGGGCAGAGTCCTCGCTGCGTGCCTGGCCCAACAGAATTGCAGGGGAGGGGTGTAGAACAGAGAAAGAGACAGACAGAGACTCATCCTCCAGCCGGGGTCAGTCTGAGAGAAATTGGCTGGGGTCCCAGTCTCACTCTTCTATCAGGTGCCATTTCCCAGCTGGGTTCCTTACCCCTCTGGTGCAGCAGCAGCTGGTAGAGCCGGTAAACCCCCTCCCTGGCCTGCCGGCTGATGTCCTGGGCTGGGTCACTGATCAACACAGCCAGCTGTGCCACGTGGTGACCCATCCTGGGGAATTCTGCTGAGTTCTAATGGAAGGGAGAGGGAGAGGGGACTCCATCAGCATTTTCCTGTCAGCTCCCAGTCCCCCGTGGGCCAGGACTCTCTTTTTCCCCTCAGGCCCTCTGCAGGAGATGCTAGAGGATAGAAGCTAGAGTTAGACCCTTAATTTCCTCTGCCCCCAAGGGAGCCTGGAGAACAGGGATATGGGCAAGGCCCTCCATGAGGACTTGCTTCCCCAGCTGCTCCAGGATGACAGGAAGGCATGAACCTGGAGCATGGTCCCCTTAAAAGCCCAGTCACCACTTAACCAGGACAAGAAGAACTTGACTCCAGCCAAGCTCTGCTCTGCCTCCCCAAGAGGAACAATCTTAACCCACAGCCCCTTCAGCAGCAGATCCTACAGCCAGTTGGAGACAGCCCGCCTACACCTGGAGTCAGGAAGCTGGGGTCAGAGGTCACTTACGTCAAACTCAGGGAGGGTGATGGTGAGTCGGAGCAGGGCCGTGCTGCTCCTAATGGCCTTGGCTCTCTCCTGCGACACCCTGGACACCATCCAGTAGTTATGTGCTGCGGGGAAAGGAGGCAGCTCAGGATCAATGGGCAAGTGCACGTGTTGTGCAAATGAAACCCCCCCCACCCCAATCTCCAGGGGGCTGAGATATTGTGCGCAGGGTGACCTATCTGATTCGTTGATTGCAGAGCTTTAGAAGGGCATTGTTGCCCCCAGGATGATGCTTGTATCCTGCAGGTCACAACTTGTCATTGTCTCTGTAGACTGGAACAATGTTCGGTGTCGGGGCTGGTCCCATCCTCCCTGAATGCCTGATTCCTGAACAGCTCACCAGGAAGGAGACAGATCCCCACCCCTCCTTGCCTCTCGAGTCCTTGGTTGGGTGAAGGGACTGAGTGTCAGCACAATCCCCCCAGGAATCTCAGGGCCCGTCAGAGAGAAGGGCTGATTCTCTGGGGTCCTTCTGTTTCTCTAGGAAGGAGCCTGTGACTCTTCTCTGAGGACCATCTTCTGGATCTCACAGGAGGGGTTCAGACTCTCACTCCCCAAGCCAGCCAGGGGCCCTGTGGCTAGTGCTCAACAGAACCAGTCAGAGATCTGGCTTGAAGTCCCAGCTTCTTCCCCTGACCTTCAAGGAGGAAGGGCCTGACACTGCATTGCACTGACTGCCCTGACCGAGGACGGGCTACTGGGGACCCAGCTAGGAGGACAGACTGGAAAATGGATATAAGAGTGAAGGAAAAATTGCCCCCACCCCTCTCATCGGGCTCACCTCCAAGATGCAGTGGAGCCTGTCGGTGTCTGGGGACTCTGCCAGCAGGTTCCCCAGCATGGCATCCACAAGGTGTAGCAAGACCCTATGCAGATCCTGCAAAGCAAGGGAGAGCCATGGGTCAGAGTTAGGGAAAGTAGGGCTACACCTGCCATGGGATGGGAAGAGGGGTCCCTGGGAAGCACTGGTGAGACCTCCAAAAACATATCCTGGCCTCTCGCATTCACATCCCACTGCTGGCAATTAGCCAGGATTCATGGCAGGATGACAGCTGGCTCTTCAATCCATGACTTTAGCATGATCTACCTGGACTTGGGTGGTGTCCTTCTGCGTGCCCAGGATGAAGACGGCATGCAGGGCAGCTCGAAGGAGATGGGTCTCTAGCTCTGGCTCAAGGGCAGGTGTCATGGTGCTGGGAAGAGAGAGGAGCTGGTATTAGACTGTGCAGTGCGGGGGTGGGACTGGCACCAACATGGCCGCGAAGCTGCAGGGAACTAGGCAGAGGCTGTCGAAAATGGAAACTGAGCCACCAATGATAGGGCCAAGGTTTCCCAGACAGACAGTGGCAGGGCAGGAATAGCGCCTGTTCCCTGGACCCTGCTGCCCCTCCTGTATCTGATCCTGGGAGTGAGCCTCTCCCCAAAGCCATTGCAATGTTACTGGAGTGAAAAGAACAGCCCAGCCAGGAGAGAGTGCACCTTCCCACCACCTCTGCCACAGGTGTCACCCTTGGGAGGTGAGCTGGGAGTGGGAGTGGCAGTGACTCCCAGCCCCGGGCCTGAGCAGCACCAGGGTTAGGGGAACCGGGCGGGAGGGTCTCGGTACCTGAGGTTGCCCACAGCAATCAGGGAGTTAGCGAGGACGCCGCTGGGTGGAGAGTTATCAGGCAGCGCCTCAATGAGCTCCTGTGAGACCTAAAGGAGACAAAGTAGCATGTGACATTCTGGCCTCACTGACACTTGCCAGTGAGGAGATTATACAGGCAGCACCCCACACAGCCAGCAGGATCCCCCCACCTGCCTCCCGCTCCTCCGATTCCTGCCCACTAGTGACCAATCTCAGAATTTCTCCTGTCTCTTCTCCCCAATCTTCACCCCAGCAATCCCTGCCCTCAGCTGCCCCTCCAGCACCAGCCATCCCCCATCCATTGGCCCGGGGAGACCCCTGCCCCTCCCATGTCTCTGTCCTCCCTCCAGCTGCTGGGCACCGTGTCTCACTCACCACAATCCTCTCCACCACAGCCGCCTTGCAGCAGTGCGAATCCAATGTGTCCTGCCCTCTCTGCTGTGCAGGGAGACACTCAGGTGGATGTCGTGCAGGAACATAAGCTGCTAGGCCTCATCCTGCACCCACCAGGAGTGGGGTTAGGGGAGAGAGAGTCAATTAGCCAGGGACCTCCCTGCCCCACCCACACCAGCTGCAGGACTCAGGCCTGAATGGGGGATAGTGGGGACCCGCCCATTGTCCAAATCACCCACAACTCCTACACAAGCAGGGTCAGGACCTGGGACAGTACCTGTGGGGGGAGGAGACCCAGCTGGTTTGTGACAAATACCCCCATCTTGGGGGTCCCAGATCATGGTAGCGAAAGGTCCCCATTAGGGCTGGGTGGATCATCAGAGACAAGACCTTCTGAAGGGGGTCAGGGTGCTGGGAAGGGGCAGGACAATCTCGGTTCCAGCACAGCTGGGGAACCTTTGCACCTTTTCTCGGCCCTGGAGCTGCTCTCGGATGTTTTTGAGAGCAGACTCCTCTGTGGCCACGTCCACCCATTCCTCCTCCTCTTCCTCTGAGTCCCTGGGGGTCCCTGCACCAGGGAGCGAAGGGGACAGGGTGACGCGTGCTGCCACTTGGGGAAAGGACAGGAGCATGGTGGGGCAATGTGCCCCCTTCCCACCTCCGGGACCCAGGGCAGATTGGGCCCACACTCCCCCCTCTCACTGATGACTTCAGCCCCCAACTCCTTCAGCAGCTCATAGCAAAGAGACCCAGACACACTGTCCTGGACTCCCTAGGAGGTGCCTTCCCCACCCCCCACCCAACTGGAGCATCAACGACCAAAGTGGCAGCATCTAGCGTCAGTGGGGTCCAAGCACTATTTCAGCCCCACATTTTTGGATGGACCTCCCACAATGGGAGATGCAGAGCACCCCCAGCAACACACACACCACACACACACAAACACACACACACACAAACACACACACACACAAACACACACACACACCTACCTCCTGGTGGTGGGAAGGGAACAGGAGAAAGGACAAAAGAAGTAAGAGATGAAGAGAAAGGAAGGAGGGATGGAGGAAAAGGTCAAACAAAAAAGACAAACCCTAATGTCCCCAGGGATTCTACGGGACAAAATCCCAGGTGGGGAATAAAATTCTGCCACCTTAAACTAGTGTTTTCCATGCCTAGAATTCAGCTGGCACCAGATGGATCAGACTGAACAGGTTCCAAACCTCTCGGAGGCTCTTACCTTCTAAACAGGGACGTCTGTTTTCTAGTAAAATCAGTAAAAGGAAAGGAGAAAACTCGAAAGAGGCTCCTCCTCGCACTCACATAAGTGAACCCTAATACTCTCTCAGTCCTCAAAGAGAGACCTCGAGATGGAGACTTGCTGAAGCAAAGCCACAGAGGTCTCTGAGGTTTCCCTGGCCCTGCGCCCCTGTCCTGCCTGGCTGATGTCAGCATCTCTCTGTGAGGTCACCACCTCCCCACCACCTTTGACCAATAGGCTGAGGTTCTGCAAAAGGCCTTTGTGATGTCACTGCCACACACACCCATCCCCTGAAGTACTAATATCCTGCTGCTGGCCTGACACTTTGAAGGTTTGAGCTACTCTCTGCAGATCACCCCACTCAATGAGTGTTCATTCTAGGAAGCAAGCCGGCTAGACAGGAAAACATCAGAGGCTGCTCCCAATGCTACACTCAGTTTTTCCAAAATTAGTAGACTTTATGGCCAGAAGAGACCTTTAGAGCATCTAATCTAACCACCTGCATATCATAGGCTTCCTGTATAGTACAATAGTTACTTTTTGGGCACACACATTCCAGAAAGGCATCTAGTCTTCATTCAATGACATCAAGAGATGGAGAATCCACCACTTTCCCTTTTAGTGAGTGCCAGGGGGCTCCATTTCCCCTTCCACTAGCTCCCCATTTACAGTGAGCCAGAGCAGTACCTGCAGCAGGGAGCGGGAGTTGCTGGTGGCCTCAGAGGCACAGCCCCTGCAGTGCCTCAGGCACCTGGCGCAAGAGCCGGATGATGCGGAGCTGGTGCATCACTTTGGCCATGACGTCCTCCTGCTGCAAGGGAACGAGAACCTGTCAGAGAGGAATCAGGGGGAATTAAGGGCATCTGGAACCAGCAGCATTTCCACCAAGCTCCTGCCCACCTCTGAGGGATGGATTCACCTCCTGACCCCCAGAATGGAGTCTTGTTCTCCTTTCTAGTAACCTCCAGTTGCAACCCCTCTCCTTGTAGGGTGAGCTCCTGCCATCTCCGCCTCAGTGCCCTTGACAGCTGATCGACCTCCAAACAACAACTTGAGTCTTCAGAACCCTCTCCTCCCACCCCCACCCAGGTTGGGCAGGGAGGGGGCTCTAGCAGGGGGGGCAGGAGGGATTCTGGCAGCAGTGAAGTGGGTTGCAGGGAGGTGGAGATCTTGCCCCAAGTCATCCCAGACACTAATGCTAAGCCACAGCATGGCAGCATCTAGTGTCAGTGGGGTCCAAGCACTATTTCAACCCCACATTTTTGGATGGACCTCCCACAATGGGAGATGAAGAGTACCCCCAGCAACACACACACACACACCCCTCCTGGTGGTGGGAGGGGAACAGGAGAAAGGACAAAAGAAGTAAGAGATGAAGAGAAAGGAAGGAGGGATGGAGGAAAAGATAAAACAAAAAGGATAGGTTCCAAACCTCTCGGAGGCTCTTACCTTCTAAACAGGGACGTGTGTTTTCTAGTAAAACTAGTAAAAGAGAGGAGAAAACTCAAAAGAGGTTCTTTCTCGTGCTCTGGAGCTGCTCTCAGATGTTTTTGAGAGAAGCCTCCTCTGTGGCCACGTCCACCCATTCCTCCTCCTCGTCCTCTGAGTCCCTGGGGGTCCCTGCACCAGGGAGAGAAGTGGACAAGGTGACGCCTGCTGCCACTCGGGGGAAGGACAGGGGCATGGTGGGGCAATGTGACCCCTTCCCACGTCCGGGACCCAGGGCAGATTGGGCCCCACACTCCCCCCTCTCAGTGATGCCTTCAGCCGCCAACTCCTTCAGGAGCCCATAGGAAAGAGACCCCCCACACTCTCCTGGACTCACTGGGATGCCTTCCCCTCCAGCCACCCAACTGGAGCATCAACCACCAAAGTGGCAGCATCTAGTGTCAGTGGGGTTCACGTGGCTCAGGCCAGACACCTGGGCAGGGGACTCACCCCCATAGCACTGGTCGAGTGCGTGGCCCAGCGCCAATCGGCCTCGCTCCTGCCTGAGTCCCAGGTGCTGCTGCTGTCCCATGGGGAGCGGGCCGAGCTGCTGGTGCTGCGACAGGGATCCTCCACCTCCTGCCGTGGGGAGGCTGGAAGGTCCTCAGGGACCGGGCAGGGCGATTCTCCTGCTGGGAATCAGGGCTGGGATCCTGGGGCCGGTGCTTCCCACACAACAAGCCCCAGAGCCACCCTGCCCGGCTCCCCTTCTGGGCTGGGTCCTGCCTGCCCAGCCGCATCCTGGGCCAGCTCCATTTTGGCCTGGCCGGTGGCTCTCTCACCTCAGCGCCTGCGCCGGGAGCGGCTTTCCTCTGCCAGAAGGCTGGGCACTTCCACCTCCTCGCTCGGCCGGGAGCTCCTTCCCCGCCAGCAGGGACGGAGAGGCTGCTCTGCTCCTGGGGAAGATGGCAGCTGCTTCCCTCAGGCTCTGGGGCCACCTGCAGAGCCTTCTTCCTCAACCTCCTAAGGAGCCTGGACAGCCTGGAACCGAGCGGGGAGCAGGCGTGAGTCTGGGGTCAAGGCAGCCTCTCACTAACCAGCCTTTCTGGTCCCTCCCCATCCCTGCCCCAGCCAGAGCAGCTCCTTCTCCCCCCATAGGGGTGCAGGGAGTGCAATCTACACACACTGGCAGGAGTTCATTGCATGATCTGCTCCCATGGATTGCAAATCCAATCTCCTTTGGGAGAGATTCTCTCCCCCTCTTTCTGCCTCTCCCCAGACAGACAGGGGACGCCACAGAGGAACCCTAATGCCACTCACTTGCTCTGGGTGATGGAGCGATGGATGGTGGATGTTCAGGGTCGCCAGCTGTCCCTTGCCCTCCTCCTCACTCTCCAAGCCCAAGGCAGGCTGCAGAGTGTGGTGACCTAAGGAGTTACCCTGCCCAGCCAGCAGGCAGGGTGATGACACTGGGCGATCGACTGGCTGTGAAAACAAGCATCTGTCTTATTGCCAAGGGACAGAGAAATTCAGCCAGCAGCAGGGGGTGCAGAACACTGCCCTAGTGCGGGGGTGACAGCGCATCCCAGCTCCTGACATCCCACCACTTTACACACCTTCCTGGAGCCTGCTGCACTTAACAATTTCAAAATAATAAAATACAAAAAAAATAAAATATTTCAGCTATTCTATTCTGTCATAATCTGATCTGAATAAACGGGATAGGACACCTCATATTATGCAGTGCTCCTAGTGACACTTTCCAATGGATCCCCATCCTCCACCTACGCTGAGGTAGATAGAAGCGGATTGTTATCCCTACTTGAAAGGGGGAGAAGCTAAGGCTGAGAAAGGAGAATTGACTTGTCTTAGGTCACACAGCCAGTCAGTGGCAGAGTTGGGAATAGGACCCAAGAGCCCAGACTTTCAATCTAACCATCGGATCTTGAATTTCATACATTGAATAACCTGAATAAAGTGCTCTCAAATGAGCTCCAGACCAACAACAGTTCATGAACTGCGCAGAGACAATTAATGCAGAGAAGCAGCAAAATTCGTCAAACAGATGACTGCTTATGACTTATTTACTTGTTCTTAAAAGAGAACAAAAAGGACCTGAGTCTCCTCCCTGTCAATAACCCCCTGCTCAGCCAATCAGGGTAGAGACTGAGGGGCAGGAGGCTGAGATTCTCACCAGAGAGCCCAAAGGAAGGCCCAGGTCACCAGTAGGGATCACTGTCCGAGGACTATTTCAGCCTCACTTTGTTGGGTGGACCTCCCACAATGGGAGATGCAGAGCACCCCCCGCAACACGCAACACACACACCCACACACACACACACTCACACCTCCTGGTGGTGGGAGGGGAATAGGAGAAAGGACAAAAGAAGTAAGAGATGAAGAGAAAGGAAGGAGGGATGGAGGAAAGGGTAAAACGAAAAGGACAAACACTAATGTCCCCAGTGATTCCACGGGACAAAATCCCAGGTGGGCTATAAAATTCTGCCACGTTAAACTAGTGTTTTCCATGCCTAGAATTCAGCTGGCACCAGGTGGATCAGACTGAACAGGTTCCAAACCTCTCCGAGGCTCTTACCTTCTCAACAGGGACGTCTGTTTTCTAGTAAAATCAGTAAAGGGAAAGGAGAAAACTCAAAAGCGATTCCTCCTCGCACTCACCTACGTGAACCCTAATACTCTCTCTGTCCTCAAAGAGAGACCTCAAGAAGGAGACTTGCTGAAGCAAAGCCACAGAGGTCTCTGAGGTTTCCCTGGCCCTGCGCCCCTATCCTGCCTGGCTGATATCAGCATCTCTCTGTGAGGTCACCACCTCCCAACCACCTTTGACCAATAGGCTGAGGTCCTGCAAAAGGCCTTTGTGATGTCACTGCCACACACACCCCTCCCCTGAAGTGCTAATGTCCTGCTGCTGGCCAGACACTTTGAAGGTTTGAGCTACTCTCTGTGGAAAACCCCACTCAATGCGTGTTCATTCTAGGAAGCAAGCCAGCTAGACAGGAAAACATCAGAGGCTGCTCCCAATGCTACACTCAGTTTTTCCAAAATTGGTAGACTTTATGGCCAGAAGAGACCTTTAGAGCATCTAATCTAACCCCCTGCATATCATAGGCTTCCTGTATAGCACACCAGTTACTTTTTGGGCACACACATTCCAGAAAGGCATCTAGTCTTCATTCAATGACATCAAGAGATGGAGAATCCACCACTTTCCCTTTTAGTGAGTGCCAGGGGGCTCCATTTCCCCTTCCACTAGCTCCCCATTTACAGTGAGCCAGAGCAGTACCTGCAGCAGGGAGCGGGAGTTGCTGGTGGCCTCAGAGGCACAGCCCCTGCAGTGCCTCAGGCACCTGGCGCAAGAGCCGGATGATGCGGAGCTGGTGCATCACTTTGGCCATGACGTCCTCCTGCTGCAAGGGAACGAGAACCTGTCAGAGAGGAATCAGGGGGAATTAAGGGCATCTGGAACCAGCAGCATTTCCACCAAGCTCCTGCCCACCTCTGAGGGATGGATTCACCTCCTGACCCCCAGAATGGAGTCTTGTTCTCCTTTCTAGTAACCTCCAGTTGCAACCCCTCTCCTTGTAGGGTGAGCTCCTGCCATCTCCGCCTCAGTGCCCTTGACAGCTGATCGACCTCCAAACAACAGCTTGAGTCTTCAGAACCCTCTCCTCCCACCCCCACCCAGGTTGGGCAGGGAGGGGGCTCTAGCAGGGGGGGCAGGAGGGATTCTGGCAGCAGTGAAGTGGGTTGCAGGGAGGTTGAGATCTTGCCCCAAGTCATCCCAGACACTAATGCTAAGCCACAGCATGGCAGCATCTAGTGTCAGTGGGGTCCAAGCACTATTTCAACCCCACATTTTTGGATGGACCTCCCACAATGGGAGATGAAGAGTACCCCCAGCAACACACACACACACACCCCTCCTGGTGGTGGGAGGGGAACAGGAGAAAGGACAAAAGAAGTAAGAGATGAAGAGAAAGGAAGGAGGGATGGAGGAAAAGATAAAACAAAAAGGATAGGTTCCAAACCTCTCGGAGGCTCTTACCTTCTAAACAGGGACGTGTGTTTTCTAGTAAAACTAGTAAAAGAGAGGAGAAAACTCAAAAGAGGTTCTTTCTCGTGCTCTGGAGCTGCTCTCAGATGTTTTTGAGAGAAGCCTCCTCTGTGGCCATGTCCACCCATTCCTCCTCCTCGTCCTCTGAGTCCCTGGGGGTCCCTGCACCAGGGAGAGAAGTGGACAAGGTGACGCCTGCTGCCACTCGGGGGAAGGACAGGGGCATGGTGGGGCAATGTGACCCCTTCCCACGTCCGGGACCCAGGGCAGATTGGGCCCCACACTCCCCCCTCTCAGTGATGCCTTCAGCCGCCAACTCCTTCAGGAGCCCATAGGAAAGAGACCCCCCACACTCTCCTGGACTCCCTGGGATGCCTTCCCCTCCCGCCACCCAACTGGAGCATCAACCACCAAAGTGGCAGCATCTAGTGTCAGTGGGGTTCACGTGGCTCAGGCCAGACACCTGGGCAGGGGACTCACCCCCATAGCACTGGTCGAGTGCGTGGCCCAGGGTGTTCACAGCCTCCTCCTCAACCCTCCCTGAGCCCAGCCTGGCTCCTCACCTAGAACAAAGCAGCAGCGCCCATCGGCCTCGCTGCTGCCTGAGTCCCAGGTGCTGCTGCTGTCCCATGGGGAGCGGGCTGAGCTGCTGGTGCTGCGACAGGGATCCTCCACCTCCTGCCGTGGGGAGGCTGGAAGGTCCTCAGGGACCGGGCAGGGTGATTCTCCTGCTGGGAATCAGGGCTGGGATCTTGGGGCCGGTGCTTCCCACACAACAAGCCCCAGAGCCACCCTGCCCGGCTCCCCTTCTGGGCTGGGTCCTGCCTGCCCAGCCGCATCCTGGGCCAGCTCCATTTTGGCCTGGCCGGTGGCTCTCTCACCTCAGCGCCTGCGCCGGGAGCGGCTTTCCTCTGCCAGAAGGCTGGGCACTTCCACCTCCTCGCTCGGCCGGGAGCTCCTTCCCCGCCAGCAGGGACGGAGAGGCTGCTCTGCTCCTGGGGAAGATGGCAGCTGCTTCCCTCAGGCTCTGGGGCCACCTGCAGAGCCTTCTTCCTCAACCTCCTAAGGAGCCTGGACAGCCTGGAACCGAGCGGGGAGCAGGCGTGAGTCTGGGGTCAAGGCAGCCTCTCACTAACCAGCCTTTTTGGTCCCTCCCCATCCCTGCCCCAGCCAGAGCAGCTCCTTCTCCCCCCATAGGGGTGCAGGGAGTGCAATCTACACACACTGGCAGGAGTTCATTGCATGATCTGCTCCCATGGATTGCAAATCCAATCTCCTTTGGGAGAGATTCTCTCCCCCTCTTTCTGCCTCTCCCCAGACAGACAGGGGACGCCACAGAGGAACCCTAATGCCACTCACTTGCTCTGGGTGATGGAGCGATGGATGGTGGATGTTCAGGGTCGCCAGCTGTCCCATGCCCTCCTCCTCACTCTCCAAGCCCAAGGCAGGCTGCAGAGTGTGGTGACCTAAGGAGTTACCCTGCCCAGCCAGCAGGCAGGGTGATGACACTGGGCGATCGACTGGCTGTGAAAACAAGCATCTGTCTTATTGCCAAGGGACAGAGAAATTCAGCCAGCAGCAGGGGGTGCAGAACACTGCCCTAGTGCGGGGGTGACAGCGCATCCCAGCTCCTGACATCCCACCACTTTACACACCTTCCTGGAGCCTGCTGCACTTAACAATGTCAAAATAATAAAATACAAAAAAAATAAAATATTTCAGCTATTCTATTCTGTCATAATCTGATCTGAATAAACGGGATAGGACACCTCATATTATGCAGTGCTCCTAGTGACACTTTCCAATGGATCCCCATCCTCCACCTACGCTGAGGTAGATAGAAGCGGATTGTTATCCCTACTTGAAAGGGGGAGAAGCTAAGGCTGAGAAAGGAGAATTGACTTGTCTTAGGTCACACAGCCAGTCAGTGGCAGAGTTGGGAATAGGACCCAAGAGCCCAGACTTTCAATCTAACCATCGGATCTTGAATTTCATACATTGAATAACCTGAATAAAGTGCTCTCAAATGAGCTCCAGACCAACAACAGTTCATGAACTGCGCAGAGACAATTAATGCAGAGAAGCAGCAAAATTCGTCAAACAGATGACTGCTTATGACTTATTTACTTGTTCTTAAAAGAGAACAAAAAGGACCTGAGTCTCCTCCCTGTCAATAACCCCCTGCTCAGCCAATCAGGGTAGAGACTGAGGGGCAGGAGGCTGAGATTCTCACCAGAGAGCCCAAAGGAAGGCCCAGGTCACCAGTAGGGATCACTGTCCGAGGACTATTTCAGCCTCACTTTGTTGGGTGGACCTCCCACAATGGGAGATGCAGAGCACCCCCCGCAACACGCAACACACACACCCACACACACACACACTCACACCTCCTGGTGGTGGGAGGGGAATAGGAGAAAGGACAAAAGAAGTAAGAGATGAAGAGAAAGGAAGGAGGGATGGAGGAAAGGGTAAAACGAAAAGGACAAACACTAATGTCCCCAGTGATTCCACGGGACAAAATCCCAGGTGGGCTATAAAATTCTGCCACGTTAAACTAGTGTTTTCCATGCCTAGAATTCAGCTGGCACCAGGTGGATCAGACTGAACAGGTTCCAAACCTCTCCGAGGCTCTTACCTTCTCAACAGGGACATCTGTTTTCTAGTAAAATCAGTAAAGGGAAAGGAGAAAACTCAAAAGCGATTCCTCCTCGCACTCACCTACGTGAACCCTAATACTCTCTCTGTCCTCAAAGAGAGACCTCAAGAAGGAGACTTGCTGAAGCAAAGCCACAGAGGTCTCTGAGGTTTCCCTGGCCCTGCGCCCCTATCCTGCCTGGCTGATATCAGCATCTCTCTGTGAGGTCACCACCTCCCAACCACCTTTGACCAATAGGCTGAGGTCCTGCAAAAGGCCTTTGTGATGTCACTGCCACACACACCCCTCCCCTGAAGTGCTAATGTCCTGCTGCTGGCCAGACACTTTGAAGGTTTGAGCTACTCTCTGTGGATCACCCCACTCAATGCGTGTTCATTCTAGGAAGCAAGCCGGCTAGACAGGAAAACATCAGAGGCTGCTCCCAATGCTACACTCAGTTTTTCCAAAATTGGTAGACTTTATGGCCAGAAGAGACCTTTAGAGCATCTAATCTAACCCCCTGCATATCATAGGCTTCCTGTATAGCACACCAGTTACTTTTTGGGCACACACATTCCAGAAAGGCATCTAGTCTTCATTCAATGACATCAAGAGATGGAGAATCCACCACTTTCCCTTTTAGTGAGTGCCAGGGGGCTCCATTTCCCCTTCCACTAGCTCCCCATTTACAGTGAGCCAGAGCAGTACCTGCAGCAGGGAGCGGGAGTTGCTGGTGGCCTCAGAGGCACAGCCCCTGCAGTGCCTCAGGCACCTGGCGCAAGAGCCGGATGATGCGGAGCTGGTGCATCACT
Organism: Emys orbicularis; assembly: GCF_028017835.1. NCBI lineage: Eukaryota > Metazoa > Chordata > Testudines > Emydidae > Emys > Emys orbicularis. The sequence continues at coordinate 197,500,761 of NC_088685.1, forward strand.
TTGGCCATGACGTCCTCCTGCTGCAAGGGAACGAGAACCTGTCAGAGAGGAATCAGGGGGAATTAAGGGCATCTGGAACCAGCAGCATTTCCACCAAGCTCCTGCCCACCTCTGAGGGATGGATTCACCTCCTGACCCCCAGAATGGAGTCTTGTTCTCCTTTCTAGTAACCTCCAGTTGCAACCCCTCTCCTTGTAGGGTGAGCTCCTGCCATCTCCGCCTCAGTGCCCTTGACAGCTGATCGACCTCCAAACAACAACTTGAGTCTTCAGAACCCTCTCCTCCCACCCCCACCCAGGTTGGGCAGGGAGGGGGCTCTAGCAGGGGGGGCAGGAGGGATTCTGGCAGCAGTGAAGTGGGTTGCAGGGAGGTGGAGATCTTGCCCCAAGTCATCCCAGACACTAATGCTAAGCCACAGCATGGCAGCATCTAGTGTCAGTGGGGTCCAAGCACTATTTCAACCCCACATTTTTGGATGGACCTCCCACAATGGGAGATGAAGAGTACCGCCAGCAACACACACACACACACCCCTCCTGGTGGTGGGAGGGGAACAGGAGAAAGGACAAAAGAAGTAAGAGATGAAGAGAAAGGAAGGAGGGATGGAGGAAAAGATAAAACAAAAAGGATAGGTTCCAAACCTCTCGGAGGCTCTTACCTTCTAAACAGGGACGTGTGTTTTCTAGTAAAACTAGTAAAAGAGAGGAGAAAACTCAAAAGAGGTTCTTTCTCGTGCTCTGGAGCTGCTCTCAGATGTTTTTGAGAGAAGCCTCCTCTGTGGCCACGTCCACCCATTCCTCCTCCTCGTCCTCTGAGTCCCTGGGGGTCCCTGCACCAGGGAGAGAAGTGGACAAGGTGACGCCTGCTGCCACTCGGGGGAAGGACAGGGGCATGGTGGGGCAATGTGACCCCTTCCCACGTCCGGGACCCAGGGCAGATTGGGCCCCACACTCCCCCCTCTCAGTGATGCCTTCAGCCGCCAACTCCTTCAGGAGCCCATAGGAAAGAGACCCCCCACACTCTCCTGGACTCCCTGGGATGCCTTCCCCTCCCGCCACCCAACTGGAGCATCAACCACCAAAGTGGCAGCATCTAGTGTCAGTGGGGTTCACGTGGCTCAGGCCAGACACCTGGGCAGGGGACTCACCCCCATAGCACTGGTCGAGTGCGTGGCCCAGGGTGTTCACAGCCTCCTCCTCAACCCTCCCTGAGCCCAGCCTGGCTCCTCACCTAGAACAAAGCAGCAGCGCCAATCGGCCTCGCTGCTGCCTGAGTCCCAGGTGCTGCTGCTGTCCCATGGGGAGCGGGCCGAGCTGCTGGTGCTGCGACAGGGATCCTCCACCTCCTGCCGTGGGGAGGCTGGAAGGTCCTCAGGGACCGGGCAGGGCGATTCTCCTGCTGGGAATCAGGGCTGGGATCTTGGGGCCGGTGCTTCCCACACAACAAGCCCCAGAGCCACCCTGCCCGGCTCCCCTTCTGGGCTGGGTCCTGCCTGCCCAGCCGCATCCTGGGCCAGCTCCATTTTGGCCTGGCCGGTGGCTCTCTCACCTCAGCGCCTGCGCCGGGAGCGGCTTTCCTCTGCCAGAAGGCTGGGCACTTCCACCTCCTCGCTCGGCCGGGAGCTCCTTCCCCGCCAGCAGGGACGGAGAGGCTGCTCTGCTCCTGGGGAAGATGGCAGCTGCTTCCCTCAGGCTCTGGGGCCACCTGCAGAGCCTTCTTCCTCAACCTCCTAAGGAGCCTGGACAGCCTGGAACCGAGCGGGGAGCAGGCGTGAGTCTGGGGTCAAGGCAGCCTCTCACTAACCAGCCTTTTTGGTCCCTCCCCATCCCTGCCCCAGCCAGAGCAGCTCCTTCTCCCCCCATAGGGGTGCAGGGAGTGCAATCTACACACACTGGCAGGAGTTCATTGCATGATCTGCTCCCATGGATTGCAAATCCAATCTCCTTTGGGAGAGATTCTCTCCCCCTCTTTCTGCCTCTCCCCAGACAGACAGGGGACGCCACAGAGGAACCCTAATGCCACTCACTTGCTCTGGGTGATGGAGCGATGGATGGTGGATGTTCAGGGTCGCCAGCTGTCCCATGCCCTCCTCCTCACTCTCCAAGCCCAAGGCAGGCTGCAGAGTGTGGTGACCTAAGGAGTTACCCTGCCCAGCCAGCAGGCAGGGTGATGACACTGGGCGATCGACTGGCTGTGAAAACAAGCATCTGTCTTATTGCCAAGGGACAGAGAAATTCAGCCAGCAGCAGGGGGTGCAGAACACTGCCCTAGTGCGGGGGTGACAGCGCATCCCAGCTCCTGACATCCCACCACTTTACACACCTTCCTGGAGCCTGCTGCACTTAACAATTTCAAAATAATAAAATACAAAAAAAATAAAATATTTCAGCTATTCTATTCTGTCATAATCTGATCTGAATAAACGGGATAGGACACCTCATATTATGCAGTGCTCCTAGTGACACTTTCCAATGGATCCCCATCCTCCACCTACGCTGAGGTAGATAGAAGCGGATTGTTATCCCTACTTGAAAGGGGGAGAAGCTAAGGCTGAGAAAGGAGAATTGACTTGTCTTAGGTCACACAGCCAGTCAGTGGCAGAGTTGGGAATAGGACCCAAGAGCCCAGACTTTCAATCTAACCATCGGATCTTGAATTTCATACATTGAATAACCTGAATAAAGTGCTCTCAAATGAGCTCCAGACCAACAACAGTTCATGAACTGCGCAGAGACAATTAATGCAGAGAAGCAGCAAAATTCGTCAAACAGATGACTGCTTATGACTTATTTACTTGTTCTTAAAAGAGAACAAAAAGGACCTGAGTCTCCTCCCTGTCAATAACCCCCTGCTCAGCCAATCAGGGTAGAGACTGAGGGGCAGGAGGCTGAGATTCTCACCAGAGAGCCCAAAGGAAGGCCCAGGTCACCAGTAGGGATCACTGTCCGAGGACTATTTCAGCCTCACTTTGTTGGGTGGACCTCCCACAATGGGAGATGCAGAGCACCCCCCGCAACACGCAACACACACACCCACCCACACACACACACACTCACACCTCCTGGTGGTGGGAGGGGAATAGGAGAAAGGACAAAAGAAGTAAGAGATGAAGAGAAAGGAAGGAGGGATGGAGGAAAGGGTAAAACGAAAAGGACAAACACTAATGTCCCCAGTGATTCCACGGGACAAAATCCCAGGTGGGCTATAAAATTCTGCCACGTTAAACTAGTGTTTTCCATGCCTAGAATTCAGCTGGCACCAGGTGGATCAGACTGAACAGGTTCCAAACCTCTCCGAGGCTCTTACCTTCTCAACAGGGACGTCTGTTTTCTAGTAAAATCAGTAAAGGGAAAGGAGAAAACTCAAAAGCGATTCCTCCTCGCACTCACCTACGTGAACTCTAATACTCTCTCAGTCCTCAAAGAGAGACCTCAAGAAGGAGACTTGCTGAAGCTAAGCCACAGCGGTCTCCAAGGTTTCCCTGGCCCTGCGCCCCATCCTGCCTGGCTGATGTCCGCATCTCACTGTGAGGTCACCACCTCCCCACCACCTTTGACCAATAGGCTGAGGTCCTGCAAAAGGCCTTTGTGATGTCACTGCCACACCCACCCATCCCCTGAAGTGCTCATGTCCTGCTGCTGGCCTGACACTTTGAAGGTTTGAGCTGCTCTCTGTGGATCACCCCACTCAATGCATGTTCATTCTAGGAAGCAAGCCAGCTAGACAGGAAAACATCAGAGGCTGCTCCCAATGCTACACTAAGTTTTTCCAAAACTAGTAGACTTTATGGCCAGAAGAGACCTTTAGAACATCTAAACTAACCCCCTGCATGGTCACAGGCTTCCTGTATAGTACAATAGTTACTTTTTGGGCACACACATTCCAGAAAGGCATCTAGTCTTCATTGAATGCCATCAAGAGATGGGGAATCCACCACTTTCCCTTTTAGTGAGTGTCAGGGGGCTCCATTTCCCCTTCCACTAGCTCCCCATTTACAATGAGCCAGAGCAGTACCTGCATCAGGGAGCGGGAGTTGCTGGTCGCCTCAGATGCACAGCCCCTCAGGCACCTGGCGCAAGAGCCGGATGATGCGGAGCTGGTGCATCACTTGGCCGTGACGTCCTCCTGCTGCAAGGGAACGAGAACCTGTCAGAGAGGAATCAGGGGGAATTAAGGGCATCTGGAACCAGCAGCATTTCCACCCAGCTCCTGCCCACCTCTGAGGGATGGATTCACCTCCTGACCCCCAGAATGGAGTCTTGTTCTCCTTTCTAGTAACCTCCAGTTGCAACCCCTCTCCTTGTAGGGTGAGCTCCTGCCATCTCCGCCTCAGTGCCCTTGACAGCTGATCGACCTCCAAACCACAGCTCAAGTTCTCAGAACCCTCTCCTCCCACCCCCACCCAGGTTGGGCAGGGAGGGGGCTCTAGCAGGGGGGGCAGGAGGGATTCTGGCAGCAGTGAAGTGGGTTGCAGGGAGGTTGAGATCTTGCCCCAAGTCATCCCAGACACTAATGCTGAAGCCACAGGATGGCAGCCCTGGTGAATGGGGCAGATTAGCAGCCCCTGCTGACTGAATTCTGCTGTTCTCCATAGGTGGTGGCTTGGTTGACATGGACACTAGGCCACTGGGAACTAGGTGATGACCTCTGGGACAGGAGAGGCTCGCAGAGGGCACTTAGGGGACTTGTCTACTCTTCCCGACAGTGAACGCACCGTTCCCTAAGAACATAAGTCCATGATGAGTTAATGCTTGTCATTAATTAGCCTTGCTAAAGAGCTGTGTTGGAGCTGCTCCGGGGACAAGCTGGTTCCCTCCTGCTCATGGAGGTGAATTCATCTCCCTTCCCAGTAGCACCTGCTCTCACTCTCATTCCCCACCAGGCTCCTTGCTGCCAGAGCAGGGAATGGTGATAGGATGGGAATGAGGCCTGGGCACAGCCCTAATCTCCTGATGCAGCTGCTTACCTTGTCCCCCATCAGCTCTTGGGCTTCCCCCAGGAAGGAGTAGGCCAGGACCAGCCCTGCCTGGCTGACACGCAGCAGGGGGTTGTGGATGGCCAGCACTGCCGTCCGGAGCAAGAATCTTCTCTGCCCTTCCGAGAAGAACTTTCCGAAGACCTAAAACCAACAGGATGTGAGGCATTAGCAGATTGCCCAGAGCCAGGCTCCAACTCCTGGGGCTAGAACGGCATCTCCATCTAGTGGCCCCAGGAGGCAGCCACTGCAGGGGACCCAGCCACCCCCACTTCCTGAGCTGTCTCATGCCCTGGCAGAGTGTCCTTACCTACCCCATCCTGGCTCTGTTCCTGTAGCCCAGGAGCCTGCTGTCCTGGTGCCAGTCCCAGCACCACAGGTCTTCGGCCTCATGGATGCTCAGCCCTGGGAAAGAGAGACACACACACATTTGTCATTCTGGTTGCAGTGCTTGTGTCCTTCCAATCCCATTGGTGGCTGCACAGTGGGCAGAGTCCTCGCTGCGTGCCTGGCCCAACAGAATTGCAGGGGAGGGGTGTAGAACAGAGAAAGAGACAGACAGAGACTCATCCTCCAGCCGGGGTCAGTCTGAGAGAAATTGGCTGGGGTCCCAGTCTCACTCTTCTATCGGGTGCCATTTCCCAGCTGGGTTCCTTACCCCTCTGGTGCAGCAGCAGCTGGTAGAGCCGGTAAACCCCCTCCCTGGCCTGCCGGCTGATGTCCTGGGCTGGGTCACTGATCAACACAGCCAGCTGTGCCACGTGGTGACCCATCCTGGGGAATTCTGCTGAGTTCTAATGGAAGGGAGAGGGAGAGGGGACTCCATCAGCATTTTCCTGTCAGCTCCCAGTCCCCCGTGGGCCAGGACTCTCTTTTTCCCCTCAGGCCCTCTGCAGGAGATGCTAGAGGATAGAAGCTAGAGTTAGACCCTTAATTTCCTCTGCCCCCAAGGGAGCCTGGAGAACAGGGATATGGGCAAGGCCCTCCATGAGGACTTGCTTCCCCAGCTGCTCCAGGATGACAGGAAGGCATGAACCTGGAGCATGGTCCCCTTAAAAGCCCAGTCACCACTTAACCAGGACAAGAAGAACTTGACTCCAGCCAAGCTCTGCTCTGCCTCTGCCTCCCCAAGAGGAACAATCTTAACCCACAGCCCCTTCAGCAGCAGATCCTACAGCCAGTTGGAGACAGCCCGCCTACACCTGGAGTCAGGAAGCTGGGGTCAGAGGTCACTTACGTCAAACTCAGGGAGGGTGATGGTGAGTCGGAGCAGGGCCGTGCTGCTCCTAATGGCCTTGGCTCTCTCCTGCGACACCCTGGACACCATCCAGTAGTTATGTGCTGCGGGGAAAGGAGGCAGCTCAGGATCAATGGGCAGGTGCACGTGTTGTGCAAATGAACCCCCCCCCCACCCCAATCTCCAGGGAGCTGAGATATTGTGCGCAGGGTGACCTATCTGATTCGTTGATTGCAGAGCTTTAGAAGGGCATTGTTGCCCCCAGGATGATGCTTGTATCCTGCAGGTCACAACTTGTCATTGTCTCTGTAGACTGGAACAATGTTCGGTGTCGGGGCTGGTCCCATCCTCCCTGAACGCCTGATTCCTGAACAGCTCACCAGGAAGGAGACAGATCCCCACCCCTCCTTGCCTCTCGAGTCCTTGGTTGGGTGAAGGGACTGAGTGTCAGCACAATCCCCCCAGGAATCTCAGGGCCCGTCAGAGAGAAGGGCTGATTCTCTGGGGTCCTTCTGTTTCTCTAGGAAGGAGCCTGTGACTCTTCTCTGAGGACCATCTTCTGGATCTCACAGGAGGGGTTCAGACTCTCACTCCCCAAGCCAGCCAGGGGCCCTGTGGCTAGTGCTCAACAGAACCAGTCAGAGATCTGGCTTGAAGTCCCAGCTTCTTCCCCTGACCTTCAAGGAGGAAGGGCCTGACACTGCATTGCACTGACTGCCCTGACCGAGGACGGGCTACTGGGGACCCAGCTAGGAGGACAGACTGTAAAATGGATATAAGAGTGAAGGAAAAATTGCCCCCACCCCTCTCATCGGGCTCACCTCCAAGATGCAGTGGAGCCTGTCGGTGTCTGGGGACTCTGCCAGCAGGTTCCCCAGCATGGCATCCACAAGGTGTAGCAAGACCCTATGCAGATCCTGCAAAGCAAGGGAGAGCCATGGGTCAGAGTTAGGGAAAGTAGGGCTACACCTGCCATGGGATGGGAAGAGGGGTCCCTGGGAAGCACTGGTGAGACCCCCAAAAACATATCCTGGCCTCTCGCATTCACATCCCACTGCTGGCAATTAGCCAGGATTCATGGCAGGATGACAGCTGGCTCTTCAATCCATGACTTTAGCATGATCTACCTGGACTTGGGTGGTGTCCTTCTGCGTGCCCAGGGATGAAGACGGCATGCAGGGCAGCTCGAAGGAGATGGGTCTCTAGCTCTGGCTCAAGGGCAGGTGTCATGGTGCTGGGAAGAGAGAGGAGCTGGTATTAGACTGTGCAGTGCGGGGGTGGGACTGGCACCAACATGGCCGCGAAGCTGCAGGGAACTAGGCAGAGGCTGTCGAAAATGGAAACTGAGCCACCAATGATAGGGCCAAGGTTTCCCAGACAGACAGTGGCAGGGCAGGAATAGCGCCTGTTCCCTGGACCCTGCTGCCCCTCCTGTATCTGATCCTGGGAGTGAGCCTCTCCCCAAAGCCATTGCAATGTTACTGGAGTGAAAAGAACAGCCCAGCCAGGAGAGAGTGCACCTTCCCACCACCTCTGCCACAGGTGTCACCCTTGGGAGGTGAGCTGGGAGTGGGAGTGGCAGTGACTCCCAGCCCCGGGCCTGAGCAGCACCAGGGTTAGGGGAACCGGGCGGGAGGGTCTCGGTACCTGAGGTTGCCCACAGCAATCAGGGAGTTAGCGAGGACGCCGCTGGGTGGAGAGTTATCAGGCAGCGCCTCAATGAGCTCCTGTGAGACCTAAAGGAGACAAAGTAGCATGTGACATTCTGGCCTCACTGACACTTGCCAGTGAGGAGATTATACAGGCAGCACCCCACACAGCCAGCAGGATCCCCCCACCTGCCTCCCGCTCCTCCGATTCCTGCCCACTAGTGACCAATCTCAGAATTTCTCCTGTCTCTTCTCCCCAATCTTCACCCCAGCAATCCCTGCCCTCAGCTGCCCCTCCAGCACCAGCCATCCCCCATCCATTGGCCCGGGGAGACCCCTGCCCCTCCCATGTCTCTGTCCTCCCTCCAGCTGCTGGGCACCGCGTCTCACTCACCACAATCCTCTCCACCACAGCCGCCTTGCAGCAGTGCGGCTCCAATGTGTCCTGCCCTCTCTGCTGTGCAGGGAGACACTCAGGTGGATGGCGTGCAGGAACATGAGCTGCTAGGCCTCATCCTGCACCCACCAGGAGTGGGGTTAGGGGAGAGAGAGTCAATTAGCCAGGGACCTCCCTGCCCCACCCACACCAGCTGCAGGACTCAGGCCTGAATGGGGGATAGTGGGGACCCGCCCATTGTCCAAATCACCCACAACTCCTACACAAGCAGGGTCAGGACCTGGGACAGTACCTGTGGGGGGAGGAGACCCAGCTGGTTTGTGACAAATACCCCCATCTTGGGTGTCCCAGATCATGGTAGAGAAAGGTCCCCATTAGGGCTGGGTGGATCATCAGAGACAAGACCTTCTGAAGGGGGTCAGGGTGCTGGGAAGGGGCAGGACAATCTCGGTTCCAGCACAGCTGGGGAACCTTTGCACCTTTTCTCGGCCCTGGAGCTGCTCTCGGATGTTTTTGAGAGCAGACTCCTCTGTGGCCACGTCCACCCATTCCTCCTCCTCCTCCTCTGAGTCCCTGGGGGTCCCTGCACCAGGGAGCGAAGGGGACAGGGTGACGCGTGCCGCCACTTGGGGAAAGGACAGGAGCATGGTGGGGCAATGTGCCCCCTTCCCACCTCCGGGACCCAGGGCAGATTGGGCCCACACTCCCCCCTCTCACTGATGACTTCAGCCCCCAACTCCTTCAGCAGCTCATAGCAAAGAGACCCAGACACACTGTCCTGGACCCCCTAGGAGGTGCCTTCCCCACCCCCCACCCAACTGGAGCATCAACGACCAAAGTGGCAGCATCTAGCGTCAGTGGGGTCCAAGCACTATTTCAGCCCCACATTTTTGGATGGACCTCCCACAATGGGAGATGCAGAGCACCCCCAGCAACACACACACCACACACACACACACACACACAAACACACACACACACACACACCTACCTCCTGGTGGTGGGAAGGGAACAGGAGAAAGGACAAAAGAAGTAAGAGATGAAGAGAAAGGAAGGAGGGATGGAGGAAAAGGTCAAACAAAAAAGACAAACCCTAGTGTCCCCAGGGATTCTACGGGACAAAATCCCAGGTGGGGAATAAAATTCTGCCACCTTAAACTAGTGTTTTCCATGCCTAGAATTCAGCTGGCACCAGACTGAACAGGTTCCAAACCTCTCGGAGGCTCTTACCTTCTAAACAGGGACGTCTGTTTTCTAGTAAAATCAGTAAAAGGAAAGGAGACAACTCGAAAGAGGCTCCTCCTCGCACTCACATACATGAACCCTAATACTCTCTCAGTCCTCAAAGAGAGACCTCGAGATGGAGACTTGCTGAAGCAAAGCCACAGAGGTCTCTGAGGTTTCCCTGGCCCTGCGCCCCTGTCCTGCCTGGCTGATGTCAGCATCTCTCTGTGAGGTCACCACCTCCCCACCACCTTTGACCAATAGGCTGAGGTTCTGCAAAAGGCCTTTGTGATGTCACTGCCACACACACCCATCCCCTGAAGTACTAATATCCTGCTGCTGGCCTGACACTTTGAAGGTTTGAGCTACTCTCTGCAGATCACCCCACTCAATGAGTGTTCATTCTAGGAAGCAAGCCGGCTAGACAGTAAAACATCAGAGGCTGCTCCCAATGCTACACTCAGTTTTTCCAAAACTAGTAGACTTTATGGCCAGAAGAGACCTTTAGAGCATCTAATCTAACCCCCTGCATATCATAGGCTTCCTGTATAGTACAATAGTTACTTTTTGGGCACACACATTCCAGAAAGGCATCTAGTCTTCATTCAATGACATCAAGAGATGGAGAATCCACCATTTTCCCTTTTAGTGAGTGCCAGGGGGCTCCATTTCCCCTTCCACTAGCTCCCCATTTACAGTGAGCCAGAGCAGTACCTGCAGCAGGGAGCGGGAGTTGCTGGTGGCCTCAGAGGCACAGCCCCTGCAGTGCCTCAGGCACCTGGCGCAAGAGCCGGATGATGCGGAGCTGGTGCATCACTTTGGCCATACGTCCTCCTGCTGCAAGGGAACGAGAACCTGTCAGAGACTCAAAAGCCCCGAGGAATCAGGGGGAATTAAGGGCACCTGCAACCAGCAGCATTTCCACCCAGCACCTGCCCACCACTGAGGGATGGATTCACCTTCTGACCCCCAGAATGGAGTCTTGTTGTCCTTTCTAGTAACCTCCAGTGCCAACCCCCTGATACCAGACACCTCTGTGTTCTTGGGGAACCAGGGTGCAGTATCCAGCCTGACTCATGAAAGACACCCCCCCCACCACCTCTGCTTAAACTAAAACCCATCAGAGGAAAAAACTTGCAGAGAGCAGTGAAGGGCATTGGGTGACACACCTAGACCCCCTCCTGACAAGGGTGACAAGATTAAGGCCTGGTCTACACTACGAGTTTAGGTCGACTTTAGCCGCGTTAAATCGAATTAAGCCTGGACACGTTCACACAACGAAGCCCTTTCTTTCGACTTAAAGGGCCCTTTAAACCGGTTTCTTTACACCACCTCTGACGAGGGGATTAGCGATAAAATCGGCCTTAGGGGGTCGGAATTGGGTTAGTGTGGACGGAATTCGACGTTATTGGCCTCCGGGAGCTATCCCACAGTGCTTCATTGTGACCGCTCTGGACAGCACTCTCAACTCAGATGCACTGGCCAGGTAGACAGGAAAAGCCCCGCGAACGTTTGAATTTCACTTCCTGTTTGCTCAGCGTGGAGAGCACAGGTGACCATGCAGAGCTCATCAGCACAGGTAACCGTGATGGAGTCCTAGGATCGCTAAAGAGCTCCAGCCTGGACCGAACGGGAGGTACGGGATCTGCTCGCCATATGGGGAGATGAATCTGTGCTGGCCGAACTCCGAAGCAGTAAACGAAATGGCAAAATATTAGAAAAGGTCTCCAAGGCCAGGAAGGACAGAGGCCATAACAGGGACGCACAGCAGTGCCGCGTGAAAATTAAGGAGCTAAGGCAAGCCTACCACAAATCCAGAGAAGCAAACGGAAGGTCCGGGGCTGAGCCGCAAACATGCCGCTTCTACGCGGAGCTGCATGCCATTCTAGGGGGTGCAGCCACCACTACCCCAACCGTGTGCTATGAGTCCCTCACTGGAGAAAGACACAGGGAAGCGGGTTCGGGGGACGAGGAAGATGAGGATGGAGATAACATAGATAGCTCACAGCAGCAAGGAAGCGGAGAAACCGGTTTCCCCAACAGCCAGGATATGTTTATCACCCTGGACCTGGAACCAGTAACCCCCGAACTCACCCAAGACCCTGTGGGCACACAGGGGACCTCTGGTGAGTGTACCTTTGTAAATATTACACATGGTTTAAAAGCAAGCGTGTTTAATGATTAATGATTAATTTGCCCTGGCAATCGCGGCCAGTACAGCTACTGGAAAAGTCTGTTAACGTGTATGGGGATGGAGCGGAAATCCTCCAGGGACATCTCCAGAAAGCTCTCCTTCATGTACTCCCAAAGCCTTTGCAAAAGGTTTCTGGGGAGGGCTGCCTTATCCCGTCCGCCATGGTAGGACACTTTACCACGCCAGGTCAGTAGCACGTAGTCTGGAATCATTGCATAACAAAGCATGGCAGCGTATGGTCCCGGTGTTTGCTGGCATGCAGACAACATCCATTCCTTATCGCTCTTTGTTATCCTCAGGAGAGTGATATCATTCACGGTCACCTGGTTGAAATGGGGCGATTTTATTAAGGGGACATTCAGAGGTGCCCCTTCCTGCTCTGCTGAACAGAAATATTCCCCGCTGTTAACCACGCGGTGGGGGGGAGGGGTGAAGTGACCATCCCAGAGAATTGGGTGTGTGGGGGAGGGGAGTTAGTTGGGTTTGTGCTGCATGTTAACCCTGAAACCGCAGCCCCTCCTTTTACATTGCAAACCCATTTTAAATGGCCAACCCAACGGGTGCTTGGTATGGTTAATGAGAGCAGTACTGTTTTAAACCATCCCCACTTGTTAACAAGGTTAAAAAAGCCAAAAGACTGTGTCTTACCATGGCTGCCTGCAAGCTGAAATCTGTGGCCTGGCACTGCGTGAGTGATCTCTCACACCAAACCTGCAGGCTCTCAATATAAGAGGAAAAATGCGACCTTGTAACGAAAGCACATGTGCTGTGTGATGTGAACAGCAAAATCTAACGTGAAAGAGTGTACCCATTGTTCTCTAAAATGTATCTTTTTTAACCACCTCTCCCTTCTCCTCCACCAGCTGCAAATGTTTCTCCTTCACAGAGGCTAGTGAATATTCGAAAGCAGAAGCGAAGGACGCGTGACGAAATGTTTACTGAACTACAGACTGCCTCCCACGCTGACAGAGCACAGCAGAATGCGTGGAGGCAGTCAATTACTGATTTTAGAAAAGCCCAATATGAGCGAGAGGAGAGGTGGCGTGCTGAATCGCGGGCTGAAGAGCAGAGGTTGCGTGCTGAATCGCGGGCTGAAGAGGAGAAGTGGCGTCAGCTTGTAAACAGAAAGCAAGAGTCGATGCTCCGGCTGCTGGAGCATCAAACTGATATGCTCCTGCGTATGGTTGAGCTGCAGGAAAGGCAGCAGGAGCAGAGACCGCCGCTACAGCCCCTGTGTAACCAACAGCCCTCCTCCCCAAGTCCCATTGCCTCCTCACCCAGACGCCCAAGAACACGGTGGGGGGGCCTCCGGCCACCCAGTCACTCCACCCTAGATGATTTCCAGAGCAATAAGTTTTAAAGTTTTAAAGTGCAGTGTGTCCTTTTCCTTCCCTCCTCCCCCACCCATCCCGGGCTACCTTTGCAATTATCCCCCTAGTTGTGTGCTGAATTAATAAAGAATGCATGAATGTGAAGTAACAATGACTTTATTGCCTCTGCAAGTGGTGCTTGAAGGGGGGAGGGTAGGGGAGGGTGGGGTGTTTGGTTTACAGGGAAGTAGAGTTAACCGGGTGGGTGGGGGGGCGGATATTTCATCAAGGAGAAACAAACAGAAGTTTCACACCGTAGCCTGGCCAGTCACAAAACTAGTTTTCAAAGCTTCTCTGATGCGCACCGCGCCCTGCTGTGCTGCTCTAACTGACCTGGTGTCTGGTTGCGCGTAATCAGCGGCCAGGCGATTTGCCTCTACCTCCCACCCCGCCATAAATGTCTCCCCCTTACTCTCACAGATATTGTGGAGCGCACAGCAAGCAGCAATAACAATGGGGATATTCTTTTCGCTAAGGTCTGAGCGAGACAGTAAGCTGCGCCAGCGCGCTTTTAAATGCCCAAATGCACATTCCACCACCATTCGGCACTTGCTCAGCCTGTAGTTGAACAGGTCCTGACTCCTGTCCAGGCTGCCTGTGTACGGCTTCATGAGCCATGGCATTAAGGGGTAGGCTGGGTCCCCAAGGATCACGATAGGCATTTCAACATCCCCAACGGTTATTTTCTGGTCCGGGAAGAAAGTCCCTTCCTCCAGCTTTCGAAACAGAACAGAGTGCCTGAAGACGCGAGCATCATGTACCCTTCCCGGCCAGCCCACGTTGATGTCGGTGAAACGTCCCTTGTGATCCACCAGGGCTTGCAGCAGCATTGAAAAGTACCCCTTGCGGTTTATGTACTCGGTGGCTTGGTGCGCCGGTGCCAAGATAGGGATATGGGTTCCGTCTATCGCCCCACCACAGTTTGGGAATCCCATTGCAGCAAAGCCATCCACTATGTCCTGCACATTTCCCTTGATATCACCAGGTCTCTCATTGCCCTGGCAACTTGGATCACAGCAGCCCCCACAGTAGATTTGCCCACTCCAAATTGATTCCCGACTGACCGGTAGCTGTCTGGCGTTGCAAGCTTCCACAGGGCTATCGCCACTCGCTTCTCAACTGTGAGGGCTGCTCTCATCCTGGTATTCTGGCGCTTCAGGGCAGGGGAAAGCAAGTCACAAAGTTCCATGAAAGTGCCCTTACGCATGCGAAAGTTTCGCAGCCACTGGGCATCGTCCCAGACCTGCAACACGATGCGGTCCCACCAGTCTGTGCTTGTTTCCCGGGCCCAGAATCGGCGTTCCACGGCATGAACCTGCCCCAGTAACACCATGATTTCCACATTGCTGGGGCCTGTGCCTTGTGAGAGGTCTAGGTCCATGTCCATTTCCTCATCACTCTCGTCACCGTGCTGCAATCGCCTCCTCCTCGGCTGGTCCCGGTTTTGCTTTGGCATGTCCTGGCTCTGCATATACTCCAGGACAATGCGCGTGGTGTTCATAGTGCTCATAATTGCCGCGGTGATCTGAGCGGGCTCCATGATCCCAGTGCTAGCTATGGCGTCTGGTCTGAAAAAAGGCGCGAAACTAGTATCTGAAAGACCAGGGGAAGGAGGGAGGGAGGGAGGGAGGGGCGAGTGACGACATGGCGTACAGGTACAGGGAATTAAAATCAAGAAAGGTGGCTGTGCATCAGGGAGAAATACAAACAACTGTCACACAGAATGCCCCGCCCCCCCCCAGAGATTGAACTCCTAAGCCTGGGTTTAGCGGGCCGTTGATTTGACGGAGGGAGGGGGGAAGGAAATGAATACAGAACAAATCTATTTTTTACATCTTAAGACGACAGTGCAGCATGACTGATAGCCCTCGGCATTTTCTGGGTGCTTGGCAGCAAATACTGGGTGCTTACCAGTATGATGATGACGGATACCAATCATAATATACTATTTACTGCCAAAAGACAAGGGGTTGCTGCTGTGTAGCAATGTAGCCCCACGTGTGCCAGCCACATGTCTGCCAGCACCCAGATTGCCCTCGGCCTCTTCTGGGTGCTTAGCAGACAATACTTGGCAGAAAATAGTATACTACGACTGATAGCCATCATTGTCCAAAGAGGACGGTTAAAGGCAAGGGGTTGCTGCTGTGTAGCAATGTAGCCCCACGTGTGCCAGCCACATGTCTGCCAGCACCCAGATCGCCCTCGGCCTCTTCTGGGTGCTTAGCAGACAATACTTGGCAGAAAATAATATACTATGACTGATAGCCATGATTGTCCGACGAGGACGGTTACCAGTCGTAATAAACCATCTACTGCCAAAAGGCAAGGGACTGGTGCAATGCAGCCCTACGGCTGCCAGCCCCACAGCTACCAGCATCCCGATCGCCGATGAAGGCTACCAGTCATGCTGCACCGTCTACCGCCAAAAGGCAGTTAGCTGCTGCTGCTGTGTAGCAATGCAGTCCCACGTCTGCCGGCACCCGGATGACATATGGTGACGGTGAGCTGAGCTGAGCGGGCTCCATGCTAGCCGTGGTATGTTGTCTGCACAGGTAACCCAGGTAAAAAGGCGGAAATCTATTGTCTGCCGTTGCTGTGACGGAGGGGGAGGGGCCTGACGCAATGTACCCAGAACCCCCCGCGGCACTGTTTTGCATCATTCGGGCATTGCGATCTCAACCCATAATTCCAATGGGCGCCGGAGACTGCGGGAACTGTGGGATAGCTACCCATAGTGCAATGCGCCGGAAGTCGACGCTAGCCTCGGTACTGTGGACGCGGTCCGCCGACTTCATGCACTTAGAGCATTTTATGTGGGGACACACACAATCGGCTGCATACAACCGGTTTCTATAAAACCGGCTTCTATAAATTCGACCTAATTTTGTAGTGTAGACATAGCCTAAGACATCTCCATTAGCATACAGAATGGAGAGCAGAGACAACTCCCCTAGCCTCATCTGCATGAAAGATGAGACAGGAAGACATCTCAATTTACATACAGAATGGAGAACAGAGAACCACACTGAACTCTGGGACCAGAAAAAGCAGGGAAGCACTGCATCATGGGAATCTCTGCTCCAGATGCTAATGAACCTATGGCTGCACACACCCGGCTCAGCAATTATCAGACCAATTCTAGTAATGAATCCTTAATTGATATGCAAATACTGAAGTAGCCTAGTTGCATTGTGAGCTCCCTGGAAGAAAACACCACCCATAGCCAAGAGTGATCAGTTCCTATTGTCTAGTCTAAAGAAAACCCTTGAGTCATCAGTTTACCTATAAACAAATCTAGTGTTCTCCCTTGAACAATTGCAATTTCTCTACAAAAATCCCTACTCACCCTGTAGTCAGGGTTCTGATGCTTAGATCCAAACTATGCATCAGTTCCACTGGAACTCCATCTTCTCCTGACTGATCGTGCTGGCGGCTCTGCCTGTCTCCAGCATTCAGGACCCTCTGCGACCACCATCACCTGGGAACCCCAACCAGTTCAAGCCTCATGGAGTGGGTGAGATCCCCCCTCTTTCTCTCTCTGTGTTTTCCTTTCTACCTTAGGTATTAACCTTTAATAATGTATGTTATGTTGGTTTAGCTCTCCTTGTGTAGTTATCACTATTATTCAATAAATAACTTTTATGGTTAACTTGGTTGCTTCTTTCTCTGTTGCTGAACTTTACTCTTTTGTGTTTTTAGCTTCCCCCATTCACTCTACAGCAACGCTTCTTTTACCTAAGCTACAGATCCCGGCAGCGCCCAAAATACTGTGGGGTTTGCTCATCAAGTAGGTTACTGCCAGTACAATTGTGTTGGGGGAGTTGGGATAGGGACGTGCTGAATCTGGGACGCATAAGGGTAACAGCTTGAAAGTGCTGCTTGACCCAGTCCGTGGAGCCCAGGGGCATATAAGGAGAGGTAGCTTGAAAGTGCTGCTTCATCCAGCCCAGTGAGTCCAGAGACATATAGGGGTCAGCTAGACAGTGCTGATTGACCCGGTCCGCTCACACTTGCTCTGTTAATGTATGTGTGGGTGTGTGGGTGTTCATCCGGTTCTGGGGCTGGAGTAACCCAGCCCTAGGGAGCCTAGGTCCTGCAGGATAGCTCCACTGGGAGGGGACTTGCAGAAGGGAGAAGTAGAGCTTCATATGAAAACACAAGTGACACAAGCAGTACATTGATAGAATTACAGAACCCCCTTCCCCAGAAGAGTAACCCGAATAAATGAGCATACCCCAAAGAAATGGGCACATCTGGTAACACCCCCTCCTTGTAGGGTGAGCTCCTGCCACCTCCCCCTCAGTGCCCTTGACAGCTGATCCACCTCCAAACCATAGCTCAAGTTCTCAGAACCCTCTCCTCCAGCCCCACCCAGGTAGGGCAGGGAGGGGACTCTTGCAGGGGGGGCAGGAGGGATTCTGGCAGCAGTGAAGTGGGTTGCAGGGAGGTTGAGATCTTGCCCCAAGTCATCCCAGACACTAATGCTAAGCCACAGGATCGCAGCATCTATGTCAGTGGGGTTCACGTGGCTCAGACCAGACACCTGGGCTGGGGACCCGCCCCCATAGTACTGGTCGAGTGCATGGCCCAGGGTGTTCACAGCCTCCTCCTCAACCCTCCCTGAGCCCAGCCTGGCTCCTCACCTGGAACAAAGCAGCAGCGCCCATCGGCCTCACTACTGCCTGAGTCCCAGGTGCTGCTGCTGTCCCCTGGGGAGTGGGCCGAGCTGCTGGTGCTGCGACAGGGATCCTCCACCTCCTGCCCTGGGGAGGCTGGAAGGTCCTGAGGGACTAGGCAGGGCGATGCCTCCTGCTGAGAATCAGGGCTTGGCTCTTGGGGCCGGTGCTTCCCACACAACAAGCCACAGAGCCACCCTGCCCGGCTCCCCTTCTGGGCTGGGTCCTGCCTGCCCAGCCGCATCCTGGGCCAGCTCCATTTCGGCCTGGCTGGTGGCTCTCTCACCTCAGCGCCTGCGCCAGGAGCGGCTTTCCTCTGCCAGAAGGCTGGGCACTTCCACCTCCTCGCTCGGCCGGGAGCTCCTTCCCCGCCAGCAGGGATGGAGAAGCCGCTTTGCTCCTGGGGAAGATGGCAGCATTTTCCCTCAGGCTCTGGGGCCACCTGCAGAGCCTTCTTCCTGAACCTCCTCAGGAGCCTGGACAGCCTGGAACCGAGCGGGGAGCAGGCGTGAGTCTGGGGTCAAGGCAGCCTCTCACTAACCAGCCTTTTTGGTCCCTCCCCATCCCTGCCGAAGCCAGAGCCTGAATAAAGTGCTCTCAAATGAGCTCCAGACCAACAACAGTTCATGAACAGTGCCGAGACAATTAATGTAGAGAAGCAGCAAAATTCGTCAAACAGATGACTGGTTATGACTTATTTACTTGTTCTTAAAAGAGAACAAAAAGGACCTGAGTCTCCTCCCTGTCAATAACCCCCTGCTCAACCAATCAGGGTAGAGACTGAGGGGCGGGAGGCAGAGAGTTCTCACCAGAGAGCCCAAAGGAAGGCCCAGGTCACCGGTAGGGATCACTGTCCGAGGACTATTTCAACCCCACAGTTTTGGATGAACTTCCCACAAGGGGAGGTGAAGAGCACCCCCAGCAACACACACGCACACACACACACACACACCACTCCTGGTGGTGGGAGGGGAACAAGAGAAAGGACAAAAGAAGTAAGAGATGAAGAGAAAGGAAGGAGGGATGGAGGAAAAGGTAAATCGAAAAGGACAAACCCTAATGTCCCCAGTGATTCTACGGGACAAAATCCCAGGGGGGGAATAAAATTCTGCCACCTTAAACTAGTGTTTTCCATGCCTAGAATTCAGCTGGCACCAGATGGATCAGACTGAACAGGTTCCAAAACCGCTTGGAGGCTCTTACCTTCTAAACAGGGACGTCTGTTTTCTAGTAAAATCAGTAAAAGGAAAGGAGACAACTCGAAAAAGGCTCCTCCTCGCGCTCACGTACGTGAACCCTAATTCTCTCTCAGTCCTCAAAGAGAGACCTCGAGAAGGAGACTTGCTGAAGCAAAGCCACAGGGGTCTCTGAGGTTTCCCTGGCTCTGAGACCCATCCTGCCTGGCTGATGTCAGCATCTCTCTGTGAGGTCACCACCTCCCCACCACCTTTGACCAATAGGCTGAGGTCCTGCAAAAGGCCTTTGTGATGTCACTGCCACACCCACCCATCCCCTGAAGTGCTAATGTCCTGCTGCTGGCCTGACACTTTGAAGGTTTGAGCTGCTCTCTGTGGATCACCCCACTCAATGCGTGTTCATTCTAGGAAGCAAGCCGGCTAGACAGTAAAACATCAGAGGCTGCTCCCAATGCTACACTCAGTTTTTCCAAAATTAGTAGACTTTATGGCCAGAAGAGACCTTTAGAGCATCTAATCTAACCCCCTGCATATCATGGGCTTCCTTTATAGCACAACAGTTACTTTTTTGGAAAACACATTCCAGACCTCCAGGATAAAATGATAAGGCGTATCATTGAACAGAGCGAGCAGCCCAACTAAACTGGCTGTGAGCTCCAGGAAATAATTCCAGTGGCAGGAAGTTGAAGCCAGACAAAATATGGTGGAAATTTTTCACAATGTGTGTACTTAAATCACTGGAACAAGGGACATGGTGGAGTCTCCATCTCCTGTAGTCCTTCAATCAGAATTGTAAGTCTCTTCCTTAAAAATAAATAAATTAATAAATAATTGCTCTAGCTCACCCATAAGTTACTGGGCTGGATGCAGGAATCACTGGGAGAAATTCTCTGGCCTGTGTCATACAGAGGGTCAGATTAAATGATCATAAAAGTGCCTTCTGGCCTTAACATCTATGACTCTATGGAATGTATGAGGGGCTGAGGATTAGAAACCTTAAGTGCCAAGTTGCAGTAGCAGGTGAGCAGTTACTCCACAGCCTTAGTAAGGAAGGGGAGGACATGTGGCCTATTGCCTCCCCCCCCCCCCCCCCCCCCCCCCCGCGCTCTCTCTCTCACACACACATTTGCGACCAGGATTCGTATGACAATTGTCTACAGAGATGACATAAATAAATTAAAATAAAATAAATTAATGGAGATATCCTATCTCCTAGAACTGGAAGGGACCTTAAAAGGTCATTGAGTCCAACCCCCTGCCTTCACTAGCAGGACCAAGTACTGATTTTGCCCCAGATCCCTAAGTGGCCCCCTCAAGGATTGAACTCATAACCCTGGGTTTACAGGCCAATGCTCAAACCACTGAGCTATCCCTCCCCCCATACAGAGATGACAGATTGCGCCAGTGGTAAAAATAAGTGCCAGCAGGTTAAGCATTAACAGTCTCAGACCCATACAGGTGAAGATTTAACAGCAATCAGTGCTGTAATTCTCTACTCATGCCTCTGGCCTGTTTGTTTGAGAAGTTCAGTTATTTATTGGGACAAGTTTAAAGAATGAAGCAAGGGTGATGCAGCAGTATATTGTATTTATAGTCTCTTTAAAATTAGTTGTTTAATCACCAGAAGGCCTCCCATTATCAGGGGTCTCTCACATGAAGGAGATACACGCAGATGCTGTATGCTGAAAGTTTGTAGGAGCCATCTTGTCATGTTATAACGAGAGTTCTGGTTTAAACTTTATATCCCTGGTCCTGCTCTGTTTCCTGAATTCTGTAGCACACTCATAAGGAAGATACTCTCAGTTGCCTGGCAATGCTAGAAAGCAAGATACCCCTAGTGTAAATACGGTTATACTGGCAAAGCTGTGACCATTCCCCGTAAAACTTGATTTGCTCAGGGTGGGTGAAATAAGGTGGTACAAAGTCACTTTGCCGGTATAAACCACCAGGACCGTTTTGCTGGTATAGTTTATGTAGTAGGAAGAGGGCCTGAAACATAAGCCCTTGTATCAGAGGCCTGGTGTGAGGCCTGAGGCCTGAACTAGGGTGACCAGATGTCCCGATTTTATAGGGACAGTCCCGATTTTTGGGTCTTTTTCTGATATAGGCTCCTATTACACCCCACCCCATCCCGATTTTTCACTGTCTGGTCATCCTAGCCTGAACTAAAGTAGTTTTGTTGATATAAAGCAAAGAAGCAAAGTCGGGTTTTGCCTGCTTGCAAGCAGACAGAATCTGGCACGAATAGGGCTGATATTGCAGAAACACACATTCCTAAGTAGTGTTAGGCACAAATATATGCAAACACATTCCAGAAAGGTGGCACCAGAACACCTCGATAGCAAGCACGTTCCCCAAAGAGAACAGGAACACGCTGACCCATCTTAAGGAAAAAGTCAAGATGACAGCATGATGGATAGAGATTTTTTGATCGAACCAACATGTACAAGGTAATGGGTGGCTCCTGGATACATCAATGGGTGGCACCCTAATACGTCAGAGGGTGGCACCCTGGTACATCAGGAGTAATGAGTAACTTGTTTGTATCTGTGTGTTGGTGTCACTAGGCATAGCTACCAGGTAACTCAGGGGAGTGGAAGGCCAAAAGAGCCGATGAAGCTCTTCTGCTCTGGGCCTACCTGAACCACAAAACTCCATCTTGTGAACTCTCACCTACTTCTATGCTAACTGCTTACATGTTGAAGCAGAAATGTACTGGTCAGCTTTTCTCTAGCATACAGCTGCTGTTTTGCTCAGACTGTTGTAAACAGGCCTTGCAAGGCCAAAAGATAAGCAGACGAATGGGAATTTTTCTAATTGTAACTGCTAGAGAAGGGAGGGGTGGGAGGGGTAAGAGGGAGTAACAGACAAAGGCTTACACAGAAACAGCTTGGAATATAAAAGGGAAAATTTTATTTGTATGTGCTGCACTGGATTTGAGACATGCTGGTCTCCTAGTGCCATTTCAGAGCTCTGAAATAAACTTGGCTTGCTTTCTCCCCTCGGTGTCTTTATTGGTGCCAAGCACACCGGGCAACGAACCCTGTTTGCCATCTCGGGGCCCAGCTCTGGGCAGGCAACATGTGTATAAAGATGTATCTCAGAGGGGGTGTCTTTGTCTGGCCGAGGGGAAAATGGAAAGTCGGGGCCATTCACTGAGCTGGTCCATTGTCACAGGCATACATGTGTTAGTTTACCTGTAACCATTGAGCCAGGGCAATAGTACCATGCCTCGTCAGCAATAAACCTGACCAAGTTCCTTTGCTGAAAACCGAGTCTGTGAATTTATTGGGTGGTTCAATCACAGCCTGCTGTCTCTGCTATCTGCGCAGAACTGGAAAGCACGCTGAAAGAACACACACACAGCCAAATATCTATCAACATCTGAAGACAGTGTACTCTGGCATAGCTACTAGGAACAAACTCCTAGGGTAGACCTGGGCTGTAGCACCATGGGCTGCTGCAGGTTTTCGTGACTACGTTGCTAAACAAAGACCTTGTGAAGCTGCAGTGATTTAACACAAGGTGTAAGTTGAAAACCATCTAGTTAAACTGGTGCAAAAAGCCACATGAAACTGATTTTTGTGTAAGAGAGGCCTTTTGTTTTATTGTTTATTTTAACTCAGTTTGGAACAGGTTTAACTAAACCAGTGATAGCTGCCTTTAAACCAGGGGTCTCAAGGTCCCGGCCTGCGGGCCATCTGTGGCCCAAGAACCTCCCCACTGCGGCCTGTGGAGGAGAAACGCATGCAGACACGCTGCCAGCAATGTTTGCTGCAGGCGCGGCCCCTGCAGCTTCCATTGGCTGGGGGAGAGGGACAGAGATACCATCACTAATGGCTGGGCAGAGTCAGCCATGGAGGCAGCATCATTAGTTGCCGGGCAGAATCAGCCATGGAGGCAGCATCATTAGTTGCCGGGCAGAGTCAGCCATCGAGGCAGCATCACGTTTTTCCACAATGAATATAAACAAGTCAAAATACCGAACACAACTATCTGATGCACACCTTGCTGTAATCCTGAAGGTTTCAACTGCACAGTCACTGAGGCCAAACATCAGCAAACTGACAGAACTGAAGCATTGCCAGGTGTCTGGCAAACACTAAAAACTCTCTGGCAGGCGAAGAATTGTCTAAAGTTGCATAACAGTTTTATTATTTCTAAGAAACTCAAAATAAAAAAATACAATATAAACGTTTTCTTTTCTGAACACCATCTTCAGTGACACTAGTGGCCCACTGGGAGGATTTGAGGACTGGCACTGGCCCTAAGGTAAATTGAGTTTGAGACCCCTGCTTTAAACGGATGTAGGAGCGTCCACATAGGAGTTCGCACTCATCTAAATAAACTGGATTAAAAACCAATTTAATTTAAACTGATACAACTTTCCCATGCAGAGAAGGCCAGAGGCTCTAAGGCCTGGTCTACACTTAAAATGTAGATTGACACAGCTATGTCACTCAGGGGTGTGAAGAATTACAATAGAGTGCTTCTATTGAGCTAGCTCCTGTTGCTTGGGAAGGTGGATTACCTACAGCAATGGGAAACCCTGCCATCGCTTTAGTCTGCATCTGCACTATGGGGTTGCAGCGACATAGCTAGAGTGCCACTGTAGCCCCCCTAGTGTAGGAAAGCCCTAAGTCACATTCTGGCAGCCTCGTTGTGAAAAGGCACCAGGAGCTGCTTGGCAGCTCTGCCTGGGGAGATCATGGTGTATTTATTACCTAACTGAATATTATCTCATTCTTTGGTGAGCAGTGGAAGCTGAGACCAAAAGGGTGAAATCCAACAAGGTTTATTAAGACAACAATGAAGCAACACCCATATTTTCACTTCCTGTTTCCTGTTGGCTTCTAAACAAAGACTACAGCTCTCAGCAATCAATGCTGGATCTAGCAACACCACATTTCCCTCGTCTTAGAACAAACTCAATCTTACGGCAGTAATACTAATCCAATAACCTGCTACTATAATAAACATAAATTATGTAATTAGCAAATAAACAATAACTAAGAAGTAGTTATGTAACTGTAATTAGAATTCTAGTTATAATAGAAGACTGTTCCTTTAATAATTACAGAACACAGTCTCTAGCCAATACAGCATGCTGTCAGACTCTGACAGCATGTTCGTCAGGCCCAATATCCTGTCAGTTATCCTGTATTGTCAGCAGCAAAGGGCTAGTTAGATAGTCTGAAACATTGCACTATGTCTTAGTAAGCAGGGGCAAGATGAATAGTGCTCCAGACTGACCATCTGACAGCTTGTAAGCGTGAGGTCCTTGTGACGGGGTCCCTGGGGTGCAACATGGACTGTGGGACCACTGAGCCCTCTGTCCCTCCAACATGGGGTGCCCCTCACACTGTGATGCTGTGTCAAGCCACATACCCCTGGCAGGCACTACCCTTACACAGCCATCCATAGACAGCAACACACCCAGCTGAGTTACATGAATGCTTCTCCCAGTCATTCATGAACCAACAATAGGGAGGCTCCAGCCAATTCCCCCCCAGCTCCCCAGCCAATTCCCCCCAGCTCCCCAGCCTTGCACCCCAGAGCTGTACCATCTTGCCCTGGTCAGAAGCCTAACCAGAATAAGTTCATTACCCAGACTGCCCCTGCTTCGATGTAAACTGAGCTGAGATTTCCCAAGCACTTCAACCAAACCACACTGTTTTAGGTAAAATATAAACTACAGAAAGATATATTTTAAGTGATTATAGGTAGCGAATGTAGAGATCAAAGTTGGTTACCTAAGAAATAAAAGTAAATTCACAATCTGAGTTCTATAAACTAAACAGGATAGTATAGTTCCTCAATACACAGGCTGGGACTCTTTTCCAGCCTGAAACCGCCCTCCCACATACAAAGTCTTTGTCCTCCAAACATGTTTCCAGGTGTTGAGTTGTGGGGGGGAGTGAGGCCAAGTGATGATGTCACTTCCCCTCTTTTATAGTTTCTTCCAGCTTGTTGGAAAAATCCTTTGCTGTGGTGTGGGGATCAGGTAGTCTCCATTGGTCAAGCAGTCTCCATTGTCTACGTGTTCTCTCTGAGAAGTTTCCATTGTATACAGTTTCTGAGATCCTTTCCTTGATGGGTGTTGATGAGCCATTAACCCCTGTCTGCCTCCTCCATTGTTGCACCTGAAAGGTTGGTTGTGAGTGTTCCCAACCTCACAACATATTTCAGTAACACATACATAGAAAAACTTCATAACTTCCTATACCATGATAGCACATACAATCCAACAGGATATTAATGTTCAACAGATCAAGACTTTACAAACTTTGTACAAAACGTATCATAATTCTATGACAGTGATGAATATGGGAGTTCCAGAGTGCTACTCTGAGGTACAGAGTGTCATAGTCCTTTTTAGAAACAATTTTCAGTGGGGAAGTGAACCTGGGTTCTCCTTTTCCTAACATTCCAGGTTTTCATACTTCTATAAACAAGCCACATTTGAATTTCAGTTCCCTGACCCCACAGCATTTATCTGCATCTTATATTTTTGTGGTTTTCATTGAACTGTTTGTCTGATATCCGGCAGCAATGATATATCAGATATAGGCCCGTGTAATCCAGCAATGTTTAATTTAGTATGCATCTCTCTACCGTGCAATAATTCAGCAGGTGACTTTTGTGTTGTGGCATGGCATGTAGCCCTGTAGATTTAAAAGTAATCGTAGTGAAGGTTGTCCACACTTTTCTTTCCAGCATAGCTGTCTCCAGACTGTCTTTCAAACTTCTATGGAATTGTTCAATTTCTCAATCAATTTGATTGTAATACATGATTATTTTCTACATGTAATGTTAAAGTGTCATAGAATCGTAGAAGATTAGGGTTGGAAGAGACTTCAGAAGGTCATCTAGTCCAACCCCCTGCTCAAAGCAGGACCAATCCCCAACTAAATCATCCCAGCCAGGGCTTTGTCAAGCTGGTCCTTACAAACCTCTATGGATGGAGATTCTACCACCTCCCTAGGTAATGCATTCCAGTGCTTCACCACCCTCCTAGTGAAATAGTTTTTCCTAATATCCAACCAAACCTCCCCACTGCAACATGAGATGATTGCTCCTTGTTCTGTCACATGCCACCACTGAGAACAGCCGAGCTCCATCCTCTTTGGAACCCCCCTTCAGGTAGTTGAAGGCTGCTATCAAATCCTCCTTCACTCGTCTCTTCTGCAGACTAAATAACCCCAGTTCCCTCAGCCGCTCCTCGTAAGTCATGCGCCCTATCCCCCTAATCATTTTTGTTGCCCTCCGCTGGACTCTCTCCAATTTGTCCACATCCTTTCTGTAGTGGGGGTGCCCAAAACTGGACCGACCCCTGGGGCACTCCGCTTGTTGCCGGGTGCCAACTAGACATCAAGCCGTTGATCACTACCCATTGAGCCCGACGATCTAGCCAGCTTTCTATCCACCTTATAGTCTATTCATCCAATCCATACTTCTTGAACTTGCTGGCAAGAATGTGTGAGACTGCTTTGCTAAAGTCAAGCTATATCACGTCCACGACTTTCCCCATATCCACAGAGCCACTTATGTTCCCTTCTGCCAGAAAGGTTTCAAATTCCAGTGAAGAAAATTGTGTTCCATTGTCCAACACAAATTTTTCAGGTTCCCTTCCCTGCTAAAGACAATCGACATGAACTTGATGAGTGTAACAGAGATGACATATAAATATAATAATGGACATATAATATCAATGGCAAGCTTTTCCCATGTGGCATCTGGAAGAAGAACAGGCTGTAATGGTGGCACATGATCACCACCATTTTGTCATGTAACTGGCTAGTAATGCATGTTTTTACAGCTGCTTCAACCTGAGCATGCATTCTTGGCCCCAATACAGGTCACATAGACACTCTTTCATTCTGTCAGTCCCTTGATATGTATCATGTGCCAGACGTATGAATTTTGTCTGCAGTGTGTCGGGTACAATCAACCAGTCAGTACCTCATAATACCCATCCATCTAGTACAGAATTGTTTTGAGTACGCTACAGTAAAGGGGCAAAGCTGGATCAAGCATTTGGGGTTGTGTAGCCATTTTGTTATCAGCTGTTCCTGCAATCTTTGTTGAATGGGGCATGCTAAGTAAGCAGCTTTGAATTATTCTTGTGTAACGGATGTGGGGGTGCCTGCTATAAGTGCAACTACATTGTCACCATCTGTCGGCAAGGGCAGGCAGGACAAGCATCACATTTTGAATTCCCAGCCTTTATTCTGTGACATACATGAAAGACAGTAGTCTTGCTGACCATCTAGCAATCTGGCCTCCCACTCATCCAAGTCCTTTAGAAGTTAACGGTGTCGTCAAAGAGCTATGATCTGTATGCGACTTGAAAGTCTGGCCCCAGAGCTAAGTTCTCCATTTTTCCATAGTCCATAGCAAGCAAGTGCTTTCTTTTCAACAGATGAATACTTCCTCTCAGCTTCTGTAAGTGTTCTTCAAGCAAATGCAACAGTGTCCTCCATGTTGTCATCCTGGATTTGAGTAAGTGTTGCTCCCAGTCTGTAGTCTGAGGCAGGGTCAAACAATGCAAGTGCTGGACTATTTTCAATCAAATCTTTCACTGTTTCAAAACAACTTGTGCAACAGGCATCCAGGCCAAGCTCGAGATTCCCTGGAGTATGTTTGTAACGGTGACTGAAGTGTTGTTCAGAATAAACACCATGACATAAAAACTAAGAAAGCATGTAAGGTTTATGTGTCTCTTGGAGGTGGTGGTTTTTAACCACCATGATGTGGTCCAGGTCAGGTTTCAATCCGGTCTCCAAAATTATGTGCCCCAGAAATAACAACTCTGTTTGTCAGAATTGGCATTTGGCGAAATTCAGTTTCAGCCCTGCAGTTTTGATGTGGTTTAGTACTAGGGTGACCAGATGTCCCGATTTTATAGGGACCGTCCCGATTTTTGGGTCTTTTTCTTATATAGGCTCCTATTAACCCCCACCCCCTGTCCTGATTTTTCACACTTGCTGTCTGGTCACCCTATTTAGTACTGCATGGAAATGTTTTTCATGTTCCTCGCAAGTCTTCCCAAACACAATAATTTCATCCAAATAATATTCCAGGCTGAATCTTCAGAATCACTGACATTATTCTTTGGAAAATGCTGGGTGCCAATACAAGTCCGTATATGGTGCATGTTTCAAGTGGAATAGATCCTCAAGCGTAATAATGCTGTGAGATCTCTCTGTCCTCCTGTAGTATAACTTGGTAATATGCATTCTGTAGATCGAGAGTAGAAAATGTCTTTGTGTCACAAAGATCCACCAATGCTTCTTCTATGTGTGAGTGGATAGCTGTCAATCACAATGGCTTTATTAGGCTCCCTTAAATCTATGCTAAGACAAATACCTCCAGTCTTTCTCTTTATCACTACTATTGGTGAGACTCATTCAGATGATGCAATCTCTTCAATAACACCATTTTGTACTAATTTTTTAACCTCTTGTGCTACAGCATCCCTGACGGAGAATGGTAGAGAGGGAAATTCTGTCATACAGCTGTCACTTGAGGTCAAAATTTAATTTCGTGAGCAAATCCAAATGCACAGCCACTGGGGCTCCTCTGTACCATCCTCGTTAAGAGCAGAGAACAGAGTTTGTGCTGTAGTGGAGCCAGGTGGGGTAAAAGCAATGTGCCCATTGCCTGCCTACATGTTTAGTGAGGGAAACAAATCACTGTTTAGGATAGCAGTACCCCTAGGCATAGGACAGAATTCTGCCGGTACACATTATGTATCAAATGTCAGGGTTGCAGGTA
Source organism: Emys orbicularis (assembly GCF_028017835.1). Lineage (NCBI taxonomy): Eukaryota > Metazoa > Chordata > Testudines > Emydidae > Emys > Emys orbicularis. Next base: position 197,529,456 of record NC_088685.1, read on the forward strand.
GTCAACCAAGCACAGGGATGCGGTTCATCAAGTAGCACACTAGGTGTAAGCTCAGTTCAGTAACTGATACATGTCCAAAGTATTGCAAGCAAATCAATTCAGGTAGTATAGAAACTGCTGAGCCAGTGTTCAACATTCATTCCACCACCTGGGGCTTCACTCCTGCTGCAGCAGAGACATGAACAGCACACGTTATTTTATCCACAGTGTCTGTGGAGCTGCTTCCATCCACACCCAATGCAGTAACCTCTGGCATGGTAACCGCACGTACTTGTTGATTAGGATGGGTTGCTTTAGCACACCTTAGGGAAATGTCCGCTCTTTTTGCAGGCCACTGAGCTCCCTCTGCAAGCTTTCCACTATAGTCCAGGGATCGGCAACCTTTGGCACACAGCCTGCCAGGGTAAGCCCCTGGCGGGCCTGGCTGGGCTGGTTTGTTTACCTGCCACGTCCACAGGTTCGGCTGATCGCGGCTCCCACTGGCTGCGGTTCACTGTCCCAGGCCAATGGGGGCTGCAGGAAGCGGCGCAGCCCGAGGGATATGCTGGCCACCCTTCCCGCAGCCCCCATTGGCCTTGGACAGTGAACCGCGGCCAGTGGGAGCTGCGATCGGCCAAAGCAGCGGACGCGGCAGGTAAACAAACTGGCCCAGCCTGCTAGGGGCTTTCCCTGGCAGGCCACGTGCCAAAAGTTGCCGATCCCTGTGTAGTCTGTAGTGGGGTGTTACATTCACAGTGGTGACATTCTTTTCCTTGTGTGTTTTGAAATCACTGGGCATGTTACTTCTCATTTACATTGCCCTTGTAATTTTTTAGCTGCCTTGTTGTAGTCCAGATGTAGTGGTTGCACAGCTTGCATCGCACCTGCTGTTCCTGAGCTCATTATTTTCACCTCCACCATTGCTGACTCGATGTGATTAGCAATGGGTTACAGCTTTCTGCCATTTCAATTCTGGTTCAAGCAGTAGATGTTCTCTAATACGAGGCACTGCTGTTTTCTCCATGAGCCGATCTCAAATAATTTCATCTGCCATGTTGCCAAAGATCACATGTGACAATCAGTTCCCTTAAAGCAGCAATATACTGATCTGTCAATTCCCCTGGTTTCCACGCTGGTGGAATTTATAGCATGCAGCTACCACATTCACTTTAGACACACACAAAAATTAATGCAGAGAGTGCTGTATCATATTTATTATTCAGAAGGGAAGAGTGTAACATATAGCTGCCCTTCTGCTCCAAGGCACTTAAATAAGCAAAGCACATTTTCTTACTTCAGAGAGTTCTCTGTCATTAACTGCAAGGACATCATACTCAGATACTATTATCCAAGCATTAAAAGCAATTGGAAGCTCTCCAAGGCATTGAAGAAAGGGTACAGGTGGATTCAGGGGCAGGAGAGCCATCCTAGTCACCACTTTGTTGAGCAGTGGAGGCCGAGACCAAAAAAGTGAAATCCAACATCAAACAGCTCCAGAAGCAGCTGCTGCAGCAGCCCCTGGCCTCAGCACATACAGATGCGCTTACCCTTCCTGCTAGTTCTCTAACCTCAAAGACTACAGCTCCCAGAAATCAATACTGTATCTAGCAATATCATACGGGGCTCTGCTAGGCCTTGTTTGCACACTGGGGGGAGTTGGGTTGGGGACTCTCAAGTATTCATAGAATGTCCCCACAAAGCATGGCAGGGAGGCAACTGACAATTCATTCTCTAATCAAAGAATCTGCATTGCCTTTGTTGTAATAACCTGGAGCTACCCCCTCTCTGAGCCCTGAGTATTTTTCCAGGGGAAACCCCTCACTTCACACGAGTCCCAAAGTGGATTTGGATCTCAGTCAGTGTAGGTCAAAGACAAAGAAACATAATCAAAAGAAGAAATAAAAGATCTGGTCCTGCTGATGTAGATGCTGCTCTCTCTGTAGTTTCCAGCCCTTTCTAGGATGGACACTTCAAGTCATCAGAAAAGGATGTTTCTCTTTCTCCTGCACACACCCTTAGAAGTTGTGTGGCAAGAAACAAGAGCTGATTTTCAAGCATTTTTCTTCACCTTTTTATCTCCTCTTGCTGTTTTCTCCAAAATTAAAGGTCTAATAGTCTTTAAAAGTCTTTCATAGGTTCATTCACAGATTCATAGATTCCAAGGCCAGAAGGGACCATTATGATTCTGACAGCAGATCTTTTAGAAAAACAGCCAATCTTGATTTTAAAATTGCCAGTGAAGGAGACACCACCACAACCCTTGGTAAGTTGTTCCAATAGTTCTCAAACTTTTTTGTTTGGGGACCACTTGAAAATTGCTGAGGGTCTCAGCGGACCACTTAACAATCTTTCCAAAAGTTGTTGTACCATTAACTAACTATTGTAAAGTGCGTTGGATAAAAAAACACCTTAATAATAATTAACATTTTTTTTGTTCTACAAATAAAAGCACACAACTCATATTTTAATATCAGTATTGTTACCTTTCTAATGCGATGGATGTGCCTCTCTCCCCCACCACAGCCGACACAGAGCTGAGGCTGGGAAGGAGTGGGGTCTCTCCCGCACCACAGCAGCCACAGAGCTGGGACTGGGAAGGAGGGGGGTCTCTCCCCGGCCCCAGCAGCCAGAGAGCTGAGGCTGGGAAGGAGGGCCTTCCCTCCCCAGCAGCCGCAGCCCTGGAGCTGGGGAAAGTCGCCTTTCTCTGGCCGCTGCAGCCCTGTACGTCCCAAATTCCTCCCACCTCCTCTTCTCACCCCACTGCCCCCCTCCCACTTACCCCCTATTCCCCCCAAGGCCACAACCTCACCTTACATGTGTGTCTTCTCCAGGGTCCAGGCACCTAATTAGTGGAGTCACGCCTGGGTGGGTGGCCCTTCATTCTCTCATGTGCGGCCTTAGAGGGAACTATCTGTGGACCACCTGAATGGAGCTCGCGGACCACAATTTGAGAACCACTGCAATAGTTAATTACTCTCACTATTAAAAAATTATGCCTTATTTCCAGTCTGAATTTCTCTAGCTTCGACTTCCTGCCATTAGCTTGTGTTACACCTTTCTCTGCTAGACTGAAGAGCCATTATCAAATATTTGTTCCCATGTAGGTACTTATAGATTTTCTCACAGTTCTTGCACAACAAAGATGTGAAAAGAACACCCAGAGTGTGGAGAGACACACATTGAAATCTGTCAGCTTATGCCCAGGGCATAGGCTCCTGAACAACTGATGGGAAATAACTGGCAGATAGAAGTGAATTCTGGATACTCGCATGAAAATGAGACACATCAAGTTCCACATCAAAATTAATTATTATTCTGCTGGGAATTCAAATTAGCAGCCCAAGTTACTGACCTGTCACCTTCAGTTCCAGAGTGGCTTCCGCATAAAATCTGCTTGATCGGAAGAAACAGTTAAACTGCCCAGGGTCAGAGGGGGTGATGTTGCGTATACGCAGGACAACGCTTCCATCCACAATACCATCCTTCAGCAGCTCTGTTCTTCCCTGATAATTTGGTATTTGCTGCTCAGCCTGATCTTTTCCATCCTGATACAGATGGACAGGTTCAGAGAACTTGGATCGGTACCAGCGCACCTCCATCTCCTGAGCACTTGTGTTACGGAAGAGGTGACAGGGTAACAGGGCATCTTCACCTGCAGAGACCATGATGGGATGATCAGGTCCAATCACCTTGAAATTCACTGTTAAAGGAACCAAGACACACAGAAAATTAGACCAGAGGGGAGCTGGATTGCTTTCATAGGTAATGAATGGTGATCTCTCACAACTGCCTAGGCTGCAACTTGACCAGCTAAAACTGAGCTAATGGTGTCTCACTGTATCTGCACTGGAAAACAGGTCAAGTTAGGACAGGCTTAGCTAGCACATGTTAGCTAACCCTTGAGCTAAACTCAGCCACTTTTCCTAGTCAATACCAATCCAGAGAGAATTAAAAAATGGGTGATCTCTGTCTCTAAATGTTGTGAGCTGGTTAATGGCTGAAACCAGAACAATTAACCTGTGGAAGACTGTTTGCTAGACTGGAACCGAGGCAGGTGGCCTCTAGAGAGAAGGATGATACAGAACACCTGAAAGGAGAGGCTGTGTCTGTGACATGCTGTGGAGCTTAAGGCCTGGTCTACATGGGAAAGTTTTACTGGTTATGCAGGTGTAATTATACTGGTATAACTCCTATGTGGACCCCCTTATTCTGGTATAATAGTGACCTTTTTCAGTTTGCCTTAAACCCCTTCCCCAGTGACAAGCTAAACTGAAAAAAAAAAAGTACTTTGTTTTATATTTGTAACTTGCTATGTATCCTTTCAAATATAGATATTTGAAAAACAATAAAATATAGTACAAAATCCTTCTTTACCCCTTCCACTTATGACATTCTCTGCTTGGTAGCACATCACACAAAATGAATTTACAGCATGTGTCAGTCACATTCAGTTCAAATCACTCTGTTTCATATATTTGACTTATTTGTGTAATGTGCAATTCAAACTTTTGCATCATAGATTCATAGATTCCAAGGCCAGAAGTGATCATCTAGTCTGATCTCCTGTGTAACACAGGTCACAGAACTTCCTTGTATTTCACACTGGTGACACCCCTGCTGGAATTCTGTGTCCAGTCCTGGTTCTCACAATTCAAGAAGGATGTTGATAAATTGGAGCGGGTTCAGAGAAGAGCTATGAGAAGATTAAGGAATGACTTGATAATGAGCTCAATTTAGCAGAGAAAGCTATAACACAATCCAATGGCTGGTACAGGAGCCAGCAAAAATAAGTAAATAAATAAATAAGAGGTGAAAACAGGGGAGTTTGAGTGGGAGTTCAGTGGGAGGAGAAGGAAGGAGGCAAGCACCTATTCCATAGGGAACAGTGAGTGAGTTTTTGTAGTTTTGTGTGGGTTTTTTTCTTTTTTTTTTCTTCTTTTTTCTTCAGTTTGCAGAGGCTGGTAGGGCATAGTTTTTTGTGAGAGAAGCAGAGTTCAGATTAGGGGGCAGGGTTTCCCTGATTAGGCAGTGGGGCTTCTCTGATTGGGGGTCTATAAAGGCACCCAAGCAGCCATCCAGTGGCACAGGAACCAGCAAACAGAGCTGAAAACAGGGGCGTTTGAGTGGGAGGTTGGGGAAGGGAGTGTGTAGTGGTCTGTTTTTGCTTTGGTGTTTATTTGGGGGGGGGGGGGTTGTTTGGGGATTTGTTATTTTCTCCTTGACAGGAGCTTAGGCGGGAAGGCTGTGACAGATACAGAGGCAGCAATGGTAATGAGACAAGGAATGGGTGAGACAATGAAGACAATCAGATGTGGAAGCTGCAGGATGTAAATTATCCGGAAGCGGGTACACAAAAAGAGCTTGGTTTGTATGAAGTGCCGCCTGTTAGACTAGATTGAAGAGAAGATCAGAGGCTTGGAGATGCAAGTGGAAACTATGGTTGTTGAGTTTTGACGGGGATTCAAGCAGATGGTGGAGGGAAAACAAGAGAAGGCTGAAGGGAAAAGTCAAGACAGGCAGATGCAAGCTGCACTGATGAACTCTGAGGGGAAACTGCTGGGTGAGGAATGCGGCCACTGGAAGCATGTGACTATGAGAACCAGGCAGAGGGAAAGACTGGCTAATGAAGGAGAAATAGAGCTCAGGAATAGGTTTGCTGAGTTGGAAAATGAAGAAGGGGCACAGCAGGCAGTCACAGAAGGTGGGAGGTCAAGGAAGAAGAGAAGAACGGCTAGTCCTATAAGAAGAGGGGAAGGATACAGGATGACTCACAAAAGATTGCAAGTGTGAACAAAAGACAAGAGGACTTGCAATCAGAAGGAACAGGAGGAAGCAGGGCCGGCTCCAGGCACCAGCACAGCAAGCTGGTGCTTGGGGCGGCTCATGGAAGGGGGTGGCACGTCCGGCTCTTCAGCGGCAATTCAGCGGCAGGTCCCTCAGTCCCTCTTGGAGGGAAGGACCTGCCGCCGAATTGCCGCCGAAGAATGAAGCGGCGCGGTGGGGCTGCCGCCGAAGTGCCGCCAATCGTGATCGCGGCTTTTTTTTTTTTTTTTCCCGCCGCTTAGGGTGGCAAAAACCCTGGAGCTGGCCCTGGGAGGAAGGCCAGAAAATCACAACAAAACCAAGAAAAGCAAGGTCTACATGACTGGGGACTCCCTACTAAGAAGAACAGACAGGCCTGTCACCAGAGCTGATCCGGAGAACAGACGAATGTGCTGTCTGCCAGGAGTTAAGTTACAGAATGTGGACCGGAGGCTGAAAAGAATTCTAATGGAAGCAGTAAAGAATTAACTGATTGTCCTTCACATGGGGAACAAATGATACTGCTAGATTCTCACTGAAATGCACCAAAGGAGACTAGGCCAAGCTGGGGAAGACACTTAAAGAAATGGAGGCTCAGGTGATCTTCAGTGGGATTCTGCCTGGCCCTAGAGGAGGAGAGTGAAGGCAAGACAAGATTATGATGATCAACAGATGGCTCAGGCAGTGGTGCTACAAGGAGGGTTTGGGGATATTTCATGACTGGGATGCATTCACGGACAGAGGACTGTTCTCATGGGATGGACTCCACCTGAATAGGGAGGGAAATAGACTGGAGGATGGCACAGCTGATTAAAAGAGCTTTAAACTAGGACCTCGGGGGGAGACTGCTGGGAGATGCTCATGTAATCCTCATGCCTTATTCTAATATTGACCGGCAGGAAAGTCAAGAGAGAATACTCCAGTGGGGAAAGGAAGAGCAGTATGTAGGAGAATGGACAGTAAGAGGAAAGATAGTGCCAATACCAATGAAGCTAACAGTAAGGTAGGCAATACTGTAAGTAGAATAATTGTACTCAATCGGGTGAGGAATCTGAGTGAAGCCAAGCAGCAACAGTTAAGATGTTTGTACACCAATGCAAGGAGCCTGGGTAACAAAATAGAGGAACTAGAACTACCAGTGCAGGAAGTGAAACCAGATATTATAGGGTTAACAGAAACATGATGGAATAGTAGTCATGAGTCGAGTACAGGAACTGAAGGGTACGTGCCGTTCAGGAAAGACAGAAATAAAGGCAAAGGTGGTGGAGTAGAATCGTATATTAATAAGGAGTTAAACTGTACAGAAATCAGAAGTGATGGAATGCATAAAACAGAGTCTGTTTGGGTCAAAATCACTTTGGAGAAGAAAGCTACCAGAGGCTCCCCTGGATAGTGCTTGGGGTATGCTAGAGACCCCCTCCCCCCACACATCTGATTTGGATATGGATAGAGACCTTTTTATGATTATGGGAGACTTTAACTTCCCAGATATAGATTGGAGGACAAGTGCTACTAATAATAGTGGGGCCCAGATTTTCCTGGATGTGATAGCTGATGGATTTCTTCACCAAATAGCCACCAAACCAAAAGAGCTGATGCTATTTTAGATTTGGCATTCATGAGTAGTGAGGACCTCTTAGAACAGCTAGTTGTAGGAGACAACCTTGGTTCAAGTGATCATTAGCTAATTCAGTTTAAACTAAATGGAAAGATAAAAAATAGATCTGCAATTAGGGTTCTTAATTTCAAAAGAGCAAATTAAAAAAAGTAAGGGAATTAGGGAACTGGACTAGACTGAGGAACTCAAGGATCTGACTGTGGAGGAGGCTTGGAATTACTTTAAGTCAAAGTTGCAGAAACTATCTGAAGCCTGAATCTCAAGCAAGGGGAAACATTTGTAGGGAAGGGTTACAGACCAAGTTGGATGAGCAAGCATCTCAAACTATTAAGAGAAAGCAAAAAACCAACAAGGAATGGAAGATGGGATGGATCAGTGTGACACTCTTTACCTCAAATTAGCACACTGGACCCCTCATATTCACTATTATCATGTGATTATGGTTTGTTTTGTAAAAAGTATGCCTTGTGAAGTATCATTTTAAAAGTGTGGATCTGTTGGACCTTAATATGCTGTGGATTTTATGTACTATCATTGTATGTGAAGTTATGAAGTATTGCTATACATGTTACTGAAATATGTTATGAGGTTGAGAGATGCCCACAGCTGGACTTTCAGTAGGGACAAAGAAGCCGCCATCGCTGGCCAGACAGGTGTTAATGGCTCATCAACACCCAGCCTTCTATCTCAGAGACTTCTTGTAGAAGGCACATATGCAATGGGGCAACCTAACTCACGTTACAGCAAGGATCTTTCTAGCATCCTGAAGAAAGCATAAAAGAGAGACAGTGACATCATCTCTTGGCCTCTCTCCCCGCCACCTCCATCTCAACACCTGGAAGATCGTCTGGAAGAGAATGGTCCCAGGCTGGAAGGGTGTCCAGTCCGTGTATTAAGGAACTGTAAGCTACCTGTAGGATCTGTTAGGGTGAGAGACAACTTGATTCAAATCTTACTTAGTCTGTTAAAGTTAAAATTTAGACTGCATTTCTATATTTATTACTTAGGTAACCAACTTTGATTTCTATGCCTGCTACTTATAATCACTTAAAATCGTAGTTAGCCTTTTTTGCATCTCCATCACATTGTTGACTCATATTTAAGGCTAAGATTTTGGTATGGGTATTTTACTAAAAGTCACGGGCAGGCTGTGGGCAATAAACAATAAATCATGGAAGCCCAAGCCCCGCTATATGGGGCTGGAGCCTGAGCTCCACCTCCCAGGGCTGAAGCCTTAGCTCTGCCGCCCGGAGCTGAATCATAATTTTCAGGAAGTCATGGAGGTCCCATAAAATCATGGAATCCATGACCTCCATGACTGACTCATAGCCTTATTCATATTCAATCGGTGATCCACTGTAAGCCCCGGATCCTTTTCAGCAGTGTTACCATCTAGTCATTTATTTGCCATTTTGTAGCTGTGCGTTTGATTTTTCCTTCCTTGGTGAAGTGCTTTGAACTTGTCTTTATTGAAATCCATCCCGTTGATTTCGGACCAATTCTCCAATTTGTCCAGGTCATTTGGAATTCTTATCCTGTCTTCCAGAGTTGTAGCAACCTCTCCCAGCTTGGTGTCATCTGCAAATTTTATCAGCATACGCTCCAGTTCATTATCCAAGTCATTAATAAAAATATTCAATAGTGATAGGTAGAGTCGCAAAAGATTAAGATGAGACAGGAGGAAAGTTTAAGGTGAAATATGATGTAAAAGTCCACTGAGTACAGGTTACACTGAGACCAAGGGGAGTAAAAAGGGAGAAAAATCAATATCTTCCCCTGCCCCCCCCAAAAAGATTTTCTTTCTCAAATTTACATAAAATGCTCTTATTATGAATTGTTTCAAAATAACAAAAGATCAATGGTATTAAAACTGTTGAGAGAAAGTAGAAGACACTCTGTGACAAGAGGCTTCCTACCTGATTCCAATGTAGAAACATGGACCGTAAAAAAGAAAAGGAGGTAACTGGACAGAGAGGGGTTGCCCATGGCACAATGCGAGTGGAAGGAAATCCTCATCTTCATTGTAACTTGATTCACACACAAGAAAGGAAAAGAAAAAACAAATTCCAAGTGAGCAACGTGCTGTAATTTGGGATACAAATTCATTGAGCACAATGTGAACCCTAGGACATGTGCTAATTAATAATTGCATCAAAATGTGCGTGTTTGCTACTGTTTTTGTCAAAAGACAGGTTACAAGACATAGCAAAACTCGGCTTCACTGTTCACCATCTCAAATTACAGTCCAATATTCTGGACAAAGGCCTTAATACTAGCATTTGCAAAATTCATTGAAAAATATCACAAAAATCACTAACTTTTTGGTTGTAAAATTACAAAGAGAAAGTAGCCAAGAAGAACAAATGTATTTTGTATCTGTTTTTATAATGCAGTGTGAGAAAAGGCATTGCAATTTCTGGGTCTGGGTCACGTGGATAAATACAGAGCATCTAAAGTCATTAGTGAAGCTTTTCAAGTGGAAAAAGGAGCATTTTAAAAACAAATTAAAGGATGAGAACTTCCTGCCACGTACCTCATGAGCCCAGGAGAAACTTCCCAGCAGTTACAGGATCACTGGGACATTTCTAGCTTCTCACAGTCAGTGAAATGGACCCTTAGTCCGGGAGGTGCCTTACAATGAAAGAATTCAAGTTATAGTATAAAGCAAAAATAATTTAGGAAAAGAGAATCAGTTCAGTATCATCTGTCCTTGTGCACTTTTATGGTGATGTTTTTTAAACAGCAGCAGAATTTACTCTTTTCTCCTGCATGTAGCAAGGCTGAAGATGCAAGTGAAATTGTAAAGCAGAAAGCCACCATTAGCATTTAGCTGGTGATATGAAATTAAAGAGTCCTTATGGAAATCTGCACACAGCAATGTGCTTATCCTCTCAGACCCAGCCGGCTTAGCCTCATACACATCCCGGTTGGAGCAGAGTCATTCCCACTGTGGAAGAGGCTGCTTCATCCCAGTATGATGGAGTGATGATAGTCACTCCATAGTTTAAGACTCTAATAGTTTCCTTTATAACCCTGATTTTTGACCCTACATCTATAAACTACAGGAAGATCCTATCAGCCTCAAAATTGGAACCTTAAATCTGGGGCTGAAGTAAACTATTTCTACCAAATTTGATGTGAATTGGACAAGTGGTTGCTGAATTATAACACCCTGGAAAGGAGGGGTCACCAAAGTTAAAAATCTTTTTTGCTGCTTTAAAGCATAAAGAACAAACACAACCACCCATTTTCTTATGGCTCCCTGGCCCCTCTGCTCCCTGGCCCCTCTACAGCAGAGGTTCAGGGGCTGCCCCACATATGCGATCCCTGGCCCAGCGCCCTAACCCTCTGAACATTCTGCTTTACGAGACTTGCCCAATGCTCGGCTCTTCCTGCAGCCTCTTGCCCCGTTCACGTGGCTGGGCAGGGGTAGCTCCATTGCACAGACAGCATAGCTAAGCACATAGATTTGGCACAGTCATTCCAAAAGGCAATGGCTAAGTGGGAGTGACTTGGGTCTGCCCCAGGAGAGACTGACCTTCTCTTCCTAACTCTGCTGGAAGTGAGCTTGAGCAGTGTCTCTGGTCCTCAGTTACCGCCTCTGTTAGAAGTGGGAGAACGGTACTTGTTGGCCTCCTAGGATAGGGACATGGGGTGGTATTCACAAAGGTACTTCGGTGCCTGAGTCCCATTTTTAGGCACTGCTGAGACCCACAAAACTGCTGCTTGGCTGCTGCCCAACCCTGTAGGTGCCTTAGCTCACTTGGCTGCTTAGTGCCTAAGTTTCTGCAGCACAAATTCCCTACGTGCCTAAGTCTTTGCCTCCATGCATGTGCTCTGCTGCCTCCCTCTAGGTTTCCAGATGCCTCTCCCCTGCCTAACCCCCAAATGTGTCCTTTATAAACAATTGATTAATATGGAGCTTCCCTGAAAGTTTTATTACTGGGGGCAGGAATAATTAACAATCAAACCCAGTGTCTTCATTTTAATTTCAAGGGTCAGTTTCCATATTATTCTAAATAAGGAGGATTTTTGGTCACATATTTGCAGATTTACTATGAAACAAGCGATTTTCTGTCTTTATTGAGAACCTCTATGCTTTGCCCTAGGGAGAAGGCTAATGAAAAAGAAAAGCAAACAGGGTGAGGCAGTGAAGTAGCTTCCTGCTCTGTAAAGCCTCCATCACACACAGCACATGCTAGTCAAGGGCTGTTAGAAAGAGTTCTTGGTTTCCCAGTTTGTAATCCAGGGATGACAACACACTCCTGCCTTTGAACCTGTGAAGGAAAAGCCCTGCAGAGGGGCTCAACCGGTCATGCTGATGGTGCCAACACTTGACCCCAATTCCCTGCACAGCTTTGATGGCTGCTTGTTTTGGTGCCCTTAGGAGCCTCAACTGCTAATGAACAGCGCCCGGACACTTGTTTGTGCTGCAGACTTTGTGGAGAGTGATTCCCAAGGGCTCTGGGCTCAGAGGGCAGCAGCGTGGCCTGTACATGACTGGGCCCATAGAGCAGTGGTTCTCAAACTTTTGTACTAGTGACCCCTTTCACATCGCAAGCCTCTGAGTGCGACGCCCATTATAAATTAAAAACGTTTGTATACATTTAACACTATTATAAATGCTGGAGGCAAAGCAGGGTTTGGGGTGGAGGCTGACAGCTTCCAACCCCCCATATAATAACCTCCCGACCCCCAGTTTGAGGACCCCTGCCCTAGAGGGTCTGGCTGGGCTGGTGCAAGCCCTGGTGCACTCGAGCAGGGCCCCACACAGGCGCTGGGTGTTCCCAGGCCAGGGCCTGGCCCAGCCCCTGGGGAACGGGCAGCGCAGGCAGTACAGCCAGATGAGCCCACGGGGTGGCTCCCTGGCACTGCCAGGCCGCAGCTGCGGGGTCTAGGGCGCCGCCGATCCCCCAAGAGCCGCAAACGGAGCTCGCAGGGGGAACTAGAGGTTATATTGCTCCGGTGCTCTCTCTATTAGAGTCTAACCTGGAACAGTGACCGGAAGTTATGTTGCCCCAGTGCGCTCAATATTAGAGTCCAACTGGGAACAGTGACCGGAAGTGACAGCACTCAGTAACCCCTCTAACAGATTCCCAACGGGAACAGTGGGCGGAGGTTGCTCCTCTTCCATACCTGGGGGATTGGGAGCTAGTGGAGAGGGGGAGGCCTGGCGGCATTGAGACGGGGGGCACCTGGCAGGTATTGGGGCGTGGGGGGAGTGAGGAGGGGCGGCGTGGGGGGGTCCGTGCTGCAGTGCAGCAAGCTGGACCCTGCACCCCCGCGCGCACTGGGGATGGTGCAGAGCGGCGCTCGGGACAGGGAGACATCTCCCGGGGGGGGGGCTTCCCAGCAAGGGTGGCCCCTCCCCAGCGTCACAGTAGCTTTCGCTTTCGGCCTCGCACCACCGGCCCCTCGCTCTAGAAATGGGAAGGCGGGGCCCGGCTTGGCAGCAGCTAATGGGAGATGGAGGCATGGGAGACACTACATCTCCCATGGTGCCATGGGGCCCGCAGTGGCTGATGGGAGATGGAGGCAGGGGAGACACTACATCTCCCATGATGCATTGCCTCACTCCCCACCCTGCTGCTTCTTGCAGGGGTAGCCTCACAGGGTTATCGAGCTATGGCCCTGGGATTTCCCCTCCCCTGCCTAGAGCCCCCCAACCCCAGGCTCCGTAGGGTTTGCAGGTGGGGTCAGGGCCGGCTCTAGATTTTTTGCTGCCCCAAGCAAAAAAATTTTTGGCTGCCAACCCCCACCCCCCTCACCAGCCCTGAGCTCTCTCTCTCTCTCTCTCCCCTCCCCCCCCACCACTGCACCCTCCTGCCGCCCCAGCCCTGGGTCACTGGTAACTCGCTCCCAGGGCGGGTCATTCAGCAGGAATTTTGGATGTGCACAGAACACAGACAGGATTGGTTCCCATATGGTAACAGAACTGCAGTAAAGTGGAACAATTTTCAGCTTGTGTGACTGGAGGATATCTGGATGCATATTATAAGACTGTCCTACATAAATGAGGAAAAGTTGAGGTGCCTTTATTATTCTTTTGTTCCATTCTTTGTTTCTATGGGGAATTTGCCAATGCAATATTACTGTTTTCCTTTCAAAGAAATAAAACTAAAACTAAAAAAAAAAAAACTAAAAAAACAAGCAATGGCTGTTGAAAATAGCAATTTCAGTCCTAATAACCACTGGGAAGCATTTCTTGCTCAATTTATTCTACTTTTTCTATAGCAAGTTACAGTGGATCAGTATATTTGATTTGGGAGAAATGAAGTAACAGCTGCCCAAACTGCGCTTGAGCACTCCTGAATTTTGAGGGTGTTCAAATCTGGAAGGCAGGTGCTAGATTCCCTTTCTGAATATTAGCTATATCTGGAAAAGAAAAGTCAATTTCTGCTTCCATGGCTCAGAAGTGTAAATCCTCCTACGTGCCTGGTACTGTATCTAAAGCTGCCCAGGTCCTAGTAGAGCCTCCCCTCCCTTACTTTTCCGTTTAAATTCTAGTGGGATCCACGTACCTCCCTTGCTAGGCTTCAGATAGAGAGGTGCACTGTCCATTTAGTCCACCCAATTCTTTCTTTGGGGGAGAGCCCAGGGCTGGGGTGGCAGGAGGTGCGGGGGGGGGGGAAGCCCAGGGCTGGGGCAGCAGGAGGTGCGGGGGGGGGGAGAGCCCAGGGCTGGGGCAGCAGGAGGTGCAGGTGGGGACCAGAGCTGGGGCAGCAGAGGGTGCGGGTGTGGGGGGGAAGAGCCCAGGGCTGGGGCGGCAGCAGATGTGGATGGGGGCCAGTGCTGGGGCGGCAGGAGGTGTGGGTGCAGGGGGGGGGGAAGAGCCCAGGGCTGGGGTGGCAGGAGATGCAGGTGGGGGGAGAGCCCAGGGCTGGGGCAGCAGGGGGGTGCAGATGGGGGCCAGAGCTGGGGCAGCAGGGGGTGTGGGCGGGGGAGAGTCCAGGGCGGGGGCAACATGGGGGTGCGGGGGGAGCGCTGGGGTTGGGGGGCAGCAAAAAACCTAGAGCTGGCTCTGCCCCTACCATTCACAGCAAGCTGCAGCGTGAGGTTTCAGTTCCACACTCCTTCCCCCTCCCTTTCCTGTTAATTGCGGCTGAGGGAATGCTGGGAAATGTAGTTCTTTCCCTGCTCCAGGGCTGGCTCTATAGGCAGGGAGCTAACTAAGGAACTACAGCTCCCAGGGCCCCCTGTTGGTTCTCAGCTCCCATGCTGGATTCTTGTGCCCCTGCAAATTTGCCGCCCCAAGCAACTGCTTGCTTTGCTGGTGCCTAGAGCCGACCCTGGGTGGGGTGCCCTGGGAGATTGGGGTCAGGGGAAGATGGGAGGATTGGCGGGTGGAGGGGGGCTGGAGAGCTGCAGCAACCAAGGCAGTGAAGGTGGCCACTCACATGTTCCCAGAATGCCGAGGGACAGGACGGGGACGTAATATCTATTATTGGAATAAATTCTTTTGGGGAGAGAGACAAGCTTTTGAGCCAGGCAGAGCTCTTCTAAAGGACTGGTAAAGGTGCTCAGAGTGTCACAGCTAAATACCAGGTGGAGTCCTCTACCCAGAACACCAGCCATTCCAGTGCTTCTGGGTACAGCGTGGACCCATCCGCACCCGTATTACCAACCCTAGTGCCTAACCCAGAGGTGGTGCCACCAGGGGGCACTGCCACAGTGGTGGGGGTTTACACAGGCCACTGCCCTAAATGACCACCAGGGGTCACACAGAGTGCACTGTGTTATTTGGCCACCAGATGTCACAGCCCAACAGGTGGGGTACACACAGGTCACTACCACAACTGACCGCCTGAGAGCACTGCAGCGGTGGTGGGGAATATGTTCAGGGCACTGCCTTGCCTGGCCACCAGGGGGCACTGCCGCAATGGTTGTCGGGGGAGGTAATTCACACAGGCCACTGCCCTACCTGGCACCAGAGGTCACACAGCATGCACTATGTTATCTACCAGGGGTCACTAATGCAGTGGTGGGATGGGAATCCATGCAGGGCACTGCCACGGTGGTGGTGGTGGTGGCGTTCACACAGGCCAGTGCCCTTAGTGGCCACCAGAGGCCACATAGCATGGACTGTTTTGTCCGGCTCCCAGGGGGTCACTACTGCAATGATGGGGTGGGAATACATGCAGGCTCTGCCTCTCCTGGCCACTAGGTGGCAGTGCCACAATGGTGTGGGGCAGATACATATAGGGCACTGCCAAACCATGCCACTTGGGGGGACAGTCCTCCAATTGATGGAGATACACAGAGAGCAGTGCCCCAGCTGGCCAGCAGAGGTCACTATCTGTGTGTGGGGGGTAATAACCGGAGGGCACTGCCTCACTTAGCCACCAGGGGTCACTGCCCAAATGGAGGAGAAACACACAGTGCCCTGTCCCAGCTGGCCAGCAATGGTCACTGCCTCCTTTGGGGGCATATACACAGGGTACTGCCCCATTTTGGCATCAGTGGACAAGTCCCCATTGCGGAGCGGTGATACACACCGGGAACAAGGGTCACTGCCACATTACCCAGGGTACTGCCCGACCTGACCACCTAGGATCACTGCCACCTTGGGGTGGGTTGGGGAATACACCTAAGGCACTACCCCACCTGGCCAACAGGAGTCCCTGAGTTGAGGGTGGGATACACAGAGGGCACCGCCCCAGTGGGTGAGATATACACAGGACACTGCCTCACCTGGACACCAGGGGTCACTGCCACAATTGTGGGGGTGGATCAAACAGGTAATTGCCCTCAGTGGCCACCAGGGGTCGCTGCAGAAATGGTGGGGTGTGGGTGGGGGTAATATATACAGGGCGTTGCCCCATCTGGCCACCAGGGGTCACTGCTCCAACAGGGAGGCACCTCCAGGGCACTTGCTTGCCAGGCCACCAGGGGTCACTGTCACAGTGGTTGTGGTTCTTAGCATATGCGCAACCTGCCTCAGGTGGCACATGACCAGGATTCATCACTGAATTTGGTCCGGTGGTTGGATCATTAGATTCCCTGGTCCGGGCTGGGCACTCACGGGGCGTGTGACATGCCCGCTGATCCATGTCCTGCAGTGGGGGTGGTGGGGATGCACATAGGACACTGCCACACCTGGACACCACATGGAGATACACAAAGGGCACTATCCCACTTGGCCAGCAAGGGTCACTGTCCCAATGGGAGAGTTATTCACCATGTACTGCCCAACCTGGTCACCAGGGGGCATTGCACCATGGCACACCCCCACTGAGTGTGGTGGAGTGTGTCCATGTGTTATTCTGCACTTTAAGAAACAAGCCCAATGCCACTGGTTGTCACAGATCAATTTTATTTACATTTGGGATGAAGAAGTTACAATCTCCATCTTGCCATGCACCTGTCCTAAGCCGGCGCAGTGTCCCTGAGGAGAGCAGCTGCCCCAGAACATAGAGACCAAAAGGGGAAGGAGCTTTAATGGGCAGCAATGAGAAGCTGCTTAGAGACCCTGGTGAGGGGCACATGGAGCATTCATACAAAACTTTATGCAAACTCCCCACTTCATCACACATATGAGTTGTAACCAGAGTCCCTGGAGGACAAGTGAGGGGAAAAAGAACACACAGAAAATCGGCATTTCAGCAAACACAGGTGAAAAGAAACAGCACAAAGTCTCCTTCTCCCACCCCATTTCCTGCCTCCTTGCTCTCGGCAAGAAAGAACTGGAACTAGGGCTCACGCTCAGCAGGGCCGGTGGAACCACTAGGCGAACTAGGCGACCACCTAGGGCGCCAAGATTTGGGGGCGCTAAAAAGCAGTGCCTAAAAAAATTTTTTTACACTACAGCGGAGTCACATCTTACGCAGGGGTTAGGTTCTAAAGTGAGCGCGAAAGAGGAAAATCGCATATAGTGAAAATTTCCATAAAGTACAGTACACACAGTATACACTAGAACAGGGGTCCTCAACCTACACCACGCGTGCCAAAGATGGCACGTGAGCCGATTTTTTTTTTTAATGGCAGACTGTGGGTCCCAGCCGCCGCTGAGCCCGCTGCCGGCCTGGGGTTCCATTCACTCAGCCGGCAGTGGGCTGAGCGGGGCCGGCAGCAGGCCGGCGACCGGGACCCTGGCTGGCAGGTGCTGGTGGCCGGAACCCCAGACCAGCAGCGGGCTCAGCGGCAGCTGCCATTAAAAAAAAAATCGGCTCACGTGCCACCTTCCGTCTGCCGGCTCCTGCCAGCCAGAGTCCTGGCCGCCGGCCCCGCTCAGCCTGTTCATCCCGCTGCCAGCCAGGGTCCCAGCCGCCAGCCCTACTCAGCCACCTGCTGGCCTGCGTGAACGGTCTGGGGTTCATGTATTACGTGTCCAGCATGCGCGCCTGCGTCTCAGACCGCTGCAGGTATGGCTGGCTTCGGTCTATGTGCCAGGCAGGCACGACTTGGACCAGGTGGTCACAGAGCCATCACACATCCTGGCATCCTTGATGTGGAAGACGGAACCCCGATCGGTGTTGGAGGGGATCCCATTCTCAGGCCTGTGTCCCTCAGTGACCTTGGTCTCCGATGTGTCGGATCTGGGATGGGGAGCCCACCTCGACGGCATCAGCACACAAGGAGTCTGGTTGCAGGAAGATCTTTCCCTGCATATAAACATCAGGGAGCTGAAGTACAGAGATCTGCAGAAACAGAGAAGCAGTTTTAAGTCTCATTACCAGCTACCACAGGACGTCTTCCCTGCTAAGTCATTAGGAATCGGTTCTAAACTGAGCCCACAGAGTCAATGAACGTTTTGCCTCAGAAGTGGACTTTGGTTACAAATGCGCACAGAGCTAGGGTGCCTTAGATTAGGGAGAATTGTTCCGCTGACCTTCAGGAAGTGCATAAGGCTCATCTAGTCAATGAGCGAGAGGAAGGCAGCAATTAGCAGCATTTTGCAGAAAGCAGCAGACAGTGAGCAGCGTATGTTTTAATCTTCATACATACACCCAGAGTATTATTTATTTAGAGGCCACAATGTGCTAGGTGCTTCCCAGACATACAAGCAGACATTGCCCAGCTCCAAAAAGCTGCTTGGGAAGCGCATTTTATAAATCAAGAGATAAAGAGATTCCTCCCTACCCTGTAATTTTCACTCCATGCATCTGAAGAAGTGGGTTTTTTACCCACGAAAGCTTATGCCCAAATAAATCTGTTAGTCTTTAAGGTTCCACCGGACTCCTTGTTTTTGTGGATACAGACTAACACGGCTACCCCCTGATAATTTCCTCCCTACCCTGTGCATTTTATGGCTGGCCTACTGGCCTGACAGCCAGGGGAATAGGTGCATGGCTGACAAACTATCCCATTACCCCAAAATCACTGCAGCATCAGCAGAATGACTGTTGTTGTCTGTTGCCTCTCTTCCAAATATCACTGATAAAGGATCCCACTGTGACATGATCCCCAGGGTACAGCCTGGAGCTGGGATACTCTCCAGCCTGATCTGTCTCTCACAACGCTTTGCTAGTGACAAGCAGCAAACCCCTCCTTGCCCCACTCAGCCACCGGTATATGGAGTTCCACACCCAGTTAGATTGCATGAATCCTCAGAGAGACACTTATGAATCACAGAAAGGCACCAGCCAACTCCCCCCCTCTCCCCAGCCTTGAACTCCAGAGCTGTACCGTCTAGACCTGGTCAGAAGCCTGACCAATGTATGTTTACTACCCAGTCCGCTCCTTCCTCAATGTGGAGAGGACATGCATATGCCTGTGTAACTCAGCTGAGAACTCCTAAGCATTTCAAGCAAAATACACTGTTTTAGGTAAAATAGAAAACAGAACTACAGAAAGATAGATTTTAAGTAATTATAAGTGGTAGGCATAAAAAGTTAGAGATGGTTACCAAAGAAAATAAAAGGTAAGTGCACAATCTAAATCTTAAACCTTATAACACTAGGCAATATTTAGATCAAGTAGTTTTCTCACCCAACTGGATGTTACAGTTCTTAATACACAAGCTTCACTGGGGATCAATCTCCTTCAGTTCAAGTCTTCTGCCTTTCCAGCATTTTCATTGCTTCCAGCGTAAGTGGGGGTGGGAGAAAGGCCAAGACATGATGCTATTGCCCTTGTTTTATACCCTTGGCCCACGGGCCTCACAGACACTAGCCCAGGCACGTCCTGATGGGCTTTGCTGAGTCCCAGTGATCAAGCAGTCCCCAAATCACAGTGATCGAGCAGTTTCCGTTGTGTAGTTGCATCACACAGTTGATTAATGGGCGGTCAACACCCACCTGGCCGCAGAGACTCTTCAGCTTGTAACGTATTTTGGTAACAACCATACAGAAAAATCTTATCATCTTATAACTTATACACACTAATGATATACAGATTTGGACAGAACAATGGGTATCAGCAGATCATGACTTTTTATATGATACCTTATATGGCATGCTTTGTATGAAACCTATCATAATTACCTGACATTGGTGAATATGGGGGTTCCAGGGTGTTGCTTTGGGGTACAGAGTGCCACACCCATCCAAGTGCTCTTTACCATACAATATTCAAAGTATAACACCATCCTTTCTAGAAGAAGAGGAAAGTACCTCTGAAATGCAGCCACTTCTGGGGTGGAAGACAACAGCCAACACACTCATTCACCTAAAAGTGAAAGGTGGGGACATTTTAGCTGGGGCACTCGGGAAACCCACTATTTTTATGAGAAAGGTCAGGGTTTTGTTTGTTTTTGTTTTGATTCTTTTTTGTTTGTTTGTTTGTTTGTTTGCATCTCTGACAGAGCAGCTGCACCAAGATGTTATCACTACTCATGCTCTCCCAGAAGACTGGCATGACTCCTTTCAAAGAGTACTTTAGTAGCATCATGAGAGGCCACAATATTCTCTCAGTGGGCCTGAAATGAAGACTTCCTACACAGAAATATGGGAGACACTGTTTTCTGGGGTTTTAACTAGCAGGGCATGGTTTGAATTGGAGAGGGAGAATGGAAGGACAAACTGTATAACAGACGAAAGATTCTTTTGCAAAAGTAAGGACTAGCTTCTTGTTGGAGTTGAATGTTGACATTGTCTAGTAAGACCTCAACAGGCAGGTCTAGTTAAATGGCCTTCATACCAGGGTACAACTCGTGCAACATGACTTTGCCAGGAGCTTTTACTCCACCTCTGAATGCTTCTTCTGTGGCACACCAAAATCCTATGCTAAGTGGCCACAAGTCTGGGGAAAGCAATAGTTATAGAATCATAGAAGATTAGGATTGGAAGAGACCTCAAGAGGTCATCTAGTCCAACCCCCTGCTCAAAGCAGGACCAACCCCAACTAAATCATCCCAGCCAAGGCTTTGTCAAGCTGGGCCTTAAAAACCTCTAAGGATGGAGATTCCACCACCTCCCTAGGTAGCCCATTCCAGTGCTTCACCACCCTCTTAGTGAAAGAGTGTTTCCTAATATCCAACCTTCTTGGCAACAAGGGCACACTGCTGACTCATATCCAGCTTCTCGTCCACTGTAATCCCCAGGTCCTTTTCTGCAGAACTGCTGCTTAGCCAGTTGGTCCCCAGCCTGTAGCGGTGCATGGGATTCTTCCGTCCTAAGTGCAGGACTCTGCACTTGTCCTTGTTGAACCTCATCAGATTTCTTTTGGCCCAATCCTCCAATTTGTCTAGGTCACTCCGGCATATCCACCTCTCCCTCCCTGCTTAGTGTCATCTGC
The DNA here is from genome assembly GCF_028017835.1 of Emys orbicularis. Lineage (NCBI taxonomy): Eukaryota > Metazoa > Chordata > Testudines > Emydidae > Emys > Emys orbicularis. The sequence continues at coordinate 197,550,529 of NC_088685.1, forward strand.
GAACTTGCTGAGGGTGCAATCAATCCGATCATCCAGATCATTAATGAAGATGTTGAACAAGACCAGCCCCAGGACCGACCCCTGTGGCACTCTGCTTGATACCAGCTGCCAACTAGACATCGAGCCGTTGATCACTACCTGTTGAGCCCAACAATCTAGCCAGCTTTCTTTCCACCTTATAGTCCATTCATCCAATCCACATTTTTTTAATTTGCTGGCAAGAATACTGTGGGAAATCGTATCAAAAGCTTTGCTAAAGTCAAGATATATCATGTTCACCACTTTCCTCATATCCACAGAGCCAGTTATCTCATCATAGAAGGCAATCAGGTTGGTCAGGCATGACTTTCCCTTGGTGAATCCATGTTGACTGTTCCTGATCACCTTCCTCTCCTCCAAGTGCTTCAAAGTGGATTTCTTGAGGACCTGTTCCATGATTTTTCCAGGGATTGAGGTGAGGCTGATCAGTCTGTAGTCTCCCACATTCTCCTTCTTCCCTTTTTTAAAGATGGGCACTATATTTGCCTTTTTCCAATAGAATTGCTCCATCTTGTACATCTTTGCGGACTCATGATAGAGCCTGGAATTAGATAATATATTTAGAAAAGTGCCTGACATCATGAGAATGAATTTTCAAAAACATGTTTATTCTCTGCAATCTAAGATTCATGCATTTAAACCAAGGATCAGTTTCCCTTCTCCTTAAGGTCTCTTACTAGCTCATTTTAAAGATACATACAAGTTTTGCGACAATTATTTAATTCTCCCCACTGAATTGAGGCACTAAAACAAACAATCAATCAAACAAACAAACCCCCCAAAACAGACCATTCATTAAAATCCTACATTGATAGACTGTTAAGGTAGCACAACACACTGGGACTGGATGACAGGGGATGGATCACTTGATAATTGTCCTGTTCTGTTTATTCCCTCTGAGGTATCTGGCACCAGTCACTGTTGGAAGACAGGACACTGGGCTAGATGGACCATTGGTCTGACCCCGTATGGCCGTTCTTATGTTCTTATCACAGTAATATCACTCTCCGCTCATCTGGCATGCAGGACTCAATCACTCGGTTAGATGTTGACCAGTCCTTAATGTGTGTGTTTGGGGGCAGGTCAGTGTGAGCGTGTGTGTGAACGTGTGAGCATATGAGTACGGGTGCGTCTATTGCCGAGAGAAGCAGCGTCTGGCTTTAATTCTGAGCTCCATAAGATCCGAGGTCTCGTGTCTCTCACCATGGTGAGCTCCCCAGGCTGGGCCTGGCTGCTGTGGTCACTGATCAGTAGTGCCCATTGCTGGTTGGTGGTTTCACAGCTCTGGCAGCAGGCACCCCAAGGTGGGTGAGGGAGAGGTGTATCTCAGCGAGCCAGATCCCGTCCCATGGGGTCTGGGAGCATCAGCACAGACTGCGTTCTGGGGGATCCAGTGCAGAGCAGGGAGCACCAGGGCGATATGCTCAGGGCGACCGGCATGGCTGAACCTCTGGGATGCTGTGCTTGGCATCAGCAGGGTAGGGGCCTCTGTTCCTAGCTACAAGCAATGCCAGGTTCATCAGAGGCACTGGAGCTGCCGGCAGCTCCCCAACCCCCCCAAATGCTCTCCCCCCTCAGTCCTGCGTGGCCCCGATGCACTAACCTGCTGGCCCTGTTTCTTCAGATGGGAGGGGAATGGTACAAGGGCTGGATGGGGCTAAATACATGCTGGTGTACGGAGTGCTGGCCGCAGGTTACTCTGGATCTGGGGGAGCCAGCCTGAGCTTGTCTCTGGGACCCCACACTGCAAAGAAAAGAAAGATCTTCTTTGTGGTGAAGGAGGCCATGAAATTAAAGATAGGACCCTCATTCTCAGCACTGTAAAATGCCACCAGCGCTACCCTAACTCTGGGGTGGCTTACACATATGAACCCAAACCCTAACTCCAAGTGGCCTACCCATAGGTACCCTAACCCTAGGGCAGGGAGCCCTACCCACAAGAAACCTAACTATAGGGTGGGGAGTCCTACCCATATAAACCCTAACCCTGGGGTGGAGAGCCCTTTTGTTGCCTGCCCAGATGGGCCTCGAGATGGCAAACAGGGTTTGTCGCCCGGTGTGCTTGGCACCAATAAAGACACCGAGGGGAGAAAGCAAGCCAAGTTTATTTCAGAGCTCTGAAATGGCACTAGGAGACCAGCATGTCTCAAATCAAGTGCAACACATACATGCATGTGTCCCATTTTATATTCCAAGCAGTTTCTGTGTAAGCCTTTGTTCTGGCTTTTCCCCCTTACCCCTCCCTCCTTAAGCAGTTACAGTTAGAAAAGTTCCCATGCTTATCTTTGACCTTGTAGACTCTACGTAGTAGGCTTGCAAGCTAAGACAAAGCAGGCCTTTTCCTCCCCCTATGTTTGCTAGTGCAGCTGTCTGCTAGAAAAGCTGACCAATACATTTCTGCTTCAACATGTAAGCAGTTAGCACAGAAGTAGGTGAGAGTTCACAAGATGGAGTCTTGTGGTTCAGGTAGGCCCAGAGCAAAAGAGCTTCATCGGCACTTTTGGCCTTCCACTCTCCCGAGTTACCTGGTAGCTATGCCTAGTGGACCCCAACACTTTCAACAGGAACCCTAATTCTAGGCGGGGAGCACAACCCATACCAACCCTAATCATACGGAGGGGAGCTCAACCCATAGGAACTCTAACCCTAACTCCAAGTAGCCTACTCATAGGAACCGTAATCCTAACTCCAAGTGACCTATCCATAGATACCCTACCCCTAAACTGGGGAACCATACCCATAGGAACCCTAACCCAAGGACTGGGATCCCTACAGAAAAGAACCCTAAAACTAGGGTGGGGAGCCATACCCATTGGGGGTATGGCTCCCTGACCTAGGGTTAGGGTTCCTATGGATAGGCCAGTTGGAGTTTGGGTTAGGGTTCCTATGGGTATGGCTTCCCACACTAGGATTAGGGTTCCTGTGAGTAGGGGTCCCCACTATAGTGTTAGGGTTCCTACGGTTTGGGCTCTCCAGGCTAGGGTTAGGGTTTCTCTGGCTAGGGCTCCCCTCCCTAGTGTTAGGGTTCTTGTGTTTCGGACTCTCTGACCTAGGGTTAGGGTTCCTATGGCTAGGGCTCTCTGCCCCGTTTTAGTATTCCTATGGGTATGGCTCCCTGACCTAGCATTAGGGTTCCTGTAGGTAGGCCACTTGGAGTTATGATTAGGGTTGCTAAGGGTAAGGCACCCCACCCTGTTATGCTTATAAGAAGCACATGGGATCTGTTTCAGGGGAAAAGGCAATACGCCACATTTATTAAAGATACAACAATTAGCATATGTATTTAATCACCACACACACACACACACACACACACACACACACACACACACACACACACACACACACACACACACACACACACACACACACACACACACACACACACACACACACACACACACCGCCAGGTGATGTTATAGTTACCAGTCCAGAGTCTGGATCAATCTAGTGGCCAGCTAGGTTGGTCACGGGGAGGTAGGAGCCAGGTTCTGTTGGTCATGACACGATGCCCCAGGGAAGTCTTGGCAGGACAAACCCAAAGTTTCATGGCAAGACACCCTGTTTATACAGTGATCTTTCTTCATTGGGACCAATGAGTTTTGCACCGTCATGCTGTAATCCAGGGGTCTCAAACACGCGGCCCGTGGGCCGGGTATTTTCTGCGTACCGCAAGGTCCTCGTGGCCCCCCCACCCTCCCCCAACATTTACCTAGAGCGTCTCCGGCCTGACGCGCACCAGGGGAAGAGCAGGCTCCCTGCCCCCGCGCCACCCTGGGAAGTGTCCAGAACTTGGGGAAGGGGGGACACAGGGGTCTGTGTGTTGCTCTTGCTTCAGGCAGCGCCCCCTGCAGCTCCCATTGGCCGCAGTTCCCCGTTCCCGGCCAATGGGGCTGCTGGGGACGGTGCCTGAAGCAACAGCAACACACAGACCCTTGTGCCCCGCCTCCCCCAGGTTCCGGCCACTTCCGGAGCGGCGCGGTGCGGCAGGGAGCCTGCCCTGCCCCCGGTACGCACTGGGCTAGAGCCCGCCCCCTGAATCCCTTTTGCACCCCAACCCCCTGCCCTGAACCCCCGCCACACCGTGCACCCCTCCTGCATCCTGACCCCCTGCCCTGAGCCCCTGCTGCACCCCGCCCCCCTCCTGCACCCGCCCCCCTGCCCTGAGCCCCCTGCCACACCCTGCAACCCGCCCCCCTGCCCTGAGTCCCCTGTCGCACCCCTTCTGCATCCCAACCCCCTGCTGCACCCCGCTCCCTGACCCCGACGAGCCCCCTGCCGCACCCTGCACCCCAACCCCCTGCCGCACCCTGCACCCCTCTTGCAGCCCAACCCCCTGCCTTAAGCCCCCTGCCGCACCCTGCACCCCTGCTGAACTGAAGATGGCAAACCCAATTGCCCGGGCATTGACAACTAGCAACAAATGACCCAGAGGGAGATGCTGTCCTGGAGTCATTCAGCCCGGGACCGGGACTTGAACTCTGCATTTCGGGACTGTCCCGCCCAATTTGGGACAGGCCGTCACCCTGGTTAATTAGTCAATGCTCTGAATGTCACTGCAAATGCTTGGTGAGGTGCTTTAATCCCTGAAGTGTACACAAGTCTCCATCAGGAGTCTATCTCAGCTGGATTCGCTGAACACTGCTCCTGGTGTGAAGCAGGAGTGCTGAAGGCCCAGAGGTCCAGTCACAGGAGGCAGTGAAGCCATGGGTCTTACCCTGCAGGAAGAGTGAGACCTCTAGGGGGTCTGGCACATCAAAGGGCTTCCTGAGAGACTGTTCCAAAGCCAGAGTGTAGCACTAATCATATGGATCCATGGCAGTAGGTGAGGTGACATCAGGGCAGATCTGTGCAGTGACCCCTGCTTGCTGCAACAGGAGGCGATCTGAGGGGTCCGTTCATGTATTCCCAGCCCTGGGCTCTCTGCCAACCCCTCTGGCTCCTCTTCCTCCCAAAGAGCCACCTTGGGATGGGTTTCTGCCATTGCCCCTCCCACCTCATTGCATCCCTCCGTCCTGACACCAGGCTCTCAGTTGGGAATTCTCCATTCCCCCATCCCCTCCCTGAATTTCCATCATGGAGCTGGATGTCTGGGCTTGGTCTGGGTCTGTCTTCTCCATGGCATGCCGCTTTGGGAAGACTGGTTGCTCTAGAGTTTTGGTGCCCGACCTCAACCTCATGCACAGGGCTGCCCTACTCTAGCCTGGCTATTTTGTTGCCACGAAGCTAGAAAAAAAAATGCATGTTGGACTCCCTGGCTTTGCAGGCTGAACCCTTTTTGTGCCTGTTCCCCCTCAGGCAGAAAAGAAAAGAAAAGAAAAGAAAAGAAAAGAAAAGAAAAGAAACCTCCCTGGCTTTGCAGGCTGCCAAAAGAAAAAATGTGTCCTTTTAAAATCCTGAGGTCTGTGCTTCTGGTTCAAAATGATCCCACCGCTCTGCCACCATGTCAAGGCTGATTCCCCACTCTGGCACTTCAAGTGCAGAAGGTGGGGGGCCGTGAGGATTCTAAAAATTAATACTGGCCACGCCAAACTTGTATTAAACTCCCAAGGTTACAGCTTCTCTCTGAACTTGGATGGGTAGATGCTGCCACCACCCAAATGCAAAAAAAACCCCTTCTGAGAGTCCAGAAAGGCACACTTGGGAATTCCTTCCGGTAGGGTACCCTCAGGCCCTTTCACCCCCCTTCCCCAGGGAAGAGCTGAGAAAAAAAAAACAAAGGAAATCAGCTGTTGCCACCAGCTAATTAAACAACATACGCACAAACCTCTTAGGGACACAAACATCCAATCCTGGTCTTAAAAAAAGGTAAATTTTATTAAAAAGAAAAAGAAAGAAAAATACATCTGGAACTTACGCTTTTTGCTAGGTTTAAAAAAAAACAATTACAAGGATTAAGCATCAAGATAGCGTCTTGAGGTCCAGCTTAAGGGTTACAAGCAAAACAAAAGCACCTGGGGTTAACACAGAGGAGTCCACAAGCCATAAAGAAACAAAAGAGATAAACCTAATCACGTCTTCCTAGACATTTCCTGATCTACTTACATATCTGGGGTTTCAAAAGAGTAGTTTCTAGGTATGATCTGATGATTTTCATACCTGGCACAAGCTTTTACAGCCTAGTTCCAGCCCTGTCCCTGCTTTCCGGGAGAACAAACACAGACAGACAAAGGGAAAGTTTTTTCCCCAATTTTAAAAAGTTCTAGCCTTCCCATGGGCTCTTTTGGTCAGGTGCTAACTCTCTTCCTTTTACCTATGGACTTTTTAACCCTTTACAGATAAAGCAAGTAGAGAACAGCTACTAACAGGGATTTTATAGCTAACTGGCTGGCTGGGTGTCCATAAAAGGGAGCTACCCCCGCCTTCATTTATCACACGTGTCTAGGGGGCAATGCAGTCGTAAATACTGATACGTTCACTTGAAAAGCAGACCTGGCCGTTCTGAAGCTGGGAGACCTTCCTCCGCCACCAGCCTCTGCCCTTCCCTGAATATGACCCTGAACATGACACTCTTCAACTGAGGGTTTACAATAAAATTGTATGTAAAGCACGGAGGGAAATGTCTCTCCAGATACTCTGGATAAGATAAAACATTAAAAGAAGGCAATAAATCAAAGCTCCAAAACAGCCCCGCTAGCCGCCCAGGAACAACCCTCAACCCTCCCCTGTAACTCTATCAAATGAAGAAGGACCTGTTAGGCTCTGGTGAAGGGGCTGGTCCCTTCTCTTGTACCCGGGAGCCAGACAGGGCCATTCTGATTAGAAGCCAGGGCAGAGAGCTCTGGAGGTGGGCGGATATTGGCTGGGTTAGAGCACATGCAGGGGAGTATGCCAGCTGCTGCACCACTTCATAGGGCTGCCTGCCCTGCAGGGGCGGCTCCAGGCACCAGCGCAGCAAGCGCAGACAGTTTTCGGTGGCAATTCGGCGGCAGCTACGTCAAAGGCACGGGACCGTCAGATCACCCGCAGAAACGCCGTCGAATCCGCGTGACCAGGTCTGAGTGGGGAATAATGAGTTCTATACATGTACTGCAAATACGCCCCCTGAAATATGTTGAGGGGTCAGACTTGATAAACCAGTTTGGCTTAGAGATAGAGAAGAAGTTCCTGTTTGTTTCATGTTCATAGAGCCATAGCCTAATAGCCAAGGCAGAAGGGGAGAAGAAAGTGTATCAGGGCAAGTGCAGGGGTAGGATCCGGTCAAGTGCCCAGCTCTCTCCCAGGTTTGTGGGTGAGAGCTAGGACAGGTCTCTGTTGGATAAAGGACAACGCCCTGCTCCTTACAATCCTCTGTGTCCATGGGAGAGAAGGGATGAATCCCTCCTTGAGAATCTCAGCAGCTTCCTAGGAAGGAGCCAGTGCTCTTCTCAGAGGGCCTTCTCCTGGACCTCACAGGGGTCTGATGCTCTCACTCCACAAGCCTGCCTGGGGCCTTGGAGTTAGTGCTCAACAGAACCAGGCAGAGCCCTGTTGTCGAGTACCAGCGCCTTCCCTCTATCCCTGAAGCTGGAAGGGCCCCAACACTGCCCTGCACTGACTGCCCTGACCACGGATGGCTCTCAGGTAGCAGAACACAATGGAAACGTGGCTCATCCAGTCTCTCATTTCCAGGCCTCCCCAGGGCTAAGGTAAAATTCCTGCTCCCCCTGACCATTATGCTCACCTCCAAGATGTGCTGGAGATTGTCTGTACTGGGGGTTGCTATCAGCAAGCTCTTCAGCACGGAATACATGTCTCTGGGCAGGCCTTCTTCAGAGCCTGTCAGCGGAGGGAGACCATGGGTCAGGGTTATGGAACCTAGAATTCAGCTGGCACCAGATGAGGGATGGATTCACCTCCTGAACCCCAGAATGGAGTCTTCTTGTCCTTTCTAGTAACGTCCAGTGCCAAACCCCCTCCTTGTAGGGTGAGCTCCTGCTACCTCCCCCTCAAAAAGTGCCCTTGACAGCTGTTCCACCTCCAAACCACAGCTCAAGTTCTCAGAACCCTCTTCTCCATCCCCACCCAGGTTGGGCAGGGAGGCGGCTCTAGCGGGGGGGCAGGAGGGATTCTGGCAGCAGTGAAGTGGGTTGCGGGGAGGTTGAGATCTTGACCCAAGTCATCCCAGACACTAATGCTAAGCCACAGGATGGCAGCATCTAGTGTCAATGGAGTCCAAGCACTATTTCAACCCCACAGTTTTGGATGAACTTCCCACAAGGGGAGGTGAAGAGCACCCCCAGCAACACACACACAAACACACACACCACTCCTGGTGGTGGGAGGGGAACAAGAGAAAGGACAAAAGAAGTAAGAGATGAAGAGAAAGGGAGGAGGGATGGAGGAAAAGGTCAAACGAAAAGGACAAACCCTAATGTCCCCAGTGATTCTACGGGACAAAATCCCAGGTGGGGAATAAAATTCTGCCACCTTGAACTAGTGTTTTCCATGCCTAGAATTCAGCTGGCACCAGATGGATCAGACTGAGCAGGTTCCAAAACCTCTTGGAGGCTCTGACCTTCTAAACAGGGACGTCTGTTTTCTAGTAAAATCAGTAAAAGGAAAGGAGACAACTCGAAATAGGCTCCTCCTCGCGCTCACGTACGTGAACCCTAATACTCTCTCAGTCCTCAAAGAGAGACCTCGAGAAGGAGACTTGCTGAAGCAAAGCCACAGGGGTCTCTGAGGTTTCCCTGGCCCTGCGCCCCGTCCTGCCTGGCTGATGTCAGCATCTCTCTGTGAGGTTACCACCTCCCTACCACCTTGGACCAATAGGTTGAGGTCCTGCAAAAGGCCTTTGTGATGTCACTGCCACACCCACCCATCCCCTGAAGTGCTAATGTCCTGCTGCTGGCCTGACACTTTGAAGGTTTCAGCTACTCTCTGTGGATCACCCCGCTCAATGCGTGTTCATTCTAGGAAGCAAGCCGGCTAGACAGTAAAAAATCAGAGGCTGCTCCCAATGCTACACTCAGTTTTTCCAAAACTAGTAGACTTTATGGCCAGAAGAGACCTTTAGAGCATCTATTCTAACGCCCTGCATGGTCACGGGCTTCCTGTATAGTACAATAGTTACTTTTTGGGCACACACATTCCAGATAGGCATCTAGTCTTCATTCAATGACATCAAGAGATGGAGAATCCACCACTTTCCCTTTTAGTGAGTGTCAGGGGGCTCCATTTCCCCTTCCACTAGCTCCCCATTTACAGTGAGCCAGAGCAGTACCTGCAGCAGGGAGCGGGAGTTGCTGGTGGCCTCAGAGGCACAGCCCCTGCAGTGCCTCAGGCACCTGGCGCAAGAGCCGGATGATGCGGAGCTGGTGCATCACTTTGGCCGTGACGTCCTCCTGCTGCAAGGGAACGAGAACCTGTCAGAGACTCAAACGCCCCGAGGAATCATGGGGAATTAAGGGCACCTGGAACCAGCAGTATTTCCACCCAGCACCTGCCCACCACTGAGGGATGGATTTACCTCCTGAACCCCAGAATGGAGTCTTCTTGTCCTTTCTAGTAACCTCCAGTGCCAACCCCCCTCCTTCTGGGGTGAGCTCCTGCCACCTCCCCCTCAGTGCCCTTGACAGCTGTTCCACCTCCAAAACACAGATCGAGTTACCAGAACCCTCTCCTCCACCCCCACCCAGGTTGGGCAGGGAGGGGGCTCTAGCAGGGTGGGGAGGAGGGATTCTGGCAGCAGTGAAGTGGGTTGCAGGGAGGTCGAGATCTTGCCCCAAGTCATCCCAGACACTAATGCTGAAGCTACAGGATGGCAGCCCTGGTGAATGGGGCAGATCAGCAGCCCCTGCTGACTCAATCCTCCCGTTCTCTCTAGGTGGTGGCTTGGTTGACACACACATTAGGTCACCGGGAGCTCGGTGAGGCCCTGTTGGACAGGAGAGGCTCGCAGATGGCACTTAGGGGACTCGTCTGCTCTTCCCAAGAGCAAAAGCACCGTTTCCAAAGAAAATAAGTCTGTGATGTGGTAATGCTTGTCATTAATTAGCCTTGCTAAAGAGCTGTGTTGGAGCTGCTCCGGGGACAAGCTGGTTCCCTCCTGCTCATGGAGGTGAATTCATCTCCCTTCCCAGTAGCACCTGCTCTCGCTCTCATTCCCCACCAGGCTCCTTGCTGCCAGGCCAGCGAATGGCGATAGGATGGGAATGAGGCCTGGGCCCTGCCCCAATCTCCTGAGTCTAATGCAGCTGCTTACCTTGTCCCCCATCAGCTGCTGAGCTTCCCCCAAGAGGGAGTAGGCCAGGACCAGCCCAACCTGGCTGACACGCAGCAGGGGGTCGTGGATGGCCAGCACTGCCGTCCGGAGGAAGAATCTTCTCTGTCCCTCCTAGAAGAACTTTCCGAAGACCTAAAACCAACAGGATGTGAGGCATTAGCAGATTGCCCAGAGGCAGGCTCCAACTCCTGGGGCTAGAACAGCGTCTCCATCTAGTGGCCCCAGGATGGAGGCAGCCACTGAGGGGCGGGAGGCTGAGGGTTCTTACCAGAGAGCCCAAAGGTTGGCCCAGGTCACCGGTGGGGATCACTGTCAGAGGACTTTCAGCCCCACTTTGTTGGGTGGAGCTCCCACAATGGGAGCTGCAGAGCACACACACCCCGCGACACACACACACAGACTCTACACCTCCTGGTGGTGGGAGGGGAACAGGGGAAAGGAGAAAAGAAGTAAGAGATGAAGAGAAAGGAGGGAGAGATCTAGGAAAAGGTAAAACAAAAAGGAGAAACCCTAATGTCCCCAGTGATTCTAAGGGAAAAAATCCCAGGTGAGGAATAAAATTCTGCCACCTTAAACTAGTGTTTTCCATGCCTAGAATTCAGCTGGCACCAGGTGGATCAGACTGAACAGGTTCCAAACCACTCGGAGGCTCTTACCTTCTAAACAGGAATGTCTGTTTTCTAGTAAAATCAGTAAAAGGAAAGGAGAAAACTCGAAAGAGGTTCCTCCTCGCGCTCACATATGTGAACCTTAATACTCTCTCAGTCCTTAAAGAGAGACCTCGAGAAGGAGACTTGCTGAAGCAAAGCTACAGGGGTCTCCAAGGTGTCCCTGGCCCTGCACCCCTGTCCTGCCTGGCTGATGTCAGCATCTCTCTGTGAGGTCACCACCTCCCCACCACCTTTGACCGATAGGCTGAGGTCCTGCAAAAGGCCTTTGTGATGTCACTGCCACACACACACCCCTCCCCTGCAGTGCTAATGTCCTGCCGCTGACCAGACACGTTGGAGGTTTGAGTTACTCCCTGTGGATCACCCCACTCAATGAGTGTTCATACTAGGAAGCAAGCTGGCTAGACAGTAAAACATCAGAGGCTGCTCCCAATGCTACTCTCAGTTTTTCCGAAATTAGTAGACTTTATGGACAGAAGAGACCTTTAGAGCATCTAATCTTACCCCCTGCATATCACAGGCCTCCTGCATACCACAATAGCTACTTTTGGGCAAACACATTCCAGAAAGGCGTCTAGTCTTCATTAAATGACATCAAGAGATGGAGAATCCACCACTTTCCTCGGTAGCTTGTTCCTGTGGTGAATCATCCTTGCTGTTGAATAGTTGTGCCTTATTTGTAATAGGAATTTGTCTCTTTTCACCTTCCAGCCATTGGGTCTTGTTATGACTTTCTGTGCTAGATTAAAGCGCCCTTTAATACCCAATATTTTCTCTCCATTAAGGCACTTCAACATTTCAATGAAGTCAACTTTCAATCTTCCTTTGATAAGCTAAACAGGTTGAGATCTTTCAATAGCGCTCTAGAAGGCATTTTTCTCCAGCCCTCAGAACATTTGGTGGCTCTTTGCTGCCCCAGCTCCAATTTCTCAACATCTTTTCCAAACGAGGACACCAAAACCGGATGCCGTATTCCAGTATCAGCCTCCCTGATGCTGTATCATCTCCCTATAGTACTCACGGCTCTGCTCATACGTCTAATGATGGCTCTAGCCCTGTTCACCACAGCATCACACTGGGAGCTCATGTTGAGTGGCTTCTCCACTATGGCTTCTAAATCCTTTTCAGAGTCACTGCTTTCCTGGATACACTTCCCCATTCTGTAGGTGTGCCCGGCATGCCTTCTTGCTTGGTATAGGACCTTGCATTTGGCTCTGGTCAAACTTGTTTTCTTTGAATGGGTCCAATTGCTGAATGACCCAGATTGATCTGTATCACTGCCCTCTCCTCATCAGTAATTACCACTCTGCCAGTATTTTTTCACCCACCAGTCTTAGCAGCAGTGATTGTATGTTTTCTCCCAATTCATTGATAAAAATTATGTTAAAAAATTAGTCCTTGAGAGCTTCTTCAGACCGTTAGTACCCAGGACCTGCTCCCCACAGCACAGTGAGAAAAGGCCGTCCAGCCCTGCTGGTACATAGGGGATAAGCACAGAACAAACACACCTTTAGGAGCTGTCTTGTCCATAGGCTCTGATCAACATGTGGGGGTCAGCAGCTTACAAATGCACTACAGACCTGTAGTGTAGCCAGGTCCCAACTGTGTCTCAGTTTCCCACCCTGTAAAATGGGGACAACAAACAAAACCTTGATTAGCTCTGGTTGATAGTTGGGGAAACCGAGGCACCCAGCGGTGAAGAGACTCGCTCATGGTCCCAAAGCCAGGAATAGAAAATGGCAGGTCTTGTGATAGCCAGTCCTGGGACCTAGTCCCAGTTATCCTGGCCTCGCTGCCCTAACTTTAATCACAGCCTCCATGTCTTTTCCTCCATGCCCCTTAATCCCACGTCACTGCAGAAGAAAGATTTTCTGTTAGCCAGCTGCCTCTAATGCATGTGGACGTCGTTCCAAAAGACATGCTCTGGCTCAGTCCCATGCTATGGTTGGCTGAAGGAACCACTTGGTGACATTCTAGGGCCTGAGTTATACAGGAGGTGCGACTAGATGCACATAATGGTCCTTTCTGACCTTAACGTCTATCAATCTCCACATTTTCTGCTGCTAGGAAGATAACTCTGCATCTATTTTCTCTCATTCACTTTCAGTTGGAATAATTTAAATCCAGGCCAAAGGATTTCCTCTTCCATTGTGTCTTCAGCACCTTTGGGAGCAAACAGTTACTGTTAGCCCACAGGTTTCCAGTTTCAACCTGTCCCTGGGTGAGATGGCCAGGAAAGGGGTTGGTGCTCAACTGCACCTAGCCCAGGTTATGCAGCTCCCTAGGGTGAAGGGAATAAGTGTGGGGGTCACGTGACAAGAATCAGCATGTGACTAGGACCCAGGCCTGCTGAGAGATATAAGGGCAGCCTGTGCTCAGCCAGGAGAGAGACCCCAAGGGGAGCAGGTATGGGGGGGGGGCCTTGGATAGTCCTTTAAAGGTCAGGGACAAGCCGGGAAGGGGTCAGGCTGAGCATTTAAGGCCCTAGGAGGAAAATACAGGGCAGTTTAGGTGATGGGGCAGATAGTCCAGTTGGTTTAGGCTCCCTGGGCCAGACACCCACAGGTGAAGGTGATTGTCGGGTCTTCTGTCCTTATTCCCCAGGGTAGATTTGATAGGGCAGAAGACTGATGCCGTAAGGGAGAAGTGAGTTAACCCCAAGGTCACCCAGTGAGTTTATATCACGAATGCATACTCGGAAGGATCCAATAGAAACATGGATTTTCCAGTCTCTTCTTTCTAGGAGTCCCCAGCGCTAAGGTAAAACCCCTGCTGCCCCTCCCCATTCTGCTCACCTCCAAGATGTGCTGGAGTTTGTCTGTGCTGGGGGCTGCTGTCAGCAGGATCTAGAACTCGTCATCCATGTTCTCTGGGCAGGCCTTGCTCAGAGCCTGTCAGCGGAGGGAGATCATGGGTCAGGGTTATGGAACCTGGGGCTACACCTGCAAGGATGACAGCTGGCTCTGCAGTCCTTGCCCAGAGCAGCTCTCTGCAGAGGGCCTGGTGCACAGCAGGGTAGGGAACAGCCAAGCTGCTAGGGATGGGAGCTGGGCCTCTGGGCAGAGTCCAGGAACCAAAGCACAGCCTGCAGAAAGAAAGGACTGCCCACGGAGGGACAACGTAATGTCCCATGGAGGGAAGAGGCTCTCCCTGCCATTTTTTAACCTCATGGGCTGTTCTCATGCTCTTCCAACCCCACCTCTCAGTAGCTCCAGCTGTCCGAGGGAGCAGGGACCAGAGGCCATCCTGCTGCTGGGATGGAGGTGGAGGTTGATGTTCTACCTGCATATGGGTATTGTCCTTTCTCATGCCCACGGTGAATCCACCATGCAAGGGAAGCTCTCAGGACATGCGATTCCAGCTCCAGAGCCAGGGGCAGCTTCAGCTTGCTGGAAGGAGACCGTGTATGAGACCTTGCAGTTGGGGGATGAGACAGGCACTAGCATAGATATGGAAGTTTGGGGAAATGGGGAAGAGGCCGGTGTTGGACCAGGAGGGCAGGGATTTGGGAAGCAAGATCTGAGGATCAAACACTGTCTAATTGTTGGTTAGGATTATCCCCACTTCAGAGAGGAGGAAAGTGAGGCTCCACATGGAAGCAGGATCTGGCCTATTGGGCTGAGTGTCTGAATAATTGCTAGAGCAAAAATATAAAAGCCATTAAGTGTCAGAAGAACATTCATCAGGGAATTGGAGAGTTCAAGGCTGGCCAGAAAATCTGTAGTATATGGCATAAACCAGTAGGCGCTCTGCCACCTCACTGGTTTTGGAGACAAGGGTACGTCTCTTGGAGAGAGGGGTTAGAGGATCTTTCTCTGAGACACACAACTGTCAATAGTTGGGAACCGAAACCCCATCTGTAATTTTGCTCACTAGCTCTGCCACAAACTCCATCTTCTAACCATTCTGAGCCAGGACCAGGAACACCATTCCACTGTCATAGTTACATGTACCTGCACACCTGCAGACATAGCAGCTGGCACATGCACTGGTGCTGGCGCTGTGACATGACCTGGATGAACCACCCTGCTGGCCCCCATATCCTGCATTCTCTCTCTGAGCAATCAGTCCTGCTCCCTGCTCTTCCTCTCTTCCTGGACCGTGTCCCTTTCCTCCTTGGAACTTTTGAAAGCAACGTGCTCCTTGTTCCTCCTTGCCCCTATCTCCAAAAGCTCCTGCATGGTCCTCCTCCTTCTGGCCCACTGCTGGCCACTTGCAGCACCCGCAGTCCAAGGCAGCAGGCTTGACCCCGCAGGTGTGGAAGTGTCTTCCAATGAAATGAAACAGAGGGTATGTTCATTGTATTGCCATGGTGGGAGGGAGAAAGAATCCCCCACTTTGGTTTCTGTCTGTCCACAAGGCCATGATTTCCAACATTGTGGAATGCTTCGATATCACTCATAAAGTCTCATGTACACTCCATCTCACTTCTGCCCTTGGAGGATTCACACATGCACATCCTATGCAGGTGTGTGAGTAACACTGATTTTACTTTAAATCAATACCAAAGAAATTAAGAGGCTGGATCTCGCTGATGCAGGGTAGGCTGAAGTCGTGTTTTGGGGACATTTACCAATACTGACTCGGACTTTGTTTCATGCTCCATGAAAAACTTCCAAACATCACCTTCCAGGAACAGAAGGAAAACAGGACCCAAAGTAACATACTTTTGATTAGAATGCAGTGTTCTGCAGGCAGCAGAGTGGAATCTCATCAACCCTCCTCCTGAATCCAGCAACAGAAAAGCCCGGACAACACAGGGCAAAAGAATGCCCTGCTGCATGAAGCATCATCTAAAGTCGCCATCTGCAGCATTAGATCAGCATACCCAAGATAACAAAAAGCTCTCCTTGGAAAAATACGCCCTCAGGCCCTGCTAGGCCTGTTAGCTAATAAGAGTATGGAAAGCTATATCTTCAAGGTTTTTTCCCCTCTCTTTGGACTTGTGATTGGGAATACAAACCCCACACTGGGGAACAAGGGGTTAAGGAGCTGCTCTGGCCTCAGCCAGCCCAGCTCCATCACACCTGCAGGGGGTGCACAGACTGGACGAGGACTTGTGGGCAGACCAGGCAAGAGGAAGGACCTCTACGTTGCAGGCCCTGAAGGAAGGCAGGATCATTCCCTCAGCAACTGCCTGAAGGTCCCTCTCCCTGAGGGAAGGGAGGACCTGTTCCTGTTGCACCAGGGTGTGGTGTTCTGTCCCATCTAATGGCACTGAGACCACTTAGAGAGAGAGTTAAATGAGTCTGCTCTATAACCTTAACTAATAGCTAGATGGCTTTTAGCATATGCTATAGAGGCTCATGCACTAAGCTCTAGAGGTCCCAAGTTTGATCTTGCCCGCTGATGACTGGGGTCTGTCAGTGTTACAAGTGGGGGGTTGTGACGTTACTGACATGAACTGTTACCGTATAGATCATTGTTGCAACCAAGGTCCTATAGTTGCACCAAATCTTGTACAAGGGAGGTCAAACGAGGTGTCTATGAAAAGGTTGTAATTTGCTGGTTATGATTATGCTGTCTGTATGTGTGTATCATTTTGTATTTGAAGTTAAGAGTATTGGTTATGTATTTGTATCTCACTGTGTTTGATTCTAAGTAGCATTAGTGAAGCATTTGGTCAGCTTCTTGAGAAAGGAATTTTCAGATTAAGTGCCCAATCAAGAAACACTTAACTGACAATGGACCTTGGGAGACTCCAATCCACATATGAGAAGCCTTCCTGGGAACGTTCAAGGTAGCATGTGAGCAATGGTTGTTCTACCTGTAAAGAACTGAGCCCTGCATGGACACGTGACTTGCCCATGTGACTCCAAAATCCACCTCGCTGCTGTGATTTTCCACAGTAAGAACAAAGGGGTCCTTCCACATGGCACAGGATAGAAAAGGCCCGGGAAACACCTCCATTTTGTCTTCAGTCCTGCTTCTTACCTCTGGAGGAACTTTGCTACAAACTGAAGCTCTGAACAATGGACTGAATGACCCATCCAAATCTGTGGATGTACTCCAGAGACGTGATTTGTGCCTGCAGTTTATTCCATCATTGCTACAAGCCTGAAACAAGAACTTTGCCATTGCTGTATGTAACTGTTCCTTTAACAATGTTAACTCTCATCTATATTTCTTTCTTTTTATGAATAAACCTTTACATTTTAGATTCGAAAGGATTGGCAACAGCGTGATTTGTGGGTAAGATCTGACTCGTCTATTGACCTGGGTCTGGGGCTTGGTCCTTTGGGATCGGGAGAACCTTTTTCTTTTACTGGAGTATTAGAATCATAGAATCATAGAATATCAGGGTTGGGAGAGACCTCACCAAGTCATCTAGTCCAACCCTCTGCTCAAAGCAGGACCAATCCCCAACTAAATCATCCCAGCCACGGCTTTGCCAAGCCTGACCTTACAAATCTCTAAGGAAAGAGATTCCACCACCTCCCTAGGTAACCCATTCCAGTGCTTCACCACCCTCCCAGTGAAAAAGTTTTTCCTAATATCCAACCTAAACCTCCCCACTGCAACTTGAGACCATTACTCCTTGTTCTGTCATCTGCTCCCACTGAGAACAGTCTAGAGCCATCCTCTTTGGAACCCCCTTTCAGGTAGTTGAAAGCAGCTATCAAATCCCCCCTCATTCTTCTCTTCTTCAGACTAAACAATCCTAGTTCCCTCAGCCTCTCCTCATAAGTCATGTGCTCCAGCCCCCTAATCATTTTTGTTGCCCTCCGCTGGACTCTCTCCAGTTTTTCCACATCCTTCTTGTAGTGTGAGGCCCAAAACTGGACACAGTACTCCAGATGAGGCCTCACCAATGTCGAATAGAGGGGAATGATCACGTCCCTCGATCTGCTGGCAATGCCCCTACTTATACAGCCCAAAATGCCGTTAGCCTTCTTGGCAACAAGGGCACACTGTTGACTCATATCCAGCTTCTCGTCCATTGTAACCCCTAGGTCCTTTTCTGCATTGGTATTGGTTTTCATAACCATTCATCCTCATAAGGAGTGGTGCTGGTGGTGATACAAGGGAACTGGGGTATCTGAGGGAATTGCTTGTATGACTTCTCGTTAGCCAGTGGGGTAAAAACAAAGTCCTTTCTGTTTGGCTGGTTTGGCGTGCCTTAATAGTAAAGGACACCCAGCCTTGGGCTGTGACTGTCCTGCTCCAAGCAATTTGTCCTGAATTGATACTCTCAGTAGTGTCCCACCAGAGGCCGCATCATTACAGGGGTCATCTGGGATTTCAACTGGGAAGTCTCTGAAGCTCAGGACGCGCTTCCTCAGCTAGGGGAAGTATGTAACCCACACACCTTCTGGGTGTGGTGGTGTGTCCCATCTAGTGGCACCGATACCACTTAGAGAGAAAGATAAAATGAGTCTGCTCTACAGTCTTAGCTAACAGCCAGTTGGCTTTTAGCTCATGCTGTAGAGGCTCATGCACTAAGCTCCAGAGGTCCCAACAACCAGGGTCTGTCAGCATTACAGAGGCAGCTGCCACCCCAAGAGGGAGAGAGCTGCCATGCCATGCCCAGCTGTGAAGAGGTGCCAAGCAGTGAGCTGACACCCTTCAGAGCCTCCTGTGATAAACTCTGAACTTTGGACAATAACTGGCTGGTAGGAAGTGTCACACCCTTGTGTTGCCCTCAGAGTGGCCTGGGTGAGACCTTGTGGGAGGCCCTGGGCTCCCCCACCATCTGCCGCGCCCTTCCTCTCCGCATGTCGAAGGGCTGAAACCCTGACCACTAGGCAACATCCCCACGAGCGAATGCCAGCACGAGGCATCCGTCTTTGAAAGTTTGCAGAGGATGCAGGGGCAGAAAGGGGAGAGAGGATGAGGGTGGCTGTTGGCGGGGCGGGGGGAGACATTGAGAGAGAGAGAGAGAGAGAGAGAGAGGGAGGGTGGGAGCCGTATGGGAATCTCTTGTTTACCGCCATCAACCCAATGATCAGACCATTGATGCCTAAAATGTTCCCTGACATGTTGTAATTGATTGGATCTAGATTTAAAAACGGTTACCACATTTACAGACAGAGAAATGTCAGCGAGTTGAGTGGAAGGCCATTGCAAGTTCAGCTAATTATGTAACGGGGGTTATGCCCCATCTAACAAGCTCCTTAAACAATAGCTCCCAATTTTCATTCACATTGTTCTGTTTAATTCTTTTGCTCCAAAACACTTTCACTAATCATTTTGGTCAGCTTTGGAAAGTTAACCCTTTCAGTGCACCAAATATACATATTGCTGGTTGGGTCTGCCCTCTGTTGGTCATAAGAACAGCCATACTGGATCAGACCAATGGTCCATCCAGCCCAGAATCCTATCCTCCCACAGTGGCCAATGCCAGGTGCCCCAGAGGGAATCGACAGAACAGGTAATCATCAAGCAATCCATCCCCTGTCGCCCATTCCCAGCTTCTGGCAAACAGAGGCTAGGGACACTTCAAGAGCATGGTTTTGTATCCCTGCCCATCCTGGCTAATAGCCAATGATGGACCTATCCTCCATGAACTTATTTAGTTCTTTGTTGAACTCTGTTATAGTCTTGGCCTTCACAACATCCTCTAGCAAAGAGTTTCCCCAGGTTGACTGTGTGTTCTGTGATGAAATACTCCCTTTTTTTGTTTTAAACCTGCTGCCTATTCATTTCATTTAGTGACCCCTAGTTCTTGTGTTATGAGATGGAGTAAATAACACTTCCTTATTTACTTTCTCCATACCAGTCACCATTTTATAGACCTCTATCATATCCCCCCTTAGTCACCTCTTTTCCAAGCTGAAAACTCCACCCAGTCTTATTAATTTCATCTCATACGGAAGCTGTTCCATATCCCTAATAATTTTGGTTGCCCTTTTCTGTACCTTTTCCAATTCCAGGATATCTTTTTCAGACCAGCTCCAGTATTCAAGATGGGGCATACCATGGATTTATTGAGAGGCAATATTACATTTCTGTCTTCTTACCTATCCTGTAAGGTGATTTTGGTACATGGTCATATTCTGTTATGAATGTTGCTGCAATTCAAAATGGAGTTTAGAAATTCAAGATGACGCATATGATAGGAAGGGTTTGAACGCCGTTATGGTACCCTTTCTTCATGGTATTTTCCCGCCAAAACTCTGTTTTCCTCACGGAACCTGAGGGACAGAGAACTGGCAGGAACCGGTTGGGAGCGGTGCCTGTCAGAGTGTGCCTCAGGAATGCGCGCCTCAGAGAGCGTATAAGGGACTGTTAGTGGTGATGCAGGTGCTGTCCACCATCGAGGCAGCCATGTCCAGGTTCTTTGTGCGGCATTAGATCAAGACTTCGCTTACTAACATCTGTCAAGGACTCTGATACTTACCTGACTCCTGTAATCCACCAAAGGGTCCAGTGAAGGCTGTGCTATCCGCTCAGATCTGTTGATCTCCTGCTTGGGCAGTAGAGAGCCAGATCCTCCGATGTTCCAGAGATCCTGAGACCGACCATCCGTTGCCGGTGTCCTCCACCTGCAGCTAGAAGAGAGACAGTAATTATTTTTCGGACATTTCTTAGTTTAGCCAAGGGACAGTTTAAGGGCCTGGGCTTTATGCCCCCTTGCTGGAATCTATTCATGGGTATTTGTAGTGTTCCCCATAGTGACTTTCCCCCCAGTTGTATCTATCCCTTAATAAATCTGCTTTCTGTTTAAGGTTATATTCTTTCTATCCTTTATTTCAATGCAACATGGGCGGGAGGCACACAGATTTCTAATTCTCCCAGCTGATAGATGCTGGTAGGAGTTGAACCTGTTGTATATGTCACCTCCTTATTATTCCACACAGAGATTTTGGGGTAACAATCCCTTTCCCTTTCCTAATGATTTCCCAACATTTTGTTTGCTTTTTTGACTGCCGATGCACATTGAGTGGATGTTTTCAGAGAACTATCCACAATGACTCCAAGATCTCCTTCTTAAGTTGTAAGAGCTAATTTAGACCCCATCATTTTAGATGTAGAGTTGGGATCATGTTTCTCAATGTGCATTAATTTGCATTTATCAACATTGAATTTCATCTGCCATTTTGTTGCCCAGTCACCTAGTTTGGTGAGATCCCTTTGCCACACTTTGCAGTCTCTTTTGGCATTAACTAACTTGAGTTGGTTTACTTGTGGCACCTTAGAGATTAACACATTTATTTGGGCATAAGCTTTCATGGGCTGAAACCCACTTCATCGGATGTGGGTTTTAGCCCATGAAAGCTTATGCCCAAATAAATTCGTTAGTCTCTAAGGTGCCACAAGGACTCCACATTTTTTTTGCTGATACAGCTTAACATGGCTACCACTCTGTAACTTGAGTTGGTTTGTATCATCTGCAAATGTTGCCACCTCACTGTTTACCCCTTTTTCCAGATCACATAGGAGTATGATGAACAGTACTGGTCCCAGTACAGACCCCTGGGGGACACCACTATTTACCTCTCTCCATTCTGAAAACTGACCATTTAGTCAGACCCTTTCTTTCTTGCCTTTTAACCAGTTACCTATCCCAGAGAGGACCTTCCATCTTATCCCATTTTGCTTCAGAGCTTTTGGTGAGGGACCTTGGCAAAGGCTTTCTGAAAATCTAAGTACACTATATGCTCTGGATCACCTTTATCCACATGCTTGTTGACTCCCTGAAAGAATTCTAGTAGATTCGTGAGGCATGATTTCCCTTTACAAAAACCATGTTCACTCTTCCCCAACAAATAGTGTTTATCTATGTGTCTAATAATTCTCCTCTTTACTATCATTTCACCCAATTTGCCTGGTACTGAAGTTAGCCTTAGTGGCATGTAATTGCTGGGAGCATCTCTGGAGCCTTTTAAAAACATTGGTGTCATATTAGCTATACTCCAGACATCTGGTATGGAAGCTGATTTAAAGGATAGCTTACATACCACAGTTAGTTAGTAGTACTGCAATTTCACATTTGAGTTTCTTCAGAACTCTTGGGTGAATACCATCTGGTTCTGGTGACTTATTGCTGTTTAATTTATCAATTTGTTCCAAAACCTCCTTACTGGTCCTTACTGAATACTGTCAAGTCATGATCAGTACCCCAGAGCAACCACGAACATCCAGTCCAGTGATCAGTTCATCTTTATCCACCACAAGGAGGCCCACAATAGAGTCACCCTTAGTTGGGTACTTTGCATTAGAAAAGTATTTATAATGTTTCAAAATCTCCAAGGATGATTTACTCCTGGCTACGGGAGACCTCCCCGTCTGTCTCCCAGTAGGAAGTCCCCCATGCTAACCTAATTTCTTCCCACAAGTCACAGACAGGTGCAAAAGGAGAAACGTTTCCTGCTCTCTGGTTTGGATTCAGTGAACTGTGCCAGCACCCCACCGGTTCACCTGCTGGGCTGTGTGAATTAGCAGATTAATCCCTATCCATTCGAGGTCCTGGGGTTCTCAATAACCAAGAGCATAAAACAGGTAATGATGTGTCTAATGTGGGGATTCTCAAACTTCACTGCACTCCGACTCCCTTCTGACAACAAAAATTACTAAACGACGCCAGGAGGGGAGACTGAAGCCTGAGCCCTCCCGAGCCCCACCGCTCCAGGTGTGGGGGGAAAGCCAAAACCCAAGCCCCATCACCCTGCGTGAGGAGGCGAAAATCGAAGCCCAAGGGCTTCAGCCCCAGACGTGGGGCCTGCAACCTGAGCCTGACTGTCCAGGGCTGAAGCCCTCAAGCTTTGGATTCAACCTCAGGCAGTGGAGCTTGGGCTTCAGCTTTGGCCCCAGGCCCCAGCAAATCTAAGCTAGCCCTGGTGACCCCATTAAAATGGGGTTGCAACCCACTTTGGGGTCCTGACCCACAGTTTGAGAACCGCTGATCTAATCTAAAGTGCCACCCTGCCCACCACTTTTATCCTCTCTCCCCTACCTCAATGGGTTGTAACCAGTGACATTAACATTCCAGTCATACACATCGTCCCACCGGGTTTCCCCATTTCCCCACCCCAGGGAGAATTTCCAGCTCCTCTTCCTTATTGCCCAGGTTCCAGTGCCAAGAGCAGTGTTGCTTCCCTTCACGACAGATGTCTTGCAGAGCACATACACTGCACCACAGCATTCCTCTGAGTCCACACTTGGGTTACTGCAGGTTGGGTTATCTATAAGCCAGGGAGAGACTCCATTTTACGTGTTCCTTTCTTCCCTCCATTGGAAGCTGCCGGGGGAGAAAGAGAACGTGTCCCTAGGGCTGAGGCAGAATGGGATTGCTGGCACTGCAGCATGGGATTGCTGGCGTTGCAGCATGCTCTCCAGGAACCCTCAAGCCTTCCCTATCTGCTCTGCAGCATCAGAACAGCAGAGCCTGGATTGGAGCAAGGGAACGGCCTCTTTTCCCACAGAATCCTTCCCTCAGGCCCGGAGGATTTAGAGCAGAAATCCCTGTGGGAGTTAATGTTTCTCTAAAAAGAGTGGTGCAGCTTCTTGACTACACAATGCAAAGTGATCTGTTTGTAGAGATGCATAACGCCCTGTAGGGATTTCTCTGAGAAGATTCCCCTGAGCAGTTGCGGGAGGCAGGACCTTATTCCTTACCTCTCATGATAGGGCTGTGGGAGAGCTTGTAGAGAGCCAGAGGCAGCTTTCTAGAGGGTTCATTCAAAAATTCCCTATGGAACCTAGGGGCTGCGGCCTACAGCAGGAGGGAGCCAGGTGGTTGTTGGAATGACTCTAGGTGGAATGCTATGGGATGGCTTTCTGATCACTGCTTCACTCTGCTTCTTCCCACACCCACCTTTGGGGTAAGTCCATCACCTCCTCCTTAGTGTAGATGGGCTGGAAACCACATATGGCATAGGGAGGTTGCCCACGCAGCCCATGCACAGGAGGATCCATTGCAGCTCAAGTCCTCCCGCTTGTCGCAGCCCAGAGGAATGCATGACACTGAGCCTGAACTCTGTGACTGCATTAGTCACCAACAGGTGAGTGTGGCAGGAGAGGACACATAATATAAGCTCTGGGATCTGAAGAGAGGTCTCTGGAGCCTCGGGATGTGCAGGTTTGGAGACATGTGGCTCCTACCTAGTCCAAAGTAACCTGCCGTGCTCCCTGACAAGAGCCATATTAACAGGCAACACTGCGACTGACCCCCATGCCTCTCTATTTCCTTGGCCACATGTATTGTGTCCTTTTTCTGGTAGCTAGTCCAGAAAAAGAGAAGAAGAGTTCACTACTGCTACCACCTCAGGGATTTGTTGGCTTGAGATCATGTTGATAGAAGCATGCAATAGTGACAGAAACTGGGATGTCAAGCCCCTAGAGTGACCTCTTACCTTTATAGACCTGCCCTTTCATCGTACAAGGCTATTTTAAAGTTGAGTGTGATAGTAAAGAGACCCATTTTCAACCCTTCACAACACAAGACAAAGCCCACAGTATTCATCATTAACTATTTATTTCTACGCTCCTGGCTCCCAAACTGTTTTTCCTCCTTACTGCCACCAGCCACCTTCGCGTTCTCCCTCTTCTCTCCCCAGCTCTGCTCACTTGATTGCAGCAGCTCAGCGGATGCTCCAGCTTTACTCTTTCACTTCAATTCTTCACTTCTGTGGATGGCTGTATTTGCCATTGAGCAGCATGATGGAAATACCTGCATCCTCTGTCTAGGCACGCAGGCCCAGCAGCTAAAGCCAAAGCCCCACTGAGAGCAGTGGGAAATTAGCTTAGTGTGTCAGGAGTAGAGGCTTGGCCCATGGGGACCCCAGGCACTGCAGCTGCTGCCACCTACATGGTGAATCCTCCAACTCATCGCCAAACAGCTCTTCCACATTCTGAAAACTGGCCTCACTGGCTGACTCTCTAGGAGCATAGAAACCCTTTGTTAGAGCAGGAGAGTCTCTTCAATGCAGCTCTCTTTCCACGGCTCCCAGAGGGTCACAGTGAAACACATGCAAGTCTCTAGGAGTCTCTCAAGGAGTTCCCTGCTCAGTCACTTGGCACCCACTAGCAATGGTCTCTGACAGTGGCATTGCAAAGGGGAGCTCAGCAGATGGTCCCTTTCTATGGCTTCCTGAGTGGGAGGGAGGTTAGTCTTGTCATTTAAGGCCTAGCTATCAGAGTCAGGGCTCCTGGGGTTCTCTGGCTTTAGAGGCGGGTGGAGTCTAGTGGTTGGAGCTCGACTGGTATCAGTACCATGCTTCCTTCCTGCCTCTGGCAGTGATGTTGTGTGTGACCTTGCAGCCAGTTGCTTTCCATCCCTGTGCGCCAGCTAACAGAGATAATACTGACCCCCTCAGAGGGGCTGGTAGGGGTCACTACCGTAATGACTCAAATTGGAGTGAGTTGTGCTCTTGGCAGCGAAGGGCCCAGATTCAGTCCCCACGGATGCCTAAGGTATCTATATGTGGCCATGGTTTGACTCACCTACCATTACAGACTGTTTAGCCCAGTCCTGGCCATGCGTGGTGCATCTTCTCCTGGCCCTCTCTGGCACACAGCTCCATCACACACAAGAACATGGCCCACCAAGGACAATCTATCAGCTCCCATTTGGTGTTCAGCTCCAAGATGGATGGTGAGCCCTAGTCAGACCATAGAAAGACAAGGTGGTGTTCTTTGGTGGAAACTGCTGGAGCTTCAGCCTCTGCTCCCACCTCCACCCACATGCTAAGGGCTTCAAAAGTGGTCCCTGATCCCAGGTCAACAAAGTAGCTGAGGTGAGGCCAGGGTGGGTGGAATTACTGCTGGGACTGATCCTAAGAGAGGAGGAGATTTCTCCTCTGCTCTAGGGAGATTCCCATAGGAAAAGCATCTGGGGTGGGGGTGGGGGCAATACAAGCACTACCCCTCAGCCCTTGAATAGCAGGCAACCAGGACTTTGGGAGCCAAGGTACTGGTGTATCTTGCTGGACAGCAAACAAGAGCATTGGAGAAATTGTACAATGTCAAGGCTGGGTCAAGGGCAGCCAGACCTACTGGTGAGAGCCAGAGTCCACACTCACATGACAGGAGTTGAGAGTCAGCTGGGTCAGGATTCTGGAAGATCAGAAGCACAAGAGAAACCACAAATCAGATGCCAGGAAATCAAGCCAGGGGAGCGGCGGCAGAAACAGGCAGCACACAGTCCAGAACAGGGAACAGCCCTGGTGTTCCGTCAGCTTCCTTTTCCTGCTGCTGCCTTAAGCAGGGCCAGAGGGCCAATTAGCTTCTCTGGGACTCCTTCAATACGACCTCAGGAGTGGAGCCTCAAACTGGGGCTGAGCTTCATGGGTCCTAGGTAAGCAATTTTCAGCAGGCTTCCAGGTGGAGGGTTGGAGTGTGGCTGCTTCCATGAACCCTACAGCCCCGGGTTGAAGACCTCTGGGTCGTGACAGTGACTGATTTCTCCCCGTTCAAACCTCCTGCAGAAAACATTATCCAGGATCCTGGACACATCCTCTGAGAATAAAATGAGGATATCATGATGAGAAATAGGTCTCTGTACCAGGGCTGGGATCCAGGGATAGGTAAAGCTTCCAACCAGGGGATGTAGCAGTAGCCCCGTTTGTTGCAAGAGCCCCAAGTGGCAGGAAGAGTCAATGGTTCTTACCTCCACAAGATGCATGGGATCTTCCATTGGAGCCTCAATGAGACCCATGTTGCTTGGGTTGACAGGATGAGATCACCTGTCCTCACTGCTCCCTGAGCTGGGTTGGCTGCAGGATACATCTCTGTGAGAGGCTGGGACAGAGCCTGAAAGACAGATGTGACAATCAGGGTTCTGTCACCCCAGGGGGAGAACAGAGGGTCTCTGCACCCCAAAGAATAAGCAATTGAATCAACTGATTCAATGCAGAATTATTGTACCATACAGGTACCTAATAAGGTCCTCTCATGGATTGGTAACTGGTTAAAAGATAGGAAACAAAGGGTAGGAATAAATGGTCAGTTTTCAGAATGGTGAGAGGTAAATGGTAGTGTCCCCCTGGGGTCTGAACTGAGACCAGTGCTGTTCAACATATTCATAAATGATCTGGAAAAAGGGGTAAACAGTGAGGTGGCAAAATTTGCAGATGATAAAAAAAACTACTCAAGATAGTTAAATCCCAAGCAGACTGCAAAGAGCTACAAAAGGATCTCACCAAACTGGGTGACTGGGCAACAAAATGGCAATGTTCAATGTTCAGAATTCAATGTTGATAAATGCAAAGAAATGCACATTGGAAAATACAATCCCAACTCTATATATAAAATGATGGGATCTAAATTAGCTGTTACCTCTCAAGAAAGGGATCTGGAGGGGTATGGAACAGCTGCCAAATGAGGAGAGATTAAGATGACTGGGATTTTTCATCTTAGAAAAGGGATGACTAAGGGGGGGATATGATAGAGGTCTTTGAAATCATGACTGGTGTGGAGAAAGTAAATAAGGAAATGTTATTTACTCCTCATCGTTCAAGAACTAGGGGTCACCAAATGAAATTAATAGGCAGCAGGTTGAAAACTAAAAATAGGAAGTATTTTTTCACACAACACACAGTCAACCTGTGGAACTCCTTGCCAGAGGATGTTGTGAAGACCAAGACTATAACAGGGTTCAACAAAGAACTAGGTAAGCTCATAGAGGATAGGTCCATCCATGGCTATTAGCCAGGATGGGTAAGGATGCTGTCCCTAGCCTCTATTTGCCAGAAGCTGGGAATGGGCGACAGGGGATGGACCACTTGATCATTACCTGTTCTGTTCATTTCTTCTGGGGCACCTGGCATTGGCCACTGTCAGAAGACAGGATATGGGGCTAGATGGACCTTGGGTCTGACCCATATGGCCGCTCTTATGTTTGGAAAGCTGACAACACTCTGGTGATGAATATCCTTGTGTGATGGAGGTCTGAGTGGGGTATAATGAGTTCTATACATGTACTGGAAATACTCCCCCTGAAATATGTTGAGGGGTCAGACTTGATAAATCAGTTTGGCTTAGAGATAGAGAAGAAGTTCCTGTTTGTTTCATGTTCATAGAGCCATAGCCTAATAGCCAAGGCAGAAGGGGAGAAGAAAGTGTACCAGGGCAAGTGCAGGGGTAGGATCCGGTCAAGTGCCCAGCTCTCTCCCAGGTTTGTGGGTGAGAGCTAGGACAGGTCTCTGTTGGATAAAGGACAACGCCCTGCTCCTTACAATCCTCTGTGTCCATGGGAGAGAAGGGATGAATCCCTCCTTGAGAATCTCAGCAGCTTCCTACGAAGGAGCCAGTGCTCTTCTCGGAGGGCCTTCTCCTGGACCTCACAGGGGTCTGATGCTCTCACTCCACAAGCCTGCCTGGGGCCTTGGAGTTAGTGCTCAACAGAACCAGGCAGAGCCCTGTTGTCGAGTACCAGCGCCTTCCCTCTATCCCGGAAGGTGGAAGGGCCCCAACACTGCCCTGCACTGACTGCCCTGACCACGGATGGCTCTCAGGTATCAGGACACAATGGAAACGTGGATCATCCAGTCTCTCATTTCCAGGCCTCCCCAGGGCTAAGGTAAAATTCCTGCTCCCCCTGACCATTATGCTCATCTCCAAGATGTGCTGGAGATTGTCTGTGCTGGGGGTTGCTGTCAACAAGCTCTTCAGCATGGCATCCATGTCTCTGGGCAGGCCTTCTTCAGAGCCTGCCAGCGGAGGGAGACCATGGGTCAGGGTTATGGAACCTGAGGCTACACCTACCAGGATGACAGCTGGCTCTGCAGTCCTTGCCCAGAGCAGCTCTCTGCAGAGGGCCTGGTGCACAGCAGGTAGGGAACAGCCAAGCTGCTAGGGATGGGAGCTGGACTTCCTGGCAGAGTCCAGCATCTGCAAGGAAGGGATTCCCCACAGAGGGGCAACATAATCTCCCGCAGAGGGGGAGTCTCCCCCTGACACTTGATTAAATCCTATGGCCTCTTCCCACCTCTGCCCACCCCACCCCCAAATCAGAGCAGCTCCAGCTACCGAAGAGAGCAAAAACCAGAGGCCTTCCTGGCCCTTGGGACAGAGGAGTAGGTTGATGATCTACCTGGATGTGAGTTTTGGCCTTCCCCATGCCCATGCTCTATACTCCCTTCAGGGCAGCGCACAGGAACCCACCATGGACTGCTCCACCCTTGTGTTTGTCCCTACTTCAGTCTGCTTCATCTCTGTGCCAACCGTTTCCACCTTCACCTCCCTGCAGCACTCGGCAGGGTGTGTGTGTGGACGATCAGCATGGTCCCCTTAAAAGCCCAGTCACCATTTAACCAGGACAAGAAGAACTTGACTCTACCCAAGCTCATTCTCTGCTCTGCCTCCCCAAGAGGAACACCCCTAACCCACAACCCCTGCAGCAGCAGATCCTACAGCCAGTTGGAGCCAGCCCGCCTCACCCCTCCTGGTGGTGGGAGGGGAACAGGAGAAAGGACAAAAGAAGTAAGAGATGAAGAGAAAGGAAGGAGGGATAGTGGAAAAGGTCAAACAAAAAGGACAAACCCTAATGTCCCCAGTGATATGGGACAAAATCCCAGGTGGGGAATAAAATTCTGCCACCTTAAACTAGTGTTTTCCATGCCTAGAATTCAGCTGGCACCGGATGGATCAGACTGAACAGGTTCCAAACCTCTCGGAGGTTCTTACCTTTTCAACAGGGACATCTGTTTTCTAGTAAAATCAGTAAAAGGAAAGGAGAAAACTCGAAAGAGGTTCCTCCTCGTGCTCACGTATGTGAACCCTAATACTCTCTCAGTCCTCAAAGAGAGACCTCGAGAAGGAGACTTGCTGAAGCAAAGCCACAGGGGTCTCTGAGGTTTCCCTGGCCCTGCGCCCCTGTCCTGCCTGGCTGATGTCAGCATCTCTCTGTGAGGTCACCACCACCCCACCACCTTTCACCAATAGGCTGAGGTCCTGCAAAAGGCCTTTGTGATGTCACTGCCACAACCAACCATCCGCTGAAGTGCTAATGTCCTGCCGCTGGCCAGACATTTTGGAGGTTTGAGCTACTAGTAGACTTTATGGCCAGAAGAGACCTTTAGAGCATCTAATCTAACCCCGTGCATATCATAGGCTTCCTGTATACTACAATAGTTACTTTTTGGGCACACACATTACAGAAAGGCATCTAGTCTTCATTAAATGACATCAAGAGATGGAGAATCCACCACTTTCCCTTTTAGTGAGTGCCAGGGGGCTCCATTTCCCCTTCCACTAGCTCCCCATTTACAGTGAGCCAGAGCAGTACCTGCAGCAGGGAGCGGGAGTTGCTGGTGGCCTCAGAGGCACAGACCCCGCAGTGCCTCAGGCACCTGGCGCAAGTGCCGGATGATGAGGAGCTGGTGCATCACTTTGGCCGTGACGTCCTCCTGCTGCAAGGGAATGAGAACCTGTCAGAGACTCAAACGCCCCGAGGAATCAGGGGGAATTAAGGGCACCTGGAACCAGCAGCATTTCCACCCAGCACCTGCCCACCACTGAGGGATGGATTCACCTCCTGACCCCCAGAATGGAGTCTTGTTGTCCTTTCTAGTAACCTCCAGTGCCAACCCCCTGATACCAGACACCTCTGTGTTCTTGGGGAACCAGGGTGCAGTATCCAGCCTGACTCATGAAAGACACCCCCTCACACACACCTCTGCTTAAACTAAAACCCATCAGAGGAAAAGCTTGCAGAGAGCAGTGAAGGGTGTTGGGTGACACACCTAGACCCCTCCTGACAAGGGTGACAAGATTAAGACATCTCCATTAGCATACAGAATGGAGAGCAGAGACAACTCCCCTAGCCTCATCTGCATGAAAGATGAGACAGGAAGACATCTCAATTTACATACAGAATGGAGAACAGAGAACCACACTGAACTCTGGGACCAGAAAAAGCAGGGAAGCACTGCATCATGGGAATCTCTGCTCCAGATGCTAATGAACCTATGGCTGCACACACCCGGCTCAGCAATTATCAGACCAATTCTAGTAATGAATCCTTAATTGATATGCAAATACTGAAGTAGCCTAGTTGCATTGTGAGCTCCCTGGAAGAAAACACCACCCATAGCCAAGAGTGATCAGTTCCTATTGTCTAGTCTAAAGAAAACCCTTGAGTCATCAGTTTACCTATAAACAAATCTAGTGTTCTCCCTTGAACAATTGCAATTTCTCTACAAAAATCCCTACTCACCCTGTAGTCAGGGTTCTGATGCTTAGATCCAAACTATGCATCAGTTCCACGGGAACTCCATCTTCTCCTGACTGATCGTGCTGGTGGCTCTGCCTGTCTCCTACATTCAGGACCCTCTGCGACCACCATCACCTGGGAACCCCGACCAGTTCAAGCCTCATGGAGTGGGTGAGATCCCCCCTCTTTCTCTCTCTGTGTTTTCCTTTCTACCTTAGGTATTAACCTTTAATAATGTATGTTATGTTGGTTTAGCTCTCCTTGTGTAGTTATCACTATTATTCAATAAATAACTTTTATGGTTAACTTGGTTGCTTCTCTCTCTCTTGCTGAACTTTACTCTTTTGTGTTTTTAGCTTCCCCCATTCACTCTACAGCAACGCTTCTTTTACCTAAGCTAAAGATCCCTGCAGCGCCCAAAATACTGTGGGGTTTGCTCATCAAGTAGGTTACTGCCAGTACAATTGTGTTGGGGGAGTGGGGATAGGGACGTGCTGAATCTGGGACGCATAAGGGTAACAGCTTGAAAGTGCTGCTTGACCGAGTCCGTGGAGCCCAGGGGCATATAAGGAGAGGTAGCTTGAAAGTGCTGCTTCATCCAGCCCAGTGAGTCCAGAGACATATAAGGGGTCAGCTTGACAGTGCTGACTGACCCCGTCCGCTCACACTTGCTCTGTTAAGTTATGTGTGGGTGTGTGGGTGTTCATCCGGTTCTGGGGCTGGAGTAACCCAGCCCTAGGGAGCCTAGGTCCTGCAGGATAGCTCCACTGGGAGGGGACTTGTAGAAGGGAGAAGTAGAGCTTCATATGAAAACACAAGTGACACAAGCAGTACATTGATAGAATTACAGAACCCCCTTCCCCAGAAGAGTAACCCGAATAAATGAGCATACCCCAAAGAAATGGGCACATCTGGTAACACCCCCTCCTTGTAGGGTGAGCTCCTGCCACCTCCCCCTCAGTGCCCTTGACAGCTGATCCACCTCCAAACCACAGCTCAAGTTCTCAGAACCCTCTCCTCCAGCCCCACCCAGGTAGGGCAGGGAGGGGACTCTTGCAGGGGGGGCAGGAGGGATTCCGGCAGCAGTGAAGTGGGTTGCGGGGAGGTTGAGATCTTGCCCCAAGTCATCCCAGACACTAATGCTAAGCCACAGGATCACAGCATCTAGTGTCAGTGGGGTTCACGTGGCTCAGACCAGACACCTGGGCTGGGGACCCGCCCCCATAGTACTGGTCGAGTGCGTGGCCCAGGCCGCCAGCAGGGACGGAGAGGCCGCTTTCCTCCTGGGGAAGATGGCAGCTGCTTCCCTCAAGCTCTGGGGCCACCTGCAGAGCCTTCTTCCTGAACCTCCTCAGGAGCCTGGACAGCCTGGAACCGAGCGGGGAGCAAGCGTGAGTCTGGGGTCAAGGCAGCCTCTCACTAACCAGCCTTTTTGGTCCCTCCCCATCCCTGCCGCAGCCAGAGCCTGAATAAAGTGCTCTCAAATGAGCTCCAGACCAACAACAGTTCATGAACTGCGCAGAGACAATTAATGCAGAGAAGCGGCAAAATTCGTCAAACAGATGACTGGTTATGACTTATTTAGTTGTTCTTAAAAGAGAACAAAAAGGACCTGAGTCTCCTCCCTGTCAATAACCCCCTGCTCAACCAATCAGGGTAGAGACTGGGGGGCGGGAAGCTGAGAGTTCTCACCAGAGAGCCCAAAGGAAGGCCCAGGTCACCGGTAGGGATCACTGTCGCGGACTATTTCAGCCCCACTTTCTTGGGTGGACCTCCCACAATGGGAGATGCAGAGCACCCCTCACAATACGCAACACACACACTCACACACACACACACCTCCTGGTGGTGGGAGGGGAACAAGAGAAAGGACAAAAGAAGTAAGAGATGAAGCGAAAGGAAGGAGGGATGGAGGAAAAGGTAAAACGAAAAGGACAAACCCTAATGTCCCCAGTGATTCCACGAGACAAAATCCCAGGTGGGGAATAAAATTCTGCCACCTTGAACTAGTGTTTTCCATGCCTAGAATTCAGCTGGCACCAGGTGGATCAGGTTCCAAACCTGAACAGGTTCCAAACCTCTCCGAGGCTCTTACCTTCTCAACAGGGATGTCTGTTTTCTAGTAAAATCAGTAAAAGGAAAGGAGAAAACTCGAAAGAGGTTCCTCCTCGCACTCTCCTACGTGAACCCTAATACTCTCTTAAAGAGAGACCTCGAGAAGGAGAATTGCTGAAGCTAAGCCACATGGGTCTCCGAGGTTTTCCTGGCCCTGCGCCCCTATCCTGCTTGGCTCATGTCAGCATCTCTCTGTGAGGTCACCACCTCCCCACCACCTTTGACCAATAGGCTGAGGTTCTGCAAAAGGCCTTTGTGATGTCACTGCCACACACACCCCTCCCCTGAAGTGCTACTGTCCTGCCGCTGACCAGACACTTTGAAGGTTTGAGCTACTCTCTGTGGATCACCCCACTCAATGTGTGTTCATTCTAGGAAGCAAGTCGGCTAGACAGTAAAACATCAGAGGCTGCTCCCAATGCTACACTCAGTTTTTCCAAAACTAGTAGACTTTATGGCCAGAAGAGACCTTTAGAGCATCTAATCTAACCCCCTGCATATCATGGGCTTCCTGTATAACTTCCTGTATAGTTACTTTTTGGGCACGCACATTCCAGATAGGCATCTAGTCTTCATTCAATGACATCAAGAGATGGAGAATCCACCACTTTCCCTTTTAGTGAGTGTCAGGGGGCTCCATTTCCCCTTCCACTAGCTCCCCATTTACAGTGAGCCAGAGCAGTACCTGCAGCAGGGAGCGGGAGTTGCTGGTGGCCTCAGAGGCACAGCCCCTGCAGTGCCTCAGGCACCTGGCGCAAGAGCCGGATGATGCGGAGCTGGTGCATCACTTTGGCTGTGACGTCCTCCTGCTGCAAGGGAACGAGAACCTGTCAGAGACTCAAACGCCCCGAGGAATCAGGGGGAATTAAGGGCACCTGGAACCAGCAGTATTTCCACCCAGCACCTGCCCACCACTGAGGGATGGATTCACCTCCTGAACCCCAGAATGGAGTCTTCTTGTCCTTTCTAGTAACCTCCAGTGCCAACCCCCCTCCTTCTGGGGTGAGCTCCTGCTACCTCCCCCTCAAAAAGTGCCCTTGACAGCTGTTCCACCTCCAAACCACAGCTCAAGTTCTCAGAACCCTCTTCTCCACCCCGACCCAGGTTGGGCAGGGAGGTGGCTCTAGCAGGGGGGGCAGGAGGGATTCTGGCAGCAGTGAAGTGGGTTGCGGGGAGGTTGAGATCTTGCCCCAAGTCATCCCAGACACTAATGCTAAGCCACAGGATGGCAGCATCTAGTGTCAATGGAGTCCAAGCACTATTTCAACCCCACAGTTTTGGATGAACTTCCCACAAGGGGAGGTGAAGAGCTAATAAAACAAGCATCTGTCTTATTGCCAAGGGACAGAGAAATTCAGCCAGCAGCAGGGGGTGCAGAACACTGCCCTAGTGCGGGGGTGACAGCGCATCCCAGCTCCTGACATCTCGGCACTTTACACACCTTCCTGGAGCCTGCTTGTGACGGTCCACGCCCCTAAGGTTGTGGGCGGCGTGGACTATCCGCCACCGTCTGTCAACTAGCCCTTTAATCCAGGGCTGTATAGCCTAGTGGCCAAAGTCTATCATGTCCCCTTTGCCTCAAGGGGACGCAGCCTAACGGCAAGAGTCTGGAACCCAGCCCGTGGCTACCGGGCGGTAGGGCCTATAGGCCAGAGTCCCAAAAGCAACCCTCGGGAGGAGGGCAGCGTGGCCTAGCGGCCGGAGTCCCCAAAAGCAACCCTCGGGAGGAGGGTAGCGTGGCCTAGCGGCCGGAGTCCCCAGAAGCAACCCTCGGGAGGAGGGTAGCGTAGCCTAGCGGCCGGAGTCCCCAAAAGCGACCCTCGAGAGGAGGGTAGCGTGGCCTAGCGGCCGGAGTCCCCAAAAGCGACCCTCGGGAGGAGGGTAGCGTGGCCTAGCGGCCGGAGTCCCAAAAGCGACCCTCGGGAGGAGGGTAGCGTGGCCTAGCGGCCAGAGTCCCAAAAGCGACCCTCGGGAGGAGGGTAGCGTGGCCTAGCGGCCAGAGTCCCAAGAGCGACCCTCGGGTGGAGGGTAGCGTGAGGCTTTTTTACCAACTCAGCGGGGGGGTTCCGACCGAAACACGCTGAGATTCCCCGGGGGGGGGGGGAGGTACCACTCTGTCACCCTCCCGGGGTCCCTTCCTACCAGAGTCTCCGCTGGGGTCTCCCAGGAGTCGACGGGTACTTGGTGCTCGGCGAGTTCGGTCGTCCCCTGGGTCTCCTCTAAGCACCGGGGTGCCGGCGGGCCGTGGACGGTGTCTCTTCCCGGCGTAGCCACCGGCTGTGGCTGGTCCGCCGCAGGAGCTTCCCCGGCAGGTCCTGCGCCTACGGGATCCACCCCAGACTGAGCCGGTCTCCCTCCCTTTATACTCCTATAGCACTTGGAGCATGCCCAGTCCGCCCAGGGAGGCGGGACTTCCGCTGTCAGTCCCTGGGGCTTAACTCCTTCCGGGTTAAGGCGGGGTTGCCTGGCCCCTCCCTCTAGTCCCTGGGGCTTAACTCCTTCTGGGCTAAGGCGGGGTTGCCTGGCCCCGCCACACACCCTCCCCCTTAAGAAGGAGCGTCCCCGGGGCTGGTCCGTCTCTCCACCCTCCTTTCCCTGTCTAGAAAAGAAATCCGCGTTAGCATGCGCCTTACCCGGACGATGAAACACGCGGAAGTCGTACGGTTGGAGGGATAGGTACCAGCGCAAAATTCGGGGGTTCGCATCCTTCATGCTGTGTATCCATCTGAGGGGGGCATGGTCGGTGATCAATTTGAAGGTATTCCCCAGTAAGTAATAGCGCAGGGCATCAATGGCCCATTTCGCCGCCAGGGCCTCTTTCTCGATTGTCGCGTAGTGTTTCTCGCGGGGGAGTAGTTTTCGGCTTAGATATAGGACTGGGTGTTCCTCCCCCTCCCATTCCTGGGAGAGGACCGCCCCTAAGCCTACCTCTGACGCATCTGTTTGGAGAATGAACTCCTTTGAAAAATCGGGGTGTCGCAAGACCGGCTCCTGCACGAGTCAGTCTTTCAGCGTCCTGAAGGCCTTGTCACACAGGTCGGACCATTGTACCTGTTGTGGCTGGGAGTTTTTTGTCAGGTCCGATAGGGGTGCAGCTATGGACGCAAAGTCCGGTACAAAGCGACGATAGTACCCGGCTAGTCCCAAGAACTGGCGTACCTGTTTCTTCGTCGTGGGCGTAGCTGTGTCCATAAGGGCTTGTACCTTATTGATTTGGGGGCGCAACTTCCCTCCCCCTACGACATACCCAAGGTAGGTCACCTCTTCCTGGCCGAGATGGCATTTCGCCGGATTGGCCGTGAGCCCAGCTTCTCGGAGGGCCTGGAGGACTCCCCTGAGGTGGCGAAGGTGGTCTTTCCAGCTGCGACTGTAGATCACGATGTCATCTATATATGCCGCTGCGTATTGATCGTGAGGCAACAAGAGCTTATTCATCAGCCGCTGAAACGTTGCTGCAGCGCCGTGTAACCCGAATGGCATGGTTACAAAGTGGAAGAGGCCGAAGGGTGTTGGGAAGGCCGTTTTCTCTCGGGAATTGGGCATAAGGGGGATTTGCCAGTATCCTTTGGTTAAATCTAGGGTCGACAAATACCTCGCTCCCCCGAGTCGTTCTAGGAGTTCTTCTACCCGGGGCATTGGGTATGCGTCAAACCTAGAGATGGCATTAACCTTCCGGAAATCGATACAGAATCGAGTGGTCCCGTCGGGCTTCGGGACCAGAACAATGGGGCTACGCCATTCACTCTTAGACTCCTCGACTACACCCATTTCAAGCATTGTGTCCAACTCTTGTCGCACTGTGGCCCACATCTTCCATGGTATGGGACGATGGTTATCTCTCACCTTCTGGCACGGCGTCGTCGCGATATGGTGGCTCGTCAGGTTGGTTTGTCCCGGGTGGGTTGATAGCACATCGGGGAAGTCCTTTATCAGTTGCGATATTTGGTCTCGCTGTGCCTGGGTAAGGCCGGCCCCGAGTGTCGCTGGCTTGTGGTCTAAGGGTTCCCCTGCTAGGGGTCCCAATTCTGGGTCTGGGGGTGAGAAGGTGATGAACAAGGATTCCCTAACCTTCCAGGCCTTTAAGAGATTCACATGGTAAGTCCGGGTGCCCTTCCGTCGTCCCGGTAACCGGACTTCATAATCTACGGGTCCGACCCGTCGGATCACCTCGTATGGTCCCTGCCACTTGGCCAGGAGCTTTGATTCCGCCGAGGGTAGCAAGAGTAACACTCGGTCCCCGGGGTTAAAGCTACGTGCCTTAACCCCTCTGTTATATAGTCGAACCTGCGTCTCTTGGGCCTGTCGCAGATGCTCCCGGGCAAAACCCCCCAAGGTTTGGAGCCGTTCTCGCAGACGTAGCACATACTGGGTGGTTCCGAGCACGCGAGTCTCCCAGTCTTCCCTTAAGAGGTCCAGGATCCCTCGGGGCTGCCTGCCGTACAGAAGTTCGAAGGGCGAGAACCCAGTTGACGCTTGGGGTACTTCTCTTATGGCGAACAGCAGGGCTGGCAATAATGTATCCCAATGGCTGGGGTCTTCCTCTACGAACTTCCGCAGCATGGACTTCAAGGTCCCATTAAAACGCTCTACCAGCCCGTCTGTCTGGGGATGGTAAACTGACGTTCGGAGCGTCCGTATATTCAGGAGGCGGCACAATTCTGCTATCAATTTCGAGGATACGTTAGTACCCTGATCAGTCAGGATCTCCGCGGGTATCCCGACCCTAGCGAAGACCTTCACGAGTTCGGTGGCAATCACCGGTGCCGTGGCCGCTCGGAGGGGAACAGCCTCGGGATACCGGGTTGCGTAGTCCACGATTACTAAAATAAATCGATTCCCTGTCTTGCTTCTTTCTAAGGGTCCCACTAAATCCATTCTGATACGTTCAAAGGGTACGCCGACCACCGGCATGGGTATTAACGGGGCTCGGGGTACACCTTTTGGTCCCGCCCGTTGGCATTCTGGGCAGGATGCGCAATATTCTCGGACTTCTTGGTGAATGCCGGGCCAAAAGAAACGGTGGGCCACCCTCTGAAGGGTCTTCTCCCGCCCCAGATGTCCAGCCCATGGGTTGGCATGTGCCAAGTGTAGTAGTCCTCGTCGCAACCTCTGGGGAACCAATAGCTGTCAGAGGACCTCAGGTATATGTGGCTCCTGCACCACCCGATATAGGCGGTCCTGTTGGACCTCGAACCGTGGCCCCTGCGGAAGTCTTGGAGGTACGTCCTCTCCCGCTCCGGGGACAATGGCCTGCTCCCAAGCCCGACTCAGCGTTGGGTCCTCTCTCTGCTCCCTCACAAAGTCAATATCTCGTTCCAACTCCCTCTGAGTCTCTTCCATGGGTTGATGTTGGGCTTCGGCGGGTGTCTGTCCCGCTGTAGACGTCCCCTCCCCGGGGTCTGTCTCTGGT
The DNA here is from genome assembly GCF_028017835.1 of Emys orbicularis. Lineage (NCBI taxonomy): Eukaryota > Metazoa > Chordata > Testudines > Emydidae > Emys > Emys orbicularis. The sequence goes on from NC_088685.1 coordinate 197,589,066, forward strand.
GTGTGTCCGAGGAGTTCCTTTCCTGGAGACGTAGCTCCTTCGATTTGCGGAGCTGACAGTTGATACTGTTGGAGGACCTCCCTAAACTCGGGCCAATCCCGTCCCAGCACTACGGGGTAGGCCAATCTGGGGGCTATGCCCACATGGAGGACTTCCTCCCGCTGCCCTATCCCGATCCTCACCCAGGCGGTGGGATAAGGGCGAATGTCCCCATGTACACACTGTAAGTGTATCTTATCCCCTGCCAGTCTAAGGTTCGGGACAAGCCCCTCCCGTACGAGGGTCTGACTACATCCTGAGTCTACGAGAGCCCTCGTGTGGATCCCCTCGACCCGCACCAGAACCACCAATTCCCCTGGGCCCCTTTTCCGGGCTCTATGACCGGCAACCCATACTTGTCCATAGTTACAATCCATAAAAGGACATTCCCGCTGAAAATGTCCCTCTTGTCCGCACTCCCAGCAGCGGTTCCGGCCCTCCGCGGGTCCGTTGCCGTCCCTTGTTGGGCTTCGTCCCCCTTGGGGTGGCCGTTCTCTTCGACTCGGCCTCCGAGGGACTTCCCGCCTGGGTCCGGGATTGTGGAGGTTAGTAGGTGCGGGTCGGATAGGGGGGGCAGGTTCCTGAGCCCCCGCTCCCCGAGAGCTTCCTCTGTCTGGGCCTTCTCCCCGGTTCAGGTTTCTGGACCTACGGGGGTGAGTCTGGGCTTCCTCAGCTGCTAAGTAATCCTCCATCAGGCCCACCGCCGCGGACAGGGTGGCCGGTCGGTGACGCTGTACCCATGCTTTCCCTCCTTCTGGGAGGATCTGGGTGAACTGTTCGAGGGCCACCCTTTCCGCTACGTGTGGCCCGGTCAAGCCCTCAGGCTCCAACCATCTCCAACAGAGGTCCCGTACCCGTTGGGCCACGGCCCGAGGCCGAGCTCCAGGAGGGTACCGTTCTTTACGGAGGCGCTGGCGGTACATCTCGGGGTTAATGCTGGTCTGGTCTAAGATGGCCGCTTTCACCTGGGGGTAGTCCAAGGCCTCTCGGGAATCCAGGTTACGGTAGGCCATCTGCGCCGGTCCCGTTAAATAGGGGGGCAACATCGTGGCCCAGTGTTCTGGGGGCCACTGAGCAGCGGTGGCGACCCGCTCGAATGTCACCAGGAATGCTTCCGGGTCGTCGCCTGGTCCCATCTTTGTGAGGCGGACCGTTAGTCCCCCCAGGTGGTCCACAAGCCCCGCGCCTGTGGTGTTGGGGGCGGGAACTCCTGGCGGTCCCATTACCGTAGCTATTTGTTGGACCAGGCGCTCTTGTTGTCCTTGGTATTGGGTGGCCAACTCCCGAAGGAGTTGCTGCTGTCGTTCCTGGTGCTGGGTCGTCTGTAGCTGCTGCTGGCTGGCCAGCTGTTGCAGCAGGTGTGCCTGTTGTTGTCGCTGTTGGGCCACCTGTTCTTGCTGGTTCTCCAGCAACCACTTTACAAGTTTCTCGGCATCCATCTTAGACGGCGGGAGGGGTTCCGTCGTCTAGACTCCGAGTATTGGACCTCTTAGCAGGTCCGGGGCCATGCCCACATTCTCCACCAAGTGTGACGGTCCACGCCCCTAAGGTTGCGGGCGGCGTGGACTATCCGCCACCGTCTGTCAACTAGCCCTTTAATCCAGGGCTGTCTAGCCTAGTGGCTAAAGTCTATGACGTCCCCTTTGCCTCAAGGGGACGCAGCCTAACGGCAAGAGTCTGGAACCCAGCCCGTGGCTACCGGGCGGTAGGGCCTATAGGCCAGAGTCCCAAAAGCAACCCTCGGGAGGAGGGTAGCGTGGCCTAGCGGCCGGAGTCCCCAAAAGCGACCCTCGGGTGGAGGGCAGCGTGGCCTAGCGGCCGGAGTCCCCAAAAGCGACCCTCGGGAGGAGGGCAGCGTGGCCTAGCGGCCGGAGTCCCCAAAAGCGACCCTCGGGAGGAGGGCAGCGTGGCCTAGCGGCCGGAGTCCCCAAAAGCGACCCTCGGGAGGAGGGCAGCGTGGCCTAGCGGCCGGAGTCCCCAAAAGCGACCCTCGGGAGGAGGGCAGCGTGGCCTAGCGGCCGGAGTCCCCAAAAGCAACCCTCGGGAGGAGGGCAGCGTGGCCTAGCGGCCGGAGTCCCAAAAGCGACCCTCGGGAGGAGGGTAGCGTGGCCTAGCGGCCGGAGTCCCAAAAGCGACCCTCGGGAGGAGGGTAGCGTGGCCTAGCGGCCGGAGTCCCAAAAGCGACCCTCGGGAGGAGGGTAGCGTGGCCTAGCGGCCGGAGTCCCAAAAGCGACCCTCGGGAGGAGGGTAGCGTGGCCTAGCGGCCGGAGTCCCAAAAGCGACCCTCGGGTGGAGGGTAGCATGGCCTAGCGGCCAGAGTTCCAAGAGCGACCCTCGGGTGGAGGGTAGCGTGAGGCTTTTTTACCAACTCGGCGGGGGGGTTCCGACCGAAACACGCTGAGATTCCCCGGGGGGGGGGGGGAGGTACCACTCTGTCACCCTCCCGGGGTCCCTTCCTACCAGAGTCTCCGCTGGGGTCTCCCAGGAATCGACGGGTACTTGGTGCTCGGCGAGTTCGGTCGTCCCCTGGGTCTCCTCTAAGCACCGGGGCGCCGGCGGGCCGTGGACGGCGTCTCTTCCCGGCGTAGCCACCGGCTGTGGCTGGTCCGCCGCAGGAGCTCCACCCCAGACTGAGCCGGTCTCCCTCCCTTTATACTCCTATAGCACTTGGAGCATGCCCAGTCCACCCAGGGAGGCGGGACTTCCGCTGTCAGTCCCTGGGGCTTAACTCCTTCCGGGTTAAGGCGGGGTTGCCTGGCCCCGCCACACTGCTGCACTTAACAATTACAAAATAATAAAATACAAAAAAATATATATATTTCAGCTATGCTATTCTGTCATAATCTGATCTGAATAAACGGGATAGGACACCGCATATTATGCAGTGCTCCTAGTGACACTCTCCAATGGATCCCCATCCTCCACCTACGCTGAGGTAGATAGAAGCGGATTGTTATCCCTACTTGAAAGGGGGAGAAGCTAAGGCTGAGAAAGGAGAATTGACTTGTCTTAGGTCACACAGCCAGTTAGTAGCAGAGTTGGGAATAGGACCCAAGAGCCCAGACTTTCAATCTAACCATCGGATCTTGAATTTCATACATTGAATAACCTGAATAAAGTGCTCTCGAATGAGCTCCAGACCAACAACAGTTCCTGAACTGCGCAGAGACAATTAATGCAGAGAAGCGGCAAAATTCGTCAAACAGATGACTGCTTATGACTTATTTACTTGTTCTTAAAAGAGAACAAAAAGGACCTGAGTCTTCTCCCTGTCAATAACCCCCTGCTCAGCCAATCAGGGTAGAGACTGGGGGGCGGGAGGCTGAGAGTTGTCACCAGAGAGCCCAGGTCACCGGTAGGGATCACTGTCGCGGACTATTTCAGCCCCACTTTCTTGGGTGGACCTCCCACAATGGGAGATGCAGAGCACCCCTCACAACACGCAACACACACACTCACACACACACACACCACTCCTGGTGGTGGGAGGGGAACGGGAGAAAGGACAAAAGAAGTAAGAGATGAAGCGAAAGCAGGGAGCAGGGACGTCTGTTTTCTAGTAAAATCAGTAAAAGGAAAGGAGACAACTCGAAAAAGGCTCCTCCTCGCGCTCACGTACGTGAACCCTAATACTCTCTCAGTCCTCAAAGAGAGACCTCGAGAAGGAGACTTGCTGAAGCAAAGCCACAGGGGTCTCTGAGGTTTCCCTGGCCCTGCGCCCCGTCCTGCCTGGCTGATGTCAGCATCTCTCTGTGAGGTCACCACCTCCCTACCACCTTTGACCAATAGGCTGAGGTCCTGCAAAAGACCTTTGTGATGTCACTGCCACACCCACCCATCCCCTGAAGTGCTCATGTCCTGCTGCTGGCCTGACACTTTGAAGGTTTGAGCTACTCTCTGTGGATCACCCCACTCAATGCGTGTTCATTCTAGGAAGCAAGCCGGCTAGACAGTAAAACATCAGAGGCTGCTCCCAATGCTACACTCAGTTTTTCCAAAACTAGTAGACTTTATGGCCAGAAGAGACCTTTAGGGCATCTATTCTAACGCCCTGCATGGTCACGGGCTCCCTGTATAGTACTGTTGGTGCCACTAGGCATAGCTACCAGGTAACTCAGGGGAGTAGAAGGCGAAAAGAGCCGATGAAGCTCTTCTGCTCTGGGCCTACCTGAACCACAAGACTCCATCTTGTGAACTCTCACCTACTTCTGTGCTAACTGCTTACATGCTGAAGCAGAAATGTAAGGGTCAGCTTTTCTCTAGCATACAGCTGCTGTTTTGCTCAGGCTGCTGTAAACAGGCCTTGCAAGGCCAAAAGATAAGCAGACGAATGGGAATTTTTCTAATTGTAACTGTTACAGAAGGGAGGGGTGGGAGGGGTAAGAGGGAGTAACAGAACAAAGGCTTGCACAGAAACAGCTTGGAATATAAAAGGGAAAATTTTATTTGTATGTGTTGCACTGGATTTGAGACATACTGGTCTCCTAGTGCCATTTCAGAGCTCTGAAATAAACTTGGCTTGCTTTCTCCCCTCGGTGTCTTTATTGGTGTCAAGCACACCGGGCGACGAACCCTGTTTGCCATCTCGGGCCCAGTTCTGGGCAGGCAACAGTACAATAGTTACTTTTTGGGCACACACATTCCAGATAGGCATCTAGTCTTCATTCAATGACATCAAGAGATGGAGAATCCACCACTTTCCCTTTTAGTGAGTGTCAGGGGGCTCCATTTCCCCTTCCACTAGCTCCCCATTTACAGTGAGCCAGAGCAGTACCTGCAGCAGGGAGCGGGAGTTGCTGGTGGCCTCAGAGGCACAGTCCCTGCAGTGCCTCAGGCACCTGGCGCAAGAGCCGGATGATGCGGAGCTGGTGCATCACTTTGGCCGTGACGTCCTCCTGCTGCAAGGGAACGAGAACCTGTCAGAGACTCAAACGCCCCGAGGAATCAGGGGGAATTAAGGGCACCTGGAACCAGCAGTATTTCCACCCAGCACCTGCCCACCACTGAGGGATGGATTCACCTCCTGAACCCCAGAATGGAGTCTTCTTGTCCTTTCTAGTAACCTCCAGTGCCAACCCCCCTCCTTCTGGGGTGAGCTCCTGCTACCTCCCCCTCAAAAAGTGCCCTTGACAGCTGTTCCACCTCCAAACCACAGCTCAAGTTCTCAGAACCCTCTTCTCCACCCCCACCCAGGTTGGGCAGGGAGGCGGCTCTAGCAGGGGGGGCAGGAGGGATTCTGGCAGCAGTGAAGTGGGTTGCGGGGAGGTTGAGATCTTGCCCCAAGTCATCCCAGACACTAATGCTAAGCCACAGGATGGCAGCATCTAGTGTCAATGGAGTCCAAGCACTATTTCAACCCCACAGTTTTGGATGAACTTCCCACAAGGGGAGGTGAAGAGCACCCCCAGCAACACACACACACACACACACACACCCCACTCCTGGTGGTGGGAGGGGAACAAGAGAACGGACAAAAGAAGTAAGAGATGAAGAGAAAGGGAGGAGGGATGGAGGAAAAGGTCAAACGAAAAGGACAAACCCTAATGTCCCCAGTGATTCTACGGGACAAAATCCCAGGTGGGGAATAAAATTCTGCCACCTTGAACTAGTGTTTTCCATGCCTAGAATTCAGCTGGCACCAGATGGATCAGACTGAGCAGGTTCCAAAACCTCTTGGAGGCTCTTACCTTCTAAACAGGGACGTCTGTTTTCTAGTAAAATCAGTAAAAGGAAAGGAGACAACTCAAAAAAGGCTCCTCCTCGCGCTCACGTACGTGAACCCTAATACTCTCTCAGTCCTCAAAGAGAGACCTCGAGAAGGAGACTTGCTGAAGCAAAGCCACAGGGGTCTCTGAGGTTTCCCTGGCCCTGCGTCCCGTTCTGCCTGGCTGATGTCAGCATCTCTCTGTGAGGTCACCACCTCCCTACCACCTTTGACCAATAGGCTGAGGTCCTGCAAAAGGCCTTTGTGATGTCACTGCCACACCCACCCATCCCCTGAAGTGCTAATGTCCTGCTGCTGGCCTGACACTTTGAAGGTTTGAGCTACTCTCTGTGGATCACCCCACTCAATGCGTGTTCATTCTAGGAAGCAAGCCGGCTAGACAGTAAAACATCAGAGGTTGCTCCCAATTCTACACTCAGTTTTTCCAAAACTAGTAGACTTTATGGCCAGAAGAGACCTTTAGAGCATCTATTCTAACGCCCTGCATGGTCACGGGCTTCCTGTATAGTACAATAGCTACTTTTTGGGCACACACATTCCAGATAGGCATCTAGTCTTCATTCAATGACATCAAGAGATGGAGAATCCACCACTTTCCCTTTTAGTGAGTGTCAGGGGGCTCCATTTCCCCTTCCACTAGCTCCCCATTTACAGTGAGCCAGAGCAGTACCTGCAGCAGGGAGCGGGAGTTGCTGGTGGCCTCAGAGGCACAGCCCCTGCAGTGCCTCAGGCACCTGGCGCAAGAGCCGGATGATGCGGAGCTGGTGCATCACTTTGGCCGTGACGTCCTCCTGCTGCAAGGGAACGAGAACCTGTCAGAGACTCAAACGCCCCGAGGAATCAGGGGGAATTAAGGGCACCTGGAACCAGCAGTATTTCCACCCAGCACCTGCCCACCACTGAGGGATGGATTCACCTCCTGAACCCCAGAATGGAGTCTTCTTGTCCTTTCTAGTAACCTCCAGTGCCAACCCCCCTCCTTCTGGGGTGAGCTCCTGCTACCTCCCCCTCAAAAAGTGCCCTTGACAGCTGTTCCACCTCCAAACCACAGCTCAAGTTCTCAGAACCCTCTTCTCCACCCCCACCCAGGTTGGGCAGGGAGGCGGCTCTAGCAGGGGGGGCAGGAGGGATTCTGGCAGCAGTGAAGTGGGTTGCGGGGAGGTTGAGATCTTGCCCCAAGTCATCCCAGACACTAATGCTAAGCCACAGGATGGCAGCATCTAGTCTCAATGGAGTCCAAGCACTATTTCAACCCCACAGTTTTGGATGAACTTCCCACAAGGGGAGGTGAAGAGCACCCCCAGCAACACACACACACACACACCACTCCTGGTGGTGGGAGGGGAACAAGAGAAAGGACAAAAGAAGTAAGAGATGAAGAGAAAGGGAGGAGGGATGGAGGAAAAGGTCAAACGAAAAGGACAAACCCTAATGTCCCCAGTGATTCTACGGGACAAAATCCCAGGTGGGGAATAAAATTCTGCCACCTTGAACTAGTGTTTTCCATGCCTAGAATTCAGCTGGCACCAGATGGATCAGACTGAGCAGGTTCCAAAACCTCTTGGAGGCTCTTACCTTCTAAACAGGGACGTCTGTTTTCTAGTAAAATCAGTAAAAGGAAAGGAGACAACTCGAAAAAGGCTCCTCCTCGCGCTCACGTACGTGAACCCTAATACTCTCTCAGTCCTCAAAGAGAGACCTCGAGAAGGAGACTTGCTGAAGCAAAGCCACAGGGGTCTCTCAGGTTTCCCTGGCCCTGCGTCCCGTTCTGCCTGGCTGATGTCAGCATCTCTCTGTGAGGTCACCACCTCCCTACCACCTTTGACCAATAGGCTGAGGTCCTGCAAAAGGCCTTTGTGATGTCACTGCCACACCCACCCATCCCCTGAAGTGCTCATGTCCTGCTGCTGGCCTGACACTTTGAAGGTTTGAGCTACTCTCTGTGGATCACCCCACTCAATGCGTGTTCATTCTAGGAAGCAAGCCGGCTAGACAGTAAAACATCAGAGGCTGCTCCCAATGCTACACTCAGTTTTTCCAAAACTAGTAGACTTTATGGCCAGAAGAGACCTTTAGAGCATCTATTCTAACGCCCTGCATGGTCACGGGCTTCCTGTATAGTACAATAGTTACTTTTTGGGCACACACATTCCAGATAGGCATCTAGTCTTCATTCAATGACATCAAGAGATGGAGAATCCACCACTTTCCCTTTTAGTGAGTGTCAGGGGGCTCCATTTCCCCTTCCACTAGCTCCCCATTTACAGTGAGCCAGAGCAGTACCTGCAGCAGGGAGCGGGAGTTGCTGGTGGCCTCAGAGGCACAGCCCCTGCAGTGCCTCAGGCACCTGGCGCAAGGGCTGGATGATGCGGAGCTGGTGCATCACTTTGGCCGTGACGTCCTCCTGCTGCAAGGGAACGAGAACCTGTCAGAGACTCAAATGCCCCGAGGAATCAGGGGGAATTAAGGGCACCTGGAACCAGCAGTATTTCCACCCAGCACCTGCCCACCACTGAGGGATGGATTCACCTCCTGAACCCCAGAATGGAGTCTTCTTGTCCTTTCTAGTAACCTCCAGTGCCAACCCCCCTCCTTCTGGGGTGAGCTCCTGCTACCTCCCCCTCAAAAAGTGCCCTTGACAGCTGTTCCACCTCCAAACCACAGCTCAAGTTCTCAGAACCCACTTTTCCACCCCCACCCAGGTTGGGCAGGGAGGCGGCTCTAGCAGGGGGGGCAGGAGGGATTCTGGCAGCAGTGAAGTGGGTTGCGGGGAGGTTGAGATCTTGCCCCAAGTCATCCCAGACACTTATGCCAAGCCACAGGATGGCAGCATCTAGTGTCAATGGAGTCCAAGCACTATTTCAACCCCACAGTTTTGGATGAACTTCCCACAAGGGGAGGTGAAGAGCACCCCCAGCAACACACACACACACACACACCACTCCTGGTGGTGGGAGGGGAACAAGAGAAAGGACAAAAGAAGTAAGAGATGAAGAGAAAGGGAGGAGGGATGGAGGAAAAGGTCAAACGAAAAGGACAAACCCTAATGTCCCCAGTGATTCTACGGGACAAAATCCCAGGTGGGGAATAAAATTCTGCCACCTTGAACTAGTGTTTTCCATGCCTAGAATTCAGCTGGCACCAGATGGATCAGACTGAGCAGGTTCCAAAACCTCTTGGAGGCTCTTACCTTCTAAACAGGGACGTCTGTTTTCTAGTAAAATCAGTAAAAGGAAAGGAGACAACTCGAAAAAGGCTCCTCCTCGCGCTCACGTACGTGAACCCTAATACTCTCTCAGTCCTCAAAGAGAGACCTCGAGAAGGAGACTTGCTGAAGCAAAGCCACAGGGGTCTCTCAGGTTTCCCTGGCCCTGCGTCCCGTTCTGCCTGGCTGATGTCAGCATCTCTCTGTGAGGTCACCACCTCCCTACCACCTTTGACCAATAGGCTGAGGTCCTGCAAAAGGCCTTTGTGATGTCACTGCCACACCCACCCATCCCCTGAAGTGCTCATGTCCTGCTGCTGGCCTGACACTTTGAAGGTTTGAGCTACTCTCTGTGGATCACCCCACTCAATGCGTGTTCATTCTAGGAAGCAAGCCGGCTAGACAGTAAAACATCAGAGGCTGCTCCCAATGCTACACTCAGTTTTTCCAAAACTAGTAGACTTTATGGCCAGAAGAGACCTTTAGAGCATCTATTCTAACGCCCTGCATGGTCACGGGCTTCCTGTATAGTACAATAGTTACTTTTTGGGCACACACATTCCAGATAGGCATCTAGTCTTCATTCAATGACATCAAGAGATGGAGAATCCACCACTTTCCCTTTTAGTGAGTGTCAGGGGGCTCCATTTCCCCTTCCACTAGCTCCCCATTTACAGTGAGCCAGAGCAGTACCTGCAGCAGGGAGCGGGAGTTGCTGGTGGCCTCAGAGGCACAGCCCCTGCAGTGCCTCAGGCACCTGGCGCAAGAGCCGGATGATGCGGAGCTGGTGCATCACTTTGGCCGTGACGTCCTCCTGCTGCAAGGGAACGAGAACCTGTCAGAGACTCAAACGCCCCGAGGAATCCGGGGGAATTAAGGGCACCTGGAACCAGCCGTATTTCCACCCAGCACATGCCCACCACTGAGGGATGGATTCACCTCCTGAACCCCAGAATGGAGTCTTCTTGTCCTTTCTAGTAACCTCCAGTGCCAACCCCCCTCCTTCTGGGGTGTGCTCCTGCTACCTCCCCCTCAAAAAGTGCCCTTGACAGCTGTTCCACCTCCAAACCACAGCTCAAGTTCTCAGAACCCTCTTCTCCACCCCCACCCAGGTTGGGCAGGGAGGCGGCTCTAGCAGGGGGGGCAGGAGGGATTCTGGCAGCAGTGAAGTGGGTTGCGGGGAGGTTGAGATCTTGCCCCAAGTCATCCCAGACACTAATGCTAAGCCACAGGATGGCAGCATCTAGTCTCAATGGAGTCCAAGCACTATTTCAACCCCACAGTTTTGGATGAACTTCCCACAAGGGGAGGTGAAGAGCACCCCCAGCAACACACACACACACACACCACTCCTGGTGGTGGGAGGGGAACAAGAGAAAGGACAAAAGAAGTAAGAGATGAAGAGAAAGGGAGGAGGGATGGAGGAAAAGGTCAAACGAAAAGGACAAACCTTAATGTCCCCAGTGATTCTACGGGACAAAATCCCAGGTGGGGAATAAAATTCTGCCACCTTGAACTAGTGTTTTCCATGCCTAGAATTCAGCTGGCACCAGATGGATCAGACTGAGCAGGTTCCAAAACCTCTTGGAGGCTCTTACCTTCTAAACAGGGACGTCTGTTTTCTAGTAAAATCAGTAAAAGGAAAGGAGACAACTCAAAAAAGGCTCCTTCTCGCGCTCACGTACGTGAACCCTAATACTCTCTCAGTCCTCAAAGAGAGACCTCGAGAAGGAGACTTGCTGAAGCAAAGCCACACGGCTCTCTGAGGTTTCCCTGGCCCTGCGTCCCGTTCTGCCTGGCTGATGTCAGCATCTCTCTGTGAGGTCACCACCTCCCTACCACCTTTGACCAATAGGCTGAGGTCCTGCAAAAGGCCTTTGTGATGTCACTGCCACACCCACCCATCCCCTGAAGTGCTCATGTCCTGCTGCTGGCCTGACACTTTGAAGGTTTGAGCTACTCTCCGTGGATCACCCCACTCAATGCGTGTTCATTCTAGGAAGCAAGCCGGCTAGACAGTAAAACATCAGAGGCTGCTCCCAATGCTACACTCAGTTTTTCCAAAACTAGTAGACTTTATGGCCAGAAGAGACCTTTAGAGCATCTATTCTAACGCCCTGCATGGTCACGGGCTTCCTGTATAGTACAATAGTTACTTTTTGGGCACACACATTCCAGATAGGCATCTAGTCTTCATTCAGTGACATCAAGAGATGGAGAATCCACCACTTTCCCTTTTAGTGAGTGTCAGGGGGCTCCATTTCCCCTTCCACTAGCTCCCCATTTACAGTGAGCCAGAGCAGTACCTGCAGCAGGGAGCGGGAGTTGCTGGTGGCCTCAGAGGCACAGCCCCTGCAGTGCCTCAGGCACCTGGCGCAAGAGCCGGATGATGCGGAGCTGGTGCATTTTTGCGAACAGGGGCTGCTAACAGGGAGTTTCGCAAGGGAGTTCTCCAGGTGAAGGAGGAGTAATACAGCACCCTTTTGGGGTAAGTGACTGTCTGTAGTGTGTGTTTGTTTGTGTTTGGGGGTTACTTGCTGTGTGCTGAGCTTGTGTTTGTCAGTCTGTTTGGTTGTTTGTTTGTTTGAAGGACCGTGTGCTGTGGCTGGCAGTTGGAAGCTGTGAGCTTCAAAGGAAGGTTTGAAACCTAGAAGCCTCTGGTAACTGGCTGAGCCTTAATCAGTGGGCGGGGCATTCATACAGGCCAGGGCTTTATAAAGCAGCGCACAAGCGACCAGGGAGCTTTTGCGAACAGGGAGTTTCGCAAGGGAGTTGGGAAGGGGAGTGGGAAGGGGCGAGGGTCCCTTGCCGGTTCTATCTGTTTTCCCTTTATTCCCCTTAAAACCTAAAACTTCTTGCTTAAACAACCCTTTCAGCAGACAGGGGGCTGCAGATGGGAGTTTGACAGAGGGGGGCTTACGATGGTTAGGAAGACCCGCAACACCTGTGCCAGCACTGCTTCTGTCTCCTCCACCTGCGCCTGTAGCCAGACAGAGCGCCTGAGCATGGATGCTTCTACCCAGATCCTGGTGTGGTTTTGCAGAGACTGTAACTTGCAATTTCCACTTACTGATATCCAGGCTGGGGGGACCATCCAATGTGAAAGGTGCCTGCTGGTGGAATCTCTCAGGCAGCAGGTGGGAGAGCTACAGGAGGAGGTGGCTAGGTTGAGAAGCATCCGAATCCACGAGCAGTTCCTGGACAGTGTCCATGTGGAGACAGCTGAGGTAGCTGTCCCAGTACACAGGACTGCTGATACACCACTGGTGGAGGAGGAGATGGCTCAGGGTGGACACTGGCAGCTGGTTACTTCTGGCAGCAGGCAGTGCTCCACCCCTGCTCCGAACCCTCCCGCTGTGGTAATAGGTAACCGTTATGCTCTTCTTGATACAGGAAAGAAGGCATCACCCCCTACAGTAAAGGAGGAGAAGCCTCGTACCCCTAAGGCTGGGAGGTCTGCTGCCACCACTGCGAATAGGAAACGTAGGGTAGTGGTGGTCGGAGACTCTCTGCTGAGGGGGACGGAGGCGCCCATCTGTCGCCCTGACATTTCATCTCGGGAGGTATGCTGCCTGCCGGGAGCCCGTATCCGAGACGTTACGGAGGCATTGTCGAGGATTATCCAGCCCTCTGACTACTACCCCATGCTACTCATCCATGTGGGCACAAATGATACTGCGCGGTGTGACACTGAGCGGATCAAGAGTGACTACAGGGCTCTGGGAGTACGGGTGAAGGAGTTTGGAGCGCAGGTGGTATTCTCTTCGATTCTTCCTGTCAAAGGTAGGGGCCCGGGCAGAGACAGATGCATCATGGAGGTGAATGCCTGGCTGCGAAGATGGTGTCGCCAGGAGGGCTTTGGCTTCCTAGACCACGGGATGCTATTTGAGGAAGGACTGCTAGGCAGAGATGGCGTTCACCTTTCGAGGAGGGGAAAGACCCTATTTGGACACAGACTGGCTAACCTAGTGAGGAGGGCTTTAAATTAGGTTCGACGGGGACAGGTGAGCAAAGCCCGCAGGTAAGTGGGGAACATGGAGACCTGGGAGATGGGTCGGAAACGAGAGGGAGTGTGGGCTATATTGGCAGAGAGAAAGGAGGGTCAGGACAAAACTGGGAGGAAAGATCAAACCAGTATCTTAGATGCCTATATACAAATGCGAGAAGTATGGGTAATAAGCAGGAAGAACTGGAAGTGCTAATAAATAAATACAACTATGACATTGTTGGCATCACTGAAACTTGGTGGGATAATACACATGATTGGAATGTTGGTGTGGATGGATACAGCTTGCTCAGGAAGGATAGACAGGGGAAAAAGGGAGGAGGTGTTGCCTTATATATTAAAAATGTACACACTTGGACTGAGGTAGAGATGGACATAGGAGATGGAAGTGTTGAGAGTCTCTGGGTTAGGCTAAAAGGGGTAAAAAACAAGGGTGATGTCATGCTAGGAGTCTACTACAGGCCACCTAACCAGGTGGAAGAGATGGATGAGGCTTTTTTTAAACAACTAACAAAATCATCCAAAGCCCAAGATTTGGTGGTGATGGGGGATTTCAACTATCCGGATATATGTTGGGAAAATAACACAGCGGGGCACAGACTATCCAACAAATTCTTGGACTGCATTGCAGACAACTTTTTATTTCAGAAGGTTGAAAAAGCTACTAGGGGGGAAGCTGTTCTAGACTTGATTTTAACAAATAGGGAGGAACTCGTTGAGAATTTGAAAGTAGAAGGCAGCTTGGGTGAAAGTGATCATGAAATCAGAGTTTGCAATTCTAAGGAAGGGTAGAAGGGAGAACAGCAAAATAGAGACAATGGATTTCAGGAAGGCGGATTTTGGTAAGCTCAGAGAGCTGATAGGTAAGGTCCCATGGGAATCAAGACTGAGGGGGAAAACAACTGAGGAGAGTTGGCAGTTTTTCAAAGGGACACTATTAAGGGCCCAAAAGCAAGCTATTCCGCTGGTTAGGAAAGATAGAAAATGTGGCAAAAGACCACCTTGGCTTAACCACGAGATCTTGCATGATCTAAAAAATAAAAAGGAGTCATACAAAAAATGGAAACTAGGACAGATTACAAAGGATGAATATAGGCAAACAACACAGGAATGCAGGGGCAAGATTAGAAAGGCAAAGGCACAAAATGAGCTCAAACTAGCTACGGGAATAAAGGGGAACAAGAAGACTTTTTATCAATACATTAGAAGCAAGAGGAAGACCAAAGACAGGGTAGGCCCACTGCTTAGTGAAGAGGGAGAAACAGTAACAGGAAACTTGGAAATGGCAGAGATGCTTAATGACTTCTTTGTTTCGGTCATCACCGAGAAGTCTGAAGGAATGCCTAACATAGTGAATGCTAATGGGAAGGGGGTAGGTTTAGCAGATAAAATAAAAAAAGAACAAGTTAAAAATCACTTAGAAAAGTTAGATGCCTGCAAGTCACCAGGGCCTGATGAAATGCATCCTAGAATACTCAAGGAGCTAATAGAGGAGGTATCTGAGCCTCTAGCTATTATCTTTGGAAAATCATGGGAGACGGGAGAGATTCCAGAAGACTGGAAAAGGGCAAATATAGTGCCCATCTATAAAAAGGGAAATAAAAACAACCCAGGAAACTACAGACCAGTTAGTTTAACTTCTGTGCCAGGGAAGATAATGGAGCAAGTAATTAAGGAAATCATCTGCAAACACTTGGAAGGTGGTAAGGTGATAGGGAACAGCCAGCATGGATTTGTAAAGAACAAATCATGTCAAACCAATCTGATAGCTTTCTTTGATAGGATAACGAGTCTTGTGGATAAGGGAGAAGCTGTGGATGTGGTATACCTAGACTTTAGTAAGGCATTTGATACGGTCTCGCATGATATTCTTATCGACAAACTAGGCAAATACAATTTAGATGGGGCTACTATAAGGTGGGTGCATAACTGGCTGGATAACCGTACTCAGAGAGTTGTTGTTAATGGTTCCCAATCCTGCTGGAAAGGCATAACGAGTGGGGTTCCGCAGGGGTCTGTTTTGGGACCGGCTCTGTTCAATATCTTCATTAACGACTTAGATATTGGCATAGAAAGTACGCTTATTAAGTTTGCGGATGATACCAAACTGGGAGGGATTGCAACTGCTTTGGAGGACAGGGTCATAATTCAAAATGATCTGGACAAATTGGAGAAATGGTCTGAGTTAAACAGGATGAAGTTTAACAAAGACAAATGCAAAGTGCTCCACTTAGGAAGAAAAAATCAGTTTCACACATACAGAATGGGAAGAGACTGTCTAGGAAGGAGTACGGCAGAAAGGGATCTACGGGTTATAGTGGACCACAAGCTAAATATGAGTCAACAGTGTGATGCTGTTGCAAAAAAAGCAAACATGATTCTGGGATGTATTAACAGGTGTGTTGTGAGCAAGACACGAGAAGTCATTCTTCCGCTCTACTCTGCTCTGGTTAGGCCTCAGCTGGAGTATTGTGTCCAGTTCTGGGCACCGCATTTCAAGAAAGATGTGGAGAAATTGGAAAGGGTGCAGAGAAGAGCAACAAGAATGATTAAAGGTCTTGAGAACATGACCTATGAAGGAAGGCTGAAAGAATTGGGTTTGTTTAGTTTGGAAAAGAGAAGACTGAGAGGGGACATGATAGCAGTTTTCAGGTATCTAAAAGGGTGTCATAAGGAGGAGGGAGAAAACTTGTTCACCTTAGCCTCTGAGGATAGAACAAGAAGCAATGGGCTTAAACTGCAGCAAGGGAGGTCTAGGTTGGACATTAGGAAAAAGTTCCTAACTGTCAGGGTGGTTAAACACCGGAATAAATTGCCTAGGGAGGTTGTGGAATCTCCATCTCTGGAGATATTTAAGAGTAGGTTAGATAAATGTCTATCAGGGATGGTCTAGACAGTATTTGGTCCTGCCATGCGGGCAGGGGACTGGACTCGATGACCTCTCGAGGTCGCTTCCAGTCCTAGAATCTATGAATCTATGAATCTATGAATCACTTTGGCCGTGACGTCCTCCTGCTGCAAGGGAACGAGAACCTGTCAGAGACTCAAACGCCCCGAGGAATCAGGGGGAATTAAGGGCACCTGGAACCAGCAGTATTTCCACCCAGCACCTGCCCACCACTGAGGGATGGATTCACCTCCTGAACCCCAGAATGGAGTCTTCTTGTCCTTTCTAGTAACCTCCAGTGCCAACCCCCCTCCTTCTGGGGTGAGCTCCTGCTACCTCCCCCTCAAAAAGTGCCCTTGACAGCTGTTCCACCTCCAACCCACAGCTCAAGTTCTCAGAACCCTCTTCTCCACCCCCACCCAGGTTGGGCAGGGAGGCGGCTCTAGCAGGGGGGGCAGGAGGGATTCTGGCAGCAGTGAAGTGGGTTGCGGGGAGGTTGAGATCTTGCCCTAAGTCATCCCAGACACTAATGCTAAGCCACAGGATGGCAGCATCTAGTCTCAATGGAGTCCAAGCACTATTTCAACCCCACAGTTTTGGATGAACTTCCCACAAGGGGAGGTGAAGAGCACCCCCAGCAACACACACACACACACACACACACACCACTCCTGGTGGTGGGAGGGGAACAAGAGAAAGGACAAAAGAAGTAAGAGATGAAGAGAAAGGGAGGAGGGATGGAGGAAAAGGTCAAACGAAAAGGACAAACCCTAATGTCCCCAGTGATTCTACGGGACAAAATCCCAGGTGGGGAATAAAATTCTGCCACCTTGAACTAGTGTTTTCCATGCCTAGAATTCAGCTGGCACCAGATGGATCAGACTGAGCAGGTTCCAAAACCTCTTGGAGGCTCTTACCTTCTAAACAGGGACGTCTGTTTTCTAGTAAAATCAGTAAAAGGAAAGGAGACAACTCGAAAAAGGCTCCTCCTCGCGCTCACGTACCTGAACCCTAATACTCTCTCAGTCCTCAAAGAGAGACCTCGAGAAGGAGACTTGCTGAAGCAAAGCCACAGGGGTCTCTGAGGTTTCCCTGGCCCTGCGCCCCGTCCTGCCTGGCTGATGTCAGCATCTCTCTGTGAGGTCACCACCTCCCTACCACCTTTGACCAATAGGCTGAGGTCCTGCAAAAGGCCTTTGTGATGTCACTGCCACACCCACCCATCCCCTGAAGTGCTCATGTCCTGCTGCTGGCCTGACACTTTGAAGGTTTGAGCTACTCTCTGTGGATCACCCCACTCAATGCGTGTTCATTCTAGGAAGCAAGCCGGCTAGACAGTAAAACATCAGAGGCTGCTCCCAATGCTACACTCAGTTTTTCCAAAACTAGTAGACTTTATGGCCAGAAGAGACCTTTAGAGCATCTATTCTAATGCCCTGCATGGTCACGGGCTTCCTGTATAGTACAATAGTTACTTTTTGGGCACACACATTCCAGATAGGCATCTAGTCTTCATTCAATGACACCAAGAGATAGAGAATCCACCACTTTCCCTTTTAGTGAGTGTCAGGGGGCTCCATTTCCCCTTCCACTAGCTCCCCATTTACAGTGAGCCAGAGCAGTACCTGCAGCAGGGAGTGGCAGTTGCTGGTGGCCTCAGAGGCACAGCCCCTGCAGTGCCTCAGGCACCTGGCGCAAGAGCCGGATGATGCGGAGCTGGTGCATCACTTTGGCCGTGACGTCCTCCTGCTGCAAGGGAACGAGAACCTGTCAGAGACTCAAACGCCCCGAGGAATCAGGGGGAATTAAGGGCACCTGGAACCAGCAGTATTTCCACCCAGCACCTGCCCACCACTGAGGGATGGATTCACCTCCTGAACCCCAGAATGGAGTCTTCTTGTCCTTTCTAGTAACCTCCACTGCCAACCCCCCTCCTTGTAGGGTGAGCTCCTGCTACCTCCCCCTCAAAAAGTGCCCTTGACAGCTGTTCCACCTCCAAACCACAGCTCAAGTTCTCAGAACCCTCTTCTCCACCCCCACCCAGGTTGGGCAGGGAGGCGGCTCTAGCAGGGGGGGCAGGAGGGATTCTGGCAGCAGTGAAGTGGGTTGCGGGGAGGTTGAGATCTTGACCCAAGTCATCCCAGACACTAATGCTAAGCCACAGGATGGCAGCATCTAGTGTCAATGGAGTCCAAACACTATTTCAACCCCACAGTTTTGGATGAACTTCCCACAAGGGGAGGTGAAGAGCACTCCCAGCAACACACACACACACACACACCCCACTCCTCGTGGTGGGAGGGGAACAAGAGAAAGGACAAAAGAAGTAAGAGATGAAGAGAAAGGGAGGAGGGATGGAGGAAAAGGTCAAACGAAAAGGACAAACCCTAATGTCCCCAGTGATTCTACGGGACAAAATCCCAGGTGGGGAATAAAATTCTGCCACCTTGAACTAGTGTTTTCCATGCCTAGAATTCAGCTGGCACCAGATGGATCAGACTGAGCAGGTTCCAAAACCTCTTGGAGGCTCTTACCTTCTAAACAGGGACGTCTGTTTTCTAGTAAAATCAGTAAAAGGAAAGGAGACAACTCGAAAAAGGCTCCTCCTCGCACTCACGTACGTGAACCCTAATACTCTCTCAGTCCTCAAAGAGAGACCTCGAGAAGGAGACTTGCTGAAGCAAAGCCACAGGGGTCTCTGAGGTTTCCCTGGCCCTGCGCCCCGTCCTGCCTGGCTGATGTCAGCATCTCTCTGTGAGGTCACCACCTCCCTACCACCTTTGACCAATAGGCTGAGGTCCTGCAAAAGGCCTTTGTGATGTCACTGCCACACCCACCCATCCCCTGAAGTGCTCATGTCCTGCTGCTGGCCTGACACTTTGAAGGTCTGAGCTACTCTCTGTGGATCACCCCACTCAATGCGTGTTCATTCTAGGAAGCAAGCCGGCTAGACAGTAAAACATCAGAGGCTGCTCCCAATGCTACACTCAGTTTTTCCAAAACTAGTAGACTTTATGGCCAGAAGAGACCTTTAGAGCATCTATTCTAACGCCCTGCATGGTCACGGGCTTCCTGTATAGTACAATAGTTACTTTTTGGGCACACACATTCCAGATAGGCATCTAGTCTTCATTCAATGACATCAAGAGATGGAGAATCCACCACTTTCCCTTTTAGTGAGTGTCAGGGGGCTCCATTTCCCCTTCCACTAGCTCCCCATTTACAGTGAGCCAGAGCAGTACCTGCAGCAGGGAGCGGGAGTTGCTGGTGGCCTCTGAGGCACAGCCCCTGCAGTCCCTTCTAAACAGGGACGTCTGTTTTCTAGTAAAATCAGTAAAAGGAAAGGAGACAACTCGAAAAAGGCTCCTCCTCGCGCTCACGTACGTGAACCCTAATACTCTCTCAGTCCTCAAAGAGAGACCTCGAGAAGGAGATTTGCTGAAGCAAAGCCACAGGGGTCTCTGAGGTTTCCCTGGCCCTGCGCCCCATCCTGCCTGGCTGATGTCAGCATCTCTCTGTGAGGTCACCACCTCCCTACCACCTTTGACCAATAGGCTGAGGTCCTGCAAAAGGCCTTTGTGATGTCAAAACTTGAGCGGATCAAGAGTGACTACAGGGCTCTGGGAGTACGGGTGAAGGAGTTTGGAGCGCAGGTGGAATTCTCTTCGATTCTTCCTGTCAAAGGTAGGGGCCCGGGCAGAGACAGATGCATCATGGAGGTGAATGCCTGGCTGCGAAGATGGTGTCGCCAGGAGGGCTTTGGCTTCCTAGACCACGGGATGCTATTTGAGGAAGGACTGCTAGGCAGAGATGGCGTTCACCTTTCGAGGAGGGGAAAGACCCTATTTGGACACAGACTGGCTAACCTAGTGAGGAGGGCTTTAAACTAGGTTCGACGGGGACAGGTGAGCAAAGCCCGCAGGTAAGTGGGGAACATGGAGACCTGGGAGATGGGTCGGAAACGAGAGGGAGTGTGGGCTATATTGGCAGAGAGAAAGGAGGGTCAGGACAAAACTGGGAGGAAAGATCAAACCAGTATCTTAGATGCCTATATACAAATGCGAGAAGTATGGGTAATAAGCAGGAAGAACTGGAAGTGCTAATAAATAAATACAACTATGACATTGTTGGCATCACTGAAACTTGGTGGGATAATACACATGATTGGAATGTTGGTGTGGATGGATACAGCTTGCTCAGGAAGGATAGACAGGGGAAAAAGGGAGGAGGTGTTGCCTTATATATTAAAAATGTACACACTTGGACTGAGGTAGAGATGGACATAGGAGATGGAAGTGTTGAGAGTCTCTGGGTTAGGCTAAAAGGGGTAAAAAACAAGGGTGATGTCATGCTAGGAGTCTACTACAGGCCACCTAACCAGGTGGAAGAGATGGATGAGGCTTTTTTTAAACAACTAACAAAATCATCCAAAGCCCAAGATTTGGTGGTGATGGGGGATTTCAACTATCCGGATATATGTTGGGAAAATAACACAGCGGGGCACAGACTATCCAACAAATTCTTGGACTGCATTGCAGACAACTTTTTATTTCAGAAGGTTGAAAAAGCTACTAGGGGGGAAGCTGTTCTAGACTTGATTTTAACAAATAGGGAGGAACTCGTTGAGAATTTGAAAGTAGAAGGCAGCTTGGGTGAAAGTGATCATGAAATCAGAGTTTGCAATTCTAAGGAAGGGTAGAAGGGAGAACAGCAAAATAGAGACAATGGATTTCAGGAAGGCGGATTTTGGTAAGCTCAGAGAGCTGATAGGTAAGGTCCCATGGGAATCAAGACTGAGGGGGAAAACAACTGAGGAGAGTTGGCAGTTTTTCAAAGGGACACTATTAAGGGCCCAAAAGCAAGCTATTCCGCTGGTTAGGAAAGATAGAAAATGTGGCAAAAGACCACCTTGGCTTAACCACGAGATCTTGCATGATCTAAAAAATAAAAAGGAGTCATACAAAAAATGGAAACTAGGACAGATTACAAAGGATGAATATAGGCAAACAACACAGGAATGCAGGGGCAAGATTAGAAAGGCAAAGGCACAAAATTAGCTCAAACTAGCTACGGGAATAAAGGGGAACAAGAAGACTTTTTATCAATACATTAGAAGCAAGAGGAAGACCAAAGACAGGGTAGGCCCACTGCTTAGTGAAGAGGGAGAAACAGTAACAGGAAACTTGGAAATGGCAGAGATGCTTAATGACTTCTTTGTTTCGGTCATCACCGAGAAGTCTGAAGGAATGCCTAACATAGTGAATGCTAATGGGAAGGGGGTAGGTTTAGCAGATAAAATAAAAAAAGAACAAGTTAAAAATCACTTAGAAAAGTTAGATGCCTGCAAGTCACCAGGGCCTGATGAAATGCATCCTAGAATACTCAAGGAGCTAATAGAGGAGGTATCTGAGCCTCTAGCTATTATCTTTGGAAAATCATGGGAGACGGGAGAGATTCCAGAAGACTGGAAAAGGGCAAATATAGTGCCCATCTATAAAAAGGGAAATAAAAACAACCCAGGAAACTACAGACCAGTTAGTTTAACTTCTGTGCCAGGGAAGATAATGGAGCAAGTAATTAAGGAAATCATCTGCAAACACTTGGAAGGTGGTAAGGTGATAGGGAACAGCCAGCATGGATTTGTAAAGAACAAATCATGTCAAACCAATCTGATAGCTTTCTTTGATAGGATAACGAGTCTTGTGGATAAGGGAGAAGCTGTGGATGTGGTATACCTAGACTTTAGTAAGGCATTTGATACGGTCTCGCATGATATTCTTATCGACAAACTAGGCAAATACAATTTAGATGGGGCTACTATAAGGTGGGTGCATAACTGGCTGGATAACCGTACTCAGAGAGTTGTTGTTAATGGTTCCCAATCCTGCTGGAAAGGCATAACGAGTGGGGTTCCGCAGGGGTCTGTTTTGGGACCGGCTCTGTTCAATATCTTCATTAACGACTTAGATATTGGCATAGAAAGTACGCTTATTAAGTTTGCGGATGATACCAAACTGGGAGGGATTGCAACTGCTTTGGAGGACAGGGTCATAATTCAAAATGATCTGGACAAATTGGAGAAATGGTCTGAGTTAAACAGGATGAAGTTTCACAAAGACAAATGCAAAGTGCTCCACTTAGGAAGAAAAAATCAGTTTCACACATACAGAATGGGAAGAGACTGTCTAGGAAGGAGTACGGCAGAAAGGGATCTAGGGGTTATAGTGGACCACAAGCTAAATATGAGTCAACAGTGTGATGCTGTTGCAAAAAAAGCAAACATGATTCTGGGATGTATTAACAGGTGTGTTGTGAGCAAGACACGAGAAGTCATTCTTCCGCTCTACTCTGCTCTGGTTAGGCCTCAGCTGGAGTATTGTGTCCAGTTCTGGGCACCGCATTTCAAGAAAGATGTGGAGAAATTGGAAAGGGTCCAGAGAAGAGCAACAAGAATGATTAAAGGTCTTGAGAACATGACCTATGAAGGAAGGCTGAAAGAATTGGGTTTGTTTAGTTTGGAAAAGAGAAGACTGAGAGGGGACATGATAGTAGTTTTCAGGTATCTAAAAGGGTGTCATAAGGAGGAGGGAGAAAACTTGTTCACCTTAGCCTCTGAGGATAGAACAAGAAGCAATGGGCTTAAACTGCAGCAAGGAAGGTCTAGGTTGGACATTAGGAAAAAGTTCCTAACTGTCAGGGTGGTTAAACACTGGAATAAATTGCCAAGGGAGGTTGTGGAATCTCCATCTCTGGAGATATTTAAGAGTAGGTTAGATAAATGTCTATCAGGGATGGTCTAGACAGTATTTGGTCCTGCCATGAGGGCAGGGGACTGGACTCGATGACCTCTCGAGCTCCCTTCCAGTCCTAGAATCTATGAATCTATGAATCACTTTAGCCGTGACGTCCTCCTGCTGCAAGGGAACGAGAACTTGTCAGAGACTCAAACGCCCCGAGGAATCAGGGGGAATTAAGGGCACCTGGAACCAGCAGTATTTCCACCCAGCACCTGCCCACCACTGAGGGATGGATTCACCTCCTGAACCCCAGAATGGAGTCTTCTTGTCCTTTCTAGTAACCTCCACTGCCAACCCCCCTCCTTGTAGGGTGAGCTCCTGCTACCTCCCCCTCAAAAAGTGCCCTTGACAGCTGTTCCACCTCCAAACCACAGCTCAAGTTCTCAGAACCCTCTTCTCCACCCCCACCCAGGTTGGGCAGGGAGGCGGCTCTAGCAGGGGGGGCAGGAGGGATTCTGGCAGCAGTGAAGTGGGTTGCGGGGAGGTTGAGATCTTGCCCCAAGTCATCCCAGACACTAATGCTAAGCCACAGGATGGCAGCATCTAGTCTCAATGGAGTCCAAGCACTATTTCAACCCCACAGTTTTGGATGAACTTCCCACAAGGGGAGGTGAAGAGCACCCCCAGCAACACACACACACACACACACACCACTCCTGGTGGTGGGAGGGGAACAAGAGAAAGGACAAAAGAAGTAAGAGATGAAGAGAAAGGGAGGAGGGATGGAGGAAAAGGTCAAACGAAAAGGACAAACCCTAATGTCCCCAGTGATTCTACGGGACAAAATCCCAGGTGGGGAATAAAATTCTGCCACCTTGAACTAGTGTTTTCCATGCCTAGAATTCAGCTGGCACCAGATGGATCAGACTGAGCAGGTTCCAAAACCTCTTGGAGGCTCTTACCTTCTAAACAGGGACGTCTGTTTTCTAGTAAAATCAGTAAAAGGAAAGGAGACAACTCGAAAAAGGCTCCTCCTCGCGCTCACGTACGTGAACCCTAATACTCTCTCAGTCCTCAAAGAGAGACCTCGAGAAGGAGACTTGCTGAAGCAAAGCCACAGGGGTCTCTGAGGTTTCCCTGGCCCTGCGCCCCGTCCTGCCTGGCTGATGTCAGCATCTCTCTGTGAGGTCACCACCTCCCTACCACCTTTGACCAATAGGCTGAGGTCCTGCAAAAGGCCTTTGTGATGTCACTGCCACACCCACCCATCCCCTGAAGTGCTCATGTCCTGCTGCTGGCCTGACACTTTGAAGGTTTGAGCTACTCTCTGTGGATCACCCCACTCAATGCGTGTTCATTCTAGGAAGCAAGCCGGCTAGACAGTAAAACATCAGAGGCTGCTCCCAATGCTACACTCAGTTTTTCCAAAACTAGTAGACTTTATGGCCAGAAGAGACCTTTAGAGCATCTATTCTAACGCCCTGCATGGTCACGGGCTTCCTGTATAGTACAATAGTTACTTTTTGGGCACACACATTCCAGATAGGCATCTAGTCTTCATTCAATGACACCAAGAGATAGAGAATCCACCACTTTCCCTTTTAGTGAGTGTCAGGGGGCTCCATTTCCCCTTCCACTAGCTCCCCATTTACAGTGAGCCAGAGCAGTACCTGCAGCAGGGAGTGGCAGTTGCTGGTGGCCTCAGAGGCACAGCCCCTGCAGTGCCTCAGGCACCTGGCGCAAGAGCCGGATGATGCGGAGCTGGTGCATCACTTTGGCCGTGACGTCCTCCTGCTGCAAGGGAACGAGAACCTGTCAGAGACTCAAACGCCCCGAGGAATCAGGGGGAATTAAGGGCACCTGGAACCAGCAGTATTTCCACCCAGCACCTGCCCACCACTGAGGGATGGATTCACCTCCTGAACCCCAGAATGGAGTCTTCTTGTCCTTTCTAGTAACCTCCAGTGCCAACCCCCCTCCTTCTGGGGTGAGCTCCTGCTACCTCCCCCTCAAAAAGTGCCCTTGACAGCTGTTCCACCTCCAAACCACAGCTCAAGTTCTCAGAACCCTCTTCTCCACCCCCACCCAGGTTGGGCAGGGAGGCGGCTCTAGCAGGGGGGGCAGGAGGGATTCTGGCAGCAGTGAAGTGGGTTGCGGGGAGGTTGAGATCTTGACCCAAGTCATCCCAGACACTAATGCTAAGCCACAGGATGGCAGCATCTAGTGTCAATGGAGTCCAAACACTATTTCAACCCCACAGTTTTGGATGAACTTCCCACAAGGGGAGGTGAAGAGCACCCCCAGCAACACACACACACACACACACCCCACTCCTCGTGGTGGGAGGGGAACAAGAGAAAGGACAAAAGAAGTAAGAGATGAAGAGAAAGGGAGGAGGGATGGAGGAAAAGGTCAAACGAAAAGGACAAACCCTAATGTCCCCAGTGATTCTACGGGACAAAATCCCAGGTGGGGAATAAAATTCTGCCACCTTGAACTAGTGTTTTCCATGCCTAGAATTCAGCTGGCACCAGATGGATCAGACTGAGCAGGTTCCAAAACCTCTTGGAGGCTCTTACCTTCTAAACAGGGACGTCTGTTTTCTAGTAAAATCAGTAAAAGGAAAGGAGACAACTCGAAAAAGGCTCCTCCTCGCACTCACGTACGTGAACCCTAATACTCTCTCAGTCCTCAAAGAGAGACCTCGAGAAGGAGACTTGCTGAAGCAAAGCCACAGGGGTCTCTGAGGTTTCCCTGGCCCTGCGCCCCGTCCTGCCTGGCTGATGTCAGCATCTCTCTGTGAGGTCACCACCTCCCTACCACCTTTGACCAATAGGCTGAGGTCCTGCAAAAGGCCTTTGTGATGTCACTGCCACACCCACCCATCCCCTGAAGTGCTCATGTCCTGCTGCTGGCCTGACACTTTGAAGGTCTGAGCTACTCTCTGTGGATCACCCCACTCAATGCGTGTTCATTCTAGGAAGCAAGCCGGCTAGACAGTAAAACATCAGAGGCTGCTCCCAATGCTACACTCAGTTTTTCCAAAACTAGTAGACTTTATGGCCAGAAGAGACCTTTAGAGCATCTATTCTAACGCCCTGCATGGTCACGGGCTTCCTGTATAGTACAATAGTTACTTTTTGGGCACACACATTCCAGATAGGCATCTAGTCTTCATTCAATGACATCAAGAGATGGAGAATCCACCACTTTCCCTTTTAGTGAGTGTCAGGGGGCTCCATTTCCCCTTCCACTAGCTCCCCATTTACAGTGAGCCAGAGCAGTACCTGCAGCAGGGAGCGGGAGTTGCTGGTGGCCTCTGAGGCACAGCCCCTGCAGTCCCTTCTAAACAGGGACGTCTGTTTTCTAGTAAAATCAGTAAAAGGAAAGGAGACAACTCGAAAAAGGCTCCTCCTCGCGCTCACGTACGTGAACCCTAATACTCTCTCAGTCCTCAAAGAGAGACCTCGAGAAGGAGATTTGCTGAAGCAAAGCCACAGGGGTCTCTGAGGTTTCCCTGGCCCTGCGCCCCATCCTGCCTGGCTGATGTCAGCATCTCTCTGTGAGGTCACCACCTCCCTACCACCTTTGACCAATAGGCTGAGGTCCTGCAAAAGGCCTTTGTGATGTCAAAACTTGAGCGGATCAAGAGTGACTACAGGGCTCTGTGAGTACGGGTGAAGGAGTTTGGAGCGCAGGTGGAATTCTCTTCGATTCTTCCTGTCAAAGGTAGGGGCCCGGGCAGAGACAGATGCATCATGGAGGTGAATGCCTGGCTGCGAAGATGGTGTCGCCAGGAGGGCTTTGGCTTCCTAGACCACGGGATGCTATTTGAGGAAGGACTGCTAGGCAGAGATGGCGTTCACCTTTCGAGGAGGGGAAAGACCCTATTTGGACACAGACTGGCTAACCTAGTGAGGAGGGCTTTAAACTAGGTTCGACGGGGACAGGTGAGCAAAGCCCGCAGGTAAGTGGGGAACATGGAGACCTGGGAGATGGGTCGGAAACGAGAGGGAGTGTGGGCTATATTGGCAGAGAGAAAGGAGGGTCAGGACAAAACTGGGAGGAAAGATCAAACCAGTATCTTAGATGCCTATATACAAATGCGAGAAGTATGGGTAATAAGCAGGAAGAACTGGAAGTGCTAATAAATAAATACAACTATGACATTGTTGGCATCACTGAAACTTGGTGGGATAATACACATGATTGGAATGTTGGTGTGGATGGATACAGCTTGCTCAGGAAGGATAGACAGGGGAAAAAGGGAGGAGGTGTTGCCTTATATATTAAAAATGTACACACTTGGACTGAGGTAGAGATGGACATAGGAGATGGAAGTGTTGAGAGTCTCTGGGTTAGGCTAAAAGGGGTAAAAAACAAGGGTGATGTCATGCTAGGAGTCTACTACAGGCCACCTAACCAGGTGGAAGAGATGGATGAGGCTTTTTTTAAACAACTAACAAAATCATCCAAAGCCCAAGATTTGGTGGTGATGGGGGATTTCAACTATCCGGATATATGTTGGGAAAATAACACAGCGGGGCACAGACTATCCAACAAATTCTTGGACTGCATTGCAGACAACTTTTTATTTCAGAAGGTTGAAAAAGCTACTAGGGGGGAAGCTGTTCTAGACTTGATTTTAACAAATAGGGAGGAACTCGTTGAGAATTTGAAAGTAGAAGGCAGCTTGGGTGAAAGTGATCATGAAATCAGAGTTTGCAATTCTAAGGAAGGGTAGAAGGGAGAACAGCAAAATAGAGACAATGGATTTCAGGAAGGCGGATTTTGGTAAGCTCAGAGAGCTGATAGGTAAGGTCCCATGGGAATCAAGACTGAGGGGGAAAACAACTGAGGAGAGTTGGCAGTTTTTCAAAGGGACACTATTAAGGGCCCAAAAGCAAGCTATTCCGCTGGTTAGGAAAGATAGAAAATGTGGCAAAAGACCACCTTGGCTTAACCACGAGATCTTGCATGATCTAAAAAATAAAAAGGAGTCATACAAAAATGGAAACTAGGACAGATTACAAAGGATGAATATAGGCAAACAACACAGGAATGCAGGGGCAAGATTAGAAAGGCAAAGGCACAAAATTAGCTCAAACTAGCTACGGGAATAAAGGGGAACAAGAAGACTTTTTATCAATACATTAGAAGCAAGAGGAAGACCAAAGACAGGGTAGGCCCACTGCTTAGTGAAGAGGGAGAAACAGTAACAGGAAACTTGGAAATGGCAGAGATGCTTAATGACTTCTTTGTTTCGGTCATCACCGAGAAGTCTGAAGGAATGCCTAACATAGTGAATGCTAATGGGAAGGGGGTAGGTTTAGCAGATAAAATAAAAAAAGAACAAGTTAAAAATCACTTAGAAAAGTTAGATGCCTGCAAGTCACCAGGGCCTGATGAAATGCATCCTAGAATACTCAAGGAGCTAATAGAGGAGGTATCTGAGCCTCTAGCTATTATCTTTGGAAAATCATGGGAGACGGGAGAGATTCCAGAAGACTGGAAAAGGGCAAATATAGTGCCCATCTATAAAAAGGGAAATAAAAACAACCCAGGAAACTACAGACCAGTTAGTTTAACTTCTGTGCCAGGGAAGATAATGGAGCAAGTAATTAAGGAAATCATCTGCAAACACTTGGAAGGTGGTAAGGTGATAGGGAACAGCCAGCATGGATTTGTAAAGAACAAATCATGTCAAACCAATCTGATAGCTTTCTTTGATAGGATAACGAGTCTTGTGGATAAGGGAGAAGCTGTGGATGTGGTATACCTAGACTTTAGTAAGGCATTTGATACGGTCTCGCATGATATTCTTATCGACAAACTAGGCAAATACAATTTAGATGGGGCTACTATAAGGTGGGTGCATAACTGGCTGGATAACCGTACTCAGAGAGTTGTTGTTAATGGTTCCCAATCCTGCTGGAAAGGCATAACGAGTGGGGTTCCGCAGGGGTCTGTTTTGGGACCGGCTCTGTTCAATATCTTCATTAACGACTTAGATATTGGCATAGAAAGTACGCTTATTAAGTTTGCGGATGATACCAAACTGGGAGGGATTGCAACTGCTTTGGAGGACAGGGTCATAATTCAAAATGATCTGGACAAATTGGAGAAATGGTCTGAGTTAAACAGGATGAAGTTTCACAAAGACAAATGCAAAGTGCTCCACTTAGGAAGAAAAAATCAGTTTCACACATACAGAATGGGAAGAGACTGTCTAGGAAGGAGTACGGCAGAAAGGGATCTAGGGGTTATAGTGGACCACAAGCTAAATATGAGTCAACAGTGTGATGCTGTTGCAAAAAAAGCAAACATGATTCTGGGATGTATTAACAGGTGTGTTGTGAGCAAGACACGAGAAGTCATTCTTCCGCTCTACTCTGCTCTGGTTAGGCCTCAGCTGGAGTATTGTGTCCAGTTCTGGGCACCGCATTTCAAGAAAGATGTGGAGAAATTGGAAAGGGTCCAGAGAAGAGCAACAAGAATGATTAAAGGTCTTGAGAACATGACCTATGAAGGAAGGCTGAAAGAATTGGGTTTGTTTAGTTTGGAAAAGAGAAGACTGAGAGGGGACATGATAGTAGTTTTCAGGTATCTAAAAGGGTGTCATAAGGAGGAGGGAGAAAACTTGTTCACCTTAGCCTCTGAGGATAGAACAAGAAGCAATGGGCTTAAACTGCAGCAAGGAAGGTCTAGGTTGGACATTAGGAAAAAGTTCCTAACTGTCAGGGTGGTTAAACACTGGAATAAATTGCCAAGGGAGGTTGTGGAATCTCCATCTCTGGAGATATTTAAGAGTAGGTTAGATAAATGTCTATCAGGGATGGTCTAGACAGTATTTGGTCCTGCCATGAGGGCAGGGGACTGGACTCGATGACCTCTCGAGCTCCCTTCCAGTCCTAGAATCTATGAATCTATGAATCACTTTGGCCGTGACGTCCTCCTGCTGCAAGGGAACGAGAACTTGTCAGAGACTCAAACGCCCCGAGGAATCAGGGGGAATTAAGGGCACCTGGAACCAGCAGTATTTCCACCCAGCACCTGCCCACCACTGAGGGATAGATTCACCTCCTGAACCCCAGAATGGAGTCTTCTTGTCCTTTCTAGTAACCTCCACTGCCAACCCCCCTCCTTGTAGGGTGAGCTCCTGCTACCTCCCCCTCAAAAAGTGCCCTTGACAGCTGTTCCACCTCCAAACCACAGCTCAAGTTCTCAGAACCCTCTTCTCCACCCCCACCCAGGTTGGGCAGGGAGGCGGCTCTAGCAGGGGGGGCAGGAGGGATTCTGGCAGCAGTGAAGTGGGTTGCGGGGAGGTTGAGATCTTGCCCCAAGTCATCCCAGACACTAATGCTAAGCCACAGGATGGCAGCATCTAGTCTCAATGGAGTCCAAGCACTATTTCAACCCCACAGTTTTGGATGAACTTCCCACAAGGGGAGGTGAAGAGCACCCCCAGCAACACACACACACACACACACACCACTCCTGGTGGTGGGAGGGGAACAAGAGAAAGGACAAAAGAAGTAAGAGATGAAGAGAAAGGGAGGAGGGATGGAGGAAAAGGTCAAACGAAAAGGACAAACCCTAATGTCCCCAGTGATTCTACGGGACAAAATCCCAGGTGGGGAATAAAATTCTGCCACCTTGAACTAGTGTTTTCCATGCCTAGAATTCAGCTGGCACCAGATGGATCAGACTGAGCAGGTTCCAAAACCTCTTGGAGGCTCTTACCTTCTAAACAGGGACGTCTGTTTTCTAGTAAAATCAGTAAAAGGAAAGGAGACAACTCGAAAAAGGCTCCTCCTCGCGCTCACGTACGTGAACCCTAATACTCTCTCAGTCCTCAAAGAGAGACCTCGAGAAGGAGACTTGCTGAAGCAAAGCCACAGGGGTCTCTGAGGTTTCCCTGGCCCTGCGCCCCGTCCTGCCTGGCTGATGTCAGCATCTCTCTGTGAGGTCACCACCTCCCTACCACCTTTGACCAATAGGCTGAGGTCCTGCAAAAGGCCTTTGTGATGTCACTGCCACACCCACCCATCCCCTGAAGTGCTCATGTCCTGCTGCTGGCCTGACACTTTGAAGGTTTGAGCTACTCTCTGTGGATCACCCCACTCAATGCGTGTTCATTCTAGGAAGCAAGCCGGCTAGACAGTAAAACATCAGAGGCTGCTCCCAATGCTACACTCAGTTTTTCCAAAACTAGTAGACTTTATGGCCAGAAGAGACCTTTAGAGCATCTATTCTAACGCCCTGCATGGTCACGGGCTTCCTGTATAGTACAATAGTTACTTTTTGGGCACACACATTCCAGATAGGCATCTAGTCTTCATTCAATGACATCAAGAGATGGAGAATCCACCACTTTCCCTTTTAGTGAGGGTCAGGGGGCTCCATTTCCCCTTCCACTAGCTCCCCATTTACAGTGAGCCAGAGCAGTACCTGCAGCAGGGAGCGGGAGTTGCTGGTGGCCTCAGAGGCACAGCTCCTGCAGTGCCTCAGGCACCTGGCGCAAGAGCCGGATGATGCAGAGCTGGTGCATCACTTTGGCCGTGACGTCCTCCTGCTGCAAGGGAACGAGAACCTGTCAGAGACTCAAACGCCCCGAGGAATCAGGGGGAATTAAGGGCACCTGGAACCAGCAGTATTTAAACCCAGCACATGCCCACCACTGAGGGACGGATTCACCTCCTGAACCCCAGAATGGAGTCTTCTTGTCCTTTCTAGTAACCTCCAGTGCCAACCCCCCTCCTTGTAGGGTGAGCTCCTGCTACCTCCCCCTCAAAAAGTGCCCTTGACAGCTGTTCCACCTCCAAACCACAGCACAAGTTCTCAGAACCCTCTTCTCCACCCCCAACCAGGTTGGGCAGGGAGGCGGCTCTAGCAGGGGGGGCAGGAGGGATTCTGGCAGCAGTGAAGTGGGTTGCGGGGAGGTTGAGATCTTGCCCCAAGTCATCCCAGACACTAATGCTAAGCCACAGGATGGCAGCATCTAGTCTCAATGGAGTCCAAGCACTATTTCAACCCCACAGTTTTGGATGAACTTCCCACAAGGGGAGGTGAAGAGCACCCCCAGCAACACACACACACACACACACCACTCCTGGTGGTGGGAGGGGAACAAGAGAAAGGACAAAAGAAGTAAGAGATGAAGAGAAAGGGAGGAGGGATGGAGGAAAAGGTCAAACGAAAAGGACAAACCCTAATGTCCCCAGTGATTCTACGGGACAAAATCCCAGGTGGGGAATAAAATTCTGCCACCTTGAACTAGTGTTTTCCATGCCTAGAATTCAGCTGGCACCAGATGGATCAGACTGAGCAGGTTCCAAAACCTCTTGGAGGCTCTTACCTTCTAAACAGGGACGTCTGTTTTCTAGTAAAATCAGTAAAAGGAAAGGAGACAACTCGAAAAAGGCTCCTCCTCGCACTCACGTACGTGAACCCTAATACTCTCTCAGTCCTCAAAGAGAGACCTCGAGAAGGAGACTTGCTGAAGCAAAGCCACAGGGGTCTCTGAGGTTTCCCTGGCCCTGCGCCCCATCCTGCCTGGCTGATGTCAGCATCTCTCTGTGAGGTCACCACCTCCCTACCACCTTTGACCAATAGGCTGAGGTCCTGCAAAAGGCCTTTGTGATGTCACTGCCACACCCACCCATCCCCTGAAGTGCTCATGTCCTGCTGCTGGCCTGACACTTTGAAGGTCTGAGCTACTCTCTGTGGATCACCCCACTCAATGCGTGTTCATTCTAGGAAGCAAGCCGGCTAGACAGTAAAACATCAGAGGCTGCTCCCAATGCTACACTCAGTTTTTCCAAAACTAGTAGACTTTATGGCCAGAAGAGACCTTTAGAGCATCTATTCTAACGCCCTGCATGGTCACGGGCTTCCTGTATAGTACAATAGTTACTTTTTGGGCACACACATTCCAGATAGGCATCTAGTCTTCATTCAATGACACCAAGAGATAGAGAATCCACCACTTTCCCTTTTAGTGAGTGTCAGGGGGCTCCATTTCCCCTTCCACTAGCTCCCCATTTACAGTGAGCCAGAGCAGTACCTGCAGCAGGGAGCGGGAGTTGCTGGTGGCCTCTGAGGCACAGCCCCTGCAGTCCCTTCTAAACAGGGACGTCTGTTTTCTAGTAAAATCAGTAAAAGGAAAGGAGACAACTCGAAAAAGGCTCCTCCTCGCGCTCACGTACGTGAACCCTAATACTCTCTCAGTCCTCAAAGAGAGACCTCGAGAAGGAGATTTGCTGAAGCAAAGCCACAGGGGTCTCTGAGGTTTCCCTGGCCCTGCGCCCCATCCTGCCTGGCTGATGTCAGCATCTCTCTGTGAGGTCACCACCTCCCTACCACCTTTGACCAATAGGCTGAGGTCCTGCAAAAGGCCTTTGTGATGTCAAAACTTGAGCGGATCAAGAGTGACTACAGGGCTCTGTGAGTACGGGTGAAGGAGTTTGGAGCGCAGGTGGAATTCTCTTCGATTCTTCCTGTCAAAGGTAGGGGCCCGGGCAGAGACAGATGCATCATGGAGGTGAATGCCTGGCTGCGAAGATGGTGTCGCCAGGAGGGCTTTGGCTTCCTAGACCACGGGATGCTATTTGAGGAAGGACTGCTAGGCAGAGATGGCGTTCACCTTTCGAGGAGGGGAAAGACCCTATTTGGACACAGACTGGCTAACCTAGTGAGGAGGGCTTTAAACTAGGTTCGACGGGGACAGGTGAGCAAAGCCCGCAGGTAAGTGGGGAACATGGAGACCTGGGAGATGGGTCGGAAACGAGAGGGAGTGTGGGCTATATTGGCAGAGAGAAAGGAGGGTCAGGACAAAACTGGGAGGAAAGATCAAACCAGTATCTTAGATGCCTATATACAAATGCGAGAAGTATGGGTAATAAGCAGGAAGAACTGGAAGTGCTAATAAATAAATACAACTATGACATTGTTGGCATCACTGAAACTTGGTGGGATAATACACATGATTGGATTGTTGGTGTGGATGGATACAGCTTGCTCAGGAAGGATAGACAGGGGAAAAAGGGAGGAGGTGTTGCCTTATATATTAAAAATGTACACACTTGGACTGAGGTAGAGATGGACATAGGAGATGGAAGTGTTGAGAGTCTCTGGGTTAGGCTAAAAGGGGTAAAAAACAAGGGTGATGTCATGCTAGGAGTCTACTACAGGCCACCTAACCAGGTGGAAGAGGTGGATGAGGCTTTTTTTAAACAACTAACAAAATCATCCAAAGCCCAAGATTTGGTGGTGATGGGGGACTTCAACTATCCGGATATATGTTGGGAAAATAACACAGCGGGGCACAGACTATCCAACAAATTCTTGGACTGCATTGCAGACAACTTTTTATTTCAGAAGGTTGAAAAAGCTACTAGGGGGGAAGCTGTTCTAGACTTGATTTTAACAAATAGGGAGGAACTCGTTAAGAATTTGAAAGTAGAAGGCAGCTTGGGTGAAAGTGATCATGAAATCAGAGTTTGCAATTCTAAGGAAGGGTAGAAGGGAGAACAGCAAAATAGAGACAATGGATTTCAGGAAGGCGGATTTTGGTAAGCTCAGAGAGCTGATAGGTAAGGTCCCATGGGAATCAAGACTGAGGGGGAAAACAACTGAGGAGAGTTGGCAGTTTTTCAAAGGGACACTATTAAGGGCCCAAAAGCAAGCTATTCCGCTGGTTAGGAAAGATAGAAAATGTGGCAAAAGACCACCTTGGCTTAACCACGAGATCTTGCATGATCTAAAAAATAAAAAGGAGTCATACAAAAAATGGAAACTAGGACAGATTACAAAGGATGAATATAGGCAAACAACACAGGAATGCAGGGGCAAGATTAGAAAGGCAAAGGCACAAAATGAGCTCAAACTAGCTACGGGAATAAAGGGGAACAAGAAGACTTTTTATCAATACATTAGAAGCAAGAGGAAGACCAAAGACAGGGTAGGCCCACTGCTTAGTGAAGAGGGAGAAACAGTAACAGGAAACTTGGAAATGGCAGAGATGCTTAATGACTTCTTTGTTTCGGTCTTCACCGAGAAGTCTGAAGGAATGCCTAACATAGTGAATGCTAATGGGAAGGGGGTAGGTTTAGCAGATAAAATAAAAAAAGAACAAGTTAAAAATCACTTAGAAAAGTTAGATGCCTGCAAGTCACCAGGGCCTGATGAAATGCATCCTAGAATACTCAAGGAGCTAATAGAGGAGGTATCTGAGCCTCTAGCTATTATCTTTGGAAAATCATGGGAGACGGGAGAGATTCCAGAAGACTGGAAAAGGGCAAATATAGTGCCCATCTATAAAAAGGGAAATAAAAACAACCCAGGAAACTACAGACCAGTTAGTTTAACTTCTGTGCCAGGGAAGATAATGGAGCAAGTAATTAAGGAAATCATCTGCAAACACTTGGAAGGTGGTAAGGTGATAGGGAACAGCCAGCATGGATTTGTAAAGAACAAATCATGTCAAACCAATCTGATAGCTTTCTTTGATAGGATAACGAGTCTTGTGGATAAGGGAGAAGCTGTGGATGTGGTATACCTAGACTTTAGTAAGGCATTTGATACGGTCTCGCATGATATTCTTATCGACAAACTAGGCAAATACAATTTAGATGGGGCTACTATAAGGTGGGTGCATAACTGGCTGGATAACCGTACTCAGAGAGTTGTTGTTAATGGTTCCCAATCCTGCTGGAAAGGCATAACGAGTGGGGTTCCGCAGGGGTCTGTTTTGGGACCGGCTCTGTTCAATATCTTCATTAACGACTTAGATATTGGCATAGAAAGTACGCTTATTAAGTTTGCGGATGATACCAAACTGGGAGGGATTGCAACTGCTTTGGAGGACAGGGTCATAATTCAAAATGATCTGGACAAATTGGAGAAATGGTCTGAGTTAAACAGGATGAAGTTTCACAAAGACAAATGCAAAGTGCTCCACTTAGGAAGAAAAAATCAGTTTCACACATACAGAATGGGAAGAGACTGTCTAGGAAGGAGTACGGCAGAAAGGGATCTAGGGGTTATAGTGGACCACAAGCTAAATATGAGTCAACAGTGTGATGCTGTTGCAAAAAAAGCAAACATGATTCTGGGATGTATTAACAGGTGTGTTGTGAGCAAGACACGAGAAGTCATTCTTCCGCTCTACTCTGCTCTGGTTAGGCCTCAGCTGGAGTATTGTGTCCAGTTCTGGGCACCGCATTTCAAGAAAGATGTGGAGAAATTGGAAAGGGTGCAGAGAAGAGCAACAAGAATGATTAAAGGTCTTGAGAACATGACCTATGAAGGAAGGCTGAAAGAATTGGGTTTGTTTAGTTTGGAAAAGAGAAGACTGAGAGGGGACATGATAGTAGTTTTCAGGTATCTAAAAGGGTGTCATAAGGAGGAGGGAGAAAACTTGTTCACCTTAGCCTCTGAGGATAGAACAAGAAGCAATGGGCTTAAACTGCAGCAAGGGAGGTCTAGGTTGGACATTAGGAAAAAGTTCCTAACTGTCAGGGTGGTTAAACACTGGAATAAATTGCCAAGGGAGGTTGTGGAATCTCCATCTCTGGAGATATTTAAGAGTAGGTTAGATAAATGTCTATCAGGGATGGTCTAGACAGTATTTGGTCCTGCCATGAGGGCAGGGGACTGGACTCGATGACCTCTCGAGCTCCCTTCCAGTCCTAGAATCTATGAATCTATGAATCACTTTGGCCGTGACGTCCTCCTGCTGCAAGGGAACGAGAACTTGTCAGAGACTCAAACGCCCCGAGGAATCAGGGGGAATTAAGGGCACCTGGAACCAGCAGTATTTCCACCCAGCACCTGCCCACCACTGAGGGATGGATTCACCTCCTGAACCCCAGAATGGAGTCTTCTTGTCCTTTCTAGTAACCTCCACTGCCAACCCCCCTCCTTGTAGGGTGAGCTCCTGCTACCTCCCCCTCAAAAAGTGCCCTTGACAGCTGTTCCACCTCCAAACCACAGCTCAAGTTCTCAGAACCCTCTTCTCCACCCCCACCCAGGTTGGGCAGGGAGGCGGCTCTAGCAGGGGGGGCAGGAGGGATTCTGGCAGCAGTGAAGTGGGTTGCGGGGAGGTTGAGATCTTGCCCCAAGTCATCCCAGACACTAATGCTAAGCCACAGGATGGCAGCATCTAGTCTCAATGGAGTCCAAGCACTATTTCAACCCCACAGTTTTGGATGAACTTCCCACAAGGGGAGGTGAAGAGCACCCCCAGCAACACACACACACACACACACACCCCACTCCTGGTGGTGGGAGGGGAACAAGAGAAAGGACAAAAGAAGTAAGAGATGAAGAGAAAGGGAGGAGGGATGGAGGAAAAGGTCAAACGAAAAGGACAAACCCTAATGTCCCCAGGGATTCTACTGGACAAAATCCCAGGTGGGGAATAAAATTCTGCCACCTTGAACTAGTGTTTTCCATGCCTAGAATTCAGCTGGCACCAGATGGATCAGACTGAGCAGGTTCCAAAACCACTTGGAGTCTCTTACCTTCTAAACAGGGACGTCTGTTTACTAGTAAAATCAGTAAAAGGAAAGGAGACAACTCGAAAAAGGCTCCTCCTTGCGCTCACGTACGTGAACCCTAATACTCTCTCAGTCCTCAAAGAGAGACCTCGAGAAGGAGACTTGCTGAAGCAAAGCCACAGGGGTCTCTGAGGTTTCCCTGCCCTGCGCCCCGTCCTGCCTGGCTGATGTCAGCATCTCTCTGTGAGGTCACCACCTCCCTACCACCTTTGACCAATAGGCTGAGGTCCTGCAAAAGGCCTTTGTGATGTCACTGCCACACCCACCCATCCCCTGAAGTGCTCATGTCCTGCTGC
Source organism: Emys orbicularis (assembly GCF_028017835.1). Taxonomy (NCBI): domain Eukaryota; kingdom Metazoa; phylum Chordata; order Testudines; family Emydidae; genus Emys; species Emys orbicularis. The sequence goes on from NC_088685.1 coordinate 197,626,522, forward strand.
TGGCCTGACACTTTGAAGGTTTGAGCTACTCTCTGTGGATCACCCCACTCAATGCGTGTTCATTCTAGGAAGCAAGCCGGCCAGACAGTAAAACATCAGAGGCTGCTCCCAATGCTACACTCAGTTTTTCCAAAACTAGTAGACTTTATGGCCAGAAGAGACCTTTAGAGCATCTATTCTAACGCCCTGCATGGTCACGGGCTTCCTGTATAGTACAATAGTTACTTTTTGGGCACACACATTCCAGATAGGCATCTAGTCTTCATTCAATGACATCAAGAGATGGAGAATCCACCACTTTCCCTTTTAGTGAGTGTCAGGGGGCTCCATTTCCCCTTCCACTAGCTCCCCATTTACAGTGAGCCAGAGCAGTACCTGCAGCAGGGAGCGGGAGTTGCTGGTGGCCTCAGAGGCACAGCCCCTGCAGTGCCTCAGGCACCTGGCACAAGAGCCGGATGATGCGGCTCTGGTGCATCACTTTGGCTGTGACGTCCTCCTGCTGCAAGGGAACGAGAACCTGTCAGAGACTCAAACGCCCCGAGGAATCAGGGGGAATTAAGGGCACCTGGAACCAGCAGTATTTCCACCCAGCACCTGCCCACCACTGAGGGATGGATTCACCTCCTGAACCCCAGAATGGAGTCTTCTTGTCCTTTCTAGTAACCTCCAGTGCCAACCCCCCTCCTTCTGGGGTGAGCTCCTGCTACCTCCCCCTCAAAAAGTGCCCTTGACAGCTGTTCCACCTCCAAACCACAGCTCAAGTTCTCAGAACCCTCTTCTCCACCCCCACCCAGGTTGGGCAGGGAGGCGGCTCTAGCAGGCGGGGCAGGAGGAATTCTGGCAGCAGTGAAGTGGGTTGCTGGGAGGTTGAGATCTTGCCCCAAGTCATCCCAGACACTAATGCTAAGCCACAGGATGGCAGCATCTAGTGTCAATGGAGTCCAAGCACTATTTCAACCCCACAGTTTTGGATGAACTTCCCACAAGGGGAGGTGAAGAGCACCCCCAGCAACACACACACACACACACACACCCCACTCCTGGTGGTGGGAGGGGAACAAGAGAAAGGACAAAAGAAGTAAGAGATGAAGAGAAAGGGAGGAGGGATGGAGGAAAAGGTCAAACGAAAAGGACAAACCCTAATGTCCCCAGTGATTCTACGGGACAAAATCCCAGGTGGGGAATAAAATTCTGCCACCTTGAACTAGTGTTTTCCATGCCTAGAATTCAGCTGGCACCAGATGGATCAGACTGAGCAGGTTCCAAAACCACTTGGAGGCTCTTACCTTCTAAACAGGGACGTCTGTTTACTAGTAAAATCAGTAAAAGGAAAGGAGACAACTCGAAAAAGGCTCCTCCTTGCGCTCACGTACGTGAACCCTAATACTCTCTCAGTCCTCAAAGAGAGACCTCGAGAAGGAGACTTGCTGAAGCAAAGCCACAGGGGTCTCTGAGGTTTCCCTGCCCTGCGCCCCGTCCTGCCTGGCTGATGTCAGCATCTCTCTGTGAGGTCACCACCTCCCTACCACCTTTGACCAATAGGCTGAGGTCCTGCAAAAGGCCTTTGTGATGTCACTGCCACACCCACCCATCCCCTGAAGTGCTCATGTCCTGCTGCTGGCCTGACACTTTGAAGGTTTGAGCTACTCTCTGTGGATCACCCCACTCAATGCGTGTTCATTCTAGGAAGCAAGCCGGCTAGACAGTAAAACATCAGAGGCTGCTCCCAATGCTACACTCAGTTTTTCCCAAACTAGTAGACTTTATGGCCAGAAGAGACCTTTAGAGCATCTATTCTAACGCCCTGCATGGTCACGGGCTTCCTGTATAGTACAATAGTTACTTTTTGGGCACACACATTCCAGATAGGCATCTAGTCTTCATTCAATGACATCAAGAGATGGAGAATCCACCACTTTCCCTTTTAGTGAGTGTCAGGGGGCTCCATTTCCCCTTCCACTAGCTCCCCATTTACAGTGAGCCAGAGCAGTACCTGCAGCAGGGAGCGGGAGTTGCTGGTGGCCTCAGAGGCACAGCCCCTGCAGTGCCTCAGGCACCTGGCACAAGAGCCGGATGATGCGGCTCTGGTGCATCACTTTGGCTGTGACGTCCTCCTGCTGCAAGGGAACGAGAACCTGTCAGAGACTCAAACGCCCCGAGGAATCAGGGGGAATTAAGGGCACCTGGAACCAGCAGTATTTCCACCCAGCACCTGCCCACCACTGAGGGATGGATTCACCTCCTGAACCCCAGAATGGAGTCTTCTTGTCCTTTCTAGTAACCTCCAGTGCCAACCCCCCTCCTTCTGGGGTGAGCTCCTGCTACCTCCCCCTCAAAAAGTGCCCTTGACAGCTGTTCCACCTCCAAACCACAGCTCAAGTTCTCAGAACCCTCTTCTCCACCCCCACCCAGGTTGGGCAGGGAGGCGGCTCTAGCAGGCGGGGCAGGAGGAATTCTGGCAGCAGTGAAGTGGGTTGCGGGGAGGTTGAGATCTTGCCCCAAGTCATCCCAGACACTAATGCTAAGCCACAGGATGGCAGCATCTAGTCTCAATGGAGTCCAAGCACTATTTCAACCCCACAGTTTTGGATGAACTTCCCACAAGGGGAGGTGAAGAGCACCCCCAGCAACACACACACACACACACACACCCCACTCCTGGTGGTGGGAGGGGAACAAGAGAAAGGACAAAAGAAGTAAGAGATGAAGAGAAAGGGAGGAGGGATGGAGGAAAAGGTCAAACGAAAAGGACAAACCCTAATGTCCCCAGTGATTCTACGGGACAAAATCCCAGGTGGGGAATAAAATTCTGCCACCTTGAACTAGTGTTTTCCATGCCTAGAATTCAGCTGGCACCAGATGGATCAGACTGAGCAGGTTCCAAAACCACTTGGAGGCTCTTACCTTCTAAACAGGGACGTCTGTTTACTAGTAAAATCAGTAAAAGGAAAGGAGACAACTCGAAAAAGGCTCCTCCTTGCGCTCACGTACGTGAACCCTAATACTCTCTCAGTCCTCAAAGAGAGACCTCGAGAAGGAGACTTGCTGAAGCAAAGCCACAGGGGTCTCTGAGGTTTCCCTGCCCTGCGCCCCGTCCTGCCTGGCTGATGTCAGCATCTCTCTGTGAGGTCACCACCTCCCTACCACCTTTGACCAATAGGCTGAGGTCCTGCAAAAGGCCTTTGTGATGTCACTGCCACACCCACCCATCCCCTGAAGTGCTCATGTCCTGCTGCTGGCCTGACACTTTGAAGGTTTGAGCTACTCTCTGTGGATCACCCCACTCAATGCGTGTTCATTCTAGGAAGCAAGCCGGCTAGACAGTAAAACATCAGAGGCTGCTCCCAATGCTACACTCAGTTTTTCCAAAACTAGTAGACTTTATGGCCAGAAGAGACCTTTAGAGCATCTATTCTAACGCCCTGCATGGTCACGGGCTTCCTGTATAGTACAATAGTTACTTTTTGGGCACACACATTCCAGATAGGCATCTAGTCTTCATTCAATGACATCAAGAGATGGAGAATCCACCACTTTCCCTTTTAGTGAGTGTCAGGGGGCTCCATTTCCCCTTCCACTAGCTCCCCATTTACAGTGAGCCAGAGCAGTACCTGCAGCAGGGAGCGGGAGTTGCTGGTGGCCTCAGAGGCACAGCCCCTGCAGTGCCTCAGGCACCTGGCACAAGAGCCGGATGATGCGGCTCTGGTGCATCACTTTGGCTGTGACGTCCTCCTGCTGCAAGGGAACGAGAACCTGTCAGAGACTCAAACGCCCCGAGGAATCAGGGGGAATTAAGGGCACCTGGAACCAGCAGTATTTCCACCCAGCACCTGCCCACCACTGAGGGATGGATTCACCTCCTGAACCCCAGAATGGAGTCTTCTTGTCCTTTCTAGTAACCTCCAGTGACAACCCCCCTCCTTCTGGGGTGAGCTCCTGCTACCTCCCCCTCAAAAAGTGCCCTTGACAGCTGTTCCACCTCCAAACCACAGCTCAAGTTCTCAGAACCCTCTTCTCCACCCCCACCCAGGTTGGGCAGGGAGGCGGCTCTAGCAGGCGGGGCAGGAGGAATTCTGGCAGCAGTGAAGTGGGTTGCGGGGAGGTTGAGATCTTGCCCCAAGTCATCCCAGACACTAATGCTAAGCCACAGGATGGCAGCATCTAGTCTCAATGGAGTCCAAGCACTATTTCAACCCCACAGTTTTGGATGAACTTCCCACAAGGGGAGGTGAAGAGCACCCCCAGCAACACACACACACACACACACACCCCACTCCTGGTGGTGGGAGGGGAACAAGAGAAAGGACAAAAGAAGTAAGAGATGAAGAGAAAGGGAGGAGGGATGGAGGAAAAGGTCAAACGAAAAGGACAAACCCTAATGTCCCCAGTGATTCTACGGGACAAAATCCCAGGTGGGGAATAAAATTCTGCCACCTTGAACTAGTGTTTTCCATGCCTAGAATTCAGCTGGCACCAGATGGATCAGACTGAGCAGGTTCCAAAACCACTTGGAGGCTCTTACCTTCTAAACAGGGACGTCTGTTTACTAGTAAAATCAGTAAAAGGAAAGGAGACAACTCGAAAAAGGCTCCTCCTTGCGCTCACGTACGTGAACCCTAATACTCTCTCAGTCCTCAAAGAGAGACCTCGAGAAGGAGACTTGCTGAAGCAAAGCCACAGGGGTCTCTGAGGTTTCCCTGCCCTGCGCCCCGTCCTGCCTGGCTGATGTCAGCATCTCTCTGTGAGGTCACCACCTCCCTACCACCTTTGACCAATAGGCTGAGGTCCTGCAAAAGGCCTTTGTGATGTCACTGCCACACCCACCCATCCCCTGAAGTGCTCATGTCCTGCTGCTGGCCTGACACTTTGAAGGTTTGAGCTACTCTCTGTGGATCACCCCACTCAATGCGTGTTCATTCTAGGAAGCAAGCCGGCTAGACAGTAAAACATCAGAGGCTGCTCCCAATGCTACACTCAGTTTTTCCAAAACTAGTAGACTTTATGGCCAGAAGAGACCTTTAGAGCATCTATTCTAACGCCCTGCATGGTCACGGGCTTCCTGTATAGTACAATAGTTACTTTTTGGGCACACACATTCCAGATAGGCATCTAGTCTTCATTCAATGACATCAAGAGATGGAGAATCCACCACTTTCCCTTTTAGTGAGTGTCAGGGGGCTCCATTTCCCCTTCCACTAGCTCCCCATTTACAGTGAGCCAGAGCAGTACCTGCAGCAGGGAGCGGGAGTTGCTGGTGGCCTCAGAGGCACAGCCCCTGCAGTGCCTCAGGCACCTGGCACAAGAGCCGGATGATGCGGCTCTGGTGCATCACTTTGGCTGTGACGTCCTCCTGCTGCAAGGGAACGAGAACCTGTCAGAGACTCAAACGCCCCGAGGAATCAGGGGGAATTAAGGGCACCTGGAACCAGCAGTATTTCCACCCAGCACCTGCCCACCACTGAGGGATGGATTCACCTCCTGAACCCCAGAATGGAGTCTTCTTGTCCTTTCTAGTAACCTCCAGTGCCAACCCCCCTCCTTCTGGGGTGAGCTCCTGCTACCTCCCCCTCAAAAAGTGCCCTTGACAGCTGTTCCACCTCCAAACCACAGCTCAAGTTCTCAGAACCCTCTTCTCCACCCCCACCCAGGTTGGGCAGGGAGGCGGCTCTAGCAGGGGGGGCAGGAGGAATTCTGGCAGCAGTGAAGTGGGTTGCGGGGAGGTTGAGATCTTGCCCCAAGTCATCCCAGACACTAATGCTAAGCCACAGGATGGCAGCATCTAGTGTCAATGGAGTCCAAGCACTATTTCAACCCCACAGTTTTGGATGAACTTCCCACAAGGGGAGGTGAAGAGCACCCCCAGCAACACACACACACACACCCCACTCCTGGTGGTGGGAGGGGAACAAGAGAAAGGACAAAAGAAGTAAGAGATGAAGAGAAAGGGAGGAGGGATGGAGGAAAAGGTCAAACGAAAAGGACAAACCCTAATGTCCCCAGTGATTCTACGGGACAAAATCCCAGGTGGGGAATAAAATTCTGCCACCTTGAACTAGTGTTTTCCATGCCTAGAATTCAGCTGGCACCAGATGGATCAGACTGAGCAGGTTCCAAAACCTCTTGGAGGCTCTTACCTTCTAAACAGGGACGTCTGTTTTCTAGTAAAATCAGTAAAAGGAAAGGAGACAACTCGAAAAAGGCTCCTCCTCGCGCTCACGTACGTGAACCCTAATACTCTCTCAGTCCTCAAAGAGAGACCTCGAGAAGGAGACTTGCTGAAGCAAAGCCACAGGGGTCTCTGAGGTTTCCCTGGCCCTGCGCCCCGTCCTGCCTGGCTGATGTCAGCATCTCTCTGTGAGGTCACCACCTCCCTACCACCTTTGACCAATAGGCTGAGGTCCTGCAAAAGGCCTTTGTGATGTCACTGCCACACCCACCCATCCCCTGAAGTGCTCATGTCCTGCTGCTGGCCTGACACTTTGAAGGTTTGAGCTACTCTCTGTGGATCACCCCACTCAATGCATGTTCATTCTAGGAAGCATGCCGGCTAGACAGTAAAACATCAGAGGCTGCTCCCAATGCTACACTCAGTTTTTCCCAAACTAGTAGACTTTATGGCCAGAAGAGACCTTTAGAGCATCTATTCTAACGCCCTGCATGGTCACGGGCTTCCTGTATAGTACAATAGTTACTTTTAGGGCACACACATTCCAGATAGACATCTAGTCTTCATTCAATGACATCAAGAGATGGAGAATCCACCACTTTCCCTTTTAGTGAGTGTCAGGGGGCTCCATTTCCCCTTCCACTAGCTCCCCATTTACAGTGAGCCAGAGCAGTACCTGCAGCAGGGAGCGGGAGTTGCCGATGGCCTCAGAGGCACAGCCCCTGCTGTGCCTCAGGCACCTGGCGCAAGAGCCGGATGATGCGGAGCTGGTGCATCACTTTGGCCGTGACGTCCTCCTGCTGCAAGGGAACGAGAACGTGTCAGACTCAAACGCCCCGAGGAATCAGGGGGAATTAAGGGCACCTGGAACCAGCAGTATTTCCACCCAGCACCTGCCCACCACTGAGGGATGGATTCACCTCCTGAACCCCAGAATGGAGTCTTCTTGTCCTTTCTAGTAACCTCCAGTGCCAACCCCCCTCCTTCTGGGGTGAGCTCCTGCTACCTCCCCCTCAAAAAGTGCCCTTGACAGCTGTTCCACCTCCAAACCACAGCTCAAGTTCTCAGAACCCTCTTCTCCACCCCCACCCAGGTTGGGCAGGGAGGCGGCTCTAGCAGGGGGGGCAGGAGGGATTCTGGCAGCAGTGAAGTGGATTGCGGGGAGGTTGAGATCTTGCCCCAAGTCATCCCAGACACTAATGCTAAGCCACAGGATGGCAGCATCTAGTCTCAATGGAGTCCAAGCACTATTTCAACCCCACAGTTTTGGATGAACTTCCCACAAGGGGAGGTGAAGAGCACCCCCAGCAACACACACACCCCACTCCTGGTGGTGGGAGGGGAACAAGAGAAAGGACAAAAGAAGTAAGAGATGAAGAGAAAGGGAGGAGGGATGGAGGAAAAGGTCAAACGAAAAGGACAAACCCTAATGTCCCCAGTGATTCTACGGGACAAAATCCCAGGTGGGGAATAAAATTCTGCCACCTTGAACTAGTGTTTTCCATGCCTAGAATTCAGCTGGCACCAGATGGATCAGACTGAGCAGGTTCCAAAACCTCTTGGAGGCTCTTACCTTCTAAACAGGGACGTCTGTTTTCTAGTAAAATCAGTAAAAGGAAAGGAGACAACTCGAAAAAGGCTCCTCCTTGCGCTCACGTACGTGAACCCTAATACTCTCTCAGTCCTCAAAGAGAGACCTCGAGAAGGAGACTTGCTGAAGCAAAGCCACAGGGGTCTCTGAGGTTTCCCTGGCCCTGCGCCCCGTCCTGCCTGGCTGATGTCAGCATCTCTCTGTGAGGTCACCACCTCCCTACCACCTTTGACCAATAGACTGAGGTCCTGCAAAAGGCCTTTGTGATGTCACTGCCACACCCACCCATCCCCTGAAGTGCTCATGTCCTGCTGCTGGCCTGACACTTTGAAGGTTTGAGCTACTCTCTGTGGATCACCCCACTCAATGCGTGTTCATTCTAGGAAGCAAGCCGGCCAGACAGTAAAACATCAGAGGCTGCTCCCAATGCTACACTCAGTTTTTCCCAAACTAGTAGACTTTATGGCCAGAAGAGACCTTTAGAGCATCTATTCTAACGCCCTGCATGGTCACGGGCTTCCTGTATAGTACAATAGTTACTTTTAGGGCACACACATTCCAGATAGGCATCTAGTCTTCATTCAATGACATCAAGAGATGGAGAATCCACCACTTTCCCTTTTAGTGAGTGTCAGGGGGCTCCATTTCCCCTTCCACTAGCTCCCCATTTACAGTGAGCCAGAGCAGTACCTGCAGCAGGGAGCGGGAGTTGCTGGTGGCCTCAGAGGCACAGCCCCTGCAGTGCCTCAGGCACCTGGCGCAAGAGCCGGATGATGCGGAGCTGGTGCATTTTTGCGAACAGGGGCTGCTAACAGGGAGTTTCGCAAGGGAGTTCTCCAGGTGAAGGAGGAGTAATACAGCACCCTTTTGGGGTAAGTGACTGTCTGTAGTGTGTGTTTGTTTGTGTTTGGGGGTTACTTGCTGTGTGCTGAGCTTGTGTTTGTCAGTCTGTTTGTTTGTTTGTTTGTTTGTTTGTTTGAAGGACCGTGTGCTGTGGCTGGCAGTTGGAAGCTGTGAACTTCAAAGGAAGGTTTGAAACCTAGAAGCCTCTGGTAATTGGCTGAGCCTTAATCAGTGGGCGGGGCATTCATACAGGCCAGGGCTTTATAAAGCAGCGCACAAGCGACCAGGGTGCTTTTGCGAACAGGGAGTTGGGAAGGGGAGTGGGAAGGGGCGAGGGTCCCTTGCCGGTTCTATCTGTTTTCCCTTTATTCCCCTTAAAACCTAAAACTTCTTGCTTAAACAACCCTTTCAGCGGACAGGGGGCTGCAGACGGGAGTTTGACAGAGGGGGGCTTACGATGGTTAGGAAGACCCGCAACACCTGTGCCAGCACTGCTTCTGTCTCCTCCACCTGCGCCTGTAGCCAGACAGAGCGCCTGAGCATGGATGCTTCTACCCAGATCCTGGTGTGGTTTTGCAGAGACTGTAACTTGCAATTTCCACTTACTGATATCCAGGCTGGGGGGACCATCCAATGTGAAAGGTGCCTGCTGGTGGAATCTCTCAGGCAGCAGGTGGGAGAGCTACAGGAGGAGGTGGCTAGGTTGAGAAGCATCCGAATCCACGAGCAGTTCCTGGACAGTGTCCATGTGGAGACAGCTGAGGTAGCTGTCCCAGTACACAGGACTGCTGATACACCACTGGTGGAGGAGGAGATGGCTCAGGGTGGACACTGGCAGCTGGTTACTTCTGGCAGCAGGCAGTGCTCCACCCCTGCTCCGAACCCTCCCGCTGTGGTAATAGGTAACCGTTATGCTCTTCTTGATACAGGAAAGAAGGCATCACCCCCTACAGTAAAGGAGGAGAAGCCTCATACCCCTAAGGCTGGGAGGTCTGCTGCCACCACTGCGAATAGGAAACGTAGGGTAGTGGTGGTCGGAGACTCTCTGCTGAGGGGGACGGAGGCGCCCATCTGTCGCCCTGACATTTCATCTCGGGAGGTATGCTGCCTGCCGGGAGCCCGTATCCGAGACGTTACGGAGGCATTGTCGAGGATTATCCAGCCCTCTGACTACTACCCCATGCTACTCATCCATGTGGGCACAAATGATACTGCGCGGTGTGACACTGAGCGGATCAAGAGTGACTACAGGGCTCTGGGAGTACGGGTGAAGGAGTTTGGAGCGCAGGTGGAATTCTCTTCGATTCTTCCTGTCAAAGGTAGGGGCCCGGGCAGAGACAGATGCATCATGGAGGTGAATGCCTGGCTGCGAAGATGGTGTCGCCAGGAGGGCTTTGGCTTCCTAGACCACGGGATGCTATTTGAGGAAGGACTGCTAGGCAGAGATGGCGTTCACCTTTCGAGGAGGGGAAAGACCCTATTTGGACACAGACTGGCTAACCTAGTGAGGAGGGCTTTAAACTAGGTTCGACGGGGACAGGTGAGCAAAGCCCGTAGGTAAGTGGGGAACATGGAGACCTGGGAGATGGGTCGGAAACGAGAGGGAGTGTGGGCTATATTGGCAGAGAGAAAGGAGGGTCAGGACAAAACTGGGAGGAAAGATCAAACCAGTATCTTAGATGCCTATATACAAATGCGAGAAGTATGGGTAATAAGCAGGAAGAACTGGAAGTGCTAATAAATAAATACAACTATGACATTGTTGGCATCACTGAAACTTGGTGGGATAATACACATGATTGGAATGTTGGTGTGGATGGATACAGCTTGCTCAGGAAGGATAGACAGGGGAAAAAGGGAGGAGGTGTTGCCTTATATATTAAAAATGTACACACTTGGACTGAGGTAGAGATGGACATAGGAGATGGAAGTGTTGAGAGTCTCTGGGTTAGGCTAAAAGGGGTAAAAAACAAGGGTGATGTCATGCTAGGAGTCTACTACAGGCCACCTAACCAGGTGGAAGAGGTGGATGAGGCTTTTTTTAAACAACTAACAAAATCATCCAAAGCCCAAGATTTGGTGGTGATGGGGGACTTCAACTATCCGGATATATGTTGGGAAAATAACACAGCGGGGCACAGACTATCCAACAAATTCTTGGACTGCATTGCAGACAACTTTTTATTTCAGAAGGTTGAAAAAGCTACTAGGGGGGAAGCTGTTCTAGACTTGATTTTAACAAATAGGGAGGAACTCGTTGAGAATTTGAAAGTAGAAGGCAGCTTGGGTGAAAGTGATCATGAAATCAGAGTTTGCAATTCTAAGGAAGGGTAGAAGGGAGAACAGCAAAATAGAGACAATGGATTTCAGGAAGGCGGATTTTGGTAAGCTCAGAGAGCTGATAGGTAAGGTCCCATGGGAATCAAGACTGAGGGGGAAAACAACTGAGGAGAGTTGGCAGTTTTTCAAAGGGACACTATTAAGGGCCCAAAAGCAAGCTATTCCGCTGGTTAGGAAAGATAGAAAATGTGGCAAAAGACCACCTTGGCTTAACCACGAGATCTTGCATGATCTAAAAAATAAAAAGGAGTCATACAAAAAATGGAAACTAGGACAGATTACAAAGGATGAATATAGGCAAACAACACAGGAATGCAGGGGCAAGATTAGAAAGGCAAAGGCACAAAATGAGCTCAAACTAGCTACGGGAATAAAGGGGAACAAGAAGACTTTTTATCAATACATTAGAAGCAAGAGGAAGACCAAAGACAGGGTAGGCCCACTGCTTAGTGAAGAGGGAGAAACAGTAACAGGAAACTTGGAAATGGCAGAGATGCTTAATGACTTCTTTGTTTCGGTCTTCACCGAGAAGTCTGAAGGAATGCCTAACATAGTGAATGCTAATGGGAAGGGGGTAGGTTTAGCAGATAAAATAAAAAAAGAACAAGTTAAAAATCACTTAGAAAAGTTAGATGCCTGCAAGTCACCAGGGCCTGATGAAATGCATCCTAGAATACTCAAGGAGCTAATAGAGGAGGTATCTGAGCCTCTAGCTATTATCTTTGGAAAATCATGGGAGACGGGAGAGATTCCAGAAGACTGGAAAAGGGCAAATATAGTGCCCATCTATAAAAAGGGAAATAAAAACAACCCAGGAAACTACAGACCAGTTAGTTTAACTTCTGTGCCAGGGAAGATAATGGAGCAAGTAATTAAGGAAATCATCTGCAAACACTTGGAAGGTGGTAAGGTGATAGGGAACAGCCAGCATGGATTTGTAAAGAACAAATCATGTCAAACCAATCTGATAGCTTTCTTTGATAGGATAACGAGTCTTGTGGATAAGGGAGAAGCTGTGGATGTGGTATACCTAGACTTTAGTAAGGCATTTGATACGGTCTCGCATGATATTCTTATCGACAAACTAGGCAAATACAATTTAGATGGGGCTACTATAAGGTGGGTGCATAACTGGCTGGATAACCGTACTCAGAGAGTTGTTGTTAATGGTTCCCAATCCTGCTGGAAAGGCATAACGAGTGGGGTTCCGCAGGGGTCTGTTTTGGGACCGGCTCTGTTCAATATCTTCATTAACGACTTAGATATTGGCATAGAAAGTACGCTTATTAAGTTTGCGGATGATACCAAACTGGGAGGGATTGCAACTGCTTTGGAGGACAGGGTCATAATTCAAAATGATCTGGACAAATTGGAGAAATGGTCTGAGTTAAACAGGATGAAGTTTCACAAAGACAAATGCAAAGTGCTCCACTTAGGAAGAAAAAATCAGTTTCACACATACAGAATGGGAAGAGACTGTCTAGGAAGGAGTACGGCAGAAAGGGATCTAGGGGTTATAGTGGACCACAAGCTAAATATGAGTCAACAGTGTGATGCTGTTGCAAAAAAAGCAAACATGATTCTGGGATGTATTAACAGGTGTGTTGTGAGCAAGACACGAGAAGTCATTCTTCCGCTCTACTCTGCTCTGGTTAGGCCTCAGCTGGAGTATTGTGTCCAGTTCTGGGCACCGCATTTCAAGAAAGATGTGGAGAAATTGGAAAGGGTGCAGAGAAGAGCAACAAGAATGATTAAAGGTCTTGAGAACATGACCTATGAAGGAAGGCTGAAAGAATTGGGTTTGTTTAGTTTGGAAAAGAGAAGACTGAGAGGGGACATGATAGCAGTTTTCAGGTATCTAAAAGGGTGTCATAAGGAGGAGGGAGAAAACTTGTTCACCTTAGCCTCTGAGGATAGAACAAGAAGCAATGGGCTTAAACTGCAGCAAGGGAGGTCTAGGTTGGACATTAGGAAAAAGTTCCTAACTGTCAGGGTGGTTAAACACTGGAATAAATTGCCAAGGGAGGTTGTGGAATCTCCATCTCTGGAGATATTTAAGAGTAGGTTAGATAAATGTCTATCAGGGATGGTCTAGACAGTATTTGGTCCTGCCATGCGGGCAGGGGACTGGACTCGATGACCTCTCGAGCTCCCTTCCAGTCCTAGAATCTATGAATCACTTTGGCCGTGACGTCCTCCTGCTGCAAGGGAACGAGAACCTGTCAGAGACTCAAACGCCCCGAGGAATCAGGGGGAATTAAGGGCACCTGGAACCAGCAGTATTTCCACCCAGCACCTGCCCACCACTGAGGGATGGATTCACCTCCTGAACCCCAGAATGGAGTCTTCTTGTCCTTTCTAGTAACCTCCAGTGCCAACCCCCCTCCTTGTAGGGTGAGCTCCTGCTACCTCCCCCTCAAAAAGTGCCCTTGACAGCTGTTCCACCTCCAAACCACAGCTCAAGTTCTCAGAACCCTCTTCTCCACCCCCACCCAGGTTGGGCAGGGAGGCGGCTCTAGCAGGGGGGGCAGGAGGGATTCTGGCAGCAGTGAAGTGGGTTGCGGGGAGGTTGAGATCTTGCCCCAAGTCATCCCAGACACTAATGCTAAGCCACAGGATGGCAGCATCTAGTGTCAATGGAGCCCAAGCACTATTTCAACCCCACAGTTTTGGATGAACTTCCCACAAGGGGAGGTGAAGAGCACCCCCAGCAACACACACACACACACACACACACACACACACACACACACACACACACACACACACACACACACACACACACACACACACACACACACACACACACACACACACCACTCCTGGTGGTGGGAGGGGAACAAGAGAAAGGACAAAAGAAGTAAGAGATGAAGAGAAAGGGAGGAGGGATGAAGGAAAAGGTCAAACGAAAAGGACAAACCCTAATGTCCCCAGTGATTCTACGGGACAAAATCCCAGGTGGGGAATAAAATTCTGCCACCTTGAACTAGTGTTTTCCATGCCTAGAATTCAGCTGGCACCAGATGGATCAGACTGAGCAGGTTCCAAAACCTCTTGGAGGCTCTTACCTTCTAAACAAGGACGTCTGTTTTCTAGTAAAATCAGTAAAAGGAAAGGAGTCAACTCGAAAAAGGCTCCTCCTCGCGCTCACGTACCTGAACCCTAATACTCTCTCAGTCCTCAAAGAGAGACCTCGAGAAGGAGACTTGCTGAAGCAAAGCCACAGGGGTCTCTGAGGTTTCCCTGGCCCTGCGCCCCGTTCCACCTGGCTGATGTCAGCATCTCTCTGTGAGGTCACCACCTCCCTACCACCTTTGACCAATAGGCTGAGGTCCTGCAAAAGGCCTTTGTGATGTCACTGCCACACCCACCCATCCCCTGAAGTGCTCATGTCCTGCTGCTGGCCTGACACTTTGAAGGTTTGAGCTACTCTCCGTGGATCACCACACTCAATGCGTGTTCATTCTAGGAAGCAAGCCGGCTAGACAGTAAAACATCAGAGGCTGCTCCCAATGCTACACTCAGTTTTTCCAAAACTAGTAGACTTTATGGCCAGAAGAGACCTTTAGAGCATCTATTCTAACGCCCTGCATGGTCACGGGCTTCCTGTATAGTACAATAGTTACTTTTTGGGCACACACATTCCAGATAGGCATCTAGTCTTCATTCAATGACATCAAGAGATGGAGAATCCACCACTTTCCCTTTTAGTGAGTGTCAGGGGGCTCCATTTCCCCTTCCACTAGCTCCCCATTTACAGTGAGCCAGAGCAGTACCTGCAGCAGGGAGCGGGAGTTGCTGATGGCCTCAGAGGCACAGCCCCTGCAGATCTGGATGATGCGGAGCTGGTGCATCACTTTGGCCGTGACGTCCTCCTGCTGCAAGGGAACGAGAACCTGTCAGAGACTCAAACGCCCCGAGGAATCAGGGGGAATTAAGGGCACCTGGAACCAGCAGTATTTAAACCCAGCACATGCCCACCACTGAGGGACGGATTCACCTCCTGAACCCCAGAATGGAGTCTTCTTGTCCTTTCTAGTAACCTCCACTGCCAACCCCCCTCCTTGTAGGGTGAGCTCCTGCTACCTCCCCCTGAAAAAGTGCCCTTGACAGCTGTTCCACCTCCAAACCACAGCACAAGTTCTCAGAACCCTCTTCTCCACCCCCACCCAGGTTGGGCAGGGAGGCGGCTCTAGCAGGGGGGGCAGGAGGGATTCTGGCAGCAGTGAAGTGGGTTGCGGGGAGGTTGAGATCTTGCCCCAAGTCATCCCAGACACTAATGCTAAGCCACAGGATGGCAGCATCTAGTGTCAATGGAGTCCAAGCACTATTTCAACCCCACAGTTTTGGATGAACTTCCCACAAGGGGAGGTGAAGAGCACCCCCAGCAACACACACACACACACACACACCACTCCTGGTGGTGGGAGGGGAACAAGAGAAAGGACAAAAGAAGTAAGAGATGAAGAGAAAGGGAGGAGGGATGGAGGAAAAGGTCAAACGAAAAGGACAAACCCTAATGTCCCCAGTGATTCTACGGGACAAAATCCCAGGTGGGGAATAAAATTCTGCCACCTTGAACTAGTGTTTTCCATGCCTAGAATTCAGCTGGCACCAGATGGATCAGACTGAGCAGGTTCCAAAACCTCTTGGAGGCTCTTACCTTCTAAACAGGGACGTCTGTTTTCTAGTAAAATCAGTAAAAGGAAAGGAGACAACTCGAAAAAGGCTCCTCCTCGCGCTCACATACGTGAACCCTAATACTCTCTCAGTCCTCAAAGAGAGACCTCGAGAAGGAGACTTGCTGAAGCAAAGCCACAGGGGTCTCTGAGGTTTCCCTGGCCCTGCGCCCCGTCCTGCCTGGCTGATGTCAGCATCTCTCTGTGAGGTCACCACCTCCCTACCACCTTTGACCAATAGGCTGAGGTCCTGCAAAAGGCCTTTGTGATGTCACTGCCACACCCACCCATCCCCTGAAGTGCTCATGTCCTGCTGCTGGCCTGACACTTTGAAGGTTTGAGCTACTCTCTGTGGATCACCCCACTCAATGCGTGTTCATTCTAGGAAGCAAGCCGGCTAGACAGTAAAACATCAGAGGCTGCTCCCAATGCTACACTCAGTTTTTCCAAAACTAGTAGACTTTATGGCCAGAAGAGACCTTTAGAGCATCTATTCTAACGCCCTGCATGGTCACGGGCTTCCTGTATAGTACAATAGTTACTTTTAGGGCACACACATTCCAGATAGACATCTAGTCTTCATTCAATGACATCAAGAGATGGAGAATCCACCACTTTCCCTTTTAGTGAGTGTCAGGGGGCTCCATTTCCCCTTCCACTAGCTCCCCATTTACAGTGAGCCAGAGCAGTACCTGCAACAGGGAGCGGGAGTTGCTGGTGGCCTCAGAGGCACAGCCCTTGCAGTGCCTCAGGCACCTGGCGCAAGAGCCGGATGATGCGGAGCTGGTGCATCACTTTGGCCGTGACGTCCTCCTGCTGCAAGGGAACGAGAACGTGTCAGACTCAAACGCCCCGAGGAATCAGGGGGAATTAAGGGCACCTGGAACCAGCAGTATTTCCACCCAGCACCTGCCCACCACTGAGGGACGGATTCACCTCCTGAACCCCAGAATGGAGTCTTCTTGTCCTTTCTAGTAACCTCCACTGCCAACCCCCCTCCTTGTAGGGTGAGCTCCTGCTACCTCCCCCTCAAAAAGTGCCCTTGACAGCTGTTCCACCTCCAAACCACAGCTCAAGTTCTCAGAACCCTCTTCTCCACCCCCACCCAGGTTGGGCAGGGAGGCGGCTCTAGCAGGGGGGGCAGGAGGGATTCTGGCAGCAGTGAAGTGGGTTGCGGGGAGGTTGAGATCTTGCCCCAAGTCATCCCAGACACTAATGCTAAGCCACAGGATGGCAGCATCTAGTCTCAATGGAGTCCAAGCACTATTTCAACCCCACAGTTTTGGATGAACTTCCCACAAGGGGAGGTGAAGAGCACCCCCAGCAACACACACACACACACACAAACACACCACTCCTGGTGGTGGGAGGGGAACAAGAGAAAGGACAAAAGAAGTAAGAGATGAAGAGAAAGGGAGGAGGGATGGAGGAAAAGGTCAAACGAAAAGGACAAACCCTAATGTCCCCAGTGATTCTACGGGACAAAATCCCAGGTGGGGAATAAAATTCTGCCACCTTGAACTAGTGTTTTCCATGCCTAGAATTCAGCTGGCACCAGATGGATCAGACTGAGCAGGTTCCAAAACCTCTTGGAGGCTCTTACCTTCTAAACAAGGACGTCTGTTTTCTAGTAAAATCAGTAAAAGGAAAGGAGTCAACTCGAAAAAGGCTCCTCCTCGCGCTCACGTACCTGAACCCTAATACTCTCTCAGTCCTCAAAGAGAGACCTCGAGAAGGAGACTTGCTGAAGCAAAGCCACAGGGGTCTCTGAGGTTTCCCTGGCCCTGCGCCCCGTTCCACCTGGCTGATGTCAGCATCTCTCTGTGAGGTCACCACCTCCCTACCACCTTTGACCAATAGGCTGAGGTCCTGCAAAAGGCCTTTGTGATGTCACTGCCACACCCACCCATCCCCTGAAGTGCTCATGTCCTGCTGCTGGCCTGACACTTTGAAGGTTTGAGCTACTCTCCGTGGATCACCACACTCAATGCGTGTTCATTCTAGGAAGCAAGCCGGTTAGACAGTAAAACATCAGAGGCTGCTCCCAATGCTACACTCAGTTTTTCCAAAACTAGTAGACTTTATGGCCAGAAGAGACCTTTAGAGCATCTATTCTAACGCCCTGCATGGTCACGGGCTTCCTGTATAGTACAATAGTTACTTTTTGGGCACACACATTCCAGATAGGCATCTAGTCTTCATTCAATGACATCAAGAGATGGAGAATCCACCACTTTCCCTTTTAGTGAGTGTCAGGGGGCTCCATTTCCCCTTCCACTAGCTCCCCATTTACAGTGAGCCAGAGCAGTACCTGCAGCAGGGAGCGGGAGTTGCTGATGGCCTCAGAGGCACAGCCCCTGCAGATCCGGATGATGCGGAGCTGGTGCATCACTTTGGCCGTGACGTCCTCCTGCTGCAAGGGAACGAGAACCTGTCAGAGACTCAAACGCCCCGAGGAATCAGGGGGAATTAAGGGCACCTGGAACCAGCAGTATTTAAACCCAGCACATGCCCACCACTGAGGGACGGATTCACCTCCTGAACCCCAGAATGGAGTCTTCTTGTCCTTTCTAGTAACCTCCATTGCCAACCCCCCTCCTTGTAGGGTGAGCTCCTGCTACCTCCCCCTCAAAAAGTGCCCTTGACAGCTGTTCCACCTCCAAACCACAGCACAAGTTCTCAGAACCCTCTTCTCCACCCCCACCCAGGTTGGGCAGGGAGGCGGCTCTAGCAGGGGGGGCAGGAGGGATTCTGGCAGCAGTGAAGTGGGTTGCGGGGAGGTTGAGATCTTGCCCCAAGTCATCCCAGACACTAATGCTAAGCCACAGGATGGCAGCATCTAGTCTCAATGGAGTCCAAGCACTATTTCAACCCCACAGTTTTGGATGAACTTCCCACAAGGGGAGGTGAAGAGCACCCCCAGCAACACACACACACACACACACACCACTCCTGGTGGTGGGAGGGGAACAAGAGAAAGGACAAAAGAAGTAAGAGATGAAGAGAAAGGGAGGAGGGATGGAGGAAAAGGTCAAACGAAAAGGACAAACCCTAATGTCCCCAGTGATTCTACGGGACAAAATCCCAGGTGGGGAATAAAATTCTGCCACCTTGAACTAGTGTTTTCCATGCCTAGAATTCAGCTGGCACCAGATGGATCAGACTGAGCAGGTTCCAAAACCTCTTGGAGGCTCTTACCTTCTAAACAGGGACGTCTGTTTTCTAGTAAAATCAGTAAAAGGAAAGGAGACAACTCGAAAAAGGCTCCTCCTCGCGCTCACGTACGTGAACCCTAATACTCTCTCAGTCCTCAAAGAGAGACCTCGAGAAGGAGACTTGCTGAAGCAAAGCCACAGGGGTCTCTGAGGTTTCCCTGGCCCTGCGCCCCGTCCTGCCTGGCTGATGTCAGCATCTCTCTGTGAGGTCACCACCTCCCTACCACCTTTGACCAATAGGCTGAGGTCCTGCAAAAGGCCTTTGTGATGTCACTGCCACACCCACCCATCCCCTGAAGTGCTCATGTCCTGCTGCTGGCCTGACACTTTGAAGGTTTGAGCTACTCTCTGTGGATCACCCCACTCAATGCGTGTTCATTCTAGGAAGCAAGCCGGCTAGACAGTAAAACATCAGAGGCTGCTCCCAATGCTACACTCAGTTTTTCCAAAACTAGTAGACTTTATGGCCAGAAGAGACCTTTAGAGCATCTATTCTAACGCCCTGCATGGTCACGGGCTTCCTGTATAGTACAATAGTTACTTTTAGGGCACACACATTCCAGATAGACATCTAGTCTTCATTCAATGACATCAAGAGATGGAGAATCCACCACTTTCCCTTTTAGTGAGTGTCAGGGGGCTCCATTTCCCCTTCCACTAGCTCCCCATTTACAGTGAGCCAGAGCAGTACCTGCAACAGGGAGCGGGAGTTGCTGGTGGCCTCAGAGGCACAGCCCTTGCAGTGCCTCAGGCACCTGGCGCAAGAGCCGGATGATGCGGAGCTGGTGCATCACTTTGGCCGTGACGTCCTCCTGCTGCAAGGGAACGAGAACGTGTCAGACTCAAACGCCCCGAGGAATCAGGGGGAATTAAGGGCACCTGGAACCAGCAGTATTTCCACCCAGCACCTGCCCACCACTGAGGGACGGATTCACCTCCTGAACCCCAGAATGGAGTCTTCTTGTCCTTTCTAGTAACCTCCACTGCCAACCCCCCTCCTTGTAGGGTGAGCTCCTGCTACCTCCCCCTCAAAAAGTGCCCTTGACAGCTGTTCCACCTCCAAACCACAGCTCAAGTTCTCAGAACCCTCTTCTCCACCCCCACCCAGGTTGGGCAGGGAGGCGGCTCTAGCAGGGGGGGCAGGAGGGATTCTGGCAGCAGTGAAGTGGGTTGCGGGGAGGTTGAGATCTTGCCCCAAGTCATCCCAGACACTAATGCTAAGCCACAGGATGGCAGCATCTAGTCTCAATGGAGTCCAAGCACTATTTCAACCCCACAGTTTTGGATGAACTTCCCACAAGGGGAGGTGAAGAGCACCCCCAGCAACACACACACACACACACACCACTCCTGGTGGTGGGAGGGGAACAAGAGAAAGGACAAAAGAAGTAAGAGATGAAGAGAAAGGGAGGAGGGATGGAGGAAAAGGTCAAACGAAAAGGACAAACCCTAATGTCCCCAGTGATTCTACGGGACAAAATCCCAGGTGGGGAATAAAATTCTGCCACCTTGAACTAGTGTTTTCCATGCCTAGAATTCAGCTGGCACCAGATGGATCAGACTGAGCAGGTTCCAAAACCTCTTGGAGGCTCTTACCTTCTAAACAGGGACGTCTGTTTACTAGTAAAATCAGTAAAAGGAAAGGAGACAACTCGAAAAAGGCTCCTCCTCGCGCTCACGTACGTGAACCCTAATACTCTCTCAGTCCTCAAAGAGAGACCTCGAGAAGGAGACTTGCTGAAGCAAAGCCACAGGGGTCTCTGAGGTTTCCCTGGCCCTGCGCCCCGTCCTGCCTGGCTGATGTCAGCATCTCTCTGTGAGGTCACCACCTCCCTACCATCTTTGACCAATAGGCTGAGGTCCTGCAAAAGGCCTTTGTGATGTCACTGCCACACCCACCCATCCCCTGAAGTGCTCATGTCCTGCTGCTGGCCTGACACTTTGAAGGTTTGAGCTACTCTCTGTGGATCACCCCACTCAATGCGTGTTCATTCTAGGAAGCAAGCCGGCTAGACAGTAAAACATCAGAGGCTGCTCCCAATGCTACACTCAGTTTTTCCAAAACTAGTAGACTTTATGGCCAGAAGAGACCTTTAGAGCATCTATTCTAACGCCCTGCATGGTCACGGGCTTCCTGTATAGTACAATAGTTACTTTTTGGGCACACACATTCCAGATAGGCATCTAGTCTTCATTCAATGACATCAAGAGATGGAGAATCCACCACTTTCCCTTTTAGTGAGTGTCAGGGGGCTCCATTTCCCCTTCCACTAGCTCCCCATTTACAGTGAGCCAGAGCAGTACCTGCAGCAGGGAGCGGGAGTTGCTGGTGGCCTCAGAGGCACAGCCCCTGCAGTGCCTCAGGCACCTGGCGCAAGAGCCGGATGATGCGGAGCTGGTGCATCACTTTGGCCGTGACGTCCTCCTGCTGCAAGGGAACGAGAACCTGTCAGAGACTCAAACGCCCCGAGGAATCAGGGGGAATTAAGGGCACCTGGAACCAGCAGTATTTCCACCCAGCACCTGCCCACCACTGAGGGACGGATTCACCTCCTGAACCCCAGAATGGAGTCTTCTTGTCCTTTCTAGTAACCTCCAGTGACAACCCCCCTCCTTGTAGGGTGAGCTCCTGCTACCTCCCCCTCAAAAAGTGCCCTTGACAGCTGTTCCACCTCCAAACCACAGCTCAAGTTCTCAGAACCCTCTTCTCCACCCCCACCCAGGTTGGGCAGGGAGGCGGCTCTAGCAGGGGGGGCAGGAGGGATTCTGGCAGCAGTGAAGTGGGTTGCGGGGAGGTTGAGATCTTGCCCCAAGTCATCCCAGACACTAATGCTAAGCCACAGGATGGCAGCATCTAGTGTCAATGGAGTCCAAGCACTATTTCAACCCCACAGTTTTGGATGAACTTCCCACAAGGGGAGGTGAAGAGCACCCCCAGCAACACACACACACACACACACACCCCACTCCTGGTGGTGGGAGGGGAACAAGAGAAAGGACAAAAGAAGTAAGAGATGAAGAGAAAGGGAGGAGGGATGGAGGAAAAGGTCAAACGAAAAGGACAAACCCTAATGTCCCCAGTGATTCTACGGGACAAAATCCCAGGTGGGGAATAAAATTCTGCCACCTTGAACTAGTGTTTTCCATGCCTAGAATTCAGCTGGCACCAGATGGATCAGACTGAGCAGGTTCCAAAACCTCTTGGAGGCTCTTACCTTCTAAACAGGGACGTCTGTTTTCTAGTAAAATCAGTAAAAGGAAAGGAGACAACTCGAAAAAGGCTCCTCCTCGCGCTCACGTACGTGAACCCTAATACTCTCTCAGTCCTCAAAGAGAGACCTCGAGAAGGAGACTTGCTGAAGCAAAGCCACAGGGGTCTCTGAGGTTTCCCTGGCCCTGCGCCCCATCCTGCCTGGCTGATGTCAGCATCTCTCTGTGAGGTCACCACCTCCCTACCACCTTTGACCAATAGGCTGAGGTCCTGCAAAAGGCCTTTGTGATGTCACTGCCACACCCACCCATCCCCTGAAGTGCTCATGTCCTGCTGCTGGCCTGACACTTTGAAGGTCTGAGCTACTCTCTGTGGATCACCCCACTCAATGCGTGTTCATTCTAGGAAGCAAGCCGGCTAGACAGTAAAACATTAGAGGCTGCTCCCAATGCTACACTCAGTTTTTCCAAAACTAGTAGACTTTATGGCCAGAAGAGACCTTTAGAGCATCTATTCTAATGCCCTGCATGGTCACGGGCTTCCTGTATAGTACAATAGTTACTTTTTGGGCACACACATTCCAGATAGGCATCTAGTCTTCATTCAATGACATCAAGAGATGGAGAATCCACCACTTTCCCTTTTAGTGAGTGTCAGGGGGCTCCATTTCCCCTTCCACTAGCTCCCCATTTACAGTGAGCCAGAGCAGTACCTGCAGCAGGGAGCGGGAGTTGCTGGTGGCCTCAGAGGCACAGCCCCTGCAGTGCCTCAGGCACCTGGCGCAAGAGCCGGATGATGCGGAGCTGGTGCATCACTTTGGCCGTGACGTCCTCCTGCTGCAAGGGAACGAGAACCTGTCAGAGACTCAAACGCCCCGAGGAATCAGGGGGAATTAAGGGCACCTGGAACCAGCAGTATTTCCACCCAGCACCTGCCCACCACTGAGGGACGGATTCACCTCCTGAACCCCAGAATGGAGTCTTCTTGTCCTTTCTAGTAACCTCCAGTGACAACCCCCCTCCTTGTAGGGTGAGCTCCTGCTACCTCCCCCTCAAAAAGTGCCCTTGACAGCTGTTCCACCTCCAAACCACAGCTCAAGTTCTCAGAACCCTCTTCTCCACCCCCACCCAGGTTGGGCAGGGAGGCGGCTCTAGCAGGGGGGGCAGGAGGGATTCTGGCAGCAGTGAAGTGGGTTGCGGGGAGGTTGAGATCTTGCCCCAAGTCATCCCAGACACTAATGCTAAGCCACAGGATGGCAGCATCTAGTGTCAATGGAGTCCAAGCACTATTTCAACCCCACAGTTTTGGATGAACTTCCCACAAGGGGAGGTGAAGAGCACCCCCAGCAACACACACACACACACACACACCCCACTCCTGGTGGTGGGAGGGGAACAAGAGAAAGGACAAAAGAAGTAAGAGATGAAGAGAAAGGGAGGAGGGATGGAGGAAAAGGTCAAACGAAAAGGACAAACCCTAATGTCCCCAGTGATTCTACGGGACAAAATCCCAGGTGGGGAATAAAATTCTGCCACCTTGAACTAGTGTTTTCCATGCCTAGAATTCAGCTGGCACCAGATGGATCAGACTGAGCAGGTTCCAAAACCTCTTGGAGGCTCTTACCTTCTAAACAGGGACGTCTGTTTTCTAGTAAAATCAGTAAAAGGAAAGGAGACAACTCGAAAAAGGCTCCTCCTCGCGCTCACGTACGTGAACCCTAATACTCTCTCAGTCCTCAAAGAGAGACCTCGAGAAGGAGACTTGCTGAAGCAAAGCCACAGGGGTCTCTGAGGTTTCCCTGGCCCTGCGCCCCATCCTGCCTGGCTGATGTCAGCATCTCTCTGTGAGGTCACCACCTCCCTACCACCTTTGACCAATAGGCTGAGGTCCTGCAAAAGGCCTTTGTGATGTCACTGCCACACCCACCCATCCCCTGAAGTGCTCATGTCCTGCTGCTGGCCTGACACTTTGAAGGTCTGAGCTACTCTCTGTGGATCACCCCACTCAATGCGTGTTCATTCTAGGAAGCAAGCCGGCTAGACAGTAAAACATTAGAGGCTGCTCCCAATGCTACACTCAGTTTTTCCAAAACTAGTAGACTTTATGGCCAGAAGAGACCTTTAGAGCATCTATTCTAATGCCCTGCATGGTCACGGGCTTCCTGTATAGTACAATAGTTACTTTTTGGGCACACACATTCCAGATAGGCATCTAGTCTTCATTCAATGACATCAAGAGATGGAGAATCCACCACTTTCCCTTTTAGTGAGTGTCAGGGGGCTCCATTTCCCCTTCCACTAGCTCCCCATTTACAGTGAGCCAGAGCAGTACCTGCAGCAGGGAGCGGGAGTTGCTGGTGGCCTCAGAGGCACAGCCCCTGCAGTGCCTCAGGCACCTGGCGCAAGAGCCGGATGATGCGGAGCTGGTGCATTTTTGCGAACAGGGGCTGCTAACAGGGAGTTTCGCAAGGGAGTTCTCCAGGTGAAGGAGGAGTAATACAGCACCCTTTTGGGGTAAGTGACTGTCTGTAGTGTGTGTTTGTTTGTGTTTGGGGGTTACTTGCTGTGTGCTGAGCTTGTGTTTGTCAGTCTGTTTGGTTGTTTGTTTGTTTGAAGGACCGTGTGCTGTGGCTGGCAGTTGGAAGCTGTGAGCTTCAAAGGAAGGTTTGAAACCTAGAAGCCTCTGGTAATTGGCTGAGCCTTAATCAGTGGGCGGGGCATTCATACAGGCCAGGGCTTTATAAAGCAGCGCACAAGCGACCAGGGAGCTTTTGCGAACAGGGAGTTTCGCAAGGGAGTTGGGAAGGGGAGTGGGAAGGGGCGAGGGTCCCTTGCCGGTTCTATCTGTTTTCCCTTTATTCCCCTTAAAACCTAAAACTTCTTGCTTAAACAACCCTTTCAGCGGACAGGGGGCTGCAGACGGGAGTTTGACAGAGGGGGGCTTACGATGGTTAGGAAGACCCGCAACACCTGTGCCAGCACTGCTTCTGTCTCCTCCACCTGTGCCTGTAGCCAGACAGAGCGCCTGAGCATGGATGCTTCTACCCAGATCCTGGTGTGGTTTTGCAGAGACTGTAACTTGCAATTTCCACTTACTGATATCCAGGCTGGGCGGACCATCCAATGTGAAAGGTGCCTGCTGGTGGAATCTCTCAGGCAGCAGGTGGGAGAGCTACAGGAGGAGGTGGCTAGGTTGAGAAGCATCCGAATCCACGAGCAGTTCCTGGACAGTGTCCATGTGGAGACAGCTGAGGTAGCTGTCCCAGTACACAGGACTGCTGATACACCACTGGTGGAGGAGGAGATGGCTCAGGGTGGACACTGGCAGCTGGTTACTTCTGGCAGCAGGCAGTGCTCCACCCCTGCTCCGAACCCTCCCGCTGTGGTAATAGGTAACTGTTATGCTCTTCTTGATACAGGAAAGAAGGCATCACCCCCTACAGTAAAGGAGGAGAAGCCTCATACCCCTAAGGCTGGGAGGTCTGCTGCCACCACTGCGAATAGGAAACGTAGGGTAGTGGTGGTCGGAGACTCTCTGCTGAGGGGGACGGAGGCGCCCATCTGTCGCCCTGACATTTCATCTCGGGAGGTATGCTGCCTGCCGGGAGCCCGTATCCGAGACGTTACGGAGGCATTGTCGAGGATTATCCAGCCCTCTGACTACTACCCCATGCTACTCATCCATGTGGGCACAAATGATACTGCGCGGTGTGACACTGAGCGGATCAAGAGTGACTACAGGGCTCTGGGAGTACGGGTGAAGGAGTTTGGAGCGCAGGTGGAATTCTCTTCGATTCTTCCTGTCAAAGGTAGGGGCCCGGGCAGAGACAGATGCATCATGGAGGTGAATGCCTGGCTGCGAAGATGGTGTCGCCAGGAGGGCTTTGGCTTCCTAGACCACGGGATGCTATTTGAGGAAGGACTGCTAGGCAGAGATGGCGTTCACCTTTCGAGGAGGGGAAAGACCCTATTTGGACACAGACTGGCTAACCTAGTGAGGAGGGCTTTAAACTAGGTTCGACGGGGACAGGTGAGCAAAGCCCGCAGGTAAGTGGGGAACATGGAGACCTGGGAGATGGGTCGGAAACGAGAGGGAGTGTGGGCTATATTGGCAGAGAGAAAGGAGGGTCAGGACAAAACTGGGAGGAAAGATCAAACCAGTATCTTAGATGCCTATATACAAATGCGAGAAGTATGGGTAATAAGCAGGAAGAACTGGAAGTGCTAATAAATAAATACAACTATGACATTGTTGGCATCACTGAAACTTGGTGGGATAATACACATGATTGGAATGTTGGTGTGGATGGATACAGCTTGCTCAGGAAGGATAGACAGGGGAAAAAGGGAGGAGGTGTTGCCTTATATATTAAAAATGTACACACTTGGACTGAGGTAGAGATGGACATAGGAGATGGAAGTGTTGAGAGTCTCTGGGTTAGGCTAAAAGGGGTAAAAAACAAGGGTGATGTCATGCTAGGAGTCTACTACAGGCCACCTAACCAGGTGGAAGAGGTGGATGAGGCTTTTTTTAAACAACTAACAAAATCATCCAAAGCCCAAGATTTGGTGGTGATGGGGGACTTCAACTATCCGGATATATGTTGGGAAAATAACACAGCGGGGCACAGACTATCCAACAAATTCTTGGACTGCATTGCAGACAACTTTTTATTTCAGAAGGTTGAAAAAGCTACTAGGGGGGAAGCTGTTCTAGACTTGATTTTAACAAATAGGGAGGAACTCGTTGAGAATTTGAAAGTAGAAGGCAGCTTGGGTGAAAGTGATCATGAAATCAGAGTTTGCAATTCTAAGGAAGGGTAGAAGGGAGAACAGCAAAATAGAGACAATGGATTTCAGGAAGGCGGATTTTGGTAAGCTCAGAGAGCTGATAGGTAAGGTCCCATGGGAATCAAGACTGAGGGGGAAAACAACTGAGGAGAGTTGGCAGTTTTTCAAAGGGACACTATTAAGGGCCCAAAAGCAAGCTATTCCGCTGGTTAGGAAAGATAGAAAATGTGGCAAAAGACCACCTTGGCTTAACCACGAGATCTTGCATGATCTAAAAAATAAAAAGGAGTCATACAAAAAATGGAAACTAGGACAGATTACAAAGGATGAATATAGGCAAACAACACAGGAATGCAGGGGCAAGATTAGAAAGGCAAAGGCACAAAATGAGCTCAAACTAGCTACGGGAATAAAGGGGAACAAGAAGACTTTTTATCAATACATTAGAAGCAAGAGGAAGACCAAAGACAGGGTAGGCCCACTGCTTAGTGAAGAGGGAGAAACAGTAACAGGAAACTTGGAAATGGCAGAGATGCTTAATGACTTCTTTGTTTCGGTCTTCACCGAGAAGTCTGAAGGAATGCCTAACATAGTGAATGCTAATGGGAAGGGGGTAGGTTTAGCAGATAAAATAAAAAAAGAACAAGTTAAAAATCACTTAGAAAAGTTAGATGCCTGCAAGTCACCAGGGCCTGATGAAATGCATCCTAGAATACTCAAGGAGCTAATAGAGGAGGTATCTGAGCCTCTAGCTATTATCTTTGGAAAATCATGGGAGACGGGAGAGATTCCAGAAGACTGGAAAAGGGCAAATATAGTGCCCATCTATAAAAAGGGAAATAAAAACAACCCAGGAAACTACAGACCAGTTAGTTTAACTTCTGTGCCAGGGAAGATAATGGAGCAAGTAATTAAGGAAATCATCTGCAAACACTTGGAAGGTGGTAAGGTGATAGGGAACAGCCAGCATGGATTTGTAAAGAACAAATCATGTCAAACCAATCTGATAGCTTTCTTTGATAGGATAACGAGTCTTGTGGATAAGGGAGAAGCTGTGGATGTGGTATACCTAGACTTTAGTAAGGCATTTGATACGGTCTCGCATGATATTCTTATCGACAAACTAGGCAAATACAATTTAGATGGGGCTACTATAAGGTGGGTGCATAACTGGCTGGATAACCGTACTCAGAGAGTTGTTGTTAATGGTTCCCAATCCTGCTGGAAAGGCATAACGAGTGGGGTTCCGCAGGGGTCTGTTTTGGGACCGGCTCTGTTCAATATCTTCATTAACGACTTAGATATTGGCATAGAAAGTACGCTTATTAAGTTTGCGGATGATACCAAACTGGGAGGGATTGCAACTGCTTTGGAGGACAGGGTCATAATTCAAAATGATCTGGACAAATTGGAGAAATGGTCTGAGTTAAACAGGATGAAGTTTAACAAAGACAAATGCAAAGTGCTCCACTTAGGAAGAAAAAATCAGTTTCACACATACAGAATGGGAAGAGACTGTCTAGGAAGGAGTACGGCAGAAAGGGATCTAGGGGTTATAGTGGACCACAAGCTAAATATGAGTCAACAGTGTGATGCTGTTGCAAAAAAAGCAAACATGATTCTGGGATGTATTAACAGGTGTGTTGTGAGCAAGACACGAGAAGTCATTCTTCCGCTCTACTCTGCTCTGGTTAGGCCTCAGCTGGAGTATTGTGTCCAGTTCTGGGCACCGCATTTCAAGAAAGATGTGGAGAAATTGGAAAGGGTGCAGAGAAGAGCAACAAGAATGATTAAAGGTCTTGAGAACATGACCTATGAAGGAAGGCTGAAAGAATTGGGTTTGTTTAGTTTGGAAAAGAGAAGACTGAGAGGGGACATGATAGCAGTTTTCAGGTATCTAAAAGGGTGTCATAAGGAGGAGGGAGAAAACTTGTTCACCTTAGCCTCTGAGGATAGAACAAGAAGCAATGGGCTTAAACTGCAGCAAGGGAGGTCTAGGTTGGACATTAGGAAAAAGTTCCTAACTGTCAGGGTGGTTAAACACTGGAATAAATTGCCAAGGGAGGTTGTGGAATCTCCATCTCTGGAGATATTTAAGAGTAGGTTAGATAAATGTCTATCAGGGATGGTCTAGACAGTATTTGGTCCTGCCATGCGGGCAGGGGACTGGACTCGATGACCTCTCGAGGTCCCTTCCAGTCCTAGAATCTATGAATCACTTTGGCCGTGACGTCCTCCTGCTGCAAGGGAACGAGAACCTGTCAGAGACTCAAACGCCCCGAGGAATCAGGGGGAATTAAGGGCACCTGGAACCAGCAGTATTTCCACCCAGCACCTGCCCACCACTGAGGGATGGATTCACCTCCTGAACCCCAGAATGGAGTCTTCTTGTCCTTTCTAGTAACCTCCAGTGCCAACCCCCCTCCTTGTAGGGTGAGCTCCTGCTACCTCCCCCTCAAAAAGTGCCCTTGACAGCTGTTCCACCTCCAAACCACAGCTCAAGTTCTCAGAACCCTCTTCTCCACCCCCACCCAGGTTGGGCAGGGAGGCGGCTCTAGCAGGAGGGATTCTGGCAGCAGTGAAGTGGGTTGCGGGGAGGTTGAGATCTTGCCCCAAGTCATCCCAGACACTAATGCTAAGCCACAGGATGGCAGCATCTAGTGTCAATGGAGCCCAAGCACTATTTCAACCCCACAGTTTTGGATGAACTTCCCACAAGGGGAGGTGAAGAGCACCCCCAGCAACACACACACACACACACACACACACCACTCCTGGTGGTGGGAGGGGAACAAGAGAAAGGACAAAAGTAGTAAGAGATGAAGAGAAAGGGAGGAGGAATGGAGGAAAAGGTCAAACGAAAAGGACAAACCCTAATGTCCCCAGTGATTCTACGGGACAAAATCCCAGGTGGGGAATAAAATTCTGCCACCTTGAACTAGTGTTTTCCATGCCTAGAATTCAGCTGGCACCAGATGGATCAGACTGAGCAGGTTCCAAAACCTCTTGGAGGCTCTTACCTTCTAAACAGGGACGTCTGTTTTCTAGTAAAATCAGTAAAAGGAAAGGAGACAACTCGAAAAAGGCTCCTCCTCGCGCTCACGTACGTGAACCCTAATACTCTCTCAGTCCTCAAAGAGAGACCTCGAGAAGGAGACTTGCTGAAGCAAAACCACAGGGGTCTCTGACGTTTCCCTGACCCTGCACCCCGTCCTGCCTGGCTGATGTCAGCATCTCTCTGTGAGGTCACCACCTCCCTACCACCTTTGACCAATAGGCTGAGGTCCTGCAAAAGGCCTTTGTGATGTCACTGCCACACCCACCCATCCCCTGAAGTGCTCATGTCCTGCTGCTGGCCTGACACTTTGAAGGTTTGAGCTACTCTCTGTGGATCACCCCACTCAATGCGTGTTCATTCTAGGAAGCAAGCCGGCTAGACAGTGAAGCATAAGGGGCTGCTCCCAATGCTACACTCAGTTTTTCCAAAACTAGTAGACTTTATGGCCAGAAGAGACCTTTAGAGCATCTAATCTAACCCCCTGCATGATCACCGACTTCCTGTACAGTACAATAATTACTTTTTGGGCAGACACATTCCAGAAAGGCATCTAGTCTTCATTCCATGACATCAAGAGATGGAGAATCCACCACTTTCCCTTTTAGTGAGTGCCAGGGGGCTCCATTTCCCCTTCCCACTAGCTCCCCATTTACAGTGAGCCAGAGCAGTACCTGCAGCAGGGAGCGGGAGTTGCTGATGGCCTCAGAGGCACAGTCCCTGCAGTGCCTCAGGCACCTGGCGCAAGTGCCGGATGATGCGGAGCTGGTGCATCACTTTGGCCGTGACGTCCTCCTGCTGCAAGGGAACGAGAACCTGTCAGAGACTCAAACTCCCCGAGGAATCAGGGGGAATTAAGAGCACCTGGAACCAGCAGCATTTCCACACAGCACCTGCCCACCACTGAGGGATGGATTCACCTCCTGACCCCCAGAATGGAGTCTTGTTATCCTTTCTAGTAACCTTCAGTGCCAACACCCCTCCTTGTAGGGTTAGCTCCTGCCACCTCCCCCTCAGTGCCCTTGACAGCTGATCCACCTCCAAACCACAGCTCAAGTTCTCAGAACCCTCTCCTCCCACCCCCACCCAGAGTGGGCAGGGAGGGGCCTCTAGCAGGGGTGGGCAGGAGGGATTCTGGCAGCAGTGAAGTGGGTTGCGGGGAGGTCGAGATCTTGCCCCAAGTCATCCCAGACACTAATGCTGAAGCCTCAGGATGGCAGCCCTGGTGAATGGGGCAGATCAGCAGCCCCTGCTGACTGAATCCTCCCGTTCTCTCTAGGTGGTGGCTCGGGTGACACAGACACTAGGCCACTGGCAACTGGGTGAGGCCCTCTGGGACAGGAGAGGCTCACACAGGTCACTTAGGGGACTCGTCTGCTCTTCCCAAGAGCAAAAGCACCGTGCCCTAAGAACATAAGTCCGTGATGAGGTAACGCTTGTCATTAATTAGCCTTGCTAAAGAGCTGTGTTGGAGCTGCTCCGGGGACAAGCTGGTTCCCTCCTGCTCATGGAGGTGAATTCATCTCCCTTCCCAGTAGCACCTGCTCTCGCTCTCATTCCCCACCAGGCTCCTTGCTGCCAGGCCAGCGAATGGCGATAGGATGGGAATGAGGCCTGGGCCGCGCCCCTATCTCCTGAGTCTAATGCAGCTGCTTACCTTGTCCCCCATCAGCTCTTGGGCTTCCCCCAGAAGGGAGTAGGCCAGGACCAGCCCAGCCTGGCTGACATGCAGCAGGGGGTTGTGGATGGCCAGCACTGCCGTCCGGAGGAAGAGTCTTCTCTGCCCTTCTGAGAAGAACTTTCTGAAGACCTAAAACCAACAGGATGTGAGGCATTAGCAGATTGCCCAGAGCCAGGCTCCAACTCCTGGGGCTAGAACGGCAACACCATCTAGTGGCCCCTGGAGGCAGCCACTGCAGGGGACCCAGCCACCCCCACTCCCTAAGCTGTCTCATGCCCTGGCAGAGTGTCCTTACCTACCCCATCCTGGCTGTGTTCCTGTAGCCCAGGAGCCTGCTGTCCTGGTGCCAGTCCCAGCACCACAGGTCTTCGGCCTCATGGATGCTCAGCCCTGGGAAAGAGAGACACACACACATTTGTCGTTCTGGTAGCAGTGCTTGTGTCCTTCCAATCCCATTGGTGGCTGCACAGTGGGCAGAGTCCTCGCTGCATGCCTGGCCCAACAGAATTGCAGGGGAGGGGTGTAGAACAGAGAAAGAGACAGACAGAGACTCATCCTCCAGCCGGGGTCAGTCTGAGAGAAATTGGCTGGGGTCCCAGTCTCACTCTTCTATCGGGTGCCATTTCCCAGCTGGGTTCCTTACCCCTCTGGTACAGCAGCAGCTGGTAGAGCCGGTAAACCCCCTCCCTGGCCTGCTGGCTGATGTCCTGGGCTGGGTCACTGATCAACAGAGCCAGCTGTGCCACGTGGTGACCCATCCTGGGGAATTCTGCTGAGTTCTAATGGAAGGGAGAGGGAGAGGGAACTCCATCAGCATTTTCCTGTCAGCTCCCAGTCCCCCGTGGGCCAGGACTCTCTTTTTCCCCTCATCTGCTCTGCAGGAGATGCTAGAGGATAGAAGCTAGAGCTAGACCCTTAATTTCCTCTGCCCCCAAGGGAGCCTGGAGATCAGGGATATGGGCAGGGTCCTCCATGAGGACTTGCTTCCCCAGCTGCTCCAGGATGACAGGAAGGCACGAACCTGGAGCATGGTCCCCTTAAAAGCCCAGTCACCACTTAACCAAGAGAAGAAAAACTTGACTCAAGCCAAGCTCATTCTCTGCTCTGCCTCTCAAGTCCTTGGTTGGGTGAAGGGACTGAGTGTGAGCACAATCCCCCCAGGAATCTCAGGGCCCGTCGGAGAGAAGGGCTGATTCTCTGGGGTCCTTCTGTTTCCCTAGGAAGGAGCCTGTGACTCTTCTCTGAGTACCATCTTCTGGATCTCACAGGAGGGATTCAGACTCTCACGCCCCAAGCCAGCCAGGGGCCCTGTGGTTAGTGCTCAACAGAACCAGGCAGAGCTCTGGCTTGAAGTCCCAGCTCCTTCCTCTGTCCTTCACTAGGAAGGGCCTGACACTGCATTGCACTGACTGCCCTGACCGAGGACGGGCCACTGGGGACCCAGCTAGGAGGACAGACTGGAAAATGGATCTAAGACTTAAGGTAAAATTGCCCCCACCTCTCTCATCGGGCTCACCTCCAAGATGTAGTGGAGCCTGTCGGTGTCTTGGGACTCTGCCAGCAGGTTCAATGTGAGCCATGGGTCAGAGTTAGGGAAAGTGGGGCTACACTGTCACAGGATGGGAAGAGGGGTCTCTGGGAAGCACTGGTGAGACCCCCCAAACACATATCCCAACCTCTCTCATTCACATCCCTCTGCAGGCAATTAGCAAGGATTCGTGGCAGGATGACAGCTGTCTCTTCAATCCACGACTTTAGCAAGATCTACCTGGACTTGGGTGGTGTCCTTCTGGGTGCCTAGGGTGAAGACGGCATGCAGGGCAGCTCGAAGGAGGTGGGTCTCTAGCTCTGGCTCAAGGGCAGGTGTCATGGTGCTGGAAAGAGAGAGGAGCCGGTATTAGACTGTGCAGTGTGGGGGTGGGACTGGCACTAACACGGCCATGAAACAGCAGGGAAACTGAGGCACCGAGCCAGGGAATGACAAAGCCAAGGTTTCCCAGACAGACAGTGGCAGGGCAGGAATAGCGCCTGTTCCCTGGACCCTGCTGCCCCTCCTGTATCTGATCCTGGGAGTGAGCCTCTCCCCAAAGCCATTGCAATGTTACTGGCGTGAAAACAACAGCCCAGCCAGGACACAGTGAAACTTCCCACCACCTCTGCCACAGGAGCAACCCTCGGCTGCCCCTCCAGCACCAGGCATCCCCCATCCATTGGCCCGGGGAGACCCCTGCCCCTCCCATGACTCTGTGCTCCCTCCAGCAGCTGGGCGCCATGTCTCACTCACCACAATCCTCTCCACCACAGCCGCCTTGCAGCAGTGCGGCTCCAATGTGTCCTGCCCTCCCTGCTCTGCAGCGAGACACGCGGGCTGGATGGCGTGCAGGAACATGAGCTGGTGAGCCTCATCCTGCACCCACCAGGAGTGGGGTTAGGGGATAGAGAGAGTGTCAGTTAGCCAGGGACCTCCCTGCCCCACCCACAGCCGCTGCAGGACTCAGGCCTGAATGGGGGATAGTGGGGACCCACCCACTGTCCAAATCACCCACAACTCCTACACAAGCAGGGTCAGGAACTGGGACAGTGCCTGTGGGGGTGGAGACCCCGGCTGGTGGGTGAAAAATACCCCCATCTTGGGGGTCCCAGATCATGGTGGAGAAAGGTCCCCATTAGGGCTGGTGGATCATCAGAGACAAGACCCTCTGCAGGGGGTCAGGGTGCTGGGAAGGGGCAGGACAATCTCGGTTCCAGCACAGCTGGGGAACCTTTGTACCTTTTCTCGGCCCTGGAGCTGCTCTCGGATGTTTTTGAGAGCAGCATCCTCTGTGGCCAGGTCTACCTATTCCTCCCCCGCATCCTTTGAGTCCCTGGGGGTCCCTGCACCAGGGAGGGAAGGGGACAGGGTGACGCCTGCTGCCACTCAGGGGAAAGATAGGGGCATGGTGGGGCAATGTGCCCCCTTTCCACCTCCGGGACCCAGGGCAGATTGGGCCCCACACTCCCCCCTCTCAGTGATGCCTTCAGCCCCCAACTCCTTCAAGAGTCAGTAGGAAAGAGACCCCCACACACTATCCTGGACTCCCTAGGAGGTGCCTTCCCCACCCAACTGGAGCATTTCCACCCAGCACCTGCCCACCACTGAGGGATGGATTCACCTCCTGAACCCCAGAATGCATGGACTTCCCACAAGGGGAGGTGAAGAGCACCCCCAGCAACACACACACACACACACACACACACACCCCACTCCTGGTGGTGGGAGGGGAACAAGAGAAAGGACAAAAGAAGTAAGAGATGAAGAGAAAGGGAGGAGGGATGGAGGAAAAGGTCAAACGAAAAGGACAAACCCTAATGTCCCCAGTGATTCTACGGGACAAAATCCCAGGTGGGGAATAAAATTCTGCCACCTTGAACTAGTGTTTTCCATGCCTAGAATTCAGCTAGCACCAGATGGATCAGACTGAGCAGGTTCCAAAACCTCTTGGAGGCTCTTACCTTCTAAACAAGGACGTCTGTTTTCTAGTAAAATCAGTAAAAGGAAAGGAGTCAACTCGAAAAAGGCTCCTCCTCGCGCTCACGTACCTGAACCCTAATACTCTCTCAGTCCTCAAAGAGAGACCTCGAGAAGGAGACTTGCTGAAGCAAAGCCACAGGGGTCTCTGAGGTTTCCCTGGCCCTGCGCCCCGTCCTGCCTGGCTGATGTCAGCATCTCTCTGTGAGGTCACCACCTCCCTACCACCTTTGACCAATAGGCTGAGGTCCTGCAAAAGGCCTTTGTGATGTCACTGCCACACCCACCCATCCCCTGAAGTGCTCATGTCCTGCTGCTGGCCTGACACTTTGAAGGTTTGAGCTACTCTCTGTGGATCACCCCACTCAATGCGTGTTCATTCTAGGAAGCAAGCCGGCTAGACAGTAAAACATCAGAGGCTGCTACCAATGCTACACTCAGTTTTTCCAAAACTAGTAGACTTTATGGCCAGAAGAGACCTTTAGAGCATCTATTCTAACGCCCTGCATGGTCACGGGCTTCCTGTATAGTACAATAGTTACTTTTTGGGCACACACATTCCAGATAGGCATCTAGTCTTCATTCAATGACATCAAGAGATGGAGAATCCACCACTTTCCCTTTTAGTGAGTGTCAGGGGGCTCCATTTCCCCTTCCACTAGCTCCCCATTTACAGTGAGCCAGAGCAGTACCTGCAGCAGGGAGCGGGAGTTGCTGGTGGCCTCAGAGGCACAGCCCCTGCAGTGCCTCAGCCACCTGGCGCAAGAGCCGGATGATGCGGAGCTGGTGCATCACTTTGGCCGTGACGTCCTCCTGCTGCAAGGGAACGAGAACCTGTCAGAGACTCAAACGCCCCGAGGAATCAGGGGGAATTAAGGGCACCTGGAACCAGCAGTATTTCCACCCAGCACCTGCCCACCACTGAGGGATGGATTCACCTCCTGAACCCCAGAATGGAGTCTTCTTGTCCTTTCTAGTAACCTCCAGTGACAACCCCCCTCCTTCTGGGGTGAGCTCCTGCTACCTCCCCCTCAAAAAGTGCCCTTGACAGCTGTTCCACCTCCAAACCACAGCTCAAGTTCTCAGAACCCTCTTCTCCACCCCCACCCAGGTTGGGCAGGGAGGCGGCTCTAGCAGGGGGGGCAGGAGGAATTCTGGCAGCAGTGAAGTGGGTTGCGGGGAGGTTGAGATCTTGCCCCAAGTCATCCCAGA
Organism: Emys orbicularis; assembly: GCF_028017835.1. Taxonomy (NCBI): domain Eukaryota; kingdom Metazoa; phylum Chordata; order Testudines; family Emydidae; genus Emys; species Emys orbicularis. The sequence goes on from NC_088685.1 coordinate 197,662,813, forward strand.
CACTAATGCTAAGCCACAGGATGGCAGCATCTAGTGTCAATGGAGTCCAAGCACTATTTCAACCCCACAGTTTTGGATGAACTTCCCACAAGGGGAGGTGAAGAGCACCCCCAGCAACACACACACACACACACACACAGACACACACCACTCCTGGTGGTGGGAGGGGAACAAGAGAAAGGACAAAAGAAGTAAGAGATGAAGAGAAAGGGAGGAGGGATGGAGGAAAAGGTCAAACGAAAAGGACAAACCCTAATGTCCCCAGTGATTCTACGGGACAAAATCCCAGGTGGGGAATAAAATTCTGCCACCTTGAACTAGTGTTTTCCATGCCTAGAATTCAGCTGGCACCAGATGGATCAGACTGAGCAGGTTCCAAAACCTCTTGGAGGCTCTTACCTTCTAAACAGGGACGTCTGTTTTCTAGTAAAATCAGTAAAAGGAAAGGAGACAACTCGAAAAAGGCTCCTCCTCGCGCTCACGTACGTGAACCCTAATACTCTCTCAGTCCTCAAAGAGAGACCTCGAGAAGGAGACTTGCTGAAGCAAAGCCACAGGGGTCTCTGAGGTTTCCCTGGCCCTGCATCCCGTTCCGCCTGGCTGATGTCAGCATCTCTCTGTGAGGTCACCACCTCCCTACCACCTTTGACCAATAGGCTGAGGTCCTGCAAAAGGCCTTTGTGATGTCACTGCCACACCCACCCATCCCCTGAAGTGCTCATGTCCTGCTGCTGGCCTGACACTTTGAAGGTTTGAGCTACTCTCTGTGGATCACCCCACTCAATGCGTGTTCATTCTAGGAAGCAAGCCGGCTAGACAGTAAAACATCAGAGGCTGCTCCCAATGCTACACTCAGTTTTTCCAAAACTAGTAGACTTTATGGCCAGAAGAGACCTCTGGTAATTGGCTGAGCCTTAATCAGTGGGCGGGGCATTCATACAGGCCAGGGCTTTATAAAGCAGCGCACAAGCGACCAGGGTGCTTTTGCGAACAGGGAGTTGGGAAGGGGAGTGGGAAGGGGCGAGGGTCCCTTGCCGGTTCTATCTGTTTTCCCTTTATTCCCCTTAAAACCTAAAACTTCTTGCTTAAACAACCCTTTCAGCGGACAGGGGGCTGCAGACGGGAGTTTGACAGAGGGGGGCTTACGATGGTTAGGAAGACCCGCAACACCTGTGCCAGCACTGCTTCTGTCTCCTCCACCTGCGCCTGTAGCCAGACAGAGCGCCTGAGCATGGATGCTTCTACCCAGATCCTGGTGTGGTTTTGCAGAGACTGTAACTTGCAATTTCCACTTACTGATATCCAGGCTGGGGGGACCATCCAATGTGAAAGGTGCCTGCTGGTGGAATCTCTCAGGCAGCAGGTGGGAGAGCTACAGGAGGAGGTGGCTAGGTTGAGAAGCATCCGAATCCACGAGCAGTTCCTGGACAGTGTCCATGTGGAGACAGCTGAGGTAGCTGTCCCAGTACACAGGACTGCTGATACACCACTGGTGGAGGAGGAGATGGCTCAGGGTGGACACTGGCAGCTGGTTACTTCTGGCAGCAGGCAGTGCTCCACCCCTGCTCCGAACCCTCCCGCTGTGGTAATAGGTAACTGTTATGCTCTTCTTGATACAGGAAAGAAGGCATCACCCCCTACAGTAAAGGAGGAGAAGCCTCATACCCCTAAGGCTGGGAGGTCTGCTGCCACCACTGCGAATAGGAAACGTAGGGTAGTGGTGGTCGGAGACTCTCTGCTGAGGGGGACGGAGGCGCCCATCTGTCGCCCTGACATTTCATCTCGGGAGGTATGCTGCCTGCCGGGAGCCCGTATCCGAGACGTTACGGAGGCATTGTCGAGGATTATCCAGCCCTCTGACTACTACCCCATGCTACTCATCCATGTGGGCACAAATGATACTGCGCGGTGTGACACTGAGCGGATCAAGAGTGACTACAGGGCTCTGGGAGTACGGGTGAAGGAGTTTGGAGCGCAGGTGGAATTCTCTTCGATTCTTCCTGTCAAAGGTAGGGGCCCGGGCAGAGACAGATGCATCATGGAGGTGAATGCCTGGCTGCGAAGATGGTGTCGCCAGGAGGGCTTTGGCTTCCTAGACCACGGGATGCTATTTGAGGAAGGACTGCTAGGCAGAGATGGCGTTCACCTTTCAAGGAGGGGAAAGACCCTATTTGGACACAGACTGGCTAACCTAGTGAGGAGGGCTTTAAACTAGGTTCGACGGGGACAGGTGAGCAAAGCCCGCAGGTAAGTGGGGAACATGGAGACCTGGGAGATGGGTCGGAAACGAGAGGGAGTGTGGGCTATATTGGCAGAGAGAAAGGAGGGTCAGGACAAAACTGGGAGGAAAGATCAAACCAGTATCTTAGATGCCTATATACAAATGCGAGAAGTATGGGTAATAAGCAGGAAGAACTGGAAGTGCTAATAAATAAATACAACTATGACATTGTTGGCATCACTGAAACTTGGTGGGATAATACACATGATTGGAATGTTGGTGTGGATGGATACAGCTTGCTCAGGAAGGATAGACAGGGGAAAAAGGGAGGAGGTGTTGCCTTATATATTAAAAATGTACACACTTGGACTGAGGTAGAGATGGACATAGGAGATGGAAGTGTTGAGAGTCTCTGGGTTAGGCTAAAAGGGGTAAAAAACAAGGGTGATGTCATGCTAGGAGTCTACTACAGGCCACCTAACCAGGTGGAAGAGGTGGATGAGGCTTTTTTTAAACAACTAACAAAATCATCCAAAGCCCAAGATTTGGTGGTGATGGGGGACTTCAACTATCCGGATATATGTTGGGAAAATAACACAGCGGGGCACAGACTATCCAACAAATTCTTGGACTGCATTGCAGACAACTTTTTATTTCAGAAGGTTGAAAAAGCTACTAGGGGGGAAGCTGTTCTAGACTTGATTTTAACAAATAGGGAGGAACTCGTTGAGAATTTGAAAGTAGAAGGCAGCTTGGGTGAAAGTGATCATGAAATCAGAGTTTGCAATTCTAAGGAAGGGTAGAAGGGAGAACAGCAAAATAGAGACAATGGATTTCAGGAAGGCGGATTTTGGTAAGCTCAGAGAGCTGATAGGTAAGGTCCCATGGGAATCAAGACTGAGGGGGAAAACAACTGAGGAGAGTTGGCAGTTTTTCAAAGGGACACTATTAAGGGCCCAAAAGCAAGCTATTCCGCTGGTTAGGAAAGATAGAAAATGTGGCAAAAGACCACCTTGGCTTAACCACGAGATCTTGCATGATCTAAAAAATAAAAAGGAGTCATACAAAAAATGGAAACTAGGACAGATTACAAAGGATGAATATAGGCAAACAACACAGGAATGCAGGGGCAAGATTAGAAAGGCAAAGGCACAAAATGAGCTCAAACTAGCTACGGGAATAAAGGGGAACAAGAAGACTTTTTATCAATACATTAGAAGCAAGAGGAAGACCAAAGACAGGGTAGGCCCACTGCTTAGTGAAGAGGGAGAAACAGTAACAGGAAACTTGGAAATGGCAGAGATGCTTAATGACTTCTTTGTTTCGGTCTTCACCGAGAAGTCTGAAGGAATGCCTAACATAGTGAATGCTAATGGGAAGGGGGTAGGTTTAGCAGATAAAATTAAAAAAGAACAAGTTAAAAATCACTTAGAAAAGTTAGATGCCTGCAAGTCACCAGGGCCTGATGAAATGCATCCTAGAATACTCAAGGAGCTAATAGAGGAGGTATCTGAGCCTCTAGCTATTATCTTTGGAAAATCATGGGAGACGGGAGAGATTCCAGAAGACTGGAAAAGGGCAAATATAGTGCCCATCTATAAAAAGGGAAATAAAAACAACCCAGGAAACTACAGACCAGTTAGTTTAACTTCTGTGCCAGGGAAGATAATGGAGCAAGTAATTAAGGAAATCATCTGCAAACACTTGGAAGGTGGTAAGGTGATAGGGAACAGCCAGCATGGATTTGTAAAGAACAAATCATGTCAAACCAATCTGATAGCTTTCTTTGATAGGATAACGAGTCTTGTGGATAAGGGAGAAGCTGTGGATGTGGTATACCTAGACTTTAGTAAGGCATTTGATACGGTCTCGCATGATATTCTTATCGACAAACTAGGCAAATACAATTTAGATGGGGCTACTATAAGGTGGGTGCATAACTGGCTGGATAACCGTACTCAGAGAGTTGTTGTTAATGGTTCCCAATCCTGCTGGAAAGGCATAACGAGTGGGGTTCCGCAGGGGTCTGTTTTGGGACCGGCTCTGTTCAATATCTTCATTAACGACTTAGATATTGGCATAGAAAGTACGCTTATTAAGTTTGCGGATGATACCAAACTGGGAGGGATTGCAACTGCTTTGGAGGACAGGGTCATAATTCAAAATGATCTGGACAAATTGGAGAAATGGTCTGAGTTAAACAGGATGAAGTTTAACAAAGACAAATGCAAAGTGCTCCACTTAGGAAGAAAAAATCAGTTTTACACATACAGAATGGGAAGAGACTGTCTAGGAAGGAGTACGGCAGAAAGGGATCTAGGGGTTATAGTGGACCACAAGCTAAATATGAGTCAACAGTGTGATGCTGTTGCAAAAAAAGCAAACATGATTCTGGGATGTATTAACAGGTGTGTTGTGAGCAAGACACGAGAAGTCATTCTACCGCTCTACTCTGCTCTGGTTAGGCCTCAGCTGGAGTATTGTGTCCAGTTCTGGGCACCGCATTTCAAGAAAGATGTGGAGAAATTGGAAAGGGTGCAGAGAAGAGCAACAAGAATGATTAAAGGTCTTGAGAACATGACCTATGAAGGAAGGCTGAAAGAATTGGGTTTGTTTAGTTTGGAAAAGAGAAGACTGAGAGGGGACATGATAGCAGTTTTCAGGTATCTAAAAGGGTGTCATAAGGAGGAGGGAGAAAACTTGTTCACCTTAGCCTCTGAGGATAGAACAAGAAGCAATGGGCTTAAACTGCAGCAAGGGAGGTCTAGGTTGGACATTAGGAAAAAGTTCCTAACTGTCAGGGTGGTTAAACACTGGAATAAATTGCCAAGGGAGGTTGTGGAATCTCCATCTCTGGAGATATTTAAGAGTAGGTTAGATAAATGTCTATCAGGGATGGTCTAGACAGTATTTGGTCCTGCCATGCGGGCAGGGGACTGGACTCGATGACCTCTCGAGCTCCCTTCCAGTCCTAGAATCTATGAATCACTTTGGCCGTGACGTCCTCCTGCTGCAAGGGAACGAGAACCTGTCAGAGACTCAAACGCCCCGAGGAATCAGGGGGAATTAAGGGCACCTGGAACCAGCAGTATTTCCACCCAGCACCTGCCCACCACTGAGGGACGGATTCACCTCCTGAACCCCAGAATGGAGTCTTCTTGTCCTTTCTAGTAACCTCCAGTGACAACCCCCCTCCTTGTAGGGTGAGCTCCTGCTACCTCCCCCTCAAAAAGTGCCCTTGACAGCTGTTCCACCTCCAAACCACAGCTCAAGTTCTCAGAACCCTCTTCTCCACCCCCACCCAGGTTGGGCAGGGAGGCGGCTCTAGCAGGGGGGGCAGGAGGGATTCTGGCAGCAGTGAAGTGGGTTGCGGGGAGGTTGAGATCTTGCCCCAAGTCATCCCAGACACTAATGCTAAGCCACAGGATGGCAGCATCTAGTCTCAATGGAGTCCAAGCACTATTTCAACCCCACAGTTTTGGATGAACTTCCCACAAGGGGAGGTGAAGAGCACCCCCAGCAACACACACACACACACCCCACTCCTGGTGGTGGGAGGGGAACAAGAGAAAGGACAAAAGAAGTAAGAGATGAAGAGAAAGGGAGGAGGGATGGAGGAAAAGGTCAAACGAAAAGGACAAACCCTAATGTCCCCAGTGATTCTACGGGACAAAATCCCAGGTGGGGAATAAAATTCTGCCACCTTGAACTAGTGTTTTCCATGCCTAGAATTCAGCTGGCACCAGATGGATCAGACTGAGCAAGTTCCAAAACCTCTTGGAGGCTCTTACCTTCTAAACAGGGACGTCTGTTTTCTAGTAAAATCAGTAAAAGGAAAGGAGACAACTCGAAAAAGGCTCCTCCTCGCGCTCACGTACGTGAACCCTAATACTCTCTCAGTCCTCAAAGAGAGACCTCAAGAAGGAGACTTGCTGAAGCAAAGCCACAGGGGTCTCTGAGGTTTCCCTGGCCCTGCGCCCCGTCCTGCCTGGCTGATGTCAGCATCTCTCTGTGAGGTCACCACCTCCCTACCACCTTTGACCAATAGGCTGAGGTCCTGCAAAAGGCCTTTGTGATGTCACTGCCACACCCACCCATCCCCTGAAGTGCTCATGTCCTGCTGCTGGCCTGACACTTTGAAGGTTTGAGCTACTCTCTGTGGATCACCCCACTCAATGCATGTTCATTCTAGGAAGCATGCCGGCTAGACAGTAAAACATCAGAGGCTGCTCCCAATGCTACACTCAGTTTTTCCAAAACTAGTAGACTTTATGGCCAGAAGAGACCTTTAGAGCATCTATTCTAACGCCCTGCATGGTCACGGGCTTCCTGTATAGTACAATAGTTACTTTTTGGGCACACACATTCCAGACAGACATCTAGTCTTCATTCAATGACATCAAGAGATGGAGAATCCACCACTTTCCCTTTTAGTGAGTGTCAGGGGGCTCCATTTCCCCTTCCACTAGCTCCCCATTTACAGTGAGCCAGAGCAGTACCTGCAGCAGGGAGCGGGAGTTGCCGATGGCCTCAGAGGCACAGCCCCTGCTGTGCCTCAGGCACCTGGCGCAAGAGCCGGATGATGCGGAGCTGGTGCATCACTTTGGCCGTGACGTCCTCCTGCTGCAAGGGAACGAGAACGTGTCAGACTCAAACGCCCCGAGGAATCAGGGGGAATTAAGGGCACCTGGAACCAGCAGTATTTCCACCCAGCACCTGCCCACCACTGAGGGACGGATTCACCTCCTGAACCCCAGAATGGAGTCTTCTTGTCCTTTCTAGTAACCTCCAGTGACAACCCCCCTCCTTGTAGGGTGAGCTCCTGCTACCTCCCCCTCAAAAAGTGCCCTTGACAGCTGTTCCACCTCCAAACCACAGCTCAAGTTCTCAGAACCCTCTTCTCCACCCCCACCCAGGTTGGGCAGGGAGGCGGCTCTAGCAGGGGGGGCAGGAGGGATTCTGGCAGCAGTGAAGTGGGTTGCGGGGAGGTTGAGATCTTGCCCCAAGTCATCCCAGACACTAATGCTAAGCCACAGGATGGCAGCATCTAGTGTCAATGGAGTCCAAGCACTATTTCAACCCCACAGTTTTGGATGAACTTCCCACAAGGGGAGGTGAAGAGCACCCCCAGCAACACACACACACACACACACACAGACACACACCACTCCTGGTGGTGGGAGGGGAACAAGAGAAAGGACAAAAGAAGTAAGAGATGAAGAGAAAGGGAGGAGGGATGGAGGAAAAGGTCAAACGAAAAGGACAAACCCTAATGTCCCCAGTGATTCTACGGGACAAAATCCCAGGTGGGGAATAAAATTCTGCCACCTTGAACTAGTGTTTTCCATGCCTAGAATTCAGCTGGCACCAGATGGATCAGACTGAGCAGGTTCCAAAACCTCTTGGAGGCTCTTACCTTCTAAACAGGGACGTCTGTTTTCTAGTAAAATCAGTAAAAGGAAAGGAGACAACTCGAAAAAGGCTCCTCCTTGCGCTCAGGTACGTGAACCCTAATACTCTCTCAGTCCTCAAAGAGAGACCTCGAGAAGGAGACTTGCTGAAGCAAAGCCACAGGGGTCTCTGAGGTTTCCCTGCCCTGGGCCCCGTCCTGCCTGGCTGATGTCAGCATCTCTCTGTGAGGTCACCACCTCCCTACCACCTTTGACCAATAGGCTGAGGTCCTGCAAAAGGCCTTTGTGATGTCACTGCCACACCCACCCATCCCCTGAAGTGCTCATGTCCTGCTGCTGGCCTGACACTTTGAAGGTTTGAGCTACTCTCTGTGGATCACCCCACTCAATGCGTGTTCATTCTAGGAAGCAAGCCGGCTAGACAGTAAAACATCAGAGGCTGCTCCCAATGCTACACTCAGTTTTTCCAAAACTAGTAGACTTTATGGCCAGAAGAGACCTTTAGAGCATCTATTCTAACGCCCTGCATGGTCACGGGCTTCCTGTATAGTACAATAGTTACTTTTTGGGCACACACATTCCAGATAGGCATCTAGTCTTCATTCAATGACATCAAGAGATGGAGAATCCACCACTTTCCCTTTTAGTGAGTGTCAGGGGGCTCCATTTCCCCTTCCACTAGCTCCCCATTTACAGTGAGCCAGAGCAGTACCTGCAGCAGGGAGCGGGAGTTGCTGGTGGCCTCAGAGGCACAGCCCCTGCAGTGCCTCAGGCACCTGGCGCAAGAGCCGGATGATGCGGAGCTGGTGCATCACTTTGGCCGTGACGTCCTCCTGCTGCAAGGGAACAAGAACCTGTCAGAGACTCAAACGCCCCGAGGAATCAGGGGGAATTAAGGGCACCTGGAACCAGCAGTATTTCCACCCAGCACCTGCCCACCACTGAGGGACGGATTCACCTCCTGAACCCCAGAATGGAGTCTTCTTGTCCTTTCTAGTAACCTCCAGTGACAACCCCCCTCCTTGTAGGGTGAGCTCCTGCTACCTCCACCTCAAAAAGTGCCCTTGACAGCTGTTCCACCTCCAAACCACAGCTCAAGTTCTCAGAACCCTCTTCTCCACCCCCACCCAGGTTGGGCAGGGAGGCGGCTCTAGCAGGGGGGGCAGGAGGGATTCTGGCAGCAGTGAAGTGGGTTGCGGGGAGGTTGAGATCTTGCCCCAAGTCATCCCAGACACTAATGCTAAGCCACAGGATGGCAGCATCTAGTCTCAATGGAGTCCAAGCACTATTTCAACCCCACAGTTTTGGATGAACTTCCCACAAGGGGAGGTGAAGAGCACCCCCAGCAACACACACACACACACACCCCACTCCTGGTGGTGGGAGGGGAACAAGAGAAAGGACAAAAGAAGTAAGAGATGAAGAGAAAGGGAGGAGGGATGGAGGAAAAGGTCAAACGAAAAGGACAAACCCTAATGTCCCCAGTGATTCTACGGGACAAAATCCCAGGTGGGGAATAAAATTCTGCCACCTTGAACTAGTGTTTTCCATGCCTAGAATTCAGCTGGCACCAGATGGATCAGACTGAGCAGGTTCCAAAACCTCTTGGAGGCTCTTACCTTCTAAACAGGGACGTCTGTTTTCTAGTAAAATCAGTAAAAGGAAAGGAGACAACTCGAAAAAGGCTCCTCCTTGCGCTCAGGTACGTGAACCCTAATACTCTCTCAGTCCTCAAAGAGAGACCTCGAGAAGGAGACTTGCTGAAGCAAAGCCACAGGGGTCTCTGAGGTTTCCCTGCCCTGCGCCCCGTCCTGCCTGGCTGATGTCAGCATCTCTCTGTGAGGTCACCACCTCCCTACCACCTTTGACCAATAGGCTGAGGTCCTGCAAAAGGCCTTTGTGATGTCACTGCCACACCCACCCATCCCCTGAAGTGCTCATGTCCTGCTGCTGGCCTGACACTTTGAAGGTTTGAGCTACTCTCTGTGGATCACCCCACTCAATGCGTGTTCATTCTAGGAAGCAAGCCGGCTAGACAGTAAAACATCAGAGGCTGCTCCCAATGCTACACTCAGTTTTTCCAAAACTAGTAGACTTTATGGCCAGAAGAGACCTTTAGAGCATCTATTCTAACGCCCTGCATGGTCACGGGCTTCCTGTATAGTACAATAGTTACTTTTTGGGCACACACATTCCAGATAGGCATCTAGTCTTCATTCAATGACATCAAGAGATGGAGAATCCACCACTTTCCCTTTTAGTGAGTGTCAGGGGGCTCCATTTCCCCTTCCACTAGCTCCCCATTTACAGTGAGCCAGAGCAGTACCTGCAGCAGGGAGCGGGAGTTGCTGGTGGCCTCAGAGGCACAGCCCCTGCAGTGCCTCAGGCACCTGGCGCAAGAGCCGGATGATGCGGAGCTGGTGCATCACTTTGGCCGTGACGTCCTCCTGCTGCAAGGGAACGAGAACCTGTCAGAGACTCAAACGCCCCGAGGAATCAGGGGGAATTAAGGGCACCTGGAACCAGCAGTATTTCCACCCAGCACCTGCCCACCACTGAGGGACGGATTCACCTCCTGAACCCCAGAATGGAGTCTTCTTGTCCTTTCTAGTAACCTCCAGTGACAACCCCCCTCCTTGTAGGGTGAGCTCCTGCTACCTCCCCCTCAAAAAGTGCCCTTGACAGCTGTTCCACCTCCAAACCACAGCTCAAGTTCTCAGAACCCTCTTCTCCACCCCCACCCAGGTTGGGCAGGGAGGCGGCTCTAGCAGGGGGGGCAGGAGGGATTCTGGCAGCAGTGAAGTGGGTTGCGGGGAGGTTGAGATCTTGCCCCAAGTCATCCCAGACACTAATGCTAAGCCACAGGATGGCAGCATCTAGTCTCAATGGAGTCCAAGCACTATTTCAACCCCACAGTTTTGGATGAACTTCCCACAAGGGGAGGTGAAGAGCACCCCCAGCAACACACACACACACACCCCACTCCTGGTGGTGGGAGGGGAACAAGAGAAAGGACAAAAGAAGTAAGAGATGAAGAGAAAGGGAGGAGGGATGGAGGAAAAGGTCAAACGAAAAGGACAAACCCTAATGTCCCCAGTGATTCTACGGGACAAAATCCCAGGTGGGGAATAAAATTCTGCCACCTTGAACTAGTGTTTTCCATGCCTAGAATTCAGCTGGCACCAGATGGATCAGACTGAGCAGGTTCCAAAACCTCTTGGAGGCTCTTACCTTCTAAACAGGGACGTCTGTTTTCTAGTAAAATCAGTAAAAGAAAGGAGACAACTCGAAAAAGGCTCCTCCTCGCGCTCACGTACGTGAACCCTAATACTCTCTCAGTCCTCAAAGAGAGACCTCAAGAAGGAGACTTGCTGAAGCAAAGCCACAGGGGTCTCTGAGGTTTCCCTGGCCCTGCGCCCCGTCCTGCCTGGCTGATGTCAGCATCTCTCTGTGAGGTCACCACCTCCCTACCACCTTTGACCAATAGGCTGAGGTCCTGCAAAAGGCCTTTGTGATGTCACTGCCACACCCACCCATCCCCTGAAGTGCTCATGTCCTGCTGCTGGCCTGACACTTTGAAGGTTTGAGCTACTCTCTGTGGATCACCCCACTCAATGCATGTTCATTCTAGGAAGCATGCCGGCTAGACAGTAAAACATCAGAGGCTGCTCCCAATGCTACACTCAGTTTTTCCAAAACTAGTAGACTTTATGGCCAGAAGAGACCTTTAGAGCATCTATTCTAACGCCCTGCATGGTCACGGGCTTCCTGTATAGTACAATAGTTACTTTTTGGGCACACACATTCCAGATAGGCATCTAGTCTTCATTCAATGACATCAAGAGATGGAGAATCCACCACTTTCCCTTTTAGTGAGTGTCAGGGGGCTCCATTTCCCCTTCCACTAGCTCCCCATTTACAGTGAGCCAGAGCAGTACCTGCAGCAGGGAGCGGGAGTTGCTGGTGGCCTCAGAGGCACAGCCCCTGCAGTGCCTCAGGCACCTGGCGCAAGAGCCGGATGATGCGGAGCTGGTGCATCACTTTGGCCGTGACGTCCTCCTGCTGCAAGGGAACGAGAACCTGTCAGAGACTCAAACGCCCCGAGGAATCAGGGGGAATTAAGGGCACCTGGAACCAGCAGTATTTCCACCCAGCACCTGCCCACCACTGAGGGACGGATTCACCTCCTGAACCCCAGAATGGAGTCTTCTTGTCCTTTCTAGTAACCTCCAGTGACAACCCCCCTCCTTGTAGGGTGAGCTCCTGCTACCTCCCCCTCAAAAAGTGCCCTTGACAGCTGTTCCACCTCCAAACCACAGCTCAAGTTCTCAGAACCCTCTTCTCCACCCCCACCCAGGTTGGGCAGGGAGGCGGCTCTAGCAGGGGGGGCAGGAGGGATTCTGGCAGCAGTGAAGTGGGTTGCGGGGAGGTTGAGATCTTGCCCCAAGTCATCCCAGACACTAATGCTAAGCCACAGGATGGCAGCATCTAGTCTCAATGGAGTCCAAGCACTATTTCAACCCCACAGTTTTGGATGAACTTCCCACAAGGGGAGGTGAAGAGCACCCCCAGCAACACACACACACACACACCCCACTCCTGGTGGTGGGAGGGGAACAAGAGAAAGGACAAAAGAAGTAAGAGATGAAGAGAAAGGGAGGAGGGATGGAGGAAAAGGTCAAACGAAAAGGACAAACCCTAATGTCCCCAGTGATTCTACGGGACAAAATCCCAGGTGGGGAATAAAATTCTGCCACCTTGAACTAGTGTTTTCCATGCCTAGAATTCAGCTGGCACCAGATGGATCAGACTGAGCAGGTTCCAAAACCTCTTGGAGGCTCTTACCTTCTAAACAGGGACGTCTGTTTTCTAGTAAAATCAGTAAAAGGAAAGGAGACAACTCGAAAAAGGCTCCTCCTCGCGCTCACGTACGTGAACCCTAATACTCTCTCAGTCCTCAAAGAGAGACCTCGAGAAGGAGACTTGCTGAAGCAAAGCCACAGGGGTCTCTGAGGTTTCCCTGGCCCTGCGCCCCATCCTGCCTGGCTGATGTCAGCATCTCTCTGTGAGGTCACCACCTCCCTACCACCTTTGACCAATAGGCTGAGGTCCTGCAAAAGGCCTTTGTGATGTCACTGCCACACCCACCCATCCCCTGAAGTGCTCATGTCCTGCTGCTGGCCTGACACTTTGAAGGTCTGAGCTACTCTCTGTGGATCACCCCACTCAATGCGTGTTCATTCTAGGAAGCAAGCCGGCTAGACAGTAAAACATTAGAGGCTGCTCCCAATGCTACACTCAGTTTTTCCAAAACTAGTAGACTTTATGGCCAGAAGAGACCTTTAGAGCATCTATTCTAATGCCCTGCATGGTCACGGGCTTCCTGTATAGTACAATAGTTACTTTTTGGGCACACACATTCCAGATAGGCATCTAGTCTTCATTCAATGACATCAAGAGATGGAGAATCCACCACTTTCCCTTTTAGTGAGTGTCAGGGGGCTCCATTTCCCCTTCCACTAGCTCCCCATTTACAGTGAGCCAGAGCAGTACCTGCAGCAGGGAGCGGGAGTTGCTGGTGGCCTCAGAGGCACAGCCCCTGCAGTGCCTCAGGCACCTGGCGCAAGAGCCGGATGATGCGGAGCTGGTGCATTTTTGCGAACAGGGGCTGCTAACAGGGAGTTTCGCAAGGGAGTTCTCCAGGTGAAGGAGGAGTAATACAGCACCCTTTTGGGGTAAGTGACTGTCTGTAGTGTGTGTTTGTTTGTGTTTGGGGGTTACTTGCTGTGTGCTGAGCTTGTGTTTGTCAGTCTGTTTGGTTGTTTGTTTGTTTGAAGGACCGTGTGCTGTGGCTGGCAGTTGGAAGCTGTGAGCTTCAAAGGAAGGTTTGAAACCTAGAAGCCTCTGGTAATTGGCTGAGCCTTAATCAGTGGGCGGGGCATTCATACAGGCCAGGGCTTTATAAAGCAGCGCACAAGCGACCAGGGAGCTTTTGCGAACAGGGAGTTGGGAAGGGGAGTGGGAAGGGGCGAGGGTCCCTTGCCGGTTCTATCTGTTTTCCCTTTATTCCCCTTAAAACCTAAAACTTCTTGCTTAAACAACCCTTTCAGCGGACAGGGGGCTGCAGACGGGAGTTTGACAGAGGGGGGCTTACGATGGTTAGGAAGACCCGCAACACCTGTGCCAGCACTGCTTCTGTCTCCTCCACCTGCGCCTGTAGCCAGACAGAGCGCCTGAGCATGGATGCTTCTACCCAGATCCTGGTGTGGTTTTGCAGAGACTGTAACTTGCAATTTCCACTTACTGATATCCAGGCTGGGGGGACCATCCAATGTGAAAGGTGCCTGCTGGTGGAATCTCTCAGGCAGCAGGTGGGAGAGCTACAGGAGGAGGTGGCTAGGTTGAGAAGCATCCGAATCCACGAGCAGTTCCTGGACAGTGTCCATGTGGAGACAGCTGAGGTAGCTGTCCCAGTACACAGGACTGCTGATACACCACTGGTGGAGGAGGAGATGGCTCAGGGTGGACACTGGCAGCTGGTTACTTCTGGCAGCAGGCAGTGCTCCACCCCTGCTCCGAACCCTCCCGCTGTGGTAATAGGTAACCGTTATGCTCTTCTTGATACAGGAAAGAAGGCATCACCCCCTACAGTAAAGGAGGAGAAGCCTCATACCCCTAAGGCTGGGAGGTCTGCTGCCACCACTGCGAATAGGAAACGTAGGGTAGTGGTGGTCGGAGACTCTCTGCTGAGGGGGACGGAGGCGCCCATCTGTCGCCCTGACATTTCATCTCGGGAGGTATGCTGCCTGCCGGGAGCCCGTATCCGAGACGTTACGGAGGCATTGTCGAGGATTATCCAGCCCTCTGACTACTACCCCATGCTACTCATCCATGTGGGCACAAATGATACTGCGCGGTGTGACACTGAGCGGATCAAGAGTGACTACAGGGCTCTGGGAGTACGGGTGAAGGAGTTTGGAGTGCAGGTGGAATTCTCTTCGATTCTTCCTGTCAAAGGTAGGGGCCTGGGCAGAGACAGATGCATCATGGAGGTGAATGCCTGGCTGCGAAGATGGTGTCGCCAGGAGGGCTTTGGCTTCCTAGACCACGGGATGCTATTTGAGGAAGGACTGCTAGGCAGAGATGGCGTTCACCTTTCGAGGAGGGGAAAGACCCTATTTGGACACAGACTGGCTAACCTAGTGAGGAGGGCTTTAAACTAGGTTCGACGGGGACAGGTGAGCAAAGCCCGTAGGTAAGTGGGGAACATGGAGACCTGGGAGATGGGTCGGAAACGAGAGGGAGTGTGGGCTATATTGGCAGAGAGAAAGGAGGGTCAGGACAAAACTGGGAGGAAAGATCAAACCAGTATCTTAGATGCCTATATACAAATGCGAGAAGTATGGGTAATAAGCAGGAAGAACTGGAAGTGCTAATAAATAAATACAACTATGACATTGTTGGCATCACTGAAACTTGGTGGGATAATACACATGATTGGAATGTTGGTGTGGATGGATACAGCTTGCTCAGGAAGGATAGACAGGGGAAAAAGGGAGGAGGTGTTGCCTTATATATTAAAAATGTACACACTTGGACTGAGGTAGAGATGGACATAGGAGATGGAAGTGTTGAGAGTCTCTGGGTTAGGCTAAAAGGGGTAAAAAACAAGGGTGATGTCATGCTAGGAGTCTACTACAGGCCACCTAACCAGGTGGAAGAGGTGGATGAGGCTTTTTTTAAACAACTAACAAAATCATCCAAAGCCCAAGATTTGGTGGTGATGGGGGACTTCAACTATCCGGATATATGTTGGGAAAATAACACAGCGGGGCACAGACTATCCAACAAATTCTTGGACTGCATTGCAGACAACTTTTTATTTCAGAAGGTTGAAAAAGCTACTAGGGGGGAAGCTGTTCTAGACTTGATTTTAACAAATAGGGAGGAACTCGTTGAGAATTTGAAAGTAGAAGGCAGCTTGGGTGAAAGTGATCATGAAATCAGAGTTTGCAATTCTAAGGAAGGGTAGAAGGGAGAACAGCAAAATAGAGACAATGGATTTCAGGAAGGCGGATTTTGGTAAGCTCAGAGAGCTGATAGGTAAGGTCCCATGGGAATCAAGACTGAGGGGGAAAACAACTGAGGAGAGTTGGCAGTTTTTCAAAGGGACACTATTAAGGGCCCAAAAGCAAGCTATTCCGCTGGTTAGGAAAGATAGAAAATGTGGCAAAAGACCACCTTGGCTTAACCACGAGATCTTGCATGATCTAAAAAATAAAAAGGAGTCATACAAAAAATGGAAACTAGGACAGATTACAAAGGATGAATATAGGCAAACAACACAGGAATGCAGGGGCAAGATTAGAAAGGCAAAGGCACAAAATGAGCTCAAACTAGCTACGGGAATAAAGGGGAACAAGAAGACTTTTTATCAATACATTAGAAGCAAGAGGAAGACCAAAGACAGGGTAGGCCCACTGCTTAGTGAAGAGGGAGAAACAGTAACAGGAAACTTGGAAATGGCAGAGATGCTTAATGACTTCTTTGTTTCGGTCTTCACCGAGAAGTCTGAAGGAATGCCTAACATAGTGAATGCTAATGGGAAGGGGGTAGGTTTAGCAGATAAAATTAAAAAAGAACAAGTTAAAAATCACTTAGAAAAGTTAGATGCCTGCAAGTCACCAGGGCCTGATGAAATGCATCCTAGAATACTCAAGGAGCTAATAGAGGAGGTATCTGAGCCTCTAGCTATTATCTTTGGAAAATCATGGGAGACGGGAGAGATTCCAGAAGACTGGAAAAGGGCAAATATAGTGCCCATCTATAAAAAGGGAAATAAAAACAACCCAGGAAACTACAGACCAGTTAGTTTAACTTCTGTGCCAGGGAAGATAATGGAGCAAGTAATTAAGGAAATCATCTGCAAACACTTGGAAGGTGGTAAGGTGATAGGGAACAGCCAGCATGGATTTGTAAAGAACAAATCATGTCAAACCAATCTGATAGCTTTCTTTGATAGGATAACGAGTCTTGTGGATAAGGGAGAAGCTGTGGATGTGGTATACCTAGACTTTAGTAAGGCATTTGATACGGTCTCGCATGATATTCTTATCGACAAACTAGGCAAATACAATTTAGATGGGGCTACTATAAGGTGGGTGCATAACTGGCTGGATAACCGTACTCAGAGAGTTGTTGTTAATGGTTCCCAATCCTGCTGGAAAGGCATAACGAGTGGGGTTCCGCAGGGGTCTGTTTTGGGACCGGCTCTGTTCAATATCTTCATTAACGACTTAGATATTGGCATAGAAAGTACGCTTATTAAGTTTGCGGATGATACCAAACTGGGAGGGATTGCAACTGCTTTGGAGGACAGGGTCATAATTCAAAATGATCTGGACAAATTGGAGAAATGGTCTGAGTTAAACAGGATGAAGTTTAACAAAGACAAATGCAAAGTGCTCCACTTAGGAAGAAAAAATCAGTTTCACACATACAGAATGGGAAGAGACTGTCTAGGAAGGAGTACGGCAGAAAGGGATCTAGGGGTTATAGTGGACCACAAGCTAAATATGAGTCAACAGTGTGATGCTGTTGCAAAAAAAGCAAACATGATTCTGGGATGTATTAACAGGTGTGTTGTGAGCAAGACACGAGAAGTCATTCTTCCGCTCTACTCTGCTCTGGTTAGGCCTCAGCTGGAGTATTGTGTCCAGTTCTGGGCACCGCATTTCAAGAAAGATGTGGAGAAATTGGAAAGGGTGCAGAGAAGAGCAACAAGAATGATTAAAGGTCTTGAGAACATAACCTATGAAGGAAGGCTGAAAGAATTGGGTTTGTTTAGTTTGGAAAAGAGAAGACTGAGAGGGGACATGATAGAAGTTTTCAGGTATCTAAAAGGGTGTCATAAGGAGGAGGGAGAAAACTTGTTCACCTTAGCCTCTGAGGATAGAACAAGAAGCAATGGGCTTAAACTGCAGCAAGGGAGGTCTAGGTTGGACATTAGGAAAAAGTTCCTAACTGTCAGGGTGGTTAAACACTGGAATAAATTGCCAAGGGAGGTTGTGGAATCTCCATCTCTGGAGATATTTAAGAGTAGGTTAGATAAATGTCTATCAGGGATGGTCTAGACAGTATTTGGTCCTGCCATGCGGGCAGGGGACTGGACTCGATGACCTCTCGAGGTCCCTTCCAGTCCTAGAATCTATGAATCACTTTGGCCGTGACGTCCTCCTGCTGCAAGGGAACGAGAACCTGTCAGAGACTCAAACGCCCCGAGGAATCAGGGGGAATTAAGGGCACCTGGAACCAGCAGTATTTCCACCCAGCACCTGCCCACCACTGAGGGATGGATTCACCTCCTGAACCCCAGAATGGAGTCTTCTTGTCCTTTCTAGTAACCTCCAGTGCCAACCCCCCTCCTTGTAGGGTGAGCTCCTGCTACCTCCCCCTCAAAAAGTGCCCTTGACAGCTGTTCCACCTCCAAACCACAGCTCAAGTTCTCAGAACCCTCTTCTCCACCCCCACCCAGGTTGGGCAGGGAGGCGGCTCTAGCAGGAGGGATTCTGGCAGCAGTGAAGTGGGTTGCGGGGAGGTTGAGATCTTGCCCCAAGTCATCCCAGACACTAATGCTAAGCCACAGGATGGCAGCATCTAGTGTCAATGGAGCCCAAGCACTATTTCAACCCCACAGTTTTGGATGAACTTCCCACAAGGGGAGGTGAAGAGCACCCCCAGCAACACACACACACACACACACACACACACCCCACTCCTGGTGGTGGGAGGGGAACAAGAGAAAGGACAAAAGAAGTAAGAGATGAAGAGAAAGGGAGGAGGGATGGAGGAAAAGGTCAAACGAAAAGGACAAACCCTAATGTCCCCAGTGATTCTACGGGACAAAATCCCAGGTGGGGAATAAAATTCTGCCACCTTGAACTAGTGTTTTCCATGCCTAGAATTCAGCTACCACCAGATGGATCAGACTGAGCAGGTTCCAAAACCTCTTGGAGGCTCTTACCTTCTAAACAAGGACGTCTGTTTTCTAGTAAAATCAGTAAAAGGAAAGGAGTCAACTCGAAAAAGGCTCCTCCTCGCGCTCAAGTACCTGAACCCTAATACTCTCTCAGTCCTCAAAGAGAGACCTCGAGAAGGAGACTTGCTGAAGCAAAGCCACAGGGGTCTCTGAGGTTTCCCTGGCCCTGCGCCCCGTCCTGCCTGGCTGATGTCAGCATCTCTCTGTGAGGTCACCACCTCCCTACCACCTTTGACCAATAGGCTGAGGTCCTGCAAAAGGCCTTTGTGATGTCACTGCCACACCCACCCATCCCCTGAAGTGCTCATGTCCTGCTGCTGGCCTGACACTTTGAAGGTTTGAGCTACTCTCCGTGGATCACCACACTCAATGCGTGTTCATTCTAGGAAGCAAGCCGGCCAGACAGTAAAACATCAGAGGCTGCTCCCAATGCTACACTCAGTTTTTCCAAAACTAGTAGACTTTATGGCCAGAAGAGACCTTTAGAGCATCTATTCTAACGCCCTGCATGGTCACGGGCTTCCTGTATAGTACAATAGTTACTTTTTGGGCACACACATTCCAGATAGGCATCTAGTCTTCATTCAATGACATCAAGAGATGGAGAATCCACCACTTTCCCTTTTAGTGAGTGTCAGGGGGCTCCATTTCCCCTTCCACTAGCTCCCCATTTACAGTGAGCCAGAGCAGTACCTGCAGCAGGGAGCGGGAGTTGCTGATGGGCTCAGAGGCACAGCCCCTGCAGATCCGGATGATGCGGAGCTGGTGCATCACTTTGGCCGTGACGTCCTCCTGCTGCAAGGGAACGAGAACCTGTCAGAGACTCAAACGCCCCGAGAAATCAGGGGGAATTAAGGGCATCTGGAACCAGCAGTATTTCCACCCAGCACCTGCCCACCACTGAGGGATGGATTCACCTCCTGAACCCCAGAATGGAGTCTTCTTGTCCTTTCTAGTAACCTCCAGTGCCAACCCCCCTCCTTGTAGGGTGAGCTCCTGCTACCTCCCCCTCAAAAAGTGCCCTTGACAGCTGTTCCACCTCCAAACCACAGCTCAAGTTCTCAGAACCCTCTTCTCCACCCCCACCCAGGTTGGGCAGGGAGGCGGCTCTAGCAGGGGGGGCAGGAGGGATTCTGGCAGCAGTGAAGTGGGTTGCGGGGAGGTTGAGATCTTGCCCCAAGTCATCCCAGACACTAATGCTAAGCCACAGGATGGCAGCATCTAGTCTCAATGGAGTCCAAGCACTATTTCAACCCCACAGTTTTGGATGAACTTCCCACAAGGGGAGGTGAAGAGCACCCCCAGCAACACACACACACACACACACACACACCACTCCTGGTGGTGGGAGGGGAACAAGAGAAAGGACAAAAGTAGTAAGAGATGAAGAGAAAGGGAGGAGGAATGGAGGAAAAGGTCAAACGAAAAGGACAAACCCTAATGTCCCCAGTGATTCTACGGGACAAAATCCCAGGTGGGGAATAAAATTCTGCCACCTTGAACTAGTGTTTTCCATGCCTAGAATTCAGCTGGCACCAGATGGATCAGACTGAGCAGGTTCCAAAACCTCTTGGAGGCTCTTACCTTCTAAACAGGGACGTCTGTTTTCTAGTAAAATCAGTAAAAGGAAAGGAGACAACTCGAAAAAGGCTCCTCCTCGCGCTCACGTACGTGAACCCTAATACTCTCTCAGTCCTCAAAGAGAGACCTCGAGAAGGAGACTTGCTGAAGCAAAACCACAGGGGTCTCTGACGTTTCCCTGACCCTGCACCCCGTCCTGCCTGGCTGATGTCAGCATCTCTCTGTGAGGTCACCACCTCCCTACCACCTTTGACCAATAGGCTGAGGTCCTGCAAAAGGCCTTTGTGATGTCACTGCCACACCCACCCATCCCCTGAAGTGCTCATGTCCTGCTGCTGGCCTGACACTTTGAAGGTTTGAGCTACTCTCTGTGGATCACCCCACTCAATGCGTGTTCATTCTAGGAAGCAAGCCGGCTAGACAGTGAAGCATAAGGGGCTGCTCCCAATGCTACACTCAGTTTTTCCAAAACTAGTAGACTTTATGGCCAGAAGAGACCTTTAGAGCATCTAATCTAACCCCCTGCATGATCACCGACTTCCTGTACAGTACAATAATTACTTTTTGGGCAGACACATTCCAGAAAGGCATCTAGTCTTCATTCCATGACATCAAGAGATGGAGAATCCACCACTTTCCCTTTTAGTGAGTGCCAGGGGGCTCCATTTCCCCTTCCCACTAGCTCCCCATTTACAGTGAGCCAGAGCAGTACCTGCAGCAGGGAGCGGGAGTTGCTGATGGCCTCAGAGGCACAGTCCCTGCAGTGCCTCAGGCACCTGGCGCAAGTGCCGGATGATGCGGAGCTGGTGCATCACTTTGGCCGTGACGTCCTCCTGCTGCAAGGGAACGAGAACCTGTCAGAGACTCAAACTCCCCGAGGAATCAGGGGGAATTAAGAGCACCTGGAACCAGCAGCATTTCCACACAGCACCTGCCCACCACTGAGGGATGGATTCACCTCCTGACCCCCAGAATGGAGTCTTGTTATCCTTTCTAGTAACCTTCAGTGCCAACACCCCTCCTTGTAGGGTTAGCTCCTGCCACCTCCCCCTCAGTGCCCTTGACAGCTGATCCACCTCCAAACCACAGCTCAAGTTCTCAGAACCCTCTCCTCCCACCCCCACCCAGAGTGGGCAGGGAGGGGCCTCTAGCAGGGGTGGGCAGGAGGGATTCTGGCAGCAGTGAAGTGGGTTGCGGGGAGGTCGAGATCTTGCCCCAAGTCATCCCAGACACTAATGCTGAAGCCTCAGGATGGCAGCCCTGGTGAATGGGGCAGATCAGCAGCCCCTGCTGACTGAATCCTCCCGTTCTCTCTAGGTGGTGGCTCGGGTGACACAGACACTAGGCCACTGGCAACTGGGTGAGGCCCTCTGGGACAGGAGAGGCTCACACAGGTCACTTAGGGGACTCGTCTGCTCTTCCCAAGAGCAAAAGCACCGTGCCCTAAGAACATAAGTCCGTGATGAGGTAACGCTTGTCATTAATTAGCCTTGCTAAAGAGCTGTGTTGGAGCTGCTCCAGGGACAAGCTGGTTCCCTCCTGCTCATGGAGGTGAATTCATCTCCCTTCCCAGTAGCACCTGCTCTCGCTCTCATTCCCCACCAGGCTCCTTGCTGCCAGGCCAGCGAATGGCGATAGGATGGGAATGAGGCCTGGGCCGCGCCCCTATCTCCTGAGTCTAATGCAGCTGCTTACCTTGTCCCCCATCAGCTCTTGGGCTTCCCCCAGAAGGGAGTAGGCCAGGACCAGCCCAGCCTGGCTGACATGCAGCAGGGGGTTGTGGATGGCCAGCACTGCCGTCCGGAGGAAGAGTCTTCTCTGCCCTTCTGAGAAGAACTTTCTGAAGACCTAAAACCAACAGGATGTGAGGCATTAGCAGATTGCCCAGAGCCAGGCTCCAACTCCTGGGGCTAGAACGGCAACACCATCTAGTGGCCCCTGGAGGCAGCCACTGCAGGGGACCCAGCCACCCCCACTCCCTAAGCTGTCTCATGCCCTGGCAGAGTGTCCTTACCTACCCCATCCTGGCTGTGTTCCTGTAGCCCAGGAGCCTGCTGTCCTGGTGCCAGTCCCAGCACCACAGGTCTTCGGCCTCATGGATACTCAGCCCTGGGAAAGAGAGACACACACACATTTGTCGTTCTGGTAGCAGTGCTTGTGTCCTTCCAATCCCATTGGTGGCTGCACAGTGGGCAGAGTCCTCGCTGCATGCCTGGCCCAACAGAATTGCAGGGGAGGGGTGTAGAACAGAGAAAGAGACAGACAGAGACTCATCCTCCAGCCGGGGTCAGTCTGAGAGAAATTGGCTGGGGTCCCAGTCTCACTCTTCTATCGGGTGCCATTTCCCAGCTGGGTTCCTTACCCCTCTGGTACAGCAGCAGCTGGTAGAGCCGGTAAACCCCCTCCCTGGCCTGCTGGCTGATGTCCTGGGCTGGGTCACTGATCAACAGAGCCAGCTGTGCCACGTGGTGACCCATCCTGGGGAATTCTGCTGAGTTCTAATGGAAGGGAGAGGGAGAGGGAACTCCATCAGCATTTTCCTGCCAGCTCCCAGTCCCCCGTGGGCCAGGACTCTCTTTTTCCCCTCATCTGCTCTGCAGGAGATGCTAGAGGATAGAAGCTAGAGCTAGACCCTTAATTTCCTCTGCCCCCAAGGGAGCCTGGAGATCAGGGATATGGGCAGGGTCCTCCATGAGGACTTGCTTCCCCAGCTGCTCCAGGATGACAGGAAGGCACGAACCTGGAGCATGGTCCCCTTAAAAGCCCAGTCACCACTTAACCAAGAGAAGAAAAACTTGACTCAAGCCAAGCTCATTCTCTGCTCTGCCTCTCAAGTCCTTGGTTGGGTGAAGGGACTGAGTGTGAGCACAATCCCCCCAGGAATCTCAGGGCCCGTCGGAGAGAAGGGCTGATTCTCTGGGGTCCTTCTGTTTCCCTAGGAAGGAGCCTGTGACTCTTCTCTGAGTACCATCTTCTGGATCTCACAGGAGGGATTCAGACTCTCACGCCCCAAGCCAGCCAGGGGCCCTGTGGTTAGTGCTCAACAGAACCAGGCAGAGCTCTGGCTTGAAGTCCCAGCTCCTTCCTCTGTCCTTCACTAGGAAGGGCCTGACACTGCATTGCACTGACTGCCCTGACCGAGGACGGGCCACTGGGGACCCAGCTAGGAGGACAGACTGGAAAATGGATCTAAGACTTAAGGTAAAATTGCCCCCACCTCTCTCATCGGGCTCACCTCCAAGATGTAGTGGAGCCTGTCGGTGTCTTGGGACTCTGCCAGCAGGTTCAATGTGAGCCATGGGTCAGAGTTAGGGAAAGTGGGGCTACACTGTCACAGGATGGGAAGAGGGGTCTCTGGGAAGCACTGGTGAGACCCCCCAAAACACATATCCCAACCTCTCTCATTCACATCCCTCTGCAGGCAATTAGCAAGGATTCGTGGCAGGATGACAGCTGTCTCTTCAATCCACGACTTTAGCAAGATCTACCTGGACTTGGGTGGTGTCCTTCTGGGTGCCTAGGGTGAAGACGGCATGCAGGGCAGCTCGAAGGAGGTGGGTCTCTAGCTCTGGCTCAAGGGCAGGTGTCATGGTGCTGGAAAGAGAGAGGAGCCGGTATTAGACTGTGCAGTGTGGGGGTGGGACTGGCACCAACACGGCCATGAAACAGCAGGGAAACTGAGGCACCGAGCCAGGGAATGACAAAGCCAAGGTTTCCCAGACAGACAGTGGCAGGGCAGGAATAGCGCCTGTTCCCTGGACCCTGCTGCCCCTCCTGTATCTGATCCTGGGAGTGAGCCTCTCCCCAAAGCCATTGCAATGTTACTGGCGTGAAAACAACAGCCCAGCCAGGACACAGTGAAACTTCCCACCACCTCTGCCACAGGAGCAACCCTCGGCTGCCCCTCCAGCACCAGGCATCCCCCATCCATTGGCCCGGGGAGACCCCTGCCCCTCCCATGACTCTGTGCTCCCTCCAGCAGCTGGGCGCCATGTCTCACTCACCACAATCCTCTCCACCACAGCCGCCTTGCAGCAGTGCGGCTCCAATGTGTCCTGCCCTCCCTGCTCTGCAGCGAGACACGCGGGCTGGATGGCGTGCAGGAACATGAGCTGGTGAGCCTCATCCTGCACCCACCAGGAGTGGGGTTAGGGGATAGAGAGAGTGTCAGTTAGCCAGGGACCTCCCTGCCCCACCCACAGCCGCTGCAGGACTCAGGCCTGAATGGGGGATAGTGGGGACCCACCCACTGTCCAAATCACCCACAACTCCTACACAAGCAGGGTCAGGAACTGGGACAGTGCCTGTGGGGGTGGAGACCCCGGCTGGTGGGTGAAAAATACCCCCATCTTGGGGGTCCCAGATCATGGTGGAGAAAGGTCCCCATTAGGGCTGGTGGATCATCAGAGACAAGACCCTCTGCAGGGGGTCAGGGTGCTGGGAAGGGGCAGGACAATCTCGGTTCCAGCACAGCTGGGGAACCTTTGTACCTTTTCTCGGCCCTGGAGCTGCTCTCGGATGTTTTTGAGAGCAGCATCCTCTGTGGCCAGGTCTACCTATTCCTCCCCCGCATCCTCTGAGTCCCTGGGGGTCCCTGCACCAGGGAGGGAAGGGGACAGGGTGACGCCTGCTGCCACTCAGGGGAAAGATAGGGGCATGGTGGGGCAATGTGCCCCCTTTCCACCTCCGGGACCCAGGGCAGATTGGGCCCCACACTCCCCCCTCTCAGTGATGCCTTCAGCCCCCAACTCCTTCAAGAGTCAGTAGGAAAGAGACCCCCACACACTATCCTGGACTCCCTAGGAGGTGCCTTCCCCACCCAACTGGAGCATCAACGACCAAAGTGGCAGCATCTAGTGTAAGTGGGGTCCAAGCACTATTTCAACCCCACATTTTTGGATGGACCTCCCACAAAGAGAGATGAAGATCACCCCCAGCAACACACACACACACGCACGCACACACACCCCTCCTGGTGGTGGGAGGGGAACAGGAGAAAGGACAAAAGAAGTAAGAGATGAAGAGAAAGAAAGAAGGGATGGAGGAAAAGGTAAAACAAAAAGGACAAACCCTAATGTCCCCAGTGATTCTACGGGACAAAATCCCAGGTGGGGAATAAAATTCTGCCACCTTAAACTAGTGTTTTCCATGCCTAGAATTCAGCTGGCACCAGATGGATCAGACTGAACAGGTTCCAAACCTCTCGGAAGCTCTTACCTTCTAAACAGGGATGTCTGTTTTCTAGCAAAATCAGTAAAGGGAAAAGAGAAAACTCGAAAGAGGCTCCTCCTCGCACTCACGTACGTGAACCCTAATACTCTCTCAGTCCTCAAAGAGAGACCTCGAGAAGGAGACTTGCTGAAGGAAACCCACAGGGGTCTCCGGGGTTTCCCTGGCCCTGCGCCCCGTCCTGCCTGGCTGATGTCAGCATCTCTCTGTGAGGTCACCACCACCCTACGATCATTGACCAATAGGCTGAGGTCCTGCAAAAGGCCTTTGTGATGTCACTGCCACACACACCCCTCCCCTGAAGTGCTAATGTCCTGCTGCTGGCCTGACACTTTGAAGGTTTGAGTTACTCTCTGTGGATCACCCCACTCAATGAGTGTTCATTCTAGGAAGCAAGCCGGCTAGACAGGAAAACAGCAGAGGCTGCTCCCAATGCTACACTCAGTTTTTCCAAAACTAGTAGACTTTATGGCCAGAAGAGACCTCTAGAGCATCTAATCTAACCCCCTGCATGATCACGGGCTTCCTGTATAGTACAATAGTTACTTTTTGGGCACACACATTCCAGAAGGGCATCAAGTCTTCATTCCATGACATCAAGAGATGGAGAATCCACCACTTTCCCTTTTAGTGAGTGTCAGGGGGCTCCATTTCCCCTTCCACTAGCTCCCCATTTACAGTGAGCCAGAGCAGTACCTGCAGCAGGGAGCGGGAGTTGCTGATGGCCTCAGAGGCACAGTCCCTGCAGTGCCTCAGGCACCTGGCGCAAGTGCTGGATGATGCGGAGCTGGTGCATCACTTTGGCCGTGATGTCCTCCTGCTGCAAGGGAACGAGAACCTGTCAGAGACTCAAACGCCCCAAGAATTCAGGTGGAATTAAGAGCACCTGTAACCAGCAGCATGCATTTCCACACAGCATGCCCACCTCAGAGGGATGGATTCACCTCCTGACCCCCAGAATGGAGTCTTTTTGTCCTTTCTAGTAACCTCCAGGTTCAACCCTGCTCCTTGTAGGGTGAGCTCCTGCCACCTCCCCCTCAGTGCCCTTGACAGCTGTTCCACCTCCAAAACACAGATCGAGTTACCAGAACCATCTCCTGCACCCCCACCCAGGTTGGGCAGGGAGGGGGCTCTAGCAGGGTGGGGAGGAGGGATTCTGGCAGCAGTGAAGTGGGTTGCAGGGAGGTCGAGATCTTGCCCCAAGTCATCCCAGACACTAATGCTGAAGCTACAGGATGGCAGCCCTGGTGAATGGGGCAGATCAGCAGCCCCTGCTCACTGAATCCTTCCGTTCTCTCTAGGTGGTGGCTTGGTTGACACACACATTAGGTCACCGGGAGCTCGGTGAGGCCCTGTTGGACAGGAGAGCTAAAGAGCTGTGTTGGAGCTGCTCCGGGGACAAGCTGGTTCCCTCCTGCTCATGGAGGTGAATTCATCTCCCTTCCCAGTAGCACCTGCTCTCGCTCTCATTCCCCACCAGGCTCCTTGCTGCCAGGCCAGCGAATGGCGATAGGATGGGAATGAGGCCTGGGCTCTGCCCCAATCTCCTGAGTCTAATGCAGCTGCTTACCTTGTCCCCCATCAGCTGCTGAGCTTCCCCCAAGAGGGAGTAGGCCAGGACCAGCCCAACCTGGCTGACACGCAGCAGGGGGTCGTGGATGGCCAGCACTGCCGTCCGGAGGAAGAATCTTCTCTGTCCCTCCTAGAAGAACTTTCCGAAGACCTAAAACCAACAGGATGTGAGGCATTAGCAGATTGCCCAGAGGCAGGCTCCAACTCCTGGGGCTAGAACAGCGTCTCCATCTAGTGGCCCCAGGATGGAGGCAGCCACTGAGGGGCGGGAGGCTGAGGGTTCTCACCAGAGAGCCCAAAGGTTGGCCCAGGTCACCGGTGGGGATCACTGTCAGAGGACTTTCAGCCCCACTTTGTTGGGTGGAGCTCCCACAATGGGAGCTGCAGAGCACACACACCCCGCGACACACACACACAGACTCTACACCTCCTGGTGGTGGGAGGGGAACAGGGGAAAGGAGAAAAGAAGTAAGAGATGAAGAGAAAGGAGGGAGAGATCTAGGAAAAGGTAAAACAAAAAGGAGAAACCCTAATGTCCCCAGTGATTCTAAGGGAAAAAATCCCAGGTGAGGAATAAAATTCTGCCACCTTAAACTAGTGTTTTCCATGCCTAGAATTCAGCTGGCACCAGGTGGATCAGACTGAACAGGTTCCAAACCACTCGGAGGCTCTTACCTTCTAAACAGGGATGTCTGTTTTCTAGTAAAATCAGTAAAAGGAAAGGAGAAAACTCGAAAGAGGTTCCTCCTCGCGCTCACATATGTGAACCCTAATACTCTCTCAGTCCTTAAAGAGAGACCTCGAGAAGGAGACTTGCTGAAGCAAAGCTACAGGGGTCTCCAAGGTGTCCCTGGCCCTGCACCCCTGTCCTGCCTGGCTGATGTCAGCATCTCTCTGTGAGGTCTCCACCTCCCCACCACCTTTGACCGATAGGCTGAGGTCCTGCAAAAGGCCTTTGTGATGTCACTGCCACACACACACCCCTCCCCTGCAGTGCTAATGTCCTGCCGCTGACCAGACACGTTGGAGGTTTGAGCTACTCCCTGTGGATCACCCCACTCAATGAGTGTTCATACTAGGAAGCAAGCTGGCTAGACAGTAAAACATCAGAGGCTGCTCCCAATGCTACTCTCAGTTTTTCCGAAATTAGTAGACTTTATGGACAGAAGAGACCTTTAGAGCATCTAATCTTAGCCCCTGCATATCACAGGCCTCCTGCATACCACAATAGCTACTTTTGGGCAAACACATTCCAGAAAGGCGTCTAGTCTTCATTAAATGACATCAAGAGATGGAGAATCCACCACTTTCCTCGGTAGCTTGTTCCTGTGGTGAATCATCCTTGCTGTTGAATAGTTGTGCCTTATTTGTAATAGGAATTTGTCTCTTTTCACCTTCCAGCCATTGGGTCTTGTTATGACTTTCTGTGCTAGATTAAAGCGCCCTTTAATACCCAATATTTTCTCTCCATTAAGGCACTTCAACATTTCAATGAAGTCAACTTTCAATCTTCCTTTGATAAGCTAAACAGGTTGAGATCTTTCAATAGCGCTCTAGAAGGCATTTTTCTCCAGCCCTCAGAACATTTGGTGGCTCTTTGCTGCCCCAGCTCCAATTTCTCAACATCTTTTCCAAACGAGGACACCAAAACCGGATGCCGTATTCCAGTATCAGCCTCCCTGATGCTGTATCACCTCCCTATAGTACTCACGGCTCTGCTCATACGTCTAATGATGGCTCTAGCCCTGTTCACCACAGCATCACACTGGGAGCTCATGTTGAGTGGCTTCTCCACTATGGCTTCTAAATCCTTTTCAGAGTCGCTGCTTTCCTGGATACACTTCCCCATTCTGTAGGTGTGCCCGGCATGCCTTCTTGCTTGGTATAGGACCTTGCATTTGGCTCTGGTCAAACTTGTTTTCTTTGAATGGGTCCAATTGCTGAATGACCCAGATTGATCTGTATCACTGCCCTCTCCTCATCAGTAATTACCACTCTGCCAGTATTTTTTCACCCACCAGTCTTAGCAGCAGTGATTGTATGTTTTCTCCCAATTCATTGATAAAAATTATGTTAAAAAATTAGTCCTTGAGAGCTTCTTCAGACCGTTAGTACCCAGGACCTGCTCCCCACAGCACAGTGAGAAAAGGCTGTCCAGCCCTGCTGGTACATAGGGGATAAGCACAGAACAAACACACCTTTAGGAGCTGTCTTGTCCATAGGCTCTGATCAACATGTGGGGGTCAGCAGCTTACAAATGCACTACAGACCTGTAGTGTA
This sequence comes from Emys orbicularis, assembly GCF_028017835.1. Taxonomy (NCBI): domain Eukaryota; kingdom Metazoa; phylum Chordata; order Testudines; family Emydidae; genus Emys; species Emys orbicularis. The sequence goes on from NC_088685.1 coordinate 197,692,145, forward strand.
GCCAGGTCCCAACTGTGTCTCAGTTTCCCACCCTGTAAAATGGGGACAACAAACAAAACCTTGATTAGCTCTGGTTGATAGTTGGGGAAACCGAGGCACCCAGCGGTGAAGAGACTCGCTCATGGTCCCAAAGCCAGGAATAGAAAATGGCAGGTCTTGTGATAGCCAGTCCTGGGACCTAGTCCCAGTTATCCTGGCCTCGCTGCCCTAACTTTAATCACAGCCTCCATGTCTTTTCCTCCATGCCCCTTAATCCCACGTCACTGCAGAAGAAAGATTTTCTGTTAGCCAGCTGCCTCTAATGCATGTGGACGTCGTTCCAAAAGACATGCTCTGGCTCAGTCCCATGCTATGGTTGGCTGAAGGAACCACTTGGTGACATTCTAGGGCCTGAGTTATACAGGAGGTGCGACTAGATGCACATAATGGTCCTTTCTGACCTTAACGTCTATCAATCTCCACATTTTCTGCTGCTAGGAAGATAACTCTGCATCTATTTTCTCTCATTCACTTTCAGTTGGAATAATTTAAATCCAGGCCAAAGGATTTCCTCTTCCATTGTGTCTTCAGCACCTTTGGGAGCAAACAGTTACTGTTAGCCCACAGGTTTCCAGTTTCAACCTGTCCCTGGGTGAGATGGCCAGGAAAGGGGTTGGTGCTCAACTGCACCTAGCCCAGGTTATGCAGCTCCCTAGGGTGAAGGGAATAAGTGTGGGGGTCACGTGACAAGAATCAGCATGTGACTAGGACCCAGGCCTGCTGAGAGATATAAGGGCAGCCTGTGCTCAGCCAGGAGAGAGACCCCAAGGGGAGCAGGTATGGGGGGGGGGGGCTTGGATAGTCCTTTAAAGGTCAGGGACAAGCCGGGAAGGGGTCAGGCTGAGCATTTAAGGCCCTAGGAGGAAAATACAGGGCAGTTTAGGTGATGGGGCAGATAGTCCAGTTGGTTTAGGCTCCCTGGGCCAGACACCCACAGGTGAAGGTGATTGTCGGGTCTTCTGTCCTTATTCCCCAGGGTAGATTTGATAGGGCAGAAGACTGATGCCGTAAGGGAGAAGTGAGTTAACCCCAAGGTCACCCAGTGAGTTTATATCACGAATGCATACTCGGAAGGATCCAATAGAAACATGGATTTTCCAGTCTCTTCTTTCTAGGAGTCCCCAGCGCTAAGGTAAAACCCCTGCTGCCCCTCCCCATTCTGCTCACCTCCAAGATGTGCTGGAGTTTGTCTGTGCTGGGGGCTGCTGTCAGCAGGATCTAGAACTCGTCATCCATGTTCTCTGGGCAGGCCTTGCTCAGAGCCTGTCAGCGGAGGGAGACCATGGGTCAGGGTTATGGAACCTGGGGCTACACCTGCAAGGATGACAGCTGGCTCTGCAGTCCTTGCCCAGAGCAGCTCTCTGCAGAGGGCCTGGTGCACAGCAGGGTAGGGAACAGCCAAGCTGCTAGGGATGGGAGCTGGGCCTCTGGGCAGAGTCCAGGAACCAAAGCACAGCCTGCAGAAAGAAAGGACTGCCCACGGAGGGACAACGTAATGTCCCATGGAGGGAAGAGGCTCTCCCTGCCATTTTTTAACCTCATGGGCTGTTCTCATGCTCTTCCAACCCCACCTCTCAGTAGCTCCAGCTGTCCGAGGGAGCAGGGACCAGAGGCCATCCTGCTGCTGGGATGGAGGTGGAGGTTGATGTTCTACCTGCATATGGGTATTGTCCTTTCTCATGCCCACGGTGAATCCACCATGCAAGGGAAGCTCTCAGGACATGCGATTCCAGCTCCAGAGCCAGGGGCAGCTTCAGCTTGCTGGAAGGAGACCGTGTATGAGACCTTGCAGTTGGGGGATGAGACAGGCACTAGCATAGATATGGAAGTTTGGGGAAATGGGGAAGAGGCCGGTGTTGGACCAGGAGGGCAGGGATTTGGGAAGCAAGATCTGAGGATCAAACACTGTCTAATTGTTGGTTAGGATTATCCCCACTTCAGAGAGGAGGAAAGTGAGGCTCCACATGGAAGCAGGATCTGGCCTATTGGGCTGAGTGTCTGAATAATTGCTAGAGCAAAAATATAAAAGCCATTAAGTGTCAGAAGAACATTCATCAGGGAATCAGAGAGTTCAAGGCTGGCCAGAAAATCTGTAGTATATGGCATAAACCAGTAGGCGCTCTGCCACCTCACTGGTTTTGGAGACAAGGGTACGTCTCTTGGAGAGAGGGGTTAGAGGATCTTTCTCTGAGACACACAACTGTCAATAGTTGGGAACCGAAACCCCATCTGTAATTTTGCTCACTAGCTCTGCCACAAACTCCACCTTCTAACCATTCTGAGCCAGGACCAGGAACACCATTCCACTGTCATAGTTACATGTACCTGCACACCTGCAGACATAGCAGCTGGCACATGCACTGGTGCTGTGACATGACCTGGATGAACCACCCTGCTGGCCCCCATATCCTGCATTCTCTCTCTGAGCAATCAGTCCTGCCCCTGCTCTTCCTCTCTTCCTGGACCGTGTCCCTTTCCTCCTTGGAACTTTTGAAAGCAACGTGCTCCTTGTTCCTCCTTGCCCCTATCTCCAAAAGCTCCTGCATGGTCCTCCTCCTTCTGGCCCACTGCTGGCCACTTGCAGCACCCGCAGTCCAAGGCAGCAGGCTTGACCCCGCAGGTGTGGAAGTGTCTTCCAATGGAATGAAACAGAGGGTATGTTCATTGTATTGCCATGGTGGGAGGGAGAAAGAATCCCCCACTTTGGTTTCTGTCTGTCCACAAGGCCATGATTTCCAACATTGTGGAATGCTTCGATATCACTCATAAAGTCTCATGTACACTCCATCTCACTTCTGCCCTTGGAGGATTCACACATGCACATCCTATGCAGGTGTGTGAGTAACACTGATTTTACTTTAAATCAATACCAAAGAAATTAAGAGGCTGGATCTCGCTGATGCAGGGTAGGCTGAAGTCGTGTTTTGGGGACATTTACCAATACTGACTCGGACTTTGTTTCATGCTCCATGAAAAACTTCCAAACATCACCTTCCAGGAACAGAAGGAAAACAGGACCCAAAGTAACATACTTTTGATTAGAATGCAGTGTTCTGCAGGCAGCAGAGTGGAATCTCATCAACCCTCCTCCTGAATCCAGCAACAGAAAAGCCCGGACAACACAGGGCAAAAGAATGCCCTGCTGCACGAAGCATCATCTAAAGTCGCCATCTGCAGCATTAGATCGGCATACCCAAGATAACAAAAAGCTCTCCTTGGAAAAATACGCCCTCAGGCCCTGCTAGGCCTGTTAGCTAATAAGAGTATGGAAAGCTATATCTTCAAGGTTTTTTCCCCTCTCTTTGGACTTGTGATTGGGAATACAAACCCCACACTGGGGAACAAGGGGTTAAGGAGCTGCTCTGGCCTCAGCCAGCCCAGCTCCATCACACCTGCAGGGGGTGCACAGACTGGACGAGGACTTGTGGGCAGACCAGGCAAGAGGAAGGACCTCTACGTTGCAGGCCCTGAAGGAAGGCAGGATCATTCCCTCAGCAACTGCCTGAAGGTCCCTCTCCCTGAGGGAAGGGAGGACCTGTTCCTGTTGCACCAGGGTGTGGTGTTCTGTCCCATCTAATGGCACTGAGACCACTTAGAGAGAGAGTTAAATGAGTCTGCTCTATAACCTTAACTAATAGCTAGATGGCTTTTAGCATATGCTATAGAGGCTCATGCACTAAGCTCTAGAGGTCCCAAGTTTGATCTTGCCCGCTGATGACTGGGGTCTGTCAGTGTTACAAGTGGGGGGTTGTGACGTTACTGACATGAACTGTTACCGTATAGATCATTGTTGCAACCAAGGTCCTATAGTTGCACCAAATCTTGTACAAGGGAGGTCAAACGAGGTGTCTATGAAAAGGTTGTAATTTGCTGGTTATGATTATGCTGTCTGTATGTGTGTATCATTTTGTATTTGAAGTTAAGAGTATTGGTTATGTATTTGTATCTCACTGTGTTTGATTCTAAGTAGCATTAGTGAAGCATTTGGTCAGCTTCTTGAGAAAGGAATTTTCAGATTAAGTGCCCAATCAAGAAACACTTAACTGACAATGGACCTTGGGAGACTCCAATCCACATATGAGAAGCCTTCCTGGGAACGTTCAAGGTAGCATGTGAGCAATGGTTGTTCTACCTGTAAAGAACTGAGTCCTGCATGGACACGTGACTTGCCCATGTGACTCCAAAATCCACCTCGCTGCTGTGATTTTCCACAGTAAGAACAAAGGGGTCCTTCCACATGGCACAGGATAGAAAAGGCCCGGAAAACACCTCCATTTTATCTTCAGTCCTGCTTCTTACCTCTGGAGGAACTTTGCTACAAACTGAAGCTCTGAACAATGGACTGAATGATCCATCCAAATCTGTGGATGTACTCCAGAGACGTGATTTGTGCCTGCAGTTTATTCCATCATTGCTACAAGCCTGAAACAAGAACTTTGCCATTGCTGTATGTAACTGTTCCTTTAACAATGTTAACTCTCATCTATATTTCTTTCTTTTTATGAATAAACCTTTACATTTTAGATTCGAAAGGATTGGCAACAGCGTGATTTGTGGGTAAGATCTGACTCGTCTATTGACCTGGGTCTGGGGCTTGGTCCTTTGGGATCGGGAGAACCTTTTTCTTTTACTGGAGTATTAGAATCATAGAATCATAGAATATCAGGGTTGGGAGAGACCTCACCAAGTCATCTAGTCCAACCCTCTGCTCAAAGCAGGACCAATCCCCAACTAAATCATCCCAGCCACGGCTTTGCCAAGCCTGACCTTACAAATCTCTAAGGAAGGAGATTCCACCACCTCCCTAGGTAACCCATTCCAGTGCTTCACCACCCTCCCAGTGAAAAAGTTTTTCCTAATATCCAACCTAAACCTCCCCACTGCAACTTGAGACCATTACTCCTTGTTCTGTCATCTGCTCCCACTGAGAACAGTCTAGAGCCATCCTCTTTGGAACCCCCTTTCAGGTAGTTGAAAGCAGCTATCAAATCCCCCCTCATTCTTCTCTTCTTCAGACTAAACAATCCTAGTTCCCTCAGCCTCTCCTCATAAGTCATGTGCTCCAGCCCCCTAATCATTTTTGTTGCCCTCCGCTGGACTCTCTCCAGTTTTTCCACATCCTTCTTGTAGTGTGAGGCCCAAAACTGGACACAGTACTCCAGATGAGGCCTCACCAATGTCGAATAGAGGGGAATGATCACGTCCCTCGATCTGCTGGCAATGCCCCTACTTATACAGCCCAAAATGCCGTTAGCCTTCTTGGCAACAAGGGCACACTGTTGACTCATATCCAGCTTCTCGTCCATTGTAACCCCTAGGTCCTTTTCTGCATTGGTATTGGTTTTCATAACCATTCATCCTCATAAGGAGTGGTGCTGGTGGTGATACAAGGGAACTGGGGTATCTGAGGGAATTGCTTGTATGACTTCTCGTTAGCCAGTGGGGTAAAAACAAAGTCCTTTCTGTTTGGCTGGTTTGGCGTGCCTTAATAGTAAAGGACACCCAGCCTTGGGCTGTGACTGTCCTGCTCCAAGCAATTTGGCCTGAATTGATACTCTCAGTAGTGTCCCACCAGAGGCCGCATCGTTACAGGGGTCATCTGGGATTTCAACTGGGAAGTCTCTGAAGCTCAGGACGCGCTTCCTCAGCTAGGGGAAGTATGTAACCCACACACCTTCTGGGTGTGGTGGTGTGTCCCATCTAGTGGCACCGAGACCACTTAGAGAGAAAGATAAAATGAGTCTGCTCTACAGTCTTAGCTAACAGCCAGTTGGCTTTTAGCTCATGCTGTAGAGGCTCATGCACTAAGCTCCAGAGGTCCCAACAACCAGGGTCTGTCAGCATTACAGAGGCAGCTGCCACCCCAAGAGGAAGAGAGCTGCCATGCCACGCCCAGCTGTGAAGAGGTGCCAAGCAGTGAGCTGACACCCTTCAGAGCCTCCTGTGATAAACTCTGAACTTTGGACAATAACTGGCTGGTAGGAAGTGTCACACCCTTGTGTTGCCCTCAGAGTGGCCTGGGTGAGACCTTGTGGGAGGCCCTGGGCTCCCCCACCATCTGCCGCGCCCTTCCCCTCCGCATGTCGAAGGGCTGAAACCCTGACCACTAGGCAACATCCCCACGAGCGAATGCCATCACGAGGCATCCGTCTTTGAAAGTTTGCAGAGGATGCAGGGGCAGAAAGGGGAGAGAGGATGAGGGTGGCTGTTGGCGGGGCGGGGGGGAGACATTGAGAGAGAGAGGGAGGGTGGGAGCCGTATGGGAATCTCTTGTTTACCGCCATCAACCCAATGATCAGACCATTGATGCCTAAAATGTTCCCTGACATGTTGTAATTGATTGGATCTAGATTTAAAAACGGTTACCACATTTACAGACAGAGAAATGTCAGCGAGTTGAGTGGAAGGCCATTGCAAGTTCAGCTAATTATGTAACGGGGGTTATGCCCCATCTAACAAGCTCCTTAAACAATAGCTCCCAATTTTCATTCACATTGTTCTGTTTAATTCTTTTGCTCCAAAACACTTTCACTAATCATTTTGGTCAGCTTTGGAAAGTTAACCCTTTCAGTGCACCAAATATACATATTGCTGGTTGGGTCTGCCCTCTGTTGGTCATAAGAACAGCCATACTGGATCAGACCAATGGTCCATCCAGCCCAGAATCCTATCCTCCCACAGTGGCCAATGCCAGGTGCCCCAGAGGGAATCGACAGAACAGGTAATCATCAAGCAATCCATCCCCTGTCGCCCATTCCCAGCTTCTGGCAAACAGAGGCTAGGGACACTTCAAGAGCATGGTTTTGTATCCCTGCCCATCCTGGCTAATAGCCAATGATGGACCTATCCTCCATGAACTTATTTAGTTCTTTGTTGAACTCTGTTATAGTCTTGGCCTTCACATCCTCCTCTAGCAAAGAGTTTCCCCAGGTTGACTGTGTGTTCTGTGATGAAATACTCCCTTTTTTTGTTTTAAACCTGCTGCCTATTCATTTCATTTAGTGACCCCTAGTTCTTGTGTTATGAGATGGAGTAAATAACACTTCCTTATTTACTTTCTCCATACCAGTCACCATTTTATAGACCTCTATCATATCCCCCCTTAGTCACCTCTTTTCCAAGCTGAAAACTCCACCCAGTCTTATTAATTTCATCTCATACGGAAGCTGTTCCATATCCCTAATAATTTTGGTTGCCCTTTTCTGTACCTTTTCCAATTCCAGGATATCTTTTTCAGACCAGCTCCAGTATTCAAGATGTGGGCATACCATGGATTTATTGAGAGGCAATATTACATTTCTGTCTTCTTACCTATCCTGTAAGGTGATTTTGGTACATGGTCATATTCTGTTATGAATGTTGCTGCAATTCAAAATGGAGTTTAGAAATTCAAGATGGCGCATATGATAGGAAGGGTTTGAACGCCGTTATGGTACCCTTTCTTCATGGTATTTTCCCGCCAAAACTCTGTTTTCCTCACGGAACCTGAGGGACAGAGAACTGGCAGGAACCGGTTGGGAGCGGTGCCTGTCAGAGTGTGCCTCAGGAATGCGCGCCTCAGAGAGCGTATAAGGGACTGTTAGTGGTGATGCAGGTGCTGTCCACCATCAAGGCAGCCATGTCCAGGTTCTTTGTGCGGCATTAGATCAAGACTTCGCTTACTAACATCTGTCAAGGACTCTGATACTTACCTGACTCCTGTAATCCACCAAAGGGTCCAGTGAAGGCTGTGCTATCCGCTCAGATCTGTTGATCTCCTGCTTGGGCAGTAGAGAGCCAGATCCTCCGATGTTCCAGAGATCCTGAGACCGACCATCCGTTGCCGGTGTCCTCCACCTGCAGCTAGAAGAGAGACAGTAATTATTTTTCGGACATTTCTTAGTTTAGCCAAGGGACAGTTTAAGGGCCTGGGCTTTATGCCCCCTTGCTGGAATCTATTCATGGGTATTTGTAGTGTTCCCCATAGTGACTTTCCCCCCAGTTGTATCTATCCCTTAATAAATCTGCTTTCTGTTTAAGGTTATATTCTTTCTATCCTTTATTTCAATGCAACATGGGCGGGAGGCACACAGATTTCTAATTCTCCCAGCTGATAGATGCTGGTAGGAGTTGAACCTGTTGTATATGTCACCTCCTTATTATTCCACACAGAGATTTTGGGGTAACAATCCCTTTCCCTTTCCTAATGATTTCCCAACATTTTGTTTGCTTTTTTGACTGCCGATGCACATTGAGTGGATGTTTTCAGAGAACTATCCACAATGACTCCAAGATCTCCTTCTTAAGTTGTAAGAGCTAATTTAGACCCCATCATTTTAGATGTAGAGTTGGGATCATGTTTCTCAACGTGCATTACTTTGCATTTAACAACATTGAATTTCATCTGCCATTTTGTTGCCCAGTCACCTAGTTTGGTGAGATCCCTTTGCCACACTTTGCAGTCTCTTTTGGCATTAACTAACTTGAGTTGGTTTACTTGTGGCACCTTAGAGATTAACACATTTATTTGGGCATAAGCTTTCATGGGCTGAAACCCACTTCATCGGATGTGGGTTTTAGCCCATGAAAGCTTATGCCCAAATAAATTCGTTAGTCTCTAAGGTGCCACAAGGACTCCACATTTTTTTTGCTGATACAGCTTAACATGGCTACCACTCTGTAACTTGAGTTGGTTTGTATCATCTGCAAATGTTGCCACCTCACTGTTTACCCCTTTTTCCAGATCACATAGGAGTATGATGAACAGTACTGGTCCCAGTACAGACCCCTGGGGGACACCACTATTTACCTCTCTCCATTCTGAAAACTGACCATTTAGTCAGACCCTTTCTTTCTTGCCTTTTAACCAGTTACCTATCCCAGAGAGGACCTTCCATCTTATCCCATTTTGCTTCAGAGCTTTTGGTGAGGGACCTTGGCAAAGGCTTTCTGAAAATCTAAGTACACTATATGCTCTGGATCACCTTTATCCACATGCTTGTTGACTCCCTGAAAGAATTCTAGTAGATTCGTGAGGTATGATTTCCCTTTACAAAAACCATGTTCACTCTTCCCCAACAAATAGTGTTTATCTATGTGTCTAATAATTCTCCTCTTTACTATCATTTCACCCAATTTGCCTGGTACTGAAGTTAGCCTTAGTGGCATGTAATTGCTGGGAGCATCTCTGGAGCCTTTTAAAAACATTGGTGTCATATTAGCTATACTCCAGACATCTGGTATGGAAGCTGATTTAAAGGATAGCTTACATACCACAGTTAGTTAGTAGTACTGCAATTTCACATTTGAGTTTCTTCAGAACTCTTGGGTGAATACCATCTGGTTCTGGTGACTTATTGCTGTTTAATTTATCAATTTGTTCCAAAACCTCCTTACTGGTCCTTACTGAATACTGTCAAGTCATGATCAGTGCCCCAGAGCAACCACGAACATCCAGTCCAGTGATCAGTTCATCTTTATCCACCACAAGGAGGCCCACAATAGAGTCACCCTTAGTTGGGTACTTTGCATTAGAAAAGTATTTATAATTTTTCAAAATCTCCAAGGATGATTTACTCCTGGCTACGGGAGACCTCCCCGTCTGTCTCCCAGTAGGAAGTCCCCCATGCTAACCTAATTTCTTCCCACAAGTCACAGACAGGTGCAAAAGGAGAAACGTTTCCTGCTCTCTGGTTTGGATTCAGTGAACTGTGCCAGCCCTCCACCGGTTCACCTGCTGGGCTGTGTGAATTAGCAGATTAATCCCTATCCATTCGAGGTCCTGGGGTTCTCAATAACCAAGAGCATAAAACAGGTAATGATGTGTCTAATGTGGGGATTCTCAAACTTCACTGCACTCCGACTCCCTTCTGACAACAAAAATTACTAAACGACGCCAGGAGGGGAGACTGAAGCCTGAGCCCTCCCGAGCCCCACCGCTCCAGGTGTGGGGGGAAAGCCAAAACCCGAGCCCCATCACCCTGCGTGAGGAGGCGAAAATCAAAGCCCAAGGGCTTCAGCCCCAGACGTGGGGGCCTGCAACCTGAGCCTGACTGTCCAGGGCTGAAGCCCTCAAGCTTTGGATTCAACCTCAGGCAGTGGAGCTTGGGCTTCAGCTTTGGCCCCAGGCCCCAGCAAATCTAAGCTAGCCCTGGTGACCCCATTAAAATGGGGTTGCAACCCACTTTGGGGTCCTGACCCACAGTTTGAGAACCGCTGGTCTAATCTAAAGTGCCACCCTGCCCACCACTTTTATCCTCTCTCCCCTACCTCAATGGGTTGTAACCAGTGACATTAACATTCCAGTCATACACATCGTCCCACCGGGTTTCCCCATTTCCCCACCCCAGGGAGAATTTCCAGCTCCTCTTCCTTATTGCCCAGGTTCCAGTGCCAAGAGCAGTGTTGCTTCCCTTCACGACAGATGTCTTGCAGAGCACATACACTGCACCACAGCATTCCTCTGAGTCCACACTTGGGTTACTGCAGGTTGGGTTATCTATAAGCCAGGGAGAGACTCCATCTTACGTGTTCCTTTCTTCCCTCCATTGGAAGCTGCCGGGGGAGAAAGAGAACGTGTCCCTAGGGCTGAGGCAGAATGGGATTGCTGGCATTGCAGCATGGGATTGCTGGCGTTGCAGCATGCTCTCCAGGAACCCTCAAGCCTTCCCTATCTGCTCTGCAGCATCAGAACAGCAGAGCCTGGATTGGAGCAAGGGAACGGCCTCTTTTCCCACAGAATCCTTCCCTCAGGCCCGGAGGATTTAGAGCAGAAATCCCTGTGGGAGTTAATGTTTCTCTAAAAAGAGTGGTGCAGCTTCTTGACTACACAATGCAAAGTGATCTGTTTGTAGAGATGCATAACGCCCTGTAGGGATTTCTCTGAGAAGATTCCCCTGAGCAGTTGCGGGAGGCAGGACCTTATTCCTTACCTCTCATGATAGGGCTGTGGGAGAGCTTGTAGAGAGCCAGAGGCAGCTTTCTAGAGGGTTCATTCAAAAATTCCCTATGGAACCTAGGGGCTGCGGCCTACAGCAGGAGGGAGCCAGGTGGTTGTTGGAATGACTCTAGGTGGAATGCTATGGGATGGCTTTCTGATCACCGCTTCACTCTGCTTCTTCCCACACCCACCTTTGGGGTAAGTCCATCACCTCCTCCTTAGTGTAGATGGGCTGGAAACCAGATATGGCATTAGGGAGGTTGCCCACGCAGCCCATGCACAGGAGGATCCATTGCAGCTCAAGTCCTCCCGCTTGTCGCAGCCCAGAGGAATGCATGACACTGAGCCTGAACTCTGTGACTGAATTAGTCACCAACAGGTGAGTGTGGCAGGAGAGGACACATAACATAAGCTCTGGGATCTGAAGAGAGGTCTCTGGAGCCTCGGGATGTGCAGGTTTGGAGACATGTGGCTCCTGCCTAGTCCAAAGTAACCTGCCGTGCTCCCTGACAAGAGCCATATTAACAGGCAACACTGCGACTGACCCCCATGCCTCTCTATTTCCTTGGCCACATGTATTGTGTCCTTTTTCTGGTAGCTAGTCCAGAAAAAGAGAAGAAGAGTTCACTACTGCTACCACCTCAGGGATTTGTTGGCTTGAGATCATGTTGATAGAAGCATGCAATAGTGACAGAAACTGGGATGTCAAGCCCCTAGAGTGACCTCTTACCTTTATAGACCTGCCCTTTCATCGTACAAGGCTATTTTAAAGTTGAGTGTGATAGTAAAGAGACCCATTTTCAACCCTTCACAACACAAGACAAAGCCCACAGTATTCATCATTAACTATTTATTTCTACGCTCCTGGCTCCCAAACTGTTTTTCCTCCTTACTGCCACCAGCCACCTTCGCGTTCTCCCTCTTCTCTCCCCAGCTCTGCTCACTTGATTGCAGCAGCTCAGCGGATGCTCCAGCTTTACTCTTTCACTTCAATTCTTCACTTCTGTGGATGGCTGTATTTGCCATTGAGCAGCATGATGGAAATACCTGCATCCTCTGTCTAGGCACGCAGGCCCAGCAGCTAAAGCCAAAGCCCCACTGAGAGCAGTGGGAAATTAGCTTGGTGTGTCAGGAGTGGAGGCTTGGCCCATGGGGACCCCAGGCACTGCAGCTGCTGCCACCTACATGGTGAATCCTCCAACTCATCGCCAAACAGCTCTTCCACATTCTGAAAACTGGCCTCACTGGCTGACTCTCTAGGAGCATAGAAACCCTTTGTTAGAGCAGGAGAGTCTCTTCAATGCAGCTCTCTTTCCACGGCTCCCAGAGGGTCACAGTGAAACACATGCAAGTCTCTAGGAGTCTCTCAAGGAGTTCCCTGCTCAGTCACTTGGCACCCACTAGCAATGGTCTCTGACAGTGGCATTGCAAAGGGGAGCTCAGCAGATGGTCCCTTTCTATGGCTTCCTGAGTGGGAGGGAGGTTAGTCTTGTCATTTAAGGCCTAGCTATCAGAGTCAGGGCTCCTGGGGTTCTCTGGCTTTAGAGGCGGGTGGAGTCTAGTGGTTGGAGCTCGACTGGTATCAGTACCATGCTTCCTTCCTGCCTCTGGCAGTGATGTTGTGTGTGACCTTGCAGCCAGTTGCTTTCCATCCCTGTGCGCCAGCTAACAGAGATAATACTGACCCCCTCAGAGGGGCTGGTAGGGGTCACTACCGTAATGACTCAAATTGGAGTGAGTTGTGCTCTTGGCAGCGAAGGGCCCAGATTCAGTCTCCACGGATGCCTAAGGTATCTATATGTGGCCATGGTTTGACTCACCTACCATTACAGACTGTTTAGCCCAGTCCTGGCCATGCGTGGTGCATCTTCTCCTGGCCCTCTCTGGCACACAGCTCCATCACACACAAGAACATGGCCCACCAAGGACAATCTATCAGCTCCCATTTGGTGTTCAGCTCCAAGATGGATGGTGAGCCCTAGTCAGACCATAGAAAGACAAGGTGGTGTTCTTTGGTGGAAACTGCTGGAGCTTCAGCCTCTGCTCCCACCTCCACCCACATGCTAAGGGCTTCAAAAGTGGTCCCTGATCCCAGGTCAACAAAGTAGCTGAGGTGAGGCCAGGGTGGGTGGAATTACTGCTGGGACTGATCCTAAGAGAGGAGGAGATTTCTCCTCTGCTCTAGGGAGATTCCCATAGGAAAAGCATCTGGGGTGGGGGTGGGGGCAATACAAGCACTACCCCTCAGCCCTTGAATAGCAGGCAACCAGGACTTTGGGAGCCAAGGTACTGGTGTATCTTGCTGGACAGCAAACAAGAGCATTGGAGAAATTGTACAATGTCAAGGCTGGGTCAAGGGCAGCCAGACCTACTGGTGAGAGCCAGAGTCCACACTCACATGACAGGAGTTGAGAGTCAGCTGGGTCAGGATTCTGGAAGATCAGAAGCACAAGAGAAACCACAAATCAGATGCCAGGAAATCAAGCCAGGGGAGCGGTGGCAGAAACAGGCAGCACACGGTCCAGAACAGGGAACAGCCCTGGTGTTCCGTCAGCTTCCTTTTCCTGCTGCTGCCTTAAGCAGGGCCAGAGGGCCAATTAGCTTCTCTGGGACTCCTTCAATACGACCTCAGGAGTGGAGCCTCAAACTGGGGCTGAGCTTCATGGGTCCTAGGTAAGCAATTTTCAGCAGGCTTCCAAGTGGAGGGTTGGAGTGTGGCTGCTTCCATGAACCCTACAGCCCCGGGTTGAAGACCTCTGGGTCGTGACAGTGACTGATTTCTCCCCGTTCAAACCTCCTGCAGAAAACATTATCCAGGATCCTGGACACATCCTCTGAGAATAAAATGAGGATATCATGATGAGAAATAGGTCTCTGTACCAGGGCTGGGATCCAGGGATAGGTAAAGCTTCCAACCAGGGGATGTAGCAGTAGCCCAGTTTGTTGCAAGAGCCCCAAGTGGCAGGAAGAGTCAATGGTTCTTACCTCCACAAGATGCATGGGATCTTCCATTGGAGCCTCAATGAGACCCATGTTGCTTGGGTTGACAGGATGAGATCACCTGTCCTCACTGCTCCCTGAGCTGGGTTGGCTGCAGGATACATCTCTGTGAGAGGCTGGGACCGAGCCTGAAAGACAGATGTGACAATCAGGGTTCTGTCACCCCAGGGGGAGAACAGAGGGTCTCTGCACCCCAAAGAATAAGCAATTGAATCAACTGATTCAATGCAGAATTATTGTACCATACAGGTACCTAATAAGGTCCTCTCATGGATTGGTAACTGGTTAAAAGATAGGAAACAAAGGGTAGGAATAAATGGTCAGTTTTCAGAATGGTGAGAGGTAAATGGTAGTGTCCCCCTGGGGTCTGAACTGAGACCAGTGCTGTTCAACATATTCATAAATGATCTGGAAAAAGGGGTAAACAGTGAGGTGGCAAAATTTGCAGATGATAAAAAAACTACTCAAGATAGTTAAATCCCAAGCAGACTGCAAAGAGCTACAAAAGGATCTCACCAAACTGGGTGACTGGGCAACAAAATGGCAATGTTCAATGTTCAGAATTCAGTGTTGATAAATGCAAAGAAATGCACATTGGAAAATACAATCCCAACTCTATATATAAAATGATGGGATCTAAATTAGCTGTTACCTCTCAAGAAAGGGATCTGGAGGGGTATGGAACAGCTGCCAAATGAGGAGAGATTAAGATGACTGGGATTTTTCATCTTAGAAAAGGGATGACTAAGGGGGGGATATGATAGAGGTCTTTGAAATCATGACTGGTGTGGAGAAAGTAAATAAGGAAATGTTATTTACTCCTCATCGTTCAAGAACTAGGGGTCACCAAATGAAATTAATAGGCAGCAGGTTGAAAACTAAAAATAGGAAGTATTTTTTCACACAACACACAGTCAACCTGTGGAACTCCTTGCCAGAGGATGTTGTGAAGACCAAGACTATAACAGGGTTCAACAAAGAACTAGGTAAGCTCATAGAGGATAGGTCCATCCATGGCTATTAGCCAGGATGGGTAAGGATGCTGTCCCTAGCCTCTATTTGCCAGAAGCTGGGAATGGGCGACAGGGGATGGACCACTTGATCATTACCTGTTCTGTTCATTTCTTCTGGGGCACCTGGCATTGGCCACTGTCGGAAGACAGGATATGGGGCTAGATGGACCTTGGGTCTGACCCAGTATGGCCGCTCTTATGTTTGGAAAGCTGACAACACTCTGGTGATGAATATCCTTGTGTGATGGAGGTCTGAGTGGGGTATAATGAGTTCTATACATGTCCTGGAAATACGCCCCCTGAAATATGTTGAGGGGTCAGACTTGATAAATCAGTTTGGCTTAGAGATAGAGAAGAAGTTCCTGTTTGTTTCATGTTCATAGAGCCATAGCCTAATAGCCAAGGCAGAAGGGGAGAAGAAAGTGTACCAGGGCAAGTGCAGGGGTAGGATCCGGTCAAGTGCCCAGCTCTCTCCCAGGTTTGTGGGTGAGAGCTAGGACAGGTCTCTGTTGGATAAAGGACAACGCCCTGCTCCTTACAATCCTCTGTGTCCATGGGAGAGAAGGGATGAATCCCTCCTTGAGAATCTCAGCAGCTTCCTAGGAAGGAGCCAGTGCTCTTCTCGGAGGGCCTTCTCCTGGACCTCACAGGGGTCTGATGCTCTCACTCCACAAGCCTGCCTGGGGCCTTGGAGTTAGTGCTCAACAGAACCAGGCAGAGCCCTGTTGTCGAGTACCAGCGCCTTCCCTCTATCCCGGAAGGTGGAAGGGCCCCAACACTGCCCTGCACTGACTGCCCTGACCACGGATGGCTCTCAGGTATCAGGACACAATGGAAACGTGGATCATCCAGTCTCTCATTTCCAGGCCTCCCCAGGGCTAAGGTAAAATTCCTGCTCCCCCTGACCATTATGCTCATCTCCAAGATGTGCTGGAGATTGTCTGTGCTGGGGGTTGCTGTCAACAAGCTCTTCAGCATGGCATCCATGTCTCTGGGCAGGCCTTCTTCAGAGCCTACCAGCGGAGGGAGACCATGGGTCAGGGTTATGGAACCTGAGGCTACACCTACCAGGATGACAGCTGGCTCTGCAGTCCTTGCCCAGAGCAGCTCTCTGCAGAGGGCCTGGTGCACAGCAGGTAGGGAACAGCCAAGCTGCTAGGGATGGGAGCTGGACTTCCTGGCAGAGTCCAGCATCTGCAAGGAAGGGATTCCCCACAGAGGGGCAACATAATCTCCCGCAGAGGGGGAGTCTCCCCCTGACACTTGATTAAATCCTATGGCCTCTTCCCACCTCTGCCCACCCCACCCCCAAATCAGAGCAGCTCCAGCTACCGAAGAGAGCAAAAACCAGAGGCCTTCCTGGCCCTTGGGACAGAGGAGTAGGTTGATGATCTACCTGGATGTGAGTTTTGGCCTTCCCCATGCCCATGCTCTATACTCCCTTCAGGGCAGCGCACAGGAACCCACCATGGACTGCTCCACCCTTGTGTTTGTCCCTACTTCAGTCTGCTTCATCTCTGTGCCAACCGTTTCCACCTTCACCTCCCTGCAGCACTCGGCAGGGTGTGTGTGTGGACGATCAGCATGGTCCCCTTAAAAGCCCAGTCACCACTTAACCAGGACAAGAAGAACTTGACTCTACCCAAGCTCATTCTCTGGTCTGCCTCTGCCTCCCCAAGAGGAACACCCCTAACCCACAGCCCCTACAGCAGCAGATCCTACAGCCAGTTGGAGCCAGCCCGCCTCACCCCTCCTGGTGGTGGGAGGGGAACAGGAGAAAGGACAAAAGAAGTAAGAGATGAAGAGAAAGGAAGGAGGGATAGTGGAAAAGGTCAAACAAAAAGGACAAACCCTAATATCCCCAGTGATATGGGACAAAATCCCAGGTGGGGAATAAAATTCTGCCACCTTAAACTAGTGTTTTCCATGCCTAGAATTCAGCTGGCACCGGATGGATCAGACTGAACAGGTTCCAAACCTCTCGGAGGTTCTTACCTTCTCAACAGGGACATCTGTTTTCTAGTAAAATCAGTAAAAGGAAAGGAGAAAACTCGAAAGAGGTTCCTCATCGCACTCACGTACATGAACCCTAATACTCTCTCAGTCCTCAAAGAGAGACCTCGAGAAGGAGACTTGCTGAAGCAAAGCCACAGGGGTCTCTGAGGTTTCCCTGGCCCTGCGCCCCTGTCCTGCCTGGCTGATGTCAGCATCTCTCTGTGAGGTCACCACCACCCCACCACCTTTCACCAATAGGCTGAGGTCCTGCAAAAGGCCTTTGTGATGTCACTGCCACAACCAACCATCCACTGAAGTGCTAATGTCCTGCTGCTGGCCAGACATTTTGGAGGTTTGAGCTACTAGTAGACTTTATGGCCAGAAGAGACCTTTAGAGCATCTAATCTAACCCCGTGCATATCATAGGCTTCCTGTATAGTACAATAGTTACTTTTTGGGCACACACATTCCAGAAAGGCATCTAGTCTTCATTCAATGACATCAAGAGATGGAGAATCCAACACTTTCCCTTTTAGTGAGTGCCAGGAGGCTCCATTTCCCCTTCCACTAGCTCCCCATTTACAGTGAGCCAGAGCAGTACCTGCAGCAGGGAGTGGGAGTTGCTGATGGCCTCAGAGGCACAGCCCCTGCAGTGCCTCAGGCACCTGGCGCAAGAGCCGGATGATGCGGAGCTGGTGCATCACTTTGGCCGTGACGTCCTCCTGCTGCAAGGGAACGAGAACCTGTCAGAGACTCAAACGCCCCGAGGAATCAGGGGGAATTAAGGGCACCTGGAACCAGCAGTATTTCCACCCAGCACCTGCCAACCACTGAGGGATGGATTCACCTCCTGACCCCCAGAATGGAGTCTTGTTGTCCTTTCTAGTAACCTCCAGTGCCAACCCCCTTCCTTGAAGGGTGAGCTCCTGCTACCTCCCCCTCAAAAAGTGCCCTTGACAGCTGTTCCACCTCCAAACCACAGCTCAAGTTCTCAGAACCCTCTTCTCCACCCCCATCCAGGTTGGGCAGGGAGGGGCTTCTAGCAGGGGTGGGCAGGAGGGATTCTGGCAGCAGTGAAGTGGGTTGCGGGGAGGTCGAGATCTTGCCCCAAGTCATCCCAGACACTAATGCTGAAGCCACAGGATGGCGGCCCTGGTGAATGGGGCAGACCAGCAGCCCCTGCTGACTGAATCCTCCCGTTCTCTCTAGGTGGTGGCTCGGGTGACACGGACATTAGGCCACTGGCAACTGGGTGAGGCCCTCTGGGACAGGAGAGGCTCACACAGGTCACTTAGGGGATTCCTCTGCTCTTCCCAAGAGCAAAAGCACCGTGCCCTAAGAACATAAGTCCATGATGCGTTAATGCTTGTCATTAATTAGCCTGGCTAAAGAGCTCTGTTGGAGCTGCTCCGGGGACAAGCTGGTTCCCTCCTGCTCATGGAGGTGAATTCATCTCCCTTCCCAGTAGCACCTGCTCTCGCTCTCATTCCCCACCAGGCTCCTTGCTGCCAGGCCAGCGAATGGCGATAGGATGGGAATGAGGGCTGGGCCCTGCCCCAATCTCCTGAGTCTAATGCAGCTGTTTACCTTGTCCCCCATCAGCTCTTGGGCTTCCCCCAGGAGGGAGTAGGCCAGGACCAGCCCAGCCTGGCTGACATGGACAGGGCCGGCTCCAGGGTTTTTGCCGCCCCAAGCGGCAAAAAAAAAAGCTACGATCGCGATCTGCGGCGGCAATTCGGCGGGAGGTCCTTCACTCCAAGCGGGAGTGAGGGACCGTCCGCCGAATTGCCGCCGAATAGCAGGACGTGCCGCCCCTCTCCAGAGTGGCCGCCCCAAGCACCTGCTTGGCAAGCTGGTGCCTGGAGCCGGCCCTGACTGCCGGGCAATTGATAGCCTGCTGGGCGGCTGCCACACAGGGAACTTAGGGGAGTGGGGAGTTGATGGAAGGCTGACGGTCCACCCTGGTTCCAAGCCCCCAACAACTAGCTCCAATGCGCTGCTCTTTCTGCAAGCAGTAAACAAAGCAGTTGGCTGCCAAACAACGTTATAAGGGAGCATTGTGCAACTTTAAACGAGCATGTTCTCTAATTGATCAGCAACGTAACAACGAAACAACGTTAACCGGGATGACTTTAAGTGAGGAGTTACTGTATGAATCTTTAGCGCATCTGGCACATAAATATCTTGCAATGCCGGCTACAACAGTGCCATAAGAACGCCTGTTCTCACTTTCAGGTGACATTGTAAACAAGATGCAGGCAGCATTATCTCCTGCAAATGTAAACAAATGTGCTTGTCTGAACGATTGGCTGAACAAGAAGTAGGACTCAGTGGACATGCAGGCTCTAAAATTTTACATTGTTTTAATTTTGAATGCAGTTTTTTTTTTTATATAATTCTACATTCATAAGTTCAACTTTCATGGTAAAGAGACTGCACTACAGTACTTGTATTAGGTGAATTGAAAAATACTATTTCTTTTGTTTTTTTATAGTGCAAATATTTGTAATCAAAAATAAAAAGTGAGCACTGTACACTTTGTATTCTGTGTTGTAATTGAAATCAATATATTTGAAAATATAGAAAACATCCAAAATATTTAAATAAATGGTATTCTATTATTGTTTAACAGTGCAATTAAAAAAGCGATTAATCATGACTAAAAAAATTAATTTTACGATTAATCACAATTTTTAATCGCTTGACAGCCCTATTATTTAATGTTACAAACAACAAAAATGTCTGAAAGACTATTTTCCCAGTTTGTTTTATTTTGTAGATTTTTTACAGTACTTTGTATGTTGTCAGTTAGGCCCTGACCAATGGGACTATTCATGTATATAAGTGTTCGCAGGATTGGGTCCTTTGTGTGGGTCTTTCTTACAGCAAAACCACAATCAAGATTACACTCCACTGTGCTATGTGCTGTACAAATATACAGTTACTGTCCTGAAGAGCTTTCATTCCGACTAGATTTCAAGTCGACAGTATTGCTCTAAATTAAGTGCTAGTAAATCAACACCTGCTGCCTACCCCCTCGATTTTTCAGGCCTCACATCCTAAAAAGAGGTCCAAAATGTTTCAAAATGGTCTAATGTAAACCAATAGACTTCTACTGAGGGTCCCCTTCAGATACGAAAAATATAACTTTACTAATATAAATATACTTTTACTCATATAAAATTGCACCTTATTCAATGACTTTTTATAAAGTAAGGTACTATGTGATGAGAGTAAGGGGATGAATCTGGTACAGCCTAAATAGACAACATAGGTACATGACATACAGAATCCTTTGGCAGTCTTTGCCACCTGGATTCAGCATTCATGGGGCGAGAGTTTGTGCTTCGGTTCTAAAAGGGGAAGCAAAGAACTCGCAGTCCAAGATGGCAGGAGGGGGCTAAAATGGCTTTAAACTACCTTTATGCCCTCCCAATCCTGAGTTGCTCTCAGGATGGCTGGACACACACACACCCCCACCCCCACCCCCCCTTCCCCCAGGCATAATTTAGCCAGCGCTGGGGACCTAAGTTAGCAGAGCCTCCTTGGGCTGCACAAGAGCTGCAGGGCTGCCCAGAAACCCAGTATCTGACACGCTCCTGCTGCCCCCAGTATACTCCTATGGCAGGGCTTGTGATGGGGTCCATGGAGGACAGCCTGAGGCTGTCTCCACAGTGCTGGCAACAGAAGAATTCTCCCACCACCAGAACCAGGAGTCCGCAGCCTCAAAAGTCCAGAGCAGGAGTGAAGTTCTCACTTATAGAGTCTTATTAGCATACCACATCATCTTCTCCTTTAAAAAACATACAACCCACACATAGCCCTCTGAAATAACTTCTTTTCTGCTAAGATAAATCATAACGAGGTTGTTATGGGTTTGGTTTGGTTTGTTCAGGTGAGGGAAGGAAGAAAAAAAAAACAGTGAAAAAACTTTCAACTGTTTTATGAAACACAACACACATAAAATGTAAGTATAGTTATCCCTCAGACACAGAAAGGCACAGGTTATCCAAAAGGAAAAGCTTGCAATTCTGTAAGTAGAACAGAATTTTGTCCTCAAAAATCTGTCGCTTGCAGGACCAATCAGCATTCTGTTTCACTTCATTAAACCAAGTTTCATGCAATGCACATTTTCCTTGAATAACCTGAAAAAAAATGATTTCCTGCACTTTGAGATGAGCACACACCCTTTCTATCTTGTTACTCAACAATTCTTGACACAATGTTTACATTTTTATATTAGATAATAGTATTTGTTCAGTGTTTCCCAACCTTTTCCAGTCTTAAGGCACACTTACTTCAATAAAAGATTTCTGTGGCGCACCACAGCCCCACGCTAAAATCATCATAACAAAACTTACTTTTCATTATAAATTTGAGCTAGCCTTGATATGCAGAATCGCTTAATCCCGGCAGGAAATGTTGACGGTGCAACTCGGAGCTCTTGCTCCACTGATCTCATATGCTCTCTTTGCTTGTTTTTTATGTAATTCAGGCTTGAAAAAACTTAACTTGCACAGGTACGTTGTTGAAAATGGCAACAAAATGGAGATTACCGTGTATTCATCTGCCAATGTCAACCAGAATGAGTCCACAGGCATATTGCCAAACTTAATTTTAAAAGAGGGGTCCATCCTTAATTCAGCAAGTTGCTCTTGAGTCATTATTGTAAGATTCTTAGCACTTTCCATTGCAGAGGAAATTCAAGGATCCCAGACCCAGTCGAAATCTTCTATTTAGGTTGAAGGAAAATATAGGCGGAATTTTTCTTCCAGACTTTTCAAATGCTCAGAAAAGGCATTGACCAAAATACTGCCAATGGGATCTGCTGTGCTTTCCAGGGTGAACATTTCTATTGTGCCTTTTGCTACTTTTTTCACATCAGAGGGCTAACTTAGATCTAAACTCATGCAAGTTTATCCATGCATGAGACAAGATCCTCATTTCTACCTTGCATTTTCCTGTTCAGTTCATTGAGGTGGTGGAATATATCAGCCAAGTAGGCAAGTTTTGCACCCCGTGCCACATCAGCGATTAGGTCCATGTGTGTGGATTCCTCCAAAGCTATCTTTAACTCCTCTCTGAGCTCATACAAACATGAGAAAACTTTTCCATGGAAAAGCCAGCGTATTTCTATGTGAAAAAATAAATTCTGGTGTTCTGCTCCCATTTCCTCACACAACAACGAGAAAAGGCAACATTTTAAGGACTGTGATTTTATTAAGTTCACGATCTTTACTGCTCCATCTAACACTGAGGAAAGTTTTTCTGGCAGTTTTTTGGCCACGACAGCTTCATGGTGCAGGAAACAGTGGGTCACCAGCACATCTGGATTTTGTTCTTTGACCTTGCTTACAAACCTCTTGTCTTTTCAGTCATGGAGGCAGTTCCGTCTGTGCAAACACTAAGACAATTTTTCCAGTGCAATTCCCCCTCCTCAAGGCAGGTCATTGTCACCCTGAAGATTTCCTCTCCAGTCGTGTGACCTGGCAGTTGTCTGCAAAATAAAAAATTTTCTTTTATACTATCTCCATCAACATACCTGACATTAGCCAAGAGTTCAGTGTCATTACTGATATCTGTTGAGTCAGCAAGCCACAATGCAAATTTTCCACTTGATTTGATTTTTCTCAGAGCACAGTCTCAATGTCAGCTGAGATCATCAATTTGGCGACTTATCATATTATCTGAAAGGGGAACTTTTGCGATTTCATTGACTGCATTTTCACCTAACGTTACTGTCATCATTTCTTTGCATGCTGGTAAAATTAGTATTTCTATAACTGTATAACGGCTTTTTCACCTTCGCTACAAGTAGCGAAATAGCTTGCTTCCAGAAACTTGCTTCCAGAAACTGCTACAGTCTTTCATCATTTGCACTTGTTTTTCAGTTTGATCCTTCAAACGCTCAAAAAAATATTTTCCCTTGTTGACAAGGGACGGATGTTTGCTTGTAAGGTGTCATCACTTGGCACGACTGCATGGCTTGAGAGTTTCTCCCCCCACACACAACACTGTCAAAGATAGCAAGATGGTTCAGCTGTAAATGAAAATCCAAATTGCAAATAACTTTCACCGTAGCGTTGGCTCACCACTTTGACTTTCTTAGGTTCATGTTCAGCTTCATGTGGAGGTGCTAGATTCTCTTTTCTTCAAATATTCGTCCATTTACAAGTCTTCAAATCAAAATTCAGCACTCTTACTTAACAGTTGATAAGAAAACACAGCTACCGTGTGACACCACACAAAGAGCAAAGCAAGGTCATTTGAGCGTAGCAGGTGTAATGTCTGTCTCACATGCATACATCCGAAGAGCAATAGCACAAAATGCAAATTAAAATAAATGAGTTTTTTTTTTCTCCGCACAAGTGACTTTTCCAAAATTCTGTGGCACACCTGTTCGTGCCGTGGCACACTGGTTGGGAAACGCTGATCTATTTTAATTATTGTAGTCCATTCAATCCCTGGTTCCTAGGATTTTCTTCAGCTTCAGGCATGCTGGGTCAGTTCTGTCTCACATTGATATTTGGTAGCCACTAACACAAATCACCTATTTGTAGTATTCACATATACTATAGTTAGAATGAGAGGGGGAAAAACTAAGTTCAATACTGAAGACTGAAAAGTAATATGAAGTAGCCAGCTTTATACAGACCCAAGTTATATGATGCCCTGCCCACCTTCTAGAAGTTTCCACCTAACAATTCACAACTCCACCAACTTCCATCTCTTCAACAATCAATGGCAGTTGCTTCTGCACAAAAATCACATCCTTTCCCCAATCAGCAATAACCTCCCCATTACAGACAGTGCTATAACTTACTTATTTTTCTTAATAGGCATAATAAGAACCTTGATTGTTTTCATCACGTCCCTTTGAACTTTCTAGAAAAATTTAAGGTTTCATTCACAGATTGAAACTAGACCCTCAATATGTTACTATTTAAAAAATGTTCAATATATGTTATGTGCACGTGAATACTTCAGTGATCTAGAAGTTCAAAAAATGAAATCCCAAGAAAACCCAGGAAATCAAACAAACACAGAGTTGCTTTCTTCATGCAAAAATCCAAGTTCTTCCACAGCCCTAAATTGTAGAAGTCACATTGCAATCCAAAATAAAGATTTTATGGATTTCATTTACCAGGACTATGAAAAGGTGTTATACATTGCAATGTAAGTATTATAATATGCATGTCTTCTAGAGTCCTGGACTTTCATCCTTTCCCTTAAGAAATCTTACAAGCTCATACTTTGGAACTCTTTATAAAATGCATATGACACCTGCAGAACTTCATATTTACCCACAAGACCTAGCAGTGAAATTCTGCAGAGCAGGCCCTGTACTTCTTGGGCTTTGGTGCTAATGGGAGCAGACTCCTCGGCATCACTAAATATAGCTTTAGAAAAGAAGGAGAAGACATGCAAACCAAGCATACACACTCCCTGCCCCCAATATTTTGTTGCTAAAAAAGCAGTAGCAGGTTACAGCTTTACAACTTCAAAAAAACCCAAAAACAAATAAAAAAAACCCCTCTGATCAGTACATAGTAACTAACTAAACACTACGAAACATTTTTAATTAACTATCAATTTTTTCAGTTTAGCGAGTTTCTTTACCATTTAATACATTATTGTATAAGCAAACAGGTATTAATATTTTAGGATTTTTTTTTAAAAATGTCTTTCCAAATCTAAGCTAGTTATTAATGCTAGAAGACTGATTTAAGATACAAGAAGGTGGAATATATATATATATATATTTGAATGTATACACTAGCAAGACAGTTGTTTTGACTATGATGCAGGTAGTGTGCAGCTACAGAATAAGATTTTGATCTTTCCCTTTAATGAAAATAATCAAGTATTTTTTCACAGAATTACAGGTGCTTGATTCTGCAACATTTACTCATTTGAATAGTCCCACTGATTTCAACTGGGCAACTTGCATAAGTACAGATGACTCGCATGAATTCAGACTACAGACAGCTCCCAGGTTTGTTCTAAAAGTATTATGGACCCGATCATTAGAGTTGTGGGTACTCTATGCCTCGTAGGACTGGGTCCTAAAAATAGTTAAAACTAATGATTTAAAAAAAACAAACACAGATCTTAAATCTGCAGGCCAAATTCTGTACCCATTTTCAGCTAGTACAGATCCATGGTGTGACTGAAAGCAGAAGCTGGCCCCAGCTATTTGTTTTTATTACTAATAATAGCCACATGATAATAAAAAAGTATCTATGTACTTTAAAAAAAAGGAAAAACTATATTTACTTTGAAGATTACCTGATTGGGTCGTCCTCCTACAATATTGAATCCCAAAGTATCATTTTCTCTTTGTAGCATGATGGTTAATGGCTTAGATTCTCCTCCCTAAAAAAAAAGGGGTGAAATGCTAATTTAAAAATGTTACATGAAAAGGAATACTTCAAGGGACTGTATCAATGTTCTATAGCTTTTCACTGTGGAAAATGCAACACAAACAAGCTGAATGGAAAACTCTGATTTAAAATGGTGCTACATACTTATAAATGACACAGGAGTTTACACGATGGAAAAAACAAATACCACTGAAATGTAACAGGTACTTTGAAGAGCCCAAGGACCTGATTTTCATAGATGCTGAGCACACAAAACTTTAAGTTAGTGGATCTGGGAGTGCTCAGCACCTCTTGAAATAAGGCCCCAAATGTTTATGTACCTTTAAAACAAATCCCTGTATATACTAATTACATTAGATATTAAGCTTATGAGGTGAAATCCTGCCCTAGTGAAGTCAATAGGAGTTTTCTCATTGATTTTAATGGAGCCAGGATTTCACCCAGATCTCTGCCTCTTGTCATTTCCAGCTCCACAAGCTGGTTCTATACAGATTCCACAGCAATTCAAAGGGGGGGGGGGGGGAGAGAGAGACACCTTTTTTCTCTTCTTTTTTTCTTCACAGCAAAGTAAAGCAAATAAGCTAGAAAACACACACACAAAAATCCTAGATGTGATTTTATAAGTCACACAATGAAAAATAGTGAAGAAACCAAAGTTAAAAAATAATAATATATGAAAAAAACCTACTGCCTTAGGTAAAAATGGTTAAATAATTTTCTAAACCATACAAAGAAAACGAAAAAGATTATCACAGGCCTTTCTTTAGCATAGTCATTTAATTTATTTTGAATTTTCACATATAAGAGCAGTTGTATTTCAGGAGACATAATCCCTACAGAAAATTTTTATTCAGCCTGTACCGAGTAAAGTAAGATTGTGTTTTGTCATTCTCTATACATTGGTAAATTTAAGCAATTTTGACAAGTAAAGAAAATGTACATTTTAAAATATTCAGAATATAATAATGACTGTGGATGCACTCTGATATCCAAACAGATTTTTATTAACTGTGGCAGTGAAGTTTTATATTACAGCATGATACATTTTAAATTAACGAGGAACATTTTTTACTTTATTGATGGTTTTTCTTCCAAATGAGCATTTTATGAATTTTCCTTGTCTTCTGTAACATATTTCTCTGAGGCAGTACATACAGCAGCACCTACTGGTAGTGACAAGAAATGATAGCTATTGAATCATTACACAAGAGGACTGCCTTCATGTCAATGTGCCAACTTCCTTTTAAAATATCCTTTTAAAAATCCTGTTCTCTCTCACCTCCTCCCCACATATTACTATTTTTCTTGCGTACTGGGCACTTCACTGCAATCACTGCTGGCTTTCTTCATTCCCTCTCGTCATATCTTCCCAGAGGTGAAGCAGATATATGAGCATATCTTCTAAAGCCAACACCCCAACCCCATGGATTAGCCACCAGGAGGAAGTAGCAAAAAAAAAAAAAAAAAAGATTAAGTATTCAAGTTTCTAAAACACTAAGTATTTTATTTCCAATAAGCCTTAAATTTATCATCTTAATCCTGGACATAAAAATTCGGAGAACTTGAATCAGTGCCCCAAATGTGAGTCTCTTTTATAGCAGTTTGAAGTTCAGCATATCATACTAGTTCAGAAGCCGGCCAGACTACGCAAATCTTTTCCTCTGGATTTTGCTTCAAAAGAGTCAATAAAGATTTTGGAAGAAATGTCTCTTAAGTGGCGCTTAAGTTCTATTAAATCACTTCTCACCATGGTTGCAACCAACGATGTCAGACTCTGCACAGCAATCCTTCAGACAGGAATTAAAGCTTTACAGAACAAACCCTTTAGCATGTTAAGCCATCTCACCAGTAAAATGTGTCTGTTTATTCAATCAAAAGCAGGCAATTCAATAAGCAATGCCATCTGACTTGGCAAAGGGCTGAAGCAGCAGCGCTGGTCTCTAATGTCAAAACTGCCAATCATTATGCCCTTCTCCAAAACTAAAGACATTTCTGTGTCCCTGCAGAACTGTTCCTAAACTATAAACTATTCTAATGTTTTTAAACAACAAACTATTTCCCAAGCTACTTCTTAATAATGTAATTATAAGACAAAAATATCTGTTAGCTCCATATCTATCTGAAACTGGAACCCCATCTAAAGAAAACACAGTACCAGCATTAATAAGGTCACACCCAGCTGGATGAATTGTGGTCTGATCTGGACCCCCTGCCCCGGAAGATTTGCATTCAAATTTGTTTATTGTCAGCTAAGTTGAAGCCCTTTCCTCTCACTTGTGTTTCCCTCTCACTCCAGACAAACCTGACATGAGATCCTCATCCAAACTGAGTCACTGGGAACTCCCAGAGGCTGCTGGTGTGCAACCCTTAGAGCCGCCAGATTCTTAAACTACAAAAGGAGACATGAAACACGTAACCTAAAAAGACTCTCGTAATTTATGACTGCATTTTAGGCTCTTCGTTTGCACTCAAAGAAAATGAAAGAGCCAGAAAGAATCTGCTGAAACTGCTTTCACAGCTCTTGAAAGATGACGAGTTTTCCAGGCTGAATGAATGGGGGGGCTGAAATGTAAAAGTTTGATTTACATCACTTTAACTGTTTCCGGACTTTTCGAGCATCGGCACAACAAGAGAGAGCTAGGTTTTAGGTTGCTGAGAGTGGCACTAACCTGCCATGTGTTAACTGACTGCCTCTCTGCCTTTGGGGGTTTTCTAGGGGACCGCACCAAACTGCAGGGGCTGAAAGTGCAATCCCAGGTCCAGGTACAGTGTGGTGGGCAGAGGCTACCAGGGCCGGCTCTAGGTTTTTTGCTGCCCCAATCAAAAAAATTTTGGGCTGCCCCCCACCCCAGCCCTGGGCTTTCCCCCTCCCCCCCAACTGCACCCTCCTACCGCCCCAGCCCTGAGTCACTGGTAACTCGCTCCCAGGGCGGGTCATTCAGCAGGAATTTTGGATGTGCACAGAACACAGACAGGATTGGTTCCCATATGGTAACAGAACTGCAGTAAAGTGGAACAATTTTCAGCTTGTGTGACTGGAGGATATCTGGATGCATATTATAAGACTGTCCTACATAAATGAGGAAAAGTTGAGGTGCCTTTATTATTCTTTTGTTCCATTCTTTGTTTCTATGGGGAATGCACTATCACGGTCTCCCTTTTAAACAAATAAAACTAAAACTTAAAAAAAAAAAAAAAAAACAAGCAATGGCTGTTGAAAATAGCAATTCCAGTCCTAATAACCACTGGGAAGCATTTCTTGCTCAATTTATTCTACTTTTTCTACAGCAAGTTACAGTGGATCAGTATATTTGATTTGGGGGAAATGAAGTAACAGCTGCCCAAACTGAGCTTGAGCACTCCTGAATTTTGAGGTGTTCAAATCTGGAAGGCAGGTGCTATATTCCCTTTCTGAATATTAGCTATATCTAGAAAGGAAAAGTCAATTTCTGCTTCCATGGCTCAGAAGTGGAAATCCTCCTAAGTGCCTGGTACTGTATCTAAAGCTGCCCAGGTCTAGAGCCTCCCCTCCCTTACTTTTCATTTTAAATTCTAGTGAGATCCACATACCTCCCTTGCTAGGCTTCAGATAGAGAGGTGCACTGTCCATTTAGTCCCCCCAATTCCTTCTTTGGGGGAGAGCCCAGGGCTGGGGCAGCAGGAGGTGCGGGGGGGGGGGGGAAAGAGCTCAGGGCTGGGGCGGCAGGTTGTGCGGGTGGGGGGAGAGCCCAGGGCTAGGGGACCAGGGGAATGCAGGTGGGGGCCAGAGCTGGGGCTGCAGGGGGTGTGGGTGGGGGAGAGCCCAGAGCTGGGGTGGCAGGAGGTGCAGATGGGGGCCAGAGCTGGGGCAGCAGGAGATGCGGGTTGGGTGAGAGCCCAGAGCTGGGACGGCAGGGGGTGCGGGTCGGGGGGGAAAGCCCAAGGCTGGGGCAGCAGGGGTGTGCGGGTGGTGGGGGGAGCCCAGGGCTGGGGTGGTAGGGAGTGCGGGGGGGGGGGGGAAGAGAGCCTAGGACTGGGGAGGCAGGGGAGTGCAGGTGGGGGGCCAGAGCTGAGGTGGCAGGGGGTGTGGGCGGGGGAGAGCCCACGGCTGGGGCAGCAGGAGGGTGCAGGTGGGGGCCAGAGCTGGAGCAGCAGGGGGGGGGGGAGGAGAGCCCAGGACTGGGGCAGCAGGGGAGTGCAGGTGGGGGCCAGAGCTGGGGCAGCAGGGGGTATGGGCGGGGGAGAGTCCAGGGCTGGGGCAATACAGGGGTGCGGGGGGGGGGGGGGCAGCAAAAAACCTAGAGCTGGCTCTGTTCCTACCATTCACAGCAAGCTGCAGATTTCAGTACCATATTCCTTTCCCCACCCTTTCCTGTTGCTAGTGGCCAAGGGAATGCTGGGAAATTTAGTTCTTTCCCTGCTCCAGGGCTGGCTCTATAGGCAGGGAGCTAACCAAGGAACTACAGCTCCCAGGGCCCCCTGTTGGTTCTCAGCTCCCATGCTGGATTCTTGCGCCCCTTGCAAATCTGCCGCCCTAAGCAACTACTTGCTTTGCTGGTGCCTAGAGCTGGCCCTGGGACTGAGCAGGGCCAGAGGGCTCTCTGTATACTGAAGGAGGCTCTAATTCAGGGCCCAGTAAATCTGGTAAACCCAGACTTTGCCAAGCCTTTTGCAGTGTTCACCAACGCCTCAGACGCAGGGCTGGGCACGGTGCTGATGCAAGCCGATGCTAAGGGCGGGAGACACCCCACCGGGTACCTGAGCAAGAAACTGCTGCCCTGGGAGCAGAACTATGCGGCCTCAGAGAAGAAATGCCTGACCATGGTGCAGGCCCTTAGAAAGCTGCAGCTGTATTGTTTTGGGCGGCGTCACATGCAAGGGGCTGATGCCGAGCTGCTGGAGACAGAGACACCTGTTCAGACGGTGGCCAAGGTCAAGATGGCGGCTCTTAACCAAGAGAGCTCGAATTGCAGCCCTCCAAACTGGAGCGCTGGGAAAAGACCCAATCTCAGTTTAGACCCCAGGGGTATTGGGGTGGCAAAAGGGTACAGGCCGCATAAACCTTCCCACATGAAGCCTGCAAGCGCCATCAAGCACAACATACCCACGGGAGGGCCTGAAACTGGAATATCCTGGTGTAACTCCAAGCAAGGAATGGGAGAGATGATGGGGCATCCATGGGAACGTTGGTGGGTTCGAACTTCCCAAGGTCACTGGCTAAAGTGACCTCGCTCAGTTCAGTCTCGAAGGGGGGAGAGATGTGACAAAGTGGGACTTTTCTTAATGTTTCCTCTGAATACTGTGTGGGTGCCTCAGTTTCCCCTATGCATTTCTTAAGTCTCTAGGTGGTGGGGAAAGGCCAGTGTGCATAAATCACTGACACTCTTGTCTCCCTGGTAACAAATGGCCAGGGCACCTTCCCCCCCTGCAAAGAAATAGCTAAAGGTGAACAAAGAGATCAGGTGACCTCCTGGCCCAGGAAAGAGACAAAGCCGAGAGAAGGAGGGGCTGGAGGGGGTTTCAGAGTTGGAGCTACCTGGGGATTAGGAGTGAGGGCAGACGTGGGTGTCTGGCTCTCTGAACCCCAAAATGGACCCGGCCGAGGGGTCTTGTTCGCCGCTGTACCTACAAGCTCTATTTTAGACCATGTTCCTGTCATCTAATAAACCTCTGTTTTACTGGCTGGCTGAGAGTCACGTCTGACTGCGAAGTGGGGAGTGCAGAACCCTTTGGCTTCCCCAGGACCCCGCCTGGGCGGACTCGCTGTGGGAAGCACACGGAGGGGCATATGCTGAATGCTCCCAGGAGAGACCCAGGAGGTGAAGCCGTGTGAGCTTCTTGCCCTGAAGACAGTCTGCTCCAAGGGAGAGGAGGCTCCCCAAAGTCCTGACTGGCTTTTTGGGGAGCAGTTCCAGAGCATCGCCCTGGAACTCCATGACAGGGCCCCGCCCCAATCTCCTGAGTCTAATGCAGCTGCTTACCTTGTCCCCCATCAGCTCTTGGGCTTCCCCCAGGAGGGAGTAGGCCAGGACCAGCCCTGCCTGGCTGACACGGAGCAGGGGGTTGTGGATGGCCAGCACTGACGTCCGGAGGAAGAGTCTTCTCTGCCCTTCCGAGAAGAACTTTCCGAAGACCTAAAACCAACAGGATGTGAGGCATTAGCAGATTGCCCAGAGCCAGGCTCCAACTCCAGGGGCTAGAACGGCATCTCCATCTAGTGGCCCCTGGAGGCAGCCACTGCAGGGGACCCAGCCACCCCCACTCCCTGAGCTGTCTCATGCCCTAGCAGAGTGTCCTTACCTTTCCCACCCTGCTGTGTTCCTGTAGCCCAGGAGCCTGCTGTGCTGGTGCCAGTCCCAGCACCACAGGTCTTCGGCCTCATGGATGCTCAGCCCTGGGAAAGAGAGAGAGACACACACACACACACACATTTGTCATTCTGGTTGCAGTGCTTGTGTCCTTCCAATCCCATTGGTGGCTGCACAGTGGGCAGAGTCCTTGCTGCGTGCCTAGCCCAACAGAATTGCAGGGGAGGGGTGTAGAACAGAGAAAGAGATAGACACAGACTCATCCTCCAGCCGGGGTCAGTCTGAGAGAAATTGGCTGGGGTCCCAATCTCACTCTTCTATCGGGTGCCATTTCCCAGCTGGGTTCCTTACCCCTCTGGTGCAGCAGCAGCTGGTAGAGCCGGTAAACCCCCTCCCTGGCCTGCTGGCTGATGTCCTGGGCTGGGTCACTGATCAACAGAGCCAGCTGTGCCACGTGGTGACCCATCCTGGGGAATTCTGCTGAGTTCTAATGAAAGGGAGAGGGAGAGGGGACTCCATCAGCATTTTCCTGCCAGCTCCCAGTGCCCCGTAGGCCAGGACTCTCCTTCCCCTCAGCCCCTCTGCAGGAGATGCTAGAGGATAGAAGCTAGAGTTAGACCCTTAATTTCCTCTGCCCCCAAGGGAGCCTGGAGAACAGGGATATGGGCAAGGCCCTCCATGAGGACTTGCTTCCCCAGCTGCTCCAGGATGACAGGAAGGCATGAACCTGGAGCATGGTCCCCTTAAAAGCCCAGTCACCACTTAATCAGGACAAGAAGAACTTGACTCCAGCCAAACTCATTCTCTGCTCTGCCTCTGCCTCCCCAAGAGGAACACTCCTAACCCACAGCCCCTGCAGCAGCAGATCCTACAGCCAGTTGGAGCCAGCCCGCCTCACCCTTCCTGGTGGTGGGAGGGGAACAGGAGAAAGGACAAAAGAAGGAAGAGATGAAGAGAAATGAAGGAGGGATGGAGGAAAAGGTAAAACGAAAAGGACAAACCCTAATGTCCCCAGTGATTGTATGGGACAAAATCCCAGGTGGGGAATAAAATTCTGCCACCTTAAACTAGTGTTTTCCATGCCTAGAATTCAGCTGCCACCAGGTGGATCAGACTGAACAGGTTCCAAACCTCTCGGAGACTCTTACCTTCTAAACAGGGACGTCTGTTTTCTAGTAAAATCAGTAAAAGGAAAGGAGAAAGTTCAAAAGAGGCTCCTCCTCGCACTCACGTACGTGAACCCTAATACTCTCTCAGTCCTCAAAGAGAGACCTCGAGAAGGAGACTTGCTGAAGCAAAGCCACAGGGGTCTCTGAGGTTTCCCTGGCCCTGCGCCCCGTCCTGCCTGGCTGATGTCAGCATCTCTCTGTGAGGTCACCACCTCCCTACCACCTTTGACCAATAGGCTGAGGTCCTGCAAAAGGCCTTTGTGATGTCACTGCCCACACACCCGTCCCCTGAAGTGCTAATGTCCTGCTGCTGGCCAGACCCTTTGAAGGTTTGAGCTACTCTCTGTGGATCACCCCACTCAATGCGTGTTCATTGTAGGAAGCAAGCTGGCTAGACAGTAAAACATAAGAGGCTGCTCCCAATGCTACACTCATTTTTTACAAAACTAGTAGACTTTATGTCCAGAAGAGACCTTTAGAGCATCTAATCTAACGCCCTGCATGGTCACGGGCTTCCTGTATAGTACAATAGTTACTTTTTGGGCACACACATTCCAGATAGGCATCTAGTCTTCATTCAATGACATCAAGAGATGGAGAATCCACCACTTTCCCTTTTAGTGAGTGTCAGGGGGCTCCATTTCCCCTTCCACTAGCTCCCCATTTACAGTGAGACAGAGCAGTACCTGCAGCAGGGAGCGGGAGTTGCTGATGGCCTCAGAGGCACAGCCCCTGCAATGCCTCAGGCACCTGGCGCAAGAGCCGGATGATGCGGAGCTGGTGCATCACTTTGGCCGTGACGTCCTCCTGCTGCAAGGGAACGAGAACCTGTCAGAGACTGAAACGCCCCGAGGAATCAAGGGGAATTAAGAGCACCTGGAACCAGCAGCATTTCCACACAGCACCTGCCCACCACTGAGGGATGGATGCCCCGTTAACCAGGGCTGCCATCCTGTGGCTTCAGCATTAGTGTCTGGGATGACTTGGGGCAAGATCTCGACCTCCCCGCAACCAACTCCAATATGGGGTTCAGAGAGCCAGATACCCACGTCTGCCCTCACTCCTAGTCCCCAGGTAGCTCCAACTCTGAAACCCCCTCCAGCCCCTCCTTCTCTCGGTTTTGTCTCTTTCCTGGGCCAGGAGGTCACCTGATCTCTTTGTTCACCTTTAGCTATTTCCTTGCAGGGGGGGAAGGGACCCTGGCCATTTGTTGCCAGGGGGACATAGTGTCAGTGATTCATGCACACTGGCCTTTCCCCACCACCTAGAGAC
The DNA here is from genome assembly GCF_028017835.1 of Emys orbicularis. NCBI lineage: Eukaryota > Metazoa > Chordata > Testudines > Emydidae > Emys > Emys orbicularis. Next base: position 197,726,222 of record NC_088685.1, read on the forward strand.
TTAAGAAATGCATAGGGGAAACTGAGGCACCCACACAGTATTCAGAGGAAACATGAAGAATAGTCCCAGTTCGTCACAGGCCTAGGCCTCAGTCCCATCCTATCGCCATTCGCTGGCCTGGCGCAAGGAGCCTGGTGGGGAATGAGAACAAGAGCAGGTGCTACTGGGAAGGGAGATGAATTCACCTTCATGAGCAGGAGGGAACCAGCTTGTCCCCGTAGCAGCTCCAACACAGCTCTTTAGCCAGGCTAATTAATGACAAGCGTTACCTCATCACGGACTTATGTTCTCAGGGCACGGGGCTTTTGCTCTTGGGAAGAGCAGAGGAGGCCCCTAAGTGCCCTCTGCGACCCTCTCCTGTCCCAGAGGGCCTCACCCAGTTGCCAGTGGCCTAGTGTCCATGTCACCCGAGCCACCACCTAGAGAGAACGGGAGGATTCAGTCAGCAGAGGCTGCTGATCTGCCCCATTCACCAGGGCTGCCATCCTGTGGCTTCAGCATTAGTGTCTGGGATGACTTGGGGCAAGATCTCGACCTCCCCGCAACCCACTTCACTGCTGCCAGAATCCCTCCTGCCCGCCCCTGCTAGAGGCCCCGCCCTGCCCAACCTGGGTGGGGGTGGGAGGAGAGGGTTCTGAGAACTTGAGCTGTGGTTTGGAGGTGGAACAGCTGTCAAGGGCACTGAGCGGGAGGTGGCAGGAGCTCACCCTACAAGGAGGGGGGTTGGCACTGGAGGTTACTAGAAAGAACAAGAAGACTCCATTCTGGGGTTCAGGAGATGAATCCATCCCTCAGTGGTGGGCAGGTGCTGTGTGGAAATGCTGCTGGTTCCAGGTGCTCTTAATTCTCCCTGATTCCTTGGGGCATTTGAGTCTCTGACAGGTTCTCGTTCCCTTGCAGCAGGAGGACGTCACGGCCAAAGTGATGCACCAGCTCCGCATCATCCGGCTCTTGCGCCAGGTGCCTGAGGCACTGCAGGGGCTGTGCCTCTGAGGCCACCAGCAACTCCCGCTCCCTGCTGCAGGTACTGCTCTGGCTCACTGTAAATGGGGAGCTAGTGGAAAGGGAAATGGAGCCCCCTGACACTCACTAAAAGGGAAAGTGGTGGATTCCCCATCTCTTAGATTCATATTCATAGATTCTAGGACTGGAAGGGACCTCGAGAGGTCATCGAGTCCAGTCCCCTGCCCGCATGGCAGGACCAAATACTGTCTAGACCATCCCTGATAGACATTTATCTAACCTACTCTTAAATATCTCCAGAGATGGAGATTCCACAACCTCCCTAGGCAATTTATTCCAGTGTTTAACCACCCTGACAGTTAGGAACTTTTTCCTAATGTCCAACCTAGACCTCCCTTTCTGCAGTTTAAGCCCATTGCTTCTTGTTCTATCCTCAGAGGCTAAGGTGAACAAGTTTTCTCCCTCCTCCTTATGACACCCTTTTAGATACCTGAAAACTGCTATCATGTCCCCTCTCAGTCTTCTCTTTTCCAAACTAAACAAACCCAATTCTTTCAGCCTTCCTTCATAGGTCATGTTCTCAAGACCTTTAATCATTCTTATTGCTCTTCTCTGGACCCTTTCCAATTTCTCCACATCTTTCTTGAAATGCGGTGCCCAGAACTGGACACAATACTCCAGCTGAGGCCTAACCAGAGCAGAGTAGAGCGGAAGAATGACTTCTCGTGTCTTGCTCACAACACACCTGTTAATACATCCCAGAATCATGTTTGCTTTTTTTGCAACAGCATCACACTGTTGACTCATATTTAGCTTGTGGTCCACTATAACCCCTAGATCCCTTTCTGCCGTACTCCTTCCTAGACAGTCTCTTCCCATTCTGTATGTGTGAAACTGATTTTTTCTTCCTAAGTGGAGCACTTTGCATTTGTCTTTGTTAAACTTCATCCTGTTTAACTCAGACCATTTCTCCAATTTGTCCAGATCATTTTGAATTATGACCCTGTCCTCCAAAGCAGTTGCAATCCCTCCCAGTTTGGTATCATCCGCAAACTTAATAAGCGTACTTTCTATGCCAATATCTAAGTCGTTAATGAAGATATTGAACAGAGCCGGTACCAAAACAGACCCCTGCGGAACCCCACTCGTTATGCCTTTCCAGCAGGATTGGGAACCATTAACAACAACTCTCTGAGTACGGTTATCCAGCCAGTTATGCACCCACCTTATAGTAGCCCCATCTAAATTGTATTTGCCTAGTTTGTCGATAAGAATATCATGCGAGACCGTATCAAATGCCTTACTAAAGTCTAGGTATACCACATCCACAGCTTCTCCCTTATCCACAAGACTCGTTATCCTATCAAAGAAAGCTATCAGATTGGTTTGACATGATTTGTTCTTTACAAATCCATGCTGGCTGTTCCCTATCACCTTACCACCTTCCAAGTGTTTGCAGATGATTTCCTTAATTACTTGCTCCATTATCTTCCCTGGCACAGAAGTTAAACTAACTGGTCTGTAGTTTCCTGGGTTGTTTTTATTTCCCTTTTTATAGATGGGCACTATATTTGCCCTTTTCCAGTCTTCTGGAATCTCTCCCATCTCCCATGATTTTCCAAAGATAATAGCTAGAGGCTCAGATACCTCCTCTATTAGCTCCTTGAGTATTCTAGGATGCATTTCATCAGGCCCTGGTGACTTGCAGGCATCTAACTTTTCTAAGTGATTTTTAACTTGTTCTTTTTTTATTTTATCTGCTAAACCTACCCCCTTCCCATTAGCATTCACTATGTTAGGCATTCCTTCAGACTTCTCGGTGAAGACCGAAACAAAGAAGTCATTAAGCATCTCTGCCATTTCCAAGTTTCCTGTTACTGTTTCTCCCTCTTCACTAAGCAGTGGGCCTACCCTGTCTTTGGTCTTCCTCTTGCTTCTAATGTATTGATAAAAAGTCTTCTTGTTCCCCTTTATTCCCGTAGCTAGTTTGAGCTCATTTTGTGCCTTTGCCTTTCTAATCTTGCCCCTGCATTCCTGTGTTGTTTGCCTATATTCATCCTTTGTAATCTGTCCTAGTTTCCATTTTTTGTATGACTCCTTTTTATTTTTTAGATCATGCAAGATCTCGTGGTTAAGCCAAGGTGGTCTTTTGCCACATTTTCTATCTTTCCTAACCAGCGGAATAGCTTGCTTTTGGGCCCTTAATAGTGTCCCTTTGAAAAACTGCCAACTCTCCTCAGTTGTTTTTCCCCTCAGTCTTGATTCCCATGGGACCTTACCTATCAGCTCTCTGAGCTTACCAAAATCCGCCTTCCTGAAATCCATTGTCTCTATTTTGCTGTTCTCCCTTCTACCCTTCCTTAGAATTGCAAACTCTATGATTTCATGATCACTTTCACCCAAGCTGCCTTCTACTTTCAAATTCTCAACGAGTTCCTCCCTATTTGTTAAAATCAAGTCTAGAACAGCTTCCCCCCTAGTAGCTTTTTCAACCTTCTGAAATAAAAAGTTGTCTGCAATGCAGTCCAAGAATTTGTTGGATAGTCTGTGCCCCGCTGTGTTATTTTCCCAACATATATCCGGATAGTTGAAGTCCCCCATCACCACCAAATCTTGGGCTTTGGATGATTTTGTTAGTTGTTTAAAAAAAGCCTCATCCACCTCTTCCACCTGGTTAGGTGGCCTGTAGTAGACTCCTAGCATGACATCACCCTTGTTTTTTACCCCTTTTAGCCTAACCCAGAGACTCTCAACACTTCCATCTCCTATGTCCATCTCTACCTCAGTCCAAGTGTGTACATTTTTAATATATAAGGCAACACCTCCTCCCTTTTCCCCCTGTCTATCCTTCCTGAGCAAGCTGTATCCATCCACACCAACATTCCAATCATGTGTATTATCCCACCAAGTTTCAGTGATGCCAACAATGTCATAGTTGTATTTATTTATTAGCACTTCCAGTTCTTCCTGATGTCATTGAATGAAGACGCGATGCCTTTCTGGAATGTGTGTGCCCAAAAAGTAACTATTGTGCTATACAGAAAGCCGGTGATCATGCAGTGGGTTAGATTAGATGCTCTAAAGGTCTCTTCTGGCCATCAAGTCTACTAGTTTTGGAAAAACTGAGTGTAGCATTGGGAGCAGCCTCTGATGTTTTACTGTCTAGCCGGCTTGCTTCCTAGAATGAACACGCATTGAGTGGGGTGATCCACAGAGAGTAGCTCAAACCTTCAAAGTGTCAGGCCAGCAGCAGGACATTAGCACTTCAGGGGAGGGGTGTGTGTGGCAGTGACATCACAAAGGCTTTTGCAGGACCTCAGCCTATTGGTGGGGAGGTGGTGACCTCACAGAGAGATGCTGACAGCAGCCAGGCAGGATAGGGGCGCAGGGCCAGGGAAACCTCAGAGACCCCTGTGGCTTTGCTTCAGCAAGTCTCCTTCTCGAGGTCTCTCTTTGAGGACTGAGAGAGTATTAGGGTTCACGTACGTGAGTGCGATGAGGAGCCTCTTTCGAGTTTTCTCCTTTCCTTTTACTGATTTTACTAGAAAACAGACGTCCCTGTTTAGAAGGTAAGAGCCTCCAAGAGGTTTTGGAACCTGCTCAGTCTGATCCATCTGGTGCCAGCTGAATTCTAGGCATGGAAAACACTAGTTTAAGGTGGCAGAATTTTATTCCCCACCTGGGATTTTGTCCCATACAATCACTGGGGACATTAGGGTTTGTCCTTTTCGTTTTACCTTTTCCTCCATCCCTCCTTCATTTCTCTTCATCTCTTCCTTCTTTTGTCCTTTCTCCTGTACCCCTCCCACCACCAGGAGGGGTGAGGCGGGCTGGCTCCAACTGGCTGTAGGATCTGCTGCTGCAGGGGCTGTGGGTTAGGAGTGTTCCTCTTGGGGAGGCAGAGGCAGAGCAGAGAATGAGCTTGGCTGGAGTCAAGTTCTTCTTGTCCTGGTTAAGTGGTGACTGGGCTTTTAAGGGGACCATGCTGACCCTCCACACACACACCCTGTCGGGTGCTGCAGGGAGGTGAAGGAGGAAACGGTTGGCACAGAGATGAAGCAGACTGAAGTAGGGACAAACACAAGGGTGGAGCAGTCCATGGTGGGTTCCTGTGCACTGCCCTGAAGGGAGTATAGAGCATAGGCATGGGGAAGGCCAAAATTCACATCCAGGTAGATCATCAACCTACTCCTCTGTCCAAAGGGCCGGGAAGGCCTCTGGTTTTTGCTCTCTTCTGTAGCTGGAGCTGCTCTGATTTGGGGGTGGGGTGGGCAGAGGTGGGAAGAGGCCATAGGATTTAATCAAGTGTCAGGGGGAGACTCCCCCTCTGCGGGAGATTATGTTGCCCCTCTGTGGGGAATCCCTTCCTTGCAGATGCTGGACTCTGCCAGGAAGCCCAGCTCCCATCCCTAGCAGCTTGGCTGTTCACTACCTGCTGTGCACCAGGCCCTCTGCAGAGAGCTGCTCTGGGCAAGGACTGCAGAGCCAGCTGTCATCCTTGCAGGTGTAGCCCCAGGTTCCATAAACCTGACCCATGGTCTCCCTCCGCTGACAGGCTCTGAAGAAGGCCTGCCCAGAGACATGGATGCCATGCTGAAGAGCTGGCTGACAGCAACCCCCAGCACAGACAATCTCCAGCACATCTTGAAGGTGAGCATAATGGTCAGGGGGAGCAGGAATTTTACCTTAGCCCTGGGGAGGCCTGGAAATGAGAGACTGGATGATCCACGTTTCCATTGTGTCCTGCTACCTGAGAGCCATCCGTGGTCAGGGCAGTCAGTGCAGGGCAGTGATGGGGCCCTTCCACCTTCAGGGATAGAGGGAAGGCACTGGTACTCGACAACAGGGCTCTTCCTGGTTCTGTTGAGCACTAACTCCAAGGCCCCAGGCAGGCTTGTGGAGTGAGAGCATCAGACCCCTGTGATGTCCAGGAGAAGGCCCTCCGAGAAGAGCACTAGCTCCTTCCTAGGAAGCTGCTGAGATTCTCAAGGAGGGATTCATCCCTTCTCTCCCATGCACACAGAGGATTGTAAGGAGCAGGGCGTTGTCCTTTATCCAAGAGACCTGTCCTAGCTCTCACCCACAAACCTGGGAGAGAGCTGGGCACTTGACTGGATCCTACCCCTGCACTTGCCCTGGTACACTTTCTTCTCCCCTCCTGCCTTGGCTATTAGGCTATGGCTCTATGAACATGAAACCAACAGGAACTTCTTCTCTATCTCTAAGCCAAACTGGTTTATCAAGTCTGACCCCTCAACATATTTCAGGGGGCATATTTCCAGTACATGTATAGAACTCATTATACCCCACTCAGACCTGGTCACGCGGATTCGGCGGCGTTTCTGCGGGCGATCTGACGGTCCCATGCCTTCGACGTACCTGCCGCTGAATTGCCACTGAAGACTGCCTGCGCTTGCTGCGCTGGTGCCTGGAGCCGCCCCTGCAGGGCAGGCAGCCCTATGAAGTGGTGCAGCAGCTGGCATACTCCCCTGCATGTGCTCTAACCCAACCAATATCCGCCGTCCTCCAGAGCTCTCTGCCCTGGCTTCTAATCAGAAAGGCCCTGACTGGTTCCCCGGTTCAAGAGAAGGGACCAGCCCCTTCACCAGAGCGTAACTGGTCCTTCTTCATTTGATAGAGTTACAGGGGAGGGTTGAGGGTTGTTCCTGGGCGGCTAGCGGGGCTGTTTTGGAGCTTTGATTTATTGCCTTCTTTTAATGTTTTATCTTATCCAGAGTATCTGGAGAGACATTTCCCTCCGTGCTTTACATACAATTTTATTGTAAACCCTCAGTTGAAGAGTGTCATGTTCACAGTCATATTCAGGGAAGGGCAGAGGCTGGTGGCGGAGGAAGGTCTCCCAGCTTCAGAACGGCCAGGTCTGCTTTTCAAGTGAACGTATCAGTATTTACGACTGCATTGCCCCCTAGGCACGTGTGATAAATGAAGGCGGGGGTAGCTCCCTTTTATGGACACCCAGTCAGCCAGTTAGCTATAAAATCCCTGTTAGTAGCTGTTCTCTACTTGCTTTATCTGTAAAGGGTTAAAAAGTCCATAGGTAAAAGGAAGAGTGTTAGCACCTGACCAAAAGAGCCCATGGGAAGGCTAGAACTTTTTAAAATTGGGAAAAAACTTTCCCTTTGTCTGTCTGTGTTTGTTCTCCCGGAAAGCAGGGACAGGGCTGGAACTAGGCTGTAAAAGCTTGTGCCAGGTATGAAAATCATCAGATCATACCTAGAAACTACTCTTTTGAAACCCCAGATATGTAAGGAAATGTCTAGGAAGACGCGATTAGTTTTATCTCTTTTCTTTCTTTATGGCTTGTGGACTCTTCAATGCTAACCCCAGGTGCTTTTGTTTTGCTTGTAACCCTTAAGCTGGACCTCAAGAAGCTGTCTTGATTCTTAATCCTTGTAATTGTTTTTTTTAAAACCTAGCAAAAAGCGTAAGTTCCAGATGTATTTTTCTTTCTTTTTGTTTTTAATAAAATTTACCTTTTTTTAAGACCAGGATTGGATGTTTGTGTCCCTAAGAGGTTTGAGCGTATGTTGTTTAATTAGCTGGTGGCAACAGCTGATTTCACTGGTCTACAATTTTTGAGAAGTCGTCTGCTTCAGAGATAAAATGTGCTATTTATTATGTATTTTGATGTGCTGAATTCAAATATGACAATTAAAACAACTGATGGGCTACTGTTTCTAAGATATTTAAGTTTTTACATTTTATGTCTATGTATATTGTGTAGATAGTAGAGTTTTAATCATAAATTGTAAACCTAGGTCTTTTCATGTGTTTATGGTTGCTTTTCATGATAATATTTCACCTGTCCTGTTTATGTAACACTTTAAAAATCAGCAAAAGGGTTATATAAATAAAATTTATTATGAAACAAAAGGCAAAAAACTATTATGTACATAGTTTAGTCCTATTCAGTGTCTACTCGGTGCTTCTTGGCTTGTCTCTTGTATTCATTAAATGGAGCATCTCTCGTCACTGTCCAGCAATAGTCTGCAAGCATTGATGGGCTCCATTTGCCCTGATAGCGTTTCTCCATTATTGCAATGTCCTGGTGAAATCGCTCGCCGTGCTCGTTGCTCACTGCTCCGCAGTTCGGTGGAAAAAAATCTAGATGAGTGCAAAAAATCTATCTTTAGTGACATGTTGCAACCAAGGCTTTTGTATGCCTTGAGGAGGTTTTCCACCAACAACCTGTAGTTGTCTGCCTTGTTGTTTCCGAGAAAATTTATTGCCACTAACTGGAAGGCTTTCCATGCCGTCTTTTCCTTGCCACGCAGTGCATGGTCAAATGCATCATCTCGAAGAAGTTCACGAATCTGAGGACCAACAAAGACACCTTCCTTTATCTTAGCTTCACTTAACCTTGGAAATTTTCCACGGAGGTACTTGAAAGCTGCTTGTGTTTTGTCAATGGCCTTGACAAAGTTCTTCATCAGACCCAGCTTGATGTGTAAGGGTGGTAACAAAATCTTCCTTGATTCAACAAGTGGTGGATGCTGAACACTTTTCCTCCCAGGCTCCAATGACTGTCGGAGTGGCCAATCTTTCTTGATGTAGTGGGAATCTCTTGCACGACTATCCCATTCGCAGAGAAAACAGCAGTACTTTGTGTATCCAGTCTGCAGACCAAGCAAGAGAGCAATAACCTTCAAATCGCCACAAAGCTGCCACTGATGTTGGTCATAGTTTATGCACCTCAAAAGTTGTTTCATGTTGTCATAGGTTTCTTTCATATGGACTGCATGACCAACTGGAATTGATGGCAAAACATTGCCATTATGCAGTAAAACAGCTTTAAGACTCGTCTTCAATGAATCAATGAACAGTCTCCACTCATCTGGATCGTGAACGATGTTGAGGGCTGCCATCACACCATCGATGTTGTTGAAGGCTACAAGATCACCTTCCATGAAGAAAAATGGGACAAGATCCTTTTGACGGTCACGGAACATGGAAACCCTAACATCACCTGCCAGGAGATTCCACTGCTGTAGTCTGGAGCCCAACAGCTCTGCCTTACTCTTGGGTAGTTCCAAATCCCTGACAAGGTCATTCAGTTCACCTTGTGTTATGAGGTGTGGTTCAGAGGAGGAGGATGGGAGAAAATGTGGGTCCTGTGACATTGATGGTTCAGGACCAGAAGTTTCACCTCTTCCTCTTCCTCGTCTGACTCAAGTGAGAATGATTCTGGTGCATCAGGAACCGGCAGTCCTTCTCCGTGGGGTACCGGGCGTATAGCTGATGGAATGCACAGTCCACTTTTTCTTCTTTGACACACCTTTCCCAACTGGAGGCACCATGCAGAAGTAACAATTGCTGGTATGATCTGTTGGCTCTCTCCAAATCATTGGCACTGCAAAAGGCATAGATTTCCTTTTCCTGTTCAACCACTGGTGAAGATTTGTTGCACAAGTGTTGCAGCATATGTGTGGGGCCCACCTCTTGTCCTGATCTCCAATTTTGCAGCCAAAATAAAGGTGATAGGCTGTCTTAACCATAGTGGTTATACTGCGCTTTTGTGATGCAAAAGTCACTTCACCACAAACATAGCAGAAGTTATCTGCACTGTTCACACAAGTACGAGGCATCTCTGCTCACTTTGGCTAAACAGAAATGTGTCCCTTTGCAAAATCAAACACTGACAAATAAGAGAGCATGACACTGTATGATTTCTAGAGCTGATATAGGGCAATTTGTTCAGCAGAGTGATGTAAGCTTCGTTATGATTGCATCATCCATGACTTCTAGGAATAACATGATGCAATTCATATCATGTATGACGCAATACCAGCTTCAGATTGCATCATTCATTGTTTTGCCTAAAAAACAAGTACTGTCCAAACCCAGTCATAGATTTATTCATAGATCCAGTCAAAGTTGTATTTTAGTCATTTCTGGTTTAAATTGAGATCCCTTCCCTTTATAACTCACTAATCCTCCGCCATTCCCAAGTCAAGGGTCGTATATAGTGACCCAATAGCATATCTTGAAAACTAGAGCCAATCAACAATTTTAAGCATCATTTTCGTTCTCAGTGACCCAGAATTAGTAAAGTTTGACTACATTTATTTCAGAAGCATTTTGGCTGTAGAGCAGTGTTTCCTTTGTTTTTTTTTTCTCAGCTCTTCCCTGGGGAGGGGGGGTGAAAGGGCCTGAGGGTACCCCACAGGAAGGAATTCCCAAGTGTGCCTTTCTGGACTCTCAGAAGGGTTTTTTTTTGCATTTGGGTGGTGGCAGCATCTACCTATCCAAGTTCAGAGAGAAGCTGTAACCTTGGGAGTTTAATACAAGCCTGGAGTGGCCAGTATTAATTTTTAGAATCCTCGCGTGCCCCCACCTTCTGCACTTGAAGTGCCAGAGTGGGGAATCAGCCTTGACATGGTGGCAGAGCGGTGGGATCATTTTGAACCAGAAGCACAGACCTCAGGATTTTAAAAGGACACATTTTTTCTTTTGGCAGCCTGCAAAGCCACGGAGGTGTTCTTTTCTTTTTTTTTCTTTTCTTATCTGCCTGAGGGGGAACAGGCACAAAAAGGGTTCAGCCTGCAAAGCCAGGGAGTCCAACATGCATTTTTTTTTCCAGCTTCGTGGCAACAAAATAGCCAGGCTAGAGTAGGGCAGCCCTGTGCATGAGGTTGAGGTCGGGCACCAAAACTCTAGAGCAACCAGTCTTCCCAAAGCGGCACGCCACGGAGAAGACAGACCCAGACCAAGCCCAGACATCCAGCTCCATGATGGAAATTCAGGGAGGGGATGAGGGAATGGAGAATCCCAACTGAGATCCTGGTGTCAGGACGGAGGGATGCAATGAGGGGGGAGGGGCAATGGCAGAAACCCATCCCAAGGTGGCTCCTTGGGAGGAAGAGGAGCCAAAGGGGTCGGCAGAGAGCCCAGGGCTGGGAATACATGAACGGACCCCTCAGATTGCCTCCTGTTGCAGCAACCAGGGGTCACTGCACAGATCTGCCCTGATGTCACCTCACCTACTGCCATGGATCCATACAATTGGTGCTACACTCTGGCTTTGGAACAGTCTCTCAGGAAGCCCTTTGATGTGCCAGACCCCCTAGAGGTCTCACTCTTCCTGCAGGGTAAGACACACGGCTTCACTGCCTCCTGTGACTGGACCTCTGGGCCTTCAGCACTCCTGCTTCACACCAGGAGCAGTGTTCAGCGAATCCAGCTGAGAGAGACTCCTGATGGAGACTTGTGTACACTTCAGGGATTAAGGCACCTCACCAAGCATTTGCAGTGACATTCAGAGCATTGACTAATTAACCAGGGTGACCACCTGTCCCAAATTGGGCGGGACAGTTCCGAAATGCAGAGTTCAAGTCCCGGTCCCGGGCTGAATGACTCCAGGACAGCATCTCCCTCTGGGTTATTTGTTGCAAGGTTTCAATGCCCAGGCAATTGGGTTTGCCATCTTCAGTTCAGCAGGGGCTCAGGGTGCAGGATGCGGCAGGGGGCTTAGGGCAGGGGGTTGGGCTGCAAGTGGGGTGCAGGGTGTGGCAGGGGGCTCGTCAGGGGGTCAGGGAGTGGGGTGCAGCAGGGAGTCAGGGTGTGGGGTGCGGCAGGGGGCTCAGGGCAGTGGCTTGGGGTGCAGGAGGGGTGCGGCAGGGGGTTCAGGGCAGGGGGCGGGGTGCGGGGTGTGGCAGGGACTCAGGGCAGGGGTGCAGAAGGGGTGTGGGGTGCAGGAGGGGTGTGGGGTGTGGCAGGGACTCAGGGCAGGGGGTCAGGGTGCAGGAGGGGTGCAGGGTGTGGCAGGGGGTTCAGGGCAGGGGGTCGGGGTGCAGGAGGGGTGCGGGGTGTGGCAGGGGGCTCAGGGCAGGGGGTCGGGTGCAGGAGGGGTGCGGGGTGCAGGAGGGGTGCAGGGTGTGGCAGGGACTCAGGGCAGGGGGTCGGGTGCAGGAGGGGTGCAGGGTGTGGCAGGGGGTTCAGGGCAGGGGATTAGGGTGCAAAAGGGGTTCAGGGGGCGGGCTCTGGTCCGACGCACACCGGGGGCAGGTCAGGCTCCCTGCTGCACCGCGCCGTGCCGCTCCGGAAGCGGCCGGAACCTGGGGGAGGCGGGGCACAAGGGTCTGTGTGTTGCTGTTGCTTCAGGCACCGCCCCCAGCAGCCCCATTGGCCGGGAACGGGGAACTGCGGACAATGGGAGCTGCAGGGGGCGCTGCCTGAAGCAAGAGCAACACACAGACCCCTGTGCCCCCCCTTCCCCAAGTTCTGGACACTTCCCGGGGTGGCGCGGGGGCAGGGCGGGCAGGCAGGCAGGGAGCCTGCCCTTCCCCCAGTGCGCGTCAGGCCGGAGACGCTCTAGGTAAACGTTGGGGAGGGTGGGGGGGCCACGAGGAGCTTGCGGGCCGCAGAAAATACCCGGCCCACGGGCCGCGTGTTTGAGACCCCTGGATTACAGCATGACGGTGCAAAACTCATTGGTCCCAATGAAGGAAAATCACTGTATAAACAGGGTGTCTTCCCATGAAACTTTGGGTTTGTCCTGCCAAGACTTCCCTGGGGCATCATGTCGTGACCAACAGAACCTGGCTCCTACCTACCCGTGACCAACCTAGCTGGCCACTAGATTGATCCAGACTCTGGACTGGTAACTATAACATCACCTGGCGGGGGGGTGCATGTGTGTGTGGTGATTAAATATATATGCTAATTGTTGTATCTTTAATAAATGCGGCGTATTGCTTTTCCCCCTGAAACAGATCCCGTGTGCTTCTTATAAGCATAACAGGGTGGGGTGCCTTACCCTTAGCAACCCTAATCATAACTCCAAGTGGCCTACCTACAGGAACCCTAATGCTAGGTGAGGGAGCCATACCCATAGGAATACTAAAACTGGGGCAGGGAGCCCTAGCCATAGGAACCCTAACCCTAGGTCAGAGAGTCCGAAACACAAGAACCCTAACACTAGGGAGGGGAGCCCTAGCCAGAGAAACCCTAACCCTAGCCTGGAGAGCCCAAACCGTAGGAACCCTAACACTATAGCGGGGACCCCTACTCACAGGAACCCTAATCCTAGGGTGGGAAGCCATACCCATAGGAACCCTAACCCAAACTCCAAGTGGCCTATCCATAGGAACCCTAACCCTAGGTCAGGGAGCCATACCCCCAATAGGTATGGCTCCCCACCCTAGTTTTAGGGTTCTTTTCTGTAGGGATCCCCGTCCTTGGGTTAGGGTTCCTATGGGTACGGTTCCCCAGTTTAGGGTTAGGGTATCTATGGATAGGTCACTTGGAGTTAGGATTACGGTTCCTATGAGCAGGCTACTTGGAGATAGGGTTAGAGTTCCTATGGGTTGAGCTCCCCTCCGTATGATTAGGGTTGGTATGTGTTGGGCTCCCTGCCTAGGATTAGGGTTCCTATTGAAAGGGCTCTCCACCCCAGGGTTAGGGTTTATATGGGTAGGACTCCCCACCCTATAGTTAGGTTTCTTGAAGTTAGGGCTCCCTGCCCTAGGGTTAGGGTACCTATGGGTAGGCCACTTGGAGTTAGGGTTTGGGTTCATATGTGTAAGCCACCCCAGAGTTAGGGTAGCGCTGGTGGCATTTTACAATGCTGAGAATGAGGCTCCCATCTTTAATTTCATGGCCTCCTTCACCACAAAGAAGATCTTTCTTTTCTTTGCAGTGTGGGGTCCCAGAGACAAGCTCAGGCTGGCTCCCCCAGATCCAGAGTAACCTGCGGCCAGCACTCCGTACACCAGCATGTATTTAGCCCCATCCAGCCCTTGTACCATTCCCCTCCCATCTGAAGAAACAGGGCCAGCAGGTTAGTGCATCGGGGCCACGCAGGACTGAGGGGGAAGAGCATTTTGGGGGGTTGGGGAGCTGCCGGCAGCTCCAGTGCCTCTGATGAACCTGGCATTGCTTGTAGCTAGGAACAGAGGCCCCTGCTATCTGGGGTTTCAAATGAGTAGTTTCTAGGTATGATCTGATGATTTTCATACCTGGCACAAGCTTTTACAGCCTAGTTCCAGCCCTGTCCCTGCTTTCCGGGAGAACAAACACAGACAGACAAAGGGAAAGTTTTTCCCCAATTTTAAAAAGTTCTAGTCTTCCCATGGGCTCTTTTGGTCAGGTGCTCACTCTCTTCCTTTTACCTATGGACTTTTTAACCCTTTACAGATAAAGCAAGTAGAGAACAGCTACTAACAGGGATTTTATAGCTAACTGGCTGGCTGGGTGTCCATAAAAGGGAGCTACCCCCGCCTTCATTTATCACACGTGTCTAGGGGGCAATGCAGTCGTAAATACTGATACGTTCACTTGAAACGCAGACCTGGCCGTTCTGAAGCTGGGAGACCTTCCTCCACCACCAGCCTCTGCCCTTCCCTGAATATGACCCTGAACATGACACTCTTCAACTGAGGGTTTACAATAAAATTGTATGTAAAGCACGGAGGGAAATGTCTCTCCAGATACTCTGGATTAGATAAAACATTAAAAGAAGGCAATAAATCAAAGCTCCAAAACAGCCCTGCTAGCCGCCCAGGAACAACCCTCAACCCTCCCCTGTAACTCTATCAAATAAAGAAGGACCTGTTAGGCTCTGGTGAAGGGGCTGGTCCCTTCTCTTGTACCGGGGAACCAGTCAGGGCCTTTCTGATTAGAAGCCAGGGCAGAGAGCTCTGGAGGACGGCGGATATTGGTTGGGTTAGAGCACATGCAGTGGGAGTATGCCAGCTGCTGCACCACTTCATAGGACTGCCTGCCCTGCAGGGGCGGCTCCAGGCACCAGCGCAGCAAGCGCGTGCCTCGGGCGGCAAGCTGCGGGGGGCGGCCTGCCGGTCGCTGTGAGGGCGGCAGACAGGCAGTCTTCAGTGGCAATTCGGCAGCAGGTACGTCGAAGGCGCGGGACTGGCAGATCGCCAGCAGAAACGCCGCCGAATCCGCAGGCATGCCGCCAAAGGTCGCCTGACTGCCGTGTTTGGGGCGGCAAAAAACATAGAGCCGTCCCTGCTGCCCTACCTGCCCTGCTCTAGTCCTGCTGGCACAGGGTGGGGGGGACTTTATCTAGGCCATGCAAGCAGGGAGGGAAAGCCTCTCTGAGCTTGCACGACCCACCTGCGTGAAGGCCAGGCAGAGTATTGCTCTTGTTATTTATTCCCCACTGTGGAAGGAGAATGTGGCCTGTGTCTCAGAGAGTTTGTTTTATTTCGCACCAGAAAACTTGTGAATTACCTGGAACCGCAGAGAGGCCTTTCCTGCCTTGGCCAAGGTCTACTGCTGAGGTCTGATTTGTTCTGCACCCCTCTGGCACACTCCTTCAGTCAGAAAAGTGTAGTGCTCGTGGGGGCAGAAAGCCTTGGTGTGTATGTACGACAGAAATACAATTGATTTGACAGTGACAGTGACTCTGAGCGAGCAGGGAAAAGCCTTAAACACTAAAACTGTCACTGCCCTAGGACTGTGTGTATGCATCCGAAGAAGTGGGTTGTAGCCCACGAAAGCTTATGCTCTAATAAATTTGTTAGTCTCTAAGGTGCCACAAGTACTCCTGTTATTTTTTCTAGGACTGTGTGTGTGTTTCTTTAAGTCTTTTCTCTCTGTTTATCATAAATGAGCTTCCTGTAACTTACCAGCAATGGTTTCACTTTCAGTTGGAAGCTGCTGGGTGCAGGGAGAATGTTTCAGTTCCTATAAAATTGCTGTACTTTATGCAATAGTTGTCTGAACAGACTGGAGTCAGACGTGCCCCGGGGCAATGCAGCTGTAGCTGGGAGCCCTTCCTCCGCCACCAGCCTCTGCCCTTCCCTGTAGGATCCAGCAGGCAGGTGAGTGTCAGCCCTCAATTGCTCTGGGTGATGGCTCTGTTATTCTTCATGGGAGCTGTTCCTATGGGCGGGAGTCCATCCGGGGCTCTCAGTTTCCTACTTTAAATATTGCTGCAGAAATGTCTAAAATGCTCAGAGAGCTTTGCGGCCCTTTTCCATTACCCTGTAACACAGACTGAAATAGTGTCTGTTTATTCGCTCTTCTGCATGATTTCCTGGAATTAGATTTACACTCCAGCACTTCTGCTCTGGTGACTTTCCTGCACGCTGTCGGCAGAGGAATGTGTGCTCTCTCCTTCTCCTTCTCCGTTCACTGTGTGTATTTGCCATCAGCTCACTCCAAGAGACTAGAAGAAGGGAAATGCCGTAGGCCAGATTCAATAAGGCTGGTGCAGGGAGGGGTCAGTTCCAGCACGCTGGGCCATGAGGACCCTTCTATGCCAGGGAGAGGGGGGAGTTACCCAGACACAGGGCTGATGATGGTACTTCTGCTGCTGTTCTAAGGGTTCTCGCAGGAGAGGGGCCAGCTTTAGCACCTGCTAGAGCAGGGGTGGGCAAACTACAGCCTGCGGGCCGGATCCGGCCCCTCAGGGCTTTGGGTCCGGCCCGTGCAGCAGATGTACTGAGCATGCTCAGATGAACTGAGCATGCTCAGTACACCATAAGTAGCACATTTCTAGCAGAGCAGTATCCTTCGCTTAAGAATGTGCTATCAGTAGCACTTATCGATATGTATAGATGTTAAGAAACTGCTATTGTATTAAACTGCTACCTGATGTAGCAAATACCTACAGATAGCAGTTTCTTGCACTATAGTGTATGTGAAATTGCTACATGTAGAAATGTGCTATCTGTATTAGTTAGTGATATGTATAGATTGTAAGAAACGGCTTTTGTAAAAAGATGCTACTTTATTTGTACATGCTTGAAAACTGTTATCATATTTCAATCTTCCCTCATATGTTTTCGTTAGCCTTTGTCTTCACTGTTAAAACTTAACCTGTCTTGTGTTGTTTTCTTTAGTTTTATTAGCAGTGAGAAAAAGGCCTATGTCTGCATAATGGGGACACCGGATATATTAGACACACCTGGATTATTCTTCAGTGGTTGATAATATTAGATCCTTCTCGTTCTCAGTATGCTGAGATGAGCTGAAGTGTCTGTCTTCCCATCATCCAGATTGCTGGGTCAATCATTTCTCACTGTTCAGTCTTTGTAGCTCAGGTGTTTCCGATTGTTCTTGTAGGCTATCATTGTGCACCTTTTCTTTCTTCCCCCCAGTTTCTGGAAGGCTCTTTTGCTGTGACCTGGGTCAAACAGCACCCACTATATAGAGGTATCTGATCTTGGTCAAGTAGTCTCCATTGTATAGCACTATCGTTCAGAGGCACAGTTCCTGGGATAATCTTTATGTGATTGTGCATTCCTTCAATAAGCCACTAACATTGCCTGGCTTCATCCAACAGAGCACATTTTAAATACAGAGACATGGTGAATATTTCTAGCCTCAGATACAAACGTTACATGCATACAGGTTGAATAAACACAGTCAATAGGTCTTAAACTTTGCAATGATACCCCACGTCAGCCATCTTGCATAAAGTATATATTAGCTATGTCATATCCATATCATAAGCATATTTTCATAAAGAATGTATAGTATAATGTCACACCCCACATGTATGCAAATACTAAAGGAGCACGCACCTTTGGGTGCAAACGCTCATGACAATAGTGCAGAGCCATGCGAGCTCCATGATTCTGTGTGAGATGGCAGATAGTGAGGAGGGCCAGGCAGGTTAGTGGATTTAGAAAAAAAGGTGTAAACATTATGTATACGTTTATGTATGGGATACATATAAAATTAGTGGATGGTTAACAATGCATTATAAGAAGTTTGATCCCATGGCCACAACCACCGCTGTCTGACTTGTTTGGTACCCAGCATACACTGCAAACCAAAGCTTCCCAAAATACAATGGGTGGACAGTGGGATATCTATTCATGGTGCACCTCACTCTGAATCTAAACAAGTGCTTCTGGTGAGTCCCCTGACTGCTGAGGCAATGAGTCCAGGAGGCACGCACACAAGTGACATAGTAACCGTAGTGACTCTATGGTGACATAACTTGAGTTAACCCACACTTAAACTGTAGATATGGCTTTAGGTATATTAAATGTTTGGGAGTATGAGGATAGACTAAGATTCATTCAGGTGTTTAGGCTCAAGGCCTTACTGCACCTATAGGATCAGGAACAAAGAGGCACAAAAAAAGATATCATTTATTTATTAAAATTTCTTGACTCGAGGGTGTATAACTGATGATTTTAGAATTCTTGTGGTTGTAAAGGTATCTTGGGGTTGTAGATGTGTGTTCATTATATTTTGAAAGGAAAAACTATGAATGGGTTGAACAAAGAATTAGATCAGTCCCTCAGGATAAGTAGATTGGCTATTAGCCAAGATAATTAGGGATGCAGGCCCATGCTCTGCATGTTCCTAAAATGTTCTTTAACTGCC
Organism: Emys orbicularis; assembly: GCF_028017835.1. Classification (NCBI taxonomy): domain Eukaryota; kingdom Metazoa; phylum Chordata; order Testudines; family Emydidae; genus Emys; species Emys orbicularis. The sequence continues at coordinate 197,744,510 of NC_088685.1, forward strand.
AGATGCTGGGAGTGGACAATGGGATGGTTCAGTGAGTCATTGCCTGGTCTGATCATTCCCTTAGAAGCACCTGGCATTGGCCACTGTCACATGACAGGATACTAGATTAGGCAGACTATTGGTCTGACCACCAATATTTACACCATTGGTGGATTGACTCAAAACAAAGTTTTGACAATAGGCCAAAAATTCAGTCAGAGTGGATGTCAGATGATCCAACAGAATAAACATCTGCTCTAAAAATGAGAAGAAAAAATTAGAATTAAAAATTCAGGGAATTCAGGGAATCCCAGCAGCAGATAAGACATACAGTGATAAGGGATTCTTTGTTTCTGAGGGGATATATGTAAAATGTTTCACTGAATTAAGTCTCAGGGAATATCTACACTGGCAAATTAAAGCGCTCTAACTTGCTGGCTCAGGGGTGTGAAAAATCACCCCCCCCCCCCCGAGCAAAAGCAAGTTTGAGCGCTCTAAAGCGCTAGTGTGGACAGGCTCGGCTCCCAGTGCTGGAAGCTAATCCCCTCGTCGAGGTGGATTACCAGGAGCACTGGCACCCACGACAGCGCTTTGAAATTTGTAGTGTAGACATAGCCTCAGTAGGTTAGATCAGACAAAGAGGAGATGCATTGACTAGGCATTGGGATGCCTGTGCCTTTAAAAACCCAGCCCTGTGCCTGTGCCTTTAAGGACCCAGCCCTGGGAAGCTGATGCTGAGAGGTGCTGTCAGTGAGAGGGGAAATAAAAAAGCCCCTCTGCCCCCCCGACTGTGCTGGGTTTTGCCCTCTGCCAGCGCCTCACCACGAGCGTAACTCCTGCTCCTCCCCCCCAGCCCTGATTTTGCCCTTTAGCCCCTCTCCTAATCCTGCCTCCAGCTGCTTGACCCCCCTGACCAGTCAATTTCCGCCCCCTGCTCAGACCCTGGTCACCCCCCTGCTCCGATTTGCCCCCTTTGCCCCTTTTTAACCCCTGTAAAAAGCAGCCAGCAAATTTTTACGGCTAATAAGGTCAGGGTGAAGGGCAGTGGCTTCAGCAGATGTTACTGAGCATGCTCAGTTCATGTGAACATTCAAAAAAGCCAATTTGCTCAAATAAAAAAGCCTCTGCCCCCCCCAACAAACTATTTTGCAAAGCACTGGTGTCTCAGTGCCACTGGGGTAACTGTTACCCCCTGTGCCCCTGCCTGTGCTGGGTTTTGCCCTCTGTCACCCTCTGCCAGCACCTCACTCCTGGGCTTAACTCCACCTCCTCCCCCCCCTCATTCCTGATTTTCCCTTTAGCCCCTCTCCTACTGCTGCCTCCAGCTGCTTGACCCCCTCAGACCCTGGCCACCCCCTCCTCCGATTCACCCCCTTTGCCACTTTTTAACCCCTGTCAAAAGCAGTCAGCAGAATCCTACGGGTATAAGGGCAGGGTGAAGGGCAGTGGCTTCAGCAGATGGACTGAGCATGCTCAGATGAACTGAGCATTCCCAGTACACAGTAAGTAGCACATTTCTAGCAGAGCATTATCCTTCACTACACCGGCACCACATCCCTGCGGCCCCCGGGTGGGGGGGCAGAGGGCTCTGTGCGTTGCCTCCAGGCACCGCCCACCGCAGCTCCCATTGGCCAGGAACGGGGAACTGTGGCCATTGGGAGCTTCGGGAGAGGTACCTGGAGGCGCGGCAAGGGCAGCACACGCGGATCCCTCCACCCCCCCCCTTCCCTCGGGGCCGCAGCGCCTCCGGGAGCGGCGCAGGGCCGGGGACAGGGCAGGGAGCCTGCCCCGGCCCGTGCCGCTGCCACCCTGGAGCCCGAAACCCTCCTGTACCACGCCCCCCTGCCTGCACCTCATACCCCTCCTGCACTCCAACTCCCTGCCCTGAGCCCCCTCATACACCCTGCACCCCTCCTGCACCCCAACTCCCTGCCCTGAGCCCCCTCTTACAGCCCACACCCCTCCTATTCCCAATCCCTTGCTCTGAGCCCCTTCCTGCACATCGCACCCACTCCCACACCCCACACTCCCTCACGCACCCCAACCCCCTGCCCCAGCCCTGCATACAATTTCCCCACTCAGATGTGGCCCTCAGCCCAAAAAGTTTGCCCACCTCTGTGCTAGAGCCGCATCAGCAAGCGTCACTGGGGGGAGGGGCTGAGCCAGTGCATTACCTGGCAGCCCTGGACATACCCACTTCCTTGAGCTGCACTGACCCTCAATGGCTGCCTGAGCGTAGGGGAGATTAGAGGTCCTCAGTGCTGGGCTGTAGTGAGCTCCAACTGTGTTGGAATTGCCAGCTATCACTTTAAAGGCGGCGGGGTGGGGGGGAGAGGTGAGGAATTCCCTGCTCCTGCTGGCAGGCTAGAGGGCTCTGTAGCTGAGTGTATGACTGTGCTAGCAGTCAGTTTGCAGACAGACAGCTTAAAGTAAGGTGGGGAGAATTGTGCCACTCTGTTTTAGGGAGCAGCCGGCTTTGTCTCTCTTCTTAGTGTTGGTTCTTGTGTGTTCTGAATTCCTAGAAGAAAAGTTATGTTGTTATTTAACTTCTCTGTGTGTGTGCTGTGAACACAAGTGCCACTGTAACCTGGATTCCCGGTAAACCCTTTGCCAAGGGATCGGCTGGCAGAAATCAGCGTGGGCCCTGGAGGAGAGCTGGAGACACAGGCAGCAGCCTCTCCAGAGTTAAGTCTGCAACTAAGTTTTTGTTTAAAGCCAACTTTTGCATCTTCTCTAAATTCCAAAGATAAGTCAGCTCTGCCTGAAGGCCGGGGTAAGATTGTGTTTGTGGGGAAATCTGGAGTTATTTGGACAAGGCATTGTAGAGCTGGGGCACCTGACAAATGAACTGATTTCAATACCCATAAGTCTTCAAATGCTTTTTTTCTCACATCATAGGGAAAAAAGTAGTCCCCTCCTGTGACTCCCCTGATCCCCAAGGGAAGGACAGCCCGTTATTCCTCCTGTGGTAGGGGCTCAGTGACTCAAGCTAGGACCAATGGGCTCTGAGCTCTTTGCATGCGGTGTCTCCATCTAGACCCCTGCTTGCTGCCACAGGAGGTGATCTGAAGGGTCTGTCTATGTAACCCCAGCCCTGAGCTCTCTGTCAGGGCCTAGCTGGCTCCTTTGGCTCCTCTTCCTCCCAAGGAGCCACTGAGATTGGTTTCTGCCATTGCCCCCCCACACACTTTTGAGACCCTGAACATGACACTGTTTACAATAAAATTTTATGTAAAGCACGGAGGGAAATGTCACTCCAGATACACTGGATTAGGTAAAACATTAAAACAAGTTTATTAACTACAATGAAATAGATTTTAAGTGAGTACAAGTAATGAGGCATAAAAGTCAGAAATGGTTACAAGAAAAATAAAGACAGAAAGCTTACTAATGTCTAATTTAACAAACTATATTAGATTCAAGCCAAGTTTTTCACCTATGCTTTCAGCAGTCTTACAGACCAAACTCTTTAAGTCAGGACCCCTCACCTATAGTCCAACAGTTGCTTTCTGTGTCTTTTCAGGTGTAGAAAATGTGATGGGCAGGGAGAGAGAGAGAGAGGAGGGACCCTAGGGGTGTCTACCCCTCCTTTTTTATAATCCTGTCCGCCATTTGAGATGCATTTCCAGCTGGGAGCAAGGTGAGTCTGTGTGGATGGAAACTCCATGCTTTTTCTTTGCCAGGATGTAGATTTTTGTCCCTCCCCCTTTCCGGCCAAAGAACGGCCACTTAGCAGGTACTGGTCCATCAGCCTTGTTTTCACATGGCTGTGGCGTCAGCTTGCCCTTTGTCTCTGAGGAACTAGTTTGGCCAATGGCCACTCCCCAGACTTACCTGGAAAACATACTTTTAGTTATGATTTTAGTTTATGTTGATAATTTCGCATATAACACTCCTACGCGCATTTTGCCATGATATGATTGATCAGCAAATGATGAGTTTTTAAATGACACCTCAGAAGGCATGCCTTGTACAAACATTATTGCAGTGGTGTGTCGGGTGTGAACATGGGGGTGTTTTCTGTCAGTACCTTAGCATTAACTATTTCACCACTGTCCATTTTAGCTGCTGGGATAGGGAAAGGAGTGTGTGGGAAGCCCTGGAGGTGAAGTGGTAGTGGCAGAAGGGAAGGAATGCTGAGGGAAGACAGGAGGAGACCCATAAAGTAAGGGAAGAGAAAGAGAAAAAGGAGGATGGGGAAGGAAGAGGAAAAGGACAGCGAGAATGGTGGTCACAGTGGTGAGCATTTTCCCCACTGGGTGATGGTGAGCGCAATAACATGGCCTTGAAGAAGTAACACACAGTGATGATAATGAACAATGAATTTACTCTATAAAGGCTGCATTCTGCTCTCAATCTCCCATTGGGGTTGGTGAGGGCTCCACTTTGGAATGAGGAGAGTGGTGAGCCCCAAATGGCCCAGAGATCATAATAAAAATGGAATTTGGCCCCCTGCACAGAATGAGTTTAACACCCCGAGGCTTGAGGGAGGAGTGCTGGGCTGGGAGTCAGGAGATCATGTGCTTTAGTCTCACCTCTAGTGTTAATGTTCCTCTGCACTTCACAGTCTTAGGGCTTGTCTTCACTACCAGAGTAAGTTGACCTGAGTTACACTACTCCAGCTACGTGAATAACCAGAGGGAGCAAAGCAAGAGGGGTGTGTGCTAAGCTCTGCCCCTCCCTTGGAGACAGACTGCAGTAATGTGCTTATGTCTGCTAGTGATTCCTGAGCTGAGGGAGGATAAGTTCTTGTAGTGGGGTGGTCACCCGCTCCTGGCCTAAAAGGGTTAAAAACAGCCCTGGGAGAGGGCTGTGGCATGGGAAAAGCTGGGCTGATTGGGGGAAGCAGCCTCATCTGGGGGCCATGCCCCCATCAGGGTCCAGCTGGCCCTATAAAGGCCAGTGAAGCCAGGCGCAGACATGGTCTCTCTCTGGCTGTAGAGGGAGATGGGCCTGGCTGCTAGGTAAGGTACCTGAGCTGAAGCAGGGCTGGGGGAAGGTCCAGGGAGCTGGGGAGCTCTGGCCTGGAAACCCCCAGGCTGTGGCCTAGTATAAGGCCAAATAGGTACTGGGGTTGCAGGGGACAGCCCAAGGCTAGGCTGAGGCAGCAGGTCCAAACCCCTCCTTCCCTGTGATGAATGGCTTATACTGCAGTCTGCCCCAGGGAGTGGGGGCTGGTTGGTGACTGGCAGTAGCCTATGACTGAGGTGAGGTGGGGATAGGGGGTGGGGGCTCCCCAGAGAGAGGAGACCCAGTGAGACTGTGGGGTACTGCAGGGGCAGCACCCTGGTCTGAAAGGGGCACCGGGGTCCAAGAGGGACTCTGGACCAAGCGGGACACTGGCCTGCAGAGGGCGCTCCTGGGTCAAAGAGCTAATTCCCAGGATGACTGACAGGAGGCGCTGCAGGGGTGAGTCACCGCCCTGTTACAGTGCTCCTCTGCCCAACTTGGATGTGGGGCCCAATCTGGGCTCAGAGGCTCCCTAGCGCCACACAAAATAATCGTTAGCCCAGGGGCTAGGGAGACTCACCTGGGATATGGGAACCCCAGGTTTATATCCCCCTCTCTGCTGGGGGAGGAGCAGGGATTGAACATGGCGCTGATGTCTCCCAGTGGAGTGGTTTGTTTTGGGGGTTAGGCAGGGGATAGGCATCTGGAAACCTAGAGGGAGGCAGCAGAGCACATGCATGGAGGCAGAGACTTAGGCACGTAGGGAATTTGTGTTGCAGAAACTTGGGCACTGAGCAGCCAAGTGAGCTAAGGCACCTACAGGGTTGGGCAGCAGCCAAGCAGCAGTTTTGTGGGTCTCAGCAATGCCTAAAAATGGGACTCAGGCACCGAAGTACCTTTGTGAATACCACCCCATGTCCCTATCCTAGGAGGCCAACAAGTACCGTTCTCCCACTTCTAACAGAGGCGGTAACTGAGGACCAGAGACACTGCTCAAGCTCACTTCTAGCAGAGTTAGGAAGAGAAGGTCAGTCTCTCCTGGGGCAGACCCAAATCACTCCCACTTAGCCATTGCCTTTTGGAATGAGTGTGCCAAATCTATGTGCTTAGCTATGCTGTCTGTGCAATGGAGCTACCCCTGCCCAGCCACATGAACGAGGCAAGAGGCTGCAGGAAGAGCCAAGCATTGGGCAAGTCTCGTAAAGCAGAATGTTCAGAGGGTTAGGGCGCTGTGCCAGGGATCGCATATGTGGAGCAGCCCCTGAACCTCTGCTGTAGAGGGTGCAGGGAGCAGAGGAGCCGGGGAGCCATAAGAAAATGGGTGGCTGTGTTTGTTTTTTATGCTATAAAGCAGAAAAAAAAAATTAAACTTTGGTGAACCCTCTTTTCCAGGGTGTTATAATTCAGCAACCACTTGTCCAATTCACATCAAATTTGGTAGAAATAGTTTACTTCAGCCCCAGATCGAACGTTCCAATTTTGAGGCTGATAGGATCTTCCTGTAGTTTATAGAGAAAAGAGTAAATTCTGCTGCTGTTTAAAAAACATCATCATAAAAGTGCACAAGGACAGACGATACTGAACTGATTCTCTTTTCCTAAATTATTTTTGCTTTGTACTGTAACTTGAATTCTTTCATTGTAAGACACCTCCCGGACTAAGGGTCCATTTCACTGACTGTGAGAAACTGGAAATGTCCCAGTGATCCTGTAACTGCTGGGAAGTTTCTCCTGGGCTCATGAGGTAGGTGACAGGAAGTTCTCATCCTTTAATTTGTTTTTAAAATGCTCCTTTTTCTATTTGAAAAGGTTCATTAATGACTTTAGATGCTCTGTATTTATCCACGTGACCCAGACCCAGAAATTGCAATGCCTTTTCTCACACTGCATTATAAAAACAGATACAAAATACATTAAGGGTTTTTTCTTCTTGGCGACTTTCACGTTGTAATTTTACAACCAGACTATTACTCTACAAAAGTTAGTGATTTTTGTGATAATATTTTTCAATGAATTTTGCAAATGCTAGTATTAAGGCCTTTGTCCAGAATATTGGACTGTAATTTCAGATGGTGAACAGTAAAGCTGAGCTTTGCTCTGTCTTGTAACCTGTCTTTTGACAAAAACAGTAGCAAACATGCACATTTTGATGCAATTATTAATCAGCACATGTCCTAGGGTTCATATTGTGCTCAATGAATTTGTATCCCAAATTACAGCACGTTGCTCACTTGGAATTTGTTTTTTCTTTTCCTTTCTGGTGTGTGGATCAAGTTACAATGAAGATGAGGATTTCCTTCCGCTCGCACTGTGCCATGGGCAACCCCTCTCTGTCCAGTTACTTCATTTTCCTTTTTACAATCCATGTTCCTATATTGGAATCAGGTAGGAAGCCTCTTGTCACAGAGTGTCTTCTACTTTCTCTCAACAGTTTGAATACCATTGATCTTTTGTTATTTTGAAACAATTCATAATAAGAGCATTTTATGTAAATTTGAGAAATAAAATCCTTTTGGGGGGGGGGGAGACAGGGGAAGATATTGATTTTTTTTTTTCCCCAGTGGACTGTATTCAGTGGACTTTTACTTCATGTTGCACCTTAAACTTTCCTCCTGTCTCATCTTAAACTTTTGCCACTCTACCTATCACTATTGAATATTTTCATTAATGACTTGGATAATGAACTGGAGAGTATGCTGATAAAATTTGCAGATGACACCAAGCTGGGAGAGGTTGCTACAACTCTGGAAGACAGGATAAGAATTCCAAATGACCTGGACAAATTGGAGAATTGGTCTGAAATCAACAGGACAGAATTCAATAAAGACAGGTTCAAAGCATTTCACTAAGGAAGGAAAAATCAAATGCACAGCTACAAAATGGCGAATAAATGACTAGATGGTAACACTGCTGAAAAGGATCCGGGGCTTACAGTGGATCACCGATTGAATATGAATAAGGCTACGAGTCAGTCATGGAGGTCATGGATTCCATGATTTTACAGGACCTCCATGACTTCCTGAAAATTATGATTCAGCTCCGGGCGGCAGAGCTAAGGCTTCAGCCCTGGGAGGTGGAGCTCAGGCTCCAGCCCCATATAGCGGGGCTTGGGCTTCCATGATTTATTGTTTATTGCCCACAGCCTGCCCGTGACTTTTATTAAAAATACCCATACCAAAATCTTAGCCTTAAATATGAGTCAACAATGTGATGGAGATGCAAAAAAGGCTAACTACGATTTTAAGTGATTATAAGTAGCAGGCATAGAAATCAAAGTTGGTTACCTAAGTAATAAATATAGAAATGCAGTCTAAATTTTAACTTTAAAAGACTAAGTAAGATTTGAATAAAGTCATCTCTGACCCTAACAGATGTTACAGGTAGTTTACAGTTCCTTAATACACGGATGGACACCCTTCCAGCCTGGGACCAATCTCCGTAATTCAAAATCTTTCTCTTCCAGACAGTCTTCTAAGTGTTGAGATGGAGGTGGTGGGGAGAAAGGCCAAGAGATGATGTCACTGTCTCTTTTATACTTGCTTCTAACTGCTAGAAAGATTCTTGCTGTGACGTGGGTTAGGCTGCCCCATTGCATACGTACCTTCTCCAAGAAGTCTCTGAGATAGAGGGCTGGGTGTTGATGAGCTATTAACACCTGTCTGGCCAGTGATGGCTGCTTCTTTGTCCCTACTGAAAGGCCAGCTGTGGACATCTCTCAACCTCACAACATATTTCAGTAACATGTATAGCAAAACTTCATAACTTCACATACAATGATGGTACATAAAATCCACAGCATATTAAGGTCCAACAGATCCAGACTTTTAAAATGATACCTCACAAGACATGTTTTGTACAAAACCAACCATAATCATGTGACAGTGGTGAATATGAGGGTTTCAGGGTACTAATTTGAGGTACAGAGTGTCACACTGATCCATCCCTTGTCGGCTTTCTGCTTTCTCTTAATAGCCTATTGAGATGCTTGGTCTGTAACCCTTCCCTACACATTTTCCCCCTTCAGGCTTCAGATAGTTTCTGCAACTTTGATTTAAAGTAATTCCAAGCCTCCTCCACATTCAGATCCTTGAATTCCTCAGTCCAGCCCAGTTCCCTAATTCCCTTACTTTTTAAAATTTGCTCTTTTGAAGTTTAGAACCCTAATTGCAGATCTATTTTTTTCTTTCCATTTAGTTTAAACTGAATAAGCTCATGATCATTTGAACCAAGGTTGTCTCCTACAACTAGCTGTTCTAAGAGGTCCTCACTACTCACAAATGCCAAATCTAAAATAGCATCAGCTCTTTTGGTTTGGCAGCTATTTGGTGAAGAAATCTGTCAGCTATCACATCCAGGAAAATCTGGGCCCTACTATTATTAGTAGCACTTTTCCTCCAATCGATATCTGGGAAGTTAGTCTCCCATAATCATAAAAAGGTCTCTATCCATATCCAAATCAGATGTGGGGGGGGAGGGGGTCTCTAGCATACCCCAAGCACTATCCAGGGGGGCCTCTGGTAGCTTTCTTCTCCAAAGTAATTTTGACCCAAACTGACTCTGTTTTATCCATTCCATCATTTCTGATTTCTTTACTGTCTAACTCCTCATTAATATACGATTCTACTCCACCACCTTTGCCTTTATTTCTGTCTTTCCTGAACGGCACGAAACCTTCAGTTCCTGACTCATGACTACTATTCCATCATGTTTCTGTTAACCCTATAATATCTGGTTTCACTTCCTGCACTGGTAGTTCTAGTTCCTCTATTTTGTTACCCAGGCTCCTTGCATTGGTGTACAAACATCTTAACTGTTGCTGCTTGGCTTCACTCAGATTCCTCACCCGATTGAGTACAGTTATTCTACTTACAGTATTGCCTACCTTACTGTTAGCTTCATTGGTATTGGCACTATCTTTCCTCTTACTGTCCATTCTCCTACATACTGCTCTTCCTTTCCCCATTGGTGTATTCTCTCTTGATTTTCCTGCTGGTCAATATTAGAATAAGGAATGGGGATTACATGAGCATCTCCCAACAGTCTCCCCCCAAGTTCCTAGTTTAAAACTCTTTTAATCAGTTGTCCAATCCTCCATCCCAGAAGTCTATTTCCCTCCCTATTCTGGTGGAGTTCATCCCATGAGAACAGTCCTCTGTCCGTGAATGCATCCCAGTCATGAAATATCCCAAAGCCCTCCTTGTAGCACCACTGTCTGAGCCATCTGTTGATCATCATAATCTTGTCTTGCCTTCACTCTCCTCCTCTAGGGCCAGGCAGAATCCCACTGAAGATCACCTGAGCCTCCATTTCTTTAAGTGTCTTCCCCAGCTTGGCCTAGTCTCCTTTGGTGCGTTTCAGCGAGAATCTAGCAGTATCATTTGTTCCCCATGTGAAGGACAATCAGTTAATTCTTTCCTGCTTCCATTAGACTCCTCTTCAGCCTCAGGTCCACATCCTGTATATTAACTCCTGGCAGAGAGCACATTCGTCTGTTCTCCGGATCAGCTCTGGTGACAGGCCTGTCTGTTCTTCTTAGTAGAGAGTCCCCAATCACGTAGACCTGCCTTTTCTTGGTATGGTGTGATTTTCTGGCCTTCCTCTTGTTCCTTCTGATTGCAAGTCCTCTTGTCTTTTGTTCACACTTGCAATCTTTTGTGAGTCATCCTGTATCCTTCCCCTCTTCTTATAGGACTAGCCGTTCTTCTCTTCTTCCTTGACCTCCCACCTTCTGTGACTGCCTGCTGTGCCCCTTCTTCATTTTCCAGCTCAGTAAACCTATTCCTGAGCTCTATTTCTCCTTCATTAGCCAGTCTTTCCCTCTGCCTGGTTCTCATAGTCACATGCTTCCAGTGGCCACATTCCTCACCCAGCAGTTTCCCCTCAGAGTTCATCAGTGCAGCTTGCATCTGCCTGTCTTGACTTTTCCCTTCAGCCTTCTCTTGTTTTCCCTCCACCATCTGCTTGAATCCCCGTCAAAACTCAACAACCATAGTTTCCACTTGCATCTCCAAGCCTCTGATCTTCTCTTCAATCTAGTCTAACAGGCGGCACTTTATACAAACCAAGCTCTTTTTGGGTACCCGCTCCAGGATAATTTACAGCCTGCAGCTTCCACATCTGATTGTCTTCTTTGTCTCTCCCATTCCTTTTCTCACTACCACTGCTGCCTCTGTATCTGTCACAGCCTTCCCACCTAAGCTCCTGTCAAGGAGAAAATAACAAATCCCCAAACAAAATCCACCTCCACCCCCCAAATGAACACCAAAGCAAAAATAGACCACCACACACTCCCCCAATCTCCCACTTAAATGCCCCTGTTTTCAGCTCTGTTTCCTGGTTCCTATGCCACTGGATGGCTGCTTGGCTGCCTTTGTAGACCCCCTAATCAGGAAGCCCCACTGCCTAATCAAGGAAGCCCTGCCCCCTAATCTGAACTCTGTGTCTCTCACAAAACACTACGCCCTACCAGCCTCTACAAACTGGGGGGGGGGGAGGAAGAGAGAGAACCCCACACAGAACCACAAGAACTCACTCACTGCTCCCTATGGAATGGGGGCTTGCCTCCTTCCTTCTCCTCCCACTCAAACCCCCCTGTTTTCACCACTCCGCCCCCCCCCCCCCCCCGGCTCCTGTACCAGCCATTGGATTGTGTTATAGCTTTCTCTGCTAAATTGAAGAGCTCATTATCAAGTCACTCCTTAATCTTCTCATGGCTCTTCTCTGAACCAGCTCCAATTTATCAACATCCTTCTTGAATTGTGGGCACCAGGACTGGACACAGGATTCCAGCAGGGGTGTCTCCAGAGTGAAATACAGGGAAGTTCAGTGACCTGTGTTACACAGGAGTTCAGACTAGATGATCACAATGGTCCCTTCTGGCCTCGGAATCTATGGATCAGACTAGATGGTCTCTTCCGGCCTTCGAATCTATGATGCAAAAGTTTGAATTGCACATTACACAAATGAGTCAAATATATGAAACCGAGTGATTTGAACTGAATGTGACTGACACATGCTGTAAATTCATTTCGTGTGATGTGCTACCAAGCAGAGAATGTCAAAAGTGGAAGGGGTAAAGAAGGATTTTGTACTAATTTTTATTTTTTCAAATACCTATATTTGAAAGGATACATAGCAAGTTACAAATATAATTTTTTTTTCAGTTTAGCTTATGTCACTGGGGAAGGGGGTTAAGGCAAATTGAAAAAGGTCACTATTATACCAGAATAAGAGTGTCCATGTAGGAGTTATACCAGTATAATTACACCTGCATAACTAGTAAAACTTTCCCATGTAGACCAGGCCTTAAGCTCCACAGCATGTCACAGACACAGCCTCTCCTTTCAGGTGTTCTGTATCATCCTTCTCTCTACAGGCCATCTGCTTTGGTTCCAGTTTTCCACAGGTTAATTGTTCTGGTTGCAGACATTAACCAGCTCACAAAATTGAGACCGAGATCACCCATTCTTTAATTCTCTCTGGATTGGTATTGACTAGAAAAAGTGGCTGAGTTTAGCGCAAGGGTCAGCTAACACGTGCTAGCTAAGCCTGTCCTAACTTAACCTGTTTTCCAGTGCAGATTGTGACAGGGTTGGGCCAGATGGCTACAGGAGAGTGATTCTATTGGGATCCTAAAGGACCTCCCTCCAGCCTAAGGGGAGGATCCACAGGCAGCTGTGAGAGATCAGCATTCATTACCTATGAAAGCAATCCAGCTCCCCTCTGGTCTAATTTTCTGTGTGTCTCGGTTCCTTTAACAGTGAATTTCAAGGTGATTGGACCTGATCATCCCATCATGGTCTCTGCAGGTGAAGATGCCCGGTTACCCTGTCACCTCTCCCCCATCATGAGTGCTCAGGAGATGGAGGTGCGCTGGTACCGATCCAAGTTCTCTGAACCTGTCCATCTGTATCAGGATGGAAAAGATCAGGCTGAGCAGCAAATACCAAATTATCAGGGCAGAACAGAGCTGCTGAAGGATGGTATTGTGGATGGAAGTGTTGTCCTGCATATACGCAACATCACCCCCTCTGACCATGGGCAGTTTATCTGTTTCTTCCGATCACGCGGCTTTTATGCAGAAACCATTCTGGAACTGAAGGTGACAGGTCAGTAACTTGGGCTGCTAATTTGAATTCCCAGCAGAATAATAATTTATTTTGAGGTGGAACTTGATGTGTCTTATTTTCATGCCAGTATCCAGAATTCACTTCAATCTGCCAGTTATTTCCCATCAGTTGTTCAGGATCCTATGCCCTGGGTATAAGCTGACAGATTTCAACGTGTGTCACTCCACACTCTGGGTGTTTTTTTCACAACTTTGTTGTGCAAGAACTGTGAGAAAGTTTATAAGTACCTAGACAGGAACAAATATTTGATAATGGCTCTTCAGTCTAGCAGAGAAAGGTGTAACACAAGCTAATGGCAGGAAGTTGAAGCTAGAGAAATTCAGATTGGGAATAAGGCATAATTTTTTAATAGTGAGAGTAATTAACCATTGCAGTGGTTCTCAAACTGTGGTCCGTGGTCCACGAGCTCCATTCAGGTGGTCCGCGGATAGTTCCCTCTAAGGTGTGCGCCTGGGCAGCCGCACATGAGAGAATGAAGGGCCACCCACCTAATTAGTGAAGCCGCGCAGGCGTGGCTCCACTAATTAGGTGCTTGGGCCCTGGAGAAGATGCACATGAAACGTAAGATGGTGGCCTTGGGGGAATTAGGGGGTATGGGGGAGGGGGGAGTGGGGTGAGAAGAGTGGGGGTGGGGGAAATTTGGGATATGTAGTGCTGCGGCAGCCAGAGAAAGAGGCGATTTTCCTCAGCTCCAGGGCTGCGGCTGCTAGGGGGGAAAGGCCCTCCTTCCCAGCCTCAGCTCTGTGGCCTTTTGGTGATTTAAACAACTAATTTTAAAGAGACTATAAATACACTATACTGCTGCATCGCCCTTTCTTCATTCTTTAAACTTGTCCCAATAAATAACTGAACTTCTCAAACAAACAGGCCTGAGGCATGAATAGAGAATTACAGCACTGATTGCTGTTAAACCTTCACCTGCCTGGGTCTGAGATTGTTAACATTTAACCTGCTGGCACTTAATTTTCACCACTGTCTCAGTCTGCTTCTGCATGTCATCTCTGTAGACAATTGTCATACGAGTCCTGCTCAGAAGTGTGTGTGTGTGTGTGTGTGTGTGAGCGCGGCGGGAGGCAACAGGCCACATGTGCTCCTCTCCCTTACTCTGTACTAAGGCTGTGCAGTAACTGCTCACCTGCTACTGCAGCTTTGCATTTAAGGTTTCTAATCCTCAGCCCCTCATACATTCCATAGAGTCATAGATGTTAAGGCCAGAAGGCACTTTTATGATCATCTAATCTGACCCTCTGTATGACACAGGCCAGAGAATTTCACCTAGTGATTCCTGCATCCAGCCCAGTAACTTATGGGTCAGCTTCAGCAATTATTTATTAATTATTTTATTTTTAAGGCAGAGACTTACAATTCCGATTGAAGGACTACAAGAGATGGAGAATCCACCATGTCCCTTGTTCCAGTGATTAAGTAGGCACACTGAAAAATTTGCTCCATATTTTGTCTGGCTTGAACTTCCTGCCACTGGAATTGTTATTTCCTGGAGCTCACAGCCAGTTTAGTTGGGCTGCTCGCTCTGTTCAATGATACGGCTTATCATTTTATCCTGGAGCTGAAATATGCTGTTCACATTGAGATAGGCTTCCAGCTTTAGGGCTCAGGCAATAATGAAACGCTTCTCACAGCCAGAGCCCGGCAGTGACGCAGCGAAAGGCTCTTGCCCTTCTACAGGAAGGACAATGATCCACTTTTTCCTTCTCCTAAAGCCTTAAACGCTCACCTTCCAGGCTGAAGAGATTCATAATGCTTGTGTAGGGTTCACACAGGTTCACTCCATTTTCCTCCAGGTCTGGGCTCTACTCCTCGCATCTCTATCGACAGCTACCAGAGCGGAGGGATCCACATGGTGTGTGAATCTGCTGGATGGTACCCGGAGCCCCAGGTGCAGTGGAGAGACCTCAGGGGGCAGCACTTACCATCCCTGACAGAAAAAATAACTCAGCATGGTAACGGCCTGTTTGAAGCACAAATTTCCATTATTGTAACAGAAACTTCCAGTCAGGATCTGTCCTGCTCTGTCAGGAACTCCCACCTCAACCCAGGGAAAGAGTCTGTGGTCTACATCTCAGGTTGGTGTTCATCAAAGCCACACAGTTCAGCCATTCACCAAAAAGGGGGTATGTTTAGGGCTAATTTAAATATTGGATTTACAACGTGCATGTGCATAGAGCTGCTCAGAGGCTATTCGTTAAACACCGCGTGTGGTGAATTTAGGGGAGGTTAGACTTCACGAACCGGCCTTCCAAGCTGCAGAGGGGGTATAATGAAACATGGCTAATTTTGGGGGGAGGGGTGTTTAAATGTGTCTTATTATTGTTAACACCGTTAACATGCCTGGAGTTGAATTGGAATACGCCATGGAGAGGGACTCTTGCAAAGTTTCTGTAGTGTAGAAAAGGCCCCTTTGTGCAGCCAGAATGGGCTATAAAACTGGAGCTGGGAGGGAAATGGTGTCCTGTCCCTTGAAAATTTTTTGAAAACTTGAAAAACTCCTTTTCCCCATGGGGACAAAAGTTTTCAAAATACTTTTCATTTGACCCTTTTCAAAAGTTTTCATTAAAAAACAAGAGAGGACAGAGAGACCCTCACCTCACAGTAGTCCGCTGATCAGGCTCTCATCTGGGATTGGGGGTCAAATCCCTGCTCCAAATCAGGGAGAGCAGGAATTTGACCCTGGATATCCTCTGTGAGTGTCCTAGCCACTGGGCTAGTGGATATTCAAGGGTTTCACTCCTTCTCTGGTTTTCACCAGAAATCCCATCCTGGACCCAAGAACCCTTTCCTGTAAAAATATTTGGTTCTGATGAATTGACATTTTCTGACAAAAAAAAAAAAAAAACACAAAACAATTTAGCTGAAAAATTCCTGACCACCTCTACTTCCAACCAGTTGCACAATGCCATTATCACCACAAAAATCCTACTAGTGACACATCTGTTCTGTCAATGTTTCCAAGTTAATGAGGCTTTGTCTTACAGATCCATTCTTCCTGAGAGCCTACCCTTGGATGGTGGCTGTGTACATACTCCTGGTTGTTGTGGGTTTGCTCACTTTCACAGCAAGCTACTTCTTCTGGAAGCAACACAAGGCAAAAGGTAAAGTTTTATAAGGGGACACTACAGTGTACTCAGAGATTTCCTTTAAACTATAAATTAGTTGAGAGTGGAGGTGACTTCTCCATAGTTAAAGATGCAGCTACATTTTTATTTGAAGCCACATTTTGCATCCTCTCTAAATTTCTCAAGAAAAGTCAGATTACCCTAAACTGGGAGTTAAGGACAGGCCCTGGGGTGGAATTTGTGAGGGAAATCTGAAGTCTTTCATTACTTTTTTGCCCATATCTTGGGAAATAAATGAAGGGCATAGGAGCCACATGAAACATATCACTGGATTCCCATAGCTAATATCTATGCCAAATGCCAAAACCAATGTCCATAATTTACAATATGAAATGATGAGCTCTTCCCTTTGGAAATACGGAGTGCTAATAGAACAGGAGTACTTGTGGCACCTTAGAGACTAACAAATTTATTTGAGCATAAGCTTTCGTGGGCTACAGCCCACTTCTTCAGATGCATAGAATGGAACATATAGTAGGGAGATATATATACATACAGAACATGAAAAGGTGGAAGTAGCCATATCAACTCTAAGAGGCTAATTAATTAAGATGAGCTATTATCAGCAGGAGAAAAAAAACCTTTTGTAGTGATAATCAAGATGGGCCATTGCAGACAGTTGACAAGAGGTCTGAGGATACTTAACAGAACACCTGTGCAGCACAGCGACAGAGACGCTCACCCGTCAAAATGCCTTAGCCTAAGAACGCTGTACTGGGCTTGGAAATGAGAGTTCTGGGCTCAAATATGCCACTGATTGGTTTTGTGCACTTCACAACCGTTAGCAGAAAGCACAACCAGGTATTGTACAGCAGCAGGGTTAAAGCAGCCCAACTTTTACGTGGAGACAAGCCCTTGGTGACTTGCCCTAACTCACTCAGAGAGTCTGTGGTAGAGCCAGGAATTGAGCCATGGTGCGCGTCCCAGGCCAGGGTTCTAACCCCTGCCTCTCAGGGCCCTGTCTAGGAAGGTGGCCACCCCCTTCCTTAGCTCATCAAGATCTAAGGCAGAGAACCAATGATTAGCTAGAGACCACTTTAAAAATAACACCGGCAATTATTATTTCCCTTCCTGCAGCCTGGCGTTATTGACTGACACCACCCAAACCCTGCTCTGAAGATGGAGCTATTCATTTCCTCATGGGCTTTCCAGTGATGCTCATCACTGCAGTGTCTGAGCCTCACAAATTGCCTGCCAGCTCTGGTAGTGTCAGTCCCATTTCCTCTCCTGTAGCCCGGTTTTTCAAAGAATCTTTTATCCTGCACAGGGGTGAAGCAATGGTGCCCAATCCTATGGGGCTGCAGATGGTCCCTTCCTGACCTGCCAGACAACATGCCAGTCTCTGTCTGTCACGATCTCCTTTCCAGCAATTCTGTATTTTTCTGTACTACCAAGTTCCGTGTGGATAGCCATTCTCAGGGCCTGGCTCCCAGTCAGGCACAGGAGGCTGTTCTCCACAGGAGTATTGAAATGGGCTGTGACCGAAGCCTGGGTAGCTGAGGAGATTTGGTTGTCTTCATGCTGTTGGGCCTAGCTCAGTACCAGTCCAATCCAGCCAAGCTGATCTTTATTCCCCAAGTCAGTTGAGGAGGCTGCACAAATATGTTCCAGGGTTTGGGTTCCAATTGAACAGGAGAACTTTAACCACAGGTGGGAGAATCGCTACGACAGGCAAGTGCAGGCCCCTGTGATACACAATACAAGGGAGTCAATGGGAACGGTTCTAGTGGAAGTCTGTTGATATAGTTCATTACCAGCCAACCAGTGCTCTGTAGAACGTGCAGCATTTGTACTGGACTCTCCCCCTTTCTAACAAGTCTTTCCTCTTCTCTCGTAGTGGCGCATGTTGCAGAGAGAGGTAAGGCTCTTCTATGGGAACTGCATTGGGGGGTGGGAAGGAGCATCTAGAGCTTTGGATCAAGTTGCTGGTGCCTCCCAGGCAGCTGTTAGGGGATCTGATGAACGAATGCTCAACTTGGTGGTTATTACATGCAAAGCAGAGTGCTGCCCGCCTCCCTCCTATCCTGCAAGTCTCTGCAATGCATCCCTGAGAGCCCCAAGGATGGCAGGAGTTTGCCCCACATGGACAGGCATAGGGTGTAGGCAAGTGTACGTTATAGTAACCCTTTACTCTGTCACTCACTGGGATGTCAATGAGGTGAAGGTGTTTTTCACTTCCTCCTAAATTTATAACATAACCTTTATGTAGATGGTGGCTGGGGCAGAGTGGCTGGGAAAAGGTCAGTCTCAGAAGCAGAACTGTGAATTTCCAGCCTTTCTGACATCCTAAGCTTGTGTTTTGGTAAATTTCGTCACTAGAACACTATTTTATGGTTTGTTTTAACCACAGCCTCAAGTTCTTAAAGTTAACAGTGTTTTCCATTCAGGATAGTTATCTTTCTATTGCCTTTTATGTGACTGAAGCAGGCCCTGAGCCCGAACACTTATGGAATTATTTATGTGATGTGCTATTGATAAACCTACATTACATTCTGTTCTTGTCTTTAGGGAAACACGTTGCTGACCGTGGTAAGTGTCATAACCCTCTCCCTGTTATAAACCTTGTTCCTTGTTCCACCAGGGGATGGAATTTCCCTGATCCACACACCGTCCTGACCTGAAACTATGTATCCCCCAACTCCCTCTGCCTCCCTTGCCTATGTCTCCCCTCTGCCCTTCAACTTTCAGATGGTCACCACCAGCTGCCTGACTCTGCCTCTACACTCTTGCTCATGAGTTGCATCCTGGCCCATGACTCTTATTTGAACTATCCACAATGACTCCAAGATCTTTCTTGAGTGGTAACAGCTAATTTAGACCCCATCATTTTATATGTATAGTTGGGATTATGTTTTCCAATGTGCATTGCCTTGTATTTATCAACACTGAATTTCATCTGCCATTTTGTTGCCCAGTCAAGCAGTTTGGTGAGATCCCTTTGTAGCTCTTCGCAGTCTGCTTTGGATTTAATTATCTTGAGTAATTTTGTATCATCTGCAGACTTTGTCTCCTCATTGTTTACCCCTTTTTCCAGATAATTTATGAATATGTTGAATAGTACTGGTCCCAGAACAGATCCCTGGGGACGCCACTATTTACCTCTCTCCATTCTGAAAAACTGACCATTTATTTCTACCCTTTGTTTCCTGTCTTTTAACCAGTTACCAATCCATGAAAAGACCTTCCCTCTTATCCCATGACTGCTTACTTTGCTTAAGAGCCTTTGGTGAGGGACCTTATCAAAGGCTTTCTGAAAATCTAAATACACTTATCCACTGGATCCCCCTTGTCCACATGCTTGTTGACCCCATCAAAGAATTCTAGTAGATTAGTGAGGCATGATTTCCCTTTACAAAAACCATGTTGACTCTTCCCCAACAAATTATGTTCATCTTTGTGTCGGACAATTTTGTTCTTTACTATAGTTTCAACCAGTTTGCCCTGTACTGAAGTGAGGCTTACTGGCCTGTAATTGCTGGGGTCACCTCTGGAGCCCTTTTCAAAAGTTGGCGTCACATTAGCTATCCTCCAGTCATCTGGACACCAGTTCAACAGCCTGAACCCACCCCTGGATACTCTGGCCAACCTTCAGAGGAAAGTCCTGGAATTCTTCTGGCTGGGGAAGCACTAGGTCTCTGCGGGCTCTTAAGTGCCTATACACAAATGCAAGAAGCCTGGGAATCAAGCAGGGAGAACTGGATGTCCTGGCATAGTCAAACAATTATGTGACTGGAATAACAGAGACTTGGTAGGATAACTCACATGACTGGAGTATTGTCATGGATGGCTGTGACGGGGTCTGCTTATCCCGCACTAGCCCGGACAGGGTTAAGCCCATATTATGGACAGTGGAAGTCCCGCCTCCCTGGCGAGACTGGGCATGCTCCAATTGCTCTAGCAGTATAAAGGGAGGGAGCCCAGCTCATTCTGGGCTGGAGGCCGCAGGGGAAAGACCTGCCTGGGAAGCTCCTGCGGAGGGCTAGCCACAGTCATTGATTGCACCAGGAATCAAAGCCTTTTGCGGCCCGCCCGCACACCGGTGACTAGAGGAGCTCCCGGAGACGACCGGCCCCGCTGAACACGGAGAACACATCGCATGGGAAACACCAGCACAGTCTCTGGTAGGAAGTGACCCAGGGAGGGTGATGGAGTGGTACCTCCCGCCCGGGAAACCTCAGCGTGTTTTGGTAGGACACCCCCCCCCCCCGCCCCCCCGCTGAGTCAATGGCAAGCCGCTGCGCCACTGTTAGGGCCCTGGGTCAGGGTCCGGTGGAGTCAGGCGGGACCGGGCCCCCTTACCGGGGTCGTCACACCCCTTAGTGGGTGCCCCAACTTTATAGACTCTGGCCGCTAGGCCACGCTGCCCTGCACCGAAAGGCTGCTTTGTAGATAGTGACCGATAGGCCACGCTGCCCTGACCCTAGGGACGTGGACCATCACAATGGATATAAACTGTTCAGGAAGGACAGTCAGGGCAGAAAAGGTGGGGGAGTTGCATTGTATGTAAGAGAACAGTATGACTGCTCAGAGCTCCAGTATGAAACTGCAGAAAAACCTGAGAGTCTCTGGATTAAGTTTAGAAGTGTGAGCAACAAAGGTGATGTCGTGGTGGGAGTCTGCTATAGACCACCAGACCAGGGGGATGAGGTGGACGAGGCTTTCTTCTGGCAACTAACAAGTTACTAGATCACAGGCCCTGGTTTTCATGGGGGACTTCAATCACCCTGATATCTGCTGGGAGAGCAATACAGCGGTGCACAGACAATCCAGGAGTTTTTGGAAAGTGTAGGGGACAATTTCCTGGTGCAAGTGCTGGAAGAACCAACTGGGGCAGAGCTCTTCTTGACCTGCTGACAAACAGGAAGAATTAGTAGGGGAAGCAAAAGTGGATGGGAACCTGGGAGGCAGTGACCATGAGATGGTCGAGTTCAGGATCCTGACACAAGGAAGAAAGGAGAGCGGCAAAATACGGACTTCAGAAAAGCAGACTTTGACTCCCTCAGGGAACAGATGGGCAGGATCCCTTGGGAGAATAACATGAAGGGCAAAGGGGTCCAGGAGAGCTGGCTGTATTTTAAAGAATCCTTATTGAGGTTGCAGGAACAAACCATCCCAATGTGTAGAAAGAATAGTAAATATGGCAGGTGACCAGCTTGGCTTAACAGTGAAATCCTTGCTGATCTTAAACACAAAAAAGAAGCTTACAAGAAGTGGAAGATTGGACAAATGACCAGGGAGGAGAATAAAAATATTGCTCAGGCATGCAGGAGTGAAATCAGGAAGGCCAAATCACACTTGAAGTTGCAGCTAGCAAGGGATGTTAAGAGTAACAAGAAGGGTTTCTACAGGTATGTTAGCAACAAGAAGAAGGTCAGGGAAAGTGTGGGCCCCTTACTGAATGGGGGAGGCAAACTAGTGACAGAGGATGTGGAAAAAGCTAATGTACTCAATGCTTTTTTTGCCTCTGTCTTCACAAACAAGGTCAACTCCCAGACTACTGCACTGGGCAGCACAGTATGGGGAGGAGGTG
The DNA here is from genome assembly GCF_028017835.1 of Emys orbicularis. Taxonomy (NCBI): domain Eukaryota; kingdom Metazoa; phylum Chordata; order Testudines; family Emydidae; genus Emys; species Emys orbicularis. The sequence continues at coordinate 197,766,231 of NC_088685.1, forward strand.
ACCAGCCCTCTGTGGAGAAAGAAGTGGTTCAGGACTATTTAGAAAAGCTGGACGAGCACAAGTCAATGGGGTCGGATGCACTGCATCCGAGGGTGCTAAAGGAGTTGGCAGATGTGATTGCAGAGCCATTTGCCATTACCTTTGAAAACTCATGGTGATCAGGGGAGGTCGCGGATGTCTGGAAAAAGGCTAATGTAGTACCCATCTTTAAAAAGGGGAAGAAGGAGGATCCGGGAAACTACAAGATAGTCAGCCTCACCTCAATCCCTGGAAAAATCATGGAGCAGGTCCTCAAAGAATCAATTTTGAAGCACTTAGAAGAGAGGAAAGTGATCAGGAACAGTCAGCATAGATTCACCAAGGGCAAGTCATGCCTGACTAACCTAATTGTCTTCTATGATGAGATAACTGGCTCTGTGGATGAGGGGAAACCAGTGGATGTGTTATTCCTTGATTTTAGCAAAGCTTTTGATACAGTCTCCCACAATATTCTTGCCGGCAAGTTAAAGAAGTATGGGCTGGATGAATGAACTATAAGGTGGATAGAAAGCTGGCTAGATCATCGGGCTCAATGGGTAGTGATCAATGGCTCCATGTCTAGTTGGCAGCCGGAGTACCCCAAGGATCGGTCCTGGGGCGAGTTTTGTTCAATATATTCATTAATGATCTGGAGGATAGTGTGGGTTGGACCCTCAGCAAGTTTGCAGATGACACTAAACTGGGAGGAGTATTGTGTCCAGTTTTGGGCCCCAGACTACAAGAAGGATGTGGAAAAATTGGAAAGAGTCCAGCAGAGGGGACTGGATTAGGGGGCTGGAGCACATGATTTATGAGGAGAGTCTGAGGGAACTGGGATTATTTAGTCTGCAGAAGAGAGGAATGAGGGGGGATTTGATAGCTGCTTTCAACTACCTGAAAGGGGGTTCCAAAGAGGATGGATCTAGACTGTTCTCAGTGATAGCAGATGACAAAACAAGGAGTAATTGTCTCAAGTTGCAGTGCGGAAGGTTTAAGTGGGATATTAGGAAAAACTTTTTCACTAGGAGGTGGTGAAGCACTGGAATGGGTTACCTAGGGAGGTGGTGGAATCTCCTTCCTTAGATGTTTTTAAGGTCAGGCTTGACAAAGCCCTGGCTGGGATGATTTAGTTGGGGATTGGTCCTGCTTTGAGCAGGGGGTTGGACTAGATGACCTCCTGAGGTCCCTTCCAACCCTGATATTCTATGATTCTATCCTGAGCCTTTCTCTGGAAGAGGGAGGGCAGGGCATGGCATGCGTTCACAACCCGGTCCACGCTTTCCATCTTGTGGCCCTGTAGAGTCTCCTTTATACTGAACATAGTCTGACATGGAGCACACCTTCCTCAGCCACCTCCAAGGACTCTGATATGACCAGTAGCTGTTTTATCTCCATCCAAGAGATCTCCCTCAAGATCTCTCGAGGTTGATGGTCTTTCACAAGGATCTCCTCAGGACCTGGAAGTTGGTCTCTGCAGCTAGGTCCATTGCAGTCACTGAGTGTGTAGGCCGCCTTGCTGAACCCCAGTTCATGGACATGTTGCTGATGCGGTTTTCAGACTCCCCTGATGTTTTTTATTGAGGTGAGATGGAGGCCCTGACACATGTATACCTACAGTTCATCAGGTTGCAGTCCTTTTTCTGCCTCCTCCAGAACCTCTTGTTGAGGTTCTGGTTGCACTTTTCCCTGCACCTTTTTATTTATGCATTTCCTATCCATGGCCCCATGAAGTTGTAGGACCTCCTCCTCAACCTCCTGTTGGCCATATATCAATCAGGGAGAAGGGGTTGGATGGAGGAGTTCCCTGTGACCCAGACTGTGGGGCTCAATTTTGTGCATTTGTTCATTCACACCTGCAGGCAGAGTTCCTCTGCATGGTATCAACTAGCTCCCTGGACTGTTTTGGGGACCAGTGTGCACTTTCCAATGTTCTCTGCTCCGTGTCTTCCCTCTGGAACCCTGATTGTAAATCTATGACCCGCACTTCCATTCCTGTTTTTTCAGTTGTTGTTTCCCAGAATCAATTGATCCATGTGGTGTTTTTTTTCTGGTCCTGGAGGCCCTTTTGGTTTACATGGGGACTGAATAGGCCTGTGTATGGAATGAGACAGAGGTCCTGTGAAAATACTACTATGTGATCATATAATTAAAGACTGTATGCATATGCAAAAGGGGCCTGAATTAAAGTTGTACAAAGAAACTTAATTCTGGCATTTTCTAATTTTGAGTGCTTGAGCTGGCAACCTAAATTACATTTCAACATAGTTTGTTCATATAATTTCATAGGTTTTTAGTTTTTAAAAAATCTGTAATTAAAATGTCTTCACCCCACATCATTAAATTTTGCGTCCCAGCCCTTTAATGCTGTAGTATCTCCCGCTACCGTTTGAGCTAAAGGACTACCTACATTAGAGGACCGCAGGTGTAAGCTGCTATTCCTCCCATGGAATAGCTATTTGACGAGTTCTACACATCCTCCTGTAATATATATCTATATAGATATAGAGATATACTTCTATAGTTTGTTTTGAAAATATTAACCTTAACTTAAAGTTAACTAAGTGTTTTCAGTTTCAGAGCTAGGTAAATGTGTATTCATTGAACAAGAGCTCTTGTAATTTGTTAGATATTAATTTCTTTTTATTTGTTTTTTAGAAAAGCTCCAGGCTGATCTTAGTAAGTTCTTTTTATCTTTAGTATAAACTTCAAGAAATGTTGTCATACTCAGCCTGTCTGTGTTCAGTAGAGATCTCATCTTTATCTCATCTTCACCTCCAGTGACACAGCTATTGGAGGAGTTCTACACATTCTATCTATCTATCTACTAGACTATACATTTTGTTTTGATAATATTAACCTTAACTTAAAGTTAACTAAGTTTTCAGTTTCAGTATCTAAGTAAAGGAATTCTTTATGAGCAAAACCATTATCAAAATATGGACTTACTTGAATAAGAGTTCTTTTGTAATTTATTAGATATTAATTTCTTTTTATTTGTTTTTTAGAAAAGGTCCAGGTTGAGCTTGGTAAGTTCCTCTTCTCTTTAGTATAAACTTCAAGAAATGTTGTCATACTCAGACTGTCTGTGTTCAGTAGAGTTCTCATCTTTATCTCATCTTCACCTCCAGTGAAACAGCTATTGGAGGAGTTCTACACATTCTATCTATCTATCTATCTACTAGACTATACATTTTGTTTTGATAATATTAACCTTAACTTAAAGTTAACTAAGTTTTCAGTTTCAGTATCTAAGTAAAGGAATTCTTTATGAGCAAAAACCATTATCAAAATGTGGACTTACTTGAACAAGAGTTCTTTTGTAATTTATTAGATATTAATTTCTTTTTATTTGTTTTTTAGGAAAGCTCCAGGCTGATCTTAGTAAGTTCCTTTTATCTTTAGTATAATACTTCTTACAGAGTTTGTCCTACTCAGACTATCTGTGTTCAGGGGAGTTCTCATCTCTATGCTTGTGCTTGTTTTCAGAATGGAGAAAAACTCAAGTATATGGAGGTAAATAATGTTTTATTAATGTCAAAATCTGACCTGACCCCAATAGTTCTCTGCTTCCCCCTCTTTTACAATGAATGAGTCTTACGTGAAAAGTAAAGGATTAAAAATAGTAATTTTAGTGGGGATGGGAAGAGACAGATGGTTCCCTAGGTTTTTTATAGACTAGGGATGTGCCCCTTTGGTAAAGTGGTGATTAGCGAGAGGATATTTTCCCCTAGGCATTATGGGCCTAATTCTCCACTGAATTTGGCCATGTATTTTCAGGTTAGTCCTTGTTTTATGCCTAATGTTGACCCTGTATTGACATTATCTATCATTAAGTTGCTGAATATTCTCTTCCTAGTAGCAAGATTTCTATAACTATAGTTATGGCCATGAATTTGGTAGGGCCTTGAAAAACACATCACAGACCATGAAATCTAGTCTTCCCCTGTGAAATCTGTGGGTTTTTTTGTGTGCGCTTTTACCCTACATGTACCATACATGGGGGAGACCAGTGTTTCTCAAATTGGGGGTCCTGAGCGAAAAGGGAGTTGCAGGGGGGTCACAAGGGTATTTTAGGGGGATTGCAGTATTGCCACCCTTACTTCTGCACTTCTGCCTTCAGAGCTGGGCGGCCAGAGAGTGGCAACTGCTAACTGAGGGTTCAGCTCTGCAGACAGCAGCGCAGAAGTAAGGGTGGCAATACTGCCCCCCCCAATAACTTTGTGACCCGCTCACAACTCCTTTTTCGTCAGGACCCCTACAATTACAACAGATTTAAATAGCTGAGATCATGAAATTTATTATTTTTAAAATCCTCTGACCATTAAATTGACCAAAATGAACCATGAATTTGGTAGGGCCCTAACTATAGTGTTTTAAATGCCAGTTTCCGTTCAGGGAAATATGAAGAAATTAAAACTGTTTTTTTTCCCCTTCCATATGGATGGGGAGCTGAATTCTGGTGGATATTGACAAGTTTCAGGAAATGTCGTCATCTCTTTTTATCAGATTATCATATTTTCAAAATTGCATGGTAAGGTGAGGAGTAGCGGGACCTGGGGAATGGTGATGATGGGATTTGGAGCCCTTCAGTTGTAGACTTCTTGTCTAAACCCCAGCATCTGAGGGCTGATTTAGGTGTCTCTGTGCCATGAGCTGCTGGGCTGGTGAGAGTTCAGGGTCTAATAGGCAGGTGTACACAGAGATCAAAATGATCACAGGTTTTGGGTGTACTCGGATACTAGACTTCGTCACCACCCTATTATCTGTTCTTTTCCTGCGCTGGGACCTGAATCACATGTGCTGACCTTTATACATGTGCAGAGTCCTGTTAACTTCACTGGGACTCCATGTAGATAGTCCACACTGACAGGCCTTTGCATAAAAAACAGATTGTTTTCATGAGAGGAGCTGTACAGAGAGCTGCAAACACAATCCTGCAATGCGCAGAACCTTATGGAGGGGAGATGCACATCTGCCAGGATGTGCATACATTCACATCAGATGTGCTGACAACAGCTGCACAGTGCAGTTAAAGTTGCACTGTGGAAGGATGTGCCAGCATCTGCACCCACTACCTGTTCATAAGGGTCTGCAACACCCAAAAGGAGGCATGTAAGGGAACACACATACACACTGGATGCTTCTATTGCAGTGGTACTAAGCCCTTACACACAGTATGCAAATAGGTACTCAGCGCCCATTACCTTGGAGAATGGATATGTCTGCTCGGAGCCATAGATAAGGCAGTGCTGTGTTGTTCCCTCCACAACCTCATTGGATGCTAAATTGTATTAAATGAGCCCCACCCACCCTCTAATGCATCATTTTCTGCCCCTGAGCAGAACTGAGCCCTGAGGTACTAAGTGTTTTGACTAAATCACTTAAGCATTTTGAAAACCCCTGGGATCTTAACTTCATTCTCTGGGCCTAGTAGATTTTGGAGTTTGCCTACATGGTAACTGGAACCAAAATCACTCAGTCAGTTCTATATCACACCGTTAGTTATTCTGATGCAAATCTGTGTGTGTATGCCCATGAAGAAGGCACAACCATAGCTGCAATGTTTTGTGAAGCTTCATGTGTGAAATTTATACAAATTATTTCTTGTGCTAATTTGCATATCTACAAATAATGTGCACCTGGTCAATACAAGAAATGGCAGCAGAAGGCAGCTCTGGAATGGTGCCAGAACACTCCAGAGTGGCATTCAAGCACTTTTTTTGAATGGGGTTTCAGTGCCAGAGAAGCCCCATTCTTCCCCTTAAGCCGGGCAGGGATGCCTTTACCTCTGCACAGGCCAAAGGGTCCTGGCAGGAGTGTAGTAATACCCCCACTCCTCTTTTGCTGCCCATGAGCAAATGCCTGGACCAGTGTCAGCAGAGTACCAAAGGAGAAGATACAGCAAGGGAGGAGGGAGGCAGAGGCAGCTAAGTCACAGGACCTCTTCATCAGCCTTGTCCTGGCGCTGGCCAAGACAGCATCCATCACGTCAGGAGGTGGGAGCTGGACAGGGACGGTGCTCTGTGATTGTAAGGCCTATTTACACTCCCTTGTCTGATCACGCCTCTGTCCACTGTCCACTGACTCCTGAGATGCCTGTGAGGTGGGGGGGGGGGGGTGCTGGCAGGGGTTCTCTGCTCGGTGTCCCCCTCCGGATCCCTCATTTTTTACCTCACTCCTGCTCCTGGTTTCTCCTTTGTTGTCCCAGGTACTCAACTGTGGCCTGGGCTTAGTGGTTCCTCTCGGTTAGTTGAGTGGATGGGCCTTAGTCCTGGGTGGGCCTAGACCCGCCCATCCCAGACCTGCAAACAGCACAGCAGCAGCTCCAGGTACCTGGGCGGAGGGAGCTGCAATTAATCCTTACCCAGCCCTAGCAGTGTCCGCTCCTGGCAGCAAGACAGAAAATTAGGGGCTGTCCTGGCCAGAGCAGGGCTGCTAAGTCCTCCCCCAGAGCTGAGCTCTGCCTCTGATGCTTTGATTCTCTCTCTCAGAAGTGAAAGTGACTCTGGATCCATACACAGCTCATCCTGGGCTCAAGCTGTCTGAGAACCGGAAGACTGTGACATGGGAATCTAAACATCAGGATCTGCCTGACAATCCCGAGAGATTTGACGACGTTTTCTGTGTGCTGGGTTCTGAGGGATTCACTTCAGGGAGAATTTACTGGGAAATGGAGAGGATGGGGGGAATCTGGGCCATAGGGGTCGCCAGAGAGTCTGTGAGGAGGAAGGGACAAATCAAATTTACCCCCGAGGAGGGGATCTGGGGGATAGAACAGTCCAGGGATCACTACTCAGTTCTCGCCACTCCTGAGGTCCCCCTGCTACTATGTGAGACACCCAAGAAGGTACGGATCTATGTACACTATGAAAAGGGGCAAGTGGCATTTTTCAACCCAGATAATGGTGATCTGATCGCCAATCTCACAGCTTCTTTCAATGGGGAGAAAATATTCCCCTTCTTCTGGGTCTGTTCCCACCTCACACTAATCACCTGAGACATTTGGAGATCAGATGTGTTGGTGTCACTAGGCATAGCTACCAGGTAACTCGGGGGAGTGGAAGGCCATAAGTGCCGATGAAACTCCTGCGCTCTGGGTCTAAGTGAACCACAGAACTCCATCTTGTGAACTTTCACCTACTTCTATGCTAACTGCTTACATGCTGAAGCAGGCTGAAGCAAAAATGTACTGGTCAGCTTTTCTAGCAGACAGCTGTAGTTTCGCTCACAAACACAGTAGAGATAAGAGCGGGGGAAAGGAAAGGGGAGGGAAAAGCCTCTACGTCTTAACCTGCGAAGGCCACAAATAAACAGATGAACAAGAACTTTTCTCACATACCAATGTAGTGCCTATTGTAACTGTTGTCTGGAAGGAAGGCGTAGGGAAGAAACAGACAAAGCCTGCACACAAACTGCTTGGAATATAAAAGGGAAAACTTGCTTATATGTGCTGCGCTTGATTTGAGACATGCTGGTCTCCTAGTGCCTATTCAGAGCTCTTGAATAAAGTTGGTTTGCTTCTCCACCCCTGGTGTGATTATTGGTGCAAAGCACACTGGGCAACGAACCCCGCTGTTGCCCCCCTCGGGCCCTTTGAGCCGGCAACAGATGGGTAGGGGTGTGTGGGGAGGGAGGGGAGTGTAACTTGTTCCATTGGAGCCACAGCTCTGGCTCCAGCATCCGCTGTGCCACTGGGGCTCTCTACAGGCCCCCCAGCCACAGAAAGCAGGGAGCAGCCCATGTTTCTGCTGCTTCTCTCTATCTCTGTGGGGCCTGCAGAGGCCCCAGGCCCAGGGAGTGAGCAATAATCATGCTGGCTGTGTGGGGCAGGGTGGTACTAAGTAGTGGGAACTGGACAGAGGAAATTGGGGCGGAGGAGGAGAAGGTGGGGAATTATTCTTAACTCAGACCCATGCTACAAACTATATGCTACAAACATACCAACAAGCTCTTTCAGTACAGATGCAGAACCACAACATTCTCAGCTCTGTCATTGGCAGAGCCTCCCCGTCAGAGTCACCCACGTGCTTAGGGTGGGGTCTGGTGATTCCTCACCATCTCCCTCCCCTTTACTGCTGGGATCCAGTGATTGCTTATCACACAGCAGGGACTTGATCCCAGTCCTAAAAGATGCTCTGTCTCGAAAAGATGCAAAGAGGGAACCAGATGACATTACCGCCACCATGGCCATGTCCCGAGTTAATGCATGCTGTAGTCAAACCAGCAAAGTTGCTATTTGCACTGCAACCACTGAAGGGCAGTGTTTCTGCATGATGTGATGCAGAAGTGATGATGCTCACTTTACACTGTTATGCTGGAAGGTGTTAGTGACTGCCATCAATCACAGACAAGGGTAATGTCCATGGGTGTGCTAAATACACTTATTTTTAAATGGAAGGAGTAATTAACCCCCTTTGTGGAGTGAGATAGCTGGAAACCATAGGTGACTAGTAATTGCTGACAGTAAGGGGGCACAATTTAAAGTTTATGGTGGTATGTGTGACGGGTTGGATCACAGAATCCCCCTTTGTGCTGCCAACTGATGTGACAAGACTACTTCTGCCCCTGCTTTCCTGCCCCGTCAGCTTAGGACTTCAGTGCCCTGCCTGGTTTGAGCCAGACCTGCTAGCCTGCTGCAAACCCAGACCCAGGGTCTGAACCACATCCCCTAACACTGGTCTACAATTTTTGAGAAGTCGTCTGCTTCAGAGATAAAATGTGCTATTTATTATGTATTTTGATGTGCTGAATTCAAATATGAAAATTAAAACAACTGATTGGCTACTGTTTCTAAGATATTTAAGTTTTTACATTTTATGTCTATGTATATTGTGTAGATAGTAGAGTTTTAATCATAAATTGTAAACCTAGGTCTTTTCATGTGTTTATGGTTGCTTTACATGATAATATTGCACCTGTCCTGTTTATGTAACACTTTAAAAATCAGCAAAAGGTTATATAAATAAAATTTATTATGAAACAAAAGGCAAAAAACTATTATGTACATAGTTTAGTCCTATTCAGTGTCTACTCGGCGCTTCTTGGCTTGTCTCTTGTATTCATTAAATGGAGCATCTCTTGTCACTGTCCAGCAATAGTCTGCAAGCATTGATGGGCTCCATTTGCCCTGATAGCGTTTCTCCATTGTTGCAATGTCCTGGTGAAATCGCTCGCCGTGCTCGTCGCTCACTGCTCCGCAGTTCGGTGGAAAAAAATCTAGATGAGAGTGCAAAAAATGTATCTTTAGTGACATGTTGCAACCAAGGCTTTTGTATGCCTTGAGGAGGTTTTCCACCAACAACCTGTAGTTGTCTGCCTTGTTGTTTCCGAGAAAATTTATTGCCACTAACTGGAAGGCTTTCCATGCCGTCTTTTCCTTGCCACACAGTGCATGGTCAAATGCATCATCTCGAAGAAGTTGGTCCTCAGATTCGTGAACAAAGACACCTTCCTTTATCTTAGCTTCACTTAACCTTGGAAATTTTCCACGGAGGTACTTGAAAGCTGCTTGTGTTTTGTCAATGGCCTTGACAAAGTTCTTCATCAGACCCAGCTTGATGTGTAAGGGTGGTAACAAAATCTTCCTTGATTCAACAAGTGGTGGATGCTGAACACTTTTCCTCCCAGGCTCCAATGACTGTCGGAGTGGCCAATCTTTCTTGATGTAGTGGGAATCTCTTGCACGACTATCCCATTCGCAGAGAAAACAGCAGTACTTTGTGTATCCAGTCTGCAGACCAAGCAAGAGAGCAACAACCTTCAAATCTCCACAAAGCTGCCACTGATGTTGGTCATAGTTTATGCACCTCAAAAGTTGTTTCATGTTGTCATAGGTTTCCTTCATATGGACTGCATGACCAACTGGAATTGATGGCAAAACATTGCCATTATGCAGTAAAACAGCTTTAAGACTCGTCTTCGATGAATCAATGAACAGTCTCCACTCATCTGGATCGTGAACGATGTTGAGGGCTGCCATCATACCATCGATGTTGTTGCAGGCTACAAGATCACCTTCCATGAAGAAGAATGGGACAAGATCCTTTTGACGGTCACGGAACATGGAAACCCTAACATCACCTGCCAGGAGATTCCACTGCTGTAGTCTGGAGCCCAACAGCTCTGCCTTACTCTTGGGTAGTTCCAAATCCCTGACAAGGTCATTCAGTTCACCTTGTGTTATGAGGTGTGGTGCAGAGGAGGAGGATGGGAGAAAATGTGGGTCCTGTGACATTGATGGTTCAGGACCAGAAGTTTCACCTCTTCCTCTTCCTCGTCTGACTCAAGTGAGAATGATTCTGGTGCATCAGGAACCGGCAGTCCTTCTCCGTGGGGTACTGGGTGTATAGCTGATGGAATGTTTGGATAATGCACAGTCCACTTTTTCTTCTTTGACACACCTTTCCCAACTGGAGGCACCATGCAGAAGTAACAATTGCTGGTATGATCTGTTGGCTCTCTCCAAATCATTGGCACTGCAAAAGGCATAGATTTCCTTTTCCTGTTCAACCACTGGTGAAGATTTGTTGCACAAGTGTTGCAGCATATGTGTGGGGCCCACCTCTTGTCCTGATCTCCAATTTTGCAGCCAAAATCAAGGTGATAGGCTTTCTTAACCATAGTGGTTATACTGCGCTTTTGTGATGCAAAAGTCACTTCACCACAAACATAGCAGAAGTTATCTGCACTGTTCACACAAGTACGAGGCATCTCTGCTCACTTTGGCTAAACAGAAATGTGTCCCTTTGCAAAATCAAACACTGACAAATAAGAGAGCACGACACTGTATGATTTCTAGAGCTGATATAGGGCAATTTGTTCAGCAGAGTGATGTAAGCTTCGTTATGATTGCATCATCCATGACTTCTAGGAATAACATGATGCAATTCATATCATGTATGACGCAATACCAGCTTCAGATTGCATCATTCATTGTTTTGCCTAAAAAGCAAGTACTGTCCAAACCCAGTCATAGATTTATTCATAGATCCAGTCAAAGATGTATTTTAGTCATTTCTGGTTTAAATTGAGATCCCTTCCCTTTATAACTCACTTATCCTCCGCCAGTCCCAAGTCAAGGGTCATATATACTGACCCAATAGCATATCTTGAAAACTAGAGCCAATCAACAATTTTAAGCATCGTTTTCGTTCTCAGTGACCCAGAATTAGTAAAGTTTGACTACATTTATTTCAGAAGCATTGTGGCTGTAGAGCAGTGTAACAGCTGTAAGCTTAACTGAAAGCAACTTACAGAAGTGTTCTTGTCTTTAACACTCAGATGCCCAACTCCCAATGGGGTCTAAACCCAAATAAATCCGTTTTACCCTGTATAAAGTTTATACAGGGTAAATTCATAAATTGTTCGCCCTCTATAACACTGATGGGGGGGGGGCAAACAGCTTTTTGCCCCCCCCCAAGTATTAACACATACTCTGAGTTAATTAATAAGTAAAAAGTGATTTTATTAAATACAGAAAGTAGGATTTAAGTGGTTCCAAGTAGTAACAGACAGAACAAAGTGAATTACCAAGTAAAATAAAATAGAACACACAAGTCTATGTCTAAGAAACTGAATACAAATAAAACCTCACCCAATAAGCTTCCTTTTACAGACTAGTCTCCTTCTAGCCTGGGTCCAGCAATCACTCACACCCCCTGTAGTTACTGTCTTTTGTTCCAGTTCCTTTCAGGTATCCTTGGGGGTGGAGAGGCTCTCTCTTTAGCCACCTGAATACAAAATGGAGGGTTCTCCCACGGGCTTAAATAGACTTGCTCTTGTGGGTGGAGACCCCCTCCTCTCTCCTATGCAAAGTCCAGCTCCAAGATGGAGTTCTGGAGTCACCTGAGCAAGTCACATGTCCATGCACGACTCACAGTTTTTACAGGCAGAAGCCATTGCCCACATGGTATCTTGAATGTCTCCAGGAAGGCTTCTTATGTGGATTGGAGCATTCCAAGATGCATTGTTCCTTAAGTGCTTCTTGACTGGACACTTAACTTTGCGAATTCCTTTCTCCAGGAACTGACCAAATGCTCTACTGAGGTTATTTAGAAATCAAGCCAGTACACGGCCAATATTCATAACTTTGAATACAAAAATGATACATGCATACAGAGAGGATTAATAGATTCAGTAGATCATAACCTTTACATAGATATGTTACATCGCATATGTCGCACAGAACATATTCCAGTTATGTCATATATATTCATAAGCATATTTCCATAAAGCCTTATGGGGGGCACCGTCACAGTATGCAGCAGGGTTCAAGGCTGGTACTCATGAGACAAAGGAGTTTTGGTGTCTAGCGTTACTTTTCATAGAATCATAGAACTGGAAGGGACCTCGAGAGGTCATCTAATCCAGTCCCCTGCACTCAAGGCAAGACTAAGTATTATCTAGACTATCTCTGACAGGTATCTGTCCAACCTGCTCTTAAAAATCCCCAGTGATGGAGATTCCACAACCTCCCCAGGCAATTTATTCCAGTGCTTAACTACTTTGACAGGAAGTTTTTCCTAATGTCCAACCTAAACCTCCCTTGCTGCAATTTAAGCCCATTGCTTCTTGTCCTATCCTCAGAGGTTAAGAAGAACAATTTTTCTCCCTCCTCCTTGTAATAACCTTTTATGTACTTGAAAACTGTTATATCCTCTCTCAGTCTTCTCATCTCCAGACTAAACAAACCCAATTTTTTCAGTCTTCCCTCATAGGTCATATTTTCTAGACCTTTAATCATTTTTGTGGCTCTTATCTGGACTTTCTCCAATTTGTCCACATCTTTCCTGAAATGTGGCACCCAGAACAGGACACAATACTCCAGTTGAGACCTAATCAGCGCAGAGTAGAGCGGAAGAATTACTTCTCGTGTCTTGCTTACAATACTCCTGCTAATACATCCCAGAATGATGTTTGCTTTTTTTGCAACACCGTTACACTGTTGACTCATATTTAGCTTGTGATCCACTATGACCCCCAGATCCCTTTCCACAGTACTGCTTCCTAGGCAGTCATTTCCCATTTTGTATGTGCGCAACTGATTGTTACTTCCTAAGTGGAGCACTTTGCATTTGTCCTTATTGAATTTCATCCTATTTACTTCAGACCATTTCTCTTTTTGATCTCATGTTTTACAATACTATGTAAAAGCAGATGGAGACTGTTCTAAAAGAGAGCTACCCAGGAAAAAAAACTTTGATTGTATCTTTCGTACGTGCATTAAAAATCTTAAGAAAGTTGTCCTAATAGATGGCTAGCATTTAGGCCGATTTGTATGTTGCTGGCTCTGACACTTGAGATTCTTTAAAAAAGAGTGCTCTCAGAAATTCTTATGCATTCTGTCATTTGCTTCTTGGTGTGCTCACTGCTACCTTAGAATAAAGTGCCAGAATCAGTCAACTGCATACAGCTTTATAATTACAACCAAACCAAGTAAGGTTTTGGTAGAAAAATAATAGTCCTATCCCTCGTTCACCTTCCCAAGCACTAAGTTAACAAATGATTTATATTAGCACACTAGATACATATTAATTTCATAGGCAGTGTCAAGGAATTTTCCTGATTCTAGTGGCAAAGATGCAAGCAGACCGTTAAACAGCACACTACAAAACACTTACCATACTAGGAACTATTATTATAATTAAAATGACACTTGCCAAATAAATGAATAAAGTACATTTTGTCAGGCACTACTCATACTTGTTCATTATGATTATTCTGTTGGTTCACTTACTTGCTAATTTGCTAAACGGAGTGATTCAGTGATCTGTCCCACTCAGTGTCTGTTACCAAGGCTTCTTCTGCTGCCTGTTGCACTCCTATGAATAAACTTCTATCTGGCTAACGTGCCATGTTATTTATTACGAGGATTATTTATTAAGGTTTTTTGCATAGTTTTTTGCATAGTTTTTTCATAATACTCATCAATGATAGATGTATTTTACCTTCTCAAGAGACACATTCGAAATGTGCTTTGGAAAGGTTAGGACAGCATGTGCTCAGTTCCAATAGGACCTGGATTGCATTGCTCAGTCACTTCAATGATACATTTGACCTGCTTGCTTTATGGCTTAAACCTTAAATTTCTCTTTTCATTTTAGTTTTTGTTACACTAAAGTGCAGGGAACAAACAATAATTAATGTATGTTTGCTGAGGATTTCTGGAACAGTGTAAGCCATAAGAAAAGGAAAAAGAATTAAATCTACTAGGCCATCAGTGGAATTAGAACAGATTAGTTATACCCCTAGCTTTCAAAGTGCAACAATATGCCCTACCTTTCAATACCTCACTGTATACAGTACAGTATAGCATAACTTCCAATATCCCACTGTACACAAATATGCCATATCTTCCAATCCACCACTGTATACAATACACCACACCTTTTAATATCCCACTTTGTATACAGTATTTTCAGAGCTTGTAATTTATAAGACCCTGTGAGGTAACCACGTATTGTAAAGAAATAATATTGTAGTATCCATGTAACATTCAGCCACTGCAGGGATGGGTGCAGTAAAGTGACACTCAGGAGCGTTGCACACCTGTTGTGTACTTTGCAGCTAGTGGGAAAGAGCAGCTAACAACACTTTGTCCTTATCCTTTCTTGGCAAGCTCTATGCAGTGAAAACATTGCCATCAATGCTATTTTCTGTATTTCCAATGTGAGCTGGAAGTAGCTCTCTTGTTACATAGCAAGACCACCAAAATGCTACTCTGGGAATAGGGCACATATGCTGTAGACCTACAGCAAACCAATCTAATGAGGGGTCACCTCGGAATGTGCTGCTAAGGGCATAGTGTGAAAGGAGGCCATCAGCTAACCATGCCGTACAGCTCTTCCAGCATTAGATACAATTCACACTCCCAGTGAAAACAGGAGAGGGGTTTGTGGCTCTCTGAGGAGCCTAGGGTCATCAACTGCTTCTGTCTCAAGGCTATGAGAGAGGGTGAATAATGAAAACCAAAAGACACATTGCTGGAAAACACCCACAGTCCTGCTTACTATACAATAGTGCAATTTCCCCTGTTTAAAGCCCACCTGAGGGAAGAATGGAATTGGGGATATGACATTGACCCACCCTGTCTAGACTACGAAATAGGTTGTATTGAAAAACATGATAGTTCAAGCATGTTAGCTAACACATTTTTAAACCCTGCCTATTTTCCCAGTTTAGACCTGCCCATTCAGAAGAGGGGAAGGAAACAAGGAAAGGGCACTGGCATGTTAGAAAGTCCCAGTTCAAACCACTTGAGCATCCAGCCAGAGTGCTCAAGGAGATACACTCCAGCCCAGAGAACTCAGCTGGCCTTGAGCTGCTCTTGTCAACCCCAATAGTAGGGACCTTAGCAAGGTGAAGTTCACTTGTCTGCAGACACGATGGCATGAACAGAAAATCCCTGGGAATTGTGGTCCTACAATAATTAATCCCAAGGGATTCATCACATGAGGGAGGAAATCCAGGATATTTTAATTCTGACCTGGGATTCTGGGTGGGAGGGCAATGGAGTGAGTGGGCAAGCATTCACCCCTGGGCTACCACTACATACACAGACTCTACCCCACTCTTTTCCTACAAGCCAGAGAGGTGCTCGGGGCTTCTCTTTGTTTCAATCTTTTAAAAAAACAGTGAATTCAGTGCAGGCAGGAAGTGCCAGACTGATTGACCTAGAGGCCAAATAGTTTACAGCACTGAAGAGCTTGGAAATCCTCACCTCCCTGCCCTGATGCTGCCTCCCACAGAAATCCCCCATCCCCCATGGGTTTATTTCTCCCACAAACACCTTCCCCACCATCGCTAGCCCCTGGCCCTGCTGCTCCTGCCACCTCCCCAGATTCCCATCCAGGCCACATGGTTCTTCTCTTTCCTTGCTGTGGCCATCTCCCCGCACCAGACTCCCAGCCCTGGCCTATGCTGCCTCCCTCCCCCTATGAACCCCATGCTCATCCAGTGTCCCCAGCGGTCCCGCCTTTCTCCCTGCTCCCTCCCTTCCTCCCTCCCCTGAGCCCACCTATCCCCCATGGGTTTTGCTTCCCCCAAACATCCCCCCCCATCGCTAGCCCCTGGCCCTGCTGCTTCCCCTGCCCCCCCAGGTGACCATCCAGGCCACATGGCTCTTCTCTTTCCTTGCTGTGGCCACCCCTCACCAGACTCCCAGACTTGGCCAATGCTGCCTCCATGTCCCCCCTCCATGATCCCCATAATGATCATCCAGTGTCCCCTGGTGCCCCCCCTTCCTCCCTCCCCTGAGCCCTCCCATTTTGCCCCATCACTGCAAGAAAGAAGCTCCACTTTTTGCTCACCAGGGAGGCAGCGGCAAGCAGAGCAACTCTAGTGAGTGCCTCTCCTTGGCATGTACCTGAGCACAGCTGTAACTAGGTGGGCGGGACAGGACAGGGCCAGCTTCCCCCCTCCCCCTCTGGAATGTTCCCCCTCCAGGGTGTCTGGGGAAGGGCAGGGATGGATTAACCTTTTATGGGCCCGGCTCCAAACATATTTGTGGGCCCCCATGGGGGCAATGGAACATGGAGTGGTGGGGGGGTGTCGGTCCCCAGAGCGAGGGTCCAGCCAGGGGCAATGGGGCATGGCATGGAAAGGGCAGCCCCACTCTGCCCATCCCAGTGAGAGGGCACTGTTTACAAACTGGCAGTTGCCAAACGCACAGTGGCCCGCCTGGCCCTGTGCTTCCAACATGCCCCTTCCCCTCAAGGGCGGGCCCATGCCATGCCACACATCCACCCCACCCAACACCATAACACTCCCCCCTCCTCCCGATTCCTATGGCCAGAGCCCCACCCCTGGACCCGCTATGCCCAGCGCCCCCCCAGACCCTACCACAAATGCCCAGCACCCTGCACAACACTACCCCTGCCCAGCGGCCCCCTGCACACAGCCCCACCACAATTGCCCAGCACCCCACACAGAACCCCCACTCCCTAGTGCCCCAACACACACAGATCTTCCCCACCCCCTCACAGCCCAGCACCCCCCCAGGCTCCCCAGAGACCCACTCCCCCATGCCCTGCATCCTGGCCACACGCACCGGCACTGCTGAGAGGCAACTGTGTCTGCCAGGCTGAGCCGGCTGGGCAGCCAGGGCAGGGAATCACTCCGGCCCCTTAGGAGTGGCACGATCAGCCAGGCCAGGGCCTGCCCCGGCCAGGCTCCCTCAGGTAAACCCAAATCCTAGCAGGGCTCCCATTCAGGGGCAGGGTGTTCTCAGGGGATGTGCGAGTCTGAAACTGACTGAACAGCCCAGATCCCCTTCTCAGGATTAAAGCTCAGACTGCTCTTCCTCAGCACGGACTGTCTGGCCATCCCCACAGCCCAGCCCGACCCCCCTGTGGACTCTACCACCCAGTAATGTCTCCCCAAGTTGAATCCCTCTGCACCCAGCACACATGGCTCAAGATCAAATCTGCTGGCCTTCCTGGCCAGGCGTTGGGGGCTGTCTCCCATTCTCACAACCTTCCCATCTGCAAACAGGATGAGCTTGGAGTTTGCTGTGTCCAGGTCCACATTGGCTGCAGAGAGAGAGAATCAGAGCGTTAGAAACCCGGGCCCGGCATGATCCGGAATGGACCTGACTCAGAACAGAGACCTGCGATGTGCCCACCAGGCCCACTCCACAGGCAGGGATTGGCTAGGGACAGGATTGGGTGGGTGAGGCCACTGGAGCTGGGCAATCTGCGTTTGCCACATCCAGCCTTGTTTGGCTTCCAGAAGCGTTTGCCAAGCAGCCCGGGTACCTGTGTAGTTCCTGTGTGGTGTGTGAAACCACATGGAGAGTAGCTGGTGGGAAAATAGTAAAGACTTTTCATGGGAGATTTTGAAATGGCCCGTGTCCCGCAGGGTTCAAAACGGAATGATTCTACACATATTAAAAGATGTCATGAAAAATGTTCAGTTTTTAAAAGGTTTCTTTTTCATTTTCTTCCCTTTTTACCACCGAAAAAGAAAAAAAAATAGAAAAAAGAAAAAGCCCAAGCTCACACTTTCTTCTAGTTACAATAAAACCTGGAAATTTTTGAAAACAATTCTTTTTTCATAAAAATGCCAGTGTTTGAAAAGAGGCTGGTTTCTGGGGGAAAGCCTCCACCCAGATCTCATTCTGAAATTGGCACAGCTGTCAGTGGGTTATTTGGAAGGAATCCGATGATGGTATTTGGTATTCAACCTTCCAAGCTGAGTGGTCTAGGGCATAGGATGCATGTGTTCCACTGAGACATGCAGATCGCCAGATCATTACTTCTTATATTATTGTTACATGTATAATGGTAGCACTTTGAGGTCCCAACCAAGATTTATAGATTCTGAGGCCATAAGGGGCCACCTTTTATTTAACATGTGTTTTTAAAGCCCACATGGGCCTGGTCTAGACAGTTTTTGTACTGATTTCTCTCCTTTGATTCAGAGGTGCAGTTTTCTACTGAAACAGCTAAATCTATATAATGCTTAGTGTGGATGCAGTTATACTATTATAAAGGTGCCCTGTCTAGCTTATTCCCCTTCCTTTACGGGAATAAGGCCTGGTATCACTACTTTGGTTAAGGGTGTGATTTTTTTACCAATACAGTTACATGGTACAACCCCTAATTTGGACACAGTTATACTGGTATGAAGGTGCCTTATATTGGGACACCTTATCTGGCTTCCAGAACCAAGAAAAACACCTTTATATAGGTACAGGCATAGCCATCTGCACACTAGGAATGGTTGTACCACCTTAACTATGTTGGCACAGCTAAAGCGATACAGTTGTCGTGCATAAACAAACGCAAAACCTAAACAAAGACAGTGGTGTTTAGACATGTGCTAGTCAGTCTACAGGTGTTCGTTCCCTCTGGGCCTCGGCAGGCTGACAGGCGTAATTAGCAGTATGAGCAGTTAAATGAAAAACTCCTGCCAGGACACAGCTTTGTATGACAGGCTACATGTGATGTGGGGGGAGGAGAGGAGGACTTCAACTCACCAAATTTTGGGGTATACATCCCTAAAAAAGAAACAGAAATAAATGTATTATGGTTAATAAGAACTTCTTTTTCCAGGAATGTACATCTAAATGATGGTATGAGGCCTGGTCTACACACAGTGCTTGTGTCAGTAGAACTGTGTCAGGAGTGTGATTGTTAACGGCTATAGTTACACTGCTACAAGTGTGGATGCAGTTACACTGGTATAAAGAGGCCTTATACTGGTATAGTTTATTCCCGGTCCCTACCGGAAGAAGGCATACCAGTATAAGCATATTTATACCAGTATACTACACTAGAGGGGGCTGTGCTGCAGGTTGGTTGGTTTTAATGACTGTTTTCTCCTAAAAGAGTGGTTTGATTTCCTAACCAAAAGCAATTGATGGTACTTGATACATTTAGCTCCTGAATCTTAAAGTTTGTTTTACTTGAGAATTCACTTTCCTGGGACAAGGTGAGGAGCAGAGAGAGGAAAGGCCAGTTCCTGCCGCTGCCTAGTCCTTGCGCTGCTGGGGGAATGTGCTGCCTTAGGGACAATGTCAAAAGAAATCCTCCAAAGCGCCTCCTTTGACTCCGCTCTTTTCTAGCGTTTGGTTCAGAGACTCTGGATTCTCTCTGCTATGGAAGAGCTAGCTCTGTTTGCATGCTTGGTCTCAGCTCAGAGGCTTTTCAACAAAACTCTCATTAGAAATCGGTCACTCTGTACATGTAGGTTCAATTTACAACTAGTTTATAATAAATGAGTAAGAGGTGTTTTAATAGAGGGTAATTAAATTGCTATAGAGGGTAATTAAATTGAGTCCAGCAGGTCAATAGGTAGTTCACATCCACCTTAAGCAACTTCTAGTGAGCGTATAACCATCTCTGACATATACTGCTCATACCTGTAACATGCTGATGACATCTAGTCATCAGTTTATAAACAGCTTCTAAATGGAACCTTAGTATAAAGCATGAGTGAAAAACTGTTCCAGCCCTGGTGAGAAGGTGTGTTTTACACCTGGTTAGCTGTTTGGAAAGCGATGTCCACGCTGGGGAGATGGCATTTACTGGAATTAACATCGAGGATTTCCATAGTGTCATCACAATTAATGTTATTTTTAAACAGCAACAGTAAATAAAGGTCCTGTTTGAAGCACAATGTAAAAGCCTATAGAAGGGCTGTTTGGGGGGTCAGCTGGCCTCGTGGTTTGGGCCTCTGCTCCCATCTTTCTGTCAGTTCAGGGAATCCCAGCCCGCTGGATGAGATCCCAGCTGAACTGGCCTCCTTGGCAGGGTGGGTGCAAGGACGTTTTGGGCCCTAAGCGAGACTTCCACCTTGCGCCCTCTCCCCCCCCCCAAGCCCTGTGGCAGCTCTCCACCTCCCCTCTGCCCTAAGGCGCCCCCCCCGTGGCAGCTGCCCCCCCACCCCGCGGCAGCTCCCCCCTCTCCACCCTGAGGCGCCCCCCCGCTGTAGCTCCCCCCGGCCCGGGGAGCCGTGCGGCAGCTCTCCGCCCCAGCTCACCTCTGCTCCGCCTCCTCCCCGAGCACGCCGTCGCCGCTCCACTTCTCCCACCTCCCAGGCTTGCAGCGCCAATCAGTTGTTTGGTGCCGCAAGCCTGGGAGGGAGAGAAGCAGAGCAGGGCGGTGTGCTCAGGGGAGGAGGCGGAGCAGAGGTGAGCTGGGACGGAGAGTTCCCCTGTGTGCCGCCCCCCCTACTTGCTGCAAACGGCCTTCCCCGTGCCCCCCTGCCCGAGCTCCCTCCGCCTAAATGCCGACGACGACCGGGGCGGCCGAAGATCCGGCCGCCGCCGAAGGACCCGAAATGCCACCCCCCAAATGCTAGTGCCCTAGGCGACCGCCTAGGTCGCCTAATGGGTTGCACCGGCCCTGCTCCTTGGGGCCAGAAGTCGTAACTCTTGGGTGGGGAGGGGACCTAGGCCCTCCCTCTCCACTAGATCCCAGCCCAGGACCTGAGAGTGCAGCAGCATGAGACAGCCTAGGTTTGGCCAGCCCCTTGCTCAGCTTCTCCTAGGCCCCTTCCTCCCACCCTGCCTCTCAGTTCGGGGTGTGCTTGGAGTTGACAAAGTCTTTGCTTCAAAACTCCAGTGCAGGGCAGATGACTGCACCCTCTTGTACCCCTTTGCCCGTGGTTCTCCCTCCCTCTTGGGGGTGTCTCTGGGATACTCCCAGCTGGATGTTCTCGGGAGAAGTGCCCTCTGCTGCTGCTGCAGAGCCGTGCTCCTCCAGGTAATGGCCTCTCTCTTTGCCCCCTCGCCTGGGGTTGCTGAAGCTCCCATTGTGCTGGACATCTCCCCAGAAGCATGCTCAGCGGTGCCTGGGCTGCCCGGGCCACTACTGCTGTAGCACTTCCCCGCTTCAGAGCTTGGGCAGGGTTTGTAAACCCCATCAGAAGGCCACAGCCAGGCAGCTGACACCCCCAGAGGTCAGGAAAGATGAGCTGCTTGGACTGTGGGCGCTTGTCATGGGGGTCTGGAAGATTGGGCATCTGGTGCCAAGTCCCCATTCAAACTAGGGTGCAAAGTTCATTCAGCTACCAGGTGAAAACTGCTCAGTTCCTCATTCTGGCCAGACTTCCCAACAGGACTGGAGGCTGCACACAGCAATGGGTTGATCTCTCCTACGCCGACCCCATACAGCACTTACGCAGGGCCGGCGCTTCCACTAGGCGACCCTAGGCGGTTGCCTAGGGCGGCAGGATGTGGGGGGCGGCATTTCGCCGCCCTCGGCGGAATTTTGGCGGTGATTCCTCTGGGCGGGAAGAAAAGCGGCCACAGAAACGCCGCTGAGAACCAGGGCTGCCTAGAGGGGTTTCTTCTGCTCCGGGTCTTCGGCGGAAATTTGGCAGCGGGTCCTTCACTTGCTCCGTGACCTGCCGCCGAAGTGCCTCGAAGACCCGGAGCGGAAGGACCCCCGCCGCCGAGAACGCAGTTTCAGAGGAGGAGCTGCCGCCGATTACTGAGGAGGAGCGGTGCCGCCTAGGGTGGCAAAAACCCTGGCGCCGCTGCTGCACTTGCGCACAGGCTTCGGGTTCAGTATTTAAATTCACTGTAAATACACACTGCTGAGATGCTTTGCAGGAGCGCAGAGTGAGTGATCAGTGTATTGTAGGACTGAGTCCCAGGCAAGCCCCTGGAGCAGGTCATTTGCATACACATGTAGTGCACATGCAAATCAGGTAATTATATGTGCAAATGAATCTAATGATCCATTTACATGTACAGTTACCTGGTCTGTATTTGTGCAACAAAGGAAACTGCATATACAAATTAAGAGCATTAGTGCACACCTAACGCCTATGAAAATCTAGCCTTTAAAGTTTATCCTCATTTTACCTTTCTGCTGTGTCTCTGATTCAGTCTATTTCTCTAGCCCTCTCCTCCCACCTACCTGTTCCTATCTCACCATCCGTCTACCACTGTGTTATTTCTGGAAGAAAATCTCTCCCGAGTGACACTTTTTATACTAATGTGGACCTCATTCCCACAGGAGGTCACTGAGGTCAAGAACTTTACAAGATTCAAAGAAGGATTAGACATTTCGATGGCTAACAAGAATATCCCATTATAATAGTTAATACTAACAACATGGTTTAAAAGGGATATAAAATCTTGGGCATCATGGTGCAAGCCAATCTCTCCTGATTGGAGGTTAGGATGACATCTTCATGGGCGGGGGGCGATTAATCCACATCTACCACTGTGGGGTTCTTGCATCTTGTCTCTGGTGCTGGCCGCTGTCAGAGAAAGGACACAGGTCTAGATGGACCTTGGCCCTGATTCAGGCTGGGGAGTCCTATGCTGAATCACACTCTTCACATTTTCTCCATTAGTGGTTTTTACCTTGTATTTTGAACAGACAAACCGCCAGGGCAAGGCATATTTATCCCTCATCCAGGGAGGGACTCGCAGGGAAAAGGAACCTGAAACACACAACCCAGGACTCACATTAGTTGGAAATCAAGGATTTTATTCCAGATAAGTTTATCCCTGGCAGGGTTCGTGTGAGCCAACAGGAAATCTGCTATGGAGAGGCATGAGGTGGGATTTTGAGAAGCTCCTCAGTGATGCAGGAACACAGATGCCATTGGAAGTCAGAAACCCATTGTTCTGATCTTAAAACATATGAACCCGTGAACCTTTCTGGAGGGAGAGATTGAACAGGGCTTGTCAAAAATATTTTCTCCACTCACTTTTATCTTAGAGATAAATCAGGAATGTTGAACCCAGAGTTCCCAGGTTTTGCTGGATGACCTCCTGGGGGCCAGGGTACTCAATCTTTAACCAATTGACTTCCAGCATCTATGCTGTAGCCGCAGTGACCTTGACCATGCTGGACTCTGCAATGACTTCAGTGCAGCTTCTGCATCAAGTTCTCACCTTTTCCTCCTGTCTCAAATGGTATTTCCCCTATGACTCAGCCATTGCTCTGTGAGGGTGTATAGCCACAATCAGTGATTCTGGTTGCGGGTGTGTGTGTGTGTGTGTGTAGTGATGCTTTTAGCTTGCTTACAGCTGCCCCAGCTGTTGCTGAGGTGAATTGGGTGCCTGTCTGTTGGGGCAGTGGTTGTGTTCTCTGTTGTGATGGGCTACACTACACATTGTTACTGTTCCCACAATGCCAGGCTCCAGCTGTACTTACCCTTTGTGTCCTGGGGACCTTCTGAGTCCTGAAATCAGCCCAGAGAGAGAGAGAAGTGAAAATTCCTGCAGGAGATTCATACTGAGCCACATTCAATGCAGCATTAAGGCCAGTTCTACCCTACAGACTTCTGCCACATGGCTGTGTCTGTAGGGGGCTGACGGAGTGTGATCTCAGACGGACACAGCTGTGCCAGGAAAAGTGCCTAGTAGAGACACAATTATACCAACAACTCTGCGCTTTTACTGTTGTAGCTTGTTTCACTGGTGGGGGTGGGGATTTACAAAGTGCCTAAATGCCTTTTGAAAGTGAGACCTAGGTGTCTAAATCCACTAGGCGTTGCTATGCTGAGCACAGCAGCACCTAAATACCTTTACAATCTGGGCCCATGTGACTTGTCCAAGGTCACCCAAGGAACTGAACGCAGATCTCCCATATTAGCACCCTCCCCCTGGGCCATCCTTCCTCTGCAGGGCATGCTCTCAGCTCTCTCGAGCTGTTCAGAAATCCCCAGTGAGGGCTGGTATAATCTGCACACCACGCTGCGCCTCCTGGACGGTGCGGGAGCCACAGACTTCACACCACAGCAACTACTTCACATGACATTCAGAATGCTGAGTTTTGTACCAGGAGGCCAGCAGCACAAAGAGAGCCACAAAACCTCCCAAACAACCTCAGAGAAGTTTTCTAGACACAGAAATGTCACAGCTGTGAAGTCGGATATCCAAAGCCCTTGCTGGGCTAGTCCATTGGCACGTTCCCCTTTCCAGGGCTAACCAGGTCCTCTTGGGTCATGAGATCTTGCACCTTAAACTTGGTTCTTGCCTGTCTCATTAAGGGTGGGAGAGACAGATTCCACATTTCTCTGCAGCCTCCAACCCCCTCACACTCTCTATCAGCTTTCCCCTCTCACTTCTGGGAGGCGTGCCACAGCTGGGGGACGGAGGCAAAGGCTACATTAAGTGACTTGGCTAAGGTCAGTGAGGATGTCTGTGCCTGAGCTGGGACTTAAATCAGGGACTCCTAAGCACCAGGCCCGTGCTCTGTCTGCAAGCCCATCCTGCCTGTCCCAAGGGGCAGAGAAAGAAATGTTTCCACGGCAGGTTGATTTAACAAATAAAACTTCTCAGAGGGTTAGAAAAGCAGGCCTGGTGTACTCCCAGTGTTTGGCTAGGGGTGTGGTTGTAAGCAGGGTCTAAATGAGCTCTCTGCTGACAGCTAACTGGGGAGGGGGAAAGGCTTCAGCACCAGATTGTATTTACATGAACACACCCACTCTGCCTCAGTATCAAGCAGACAGAGCTGTGTTGCCACGGTGATGAACTTTGGCTGGTGTTGAGTTACAAATCATTTTAGTACTAAATGCAGGGGTAGTGCAATGTTGCTACCCTTATTGTACGAGTAAAGGGCAGCAGAGCTGTACTTAGCCTGTCCTGACTGAGGGGGTCACCCTCAAATGAACAGAACTCGCTAAGCCAGAGCCCAGTGAAGGGAAGTGGGGATGAGGGCAAATGTCCCTGCCAGGAGGTGTGGGTGCTACCTGAGAGTCCTAGGCATGGTTTAACCTGCTCCCCTCCCCTCTGTTCAAAGCTAGAGTTAATTAAAGTTCTATCAGAAGTCTTTTGTGTTGTTAAGTGATCCTTAGAACTGGAATCACTTGTTGTGGGACAGCATTTCTGCCCAGCCTGCTTCAGCGGGGAGGGGACGTTCCCCACTGAGAGCTGAGTAGAACCTCAAAAGACTGACCTGCAGAGGTTACAGTAGAGAAGCAGGTGGCAGCAGCAGGTGAAAGTGTGCAGCAAGCAGCTGGGAGGGCATCCAGGGGAATGGAGCTGATGGAGTGGCCAGTGGAGCAGCGGGTGGGGTGGCGATGCCAGAGCAAATGCATAGATGGCAGAGCAAGCAAGGTGCCTTCTTCCCTCCCCCCGGGTGGGAGGTGAACTCACACAGATGCATCTCTGAACCCTGGGGCCTCACTGACCAAGGAAGGACAACCACTGTGGGTGCGGTGTGGTGAGGGAACAGAGAGGGGCACAGTAAAGGAACTTTTGGTTGTTGAATTCAAGAACCTGAGGCAAAAGACACTGCCCAGCATACTCTGGGGTGGGGCTTTTGCTCATGGTTGAATTCTGCTTGCGGCGTTTCCCCTAATTAATACTGGGTGACTTCTCTCCTTTCATTAAAAGTTTCTTTGCTACACTCGGACTCTGTGCTTGCGAGAGGGGAAATATTGCCCCCTCTTGGAGGCACCCAGGGGTGGTGTGTAATTTTCCCAGGTTACTGGGTGGGGATCGAGCCAGTTCTGTGTTGTATAGTTGAAAAGGAACCCCTAGATATTGAACCTGGCCCTGGTTGCTGCCGACTCCACCTGGCAGAAGGGTTACATGGTGTTTTACCCAAAGAGTTATACTAATACAATGGTTTATAAAGAGACCGTGTTGCCAAGTGGATAGAGCAGTAGACAGGGAGTCAGGGCAGCTTTGGTTCTAGTCTTGTCACTGGACTTTGGGCAAGTCATGCCCTATCTATTCCTCGGTTTCCCCATCTGTAAAATGGCAGTAATGATACTGACCTCCTCTGTTAAGCACATTGAGATCTACTGTTGATAAGCTGTGATCCTGGGAGCTTGTTCCCTTGGTGACAAATAACTGGGTGTTCCTCTGCCCCCCCCCCCCCCCCCGTTCCAGGCATCCATTGTCTTCACCTGTAAAAAGGGTACCCTGCTGCTTGTGTTTTCCTGTCTAGAACCTCCCGCCCCATGGGACTAACACTCAATCTAGTAAAAAAAATCTAGTGAAGGTGAAAAACCCCCAAGGTCCTGTCAGTCTGAGCAAGGACAAAATTCCTTCCCATCCCCTAATCTGGTGATCAGTCTGAGCCTGAGCATGTGAGAAGGACCCACCAGCCAGGCATCTAGAGAGAGGATTCTCTGTATCACTTCAAAGCACTGGTCAACCCAATCTAGTGTCCCATCTCCAGCTGTTGCCCATCCCTGATACTTCAAAGGAAAGCAAAAAACAAACAAACAAAAAAATCCCAGAATACACCTGGCCAAGTGTGCACTGGAGAAAGCAATTCCTTCCTGATCCCTGCAGGCAAGTGGCTGAAAGCCTGAAGTATGAGAGTTGATTATAGTCAATATCTTTCGATAGAGAGAGAGAGTATGAATGAGCTCCATCTCCTCACAAGGTCCCAGCTCTGTGGTGTTTCCCTGGAAGGCCTCCCCACCCTGCTTTTACACTGACCTAATGAATCATGCATGGAGTGTCTTTCACCCACGAATTCCCTCAGCGCTGCCAGCAGACTGCTCCCTCGAGGAAAAGCCTGGGTCCTCCTGCCCAGCTTGTGGGAAATGAGCTTATAAAGCTCGAACACTGCGAAATCACCTTCTCAGCCCTGCAAGGGACATGAATGTGTTTGTTTATCTCATGACTATGTCCTAAATTCCCAGCCCATACAGCATCTAAAAGGGCCCTCAGGGTAAAAGAAGCCCCCCAGCCCCATTGATAATGCCTGGAGCCAGCCTGGCCTCCAGGGAGGGGTTCTCCAGCCCAGAGTTGTGGGGCAATCCCCTCCCTCAGGATGGGTCACACAGCCACAGCAGCAGCAGCCCCAGGGCAATGGGGACAGAGGGGGGTTGGATCCAGAGCATGGTTGGATCCAGAGCGTGAGACCGTCCTACAGTTGGGGGGCTCGGTCTGTAGCCTAGTCTCTGAACCTCTTCCCAGCATGATGGGGCGCGATGGGCAGACGGAGCCCGGACATACCTGCTGACAGCATTTCTGACACCCTAGAGGGGAAGGAGAGACAGAGCAGAGTCAGTACCCTGGGACCAGCCCGACCCCACCTGCTCCACATGGGTCTCTCTGCTCTCCCAGCCCCAGCCCTGCCTGCTGGGGAACAGCTCATTCCCAGGCTTCCAAAGGTTTGGGTTCATGGTTAAACTGAACTGGGAGTCTCTTGGCTTTGTAATGACTGGGGTTTGGCTGGGGTTTCCAGCAGGCAAGAATCACAGAATATCAGGGTTGGAAGGGACCTCAAGAGGTCACCTAGTCCAACGCCCTGCTCAAAGCAGGACCAATCCCCAACTAAATCATCCCAGCCAGAGTTTTGTCAAGCCTGACCTTAAAAACCTCTAAGGAAGGAGATTCCACCACCTCCCTAGGTAACCCATTCCAGTGCTTCACCACCCTCCTAGTGAAAAAGTTTTTCCTAATATTCAACCTAAACCTCCCCCACTGCAACTTGAGACCATTACTCCTTGTTCTGTCATCTGGTACCACTGAGAACAGTCTAGAGCCATCCTCTTTGGAACCCCCTTTCAGGTAGTTGAAAATAGTTATCAAATCCCCCCTCATTCTTCTCTTCTGCAGACTAAATAATCCCAGTTCCCTCAGTCTCTCCTCATAAATCATGTGCTCCAGTCCCCTAATCATTTTTGTTGCCCTCCGCTGGACTCTTTCCAATTTTTCCACATCCTTCTTGTAGTGTGGGGCCCAAAACTGGACACAGTACTCCAGATGAGGCCTCACCAATGCTGAATAGTAGGGGAATGACCACATCCCTTGATCTGCTGGCAATGCTTCTATTTATACAGCCCAAAATGCCATTAGCCTTCTTGGCAACAAGGGCACACTGTTGATTCATATACAGCTTCTTGTCCACTGTAACCCCTAGGTCCTTTTCTGCAGAACTGCTGCCTAGCCACTCGGTCCCTAGTCTGTAGCAGTGCATGGGATTCTTCCATCCTAAGTGCAGGACTCTGCACTTGTCCTTGTTGAACCTCATCAGATTTCTTTTGGCCCAATCCTCTAATTTGTCTAGGTCCCTCTGTATCCTATCTCTACCTTCCAGCGTATCTACCACTCCTCCCAGTTTAGTGTCATCTGCAAACCTGCTGAGGGTGCAATACATGCCATCCTCCAGATCATTATAGATTCATAGATTCATAGATTCTAGGACTGGAAGGGACCTCGAGAGGTCATCGAGTCCAGTCCCCTGCCCGCATGGCAGGACCAAATACTGTCTAGACCATCCCTGATAGACATTTATCTAACCTACTCTTAAATATCTCCAGAGATGGAGATTCCACAACCTCCCTAGGCAATTTATTCCAGTGTTTAACCACCCTGACAGTTAGGAACTTTTTCCTAATGTCCAACCTAGACCTCCCTTGCTGCAGTTTAAGCCCATTGCTTCTTGTTCTATCCTCAGAGGCTAAGGTGAACAAGTTTTCTCCCTCCTCCTTATGACACCCTTTTAGATACCTGAAAACTGCTATCATGTCCCCTCTCAGTCTTCTCTTTTCCAAACTAAACAAACCCAATTCTTTCAGCCTTCCTTCATAGGTCATGTTCTCAAGACCTTTAATCATTCTTGTTGCTCTTCTCTGGACCCTTTCCAATTTCTCCACATCTTTCTTGAAATGCGGTGCCCAGAACTGGACACAATACTCCAGCTGAGGCCTAACCAGAGCAGAGTAGAGCGGAAGAATGACTTCTCGTGTCTTGCTCACAACACACCTGTTAATACATCCCAGAATCATGTTTGCTTTTTTTGCAACAGCATCACACTCTTGACTCATATTTAGCTTGTGGTCCACTATAACCCCTAGATCCCTTTCTGCCGTACTCCTTCCTAGACAGTCTCTTCCCATTCTGTATGTGTGAAACTGATTTTTTCTTCCTAAGTGGAGCACTTTGCATTTGTCTTTGTTAAACTTCATCCTGTTTAACTCAGACCATTTCTCCAATTTGTCCAGATCATTTTGAATTATGACCCTGTCCTCCAAAGCAGTTGCAATCCCTCCCAGTTTGGTATCATCCGCAAACTTAATAAGCGTACTTTCTATGCCAATATCTAAGTCGTTAATGAAGATATTGAACAGAGCCGGTCCCAAAACAGACCCCTGCGGAACCCCACTCGTTATGCCTTTCCAGCAGGATTGGGAACCATTAATAACAACTCTCTGAGTACGGTTATCCAGCCAGTTATGCACCCACCTTATAGTAGCCCCATCTAAATTGTATTTGCCTAGTTTGTCGATAAGAATATCATGCGAGACCGTATCAAATGCCTTACTAAAGTCTAGGTATACCACATCCACAGCTTCTCCCTTATCCACAAGACTCGTTATCCTATCAAAGAAAGCTATCAGATTGGTTTGACATGATTTGTTCTTTACAAATCCATGCTGGCTGTTCCCTATCACCTTACCACCTTCCAAGTGTTTGCAGATGATTTCCTTAATTACTTGCTCCATTATCTTCCCTGGCACAGAAGTTAAACTAACTGGTCTGTAGTTTCCTGGGTTGTTTTTATTTCCCTTTTTATAGATGGGCACTATATTTGCCCTTTTCCAGTCTTCTGGAATCTCTCCCGTCTCCCATGATTTTCCAAAGATAATAGCTAGAGGCTCAGATACCTCCTCTATTAGCTCCTTGAGTATTCTAGGATGCATTTCATCAGGCCCTGGTGACTTGCAGGCATCTAACTTTTCTAAGTGATTTTTAACTTGTTCTTTTTTTATTTTATCTGCTAAACCTACCCCCTTCCCATTAGCATTCACTATGTTAGGCATTCCTTCAGACTTCTCGGTGAAGACCGAAACAAAGAAGTCATTAAGCATCTCTGCCATTTCCAAGTTTCCTGTTACTGTTTCTCCCTCTTCACTAAGCAGTGGGCCTACCCTGTCTTTGGTCTTCCTCTTGCTTCTAATGTATTGATAAAAAGTCTTCTTGTTCCCCTTTATTCCCGTAGCTAGTTTGAGCTCATTTTGTGCCTTTGCCTTTCTAATCTTGCCCCTGCATTCCTGTGTTGTTTGCCTATATTCATCCTTTGTAATCTGTCCTAGTTTCCATTTTTTGTATGACTCCTTTTTATTTTTTAGATCATGCAAGATCTCGTGGTTAAGCCAAGGTGGTCTTTTGCCACATTTTCTATCTTTCCTAACCAGCGGAATAGCTTGCTTTTGGGCCCTTAATAGTGTCCCTTTGAAAAACTGCCAACTCTCCTCAGTTGTTTTTCCCCTCAGTCTTGATTCCCATGGGACCTTACCTATCAGCTCTCTGAGCTTACCAAAATCCGCCTTCCTGAAATCCATTGTCTCTATTTTGCTGTTCTCCCTTCTACCCTTCCTTAGAATTGCAAACTCTATGATTTCATGATCACTTTCACCCAAGCTGCCTTCTACTTTCAAATTCTCAACGAGTTCCTCCCTATTTGTTAAAATCAAGTCTAGAACAGCTTCCCCCCTAGTAGCTTTTTCAACCTTCTGAAATAAAAAGTTGTCTGCAATGCAGTCCAAGAATTTGTTGGATAGTCTGTGCCCCGCTGTGTTATTTTCCCAAAATATATCCGGATAGTTGAAGTCCCCCATCACCACCAAATCTTGGGCTTTGGATGATTTTGTTAGTTGTTTAAAAAAAGCCTCATCCACCTCTTCCACCTGGTTAGGTGGCCTGTAGTAGACTCCTAGCATGACATCACCCTTGTTTTTTACCCCTTTTAGCCTAACCCAGAGACTCTCAACACTTCCATCTCCTATGTCCATCTCTACCTCAGTCCAAGTGTGTACATTTTTAATATATAAGGCAACACCTCCTCCCTTTTTCCCCTGTCTATCCTTCCTGAGCAAGCTGTATCCATCCACACCAACATTCCAATCATGTGTATTATCCCACCAAGTTTCAGTGATGCCAACAATGTCATAGTTGTATTTATTTATTAGCACTTCCAGTTCTTCCTGCTTATTACCCATACTTCTCGCATTTGTATATAGGCATCTAAGATACTGGTTTGATCTTTCCTCCCAGTTTTGTCCTGACCCTCCTTTCTCTCTGCCAATATAGCCCACACTCCCTCTCGTTTCTGACCCATCTCCCAGGTCTCCATGTTCCCCACTTACCTGCGGGCTTTGCTCACCTGTCCCCGTCGAACCTAGTTTAAAGCCCTCCTCACTAGGTTAGCCAGTCTGTGTCCAAATAGGGTTTTTCCCCTCCTCGAAAGGTGAACGCCATCTCTGCCTAGCAGTCCTTCCTCAAATAGCATCCCGTGGTCTAGGAAGCCAAAGCCCTCCTGGCGACACCATCTTCGCAGCCAGGCATTCACCTCCATGATGCATCTGTCTCTGCCCGGGCCCCTACCTTTGACAGGAAGAATCGAAGAGAATACCACCTGCGCTCCAAACTCCAATATCTATATTAATGAAGATATTGAACAAAACTGGCCCCAGGACCGACCCTTGGGGCACTCCGCTTGATACCAGCTGCCTTCTAGACATGGAGCCATTGATCACTACCCATTGAGCCCAATGATCTAGCCAGCTTTCTATCCACTTTATAGTCCATTCATCCAACCCATATTTCTTTAATTTGCTGGCAAGAATACTGTGAGAGACAGTGTCAAAAGCTTTGCTAAAGTCAAGGAATAACACGTCCACTGCTTTCCCCTCATCCACAGAGCCAGTTATCTCATCATAGAAGGTAATTAGGTTAGTCAGGCATGACTTGCCCTTGGTGAATCCATGCTGACTGTTCCTGATCACTTTCCTCTCCTCTAAGTGCTTCAAAATTGATTCCTTGAGGACCTGCTCCATGATTTTTCCAGGGACTGAGGTGAGGCTGACTGGCCTGTAGTTCCTCAGATCCTCCTTCTTCCCTTTTTTAAAGATGGGCACTACATTAGCCTTTTTCCAGGCATCCAGGACCTCCCCCGATTGCCATGAGTTTTCAAAGATAATGGCCAATGGCTCTGCAATCACATCTGCCAACTTCTTTAGCGCCCTCGGATGCAGTGCATCTGGCCCCATTGACTTGTGCTCGTCCAGCTTTTCTAAATAGTCCTGAACCACTTCTTTCTCCACAGAGGGCTGGTCACCTCCTCCCCATACTGTGCTGCCCAGTGCAGTAGTCTGGGAGTTGACCTTGTTTGTGAAGACAGAGGCAAAAAAAGCATTGAGTACATTAGCTTTTTCCACATCCTCTGTCACTAGGTTGCCTCCCTCATTCAGTAAGGGGCCCACACTTTCCTTGACCTTCTTCTTGGGTGGCGGGTAGCATAGGACGGGGAAGGCTGTGCCTCCCCAAACAGCCTGGCATGGCGCTGCCCATGCTCCACCTCCAGGCTCCCTCCTGCCTGCTTCCAGTTCCCTTCCCACTCTGTCTTCAGTGGCCGAGAGGCTGGGGGAAGCAGGCTGGGGACGGTGCTCACAAGGCCCTGGGGCTGGAGGTGCTGGGGCTGGTGGCGCTCCAGCCACATCACCTGCCCGTCCGCCCTGCGCTCAGGGACTGGAGCTGGGAGGGCGTGGGGGGGTTGGCAGCAGTGGGGGTGGGTGGGTGTGTTCTGGGCTCTGGTGGGGGAGGGGGAGTTGAAGGGGTGGAGCAGGGCCTCAGCCAGAGGGGGAGGGGCCGGGGGCTAGCTTCCCCCAACAGCTCGTTCACCCAGAGGGCCTATGAGAGTCAGGTGCCCAAGTCCCAAGTCAGTGGGCGCTGGAGGCTCCTTGGTCTCTTTGAAACGCCAGCCTTGGGTTTCAGTCACTGCTGAAATTAGAGCCCAGCAAACCCAGAGGTAGAGCAGCCTAGTGGATGTGGGCACTGAGAGTCAGGCGGGGTGAAAAGTGAGCTGGTACGGGCCGGTACAGCGTACCGGTAAGAAGCCGCACTGGCCCTTACACAGCCCATGTTAAAGTGCTTTAACGTCATTGCCCCTTTTGCCAATGGGGGCAGGGGGGGAAAGGGCAGCTGCCTCGGGGTCGGTGATTTAAAAGGGCGCAGGGCTTCCGGCTGCTGCCGCCGCTCCTACCATGGCAGAGGCCAGAGCCCCAGGCCCTTTTAAATCGCTGCCGGAGCTCTGGGCGGCGGGGGCCAGGCAGCGCAGATGGGCTGGCTGGGGGAGGCTGACCCCCCCACCCCGCCCCTTCTACCCGAGGCCAGCCCTCATATTAGTAAGAATTTATTATTACTTTCACCCCTGGAATTAGGACATCTGGGTTCTGACACCCCCTCTGCCACTGACTGGGGACGAGTCCCTGTTTGCCTCAGTTTCCCCTCCCACCCTGCATCTGCCTGCTCTCTTCAGAGTGTGAGTCCTTCAGGACCAGGCTGGTCTGTGCAGTGCCTGGTACAATGGGGCTCTGATCCCAACTGAGGCCACCAGATGCCACTCTAATGCAAGTTAATGGAACAAGAAACTGAATATCTCCCAGGGGCCGGATCCTCAGCAGAGCTGACACACCAAAACAAACAGCCGGTTTGTGGAGATGCTCAGCATTGACCCAACTGTGTTGTCATGGCTACGGGTCCACTCACTCAAGCTCATGCTGCAGTGTAGATGTTCGGCCCAGGCTCTGAGACCGGGCAAGGGGGGAGGGCTTAGAACCCGGGCTCCAGCCCGAGTGGGAAAGTCTAATTTTAGCCCAGTAGCGCAAGCCTGAGTCAGTGGAGCCAGGCTCGGAGACTCCCTGGTGTAGGTCTGTTTTTGTAGTATAGATGTACCCTGAGTGACCCAGACAGCTGTAAGGCCTCATGCCTTTACTTCCCTGGGTGGGATCATGCCGTTCTCCCAAGCTCAGACCAGGTTTTGGGTTCCAGCACTCTGTGGCTCAACAGTGCTTACGCAGCAGGTCCAGCTGGGTTTGGTACCCGCAGCTCTGCCCTCGGAAGCTTGGCCAGTGGTGGATACAGCCTTATTAACCAAAGTTCTGTCTACAATTATCAATAGCAACAAAGCAGAACATAAGGCAAAAAGTTCCAAAGGCAACAAAAGGCCTAGACATGTCTGTCTTCCCTAACAGCTCAGCCCCCTTGGCAGAGAGCCCAGGCATGGCTGACATGCTCGAATCCCACCTCTGGAGTCTGGGGTCGCCATGGCGAGTCTTCCTGAACTCCAGCCGGGAGCCTAATGGTCTTCTGTTTTCTGAGGCTGGTTAAAGACATTGGGGCAGCTCAGCAGGAACCGGAACATCATAGTCGAGGGTGTGTGAGGTGAGAGGGCGTTGTCCAGGCTATTGTCCTGCCCCTGTCTGCACATAGACAGAGCCTCACTGAGTGAACTCATTACATGCATTCACCAGCCATTGCAATAGCCCAGCCAGCTCCTGACACCAGTAAATCCACCTCCCTGGGAGCTGCCGGGGCTGAGCATGTGCAGCCCTGACCCTGGCCTTCTCTGGGAAAAGGGCAGCGTTATCCCTCTCCTGCTCTCTTGCCACAAGGTAGCAAACACCAGTCCAGAGGCCCTCATCCTGTGCCAATCCCTCCTGTAGCTACATGCCCAAATTCAAGAACTGCTCATGTGATTCATTCCAAGCTAGGGGGATGAATTTTCCATGGCCCACAATGTACCCGCTGGCTTGGGGCTGCCATCCCTTGTGTGGGGGAAGGGGGCAAAACTCTGGCTGATGGTGGACGTTCAGCTGCTGCCTTCACTAGGCTCCCCATGGTTATTGCTGCCCCATTTCCCCTCATGGCAGGGCCATGCAATCTGCGCTCCAGCTATCCCACCCCAGAGCTCACCCAATAGGACATCACTCACCTGCCCAAGGTGGCGCTGCCAGGCGCCCACCCCTGGGAAAAGGAGCCTGGCCGAGGCATTGAACCCTGTGACTTTCCCCTGGTGTTATCTGGACCGGTGATCTGCTAGGTCACTCCAATCCCCGACTCTGGGAGCCAGCCTTACCCTGCTCTGCTGTGAAAACCCCCACTCCCAGGATGTTCACGCGTAGCCTCTACCATGTAAGCTGCTCCCAGCACACGAGTGAGCACTTTTGGCCAGCCACTGCTTGGACTGTGCAACCGAATGACACTAGCTAATATCTCCGGTCCCAGACACAACCCTAGGAACCTCCATCTTACAGTGCCCAGTTATGCCTGCTGGATGCTGCAAGCTTATATGAGTTCGTCAATTTAACAAAGAAATTGATATGTACCAGGCTTGTTATCCCAAGGGGAGTCTCTGACACGCTTCAAACCAAATGCGCTGCTTCAGGTAGAATAAACAAATTTATTAACTACAAAAGATAGAGTTTAAGTGATTATAAGTCAAAGCACATGAAGTCAGATTTGGTCAAATGAAATAAAAGCAAAACACATTCTAAGCTGATCTTAACACTTTCAGTGCCCTGACAAACTTAGATGCTTTTCACCCCAGGCTGGCTGGTTGCCCTTCAGCCAGGCTCTCCCCTTTGATCAGTGCTTCAGTCGCTTGGTGGTGGTGTCTGTAGATGGAGGTGGAAGAGAGGGAGCATGGGAAACGTTTCACCCTTTTATCATGTTCTTACTTCCCTCTTGGCTTTGCCCCAACCCCCTTCAGAGTCAGGTGAGCATTATCTCATCGTAGTCCCAAACTGACCAAGGGAAGGGGGGTGACTCACTCAAGAGTCCAACAGATCCTTCATTGCTGCCTAGGCCAGTGTCCTTTGTTCCTGTGAGGCTGGCCTGGGTTTGTCCCATACATGCCCTGATGAGGTGTGAACTGCACAGGGATGTCCCGTCTGAGCCCCTGGGTGAGCCAATGCACCATCTGCTCGCTGCTTAATGCAGTTAGTTCCTTTCACACCTCTGCACTATTCCAGCTATATTGCTTCATTCCACCCCTGCGACCGTGCTGTAACCACGTGGTAAGACACAGCCTGGCCCCCTGGGAATGCAGCCTCCCCAACAGCACTCTCCCTCCCCTTTGCCCACCCAACAAAAGGGATGGTGCCTTCAGATAGATGCCCCTGCAGCACTCCCTGCCCCACCCCTTGGGAGCTGCAGACATCCCACGTAGGTCACCCGCATGGCAGAGCCCAGCACTGCCTCCAGCTCCACAGCCCACCTGGGCCCAGCAAGCTGGGTTCACTCCCCTGCTCTGCCCCAGGCCCCCGGTGTGGCCTTGGGCCAGTCATTCAGTCTCTCTGTTCTTTGTATTACAGAAGTGCCAAGAGGCCCTGCTGAGAGCAGGTGCTGCTGAGCCACAAGTATTTACATGTATTTACATGGTGCAAACAAAAAGAAAGTGACAGCCCTGCTTCCAGGCTAACCAGACGTGGGGGGGAGGGAGACAGCGCCAAAGGGAAGAGCCTCAGGTCAGAGCCAGGAATGGAACCCAGGTGTCCTGATGCCTAGGCCAGGGCTGGTGGAGCAGGCAGCCCCTCTGCACTGCTTCTTCCCACCTTTCAGCTCGAGCAGGGCCGCTGACCACACTGTGTTTTAGTGCAAAGCAATACACCGGTGCTGGTCACCAGGGTAACACTAGGGCCTAGGCCTGCAGGCTGGCTGCATGTAGAGCTCTTACTCACGTCCGTGGACAAAAATCTTGCAGTCTCAAGTCCTGATACTGCTCAGGTTACTGTTACCTTATCCCTGTGCTAACCTGTAGTGGGCACCTACCATCAGCTTCTCGCTCTCCTTCTCCTCAGTGGATTGAAATCCCAGCAGCTCTTCTCTGTTTCCTCAAATGCTTCAGGTGGCTCTGGATTTGGTCCTGGAAAGGGAAAGGGGGAGCTTTGAGCTTGAGCTGGTGATGAATTAACAGGCAGGAACATTGTCAATGGCCAGCCAGAGGTTTTGTTCAAACTCTCCCCCTTGCCCCAGGGACCCCAGTGAATGCAGGACTACTGGCCAGGGTGGCTGGGCAGGACTGGGCCCCCTGAACTACAGCTACGAGTCAGTATCCAAGATGGACATTAGCCATGTGTCTCAGGTAAAATCTGACACATCATGACAGCGACTCTCCCCACCAAAACAGCCCCGTGACCCAGGGGAAGGCACACGGGTGGGAGCCAGATGTCCATGGGCTCTTCTGCTGATCGGCCTAAATGTCATTACCTGGCGCTCCTCTCCCGCCCATAGGGGAAGGCAAAGATCACTCTCCACATCATACAGACAAGGCTGGGCAAAGCTACTTCAGCGAGAATGGGGAGCAGCACCCATGTCCTCCAAGTGTGTCTACACCACACTTTGATGCTAGGGACCCTCGTACCCTGCTTCATGCCAGGTAGCTGTGCAACCCAACTGGCTAAGTGTCGCACTCTCAGTCACAGCTGGATCATTGAGAGGATAACAGCCTATTACTGCTGCACATTACGCCTTCATCTCTAGTGGAAAGCTCTGTGGAGACAGGTCTCACTGCCATGTCCCTGGCACTGCATCCCCAGAATATCGACTCCCTACCTGGTAATCCTGGGCAGCCTCCTCCATGGGGGGCACAGTGTGTACGTGGTGAGTCTGGGACTCCCGGCACACCAGGCAGATGGGTGTCTGATCCTCCTCACAGAACAACTTCAGAGCCTCCTGGTGTCTCTCACACACTTTGTCCCCTTCTGGCTCATGCGCCGCCTGTGAACTCAACCCTATCATTAACTCCACCAGCTTCCTCAGCTCCTTGTTGGGCCACATGTTCCCCTGGGGAAAGGTCTCTCTGCACTGGGGGCAGCAGAAGTTTGACTCCAACGCCCTCCAGCACTGGCTGATGCAGCCCTGGCAGAAGTTGTGCCTGCAGTCTATGGTCACCGGCTCTTTGAAATCCTCCAGGCAGAGGGAGAAAGTCACTTCATCCTGGGGCCGTGCCCTCAAGGCCAGTTCCCCAGCAGCCACAGCTCCTTCCTGGCAGAGGAGAGAGCCTCAGGGTTGAGTTTCAGGTTCCTGATCTCACAAGCCTGTTTGAAGTGCACCAGCTGAGTATGTTCCTGGCACTCGCTTTGGCTTTTGTTTGTATGTAATCCTTCTGCCAGGTGGAGCCAGCAGCAACTGGGGCCAGGTTCAATATCTAGGGGTTCCTTTCCATCAGTAACACAGAACCGGCTCAAGCCCTCAACCAGTAACCTGGGAAAATTACACATCACCCCTGGGCACCTCTGAGAGGCAATACCTCCCCTCTCACAAGCACAGAGTTTGAGTGTACAAAAGAAACTTTTAATAAAAGGAGGGAAGTAACTCAGCGTTAATTTGGGAAAACATCACAAACAGGGTTCATAAACATAAACCATGAGCAAAAGACCCATCCCCAAATAAGTTGGGCAGTGTCCTTTTCCCCCCTCAGGTTCTTAAGTCCAGCAACCCAAAAGTTCCTTTACCGTGCCTGTCCCTTCTCTGCACCCCACTCACAGTTGCTGTCCTTGGTCAGTGCAGACCCAGAGTTCAGAGGTGCATCTGCAGAGTTCACCTCCCACCCTGGGTGGAGGTAAGGAGGCACCTTACTCGCTCCGCTGCTCAGACACTCACTCGCTGCCTCTCTCTGCCAGCCACCCTGCTCACTGCCACACCAGCCACTCATTCGCCTGTTGACTGCCAGTCATCTACTGCTGCCACCTACCTCTCTGCTGTGACCTATGCACATCAGTCTCTTAGTAATTTTCAGCTCTTTGCAGCCTGGTCAGAAACAATGCCCCATCTCAAGTGATTTTTAGCTCTTAGCAGTCTGGGCAAAAACACAATTTCTCCCCCCCAATCCCAACCCCAACCCCAACTGATTTCAGCTCTGATTGAGCATTTAGAATAACAAAAGAGGCTCCTAATGAAGCCCATTTAACTCTTTCTTTGAACAGTGGGGAGGAACAGGTTAAACCAGTCTGGGGACGCCTAAGAAGAGTCCACACACCTCCCAGCTGGGATACCTGTCTCCCTCCCCTTACTTTCACAGGA
The DNA here is from genome assembly GCF_028017835.1 of Emys orbicularis. Classification (NCBI taxonomy): domain Eukaryota; kingdom Metazoa; phylum Chordata; order Testudines; family Emydidae; genus Emys; species Emys orbicularis. Next base: position 197,805,490 of record NC_088685.1, read on the forward strand.
CTCTGGCATTTGAGCCCCTGGCTTAATGAGGTCCTTTCAGCTGAGGTTGACCCCCTCATTTGGGACAGGTTAAGCACAGTCCTGCTTCCCTGTATTCATACAATAATGCCAACAACATTGATAACAGCATTTCACTACCCCTGCATTCAGTACTAAAGTGATCTGTAACCCAACACCAGCCAAAGTTGATTATTTTGTATTTTGAGCAACACCTCTCTATCTGTTAGATATCTAAGCAGAGTAGATGTGTTCATGTAAATACAGTTTGCTCCGGAAGTCTCTCTCCCTCCCAGCTAGCTGTCAGGGGAGAATTCATTCAGTTTATTTAGACCCTGCTTACATCTACAGGAGATCCTTGTTAAACTCAGTGAGTCATTCTGCTGGGAAACAGCCTTTGGAAGCACAGAGAATACATCCACTGAATAGTTCATGCTCACGCTTCCTCCCTGGGAAGTACCAATGTGCACTTTTCTGTCTGGGTCTCTGCAGTTAATGCCACTGCTGCAGAAAGGCAGAGCAGGGACTGTGATCAAAGGTGTGCCCATACAGCCAGGGCACTCATGCTGGTGCACTCAGAGCCGGGCTCTACATGTCAAACTGCTAATCAGGGGCAAACTCTGTGCACGCATTTATCCGGCTCCCATGTGCAAAAGAAAGTTTGAAAACTTGATTCATGTGCATCCCAAAGGCTCAAACACCAGGAGGCGGGGGGGGGGGGGGAACAGCCAAAATGCATTATTTTTTTAAAAATCCTGATTCTGGGGGGCTGCACTCATTATTTTTAAACTCTTGTGGTTGGTTATACTGGAGTTAGCCACCCAAATCCTGTCCTGGGGTGTTTGCGGGGGAGAGCATGTGGGGCTTGGAGGGGGCGCTGAGCAGCCTTTGGGGACACTCAAGCATGTGGGATTGGGGGGTGCTGAGCAGCCCCTGGAGTGTTTGGGGGGAAGTATGTGGGCTGTGCCTTATCAGCTACAACTAGAGCTGGCCCTGAACCTCGAAACCCTGGGCTTCAGCAGCCTACCAGGCGAACTGGTGGAGACCCGGGCAGGTTTCTGACGGAGCAGTGCTGGAAGTGTGATAAAGCCATTAGCGGTACTAAAGGATTGATTACTGATGGCTAGTAGTAAATGTAATAAGAAGCCTGGATGATTTGTCTTGTTCCTGGCTAAAGCTGCTAGGCCCAAACACTGGTGTACACGTCTGCATGTGTATTTTGCTTTCAGTACATGCCTAAAACATTTATTTTCTGTCTACCCGATTGAAGATGTGTTGATTATATACTTCAGGTTGGTCTTGGTGAATTAATAACTGTTTAAGAATAACAAAGTGCCCTGATTTGAGAAATATTGCCAGAGACAAAAGTTGACCTGAAAAGAACCTAGTGCTAAAAATGGTAAGCTTACGCTCCCTGGACTCAGTAAAAAGTGTTATCCTAATTAAATCCCATCACAGCATTGGCTACACCACAGATCTAATTGGCAAAAACTAGTTTATTAGATTTCATCTTGAAACTCCAGTTGGCACCTCAGCAAATTCACAGAACTGACCCTCATTCACAGTTACCTACCATGCCGTCTGTTTCCAAGGCCCCGGGGTGACTCTGCCATGCCAGGGCTCTCAAGGAAGGCATCCCATCTCCATGCCAGGAGACTGAAGCCCTGAGAACCCCAGTTTCAGCCAGGGCTTTTGGAGTCTCCAGGCTCCCTGCTGCATGGCACACATTCTAGAAGTCTCAGCAGAGGCCAAGCATTCATTGGACATGGAGAGTGACTAACTTTTCTCACTCGGGCCTTGTTCACACTGCAGAGTTAACTGGAATGATTCACATTTGAGTGTCACCACCTAAGTTAGCTTACTTTAGGTGTGAGATCAAGACCATCTGTGACGTTATAGGATTAAAATATGACCCGGTAGATCATTGTTGCTACCGCTGTTAAATAATTGCAACATATCTTGTACAAGGTATGTTGTGTGAGGTGTCAATGGAAAAGTTATGATTTGCTGCATATGATTATCCTATTTGTATGCATGCATCATTTTTGTATCTGAAGTTATGAATATTGACTATGTACCTGTATTTCAAAAGTGTTTGCTCCTGTGGTAATACCCACAAGTTATTTACATCCAGTCTAGACAGCATATTGTGAAGGGAATGTTTAAGTTCACAGCCCATCAACCAACACAATGGGCCATGGAAGAAGCCTATCCCCACCTAATGGACTTTCCTGTGGAAGTTCTAGTTGGAATATGGGTAATGGCCCCTGCTATAACTCATCAAAGCATGCAAGGGCATGTGACTAGATCATGTGGTACTGAACTCCATCTTGTACCTGTACTTTTCCACTAATTGTGCTGGGGGCTTTCCTTGGAACAATGAGTTTCCCTCCACATGACAGAAGCTATAAAAGGCCCTCAAAACATCTTCATTTTGCCTCTTTCCTGCTCTGATCTTTGGACTATACTAATTATACTAATGGGAGCATTCTAACCAAAGGACTGAGGCCCTTCCAATCTTTTGGAAGCAACCAGAGACTTAGCAAGCCAGCCATTTATACCACCGCTGCTTCAAACCTGATACAAGAACCTGGCAAAGTGTGTATGTATTTGATATCTTTACCAGATCTTAACTCTCACCTCTTTCTCTTCTAAACAAACCTTTAGATAGTAGATACTAAAAGATTGGCAACAGTGTGATTATTGGGTAAGATCTGAGTTATATATTGACCAGGGTACGTCCCTGGTTCTTTGGGATCAGAAGAACCCCTTTGGTTGATGAAATTGGTTTTAAATAACCACTCATCATTAAGTCTAGTGTCTAGGTATAGAAACAAGGACTGGAATAACTAAGGATGCTGCCTTTCTGAATTCCTGTTAGCCAACGTGGTGAGACAGAAGTTTACTTTTGTTGCTGGTTTGGTATATCTTATGGAAGATTAACCACCAGTTTGGGGTGTGTCTACCCTATTTCTTAGCAGCTTGCCCTATATTTGCTATTCACAGTTGTGACCCACTCAGGCACAGCGACGCCATCCCTGACAGGTGTTTGTCTAACCAGTTCTTAAAAACCTCCAGTGTTGGGCATCCCTGTTTGTATTGTGATATTTTCCAGCAAGAGACTCTTCAGAGACTAATAACGGTCTGAGTACCCACAGTGATAAGGTGCCCCACACCTATTTCTAAGCAGGCATATTTTATTCTTAAGGTGAAAGCCATATAGAGAAAACATATTAAAAAGAATGAAGGAACCCTACACACATGCTGATAAGCTTATGAGAGACCATCAAACCATCAAGCGTCCTTCAAATGCCCACCCAGCAGGTTTCCTATGGTACCAAATTCATCACACCCTTTGCTCTGAACAAGACTCTCACCTGTGGGCAGCCGCTGGTGCCTTGTGAGATTAGAGCTGTTGCTGAATCGCCACCTGCACTCGGTGCAGGGGTAGGGCCTTTCACCCATGTGAGTTCACTGGTGTTTAATCAGGTCAGAGTTCACATTGAAGCTCTTCCCGCAGTCCCAGCATCAGTAGGGCTGCTCTCCTGTGTACAGGCGCTGGTGCATGATGAGGTGCGAGCTCTGGCTGAAGCACAAACCTCTTAGGACACAAAAAAACCAATCCGGTTCTTAAAAAAGGTAAATTTTATTAAGAACAAAAAGAAAGAAAATACATCTGGAACTTTGGTTATTGCTAGATTTTAAAAGAGCAAATATAATAATTAAGCACCAAGAATGGTTTTATTGAGGTCCAGCTTAATGATTACAAGCAAAACAAAAGCATTTGGGGGTTAGCACAGAGGAGTCCTCAAGCCAATAAGTGGGGAGGGAAATAAATAAATAAACCTAATCGCGTCTTCCTAGACATTCCCTGATCTACTTACATATCTGGGGTTTCAAATAAGTAGTCTCTAGGTATGATCTGATGGTTTTTCATACCTGGCTTAAAGCTTCCTACAACATAGTTCAACCCTGTTCCTGCTCTGCGTCTCCTCTCTCCGGAGAACAGACAGACAGACAGACAGACAAAGGGAAAGTTTTTCCCAATTTTAAAAAGTTCTAGCCTTCCCATTGGCTCTTTTGGCCAGGTGCCCACTCCCTTCCTTTTACCTATGGACTTTTTAACCCTTTACAGATAAAGCAAGTAGAGAACAGCTACTAACAGGGATTTCATAGCTAACTGGCTGGGTGTCCATAAAAGAGAGCTACCCCCACCCTTCATTTATCACAGTGGCTGATTTTGGGGCAGCGCCCCATGTAGACACAGCCTAAGACACAATGCAATGAGTAAGTGTAACTAAGGCCTTGGCTACACTTGCAAGTTACAGCGCAATAAGGCCGCGTACAGCGCAGTATCTCACTCCCCGTCCACACTGGCAAGGCACGTACAGCGCTGTATCTCCGCGGCTACAGCGCTGCTGGTACTCCACCTCCCCGAGAGGAATAAAGAGTATTGAGCTGCCCGCTGCTGCGCTGCAGCGCCAGTGTTGCCGCCCAATGCGCTCTGATTGGCCTCCAGAAGTATTCGGCAGTATCCCACAATGCCTGTTCTAGCCACTCTGGTCATCAGTTTGAACTCTACTGCCCTGGCCTCAGGTGACCAACCGTCAGACCCGCTCTTTATATTCCCCGGGAATTTTAAAAATCCACTTCCTGTTTGCTCAGCCAAGCGTGGAGTGCTATCAGTGAATCTTTCCACGTGACCATGCCTCCACGCGCCAAGCGAGCCCCAGTATGGAGCAATGGCGAGTTGCTGGACCTCATCAGTGTTTGGGGGAGGAAGCTGTCCAGTCCCAGCTGTGCTCCAGCCATAGGAATTACAACACCTTCGGGCAGATATCAAGGGCCATGATGGAAAGGGGCCATGACCGGGATGCACTGCAGTGCAGGATTAAAGTGAAGGAGCTGCGGAATGCCTACCGCAAGGCCCACGAGGCAAACGGCTGCTCAGGTGCTCCCCCGCGACCTGCCGATTCTACAAAGAGCTGGACGCGATACTTGGGGGTGACCCCACCTCCACTCCGAGCACCACCATGGACACTTCAGAACAGGGGGAGGAGGAGGAGGAAAGCGGGAGTGAGGGTGCTGGGGCGGGGGGGAGACACCATTCCCCACCCCACCCCCTTACCCTTTCTGATTCCCAAGCAGTTGTGTTTCTTTTCAATAAATGGATTTTTTGACTTTGAAAACAGCCTTTATTACATAAAGTAAAAGATACCTTAGCCCAGGAAAGAAACAGGCATTGCAAATCAGCTTAGCAAACCCAGATTCCTACTAACATTGGAACCACTGCACTTCACTCCCGTGCAGGGCACCAGACATTACTGCTGGTTTTCAGCCTCAAATTGCTCCCTCAAGGCATCCCTAATCCTTGCAGCCCCGTGCTGGGCCCCTCTAATAGCCCTGCTCTCTGGCTGTGCAAATTCAGCCTCCAGGTGTTGAACCTCAACGGTCCATGCCCGACTGAATCTTTCACCCTTCCCTTCACAAATATTATGGAGGGTACAGCACGCGGCTATAACCGCGGGGATGCCATTTTCGGCCAAGTCCAGCTTCCATACAGAGATCGCCAGCGGCCCTTTAAAACGGCCAAAAGCACACTCCACAGTCATTGGGCACCGGCTCAGCCTGTAGTTATAATATAATAATACATGGAGATATACCTATCTCATAGAACTGGAAGGGACCCTGAAAGGTCATCGAGTCCACCCCCTGCCTTCACTAGCAGGACCAAGTACTGATTTTGCCCCAAATCCCTAAGTGGTCTCCTCAAGGACTGAACTCACAACCCTGGGTTTAGCAGGCCAATGTTCAAACCACTGAACTATTGAACCGTTCCTTGCTGCTGTCAAGGCTCCCTGTGTAGGGTTTCATGAGCCACGGCATTAACAGGTAAGCGGGGTCTCCAAGGATCACAATGGGAATTTCGACTTCCCCTACTGTGATCCTCTGCTCTGGGGAAAAAGTCCTGGCCTGCAGCTTCCTGAACAGGCCAGTGTTTCGAAAGATGCATGCATTATGCACCTTTCCGGGCCAGCCTGCGTTAATGTCAATGAAATGCCCACGGTGATCCACAAGTGCCTGGAGAACCATAGAGAAATACCCCTTCCGATTGACGTACTCGGATGCTAGGTGGGGTGGTGCCAGAATAGGAATATGCGTCCCATCTATCACCCCCTCCACAGTTAGGGAAACCCATTTGTGCAAAGCCATCCACAATGTCCTGCACGTTACCCAGAGTCACAGTTCTTCTGAACAGGATGCGATTAATGGCCCTGCAAACTTGCATCAACACAATTCCAACGGTCGACTTTCCCACTCCAAACTGGTTAGCGACCGATCGGTAGCTGTCTGGAGTCGCCAGCTTCCACATTGCAATAGCCACCCGCTTCTCCACCAGCAGGGCAGCTCTCAATTTTGTGTCCTTGCGCCGCAGGGTTGGGGCGAGCTCCTCACACAGTCCCATGAAAGTGGCTTTTCTCATCCGAAAGTTCTGCAGACACTGCTCATCATCCCAGACTTGCATGACGATGTGATACCACCACGCAGTGCTTGTTTCCCGAGCCCAAAAGCGGTGTTCCACGGTGCTGAGCATGTCCGTGAATGCCACAAGCAATTTCATGTTGTACGCGTTACGCGACTCGATATCATCGTCGGACTCCTCAATATCACTTTGGATCTTAAGGAATAGCTCGACTGCCAAACTTGACGTGCTGGCGAGACTCGTCCGCATTCTCCTTAGCATTTCGGGCTCCATTTCCTGCAGACCGAAACGGAACACAGACTGCACTGCACAGAAACTGTTGAAAGATGGCGCCAAATGGCGCCAAATGTGGACGGAAACACAGGGATTGCTGGGATGTGAAGCGATGCATCACGGGGCGTTGGGACAGGACCCAGAATGCCCTGCAACCCCCGCCCCCTTCCCACAACCCATGGCACCAGAATGGGAAGAGGTGCTCTGCGGGATAGCTGCCCATAACGCATCGCTCCCAATGCCACTGCAAGTGCCGCAAATGTGGCCACAACAGTGCGCTGGTGGCTGTCAGTATGGACAGACTGCAGCGCTTTCCCTACTCAGCTGTACGAAGACAGGTTTAACTCACAGCGCTGTATAGCTGCAAGTGTAGCCATACCCTCAGGGTCATGGGCGGTGGGAGAGTAGCAGGAGTAAAAACAGAGATTTACATGGGATAACAAGAGAAGAGACCAGAGAATGATTAAAGAATTAGGAAATATGCCTCATAGTGACAGATTCAAGGAGCTTAAAAATGAGAAGGTTACATGAAGCCGTACACGGGAGCAGTTCAACAACAGGCTGAGTAGATACAGAATGACCATTGAATGTGCGTTTGGATTAAAGGTGCGCTGGTGATGCTTATATGGCAGGTTAGACCGGAATGAGGAAAATATTCCCAGGGTTATAGCTGCATGTTGTATGCTGCATAATATTTATGAAGGGAAGAGCGAACGGTTTACTCAGGAGTGGACTGCTGAGGCAGGATGCCTGGCTGCTGATTTTGAGCAGCCAGATACCAGGTTTATTAGAAGGGCACAATGTGGGGCAAAAAGAATCAGGGATGCCTTGAGGCAACACTTTGAAGATGAAAACCAGTAGTGTTTGTTGCTATGCTTGGGACTGCAATGGTTAATTGAATTTGGTATGCTAGGAAGCAGCTGTGATTGTTAAGGCCTAGGATTCAATGTAAAGAACTAATGAAAGTGCCTGTTGATTTGCAGGTGCCACGAGGTATCATACTTTGTGGTGAAACAAATAGAGTGCTTATAATTAAAAAAACCTTTGCTTTTATTGCCAAATAAACCACAACAACACACACACACACACACACACACACACACGGACAGAGTTGGTGGGGGAGATTGTACCGGGGGAGGGGGAGGGGGCTCATTTTCATAGCGGAGTATAGGTCCAGCTTTCATTTGAAACGCTGTCTGGGGGCGTGGAGTGTAGAGGAAAGCACAAAGTGCCAGAAAGCAGAAAGGAATACACATGTGGAGTTTGGGGAGTGCATGTGAAAAAGAGTTCTGAATGTGCTGAAGGGGAGGACGGTCATGCATCTGCTCAGTCTGGAGTGTTACAAGAGTCTGGAGCATGTCAGTTTTACACTCCAGAACTCTCTATGGCATCCCTGTTGTGAGAATCCTTCTCTTGTCTTTCCTGCTAGTCGCTTTCCCTCCACTTCTTGCGTTCTGCCTCTGACAGCTACAGCACCACCCTTCCTTGGTCCATCTCGGCCATTTTCTTATCTTGCGCAGATGCTCCACTGCTGTTGGGGGGTTGGTTCTCAAGGTGAAGTCTGGAGAGGCATAATTAACAATAAACAGGAGCACTACTTTCAACTACACACAGAGCATTGAAACAATAACATTAATACACTGCTGGTAACATACCTATCACTTTCTTGGTGACCCTAGGCAAGCACACATGAGGCAGAAGACCCCAAGAATGGTGAGTGAACTCAGGGGCAAGGGCCTTGTTTATTGCAAAAAAGCAACCTGAAAAGGGCACATATGGGGGCAACACTCTAAACTTTCCCATCGTTTTCCCACAGGCAGTGGTCACTATGGAAGACATCTCACTCCTCGGGGTAAGCAGGGAAGCAAGGGTGCATCTGCTACACACTTGCGGCTTCCTCCTGGTCCCTATGTTGCTAGCCTGTCTGCAGTTTTGGTCCCTGCCCAAGTAATTGTAGAGTGGCGTGGGAAAGTGTCTCTCTATGGGAGAAGGAACAAAGCCAAATCTGGCAGAGGATTGCTGAGTACCTCCAAGAAAGTTTCCTAGAGATCTCTCTAGAGAATTCCTGTGAAACCTCAGTGCATCAACTCCCTGTTCCGCTGTACTGCCTACCTGTGTGGGGAAATGCCCAGCACACAGAAACAAAGCCAGCCTTCCACATGTCTCTGCCCTCATCCCACTTCAGAACTTCATAACGCAAAAAAACACTTACCAAGGCTCTCCTCTCCTGCTTCTGGCTCACCTGAGAGCGACCGCAGAGACTGGCTAGACACCTCTGGAGTGGAGAGCAGCTTCTGACTGGACACATCATGGGGCTCCACATCTTCTTCAGCTTCCACCTCTTCATCGAGGACTTCCTCCTCTGGGTTAGGTCCACTTTCCACTGGCTCCAGACCCACCGAAGTATCCACAGTGCTCTTGGCGGTGGAGGTGGGTTGCCACCTAGGATAGCATCCAACTCCTTATAAAAACAGCAGGTCTGTGGGAACAGCACCGGAGCAACAGTTTACCTCCCTCGCCTTGTGGTATGCATTCCTCAGCTCCTTCACCTTTGCTCTGCACCGCACCATGTCCCAGTCATATCCCTTTTCCTGCAAGCTGCGCGCAATCTGGCCGTAGGTATCGAAATTCATATGGCTGGACCACAGCTGGGACTGGACAGCCACCTCTCCCCAAACACTTATCAGATCCAGTAGCTCCGCACTGGTCCAAGTGGGAGACCGTTTGCTACATGGAGCCACCATGGTCAGTTGGAAGATGTGATGTGCGCTCTGTCCGCCGAGCAAACAGGAAGGGGAATTTCAAAATTTCCGGAGCTTTAAAGGGGGAGGAGCGGAAGGTTGTTTACCTGCTGTCAGGGCAGCAGAGTTGAAACTGCTGACCAGAGTGGTCAGGATGGGTATTGTGGGACACTGTCCGGAGGCCAATAACAGCGCTAAAATCAATCATGGTGTCTACACTGGCACTATGGCGCTAAAGCCTCGGCACAAAAAGCCTTATGACTCTCATTGGGGTGGGTTTATTACAGGGCTGCAACTGAGGAGTTTTGGCGCAAAAAGTGGCTTTGCAGTGTGAACACCTCTGCTGTTTTGTCACCAAAAGCTGCCTTTTGGCGAAAAAACACTTGCCAGTGTAGACCAGGCCTTAGTTTGTTTAGCTAATTCCTTACCTGCCCAGATGCCTCTTAGGCTCTCCCTTTCCTTGGCACCCAGGGGATTCGGGACCCTCAGCTCTTCCCCTTGTTCCATCTGGAGACCACACTGGTCTCCAGATGGAACAATGGGGAATCAAAAATCCTGCCAAGGGGGAAAGAAACCAGGCAAGATCAGGGTGAATTATGTAACCATGGAATATTTGTTACCAAGAATATGGTAGGGTTAGCGGGTGGGGGTTCCCCTGGGAGGGGAGACCTAGCATGTGTGTGGGTATTGCCAGGGGGCAGCACCCAGAGCAAGGGGCACCGGGGTCCTGGGAGGGACACGGGGCCAGTGCAGAGGACAAGGTGGATCACCGCCCTGCAGAGGGCGCTCCGGAGGCTGGGTCGAGCTAATTCCCTAGAAGACCAGCAGGAGGTGCCGCAGGGGTGAGTCCGCTCCTCTACATATGGTGGAGAATGTGAACACCTCTGCTGTGGTGTTACCAAGAATATTTGTTACCAAGAATATTCCATGATTTTAAACCAGCCCCTTTCTGCACAGAGGAGATGTGGGATCCAAGTGGATCAGAACATGGTCCTGGAGGCAATTTGGGAGAGTCTGGGGGATGAGTTACAGCCATTAGGCAGATTTAAGGATCTAAAAATCCCAGTGTTTCTCGGGGACATACCCAGCCACCTGTTCCATGTTCCCCAGGAGCCACCAGCAATTTTCAAGGCAGACCTGGCTCATGCCTGCATCCTCAAGGGAGAAGAACCAAGATTCACATTAACAAGGAGTCCGGTGGCACCTTAAAGACTAACAGATTTATTTGGGCATAGGCTTTCGTGGGTAAAAAACTCACTTCTTCGGATTCATGGACTCCATGCATCTGAAGAAGTGGGTTTTTTACCTACAAAATCTTATGCCCAAATAAATCTGTTAGTCTTTAAGGTGCCACTGGACTCCTTGTTATTTTTGTGGATACAGACTAACACGGCTACCCCCTGATACTTAAGATCCACATTCTTTGCTGGCTGGATTTACCATGTCAGACCTTAGAGAGAGTGGGGGAAGGGTATTTTCACACAATGCCTAATTCACTGTTACTGGATGTTATCAATGTCCAGAGCTTAGCTGGACTCAAGAGGACTGGCCTTTTTCTTTGGTATCATCACTGACAAATGCCTCATCCCTTTGACTGTGAAAGGACAATTTCTGCCTTATGTTAAACTAGAAGTAAGATTTAGAAAACAAGAGTAAACCTTAGTGCTGAGTTAGCATCAGGCCTGGGCTATTTTTCAGGGGCAAACTCAAACTCTTTGAAGTGAAGTGCAGCTGCCTGTCAACCTGTTTCCGGGGAGGGGAGGGGGGGCAGGCGTTTCCTGCCTCTGCTTTGCCCTTCCGTGGGAAAAAGGGGTTTGGTTAAAGAGAAGGAGGATAAAACAGTGAATCGACCCCCCTTCTCTCTGCACACACCTCCGAGTGCCGGGTCTCTGTCAGGCTGGGAGGGAGCTGGCTTAGAAGGAGCAGGGAACTGCAGGGGTATTTGGATCCTACCCCCAGCTGCTCTGCCACAGTATTAAGGACTCCTCCTTTAGGTCCTTTCCAGCCAGGACCCCAAAGCCCTGCACAGACCCCACTAGGTTGGGTAGCGAACCAGCCCAGACCTGGTTAACCCAACCTCTCCCCGCCCCCAGACCCCAGCAGCACTGCCCCCAGCCAGCCAAGGACAGGAAATAGAGTCTCACCAGCCTCCACTGTTTTTAGCCTTGGTGAGACGAACTTGGGGTAAAGCAGTCCCTCTTGGCTGCACATCAACCAATGGGCCAGTATCCTTGCTCCTTTTCTGTGAGGGGAGGCCCAGAAGGCATATTTTGACATGACAACAGAAGCAGCTACAAATTACCCCCAGCTGAAGGCGGAGATTCTGGCGTGACGACAGCTATAAGGGTACAGCAGTTCCACGAGTGGAAATACTGGGACAGCAAAGTGCCGAGGTCACAGCTGTTTGATCTGATCCACCTAGCCCAGAAGTGGCTCTGCCCTGAGACCCACGGGCCAGAGAAAATTGTGGAAATCATAGTTTTGGACAGGTACATGAGAGGGCTACCAATGGACATACGCGGATGGGTCAGTCAAAATGATCCCTCCTCCCATGGCAAGCTAGTTGCCCTGGTAGACAGCCCCCCAGTGGCCCAAGAACTTTCTCGTACCACCGGGGAAGGAATGCGCTGGAATAGGAGGCAAGTCTCTGTGCCAAGGGCCCGAGTTGCCATAGCCCTGGTCAGAACTATGGAGGGGAGGAAGGAGGCTGAAGAGCAGCTGAAGAGCGCGCAGGGACTTGGGGCCTGGGGGAGAAAGACTCAGGGAGTAAGGCCCAACAGCCCCAAAAATAGGGGGCTGCCCCAAGCAGGGTACAGATGTTATGCACGTGGGGAAATAGGGCATATAGCTGCCCAATGCCCAAACCTAGAAGAGCCCATGCAATGTGACCTGGGAGATCTAGGAGGACCATGCGACCTAATAAATCTAGTAGGGGTTGCAATGGTCCCCCATAGGTATACTAGACCAGTTAAAATGAATAGCATAGAGACCACTGCGTTAGTGGACTCGGGAAGTGCGGTCACGCTGGTCTCGGGAACGCTGGTTGGGGAAGACCAACTATCCCGGGCCATGTGTACACAGGGACGTCAACTACTACCATACCATCCCGGTAAAAATAGAAGTCCTGGGAAATCCCACTAAGGTGATGGTAGAGGTGGTCCTGAAGCTCCCATATCCAGTCCTCATAGGACCAGACTTCCCAGGGTTTGGCAGCTTACTCCCCGGAGAGGAGTCAGATGGAGGTAATAATCCCGAGAGCCATGGGATAACCCCGGTAGTTAGCACCCTCCCGATCTTCCATGAATTTGCCCAGGATTTGTTCTCTCCCCCTGGGAAGCCCAGGAAGACTCAACAAGAAAGGAGAGCAGATAAGAGGAGGGGAACAAGAATCTTGGCCCAGAAGCAAAAGGCTACACTCATAGGGGAAAGAGTTGGCCCAACTGACAAGGGGACTATGCGGGGGGGGAGGGTCGACGAACCAGCAGCTCCCCAGTTCCCCAGGGACACCCCCTCCCCCCCCCGAGAGGGAGATGGAAAGAGATCCCCCTGAGTTTGGCCAAATTGGACCCTCACTGGAGAATTTTGGGCAGGATCAGGCCAATGATCCAATATATAACAATATTCGCAAAGAAGTAGTTGAGGTGAATGGGGTCCCTGTGGAAGGGAGAACCAAGGGCCCAGGGCCATATTATATGATAAAGAGGGATCTGCTATACAGAGTAGTCCAGATCCAAGAACAAGTCGTGGAACAGCTCTTAGTACCACAGAAGCATCAGAGGGGCATGCTGGATCTAGCTCACAGCCATCTGTTTGGGGGGCATCTAGGGGTAGATAAAACACTTGATCGAATTCTGCAGAGGTTTTTTCTGGCCCGGAATTTATGCGGCGGTCCAACAATATTGTGCCTTAAGGGCCCCTTTGGTACCTCTGCTGATTATTGAAGTCCCATTCGAGCGAATAGCTATGGACCTAGTAGGCCCACTGAAGAAGTCAGCCTGAGGCCATCAGCACATACTGATTGTGCTAGATTATGCCATCTGATACCCCAAGGCCATACCCCTACGAAACACCATGTCCAAGACCATAGCTAAGGAATTAATCCAAATTTTCTCTAGAGTAGGGATACCCAAATTGATCCTGATGGATCAAGGAGCCCACTTTGTGTCTAAATTAATGAAGGATTTGTGTGCAGTGCTCCACATATGGACCATAAGAACATCAGTCTATCATCTGCAGCCCAATGGCCTCATAGAATGTTTTAATAGAACATTAAAGAACATGATGCAGAAGGTGGTGAGCTGGGATGGGAAGAACTGGGATGCCCTGCTGCCGTACCTAATGTTTGCTATAAGGGAGGTTCTTCTGACTTCAACTGGGTTTTCCCCATTCGAGCTGTTATATGGTCGCTACCCCCGTAGCATGCTGGACATTGCCAAAGAGGGTTGGGAAGAACAGCCGAACCCAGGGAGAATCATCGAGCATGTGTTGCAGATGAAAGACAGGATAGCCCAATCGCCCCCATAGTGCGGGAACACATGGAAAGGGTGCAAGGGGCCCAACAGACATATTATAATCGCCAAGCGACGATCCGAAAATTCCAGATGGGACATCGGGTAATGGTGCTCGTACCCACAGCGGAGAGCAAGCTCCTGGACAGGTGGCAGGGGCCATACAAGATAATAGAAGCCATTGGAGAGGTAAACTGGTCGCCTGAAGCCAGAACAGATCTATCATATAAACCTGTTGAAACTTTGGCAAGCCAGACAGCTCATGTGGTCACTCTAGCCGCCTCTCAAAAGCAACCGGCATAGCCAAGTGGGAATATCCCCGGAATTGACCCCAACTAGAGAACTGAAGTGATCAACATGATCAAATGCAACCAGGATGTATTCTCGGAAAAGCCAGGCAGGACTACCAAGGTTCACCATCACATCCTCACAGATCCTGGAGTGAAGGTGAATGTCAAGCCATACCAGATCCTAGAGGCGAAAAGAGAAGAGATCAAGACAGAAGTCAGGAAAATGCTGAAGTTAGGAGTCATTGAAGAGTCTCCTAGCCAATGGTCCAGTCCAGTTGTCCTAGTACCTAAGCCCGATGGCAATATGAGGTTCTGCAACGACTTCCGGAAACTGAATGAAGTGTCCCAATTTGATGCGTACCCTATACCCTGGATAGATGAGCTAATTGACCGATTGGGAAAAGCACGATTTTTGTCCACCCTTGACCTGACCAAGCGTTATTGACAAATCCTCCTGTCCAAGGTTGACAAAGAGAAGATGGCCTTTTCAACACCAGAGGAACTGTATCGGTACACTGTCCTCCCTTTTGGTGTACATAGGGCTCCTGCAACTTTCTAATGACTCATGGACAAGCTGTTGCGTTCACATGGCAAGCATGCGGCTGCCTGTCTTGACAACGTCATTATACATAGCCCAGACTTGGAGACACACTTGGAGAAGGTGGAAGCAGTCCTGGAAATCCTGAGGAAGGAGGGGCTGGCTGCAAATCCCTCCAAATGCGCGATTGGGCTAGCAGAAGCCAAATACCTCGGGTATATTGTGCGGAGGGGCATGGTGAAGCCCCAACTGAACAAGTTAGAGGCAATACAGAATTGGCCTCAACCTGTCCGGAAGAAACAGGTCAGAGCATTCCTGGGACTAGTTGGATACTATTGGCGGTTCATCCCCCACTTTGCTACCAGGGCATGTCCATTAACAGACCTAACAAAAGCCTGTGGCCCAGACATAGTAAGATGGACCAGAGCAGCCAAGGAGGCTTTTGCAGATCTGCGGACCACCCTCTGCACCGACCCAGTGCTGGTAGCTCCAGACTTTGAGAAGGAGTTTATCTTACAAACCGATGCCAATGAGGTTGGATTGGGAACGGTTCTTTCGCAAATGGTCAGAGAAGAAGAATACCCAGTCCTGTTCCTCAGTAGGAAACTCCTGCACAGAGAATGTAAATATGCTGTAGTAGAGAAAGTATGCCTGGCGGTAAAGCGGGCTGTAGAAAGCCTACGCTACTACCTACTCGGACGGAGGTTTACCCTCGTCACGGACCATGCCCCTCTGAAGTGGATGCACCAAAACAAAGAAACTCAAGAGCAACAATGTGATTCCTGTCGCTACAACCCTTCCACTTCAGAGTACAACATAGGTCTGGAATCAAGCATGGCAACACTGATGGCCTGTCAAGGGTGCACTGTTTGCTGACCCAAGTAGCCCAACCCCTTAGCAGGGGGGGTGGGGATATGTGATAAACTCATAACAGATGACTGAAGGGGGGGGGGAGGGGTAGAAAACAGTCCCAGAAGGCTAAAAGGCCCTCCTCCCTATCAACTGAGGAGGGGTGACTACAGGTCAATCAGGTTCAGCTGAGAAGGGGTTACCTGAGGTCAGTTAGGATCAGCTGATTCCAACTAAGGGCTGCCTGAGACCTTTTTAAACCCTCCGTTGTTGGGGGGTGCGGGAGAAGTAGTCAAGCTGCCAGTAGGCGAGTAGCAGCAAGGGAGTGAGCCTCATCAGGATGGGAGGCTGCATTCCCTCCCATAAGGGAGAAAAACAAGCCCAAAAGACTGGCTGGGAGAAAGACGGACTGCCTGTGCAGCCAAGAGGGATTGTTTTACCCCAAGTCCGTCTCACCAAGGCTAAAAACAGCTGAGGCTGGCAAGACTGAGAAGGTGCCTTGCCACATACCCTACGAAGACAGATTTTGGTGTGCACCCCTTAATGGGGCCTGATCTTATGTCCCTTGATGTCAAAGAAAACTGGGTCATTGACTGCCCTGGACATTAGATCAGGCTCACTATCCCCAGATGGAGCAAAGTTGAGCAGTTTTGCTCTGGTAATAGATGCCATGGCTTTTAAGCAGAGTCGCAGAGAACATACCCAGTAGTTTTAGTCCATATTCAGCATTTTTCCAATCATTGTATTCTTCATACCCTGGGGTGTAACATAGGAATATTAAGAAACAATTTAAACACAAATATTGACTGGAACTAGGCTTTTCTTCCCCCTCCTTGGAATACTCTGGCTTTATGTTCCAGTGTTGCTTATACAAGCTACTGATATCAACAGGACAGTGAATGCCAGAATGGGGAGTAAAATGGGAAATTGGCAATTGTAGAATAGGATGTTTCCTGGGCCTCAAAATACAAAGGGTTTTTATTTGCTGAAATGCCCGCTAATGTTTTGACCATGGGCCTAAGGTCAACCCATTTCTTTAAAAAAAACAAAAACAAAACAAACAAAAAAACTGTTCATTTTTACCATAAAATAAATATTCTTTCAAGCTGTACTGATGCTGATCACGTGAAAGTTTTCACTTAGTTACATCATGCAGTAATCATGTCCATAACTAATACAATTATCTTTCCAACAGGGCTCTGTGGCATGGCGTGTTATTGGGCATGTGTGCATTTCTAGATGACTTTACAGCACTTTAAATTTGACTGCACTCAACACACCTGTATCATTCTCTGTAGTACTGTAGCAGCTGGAAGCTTTAATCAGGATCAGGCCACATTGTGCCAGCTGCTGTAGAAACATAGGGAGAGACAGATCTTTTTTATGGCAATCAAGAAAGAAGTGTGCTTTTATCATGGGATAACCAATGCATGCTAGCTATCTGGCTGTAAAATCCTTGTGGAGACCAGGCCAAGTAGTTTTACCACAGGATAAGCTGGGCATGGTCAACCACAGGTGCAGTATAGTGCTGACCTCGCCTAGATCAATGGTTCTCAACCAGGGGTACATGTACCCCTGGGGGTACGCAGAGGTCTTCCAGGGAGGTACATCAACTCATCTAGATATTTGCCTAGTCTTACAACAGGCTATGTAAAAAGCACTAGCAAAGTCAGGACAAACTAAAATGTCATACAGACAATGACTTAATACTGCTTTATGTACTGTACACTGAAATGTAAGTACAATATAAATATTCAAATTGTTTTATTTTATAATATGATAAAAATGAGAAAGTAAAGTAATAATGTACTGTGACACTTTTGTATTTTTAGGTCTGCTTTGGTAAGGAAGCAGTTTTTAAGGTGAAACTTGGTACGCAAGACAAATCAGACTCCTGAAAGGGGTACAGTAGTCTGGAAAGGTTGAGAACCACTGGTCTAGGTAATGCACATCAGTTCTCCTGCTATTTAAAACAAAAACAAAACAAAACAAAAAACAACCACTTTTTGCACTGAAGATATAGCAATGGTCCCTGATCCCAAGACTTTACAACCCAAATTTTAAGAAGAAGTGGGCCTTAACAATAAGGAGAAGGGGAAAGGAAAAAACTATAAGACTATGTGTTTATGCAGGCTAATTAGTGCCCAACTTATCATTCACTCTCATAATGTCTTGCTTATTTAATAATGAATTAAATTAGTCACTCTTTCCTGATCCTTAGCCAACCACCTCCAACCCATCTCCACCCTTTCTCCTACAGCTGTTTAGTTCCCCGTTCCTACAGCTTTTCAAAGTTCTTTAAGGCCTAGTCTATACACAGTTTTTGCATTGATATAGCTATTTCAGTTAGGGGAATGATTTAAAAACAATCAAATTAGTATATAGGCTTTAGTGTGGATGTGGCTATACTGGTATAAAGGTATCATACCAATATACCTTATTCCCCTTCCTGTATAGGAACAGATCTACTGGCATATGGCTCCTTTATACCAGTATAGCTGCATCCACCCCAGGTGGTGTGCCATGAACTACAGTAGTTTACTTACAGCAGTAATATTGATGTGTAGACAAGGCCTAATTATCTACTCTGGAGCAGAGCTAGTCAAAAATTTTCTTTCAGAATTTGATGAGAAATGGCTTTAAGTGAAATTTTTCGTGAAAAATTCAGATTTTTCGGGGGAGTTGTTGGACAAAGGAAGAAGGGGTGGTTCAGATTTGGGGGGTTTCCCGCATTTTCAGTGGCAAGATGAAAAATGAAAGAAGCTCGAGAAAGGGGAAGTTAACGTTTTCACTAAAGACCGCTATGAAAATTGAAAATGGCAAAATAATTGTTCCTCTTTTAAACCGACAAAGTAAAAGCGAAAACTTAGCATTAGCTCAATCTTCACACCATTTATTCTGCCGTCCAGATTCTGCAGAGAGCTAAGTGTGCTCTACTCCCAGCAGAGTCACTCAGGGAGGCCACCCTGTCACATTTCCCAGAAGTATCTGCATCCACACAGATTGCTCTGATGTACCTCCTACACCCTCAACCACATCCAGGAGAGCTCCATGGAGCCCACTCTGCAGGTGGCCTCTTAGCTTCCTCTCTCACCACTCCCAGCCAGAAGAGCAGCAAACAAAAGTGTTGAGGAGGTGCAAACAGGAAGAGCTCCCACGCCTAGAGAAGGTGGCCCCCACCAACAGGCATTCCTACACTAGGTTGCCTAGGCACTCCAACCTGCCATGATCTCAGGCAACCTCAAGCTTCCCTTGGAGCCTTTCACCACCACCCAGACAACCCTCATGCTTCTCATCACTGAACCTCCCACCCAAGCCCCTTCTACTAACCACCCTAAATATCTCTCCACCTCACTTCCTTAGAGCCTCCACCCAATCATTCAGCCTGCATTACAGCAACAAACCTCCCATCTCAGCAGCTGCCCCAGAAAACCCATCCCACCCACCCCTCAGCTATCTTCCCTTCTCACCTACCCCAGGAAAGAGGCTAAATGTGGGAGCATGAGGAGGACTTCTTCCACTCTATTTCTGGGGAAGGCAGGGAGAATAGGCTTTTATACACACACACACACACACACACACACCCGTAGGGTGGGGAAGGAAGTCAGTGAGTTCTGTCTTCCGTGAGAAGTATCACACATTGCTGCCCAGAGGTTGGTGAGTTTCTTGTGAATGTATCTGAGTCTTTGCCCTAATTTCCACATTTCCAGCTGATGTGTGATGTGCCTCTCCATCTGTGACTCTACTACGACAGTCTAGTTTCCGAGGGTGGGGCTGCTAGCATGGGTTTGTTTCACTATGATGCAGAATGTGGGTCTGAAGTCATTGGTTCCACTTACCACAGAGGAGCAATACATAGAAGTGACAAGTATATGGCATTAGGGGTATGAGAATAAGTAGAAAATTTCTATATTAGTCAGATTCACTGTAGGAAACACAGCAGAAATGGTTTTTAAGAGAAAAAGAAATAGATTCCATGGAGAAGTCAATTCAGTGGATGCTATCTTGTTCCCTATCCTGGATTTAGGCCAGCTGTATGCCACATCTTCTTCAGATCAAGAGATCTTCCTGTGGGGTGTTTAGTCAGAAAGGGGCATTTTTAATCCATTGCATCCCAAATGGGGATTCTATAGCCCTGACATGGACTAAAATTAGAGTTGTTTCAAGGTGCAAAGAATATTTCACACCTTAGATGGAATAAGAGATTGAAGAGGCTGCTGTATGATAGAGCACACATCTTTCAGCATATATCCCAATATAAACCGTGTGAGGAGTGTGATGTGCCTTTGGGACAATGCCCTGCAATTATTGTACCCATTAAAATGTATGATATCTTGGGACAGATATAACCCTGCTCCCAAACGTTATGTGCAATTTAAAGGGAAATTGCATTCATGCATCTCAGATTAGCACTCAAATTTCAAAGAATAAGCACATCTCAATGAATAATCTCTGAAACACATTTGAATACACAGAAACAGTGATATTTGGTGTCAGCTTTTGACATGTCAAGCGTTGGGTACAGTTTTCTAAAGATATACAATACATTTGACTCAAGACTCAAGTTCACCCATAACCAGCCTTGGTTAGAGTTCCACCTGCACTCATGAACCAGCAATGTTAACTTTAAGTTTGAACTGTAATCTTTTCAACAAAGCTGGGTAACAAGCTTCTTGGAGTTCTCTGGATAGCCATGCAAATGTTGAGGCTGCTGTTCATCAAGGCATTTTGAGTTTGAAAACATCCATCTAAAAATCATACGAGAAAGCACCTAGCACAATGGCACCCTAATCTTAGTTGGGGCATCTAGGCACTAATGCAATAGGTCACAATGCAAACCGGTAAGCATGAACCTCATCTATGGGTCTGTATTCATACCCGACACACTATTGTAATAATCTTTGAACAAAATACACCTTGTGAGGTATCATCTGAAAACGAATAACTCACTGGTCAATGATAGCATGGTAAATGTATATAGCAACATATGTAAATTATTAAATCCCCCTCTGATATTCTTAGCACATGTTCAAAACCACATTCTTCTGCCTGGGCAGGGCTATTCCGGCTGAAGAAATGTGTGTTCACCTCAATTTACATATAAGTAGTTGTGATAAATAAAGTGTGTGCAGGGGAGCTCCCTTTTATGGACACCCAGCCAGACAGTTAGCTATAAAATCCCTCTTGGTAGCTGTTCTCTGCTTGCTTTACCTGTAAAGGGTTAACAAAGTTCCCCAGGTAAAGGAAAAGGAGTGGGCACCTGATCAAAAGAGCCAATGGGAAGGCTAGAACTTTTTAAAATGTAGAAAGAAACTTTCCCTTTGTCTGTTGTTCTCTGGGCTGGAGGGACAGAGCAGCCATGCTCTAAGCAGCTTTGAGCCAGGTATGATCATAAATCATCAGATCATGCCTAGAACTACTTATCTGAACTCCAAATGTGTAAGATCAGAATGTTTAGCTAGATGCAATCGGGTTTATTTCTGTTTATTTTTTAATGTTTGTGGATCTCCTCTGTGCTAACCCCTGATGCTTTTGTTTGCTTGTAACCTTTAAGCTGAACCCCCAAGAAAGTTATTTTGGGTGCTTAATTTTTGTAATTGTTTCTTTTAAGATCTAGCAAAAAGCCTAAGTTCCAGATGGACTGTTTTCCTTTTTGTTTTTAATAAAATTTACCTTTAAGAACAGGTTTGGATTTTTGGTGTCCTAAGAGGTTTGTGCAGGTTGTTTGATTAGCTAATAGAAAACAAAGGAAATTAGCTGTGGCTTTCTCAGCTCTTCCCTGAGGTGGGAGTGAAAGGGCTTGAGGATGCCCCGCAGGGAGGAATTCCCAAGTGCTCCTTCATGGGTTCAAAGGGTTTTTGTTGTTGTTGTTGTTTTTTGTTTTTTGCATTTGGGCTGTGGCAGCATTTACCAGGCCAAGGTCAGAGAAAAGCTGTAACCTTCAGAGTTTAATACAAGCCTGGAGTGGCAAGTATTAATTTTTAAAATCCTTGTGGGCCCCCACTTCTGCACTCGGAGTGACAGAGTGGGGATT
Source organism: Emys orbicularis (assembly GCF_028017835.1). Taxonomy (NCBI): domain Eukaryota; kingdom Metazoa; phylum Chordata; order Testudines; family Emydidae; genus Emys; species Emys orbicularis. Next base: position 197,827,204 of record NC_088685.1, read on the forward strand.
CAGCCTTGACAGTAGTATACAGGGTCCTCAAGACAGCAGGGAGATGAAATGACAGGAGACAAAGCAAATTTGCACATCTGCAAACACAAGTGAGAAGAAAGAACATGGAGCCTCCACAGTCAGACTCTATATCACCTTCTTTGCTGTTGCTTTGCTTTGAGGGATACCCTCAGAAAAATCCATTTAAAAGGTTTAACTGAACTATAAAAGAAGGGGGTATAAAACCCAAAGTTCTCTTTCACCTAAGATGACAAAGGAACCAGCCCCTTGACTTCAAGGTGAGATTTTGACCTGAGATTTTGGCCAGCCATGTTGCTGGGAATATGTGCTAAGGATTTTCACATACTAGATTGGGTTCAAGGTAAGTTTTAGCTACTAAAAAGCTTATCTTTATTTTTCTCAGCCATTTCTGACTTTAATATCTTATAGTTCTACTCACTAAATAAACTTGTATTGTATTTTGTAAAATATTGTAATTTTAATCTAAACTAATCCAGTATTGTTTAAATTAGGGCTGTCAATCGCAGTTAACTCAAGCGATTAACTCAAAAAAAATTAATCCCGATTAATCTCACTGTTAAACAACAGAATACTAATTGAAATTAAATATTTTTGGAGGTTTTCTACATTTCAAATATATCAATTTCAATTACAACACAGAATACAAAGTGTACAGTGCTCACTTTATATTATTTTTATTACAAATATTTGCACTGTAAAAATGATAAACAAAAGAAATAGTATTTTTCAATTCACCTCATACAAGTACTGTAGTGCTATCTCTTGATCATGAAAGTGCAACTTACAAATTTAGGGTTTTTTTTGGTTACATTGTTTTGTTTTTGAGTGCAGTTATGTAAAACTTTAGAGCCTACAAGTCCACTCAGTCCTATTTCTTGTTCAGCCAATCGCTAAGAGAAACAAGTTTGTTTACATTTACAGGAGATAATGCTGCCCACTTCTTAATTACATCACTTGAAAGTGAGAACAGGCATTCACATGGCACTGTTGTAGCTGGTGTCGCAAGATATTTACGTGCCAGATGTGCTAAAGCTTCATATGCCTCTTCATGCTTTGGCCATTGTTCCAGACAACATGCACCCACGCTGATGACGCTCGTTTAAAAAAAAATGTGTTAATTAAATTGGTAACTGAACTCCTCGGGGGGAGACTTGTATGTCTCTTGCTCTATTTTACCTGCATTCTGCCATATATTTTATGTTATAGCAGTCACTGATGGTGACCCAGCACATTTTATTCATTTTAAGAACACTTTCACTGCAAATTTGACAAAATGCAAAGAAGGTACCAATATGAGATTTCTAAAGATAGCTACAGCACTAGACCCAAGATTTAAGAATCTGAAATGCCTTCCAAAATCTGAGAGGGAAGGGGTGGAGAGCATGCTTTCAGAAGTCTTAAAAGAGCAACACTCAGATGCGGAAACTACAGAACCCAAATCACCAAAAAAGAAAATCAACCTTCTGCTGTTGGCATCTGACTCAGATGATGCATCGGTCTGCACGGCTTTAGATCATTATCGAGCAGAATCCATCATCTGCATGGACGCATGTCCTCCAGAATGGTGGCTGAAGCATCAAGGGACATATGACTCTTTAGCGCATCTGGCATGTAAATATCTTGTGACGCGGGTTACAACAGTGCCATGCAAACGCCTGTTCTCACCTTCAGGTGACACTAAACAAGAAGCAGGCAGTATTCTCTTCTGCAAATGTAAACAAACTTGTTTGTCTGAGCAATTAGCTGAACAAGAAGTAGGACTAATGGGACTTGTAGGCTCTAAAGTTTTACATTGTTTTGTTTTTGAATGCAGGGGTATTTTTGTACATAATTCTACAAATGTAGAATTCAACTTTCATGATCAAGAGATTGCACTACAGTACTTGTATTAGGTGAATTGAAAAATACTCATTTTTTACAGTGCAAATATTTGTCATCAAAATAAATATAAAGTGAGCACTGTACACTTTGTATTCCATGTTGTAATTGAAGTCAATATATTTGAAAATGTAGAAAACATCCAAAAATATTTAAATAAATGGTATTCTATTAACAGCGCGATTAATCGCGCTTACTTTTTTTATTAATCGCAAAGATTAAAGATTTGTTTTGAACCAAACTTGGAAGTGTTAGTATATTAGAACCACAGAATTGTGCAATTTTTAAACATCATGCATAAGACAACAGAACAGGAAACTGTCCAACATGAATATATCTATAGCATACGCTGACCTATTTTATGGATTCCAGACAAGAAACAAATATGTTGCATGCTGGGAGTTTCTTGGTTACTTCATGGCATCTAGGATGTTCCATGCCATGGACTAGTGGTGGCACTACAAGACAGATGACCTATTGTATTTGGTGATGTATCACTGACGTGCATGCAACAGGCCACAAAAATGCTGCTCTCCCTACTGCTTCCTTTTAGGAGCCAAACTTCTTAGTGACAAATTGACAGTTAACGTGTACTGAGTGGGATGGGGTGGAAGGAAAGCAGGATGAAATTATATGTAACAATCTTGAGCCATTAACACTGAACTTAAATATAAAAAGGCAAGAGTCCTTACAGCAGCTTTAACTTACATTTCACAATCTGCATATAATACCACATCCTTGCAAGAGTCTACTCACTCATTTGCCTGAGAAGAATACATTTGTATCTTAACAGGTGAGTAAAGAATTACTCATTTTTTCCATTATGCTAAAGCAGTGAGTAGATTTTATGCCTTGTCTGGAAAATTTACATGACAGTTTTGCCACGCTCTATTAAGATATACATTTAACAGCTTAATCAAATACTACATTCCATCTAGTGCGGTTGACCTAATGTTGGTGTGAGATGTTTAATATTTACATTTCCTGACTGTTGCAGCTTTTAATTCACAGACTTAATATGCTGTGTTCACATAGTCTTTTTTCATTAAATTCTAATAGTCATTACTATGTATATGTGCATGTACATTATTTATATAGGTGGAAGGTACATCAAGGCACTTGGGTGAGGTTGCAGGAGTTTTTATAATAAAGGATCAGAGCTGATAATACTTTTTCCGTCTAAAGATTCTGGCAGGTTTTCATCAATCTGGGAGGAAGTTGGTTGTTTTTTTTAAAGTTTGAGCCAAAACAGCTCCGTCATTTTTGAGGTGAAGAAAGTGAAGATACTTTTTCAATTACATAAATAAAATAAAATGAAAATTGACTTGGTTTTAAATATTTCCAGTAGGTTAGTGGTAGATGGTAAAAACCTTTACATTTAGGTTGAGATAATCACATATGCAGTGTAGGGACAGTGCTCTGGTGAAAATGGATTGTGATTTGTCAAAAAGTTATGGGTTATTTTAATATCCAGTGTCCATGCACATTTCATAGGGTTCTGTTACCATCAAGTTCTGCATGGGTGTAACAGCTTAGGAAAATTCTCCAGCACAGCTCCACAGTTACAACGAGGGGGAGAGGGAGATTGTTGAGGTTCTTCATTCAAGATGTTGACAGCTGTACTTCTAGATTGTGCAGCTGTCTCGAACATAGGACTTCATAGAACAGTTAATAGGGTGCTTGTCAGTGACAAGGCTTTAGTTGTTACCAAGTAGGGAGTGTTCTCACTGGCCAGGCAACAATGGTCCAAATCCATCTCTCTCATCCTGATGGGAGTTGGGAACAACATGTTGAACAACACAGGGCTTCTTATACATGTTTTGCTGGGTGGTGCAACCTGGTTCCTCTTCTGATGTGGGCCAGTCAGAAAGTGACCACGTTTCTGGCAAAGATTTGAAATGTCCAACCAGGATAGAAGCGGTGTCCCATCTCATCATCCAATGAGAAAATGAGGTGTGTCTCTTACAGCTTCTTGCAGCTCTGTCTGGAAAATATTATCTTAATGCAAAACCTCTTGTGACATCCTAGTTTGTGAGAGACATGTTGGACCATACTTTGAACACATGCTGGCTTACCTCCAGTCAGCAACACTTCTGCAAGTTACTTTCCATGGCCCCCATTACAGTGTGATCCTTTGGCTAACTTTGCACAACTCCATGCTCTTTCCCTCTTAGGGTGACCAGATGTCCTGATTTTATAGGGACAGTCCCAATTTTCGGGTCTCTCTTATATAGGCTCCTATTACCCCCCATCTCCTGTCCTGATTTTTCACACTTGCTGTCTGGTCACCCTATTCCCTCTGCACTCTTGGCCATCTGCAGAAATACCCATCTTTAAGTTAGAATGGAGTCTTTACATGAAGTCTCTTCAAACTTCTGAATAGTTCTGTCATTGTTACGTAGTTCATCATGCAGCAATATAAAGTCATTTGACTCATTTTCTTGATCCATGTCTACTAGGATAACAATTAATGAAATATTATAAAATAACTGTACACACCTCTATACCAGTACTTGATATTCCCTACACTCCAGTGATAAGAAGCAGCCTTACTACTGAATCTGAAACCCTCCCTGCAACTGCCAGTCATTGAATTGATCAGGCCTTATGACATTTTGGTTGGTTCCCCTTAAAGAGTTACACTTCACATTGGCTTCTCAACTTAATATTTGAATATATTGACTTTTCATATAAAACAAAAATATAAATATAATATAAAATTCCTTGTTAGATTCCCTTTTTAAAGATTAGCTGTATATTTCTTATTAAAATAATTGGCATGGTCCAAACTATTTGCAATACTTTATGGTCGGGTTACCAAGACAATGAAGTTTCATCAGACTGAGGGGTCTGTTCGAGTGCCTTTGGATATCATAAAATTTAAGGTATAGTTCAGGGGTAGGCAACCTATGGCACGTGTGCCAAAGGTGGCACGCGAGCTGATTTTCAGTGGCACTCACACTGCCCGGGTCCTGGCCACCAGTCCGGGGGGCTCTGCATTTTAATTTAATTTTAAATGAAGTTTCTTAAACATTTTAAAAACCTCATTTACTTTACATACAACAATAGGTTACTTATATATTATAGACTTATAGAGAGACCTTTAAAAACGTTAAAATGTATTACTGGCACGTGAAACCTTAAATTAGAGTGAATAAATGAAGACTCGGCACACCACTTCTGAAAGGTTGCCGACCCCTGGTATAGTTTATTAAATCTTAATGGACACCTTTTAGATTTATCTAACAACATTACACCCTATACTATATCAAACAGCACATCTTGATCTACTGTGTATTTATTACAACTCTATAAGTGTAAAGCATATAAAATAGAAGAAAAAAGGAAGTGACTTCACAACTCAGCAAGTATTTGTGGTTAAGCTTAGTTGGTTAGCTGTTTTAGCTACTTGACCTGTGGGAAACATTGAAATAGCATCTGCTGTCTGACATGCTTTAAAGTCTTAGCCCAGAACTCTCAGCGTATGTGTGGCAATTAATAAGCTCCATACTTTCTGTAGCATGACTGCAAAGAGCAAACTTTTTAAATAAGTAAACTAGAGAAGACATGAGACTTCTGCTGTTTACTGATAGTCTATATAAAAGCACTCTGCTCATCAAGGGTTATATCTGAAGGGTGTAGTTATTTTGCCTGTGAACTGTGTGCACTGAACATACATACTGGTGTGTAAGTAGCTAATATGTGCTATGAAATGAATGAAAACTCCCTTAAGTATATTGTAGATTACTATCTGCTTTACTTTTTCAAGTAAATATTTCACTTAAAATAAAAACTAAGTTTGTATTAAAGTATCTGGTATACTTTAGAAAATAATATATTATTTTGGTATAGAATATATTCGAGCAGGGGTCGGCAACCTCTGGCACAAGGCTCGCCAGGGTAAGCACCCTGGTGGGCCAGGCCAGTCTGTTTACCTGCCGTGTCGGCAGGTTCGGCCAATCACGGCTCCCACTGGCCACGGTTCGCTGTCCCAGGCCAATGGGGGCGGCGGGAAGCAGCGGCCAACACATTCCTCGGCCCGCGCTGCTTCCTGCAGCCCCCATTGGCCTGGGATGGCGAACCGCGGCCAGTGGAAGCCGCAATTGGCGAACCTGCCAATGCAGCAGGTAAACAAACTGGCCCGGCCCGCCAAGGTAACGTGCCAGAGGTTGCCGAGCCCTGCATTAGAGCATTGAAATTGTAAAGTGAAGCACTCAAAAGTCAGGAAATAGCAAAATTAGAGCCATCTGCATAGCTTTGATTTTCATTTTCTTTGATTTTTCATTTTGATTTCTCATTGTATATGCATTAGAAATACATGCTACAGCCAATTAACTAAACTAAAATTTATTAAAAAACATGAGAGAAAGTATGGTTAAAAGATCAATATACATACAGACATGAGTTCAGTTCATTTAGGTGCAGATTCACAGCAGAGATGGTGAGCTTTGTGTCAGTATATATGACCCTTGACTTGGGACTGGCGGAGGATAAGTGAGTTATAAAGGGAAGGGATCTCAATTTAAACCAGAAATGACTAAAATACATCTTTGACTGGATCTATGAATAAATCTATGACTGGGTTTGGACAGTACTTGCTTTTTAGGCAAAACAATGAGTGATGCAATCTGAAGCTGGTATTGCGTCATACATGATATGAATTGCATCATGTTATTCCTAGAAGTCATGGATGATGCAATCATAACGAAGCTTACATCACTCTGCTGAACAAATTGCCCTATATCAGCTCTAGAAATCATACAGTGTCATGCTCTCTTATTTGTCAGTGTTTGATTTTTGCAAAGGGACACATTTCTGTTTAGCCAAAGTGAGCAGAGATGCCTCGTACTTGTGTGAACAGTGCAGATAACTTCTGCTATGTTTGTGGTGAAGTGACTTTTGCATCACAAAAGCGCAGTATAACCACTATGGTTAAGAGAGCCTATCACCTTTATTTTGGCTGCAAAATTGGAGATCAGGACAAGAGGTGGGCTCCACACATATGCTGCAACACTTGTGCAACAAATCTTGGCCAGTGGTTGAACAGAAAAAGGAAATCTATGCCTTTTGCAGTGCCAATGATTTGGAGAGAGCCAACAGATCATACCAGCAATTGTTACTTCTGCATGGTGCCTCCAGTTGGGAAAGGTGTGTCAAAGAAGAAAAAGTGGACTGTGCATTATCCAAACATTCCATCAGCTATACGCCCAGTACCCCACGGAGAAGGACTGCCGGTTCCTGATGCACCAGAATCATTCTCACTTGAGTCAGACGAGGAAGAGGAAGAGGATGAAACTTCTGGTCCTGACCCATCAATGTCACAGGACCCACATTTTCTCCCATCCTCCTTCTCTGAACCACACCTCATAATACAAGGTGAACTGAATGACCTTGTCAGGGATTTGGAACTACCCAAGAGTAAGGCAGAGCTGTTGGGCTCCAGACTACAGCAGTGATATCTCCTGGCAGGTGATGTTAGGGTTTCCATGTTCCGTGACCGTCTAAAGGATCTTGTCCCATTCTTCTTCATGGAAGGTGATCTTGTAGCCTGCAACAACATTGATGGTGTGATGGCAGCCCTCAACATCGTTCATGATCCAGATGAGTGGAGACTGTTCATTGATTCATCGAAGACGAGTCTTAAAGCTGTTTTACTGCATAATGGCAATGTTTTGCCATCAATTCCAGTTGGTCATGCAGTCCATATGAAGGAAACCTATGACAACATGAAACAACTTTTGAGGTGCATAAACTATGACCAACATCAGTGGCAGCTTTGTGGCGATTTGAAGGTTGTTGCTCTCTTGCTTGGTCTGCAGACTGGATACACAAAGTACTGCTGTTTTCTCTGCGAATGGGATAGTCGTGCAAGAGATTCCCACTACATCAAGAAAGATTGGCCACTCCGACAGTCATTGGAGCCTGGGAGGAAAAGTGTTCAGCATCCACCACTTGTTGAATCAAGGAAGATTTTGTTACCACCCTTACACATCAAGCTGGGTCTGATGAAGAACTTTGTCAAGGCCATTGACAAAACACAAGCAGCTTTCAAGTACCTCCGTGGAAAATTTCCAAGGTTAAGTGAAGCTAAGATAAAGGAAGGTGTCTTTGTTGGTCCTCAGATTCGTGAACTTCTTCGAGATGATGCATTTGACCATGCACTGCGTGGCAAGGAAAGGACGGCATGGAAAACCTTCCAGTTAGTGGCAATAAATTTTCTCGGAAACAAGAAGGCAGACAACTACAGGTTGTTGGTGGAAAACCTCCTCAAGGCATACAAAAGCCTTGGTTGCAACATGTCACTAAAGATACATTTTTTGCACTCTCATCTAGATTTTTTTCCACCAAACTGCGGAGCAGTGAGCGACGAGCACGGCGAGCGATTTCACCAGGACATTGCAACAATGGAGAAACGCTATCAGGGCAAATGGAGCCCATCAATGCTTGCAGACTATTGCTGGACAGTGACAAGAGATGCTCCATTTAATGAATACAAGAGACAAGCCAAGAAGCACCGAGTAGACACTGAATAGGACTAAACTATGTACAGAATAGTTTTTTGCCTTTTGTTTCATAATAAATTTTATTTATATAACCCTTTTGCTGATTTTTAAAGTGTTACATAAACAGGACAGGTGAAATATTATCATGTAAAGCAACCATAAACACATGAAAAGACCTAGGTTTACAATTTATGATTAAAACTCTACTATCTACACAATATACATAGACATAAAATGTAAACACTTAAATATCTTAGAAACAGTAGCCAGTTGTTTTAATTGTCATATTTGAATTCAGCACATCAAAATACATAATAAATTGCACATTTTATCTCTGAAGCAGACGACTTCTCAAAAATTGTAGACCAGTGTTATTTTTGTCATGCCAAGTCTTTGGTTTAAACAAGTCATTCTTTAGGTCAGCTTGTTCAATATCCCTTTTGAATCTTTGTAGCTTTTTCTTGACCTCGGGGTCTTCTTTAACATAGGCTTTCAGCTTAACCACTTCCTTGGGGTTTTGGTATTTTAGAGTTAACCTCTGGCTTTTATTTGCAAGGGTTAATCCTTCCTTTCCTCCCTGTCCAGAAGGGTCAAAATCTGAACTCTTTTGTGCAACAGACTCCACTGGTTGGCTGGGTACATCCTCTTTGCTAATGGCTATGGGCAAGTCTTTCTCCCCCCAGTCAGTCAGGTAATTTGCATCAACACAGACACTAGCTTGTTTACTAGTTTTCAAATCCTCAAGCTTTACCAATTCCAAGGCTGGACTCGGTCTTAAAGAGATACCATCCAATTTCACTAGCATGTTAGACTCAAGGTTCTTTTGTCCTTCCCTTACCAACCTCTGCTTCCACATGGAATCAGATGTCAAGTCCACTAAGAGACTACAAGTCATATCCAAAATGTTTAGAGATGTGACTTTGCCTGTTCTCCCCTGCATCCCTGTAACCCAGTAACCGGTACTGAGGAAAGATCATGTTACTGGAATCAGAGACTGCTTACTTAAAGAATCAACATGGAGACATTCATGTTCCAACAACATTGTCTCCCCAACAAGCTGATTAAGCTTATAGGGCTGTTTAGATTCCCTAACAATTTTTATTTCATTTGAAACCTTTTCAAAGCTATCCATATTTCTAAAGCAAAGTCAGTGGGTCTCTACACCTCAGCAAGACTGGCAGTTAAGAACTGGAACAAGTTTCCCAAACAAAATGTTGCTTTCTCTATACAGTGATTCACCCTGAGTTAACTCAATCAAATCACTTCCACATCCATCAGTTGCAGCAAACTGCTTGCAAAAACTACCCTGAAGATTTTCCTCTTCAGGAATCTTTCTAAGCAACAACCCATTTTTCACAGAAATTCTGCCCTTACCCTTTTCACCTAGAGTTTGCTTTAAAGGAACATTTTCCTGAGCAACAACAGACTCTTTCTGGGTTTCACTTAAATCCAGAATCACCTCTGTCCCATCAGGAGGATTTTCACAAAACCCCCTTTCAGGTAAACTGCTAGACTTCATAGTCACAAAATTAGAAGCACTCTCTTCCTTGTTACAAGTTTCCACACTGTCAATGGGTAACAGTCAGATCACCTTCATGCTTTCCTTGTGCCCTGGCTATATCACATCACCCTGATCAGACAAAGTTGTCGTATCTTTATCCAGGGCCGGCTCCAGGCACCAGGAACCAAGCACGTGCTTGGGGCGGCACCTGGTAAGGGGCGGCCAATCTTGGGGTGGCGGGGGGCAGCGTGGCGTGGCGCTTGGTGGGGGGGGGGTTCCGGCAGCGCAGCGCTCAGCGGAGGGTGTTCGGCGTCGTGATGCTCCACGGGGAGGGGTTCGGCAGCGCGGTGCTCAGCGGGGGGTGTTTGGCGGTGCTCGCACGGGGGGGCTTCAGCAGTGCAGCGCTCCGCGGAGGGCGGAGGTGTTCGGCGGCGCGGCACTCCACGGGGGGCGGAGGTGTTCGGCGGCGCGGCGGGGGGTGTTTGGCGGCGTGGCGCTCGGCGGGGGGGGGGGGCGTTACGGCAGGGCGGCGCTTTTTTTTGCTGCTTGGGGCGGCAAAAAAGTTAGAGCCGGCCCTGTCTTTATCCAGCAACACACTAGCAACAGGCAAAATAGAAGCACTAGAATCGCTTGGTCTCTGGGAGCTATTTTTGACATCAACTGGATGCAACTTAGTTGCAATATCATCCCTAGCAGACACAAATTTAGGACCACTTCCTTCCTGGGTTTTAGTTGTAACCAGAATCAACTCTGGGTCAACTGATAAATTTTCAACCATCATAGGCTGACAGGCTTTTTCTGTTTGTAGAGCGGACAGAAAAGATCTGGAGAAACATTCCCCTTTAACAGACAAACAGCTGGGATAGCCTTTCCTTTGTCCCGGCACACATGGCTATTCACAGACAACGGCTTGGAGACTGGGGTATCTCCCTTCATAGGCAAGTCATTACCCCTAACAGACACAGGAACGTTTCCTTCACTGTTACAATTCTCCACACTGGTAAACAGGTAAGGTGCAGGGATACTCATGTTTCACTAACCTGGCCTTCCCAAACTGCTGATTAGACAAAGACATCAGCTCAGAAGGCTGCCTATGCTCATCTAAAACTTTCTTTGCCTTTCCCTCCCTTAACAGATAACTGCTGTTTTCCACAAACAGTGTCTTATTACACTGAGCTACTTTAAGTACATCGTTTACCTGGGTCAGACTTACTTTCCCAAGCTTTACTAGCCAACAATTTATCACTCACCAAGAATGTACCCCTTCCTTCCTCAGTTATGGCTTTAACCTGATCACCAATTTTAATTTGCTCTAGAGAAACATCTTCCTGAGCCTTATCTAATGCCAGATTCACTTCTGAGATACCAGACACACACTTAGGAATTTTTTCCACATATGCACTGCTTCTTTGCACAGACAAACAGCCATCTTCCTCAGACAAACATTTGGAGAAACCCTCCATAGGCAAATCCTTGCCCCTAATAGACACAGGTTCAGGATTATTTCTTTCCTATGGCTGGTTTATGTCATCAACTTGACTGAACAAAGTTTTAATATCATCCCCAATCAAAAGATCCTTAGGCAATAACTTCCTTACACCAGCTATAACTTCATGTTTAACACTATCTTCATGTTTAACACCAAGATGGATTCTGGTTAAAGGCACACTTACAGTAAACTCAGAGGATTACAATATTCACTCTTAGATCTGGTATATAATCTTCTTCTTCAACAAAATCTGCTTTAACAAGAGTGATGTTAGAAGCTGTAATTTGCCCTAAACAGCTTTTACAATTGATTTTTACATTCTCTGCACAAGTTATGGGGTTACCTCACCCGAGCTCACAGTAAAAGCATTTACATAAAAGGTGGCAGTGTTGGGGTAAATTTAGTTAAACACATACAACTGCTTAGAGTCCAACAACATACCAACATTGTTACAAACTGGATAGATTCTATCCTCATCTTTGCTGTTTAGAGGAGCTGGCTTTCTAGGATGATACAGTTCCTGTTCCTTTATTCTCTTGAGTTGGAGCTTAAGTCTGTCCACTTTTGCCTTAGCTTCTATATATGCCATTCTTTGTTCATGTTCAAAACACAGGCACTCTCTTTCAGCAGCTTCTCCTTCCATATCAGCTATTTTTTGCTTTTGTTCAAGTTCTAGCTGCTGGTTTCTCACTGCAAGCATTTTCGCTGGGTCTGCTTCCTTATCACTGGCAATTAATAGATTTTTCAGTTCCTGCTCTGGGGCCTTTTTCTTAAAAGACAACCCCCTCTGTGAGCACAATTCTTCCAAGCCTTTTCTGTTAGGATCTTGATTATGGGTCACTCCCTGTAAGTGATTTTTAACCCTTAAACGCTCCAATGTCAAAATTAAATTTTGACAAGCATGTGGTTCTGATCCAAAAACCCAATTAACCTGTGGTAATGTGTATCCAAGCACGACTACACTACTGTGACCGGGGCCCTAATGGGGAGCCAGGTGTGGTCACTCAATTAGGGTGAACTGCAAAGAATGGGGCAGACAATCCCCATAAAGCTCATGGATATTCCAATACCTAGATTTACCAAGCCAGCATTAAACAGCTTCTTTATTACCTCACTGGTTACTCAGAAGTCCAAACACAGTTCCCTAAAAGTGATCCAGCCTCAGGCCTCCATCCAGGTACCCACATCAAATATGATGAAAAATTCTGTAGATCTTATTTCACCATATAACAGGTTCTACCAATCCCAAAGGATCGGACATGTTACCTCCCAGGTTAATGACTGTTTCAGATCTTACCCAAATACAGGCTACAGCCAATTCTTATTAACTAAACTAAAATTTATTGAAAAACGAAAGAGAGAGTATGGTTAAAAGATCAATATACATACCGACATGAGTTCAATTCATTTAGGTGCAGATTCATAGCAGAGATGGTGAGCTTTGTGGTTGCAAAGAGTGCTTTCAGAAATAGTTCATAGTTTATAGTCCAATGTCCAAATATCACATTCAGGGCGTACCAGCATAACTGGGACCTCAATCTTGTGACTCAAACTTCCCCTGAAGAAGCTTAAGCAGATCTGAGATGACAGAATCAGGATCCAAGGATCTTTTATACAATTTCATGTCCTCTTTGACAAGTTGGGATTTCCTGGGGGTGGGGTGGGGAGAGAAGGTGATTAGGAGGACTTTGAATGAGGTCCATCACCAGTACTTAGCTATACGAATTAACAGAAGGCCATTTGCTTGTTCTTCCACCATTCACGGTACATTTAGAAGAAAGATGAATACCGAGAGAGCCTGTGTTTACAATTCAATTAAATGATACCAGAATACAGCAAAGACAGGGGCTGTTGACCAAATTGTTGACCCTACTCATACATATGTAAATACACAAACATTATCTCCCCACATGTCTTTTGAGAGTTATTTATTTTGCAGGATGTTTAACCCTTTCTAGCCATGTGTCAAACTCATTACACTAACTAGGCCTAGTACAATTTGTTAAAGGAAATTTATGCTTCCTTACAGCCAAGGAAGTTGAGAGATCCTGAGCCTTTCAAAGAATTCAGCATAAGAATAAAATCACACATGGGTTATGTGCTCAGGAGAACAGACCACTCTTTAGATAAAAAGAGGAAGGTGCTTTCTGTTGGCTTGTAAACTAAAGATTGTATCACCATTTGAACCTTCGGTTAAAGTGGCAACTACCTAAGAGCATACAGCATTGATGAAACTCCAGACAAGAATACAGTCAAAATAATAACTTACCTGCTTGTTATGTCTGGATGTAATGAGTGATAGCCAAGATTTGCTACTTATACATGCATAGACTATGAGTATGCATAGACTACGAGTCTCACCTGGACATGGTGATTTTGAATTGAACTGACCTCTGATAATACAGTAACTTGTCTAAATTTCTTAATTCTACTGTAGAATTGGTTAATTGAACCAAACACTCTCATAATTCCATTGGCACAAGCTTGATTGGAAATAGATAAGGATATCTATTTAAGGATACATAGTTCCATGCAGATACCAAAATCACCTGTCCAGACTAGACTAGACCTAGGATAAAAATTGGCTTTTGTAACAAGATCACGGTAAGACCTTGAATTAATTACACTGATTTATGATCTCTTGAAATTCGCAACTTCCCACATTGAGTTCAGTTTCTGACATCATGAACACTACGATCTAACAACCTTTGTTTTACTTTCTGTATCTTCTCTTTTGCATTCAGAGCTATTTTGGCTAATAAAACTAATACATTATAACGGTTCTTCACTCTATACTTTAGGTAGGGAACAGAACCAAAGAAGAGTAAGAAACCTAATAGAAATTGATTACCTTATTTAACAATATATGTTTTATAACTTATCTTTTTCATATCTTCTACACAGAGATAGGTCTGTGCCAAAACTGCAGGCAGGTACAAAGAGCCTCAACAGGGCTGCCCTTACCATGAGGCGAACTGAGGCGGCTGCCTCAGGTGCCAGACTGTGGGGGGGTGCCACTAGGACCCAGAGTGTAGAAATTTGTGTCTGCTGCTGGTGCATATGTATTCTCTCTGCTCTAGATGCACAGAGATAGTGGAGTGCTGTGCTGGAGGAAGGAGGGCACAAGAGACATAACAGGCAGGCAGGAGAAAAGGTGAGAGGGAATAACAGAAAGCAGCAGGAGCTGCAGGGAGAGAGAGGAGGAGGAGCCTCTTATGTACCTCTCTAGCACCCCCAGGTGCCTGGACTGATTAACACCAGCTTCTCAGGGAGCTTCCTGTTTCCTGCTGCTTCCCTGAACCCACTTGAGGAGAACAGGCAGTCAACTGAAGTAGTAGGAGCCAGTTAGGCCCTTAAGATGCTGATATCTTCCCTCACTCAGGCCCTGCTACCAGCCTGCTTATTTGTCCCCTTCAACTGAGTGTTGAGAGCCACTATAGCTGGCACAGAACAGCAGTCATGAGTGAAAGAAGAAAACATTCAGAAAAAGAAAGAAAGCAAGCAAAGGAAGCTTTTCTATCTAAGCAGGAAGGAGCTCTCCTGAGATACATAGACACAAATGTTCACGGTGAGCCTTCCGGCCCCAGTGAGGACTGTGAGTGGTGAAGAGATGCCTGATCTTCCAGTTAGTCAGAGTGCAGGTGACCTGGCAGCTACTGCAGCATCCATATCTCCATCTCAAATGGATGTAACCATGCACATTCCCGAAGAAAAGTGTAGATCAGAGAAGAGTGTGGTGGAGGCGCAAGAAACAGCTGCTGCTGAGTTTAGTTCCTTAAGTCTAGATGATCCAGGACTGTGGACCCACTTGAGCAGTAGCCTGAGGGACTTCCTTGTACTGCATGGGCCACAGCAAGTGAAAAACTTCATGTTCCCCAAAGACAATGAAAATAGAAGTTTCCATCCAACACATTACTGGCGTGAAATCCCCAATGGTAACGAAGTGGAGAGGCCATGGCTTACGTACTCAAAAACCCAGAACGCTGCATACTGTTTTTGTTGCAAACTCTTCCAGTCTAATGTTCCAGCCACATTGGGTTCTACAGTAACAAAGGACTGGAAAAATCTGGCTAGAAATCTGGCATGCCATGAGAAGGCAGCAAATCACCAGAGAGCATTCATAGGTGGAAAGAGCTTGAGATGAGACTAAGGTTAAAGGCCACCATAGATGATCAGCATCAAGAGAAGATTGCATCAGAGTCTCTTTACTTGCAAAATGTTCTGAAAAGGCTCATTGCCATTGTGAGAATGCTTGCTACCCAAAACCTAGCACTGCTTGGCACTTCAGATCAGCTGTATGTGCCAAACAATGGAAACTTCCTTAAAATTTTGGAGCTGATGGCTGAGTTTGATTCTGTACTCCAGGAGCATCTAAGAAGAGTCACCACCCAAGAAATGTACACACACCACTACCTTGGAAAAACTATTCAAAATGAGATCACACAGTTACTGGCAACAAAAGTCAAACAGAAGATTGTGGCAGATCTGAAGTCAGCAAGATATTACTCTTATTCTGGACTGCACACCTGAGATCAACCATACGGGACAAATGACTTTAATGGTGTGTTTTGTAACAACAGAACCTAGTGAAAATGTCCCTGCAATGGTGACTGTCAGAGAGCATTTTCTAGAATGTATTGATATTGATGATACTACAGGAGCTGGTATGACAAATGTGCTTCTTAAAAAACTGGAAGATACGGGAACTGCGATAGCTGACATGAGAGGTCAGGACTACGATAATGGTGCCAACATGAGAGGAAAGAACAGAGGAGTGCAGACACGGTTCCGAGAGTTAAACCCTTGAGCTTTTTTTGTCCCATGCAGTTCTCATTCATTGAACTTGGTGGCTTCTAGTGAGGCTGCTGAATTTTTTAATGTAATTCAAAGCATTTATGTATTTTTCTCTGCATGAACTCATTGATGGCAAATTTTGAAGCAACATCTGGGAACATCCTCTCTGACACTGAAACCACTGAGTGCCACACGATGGGAAAGTCGAGTGGAGGCGATAAAGCCTATCAAACACCAAATTGGGAAGATAGATGATGCCATAGTTGCCATTATGGAGGATAATGCTATGACAGGAACTGTTCGTGGGAGAACAGAGGCAGAGGGAAATGGAATCACCAGAAACATACATAACTTCAAATTTCTGAGTGGCTTAGTGTTGCGGCATGACGTACTGTTTGAAATAAATGTTGTAAGCAAGAGACTCCAAGGTGTTGACCTTGATGTATCTGGAGCAATGGAACAAACGGACAAAGCAAAGTCATACCTACAGTCTTACCGGTCAGATGAGGGATTTCAAAACATTCTGAAGAGTGCAGAGAAGTTGGCAGAGGAACTTCACACTGCAGCTATTTTCCCACCCATTCAAGAATACAAGAGTCACCGAAGAAGATGATGTTTTGATTACGAGGCACAGGATAATCCCATAAGAGACCCCAAACAACAATTCAAAGTTGAATTATTTAACCAGGTGCTAGATTGTGCAATACAGTCGGTTGAAAAACATTTTATGCAGCTCAAGGAACACAGCAGTATATTTGGGATGTTGTATGATATTCCAAAACTTCTCACTATACCTGAAGAAGACCTACACCAGCAATGCAGGGCACTAGAGACAGTGTTGACACATGATGACATGCACGATATCGATGCAAGTGATTTAGGTGATGAACTGAAAGCCCTTTCAAGATACATTTCAGCAGGATCAACTCCAAAGGCTGTTCTGGAATATATGTGCACAAATAAGATGACCACCCTCTTTTCAAATGCTTTTGTTGCTCTTCACATACTTCTAACCCTTTCTGTAACAGTTGCCAGTGGAGAACGCAGCTTCTCCAAGCTGAAGTTAATAAAAACACCTCTACGCTCCACAATGACACAGGAGAGGCTGGCCGGCCTTGCAACCATCTCAATATTGCATGAGCTGGCCCAGACTGAGGACCTTCAGGAAGCAGTTCAAATCTTTGCAACCAAGAAGGCACTGAAAGCACCACTTTGATTATTCAAACAGATAAAAATGCCAGTGTTTATTATGCAGATAAGAAAAGTTACATTTGCTGTTCAGGCGTTTGAAAGTTAAGTGTTACTTAAAATTTGTGAACAAGGCATTTTAAGTTGTTAGTTCTCCTTTATTGGGGTAGGTAGGACAGAGCATTACCATGAGAGGAGAAGAATAGGAAGAAGGCAGAATTGAGACCTTTCAAAGTTTTGGCCCAAACAAGGGGGCATCATTTGAGCTCCTCACCTCAGGTGCCAAAATGTTGTGGGCTGGCCCTGGGCCCCAAGCTTTCGAAAAGCTCAGGGTAAGGACACCTGCTTTTCTGACGTTTTAGAGGAAGAGTTATGCAACAGTTCCCAACCAAAAAAAAAATCAAATAAAACTTGGGAAAGGGGTGTTCATCAGACTCTATTTAAGCTTTGAGATTCTTTCAAATCTGAAACTCAGGTTACAAACAAAAAAGGATTTGCACAGATTCCTGTATGCTAAACCCATTAAGTTTATTAGGGCTGAAATAATTCATAAAGTGCTTTTTAAGTCTTCTGGAGGCAAGGGCCCTATGTAAATAGGAGACAATAGCATTATTATTTTGACATTTTGTTTAAAGTCATCTACAACAAAAATTAGCAGTAGGACCTTTGTGTTGAATGATTTTCAGTAGTGGCAGAGGCAAAAAGGGGTAGCATATAAACCTTGATTTGATAGAAGATTACTTTGACAAAATGCATTGAGCCAAACCCTGAATTCCCTGGTCAGTTTCTGTTTTTAGTCAAATAAATTCAGATGAACATCAGTGGGAATTTCCCTGAGAAAAAAACCACTCGGATCCTTTCTAAAGCAAACTCCCACTGATGTTCATCTGTTTTTTGTTCTTAGTCAAATAAACTCAAACTGACCAAGAAGCTCAGGGATTAGCCCATTATGAGTTTCTTAGTAGGTCTTAAAAATTTCTTAGAAATGTATGTAACTGAAAACCAATAATTATGAGAAAACATTCAAAGGAAAAGTACAATATAGATTATATAACAGTACTAACCTAATTTTATTCTGTAGGTTGCAGTATAGTTGGAGAGGAAAAAAGAGCTAGCTTTCATTTGGTAGAAGAGCACTAATAACTAACTCTTAATAAGAACTAGGTCCTGCCTCACCTGGGAAGCTTTATAGAGGATTAGAGGAAGCACTCAGCTGGGGGTTACATTCTACTGTGGAAGAAAGCAGGTGTTTTTTTAATGTGTGATTTTGTTTTTTAATTCATGGAAGAAGAAGCTCCCCTTTATGTATATGTGTGATTTGTAGGGGTGTGTGGTTAATAAATTTGTCTTAAAACTGGACTGTGCTAAGCATTCAGTGAGCACTTCCAGGTCAGGTGAAAGGTTGGAGGGCAATGCAGACCCCTATAAAATGTCCCTGAATGTAATGAAAGATGATTGTTATGGTAGATATTATTGTATGAGCCTTATAATATGTCTTTTATTTCTGATTGCTTATTATGTTTTTGTTTAAGCTGAGGCATTAGGCTAGTTAGAGATGGTAGTATAATTTGTAGTGATTTAGTATTCAGTGGTTGAGCAAAATTAATGTAACAAACAATGAGAGAGTGGAAGGGGGGAAAAGCACTATTCAGGATGGTATAAGTTAAAATAGGCATTCCACTACTCTCTTTTACTTAGTTGCTTTTCTTGCTACACCTTCTATCTCCCATTCAGTGTGTAAACTACTTTTCTTGCACACCTGCTGAATGCTACAGCAGTGAAGTAACTATTTTACACTTGTTTTGTGGCCTTTGTGTCCACTGAATGGGTTCTAAAGACTTGTGGGAGTTGTGCCATGGATGAATTTATTCCACTGTGTTTGTTGCTCCATTAATAGAGTGACCATATGTCCTGTTTTGGTCAGGACAGTCCCCTTTTTAAGCCTTGTCCCGGCCGTCCTGACTTTTTTGGCAAAGTGGGTATTTGTCCTGTTTGTTCTTACCAGCTTGATCAGCTGATGAGAGCAAGTGGGACAAATGCCCTTTGGGAAGCATAGTCACCCTATCCATTAAGTATTCTCTAGCGGAGCTGCGTGTTCTACATGTTAATGGCATTATAGCCCAATTTCTCTTACTGTCTCCTGTGTATTGTGCCAGAACAGACCCTTTCAGAGCCCCAGCTGAGAGAGCAGTTGGGACTAGTAAGTGATTACACAGCTCCTCCAGCTGAGAGGAGAGAACAAAACCATGTGTGTGACAGATCCCCTTTCAACAGCCAACATCAACTTCAATAGGGCCAGATTTTCGTGTGCCAAAAGATGCAGATTGGTGTCTAGTGGGATGTTGAAAAGCATTAACCAGGTTGGGCACCTAAGTCTCCTCTTTAGGTGCCTAAATATATTTGAAAATCTGGCCCTTAGAGAACACTGGAAACCCAAGTGGATCCATCCATTGTAGAGTACCTACCAGAGAAATAGGTCTACTTTCCACTGTACCCCTGAGTTCCAAAAGAATGAAAGGGGAGGCCTGTCCTCAGAGAGAACCATTTTGGTCATGGCAAGGATATACTTCTTGCTCTTTCCAATCCCATTCCAAAAATGAGGTCCAGATCATTCTCATTTGTAAGTGTTGAGCTAGTAATCACCTTGGCTTATCCCATGGTTGTCATGAAGGCCATGAGATCCTGTATTAAACTACAAGGGTATTGAAGTCACTCACAGCACCACCAGGTTAGCTAAAACCTAGGACAGGAAATCTGGGTGTGGTGGGGTAGCATGTACACTGCCACTATTGCTACTCCCTCTAGGACACACACACTAGGGAGATACACTTGGAAGAATCCCTTTACAGAGGGAGACCTCCTGCATGTGAGGTCAGATACAAATTGCATGGCCTCCACAGGCTTACACTGAACAGACCCCCACCAACCCCACCCCCACCAGAGACAGCAGCTCTGAAATATGGGCAGCTGAATCATCCAGCCATATTTAGGTAATACAAACAAAGGCAGACACCAATCTAGGTTTCCTTAGCTAGAGCAGAGACTTTATTAAGAATTACCAGCTGCTTCACTCACTGACTTATATGGGGTGAGTTTTTGTTCTGTGGTTTTGCAGTTCTACAGAATATTTTCAGATATGTGAGCTCAAACTATACAAGCCAGCAGCCACAAAAACATTATCAAGAAGGCATGGCTGAGTGAGCAGCCTGTATCTTAATCTTCAGGCTTCCCTTTAGCAGCAGAATGGACCAAACATCAGCAATCCTGTCAGCTTACAGGAAGTGCTTGTTGCAAGCTGATTTCCCGTGAGGCGTTTTACAGGGAGACGAAGACGAACCGACACATCCGTCCCTGACTGCTGCTCCTGCAGGCGTGTGTGTTCTGGTTTATTTCTGAGATGGAAGACAAGTGTCAAAGCACAAAAGCTGACCTCACTGGGACAATTCATATAGGTAATGAAAACTGGGAATGCATTACTTGTATATAAACACAGATTCAGCCTGTATATACAGGAACAACACATTTCCCAAGCATGGGGTCATATTTTGATTGTGATAACTGGCAAGAGCCAAGTGTGTTCATAGGGTGACCATCCTCAGCCTTGGGGTCATGAACATTTCTAGGGTCACAGCATTACCTGTAGAATCTAAGCAGATATTTTAAAAAATGTTGTAGGCCAAATTGTCCCTACTGTCTCCACAGGTGGAAGGGACAAAAAACTTGTGGCTGCAGATGAGGAGGGAACAGAGTGTGAAAGGGGGAAGTGCTGTCACCACAGTATCATCCCCTCCCCTTCTAACCTAGCAAAAGTGTCTCTTAAGCCCGGATCCCATGACTCCACACTTGCAGATCCCTGTACCCACGTGGAGTCTCACTGAAGTCAGTGGGGTTCTGCATGGTGCAGGGGTCCTCCAGGTGCAATCTCGTGCAGGATCAGGGCCAAAGTCAAGTTGCAGCTCCATGATATGAATGCATCTTCCAAAGGCAGTCACTGGAGTGAGGACCTGCTGCAGGAACTGATGCTGCCCAGAAGGCGGGCAATACTGAGGCACGTGGCCTGCAAGCAGATGACTATGGACTCTTGCAGATCTCCTTAGATGTTCTTTAGTGTGAACTGCTTGCCCATTCTCCGGCATGGAGGTGGGGCAAACTACTCCTCTGGAAGAATGAAGAGGACTCACAGAATGTATGGTGCCATGTGGGCCACAAACCCACACAGGGGATGATCTGCCCTGTGTATAGCCCTGCTGGTAAATGTAAATTTGCATGGTAGTTCATACTTGAACCCTCACAAAAACCTAAATGGTGACCTCCAACACAGCTGTATCAACAGCTTGGCACATCTGACTGCCACAGAGTCCATTCATGTGGAAAGTTATTCCGCCTTCACCTTGATGGGGTCACTGGTAAGGTTCTGTGTAACAGAGTGAGTTGGATGCAGTTGTGGAATTTTAGTATTTGTCAGAAATTGCAGCAACTGCCCTATGGAGTGTGTTATCAACAATGCACTAGGTGATATGAAGGTGACAAGGAATGCTGGAGTCTTTTCCTGTAGCATCTTATTTTCCTGCTTTCAAGGTTTAAGTGCTGTCCCTGAACAGGGATGGATTTTAGCATGTGCTTTCTTGAATTGCCACTGATACCAGGATAGGAGATCAGGCCCATAGGTCCTTTCACAGAAAGATGAGGCTCTGGGGTCCAATCCTCCAATCTTTGATCATATGATAAGTCCCATTCACTTCAAAGTGACTATGCACATCAGTGTTGCAGGATCTGTCCTACATAAAGTAGAGCTGGTAAAGCAGGTCAGATAAAACAAGGACTGCCTTTGAGGGCCTTGAAGGGGCTCTCAAAATGTAAAGAGTATGTTTATATTTCAAGAACTACCCAAATCTTGGCCCAGAACACAAACCAGTTTTTAAATGTTCAGTTTACCCCACATCCCCCACTTTTCTACATTTTCATTTCCTGGTTTTGTCTGGGCTCAGAAATGGAATGAGTAAAATATAGAGATGCTGCCACCCCAGCTGATTTCTTGACCAAAGTGGTCTGGATAAGTAGCTGAGTTTTTGGTTGCTTATTGAAACCAAACTGTCTAAGCTTTGAGGTTCTCCTGCATATAGGAAAATGGTAGCCAAAACCAGGGCTACATGCAGAATCTGACACTGCTCTAGTTTTAATCCTTGTCCAAGTCATCTTCCTTGTAGCCTTTTGTGGACACATGTAGATTATGTAATTGATCAGATAAACAGAACCACCCCAATGTTAGTATTTATTCTGGTTACAGAAGGTGCAAAAATGTTTCTCCCATAAATAAATACTATAGGGCTTGTCTACACTGCCCAACAGTTCAGACTACCGAGGTATGAATAGTTGTGTGCACTAAAATGCTGCCCGGTAACTCCCCTTGTGTTGATGCTGCAGGCATAAACTAAAAGGTTTCTAGTTTGTGTTAATGTAGTGCTCTTCAAACAGGACTGCATTAATGTGAAGTAGAAACCTTTTAGTTCACGCCCACAGCGTCCAATCTTTCAAGTGACCGTGCAGCACTTTGGTGCACAATACTATTCACACCCCCTGTAGTCCAAATATTGGTGTGGCGTAGATGTAGCTTACTTGAAGACATTGGAATGTAGGTGAATAACAAAAGAATGCTGATATCTGACAGTTTGAGTTACTTTTATTTACATCAGTGGCGTGATCTTGCCCTCAACTAAGTTAATGACAAAACTCTCACCATCTTCAATATGAACAAAAAGGCCCAAGGTGTTACCTTCACAGAATGTGCTAATAATTACAAAGAAACACAAGTTAGTAAGACATATTTTATACTATAAATTAGTAAAATCTCTTGGTTACAATAGTGGAGAGTTCATTAGTTTGTTAGTAGCCATGACAGAAATGAAACTGCCCATTCTACCCACAAGCATCAGGGAGAGAAGACTCTATGGATGAAATCACTTCCTTGGGCAACATGTTAAAATTCCCTTTTGCTAGGAGCTCTCAGTTTGGTTTTCTTTGCTGGAGGCTGGTCTTCATTTCCCAGTCCTAGAAACAACTTGAATTGCTTTGATCCATTCTGTACGCTCCACAGGTGTGGCTGCTTGCAAAAAATAGTGGACTTCATTTGCTGTGATGATTTCAAACAGGTTGGTGTCAACGTCATGCTTCTTGGCTAAGGAGTGGGGGGGAGGGAAGAAAGTAGCAAATTACAGAAGCGAATGGAGAAATTTTAGCCCATGTTTACAGTGGTCCTGCTTCCAAAACCATGCTGGGTTTTCCTTCCTGTGTACCATTATCACGGACTCTGCTATTACTAAGAAAGACTTCTCCAATACCAAAAATCACATCCGTGAATAGAAGCCTCCCCCTATGGAATCAGGAACAGGAACTACCAACACTATAGAATGAGAGTGACACATTTATCAAGTGCTAAGGGCTACGTCCAACCCTCCCATAAGTCACAGCTGTGGTGTGGGCTCAGTGCAGCCTCCAAAATCAGCCGAGCACAGCTATCTGCAAAGAAAGGAAGCTCAAACCACCCCAGATTGTGATGCCTCCATGAATCCTTCACCCGTGACAGCACAGCGCTCTCAGGAGTCAAGTACCCAATAGCCAACCTTGCTTTGTTACAAACAATCCATCCCTCAAAGGAGAGGAAAACTTATGGAGTGGCTGATAATGTTAGTCCTTGCAGAATTAACTATGGTGGTTTGTCCCCCGTGAGCATTTCCCCTGATTTCAGAAGAGAGTATGAGGTATAGATTGACTGCTCCTTGGCCTAACCCCTCTTGCTACAACACTTCCCGTCCAGAGTCATGGCCTGCAGTAGCCCCAAAGTTCATGGGGCCTTGTGCAGATTACCTCAGCATAGAAGCCAAGTAGAGTTAGCCTAAGCATATGACAAAATATGCATTTCCCTAACTCCCTTTAGCTCAGTCTTTCTTCACTGCAGACAAATCAGGATAGCTGTGGAGACCCAGTTCTGGGATTAATGCTGCTGACCTGATCCATTCATGATGAATTCTGAATGGCTTATTTCTGAGCCAGGATGTTGTCTGACTACATCTAGATGTGTACATGTACTGCAAACACCACACTGCTGTTTGTGTGTTTCCTTACCATCTGGTATGTCTTCGACAGCTGTCACCACGCAACCCCTCAAGTGAATCGCTCCAAGTGGATCTTCTCCCTGACAGGAATGCCAAACAAAACAGTCATTGGCATGGTTTAAAATCCAACATGTCTGCTTCTAAAACTGTCCAGATATATCTGACTGGAGCTCTTCACTGGAAGCAGGGATGTATGATGCAAAAGTATGGCACAGATCGATGAGAAATGGGCACAGTGGGACGGGGCAAATCTGCATGTGGATGGGGGAGCCCCTTTGGAATACAGGCTCCGCTAGATATTTTGGAGGATCCATTCTGAGCTCAGTGTGCAAGAAGAACGTAGAGATTTGTACAAAGTGCAAGATCTGGATTGACTGGGCCCTTCCTTCAACGAATAGAAGCAAGGCACCTGCAACATTCAGCCAGCAGATGCAGTTCCACTCAACATTGTTTGAGAAGGGGGCTTGTTCCAAAAAGGCCTTCTCTACAGAAGGACAACCACCACCACAGGCATGCTAGGCCAGATTCTTGTTTACACTCTAGCTCTCTTGTGCAGCTCAGGACTGTGGCTGCAAGTGGTCAGAGGAGAATTCTCCTTGTGGAGAGAAAATTTCTGCTGGCACAAACCTGAAAGAAGCAGCTCTTGTGCCCTAACACAGGCCCATTCCAGCAAAGGGGTTGGCAGTGCGCTGGGGGTGTGGCAGAGCAAAACTCCTCTATGCCGATCTTCACTGGCTCTAGGCCACCCTGACACCACTAGGGCTTGGCCAGCATAGGCTCAAACAGACATAACTGGCACCTTACTGGACCCACCCCTGCACTGAGCGCAGATGCAGGGAAGCATTGAGTCACCAGGAGCCAAATTAATCCCTGATGTAAGCAGGTGCAGCTCCATCAAGGCATCTACTTATATTCGGGAAGAATTTGTCCCACTGTAATTATACAAGAGACAAAGTATCCTGGCTCAGGCTAACACAGAAAATATAACAATAAAAAGGCTGACTGTATTTGATTAACTTGTTTTTATGGCCTAACAGATTTTAATATAGTCTGGGCCTGTAAACAAAGGTGTATTGTGACGCTGGTAAATCAGGTGCCAGCTCTTGCCAAGGCTGTAAGCATCAGCTGAGCACTGACGAATTCATAGCTGGAAACTAGACCCGCTCACCTGTAGCTTAGTATTGTTCAAGTTAGGTGTTAGACTTATAGCAATGTGTTTAGTGTTTAGACTCTATAAAATGCTTGTAAGTTGCTGCATGCATTAATCTTACTTGTAATGTCTGTATCCCTTGCCATAAGATAATATGAAAGTTTTTCTTTATAATTGTAAGAATGCCTCCTCTGAATCTGTGAATCTAGGCAGGAAGAGTGTTTTCCCTGCCCTTCAAGAAGGACGATCAAGACTAAATAGGCCATTTTACGACAAAAACTTTGTTGACTGCCCCATCCACCCATGAAGAAGTTACGTGCGGGAATGCTTGTCCCATCACTTTGAACTCTGGGGGAAGGGCATATAAAGATGCTCACAAGAAGGACTGGTTATCTCCTTGCTGTTTGGACTTTCACAAGGGCTGGAGCTGAGAAACAAAAGCAAATATCCCCAGGATCAACCTGGGTTAGCCCTAAATGACATTCAGTGGACAGATTACTACATCTCTGTCACCTTTCTGAACCTAAGATTGTAACTCATTGAAGCAGGCAACATATAAGCACAAATCTGTAAATAACTCATTTCTTTCTCGTAGTTAATAAATCCTTAATTAGTTTACTATAAGACTAGCTATCAGTGTGGGTGTGGGATCTCAGGTACAAATTGATCTGGGGTAAGTGACTCATCTCTTGGGACTGGGAGCAACCTTAATATTTTGTGATTTTTGGTGTAAGTGTCCATTTATCACTAAGTCCAGCTTGCCTGGATGGCAAGAGAAACTGGAGTGCGTAAGGGGACTCTCTGTGACTCCATGGTTAGACTGTTACTGTGACCCAGGAATTCACATTTGTTACTGGGGTGGTGAAATCTAATTGTAGAACACACCACCAGTTTGGAGTGTCTGTCCTGCTTTTTGACAATCTGCCCTGAGGTTGGCACTCCCAGTCATGAACCACTGCAACCAGCTTGACAGTACTGTTAATGTAATTAATCACTGGCTAAAAGGACAGATGCAGGGAAGCACAGATTGGCACTCATGGCCGCCTCTTTCCCAGGTCCAGGAACTTTCACTCAGCCACACCCACCCAGCACATGTAGAGCCTGACGTTCTTTGCTTATCTAGAGAACAGCTACAGTTAGTCAGAAGCAGCACAAGTACTTCCCCATACACACATGCTGCCCAAACACTCGCAAAGGAACATTCCAGTCACCAGTCCACCTGGAGATCAGGTCTTTAAGAAGCTCTTCAATGATGCTGGTAAAAATATGGACAAAATCACTCACCCCAGCAGGATCATAGTAGTGAAGATATGCAGGATCCTCTCTTAGGATAAACTTTCTCACTTTCCAGTTTTTCCTCCGATGCCCCTAAGCAAATTTACAAAAAGTCACCTAATATTCTGCTTTGTTTAAAGGGAATCACACACACAAGAATAGGAAAATATAGCTGAAAAACTAATGTTTTGGCCTTGATATATGGGTGCCTTCAATGAAGGAACTTACACTAGATAATCTTTTCAAAGGTACCTAAGTGAATTAGGCACCTAAGTGAATTTGGCACCAAAATTAACTTAGGCTTGATTTCAAGATTTCATTTAGGCACTTTTTAAAATCTTACCCAGTATCTAATTCGGTAGCTAGTTTTCCTGCCTGTACATGAAGAAAGTCACACAAGTAGATACTATTATTCACTTAAAATAGATCAGCATTTTTATCAGCCATAACTACAGTCTTGAAAAATAGACTTTCAAGGCAGAAGCAGCAACACTCAGAAACGGTGACTTTGAGTGGGATGATCAAAACCAGATTAATATTAGTCAAAAGGGGCTGTCAGGCATCATTTCCTCCCACTATTTAAAAAATATTTCAGTTTCTCAAGTAACTATTGCTGTTCACAAGGAAGTTCTTTACTCACTAGATATGGGCCAACAGTGGTGGGTGCGGGGAAGTGAATAATGGCAGAAATGTGGTGAAGAGTCACATCCCTTTAAATAGTGGATGCAGTTTAACAGGAAGAGTACAAATGACATGGCCAATAAGTACTCAGGCTCCCTGCAGATGATTTGTGGCATCATTCACAGACTCAGACATTCAAGTAGTGTATCCATGTTATCTATGCATTCATTATCATCATCATCATGACACCTATCATCATGTGATCTAAACACCAAATAGAATTAGGGAGCAGAAAAGGTGACAATAAAAGGGGTATTTCTGTCTCAGTTCCTCCAGAGAGGAGACTAGGGACTGTTCCTAGACAAAGAAGAGGCATTATACCACCCAGCAATGATATCCATCTACCTATCTTTTTGTTTTTTATAGAGTCGACCACTCTAGTACCTAAAACTTGATAATGCAATGAGTTCTGTGTGGGCAGAATACTACACCTGCACAAAGCCTCAGTGAAGTCAATGGGCTCTGGGTGGGTGCTGTGGTCCGCCCCCAGGGAGTTCATTGCAACATCGGGGCCTCAGTGTCTCAAAGGATATTGCTATGAACGACTTTGTAGCAGCTAAACCTGTATGCCCAGAGGGGGTGGAGGATGTAACAGATCTGTACAATTCTAGCTTCTACGTTCCATGGCTTCTGATAATGCTAGGTCACTCCTAGAAGCACTGGCTACTTACCCTACCTGCAGCCCCACCAAACCCCCACTCCTTGGAACTTATTTGGCTTACCCATTTCTATGACTAAATATCACATTATCTTCCTTTGAAATGTGCACGGGCTTTCATACATATATGGAGCATGTCACATTGCTCCAGGACAGGGCATCATATTTTAAATGTTGGCCAAACTAAGATTTTTGGTTTCAGTCAGTTAGCTGGGGACGATCAATACCTAATATCTTACTCCCACCCTGGTGTCTCTTGTCGCATTGTGCTGCTGCAGTGTTAATGTCACTGAAGAACCCTGATCCTCCCTGACTGTTCTGCTAGTATTCTGATTGCCATCGTGTTCCTTCAGGCGTGTCAAAAGGGAAAAGGTTGTTACAAGGAGGAGGGAGAAAAATTGTTCTTCTTAACCTCTGAGGATAGGACAAGAAGCAATGGGCTTAAATTGCAGCAAGGGCGGTTTAGGTTGGACATTAGGCAAAACCTTCCTAACTGTCACAGTGGTTAAGCACTGGAATAAATTGCCTAGGGAGGTTGTGGAATCTCCATCATTGGGGATTTTTAAGAGCAGGTTGGACAAACACCTGTCAGGGATAGTCTAGATAATACTTAGTCCTGCCTTGAGTGCAGGGGACTGGACTAGATGACCTCTCGAGGTCCCTTCCAGTTCTATGATTCTATAATTCTATGAAAAGCTATTGTAATTAGGTTGTATATTGTGTATAGAAAGGAAGGTATCCTGGGGAAAGTTATTATTTCCCTTTCAGAGGGGGGATCAAGTAAGTGGCTTGTCCAGGGACACATAGGAAGTCTCTAGCAGAGCTGGGATATGATCCCCCCAGTTTGCAAGGCAGTGTGGTCTAGTAGGTACAGTGCTGTATAACGAGACTGGAAACCTGGGTTCTAGTCCCATGTGTTCCACTAACCAGCTGTGGCTACTCCTCACACAGTTTGCCTATCTTGTCTCTTTAGATTATCAACTTTTGGGGGCAGGATCTGTCCCTCTCTATGTGTATTTATAGCACCTCGCATGATGGGGCCCCAAATTTGATTGGGCCTTTAGGCACTACTGTCATGTAAATAACAACAGTAAACCTTGGTAACTTGGACAAAAGTACCAGTTAATCTCAGCAGAAAGCATCTTTGTACAAAGTGAGGAGGTTCAAGAACATTCTGAGAATGATCTCAGCTGCTAAGTACTCATGTAACAGCCACCACCTTGGCCAACACGCTGGAGATGGAACCAGAGTCCTCCAGAGCTAAAAGCATAAACTGCTACAGCCTGAGCTAAAGCACTGTTGCTAGGGGCTAGCCCAGGGATCAGCAACCTTTGGCACGTGGCCCGCCAGCGTAAGCACCCTGGAGGGCTGGGCAGGTTTGCCTACATGCCGAGTCCGCAGGTTCGGCCAATTGCGGCTCCTACTGGCCGCGGTTTGCCGCTCCAGGCCAATGGGGGCTGCAGGAAGCAGCGGCCAGCACTTCCCTCGGCCCGCGCTGCTTCCCGCAGCCCCCATTGGCCTGGAGCGGTGAACTGCGGCCAGTGGGAGCCGCGATCAGCCGAACCTGCGGACGCGACCGGTAAACAAACCGGCCTGGCCCGCCAGGGTGCTTACCCTGGCAGGCCGCATGCCAAAGGTTGCCAATCCCTGGGCTAGCCTAACTCATATTTTCTGTGGATTGACACAGAGGGGGGCCCGTAACACACACTCATAATGTGTTACATTCAGATGGCCCAGCTTAGCTCCAAGCTCTTGAGAAGCTGCTGGATATATTTTATTCTTGTATTTCGTTGACTTCATTCCTGTTGTAAAACAGCAGAACGAGTGAAATACTGACCTGCTTCAGTAAACAGCCCTGTTTGACCACTGTGCCTCTGAACTCTTCCTTCAAGACCACGTCATCATCACTAGAATTCCCTTCACAGAAGAACCCACTGTCTGCCTGTATGAACACAAGGAAAAGGACAACCTTCAGTAACCACGTGCTGCTGGGGTTTGTTTTCCTACTGAAAGGAGGTCAGCTTGTGCTTGGCTTATTATTTGCTAGCCATGAGGCCAAAACAACCCTTCCTCTGGAAAATCTCCCAGAAAAGCCAAGAAACTCTGAGTTTCAGCTAGCAGAGTTCCCACAGAGTCATCCATTGAATGTGGGGGCCAAATGGGCATAGGGCCAGGTTCTCTGTGGGATTTTCCCATGGATCTCAGGACATTTGGAGAAAGCTGGAGCTTTGTTCTGCGTCTCAGTGCCCATACACTACTCCCTGTTGACCCCTTTCTTTCCCCATGATAATAAGGCTCCCACCATTCCAACCAGTGACTGCTCCAAACCTTCCCTTACAATGACTTTCAGTGTGCAGAGTGGAACTCATGTAAGTGCTGACACAGCCATTTTCTGCAGGCTTGAGAAGGAAGGATGCCAGTGAGAGCTACCATCACCTGGCTCCACTACCCAGCCATGCCCATTCCCTCCTCCACAGGCATTCACGAAATTTGGAAAAAGCAGGGAATGCTGCTGCCTAGGCTTAACCCCCTTTCCACCAACAAGAACTGGGCACTGGGGTCCATAGTCTGCACTTTTCTATTCCCTCTGTGAGGTTTTGAAGCCAGCACTGACTTTAGTTGTCTCCAGATGCCTGCAATATTTGCAAGTTCCACAGCAACCCTGCAATCACATCAGTGTGACGCAGTTTACTGAAACATTGCACAGTTCAAAAGATGCAGTTGCAGAGAAATAGTTATGTGGCTCATAGACAACAATTACATTTTGTACTTCACGCAATGTCAAGTTAAATGCTGACATGTGATACCGGGCTTTCTTGATGCCCTGAGCTACTGGCATGTATTAGAACTGGGAAAAAGCTGAAACAGAATGCAACAGTGTGAGACTGGTGTGGTCCGAGCACAGGCCTGGTAGCCAGGAATTTGACTGCTAACGTTGCCTTAGGCAAGACACAACTTTTCTGCCTCAGTTTCCCCATCTGTAAAAATGCCCTACCTCATAGGCACTTTATGAGGATAAATGAATTAATTGGCCAAATCCACAGTCCTTACTCAGACAAAACTCTTATTGATGTCAAGCTTTCCACCACAGATGTGATTAGGGTAAACAGAACGTATAGGAGTAAGAGCTTTTAAATAACATTATTTAATAGAAACAATAATTTGACTCAGTACACCAAATGACTTTAAACATTTGCCTAACATGAGTGGTATTTCATGCTTTACAGATAACCAGCTTATGTCTGAAGTACTCTATTAAATTAAATCCATCAAATGTATGGTTACCAATCTAGCTCAGCTGAGATGATCCAAGCTACATCGGGGGGTGGGGGGGCGGGGGTGAAACAAAATATTAAAGAAAGAAGCTTTCCTGCCCGCTAAAGGTTGGGTGCGACCTGCTCCTTGTGTCGACTGAGTCACGTCCGGTGACTTTACTGACAAAAATCACTTTGTAACACTTCACTCCTCTGAGAAACTCCAGAGCAAGTCCAGCCCTGTGATCAGTGAACTGGATTCTTCTCAGGCTCATGTATCATCAGCAGAATTGTTAGCTAAGTTCCAGTGGCAGTATTTCTATTACTAGTGAGGATGTGTAAATCAGAAAGAACCCAGCTTGACTTTCAGATCTCAGATTGAGTTTACTGAGCTGGCTGCTAGGACAACCATTTTAAAAAAAAAAACCTTTATATTGGGCAATTTCATTCTGGAAGCCACAGAGAGAGACAGTGAGGTTTTTACCCATGAAAGCTTATGCCCAAATAAATCTGTTAGTCTTTAAGGTGCCACCAGACTCCTTGTTGTTTTTGTAGATACAGACTAACACGGCTACCCCCTGATACTTGACATCTCTACATAGTCACTTTCACAGGATTTGTGGGACTGATGACAGCAGTAAGTCTAGAAGCCCATGTTCAAACTTTGGAAGATAGAAGAACATGCCACAATACTCACAAAGTAGTAATAGGCATCAGGTAGATCAAGGAAGGGGGTGTCCGTCAATCCTTCGGCAGCGCTCTTAGAAGTGTCCCCAGCTGCCTGCAGGTAGCCTTCATTTAATAGGGAAGAGGCTAGCATGAGACCCTCCTTGCGATTTCGGATAGCGTTGTTCGACACTAGCCAATCAATCACACAGCTGCCTAGTCACAAGATAATAAAACAAGATGTGTATTAACAGCCATTACCCAAGAAAATAACCATGACAAGACCTGTTAAGTATACAGCGGCAATTGGCCTGCTCTCTGTGTTCATGAATCTGATATTTTAAATGACAAACATGACAGGCTAATCTGGGTATGTGGCAGTGTTCTCTTGCTGAGCCGCACTGTTAGTGCTGACCAGCTGACTCCGGGTGGCAAGGGTAGCTCATTAACTGTACCCTAGACAGAAAGGAAGTGGGACTAGTCAGGGGAGACAGGGTGGAGCTGATAAGTC
The DNA here is from genome assembly GCF_028017835.1 of Emys orbicularis. NCBI lineage: Eukaryota > Metazoa > Chordata > Testudines > Emydidae > Emys > Emys orbicularis. The sequence goes on from NC_088685.1 coordinate 197,859,885, forward strand.
CTAAGTGAGGAATCCTAGGAATAGCCCAGCCTAGGGAAAGAGATTCTTTGGAGTTACTTTGTTAATAAAGCAGTACCCCAGGGCGGGGGTGAGTTTTGACCCTTTCCAGCACACTATAGACTTTGTCTTGGAGCAGGATGGGAGCCCTGCCTACTCACAGGGTAGTTTTGCTGATTGGAGCCAATACCCCACAGTACCCCTTTAAGAATATTTCAGTGGCATTAAGGATTTCATGACACGCTGGATGAAAAGAGCTGCTTCAATTCTTTCATCTCTCTGATCACATTTTAGAACAACAGGCACAATCTGTTCCATCCGTAACCACCTCCTACCTGGCCTATGGCAGACGCTTCTGAACACTCTACAGAAACCCACTTTCTATTGATGGAGAAAGCTTCCACCAGTTGTTCTTCTCTGAATTTTATATGGCTCTGGCTGGGCCCTATGCAGCTCAGAGATGTACACCCGCAGTGTCATGACTTGAGCCCTACTGTATATTTCATTGCCTGGAGCACTTTAAATGGCAAATGGGGAACAAGAGCTCGTTACCTGTAAAGCAGTGATTGAACACTTTTTTGTCTTTTTCCAGCTTCAGTTCTTTTATTCCTTTGTTGGAGTCCTTCATTGAGAGATACAAGGCGCTGTGTGTAAAAAGGAACCATGGGAATTGTTAAGAACTAGGCAGCTTTTAACTATTTAGCATAATAATGCAGTGCTCACTCTGTACTGTGGAAGTGCCTCACATTCTCTTGGCACTGTTGCCTCTCCAACACAACAGCTTACTTGGCTTAAGCCCAAGGAAGACAAATGACTGCATGGAGCCTAGTACTTTTGGAGGCCTCCCCAGCTCACAATCTGATTCTTGTGCTGTCTTCAGCAGCAGGTCTGGACAGGAAAGTCCACAAGGCTCAATATTCCATTTGGGCGACAGAACAAAATGGGGAATCGATAGTGTGAGCAGAGACACAACACACTCCAAGCACTGTGGCAAAGCTTCACAGAATGGCCTCCTTCCTGGACGTCCCTCCTTGTATTAAGTTCCTCCTGCAACTTCTTCCTGTCCTGTCTGGGAACTGGAGGATCAAGAACTCTATGAGTTTGATTTATTGGCAGAATCCTCATGCTTTAGGAGGCCCTGCAGTAGCCTCAGCAACTCATGGTCTGATTTCCCTCCTCCAGAGCACCTATATGCATGCCCTAGATAGCTCCATTGCTTTAGGCCCCTGGGTTGTAGAGCCAGCCCGCTAGCAGAGGAAATTAAATTCTCTGGGCCAAGTCCTGAGGTTCTTGTTCAGTTGTTATTCAGTCCTTTGTCAGACAAATCTCCCACTGAAGCCAACTGAAGTTAGCCTAAGTTCAGGATTGGGCAGTGTGCAATTTTGTCTCCCACCAAAGAATATCCTCAGCACAGCAGACTGGGCCTTGTATTTATTTTTCTGGAAGATCATATTCTGAGACAAAACCTGTTTCCCTTAGTTTTCTAAACATTAACAAATGGATGCCATATTTCTTGGCCTTCGCATATCTTTTACTTTTCACTAGATTTGGGTTCTCTGACAGGCCGCTTAGTCTGGAAAGTATTGCTAATAGAGCAGGCTGGAGACTGTTCCGCATGGAACCAAAACTTTTGAACATTTTTGCAAAATGGAATAGTACTGAAACATTAGGATTTTGATTTAGGTCTCTCTCTCTCTCTCCCTCTCCCTCCCTCCTTTCCCCCACCCCCTGAAGTGAATGGTGCATCCACCTTGGACCTCAGAAACCTTCCCATCAAAAAAATTGTTGAAATCAGTACTTTGAAAATGTTCCAACCAACTCTAATTGCTAGCCCATTTCTGCGGTGCTTTATGCTTTGGCTTGGTTGTTAGATAAACTGTAAAGACTAAACTAAAGATAGCTCTTCCAGGGAGATAAATAAGCAAGAAACCAGAGATGCAGAAACTCCTTCCTTTTTCCTATGTCTTACTCTCTCTCAGCTGCTAGAGCTTAATTAATCTGCTAGGGCATGTAAAACATACCATATGAAATATTACATGATTAGGTTGATCAGAAAATAAGGTTTACTGGAATTATCCTGCTTTTGTAGTGCAGTCCCCATGTCTCGGCAAATTTCAATGGAATTTGAGTTTTGCCCCAGTTGCAGTGGAACTGGCCAGAGGAATATCTAGTCACCATCTCCTCTCCTCTCCCTGTCCTCTATTCCTATTACTCCAGTTCTCTTTGCACCTCTGCTGCCTCTGGCTTTCTCCTTTCCCGGAAGTGGCTCCCTCTTCCACCAGTGCAAAGCACCTCCTTTTTCCTTGTCCCCTGCCATGACAATTCCCTATCCATCTTTAACTTATCACAAGCCAAGTGCCATCCTCACAGTTCAGAGGCATGTAGGCTACCACAGTACATTATGGTGCACTCTTAACCAGCGTTTGCAAAGGTCCATAATGCAATGTACACGTATAAATAAACTCAGCGGCTAGTATCAAGCAGCAGGCAGAGAGCACATCACCAGAGCCCAGATCAGTGGCAGCCTAGCTAAGCCTGCAGATTCCTTTAAAGCCAAGATTTTTAAGAGTGACTAAGGATTTTGAGTGCCTCCATTGCTGAAACACCTTGAAAGATGCCTGATTTTCAGCTGGCAGGTGCGCAGAACTTTCTGAAAATTGGGCCCCTTCAAAGTGTCTCCAAGCTGGGCTCCCAAAAAACAAGGCACATAAAACCACTGGCGGCTTGTAAAAATATGAGCCTAAAGGTTATGAGTAATAAACAAGTCTAAATACATCCTTTAATTATTATTATTTTTATGATCATTATCCCATCTTCCCCTTCCCCGTCCCGCTGCGCACTTGTTTGGGTCACCCACCTGCTACATCTTGTGTTTTAGGGGCCATTGACATCAACGGGAGTTTTGTCATTGACTTCAAAAGGGCCAAGATTTCACCCTTTCATTTGTAAGTTCTTTTGGGCCGGGACTGTCATTTACTCTGTGTGTTACAGAGCCTAGCACAATGGCCCCGGACCTGATTCAGGGGGCTAGGTGCTAGACCAGGGGTCGGCAACCTCTGGCACACGGCTCGCCAGGGTAAGCACCCTGGCGGGCTGGGCCGGTTTGTTTACCTGCCGCGTCCGCAGGTTCGGCCAATCGCGGCTCCCACTGGCTGCGGTTTGCCGCTCCAGGCCAATGGGGGCGGCGGGAAGCTGTGGCCAGCACATCCCTCAGCCCGCGCCGCTTCCCGCCGCCCCCATTGGCCTGAAGCGGTGAACCGCGGCAAGTGGGAGCCACGATCGGCCGAACCTGCGGATGCGGCAGGTAAACAAACCGTCCCGGCCCGCCAGGGCGCTTACCCTGGCGAGCTGCGTGCCAGAGGTTGCCGACCCCTGTGCTAGACAATGTAAATAATATTAATAAGTTATTTTCAAAGTTATGGTCTATTTTAATAATGGAAAAACTATGAAGGACCATTACATTCTATCCCCTAGACTCCTTTGCTAGGCTTTGCTGAGCTGATGCCTACAGCTGTAAAGTTAACAACTCTGTGGTCCTTGTTAATTCTATTGTTACTTGAACCTTCAGGCAAGTGTAATTCATTTCATTTGAAATCAGCTTTGGATCTCGCATTGCAGCATGCAAAATAGAGCTGCTTGCCATGCATCCTAGTCCCTGGAAAGGTTTTAGTATTGCTTTGGGATGCTACATGTGCATGTTACTTATGTTGCAGTGGCGACTGTACATATGTTTTAGTCTCATTATGATTTAGAAATGACCCGCCAGTGAGCCTTATTGGCTAGGAGGTGGTCTTCAGCAATTACAGTTGCAGGTCAGGGAGACAGAAGACCAGCCTTGCCTACATGGTAGTGAATCCTTTCCAAAGAGCTCAGGCTGATGTTACTTTATCTGACTCTACTGTCTACTCCCCGCTGACGGAAGGGAATGGGGGAAGAGAGGCATTATACCAGACCTCAGATTGATTGTTTCAGGCAGCCTGATGGACTTTCTGGTGGATTTTCTGGCGAACCTTTGGCCTCCTTCGATGCATTGAATAGCCTTCTTGATATCCCGCACCCAGGCATCTCTCTCCTCAAGGTAGGCGGCTTGGAAAAAATGGTCCTGCTGTTTGGCTGTGGTGAGCTTGAAGACAAACTAGAACAAGAATAAGGATTTTGAAAGGTGTCTTTATGTAACCAGTGGGTTACAATTACACCAGCATCAACGAACTGTACAGCCTCCCTTAGGAGGAGCGAAGTATAGTGTCCTGAACATATGATTAAAGCAGAAACACTCTGAAGAGATAGCTAAGCAGACAGTGCAAGTAATCAGCTCCTTGTATTGTTATAGACTGAGCATTCCTGACATTCTTACCAGAGCCAGATTATGTAGTACTGACATAGAATCATAGAATATCAGGGTTGGAAGGGACCTCAGGAGGTCATCTAGTCCAACCCCCTGCTCAAAGCAGGACCAATCCCACACTAAATCCCCAAATGGCCCCCTCAAGAATTGAACTCACAACCCTGGGTTTAGCAGGCCAATGCTCAAACCACTGAGCTACCCCCCCCCAAATAACTAGCCAGGTGCTATAGCTATTTTATAGGTGCAGAGAAATCCTTCCCCACCACCCTGTGCATCTATAAAGTAACTGGAGAAGATTCCAGACTAACACTCCTTCAAGTACCAGATGGAGGGTTTGTCTAGCATGCCCACCAGCGCATCACAGCCCCAAGAGACATAGGGCCTTATCTCGAGCACATCGACCTCAATGGGGAGATTCCCATTTGTGTCAGTGGGCTTTGGATCAGGCCCATCGTTTGCTGCCATAAGGAATTATTAGGTCCTGACTTCAATATTATGTACTATTAGCAGGAAATAATGGGGTAGTAGAAATATGGTGCCTTTTGAAAGGAGCAGAAAGATGTGCAACAGAACATACTCCCCTGAGCCTGCACAGGCAGGATTGCCCGGGGACCTTCTACACAGCCAGCCTCGTTTCACACTCCCCACCGTGAATAGCTCAGTAACAACAAAAGCAGTTTTTGCCCTAGACTTTTATCTGCCTTTAGGAACGTGTAGGGCTAATTTTTAATGCAGTTACTATATAGTTACTTAGGTGTCACATCAAAGGGAGAATAGATCTCCTTACAGCACAGTTAGGTAGAAGTAATAACATCAGTTTGAAAAAACTCAAGAGTGGATTGTTTAATTGATCAATTTAAATATTTATTCTGGTCAATGTTCCCAAGAGATATTAACCTGATGGTTATCCAGCAATATTCTGTAGGCATTTCATCAGTCATGCAAGGTTTCCATTTCCTCTAAAATCTGGTTTCCCATAATTTAATTACAGAGTAAATACAATGGGTGCTCAATCGGATTTATTAATAACCATCTACATGAAACTATGTTACATTAATGAGCAGGCAGTACTGGGTGCCTTCGAAAAGAAAAGTACAGACTGAAAACTGCACATCTAACCGCTAAGTGCAGTGAATCCACTGAAATGAAATTAACATACTATAGTAAATGCTATAATAAATCCACATCTACCAATGTAGTCCACTGAAATCTACACGTGTAAACGACCTAGCTGCTGCCTCTCGGGAAGGTGGATCACCTACACTGACGGGAGACTCCCTCCCATCGGCGTAGGTAATGTCTACACTGAAGGGCTGCAGCAGTGCCGCTGTTGCATTTCAAGTGTAGACAAGCCCTAAATCCAAACAAAAACATTATCCTCTCCTATATGACATCACTCCCAGGTCTCAAAGTACTCACCTCCAGAGCAGTTGAACAAACAGCCACATCCCAACAGCAATATACAGTACATGTCAAAAATAACAACAAGCTAGACTGCTACAGATCCCTGTATGGAAAAGCCACGCTAGCAAACTAGCGCCCACAGTATAACATAGCAAGTTAAGGCAGGCTCTTACCAAATAGAGAATCAATTACCATAACCTGGAGGAGAAAGCTAGGAGACTCAATGTACCCGGTGTCATCCCAGAGAGGAACAGCTGTTCAATCGATTAAACAGCGGAGAGTTTGAAACAGAGACATTTTCTACTCCAGTGTATAAAGTATGAAGGAGGATGAAAAAAATATTTCCCAGATTGTCATAAGTGATAAGACCTCTCATAAGAAAGCAATGAAGAAAAATTTGATATAGCTTTGAAAAAAAGAGAAACAGCAGAGATAGCACCACTATAAGAAACAATGTGCCAATAAACCAGGATTGTCAATAGTGGTGAATGAGTACCTGGGATGGCCTAGATCCAGGGTTCTCAACCTTTTTCTTTCTGAGGCCCCCCCTGAACATGCTATAAAACCTCCATGGCCCAGCTGTGCCACAACCACTGTTTTTCTGCATATAAAAGCCAGGGCCGGCATTAGGGGGTAGCAAGCAGGGCAGTTGCCTTGGGCCCCACATCACAGAGGGCACGGAGAAGTTAAGTTGCTCAGGCTTCGGCTTCAGCCCGTGGTGGTGGGGCTCGGGGCCCCATGGTACATTTCCGCCTAGCGGGGCTTTGGCTTTCTGCCCTGGCCCCTAGAGAGTCTCATACTGGCCATGCGTGGCAGACCCCCTGAAACCTGCTTGTGGGCCCCCAGAGGTCCCAGATCCCAGGTTGAGAACCACTGGTCTAGATAATATTTAGTTCTGCCATGAGTGCAGGGGACTGGACTAGATGACCTCTCGAGGTCCCTTCCAGTCCTACAATTTCATACTTCTATGATATAAAATCTCAAAGCACATGGTAAATCCCCATTCAGGGCAGATTTTTCCTTTCACATATTGGCAAATGCCAATAAAGAATCAATAAACTGAAAAAAAATAAAGTGTGCTGCTAAGCTACTGAAGTTAATCAATGGATTTCATCTTTCTAGGCGCTGATTTGGGAAAGCGTGTCTATTCAGGACAGCTGAATAGGAGTCCCTGAGACATAAGCACCTGCCTACCCTTAAGCACATGCTTATGTGCTGTTCTGAATCGGGCCCTACTGAATAGAACTTGACTTGAAGTTGGTATAAGTTGGGAATCAGAATAAACTCATTCCATTACTTACAGCAGTTTGGTTGTCCCTGAATCCCCCAAAGTATTTTTAAGCTGTCTGAGCTGTCTGAAGTGAGTGGATGCAAGCAAAGTCATCAGCCACTGTGCACGAGGATGATTCACACAGAAAATATAAATGCATGTAGCCAATTGGCATTAGGCAAAGGATGAAATATTGGAGGGGAAACTCAGGGCTATTCCAGTTCTTTTTATGGATAATAAAGCTACAAAATGCACGTTTCTCCAAAATGTTGCATTTGGAGAGCTAAGTGTTTATAGCCAGATGATTAACTTTTGATCATATTGGTAAGCAGCTACTTATAAGAATAGTTGGGACTGCTCTTGTGAGTAAAGGGTGTGCAATCTGGTCCTTTGTTGTTTATCTCGCTATTTGAATAGTGTCCGATTTCATCATGGGATGTCCTCCGTGAACTGCTCTGCAAAGCCACCACAGGCTCTGGCTGATTTAGGGGCCAGGAACTGATCTACAGACCACTGAAGTCAATGGAAAGAATCCCACTGACTTCAGCAGGCTTTGGATCAGGTCCTGACCAGGACATTTTATGTACAACGGCCCAAATCCTCACTAATTTTTCTTCCATTCTCTCTCAGGCAAACTCTCAGTGACTAGACTAGGGCTTTGCCAGAGGAAGGACTGAGAAACAAATTGAGCAAAAACCTCAAGGACTATCCATGCAATGGCAGGACTCATGCTTTTGGGACATAGCAGATGAAATCCAGGCAGCATGCTTACTATCACTGAGGGCAGGGCCGGCTCCAGGCACCAGCCTGGCAAGCAGGTGCTTGGGGCGGCCTGCGGAGAGGAGCGGCACGTCCAGGTATTCGGCGGCAATTCGGCGGACGGTCCCTAACTCCCGCTGGGAGCAAAGGACCTCCCGCCGAATTGCCGCCGCAGATCGCGATCGCGGCTTTTTTTTTTTTTTTTTTGGCTGCTTGGGGCGGCCAAAACCCTGGAGCCGGCCCTGACTGAGGGCCTGATCCAAAGCCCAGGGAAATCAGTGGAAAGATTCCCTCTGACTTCAATGGCCTTTGGATCTGGCCCTGAACACACCATTCATTCTGCAAACATGTATGTCCCTAAAGCAGGAGAAACATGTAGCTTCTAGCATGGCACTATAACATTTGCACTGGGCATGAACCCAGTTTCCCTTGTGAGCTATAACTCACCATTTCAGTACCTCCTGGTAGAGGATGTGGAGCTGTGCCAATGGAGAAAATGTTAGTGCTAATCCAAAAACACAGATTCAAAGCAGCAGAACTAACCATTAAAAAGCCATACATGCGAGGATCCATTATTTTCTCTTCTCTCTGATGCCTACTAATTAATTTAGATCTTTTCTAACACTCCCATCCTGTTCTCTAGTCACATGTGCAACCAATTAGTACATTTTCAGACTGGCTTTATCCCCTATTTGAAAAGCAGGTGATCCAGCTAAAGCCAATTAAAAATTCAGTCTGTCACTAACCCATAGTGCACGAATGGCAAACCTTTGGGGACAAACAGTTAGCAGAAAAGATGACTTCTCAAACAATTATACTGGAAGGTGGAGAGTTCACCATCACTGCTTCTCACGGGCACCCAAATCACATCTCTACCCATGACGAAAAACCCCTTTCTCTCCCTTCTGTTTCAGGTAGCTGGTGTATCAGCCATGTCTCTTTAGCAATAATTAATTTATAATACCCCTGCTCTTAAAAAAGACCCTTGGGGTATTTTATAGCTCCTGGAGACTTGTTTCACATTCAGTCAGAGAGGCGACACCTCCAGCAGCAGAGTGCCCCCTTCACCATAAGGCTACGTCTACATTACAAGCTGGGGGTGTGGGGTGTGGGGGTGATTCGCCTGCTCATACACGCATTGAGCTATCACAAGCGTAAATAGCAGTGTTGCCGTGGTAGCATGGGTAGCAGCAGCAGAAGCACAGCTGAGCAGAGTACATGCCCACCGGTTTCAGGTGGGCTTGTACGTGGACATGAGCAGGGGAATCACACCTCTAGCTTGTAGTGTAGACGCAGCCTATGTTTCAGCACCACTTCAGTACACATTCAGACCACCATTTACTGAATCACCAGCATTACTTCTTGCAGCATCCTGAGTTTTCCTCTAACGTCTCCCATTCACATACTGAGCAGGCCCAACCCTGCTTAACTAGCTTGTGAGAGGTGACAAAATCGCAGCCAAAATAACATAGCTTTGTAACATTTTATTGCCCAAAGGAATATCATTAAACATTTTGTCAGCCATCTAGGGAGGAAGGAGGGCCCAGTTGTTAGAACACTAGCCTAGTCCTAGACTGGGTTCAATTCCCTGCTCCACCACAGACTTCCTGTGTGACTTTGGACATGTCACTTAACTTCTCTGTGCCTCGGTTCCCCATCTGTAAAATGGGGATAACATCACTGCCCTACCTCACAGCAGGTTTGTGAGGCTAAAGACTGTAAAGTTCTTTGAGATCTACTGATGAAAAAGTTCTGTGTATGTAATATATATATATATATATATATATATATATATATATATATATATATATATATATAACGCTGTCCTTGGGAGCCAAAAAATCTTAGTGCGTTATAGGTGAAACCGCGTTATATCGAACTTGCTTTGATCCGCCGGAGTGCGCAGCCCCGTCCCCCGGAGCACTGCTTTACCGCGTTATATCCGAATTCGTGTTATATCGGGTCGCATTATATCGGGGTAGAGGTCTATATAAAATTATTATTCAGTGGCTGTAAAAAATACTTACCATCCTTTTTCCAAAATCCTGACATGGGCTATTGATAGAGCTTCCTTTCAGGGGAATCATTCCTTTGGGACTGTTGTCAATCTTCTTCTTATAGAATTCAATTCCATCGTCTAGGAGCACTACCCACATTGGCTTCCAGGTGTTAAACATACTTCCCTGCATTAGATCAAATAAGCCAGTTATATTACATTTTCTCCATTCAAGATTTGACCTTCTAGAAAGAGACACTTTTAAATGCCCTTCCAAGGCAGATCTATCATAACCCCCATCACGCTCTCCATTTTAAATCCACGAATTGTTCTCTTTCTACAACCATTATTTTCTCCTGCCTGTAATCCCACTAACATGTTTCTCCAAAATTGCATCCAACAAGCCAACCTGCATTTTTTCCTTGTATCCGTGAGATTTTATCACACAGACCAATGCCTTTCTTCAGATGCTATTTTTTGCAATACTTTAAACAACATTCAACATTTCCACCCCTGGCTGGTTTACAGTTTAGGCACTGAAATGAAGGCTTGATGCTACAAGATTGTAAGCACCTCGGGGCTCTTTCTGTTCTGTGTTTGTACAGTACGTAGCACAGTGGGGCTCTGGTCCATGACGAGGGCACTTGGGTGCTACAATAAGACAGCTAATAAGTAATAATAATAATTAATAATACAAATTGCTGGGGCCTCTCAGTTCCCATTGAAGACAGTGAGAGGGAGGGTGTTCAGCACCTGGCAGGATCAAGGCCTCTGTGGATGGATCGTCAGAGATGCTGAACACCACGATACCCAGAGCAGTTGATGGAGCGTACAGCTGCTGAGTAGCTCTGGAAGATCGTATACCTAAATCTGGGTTTAAGCGCTGGACTTGAGTCACCCAGCTTTGAAAACCGTCGTTGGCACAGAAACAGACATGGATTATTCAGATAGCCCGGCCCCACTTGTTATTGCTTAACCATTAGCAATATTTTGTCACTTTTGTTGTACCCAAACCATCACCGGAAAAGGAAATTTCATCTGACCATATTAAAAGAAGAGGACTATTTGGCTCTTGGGTTTTATTTCAGCTTTTAAAGCTCTATTTCCCAATACTAACGCACAACTATGATGTGTGGTTTGTAACTAGAAGTTTGGATGTTTATCGAGGGCCTGGTATAACGTACATTGAAATCAATGGCAAAACTCTCATTGACTCTCACAGTGCAAGATCAGGTGCTGTATGGACTTTAAAAACCAATCCCGGAATTTTATAGGCCCCTATCATTGTTGCAGGATATGTTGTCTGGCAGAGATGGCTCGCCAGCTTTTCAAAAGTGACCACAGAGTAGAGATGCTTGAGTCTTTGGGCACCCAACTTGAGACACCCAGGGTCTGATTTTCAGACGGGCTGAGCACCCGCAGCTCCCACTGAAGAGCTAAAGATGGAAACCCCAAAATTAAGTGCATTAAATCACAGGCCGCTTTTGAAAAAGTTGGTTGAGTCTCTTTGAAGAGGAGACTATAGCTTGTTATGTGCAGTCTGGCCCTGAGGCAGAGCTTGAGTCACTGCCATCGATAGACCCCAAGACACAGATCACACCCACACCGGGGGAACTCTCAGGGGTGGCTTCCACTTCCTTTGTGCAGTGTGAGGCAGAGAGTAGAGGGCGCATTTGGATTCGTTAGATTTGACAGCTGCATGTCGTGCTGCCTCATTTAAATGTTGTGTGTCTGTGACAGCGGATTGGACAAGAATTTCTTTTAAAACAAAGCATTCCAACATAATACCCTCCCCTCCCCCGCCCACCCTAACCCTCAGAAAGCTTGCTGTACTCTGAATCAGACATGAAGTTCCATAGCGGGGTGGGAGCTGATTATCATGGGACTTTCTGTGCCTGCTGACAATGGGACTTTCTTCCACATCCAGTACTCTGCTGCAGAAGCAACATGTTCCTGGTATGGACAGCTATGGCTCATATAATAGCCCTTGTGTGGGCTGCTCTCCTCAGTCCAGGCTCCACAGAGATCTACAAAAAAAGAATGAAACAGGCCACCACATTCTGGTTAATATAAATAAGTGGAGAGAATTTAGTGATTGTGCAAAGAGCCAAATTGACCTGCTGGCTGATTTTTTGGATGGGGAATAAATCAGAGTCAAATTAGGATGCAGAGTTAAGATCCATGACTTTGAGTGGCCTTTTGTCCACTGTCATATCTTCACTCAAAGTGGTACCAACCCCAGTACTTTTACTTATAAGCAGACCATAGTGTTTGGCAAAGACCAAAATCTGCCCCTCTTACACAATGGAGCTACTTGCACAGCAAGCAGGAAGGAGGGATAGCTCAGTGGTTTGAGCGTTAGCCTGCTAAACCCAGGGTTGTGAGTTTAGCCCTTAAGGGGGCCACTTAGGGATCTGGGGTAAAAATCTGTCTGGGGATTGGTCCTGCTTTGAGCAGGGGGTTGGACTAGATGACCTCTTGAGGTCCCTTCCAACCCTGATATTCTATTATTCTAGTGTGAGTAAGAATATCAGACTCAGGTCCATAGTCAGCAAACACAGAGAAGACACAATTCTTCTTGCCTGTGACTACTGAGGTGATAAAGGCAAGCAGGATTTGGCCCACAGTCTCTTGAAACTAAATAACCAAAGACCACAGTTAAGATGGTTATTTCCCAAATATCCCTGCAAGATGAATAGCAGCTTGAAAAACAGTTCATGTAACAGTCTCCTGCAACTTCCTCCTAATTGAACTTCTCCTTTCTTTAACATCTGTAGCACTGAATGATAGAAAATGATTATTCTCTCCTGATAGAATGGTAGAACCCACAAAAATTCACAACTTCTACACTACCAAACTTAAAGATACAGGGCCAGATCCTTGGCTGGTGTAAACTGGCACTGACGTCAATGGAGCTATGCCAGCTTATGCCAGCTGAGGCTCTGGCCCACAACAGTATTCATAGCTGATAGCAAGGAATGAGGGATGGAGGCTAATGGAGGGTGGCATGAGCACACCCTCCATTTGGTTGTGGATGTGAAGGGCCCACCTGTACCTTTGGAAGGACATTCATTTGCCTTCACTTTTTAGGAGGCCATTATTGAAAAGCCCCAACTGAAAAGGATCATAGAAAGAAGTCAGAGATGAAACAGATAGGGGGCTTGCTGTCCCAAAATTAAATCAGTAGTGAACCAGTGCTACGATTTCCTTGGCTGAAGGTGCTCTGTCGTGGGATGCACAATAGATCTCTCACTGTCTGTCTTTAGGATACAGCACAAGTCCTACTGATTTCAACTGCCTTCTCCTTTATGGCCATCTCCACCTCTCCAGTACACCGGTATTACCCACCATCAGGGTGAAGCTCCCTGTTGCCGGAGAGAGAGCATTCTCAGGGGTTGCTCCAGCATAGTATTACATTCCCACTACCTCAAACCTCTCTGTTTTCCTGCAGAAGTTACTACAGTAGAACCTCAGAGTTACGAACACCAGAGTTATGAATTGTCCGATCCACCACACACCTCATTTGGAACCGGAAGTACGCAATCAGGAAGCAGAGACCCCAAAAAAAGGAAATACTGTACAGTATTGTACAATACTGTACAATACTGTGTTAAACAGGAACTACTGAAAAAATAAAGGGAAACTTTAAAAAAAGATTTAACAAGGTCAGGAAACTGTTTCTGTGCTTATTTCATTTAAATTAAGATGGTTAAAAGCAGCATTTTTCTGCTACATAGTAAAGTTTCAAAGCTGTATTAAGTCAATGGTCAGCTGTAAACTTTTGAAAGAACAAGAGTTATGAACATTTCAGAGTTACGAACAACCTCCATTCCCCAGGCCTTCATAACTCTGAGGTTCTACTGTATGATGACCAGCAGTGATATACCCTGGCAACTGGCCCAATAGAAAGATTTTCTTGCCTTGAGTTACCCATCGATATGCAAGGGAGTGCTATTTGTGCCCTGCTGTACTCCCAGGAGCAGCTACACGTAGGCAGAGATGCACACCTCTTACATGGCAAACAGAAATACCACTGCTGTCTTTCACTAGGGAAGGGCAGCTAAACTCCTCACCAGTGGAGACTACTTGGGACTTCTATGGGTTCAGCACATTTCCTGGGTGTCCTGCTCCTACCCATTCCCCAGCTGGCCCCACCCACTTAGTGTGCTGCATTGACCAGCTCCAGGCCCTCTGGTGGAGTACGGGTTATGGGTAGCTTGCTCTACACTTTGTGCCACGGGGATGACAGGCTGGTTCTGCCAGCAATGAACCTGGCCCCCTGCCTCCTTAAGATTTTAACAGTGCCACTTCAAGGTTGCTTTAGGTATTTACTTTCTTACATTTACAACAAAAATGAAAGAGCCGAGGTGAGAGGTGGAGAAGAAGCATCCAGGCAGCTCAGTTCACCAGGAGCAGAGCTCTGGTCCCACACAGATTAGGGGCTCCACCAGACCCAAGTTCTTCTCCTGGGTTGAAGACCTGTGGAGCCGAGATGCTCCACAGGGCAGAGATCCTCTAGCCAGAGTTTCTCAGGAGGTCACAGTTGCTTAACTAAACTGCTTTAAGTTAGTCTGATCTCGCAAGGGCACTTTAGCAGAGGTCTGCCCTTCTGATGTGGATCCCATGGCCAAGAATCCCTGCTCAGAGGTGCAGGGGAGCAGCAGCTGCTATTTCAGACCAATTGCTCTGCTGAGGCTGTGCCTTAGACCCCACTCCCTGCCTTCAGGCTGGGGTGGGGAATGGGTCCAAGCTCACCGGCTCCCCAAAAAGCTTCCACATGAAGCCCATTTACTTGACTCAGTGGGGTATGTTCATTTCATTACATTTTTTTCTTTGTAACAAAGGAGTCCACTCTCCCAGAAAAACTTTTAATCTCAGGGTGTACCTGAGGTTAAACCCAATGCAAAGCCCAAAAAATCAGCACTGTAAGAGAGGTGATGACATGGAAAGTTGTTCATAAGATCCTTTTGTCTTACACTAAACAATGACATGGTACCTTGCCGAGTTCATTCTCATAGTACAGAGTCATATGCCCTCAAACTGGGCATGAGCATTCAGCCAAATTTTTTTGGATCTGCGTTTAGAATGCTCCATTAATACATATAAAATGCATATTAATGAGTTTGTCGTACTTTACAGTAGGCTGAGAAGATACAATTGCTACTACATAGTTACAAGTAAGTAATGCTGAATTAATGCCCTGCTTGAGGAATTGGTTGATCGCTTGTTTGCATTTTTCATGAAAAATAATACAGAAAACATTTTTTTTTAAAGCAAAATTAAGTTTCCCCATCTGCTCAATTGGTGTCAGCCCTAACACTTGCCCATTGCCTGTTTAGAATTGCCCACCTACCTTCTTAACCAGATAGCCTTCTCTTATTCGCTTTGGTTCTCTCTCCATGTTCAAGCCAATCCGTTTTTCAGTACTGACAGCGCTGGCAGTTGCAACGTGTTTGACAATAAAGGCTCCTGTGGGCTGCCTTTTCTACAGCTGTGTCACTTGTTGTAAGTTCCCCTGTCTGTTAATCACATGAAAACAAGTCTATTTCCTCTTATGGGTCAAGAGATTAGAATAGGGAAATGCAGAACTGTGTGTTTATTTATAGGTTTTCTTTGCAATACTGTAGAGAGCAGATCTATCAAAAGTCCAAATGCAGTAAAATGCTCCCAAACAGAGGAAAAGTCCTATAAAATGGATAGAACATTCTAAACACAGATCCAAAGATTTGAAATTTGTCTGCATGCTCATGCCCAATTTGAGGGCATATGACTCTGTACTGTAACAGTGAACTAGGCAATGTACCATGTCACTGTTTAATGTAGGACAAAAGGATCTTATGAATAACTTTCCATGTTATTAGCTCTGTTATAATGTCGATTCATTGGGTTTTACAAAGACAAGTGTACATTTGGCAATAAGCACAACTTATCTAGTTTAATGAGAAAGCGCCCTCTCCTGATGTCAGAAGCAATCTGATTTTTAAAATAAATGGTTGTTATTGTTGATGGAAAAGTGCTATAGTTTGCCATTGGGGTTGGTTATCACATACGTTTTTAAAGGCACGCAGTTTAAAAAAACAATCACACACATTATCTGAAACTTAATTAGTCACTGTTACAAGTAACACCACTCAGATGACTACATATGAATTGGCTTAGAAGAAAACATCATTTTCCTGTTGTTTGCATCATGCCCTTGACAGTACTTGACGTACAGCCACTTTCCCAATTTCCCATATTGAGTCAATTGATCAGCTTCTGCTGCTGTTTGTGTGTCTTTCAACAGCAACAGGGGAGAGAAAAACGTGTAAAAAAAAATTACAGGAGTACTTGTGGCACCTTAGAGACTAACAAATTTATTAGAGCATAAGCTTTCGTGGGCTACAACCCACTTCTTCGGATGCATATAGAGTGAAACATATATTGAGGAGATATATATACACACATACAGAGAGCATGAACAGGTGGGAGTTGTCTTACCAAGTCTGAGAGGCCAATTAAGTAAGAGAGGAGAAAAAAAAAAAAAACTTTTGAAGTGATAATCAAGATAGCCCAGTACAGACAGTTTGATAAGAAGCAAGTGTGAGAATACTTACAAGGGGAGATAGATTCAATGTTTGTAATGGCTTAGCCATTCCCAATCCCTATTTAGCCCTGAGTTGATTGTGTCTAGTTTGCATATCAATTCCAGCTCAGCAGTCTCTCCTTGGAGTCTGTTTTTGAAGTTTTTCTGTTTTAAGATAGCCACCCGCAGGTCTGTCAAAGAATGGCCAGACAGGTTAAAGTGTTCTCTCACTGGTTTTTGAGTATTATGATTCCTGATGTCAGATTTGTGTCCATTAATTCTTTTGCGTAGAGACTGTCCGGTTTGGCCAATGTACATGGCAGAGGGGCATTGCTGGCACATGATGGCATATATCACATTGGTAGATGTGCAGGTGAACGAGCCCCTGATGGTATAGCTGATGTGATTAGGCCCTATGATGGTGTCACTTGAATAGATATGTGGACAGAGTTGGCATCGGGCTTTGTTACAAGGATAGGTTCCTGGGTCAGTGTTTTTGTTCAGTGATGTGTGGTTGCTGGTGAGTATTTGCTTTAGGTTGGGGGGTTGTCTGTAAGCGAGGACAGGTCTGTCTCCCAAGATCTGTGAGAGTAAAGGATCATCTTTCAGGATAGGTTGTAGATCTCTGATGATGCGCTGGAGAGGTTTTAGTTGGGGGCTGAAGGTGACAGCTAGTGGTGTTCTGTTGTTTTCTTTGTTGGCCCTGTCTTGTAGGAGGTGACTTCTGGGTACTCGTCTGGCTCTGTCAATCTGTTTTTTCACTTCAGCAGGTGGGTATTGTAGTTTTAAGAATGCTTGATAGAGATCTTGTAGGTGCTTGTCTCTATCTGAGGGATTGGAGCAAATGCGGTTATATCTTAGAGCTTGGCTGTAGACAATGGATCGTGTGGTGTGTCCTGGATGGAAGCTGGAGGCATGTAGGTAAGTGTAGCGGTCAGTAGGTTTCCGGTACAGGGTGGTATTTATGTGACCATCGCTTATTAGCACAGTAGTGTCGAGGAAATGGACCGCTTGTGTGGATTGATCTAGGCTGAGGTTGATGGTGGGATGGAAATTATTGAAATCATGGTGGAATTCCTCAAGGGCTTCTTTTCCATGGGTCCAGATGATGAAGATGTCATCAATGTAGCGCAAGTAGAGTAGAGGCGTTAGGGGACGAGAGCTAAGGAAGCGTTGTTCTAAGTCAGCCATAAAAATGTTGGCATACTGTGGGGCCATGCGGGTACCCATAGCAGTGCCGCTGACTTGAAGGTATATATTGTCCCCAAATGTGAAATAGTTGTGGGTGAGGACAAAGTCACAGAGTTCAGCCACCAGGTTAGCTGTGACATTATCGGGGATACTGTTCCTGATAGCTTGTAGTCCATCTGTGTGTGGAATATTGGTGTAGAGGGCTTCTACGTCCATAGTGGCCAGGATGGTGTTTTCTGGGAGATCACCGATGGATTCTAGTTTCCTCAGGAAGTCAGTAGTATCTCGAAGATAGCTAGGAGTGCTGGTAGCGTAGGGTCTGAGGAGAGAGTCCACATAACCTGACAAGCCTGATGTTAGGGTGCCAATGCCTGAGATGATGGGGCGTCCAGGATTTCCAGGTTTATGGATCTTGGGTAGCAAATAGAATGTCCCTGGTCGGGGTTCTAGGCATGTGTCTGTACAGATTTGTTCCTGTGCTTTGTCAGGGAGTTTTTTTAGCAGATGGTGTAGTTTCTTTAGGTAATCCTCAGTGGGATCAGAGGTTAATGGCCTGTAGAATGTGGTGTTAGAGAGCTGTCTAGCAGCCTCTTGGTCATATTCCAATTTATTCATGATGACGACAGCACCTCCTTTGTCAGCCTTTTTGATAATGATGTCAGGGTTGTTTCTGAGGCTGTAGATGGCGTTGTGTTCAGCATGGCTGAGGTTATGGGGCAAGTGATGTTGCTTATCCACAATTTCAGCCTTTGCACGTTGACGGAAGCAATCTATGTAGAAATCCAGTCTGTTGTTTCGACCGTCCGGAGGAGTCCACGCAGAATCCTTTTGTTTGTAGTGCTGGTAGGGGGGATTCTGTGGGTTAGTATGCTGTTCAGAGGTATGTTGGAAATATTCTTTGAGTCGGAGACGTCAAAAGTAGGGTTCTAGGTCACCGCAGAACTGTATCATGTTCGTGGGTCTGGAGGGACAAAAGGAGAGGCCCCGAGATAGGACAGACTCTTCTGCTGGGCTAAGAGTATAGCTGGAAAGGTTAACAATATTGCTGGGTGGGTTAAGGGAACTACTGTTGTGGCTCCTTGTGGCATGTAGCAGTTTAGATAGTTTAGTGTCCTTTTTCCTTTGTAGAGAGGCAAAGTTTGTCTTGTAAATGGCTTGTCTAGTTTTTGTAAAGTCTATCCATGAGGAAGTTTGTGTGGAAGGTTGGTTTCTTATGAGAGTATCCAGTTTTGAGAGCTCATTCTTAATCTTTCCCTGTTTGTTGTATAGGATGCTGATCAGGTGGTTTCGCAGTTTCTTTGAGAGTGTGTGACACAGTCTCTCAGCATAGTCTGTGTGATATGTAGATTGTAATGGATTTTTTACCTTTAGTCCTTTTGGTATGATGTCCATCTGCTTGCATTTGGAAAGGAAGATGATGTCTGTCTGTATCTGTACGAGTTTTTTCATAAAGTTGATGGATTTCCACTCCATACGGCTAAATGCAGTGCCTTGCATAATGACAGGTTTCAGAGTAGCAGCCGTGTTAGTCTGTATCCTCAAAAATAACAGGAGTACTTGTGGCACCTTAGAGACTAACAAATTTATTAGAGCATAAGCTTTCGTGGGCTACAACCCACTTCTTCGGATGCATATAGAGTGAAACATATATTGAGGAGATATATATACACACATACAGAGAGCATGAACAGGTGGGAGTTGTCTTACCAAGTCTGAGAGGCCAATTAAGTAAGAGAGGAGAAAAAAAAAAAAAAAAAAAAAAACTTTTGAAGTGATAATCAAGATAGCCCAGTACAGACAGTTTGATAAGAAGCAAGTGTGAGAATACTTACAAGGGGAGATAGATTCAATGTTTGTAATGGCTTAGCCATTCCCAATCCCTATTTAGCCCTGAGTTGATTGTGTCTAGTTTGCATATCAATTCCAGCTCAGCAGTCTCTCCTTGGAGTCTGTTTTTGAAGTTTTTCTGTTTTAAGATAGCCACCCGCAGGTCTGTCAAAGAATGGCCAGACAGGTTAAAGTGTTCTCCCACTGGTTTTTGAGTATTATGATTCCTGATGTCAGATTTGTGTCCATTAATTCTTTTGCGTAGAGACTGTCCGGTTTGGCCAATGTACATGGCAGAGGGGCATTGCTGGCACATGATGGCATATATCACATTGGTAGATGTGCAGGTGAACGAGCCCCTGATGGTATAGCTGATGTGATTAGGCCCTATGATGGTGTCACTTGAATAGATATGTGGACAGAGTTGGCATCGGGCTTTGTTACAAGGATAGGTTCCTGGGTCAGTGTTTTTGTTCAGTGATGTGTGGTTGCTGGTGAGTATTTGCTTTAGGTTGGGGGGTTGTCTGTAAGCGAGGACAGGTCTGTCTCCCAAGATCTGTGAGAGTAAAGGATCATCTTTCAGGATAGGTTGTAGATCTCTGATGATGCGCTGGAGAGGTTTTAGTTGGGGGCTGAAGGTGACAGCTAGTGGTGTTCTGTTGTTTTCTTTGTTGGCCCTGTCTTGTAGGAGGTGACTTCTGGGTACTCGTCTGGCTCTGTCAATCTGTTTTTTCACTTCAGCAGGTGGGTATTGTAGTTTTAAGAATGCTTGATAGAGATCTTGTAGGTGCTTGTCTCTATCTGAGGGATTGGAGCAAATGCGGTTATATCTTAGAGCTTGGCTGTAGACAATGGATCGTGTGGTGTGTCCTGGATGGAAGCTGGAGGCATGTAGGTAAGTGTAGCGGTCAGTAGGTTTCCGGTACAGGGTGGTATTTATGTGACCATCGCTTATTAGCACAGTAGTGTCGAGGAAATGGACCGCTTGTGTGGATTGATCTAGGCTGAGGTTGATGGTGGGATGGAAATTATTGAAATCATGGTGGAATTCCTCAAGGGCTTCTTTTCCATGGGTCCAGATGATGAAGATGTCATCAATGTAGCGCAAGTAGAGTAGGGGCGTTAGGGGACGAGAGCTAAGGAAGCGTTGTTCTAAGTCAGCCATAAAAATGTTGGCATACTGTGGGGCCATGCGGGTACCCATAGCAGTGCCGCTGACTTGAAGGTATATATTGTCCCCAAATGTGAAATAGTTGTGGGTGAGGACAAAGTCACAGAGTTCAGCCACCAGGTTAGCTGTGACATTATCGGGGATACTGTTCCTGATAGCTTGTAGTCCATCTGTGTGTGGAATATTGGTGTAGAGGGCTTCTACGTCCATAGTGGCCAGGATGGTGTTTTCTGGGAGATCACCGATGGATTCTAGTTTCCTCAGGAAGTCAGTAGTATCTCGAAGATAGCTAGGAGTGCTGGTAGCACTTGAGACTGAGCCATTACAAACATTGAATCTATCTCCCCTTGTAAGTATTCTCACACTTGCTTCTTATCAAACTGTCTGTACTGGGCTATCTTGATTATCACTTCAAAAGTTTTTTTTTTTCTCCTCTCTTACTTAATTGGCCTCTCAGACTTGGTAAGACAACTCCCACCTGTTCATGCTCTCTGTATGTGTGTATATATATCTCCTCAATATATGTTTCACTCTATATGCATCCGAAGAAGTGGGTTGTAGCCCACGAAAGCTTATGCTCTAATAAATTTGTTAGTCTCTAAGGTGCCACAAGTACTCCTGTTATTTTTGAGGATACAGACTAACACGGCTGCTACTCTGAAACCTAAAAAAAAATTGTGTGGGGAAGGGATTGTTCGGGCACAGAAGTTGAAACCACATGCTGTGGGCAAATGTAGCAGCTGCAACCACGTTAATCTCATTTATTTTAAATAACCTAGATTTCAAACTGATAACAAGGTCCCTTCAGGTTTCATTGAATGTACGGGTAAGTAGTTGCACAGCCCCCACAAAACACCTACTCCAACTGGAGTTAGCAGCTGCAGCCTTTTGCCCTACTTACATAATGTGACGGAACCACTGAATCTGCATAAACCAAGACCCCATCCCTGGCCCACCCCTACTGGTGCCTTCTGCCCTGAACCAAACAGCACCACCATGGAGACCCCTTTCTCCGAGAGGCAACGTGGTTTAGTGGGTTCTGTTCCCAGCTCCACTGCTTTCCTGCACTGTGAGCTTGGGCCAGTCAGTTCTGCTCCCTGATTCTTTGTTCCCCTCCCACCCTTTGTCTGTTTAGATTGTAAGCACTAGGGGGCAGGGCTCCACTTGCTTTTAAATTGTAATTGTGCACTGGAGATGGCCAATGAGTGGCTGCTGTGTCTGTAGCTCTCCCCTGCTCTGGGCAGCGAAAGGCTTACACGTTACAGAAATCCCTTCTCAACCCAGGTGAATTTCATCCAGTGCAAAGGCTTTGGCCTCTAGAGCTCTCAGTCTGTCTCATATTTCACTCAGATTTTTATAAAAATCTGATTACGTTTGTGACACAAGGAACTTGATTCAAACTTGGGCCTTAGACCCCAGCCTGTTGTTATTCTAAAACAAAACACTGATTCATTTGGCCCTTTGGAAGCTACAAAAAAACTTTCTAAAAACAATGCACAATTTCCAGTTCTCCTGCTGCACAAATACAATAACTTTGTAATATATTTTAATATACAACTGCACTGATAATATTATGAGTCCATACAACTGGGGGTTTTTCAGGTTCAGTTAAGTTAAAATAAACAGGCCCCTCCCAGGCCCCCTAATTTCAGTGATGCGGTAATGACGCTGTGATGAGTTGCACTCACCTCCTTGAGTGCCCCCTGGTGGTTGAGCGCAGAGCTTCCACTCTCTGCTGCTCTCAGCACCCTCTGCAGGCTGTCAGTCAACCTCTGTGAGTCTTCTGTGGCTCAGCCCTCTGGTTGAGTCATACACTCCAAACCTCTTCCAGGGTATAATAAACAGAAGTTCCTTACCCTTCAGGGCCAGTTATAGATGAATAGCAGTTTCCTTCCCTTGTGGGGCTTAATTCCCTTTCTAGAATAAAATCAGACGAGTTCTTCTTGAACTCCTGCTGCTGATTGTGGCCTGCAATAAGCCCTTTGACTACAGCCTAGGGAGCATCCCATCTCTATGCATCCAGAATTGCCTTGCTACTGGAAGGCAGCTATTTTTATCTCAGCCTGCTGGGCCTTGACCGGGTTTTGCTGATCTCCAGCCCTTATGGCCACTGAAAGACCAAAATTGCCTCTCTAGTGCTGCTCTTTAACTCCAAGTGCCCAAGTGCTGGTCTTTAACTCTTAGAAAGCTGTTTCCCGGGTCGGGGTGTAGCGAAGCAGTGGAGCCTCCAGCAGGGGCCCATGAAGGTACACCCCATCACTAGAGCCAATATAATCTCCTGGCTCTTTCTGCTACTCCTTTCAAATATGGCTTCCCTCTGGAGCTTCCCCTTGACTTGTAACCCAGACTACCTTGCTTCTACAGGCTGGCAGAAGAGGGGTATGTGACACTCAGCTCTATTGTCTGCATTCACCCGACGAAAGAAAGGCCTGCCGTTCTCCTCCCACTCATAAAGGAGAACCTGGCACTCCTGAGGTGGGAAACGGTCCTGCTGTCTTCATCACTGGAAGTTCCTGCCCTCTGTGTGCAGGAGCTGGGAAAGTGGCAAGAGGCCTTGGAAGCTCAGCTTGTTTAGGTCTGTCTCTGAAGGTCACACACCTGTGAAAAGGGACCTTCTAAGAGTTCAGACGCTCTGGTAAAGTTTGTAATAAGCAGCCGAAAGACCTGTTCTGTTATGGCTCAAGACCTTGGAATCAGGGCCGTCCTTAGACATATGCAGAATATGCAGCTGTGTAGGGCACTTGAAAATTTGGGGCACCATTGGGTCTTAGTGTCCACCCTTCCAGCTCTTCCTATCCCTGTTCTGACCCTTCCTGCAGGCTCCCACAGGTGGCTGCTGCAGGGACTCTCAAATGAGCTCCAGACCAACAACAATTCATGAACTGCTCAGAGACAATTAATGCAGAGAAGCAGCAAAATTCATCAACCATATGACTGGTTATGACTTATTTACTTGGTCTTAAAAGAGAACAACAAGGACCTGAGTCTCCTCCCTGTCAATAACCTCTTGCTCAGCCAATCAGGGTAGAGACTGAGGGGCGGGAGGCTGAGGGTTCTCACCAGAGAGCCCACAGGATGGCCCAGGTCAACGGTGAGGATCACTGTCCGAGCACTATTTCAGCCCCACATTTTTGGATGGACCTCCCACAATGGGAGATGCAGAGCACCCACAGCAACACACACACACGTGTACACACACACTCACACCTCCTGGTGATGGGAGGGGAACAGGAGAAAGGACAAAAGAAGTTAGAGATGAAGAGAAAGAAAGGAGGGATGGAGGAAAAGGTAAAACAAAAAGGACAAACCCTAATGTCCCCAGTGATTCTACGGGACAAAATCCCAGGGGGGGAATAAAATTCTGCCACCTTAAACTAGTGTTTTCCATGCCTAGAATTCAGCTGGCACCAGATGGATCAGACTGAACAGGTTCCAAACCTCTCGGAGGCTCTTACCTTCTAAACAGGGACATCTGTTTTCTAGTAAAATCAGTAAAAGGAAAGGAGAAAACTCGAAAGAGGTTCCTCCTCGTGCTCACGTACGTGAACCTAATACTCTCTCAGTCCTCAAAGAGAGACCTCGAGAAGGAGACTTGCTGAAGCAAAGCCACAGGGGTCTCTGAGGTTTCCCTGGCCCTGCGCCCCTGTCCTGCCTGGCTGATGTCAGCATCTCTCTGTGAGGTCACCACCTCCCCACCACCTTTGACCAATAGTCTGAGGTCCTGCAAAAGGCCTTTGTGATGTCACTGCCACACACACAACCCTCCCCTGAAGTGCTAATGTCCTGCCGCTGGCCAGACACATTGAAGGTTTGAGCTATTCCCTGTAGATCACCCCACTCAATGAGTGTTCATTCTTGGAAGCAAGCCGGCTAGACAGTAAAACATCAGAGGCTGCTCCCAATGCTACACTCAGTTTTTCCGAAATTAGTAGACTTTATGGCCAGAAGAGACCTTTAGAACATCTAATCTAACCCCCTGAATATCACAGGCTTCCTGTATAGTACAATAGTTACTTTTTGGGCAAACACATTCCAGAAAGGCATCTAGTCTTCATTCAATGATATCAAGAGATGGAGAATCCACCACTTTCACTTTTAGTGAGTGTCAGGGGGCTCCATTTCCCCTTCCACTAGCTCCCCATTTACAGTGAGCCAGAGCAGTACCTGCAGCAGGGAGCGGGAGTTGCTGATGGCCTCAGAGGCACAGCCCCTGCAGTGCCTCAGGCACCTGGCGCAAGAGCCGGATGATGCGGAGCTGGTGCATCACTTTGGCTGTGACGTCCTCCTGCTGCAAGGGAAGGAGAACCTGTCAGAGACTCAAACGCCCCGAGGAATCAGGGGGAATTAAGGGCGTCTGGAACCAGCAGTATTTCCACCCAGCACCTGCCCACCACTGAGGGATGGATTCACCTCCTGACCCCCAGAATGGAGTCTTGTTGTCCTTGCAGGGATCTAGTAACTTAAAAGTGAAAAAGCCTCCAGCCTGCCAGACCTATTAGCACAACGTTGAAACTGTTAAAGAGCCTCTCAAGTGGTAATGAAGCCATTTAACAGGCATTTGCCAACCCCCAGGTATATACTGCCAGTTTCTGAATTTACTGACAAAAACAGCTGTGCATTACCGTAATATTTACTCAGAACGTGTTAGTCCACAGGACCTGAGTTTAAAATTTGCTTTAAAAATATTTCATTAGTGAGTTGGTGAAGATTATAAAATCACATCTCTAAAAAATCCTTGCACAGATTTTTAGATGCGCAATCATCTTTAGCCTTAAATGCTTGGATCTTCAGACATATCGTTTTTTTAATGAATCCTTCAAAAGACCACCCTTATCTAAAATACACATTTTAATTTTAATTACTATTGTAAAAAAAAACTTGCTTCCAAAGTCTTCCTGTCCTTTCTGTCCATCCCTTTCTCCCCTCCCCCATCCCCTCCCCCCCCCCCCTCACCATTGAACTCACCATTGAAGAGAGCCCTTAAAGGAACAACATCCCTTTCCTTTCAGATATCTGGACAAAGAGTTTCCTTTCTTTACTTCTGACTATCTGATGAACTAGTTTTAAGAGAACCCTCCAGCAAAATCAGTACCTAGCAAGATATAAAATCCTTTGTTATGCCGAAAAGCTTTGGAAACATATTTTTTAAAGTTGGTGAAATTTCATAAACATGTCTATTGTTATGGAGATCACACAAAGTAAATTAGTGTTCCCTTTTTCTAAAAGCAATGAACATTGTTCTGAACATACTAAATGTAAAACAGAGAAGAGCTGCATCATGTATTCCATAATATTTAATGTTGTATTCAGCAAGACAGCTGACTTGCCCTTACTACAAAGTTTTTGCAAATAAATCTCTGACAAACTTCAGGGCATATAAAAAAACCTGTGACTGACATTTTTTATTCCCAAATTTAGTGCTTTTAATTAGGTACCTTCTGCATGTCCAGTCTTCACCATCTGGCACGCAGTGAAAAACATGCTCCATTTTCTTTAGAAAGAAATCGAAGAAGAGTGTTTTTTTTCAAATGTCATTTGCTTCATTTGGGTTCATGGATTTGGCTGGAAGGGGGTGTGCAGAGTGGGGGAGGGAAGAGAGGAGGGAGAAGGTGGGGCGGGGCCTGGGGCGGAGCAGAAGTGGAGTATGGGCGGGACCACAGGTGGGCTGGGAAGCTAGCCTCCCCAAGCGGCAGCTTCACCTACTGCCCATGACAGCAGGTAAGAGAGGGTCGGCTCCCGCACACCCAGGGCGCACTGCAGTCTCCTTAGGCAGGGGCCGTATTCACAGAGCCGAATGCGCCGGCGCCACACATTCTGTGTGAGGGAGAGGGTATGGGGATCTCTGTGGGGAACTGTGACTCTCCGCCGTCGTGAGGCGGGCCAGGCGTCTCAGTATCCTTTGCTGCTTCGTCCCTCCCCTCCTCCGCCCCCGGGCATAGGAGCACCAGTTTAATAATACTGCGTAGGGCTCCATAAATCCTAAGAACGGCCCTGCTTGGAAAGTTCTGTTCCTATTGTTTTCACCCCTTTAATACAAATGGGTTAACAACATCACAATAAATAACTAATAATGCTTTACCTTTCTATGGTACCTTCCATCCAAGGGCCTCAAAGTGCTGGGATATGTATGTTAATAAAGGTGTTTAAAAACAGTCAACGGGGAGAAACATAGTTTAGACACGGCCCATGTATAAAAACACGAAGTATTCTGGTGGTGGTGTTGAAATTATTGGGCCTACAAATTTACTCTAATTGTGAGTTTAACCATAAAAAGTAAGTAAGTCCATAAGATGTCACAATAACTTATAAAAACAAATGTTAATGGGGAAAAATACAAAAGGGAGACAGAAAGACTGAATTAGTTCAAACAAAAAGGCGGCCTCCTATCATTCAGGCACTATTAAGATTATGCTTGTTAAACAAGAAAAGTATGGAACCAGAAATTAGAGAACTCAAATTGGTGTGTCAGAAACTAGGCCTCGGTGGTGGACAAAATAATGAGGGGATGGGCTATTCCACCCACCACTCCCTTCGTGGGTCCTTAAAGAAAGAGAAAAGTTGGCTAGCTTCACCATCAAGACTACCACCTCCACTGACTCCTGAGCTCCTGTTCTGAAAAATACCCTGACCAGACCAGGCCAGAGATGGGGAGCCAGACAACATCACCACTTCCAGGGACTAAAACCCAAACACCACCTGGGGTGTGAGACTTTGTCTTTTTCTTCCTGCCTTCCCCACCACCTTTTTCTCCCCTACCTTATTTTTTCTCTTGCCTATTTCTTTCTTTTTTCCTTTTGTCTAATAAGTTTGGGTTATCCATCCAAGACTGCACATTTTGCAACACTGCTGTAAGCCTGTGACCAAAACAAGGCAGCTAAAAGCAATGTCCTAAACAGCCCAATGCCGGTACGAGTTTGCTGGGTCTCGGAGTGGTACCATGCCTATGTTTCTCCAGCAACGAGGTTGCAAGTAAGGGCTTGCCTACACTTACACACTGCAGTGGCCCAGGTGCTCCAGTGCAGCTGCTCTGCTGTAGTGCTTAGCGAAGAGCACTAAGGGAGAGCTTCACCCTGAGTGGGAGTAGCTATGGCAACAAGAGAAGCCTTCCCATTGATAGCGCTTCTACACCAGGAGTTTGATCCATATAACTGCATTGCTCAGGGGCATGGATTTTCCACACCCTGAATGATTCAGTTACACCAACATACTGTTTGTAGTGTAGACCAAAAGTCTAGACGCTGCATTTTTGTTCTTTGTTGTTCTTTTCTCTCCCCTTTTGTGTGTTTGTCTTGTTTTTTAGGAAACGGGATTAGACTTTAACAACAGCAACAACAGCTCCAGCCCATCGCTACTAACTTCTCTTTTTTCCTCCAAAAGAACAGCTATTACCATCTTTCATACCATCTAGGAGACTGTCCGACGAGGGATTTTTTCCTCCTAAAGACTCTCTCCAGCTAAAGGGAAAGGGAAGAGGGGATGCTGGTAAAACTAAAGCCTTACTTAATACTTTACATTTCAAATTCTTTAACTGCTTTTCTTTCTTTTCTGTCTCTTTAATAAAAAGGTTAAAATGATTCATAGATTCATAGATCTATGAATCATTTTGATTCATAATGGTATGAAAGATGGTAATACCATCTAGGAGACTGTCCGACGAGGGATTTTTTCCTCCTAAAGACTCTCTCCAGCTAAAGGGAAAGGGAAGAGGGGATGCTGGTAAAACTAAAGCCTTACTTAATACTTTACATTTCAAATTCTTTAACTGCTTTTCTTTCTTTTCTGTCTCTTTAATAAAAAGGTTAAAATGATGTTTAATGGTGTGTTTGCCACGGTAAAGTCTGTGTTTATCAAACCCTGAATCTTGTTTAACACTATTTAATGTTGGATAGTAACTGAGTGATGTTAACAAACTCTGGCCCATGGGCCACATCCGGCCCGCAGGACCATCGTGCCCGGCCCTTGAGCTCCCGGCTGGGGAGGCTAGTCCCCGGCCCCTCCACTGCTGTCCCCCCTCCCCTGCAGTTACACCGCCGCGTGGGCAGCGCAGCTTGCGCCCACCCACTTCCCAGGCTTTCCAATAAGCCAGTCCTGCTGCTCTGAGCGACATGGTAAGGGGATGGGGATTGGGGGGGGGGGGTAGATAAGGGGCAGGAGGTCCCAGGGGGAAGTCAGGGGATGGGGAGCAGGAGGCGGTTGGATGGGGGGGAGGTTCGGGGGGGAGGCGGTATGGGGAACAGGGGGGTTGGTTAGGTGTGGGAATCCCGGGGGGCCTGTCGGGGGTGGGGGTGTGGATAGGGGTCGGGGCAGTCAGGGAGTGGGGGGGGTGGATAGTGGATGAGGTCCTGGGGGGGCGGTTGGGGTGGGGGGTCATGGGAGGGGGCAGTCAAGTGTCAAGGAGCAAGGGGGGGTTGGATGGGTCGGTGGTTCTGAAGGGGGCAGTTAGGGGGCGGATAAGGGCAGGGCCAGGCTGTTTGGGGAGGCACTCCATACAGTTTCGCACCCCAATGTGGCCCTCAGGCCAAAAAGTTTGCCCACCCCCGCTTTAGCCCATGTATTCTATTTAAATGAATACAACAGTGTACAGTAAATATTAATCAGCACCTTCGTTAAAGGTCAGGAAGGCTCTATTTCCTTTCTAAAGTTATTCCTCTAGTCATCAGCCCGATCTCTGGCATGTTGGTGTCAATCAAAGACACACACTAGAATCGTTCCTTCTGTCTCATTTGATATTTTTGTTAGGCTGAGTTTCTGGGAAGGCTTTGACCCTTTAACTCATATAACCCTGAAAGGGATCATACACCCAGTCTCAGAAGTACGCAGGCTTCTTTATTTCTCCATAGTCCTTTTTTTGCCAGGTGATTCCCTTTTCTGCTTCAGGAAGGCACATCATTTCCTTCTCTTTGCTTTTATTTTGTCGTAGGCCATCTTTCGGGAAACCGGCTGCTTGCTTGGTGGTGGTGTTGGGGGGTTTTGTTTGTTTTCTGTAACTAGATAGGTAAGCAAGGACCCCAGGTCACAGCTCAGTTACCATCTTTCAGGTTCCCAAAAAGAGAACACTGCCAGAGGGGGAGCTGGAGGTGGTACACTGGGGGGATGCTGGAGGGGTATGTGTGTACTAGGAGGGGGTATTTGGGGGATTCTGGAGGGGGGCTGTATATTGGGAGGGGGTATTTGGAGGGTGCTGGAGGGGTGTGTGTGTACTGGGAGGGGTATTTGGAGGGTGCTGGAGGGTGTGTGTGTACTGGGAGGGGACATTTGGGGGGTTCTGGAGGGGGTGTGTGTAGTGGGAGGGGGTATTTGGGAGGTGCTGGGGGGTGTACTGGGAGGGGGTATTTGGAGGGTGCTGGAGGGGTGTGTGTGTACTGGGAGGGGTATTTGGAGGGTCCTGGAGGGGTGAGTGTATACTGGGAGGGGGTATTTGGAGGGTGCTGGAGGGGGGTGTGTGTACTGGGAGGGGACATTTGGGGGGTGCTGGAGGGGTGAGTGTATACTGGGAGGGGGTATTTGGAGGGTGCTGGAGGGGTGTGTGTGTACTGGGAGGGGACATTTGGGGGGTTCTGGAGGGGGTGTGTGTGTACTGGGAGGGGTATTTGAGGGTGCTGGAGGAGTCTGTGTGTGTGTACAGGGGTTTTTGGAGGATGCTGGAGGGAACACATGGGGAGTGCAGGAGGGGGTACCTGTGGCCTCACTCTCTCGAGGTGGGGGACAGTGTCACTCCCTGTCACAGTGGCAGGAGCAGGCCTGGGACACAGCATCAGCCATCCGTCAGTGCCTCCCTGCCTCTCCCCCTCCCCAGGGCAGGGGATCGGGGTC
This sequence comes from Emys orbicularis, assembly GCF_028017835.1. Taxonomy (NCBI): domain Eukaryota; kingdom Metazoa; phylum Chordata; order Testudines; family Emydidae; genus Emys; species Emys orbicularis. Next base: position 197,890,223 of record NC_088685.1, read on the forward strand.
TGGGTGAGCAGGATCCGGCAGCTGGGGCAGGTAAGAGAGGGTCAGAGCGCCGGGGGCAGGGCGGCGAGCACCGGCGGGGGCCAGAGCGCCGGGGGCAGGGTGGCGAGAGGGCGGCGAGCCCCGGCTGGGGCTCGGCTCTCCCCCCGGCGGCCAGAGCACAGGGTGGCGAGCCCCGGCAGGGGCTCGCCGCTCTCCCCCCGGCAGCCGGGGGGAGGGCGCGGGGGGGAGGGCGGCCAGAGCGCCGGGGGGAGGGCGGCGAGCCCGGCTGTGGCCCCGCTCTCCCCGGCGGCCCGAGCGCCGCGCCGCCCCCCTCCAGGTGCCGCCCCAAGCACCAGCTTGGTTGCCTGGTGCCTGGAGCCGGCCCTGAATGCAGCAGTGTCTGCCTGAGCATGGCTACCAACTCTGAGAGATGTGGATTGCCCCATTCACGTCAGCAAAATATTCATGCAGATGCCAGTTTAAATGGCAACATTGTGAGTTATTTCATTAGCCCGGAAAGCCGGTAAGAAAGGAGAGGCGGGTTCACAGATCTGCCCAGTCTACTGTCACGATGCCCCGTTTTGGCAGCACACGTGGGCACAGCTTGGCAGAGCATCGCCATTATAGTCTTTTTCCCAGTTTGACCCCTGCCCACGGTTCATGCAGGTTGAGAGGGTAGGAAATGGGAAGGCCTCTGCTGAATGGGAACAGGCCAGGGCAAGGCTGGAGTTATGCAGAGGACCCCTTTTTATGGCGGGAAGGAGGGCTTACAGGAGCAGCAGCAGACAAGGGAGTAAAATGTAACCGTGCCTTAGTGGGTCACAGCTGAGAATGCCAAATTCAGGACGAACTGCTGAGAAATAGGGCAAACACAACCCAGAACTGGTGGTTATTCTTTTATAAGAGATACCAAACCAGCCACAAAAGTGAACTTCTGTTTCACCACACTGGCTAACAAGAAAACATAAAGGCAGTTTCCTCAGGCATTCCAGTTCTTATATCAGCACCAAAAACACTGGATTCAGAGATGAGTCGTTATAATAATTATAATTAATAGAGATATCCCATCTCCTAGAACTGGAAGCGACCTTGAAAGGTCATTGAGTCCAGCCCGCTGCCTTCACTAGCAGGACCAAGTACTGATTTTGCCCCAGATCCCCAAGTGGCCCCCTCAAGGATTGAACTCACAACCCTGGGTTTAGCAGGCCAATGCTCAAACCACTGAGCTATCCCTCCCCCCCAGTCTCATCAAATAATAGGTTCTTCTGATCCCAAAGGACCAGCCACGTCCTTTATATATAACTTATATATAACAATATAAGTTATATATTGACACCCAGGTCAATATATAACTTAGATCTTACCCAAAAACATGCTGATGTCAGTCCTTTAGAATCTAAAATCTAAAGGTTTATTTATAGAAAGAAAGAAAGAAAGAAAGAAAGAAAGAAAGAAAGAAAGAAAGAAAGAAAGAAAGAAAGTTAAAATTGGTTAAAGGAAGCAATTACATACAGTAATGGCAAAGTTCTTGGTTCAGGCTTGTAGCAGTGATGGAATAAACTGCTGGCTTAAGTCAAGTCTCTGGAGTACATCCACAGCTTGGATGGGTCATTCAGTCCATTGTTCAGAGCTTCAGTTTGTAGCAAGGTTCCTTCCTCCAGAGGTAAGAAGCAGGATTGAAGACCAAATGGAGACAATGCAGTTGCCTTTTATAGTCTTTTGCCATGTGGCCTGTGCTTCCTTTGTTTCAAACACAAGCTGCCCAGCACATGGATTGGAAGCCTTAGAGCATGGCTACACTTGCAGATGTAGAGCGCTTTGAGTTAAACCAGCCCTCGGAGACCGCAGCAGGGAAAGCGCTGCCATATGTTCACACTTTCAGCTGCAAGCGCAGTGGTGTGGACACATTTGTGGCACTTGCAGCGGCATTGGGAGCGGTGCATTATGGGCAGCTATCCTACAGAGCGCCTCTTCCCATTCTGGCACTGTGGCTTGTGGGAAGGGGTGGGGGGTGCGGGGCATTCTGGGTCCTGTCCCAATGCCCCGTGATGCATCGTTTCGCATCCCAGCAATCCCTGTGCTTCCATCCACATTTGGCGCCATCTTTCAACAATTTTTGTACTGCGCACTCTGTCTTCCCTTTCGGTCTGTGGGAATGGATCCTGAACTTGTGAGGAATGTGCTGATGGGTCTCGCCAGCACGTCACGAATTGCAGTCAAGTTACTCCTTAAGCTACAAACTGACAGTGAGGAGTCCAACAATGATGTCGACTCGCATAACGCATACGGCACGAGATTGCTTGTGGCGTTCGCGGACATGCTTACCACAGTGGTGTGACGTTGCACTCTATATGATTTTATGAAAATATGCTAATGTAACTGGAATGTGCTTCATGCAAAAGGTCTCTTGTAAGGTATCATTACAAAGCTTATAATCTACTGAGTGTGATCATCCTATTTGTATAAATGTATCACTCTTGTATCTGAAACTAGAAATATGAAATATAACTCTGAGGGCCTATTGTAATTATGCAACGTGTGGGCCATTAATGGTGGTTTGGAATCTTGATGACTCCCATTAACCAGGACAATTGACTGCAGATGGCTCTGTTTTACCTGTAAATCTTCCTGTATACGTGTGTGCTGGCAAGTGGGTAATGAAGTCTTACAGTGACATGTGATCATGTCACCTGAACTGGAATCCATCTTTAACCTAGTGCTTTTCCATTGAGAAGGGGGGGGTGGGAACCCAGAGGGACAAAGGACTCCCACCTTATGCAAAAGATATATAAATGGGTGGAACAGAACAAAGGAGGCTGCAGTCATGAGAAATCCCCTAGCTACCACCTGAGCTGGAACAAGGGCTGTACCAGAGGAAAGGACTGTGCCCAGACTAGGAAGGTGTCCAGTCTGTGAAAGAGACTTACTGAAATATCTCTCTGGGGGAGAACTTATCTGTATTCAGTTTCTTACTGTATTAGACATAGACTTGCGTGTTTTATTTTATTTTACTTGGTAATTCACTTTGTTCTGTCTGTTACTACTTGAAACCACATAAATCCTACTTTCTGTGTTTAATAAAATCACTTTTTACTTATTAATTAGCTCAGAGTATGTATTAATACCTGTGGGGAGGGGGGGCAAACAGCTGTGCATATCTCTCTATCAGTGTTATAGAGGGCGAATAATTTATGAGTAAAACGGATTTATTTGGGTTTAGACCCCACTGGGAGTTGGGCATCTGAGTGTTAAAGACAAGAACACTTCTGTAAGCTGCTTTCAGGTAAGCCTACAGCTGTTAGGGGACGTGGTTCAGACCTGGGTCTGGGTTTGCAGCAGGCTAGCGGGTCTGGCTCAAACTGGGCAGGGCACGGAAGTCCTAAGCTGCCAGTGCAGGAAAGCAGGGGCAGAAGTAGTCTTGGCACATTAGGTGGCAGCTCCCAGGGGGTTTCTGTGATTCACTCATCACAAGTGGAATGCTGCTTTTGGGCTCAGGAAACAAGCACTGAGTGGTGGGATCACATCGTCATGCAAGTCTGGGATGACGAGCAGTGGCTACAGAACTTTCGGATGAGGAAAGCCACATTCATGGGACTGTGTGCTGAGCTCGCCCCCACCCTGCGGCGCAAGGACACGAGATTGAGAGCTGCCCTGACGGTGGAGAAGTGGGTGCCTATTGCAATCTGGAAGCTGGCAACTCCAGACAGCTACCAATCGGTCACTAACCAATTCGGAGTGGGAAAGTTTCCCTAACTGCAGAGGGGTGATAGATGGTGATAGATGGGACGCATATTCCAATTCTGGCACCAGCCCACCTAGCCTCCGAGTACATAAATAGGAAGGGGTATTTCTCTATGGTTCTTCAGGCACTTGTGGATCACCGTGGGCATTTCATGGACATTAACGCAGGCTGGTCTGGAAAGGTGCATGACGCACGCATCTTTCGGATCACTGGCCTGTTCAGGAAGCTGCAAGCCGGGACTTTCTTTCCAGACCAGAAGATCACCATAGGGGAAGTCAAAATGCCCATTGTGATCCTTGGAGACCCCGCTTACCCTTTAATGCCGTGGCTCATGAAAATCTACACAGGGAGCCTTGACAGCAGCAATGAACGTTTCAACAACAGACTGAGTCTGTGCAGAATGACTGTGGAGTGTGCTTTTGGCCATTTAAAGGGCCGCTGGCACTGTCTGTATGGGAAGCTGGACCTGGCCGATGACAACATCCCCACAGTTATAGCCTCGTTCGGTACCCTCCATAACATTTTTGCAGGGAAGGATGAAAGCTTCACTCAGGCATGGACCATGGAGGTTCAACACCTGGAGGCTGAATTTGAACAGCCAGAGAGAAGGGCTATTAGAGGGGCCCAGCGCGGGGCTGTAAGGATTAGGGATGCCTTGAGGGAGCAATTTGAGGCTGAAAGCCACCAGTAATGTCCGGTGCCCTGCACGGGAGTGAAGTGCAGTGGCTCCAATGCTAGTAGGTATCTGTGTTTGCTACGTATGATGCACTGACTTGCCATGTCTGTTGATTTCCTGGGCTACAGTATCTTTTACTTATGCAATAAAGAATGTTTTCAAAGCCAAAAAATTCATTTATTGAAAAGAAACACAACTGCTGGGGAAACAGAAAGGGCATGACACATCTGTGCTGTGTGGGAGGAGGGAAGGGGGCGGGGTGGGGAATGGGACAATCACAGATTTTCATATGTCCTGTTATCATATTCAGCCTTCCTGTCTGGAGTGTCGCACAATGAGTGCTGCACTTCAGGCTGGCTAAAATGCATGGTGATGGGGGTTGAGTGCAGTGGGTAAGGGTCATAGTTTGCAGGGCTGGATAGCGAAGCTACAGGGGTTGGAGGCAGCTGGTGGCGGTAAGAAACCAGATGTTGGGGGAAGTGGGTTCGTGATGACATGGGGGCACAAGGGAAAGATTTTTGAGACGAGAGCTGCGGGGGTGGGGGGACGGATCTGCTCCGTCTGCAGTGCTATGAGTGCCTGTATCGAGTCCACTTGGCGCTCCATAATGCTTATGAGCCGCTCCGGGCTTTGGTGTCAGCAATCTGCATTCTGCTGGCGGAGCCTCCTTTCAGTCTCCCGCTGCTCCTGTACTTTTTGATTTTCAGTAAGGGACTGCTGCATGATTTCATGCAGCAGGTCCTCTTTGGTACACTTCCTGATTCTTTGTAGTCTTTTGGCCATTGATAACAAGGACAGCTGGGATCTCAAGGTTGCATCTGTAAAGCCAAAATGCAACACTTAACAGAGGCAGCATTGTTCACACTATACAGAGCAATGATTTGGCCGTACTTAAAGACCAGTACAGACAGTGTACACAATAGCAGAAAGTACCGGTCTCAAAACGAGCGCACATAACCCACAGGAGCCCCAAAATGGTGAGTAAGCACAGGGGCAAGGGGGAATGATTGTTTCAGGGCCATAGTGTCCTCTGGGGATGGTTTTGTTCCTTGGGGAGAGCCAACAGCTGCAGGGGGGCCCTATACGGAACACTGTCCCCACATTTTCCACAGGATGAGTTAGTCCTGGAAGATATCTTGCTGCTGAGGGTGACCTGGGAAGCAAGGGAGTGTCTTCTACTACAATGCAGCTTCCGCCCTGGCCCTTATGCCACTTGCCTGTGTGCAGCAATGGTCCCCCCGCCCCTCACAGCACAGTGGCGTGGACATGTTAGCCTTAGTGGGACAAGGAGCACAGTAGCTCTGCCAAGGAACCTGCGCAAGCGGATTGCCCAGCTTCTGCATGAGATCTTTGAAGAGATCACTGAGGCCGATTACCGCGATGTGAGAGAGCTCATCAACGCCCTATTCTGCATCTAGGCATGCACGCAGCCCTAATCCTCCTCGCCCCAAGAGCCCATACCAAACAACTACCTTCCCAAAATAAAAGCCACTTACCGGGCACCTCCTTTGCTGTTTGTTCTTCCCCAAGCACCATCCGCTGCGACTGCCTACCTTCCTCTTGGCTTGAAAACAGCTCCTGGCTGCATGCATCTAGGGATGCTGGGCCGTCCTCTGGCTCTGGGCCACCCTCCTCCTCAGCACCCTCGCTCCCACTTTCCTCCTCCTGCCTTGTTGAACTGTGTTGCTACGGCTTCTGAAGTGTCCATGGTGGTCTTTGGAGTGGAGGTGGGGTTGCCCCCAAGTATCATGTCCAGCTCTTTGTAGAAATGGCAGGTTGTGGGGGCAGCACTGGAGCGGCAGTTTGCCTCCCGCGCTTTGCGGTAGGCATTCTGCAGCTCCTTCACTTTAACCCTGCACTGCACTGCGTCCCAGTCATGGCCCCTTTCCATCATGGCCCTTGATATCTGCCCATAGGTATCGTAATTCCTAGGGCTGGAGCGCAGCTGGGACTGGACAGCTTCCTCCCCCCAAACACTGATGAGGTCCAGCACCTCGCCATTGCTCTATACTGGCGCATGGAGGCATGGTCACCTGGAAAGATTCGCTGAGAGCACTCCACACCTGGATGAGAAAATAGGAAGGGAAATTTCAAAATTCCCAGAGAATTTAAAGGGTGGGTCTGACGGTTGGTCACCTGAGGGCAGGGCAATAGAGTTCAAAGTGATGACCAGAGTGGCTAGAACAGGCATTGTGGGACACTTCTGGAGGCTGATCAGAGAGCATTAATAGACCAAGGCGTCCTCACTGGCACCACGGCGCTCCAGCTGGGGCGCAGCAAGCTTTATGTTTCTTGTGGAGGTGGATTACCAGGAGCGCTCCAGCCGTGGAGTCCGGGCGCTCTACGTGCCTTGCCAGTGTGGACACCTCAGGAGTTAGGGCACCGGGGGCTGATTTAATGCGCTCTAAACTTGCAAGTGAAGAAAAGGCATTAGAGTTCTATCCATGGGCATGTGCCTGCATGCCTTGCTGCGTCATAAGGTGTATCTGCCTTCTCTCAATGGGGCAGTTGTATAGCTGACGGTCCTTAATGGGCCGTCAAGCGGGCTAGGCAGTGCTGATGCCAAGCTGTCTGGGGGTGTCACCCAGAAGCATAGCACAAGTTTGAAATAAGACATTCATACATATCTATAACTCATAATACAAAGATGATACAAACATATAAACAAGACTATCATAGCTAGCAAATTATAACATTTTTGCAGATATCTTACGTGGCATATCTGGCTGTGACCGGTGTCCCGGTGGAGGATAGCTGTGGTCACTCAATTAGGGTGAACTGCAAAGAATGGGGCAGACAATCCCCATAAAGCTGGTGGATATTCCAATACTTATAATGTCACATACAAAAATGATATATGCATACAGATAGCATAATCATAACCAGCAATCATAACCTTTTCACAGACACCTCACTCGATAACCTTTGCACAATATTTGCTGCAAATATATAACAGTGGTTGCAACAATGATCTATATGGCCATATTTTAATCGGATAACGTCACACCCCTGCCCAGGGTTCATGCAGGTTGAGAGGGTGGGAAATGGGAAGGCCACTGCTGAATGGGAACAGGCCAGTGCAGGGCTGGTGTTATGCAGAGCAACCCTTTTTATGGGGGGGAAGAGGGCTTATAGGAGCAGCAGCAGACAAGGGAGTACTGTCAGTGCAGCTGCCTTGGAGTACCACAGACAAGCCGCAGGGACCAAGAGCTGCCATAGAGTCAAAGGGTTGCGTTCCTCCCACATGGCTGTGTTTCCTGCAGGTTCTGGCGTTGGAGGACTGGACCAACAGCTGGAGAGACAAACATCTTCTCCCCCATGGAACCATTTATGGGGAACTCGGAGACGGGAATCTACCAACACGTTCCTCCCCACAAACAGCCTTCCCACCGGTTCTCTCCCAGGAGGGGGCAGTTCAGTTCTCAGTGTCTACTCCTGTTGACTCAGGGTACATCTACACAACAGTGGCTACAGCAGCACAGCTACACCCCTGCAACTCTGCCACTATTGCTGTGTCGAGTAGATGCTTCCTACATGAACAGAAGGGGATTTTCCATCAACGTAGTTAATCCACCTCCCCAAGAGGCAGTCGCTAGGTTAACACAATAATTCTCCCCTGACCTAGCTGTGTCTACAGTGGGGGTTAGGAGGACGTAAGTAGGTCACACAGGGCATGACATTTTTCATAGCCCTGAGCAATGTAGTTAGAGCGATCTAATATGTAAGCGTAGACCAGGACTCAGGACTGGGTGAGTCAGGACTAAAAGCCCAGAATGTTGCTGTATTTCTAGAAACAATTCCTCTTCCCCAGCAGGCTGCTCATGAGCTTAGTATTTGTTTCCTGATACGTGTAAAGGATTTTTAATGAACAGCAGAAGCTTTTTGCAGTGGATTACTGCATTTGTTTTCTGCTGTAACCACTAAACCAAGCAGTTTCAACCTCTTACTAATTGCTCAACAAGCCCTTGGACACCTGGAGGGAGATATAATCACCAGGGAAACCCTGCCACCTTCACAGTTATTGATCTTGCGACATTAACCGGGGTTCCCGGTAAGTCTGGGATTCAGACTTTCATGACCCCAAACAAAAAAGAATTTAAACTGTTTAAGCATAAAATTGCATTCATCTAATATTAGGAGGAAGTGCCCAATTGCTTTCCATTTCTTTTCTCTGCATTGGTTGTAGTTCACCCCCAGAAGCTCACAAATACTTCTTTTCCTCTTCCAGTGTCGCTTTCTAGAAGGTCTGCTGCTCCAGAGGGAGCAGTTTGGGTCTATTTATATCCCATTACCACACAGGCAACAGCACTTCAAACAAGTGATTTTTCCCCGTAGGAAGAAATTGGCTGACTAGTTAAACTGTTCATGGAGAACTAGATTGTCCCCAGCCCTAAGGTGGCCAGATAGGGATGTAAGGGGAAGCTGTGTTGGGGTTGCCTGGATTGCAGCTCTGGGCATGGGGGGAAGCAGGGCTGCAAACACGGGGGCAGAGAACAGGTGCAGCTATGACTCCCCCACCCTACACGCCAGGCAGCAGAGCCAACCTGGTACAAGGGGGAAGTAAGCCGTACCATGAAAAGACTTCAGTAACTTACACTGCTCTCCCCATCCCCACACCCAGTAAGAGAGGAGCAGGCAAGCGATCATGATTCAGGGTCGCAAAGCTCCTCATCAAGTGGCTCAGCTGTGTCTCACCTCCCCTACATAGGGTTGAAGCTACAGGCTCAAACCAGCTCATAATGTGATCTCCTGCACCTGCCGAAGGCTAGTTACCGGAGGATTTAATCGGAAGACTATATTCCTAATGCCACTTCAGGGCCCAATCTTGCAAACACATGAGCATGTGATAAACCATGTGTTTTCAGATGGGGTGCTGTCACAGGATGGGCCTCTTTCATCTGATTCCTCTCTACAAACAGTCCTCACGTACTCCTGCATAGGATCAGCACTGTGCACTTTATTTACAATGTACTATACCAGTCCTTGTCCCCCCACATTCTAAGGCTTTTACCTTCTCCCTAGGCATAGGGCAAGAGTGGGAAGAGATCTCACCTCCTTGAGATCCTGGGCTTCTCTAGCCCTTATCCTGTTTACATCCCCTTATGCCTTCTTTCTCCAATAAATCCTGTTCTATTTTTGCATCCTTTTCTTTCCCCACTACCTTGGGGTCTTCTCCCAGGTCTTTGAGTTCTTGGCTTGTCTCCCATCAACTATGTCCCATTTCTTTTTTCTCTAGCCTCCCTTTGGCTTCTTGATCTATTCCTTGACACCTCACCCACCCTGGTCCTGCCCTTTCTGGGCATTTAGGTTTCCAGGCATTCCTTCCATTCCCTAAAGGAAAATGGCTCCCATGTGTCATGATTAATACCAGTTGAGGCAAGGGTCTGACCACCCCAACTTGCTGCCATTTTGGCTTTTCCTGCAGCCACTGTACTTGTTCCACAGGACACCTGCTCCATTTGTCCTCATTGCTGAGGTTGTTGCCCTTTCTCTGGCTGTGGTTCACCTCCCTGTGAGGGCAATACCTTTTTCAATGTCCTACTTCCCTGCTAGCAAGAGAGGGACCCTCCCATCCACATTTTGACAACGGGCTGATTTTCCCCTGTTCTGTCCCCCAGGGCAAGCCTACGTGTTGCAATGCATATAGGGACATGCTGTCTTCAGGTGTCCCCTCCCACAGGCATAACACCCTCTTGGCTGGATCTCAGGCCTCCTGGCCCCTGAACCTCCTTTTCTCACCCTGTCCTGTGACCTCTGATGATTTCTTTCTGCAGAATCCCAAGCAAATATTGCTGCCGCTCTTCCAGCCTTGCCAGTTGCACCTGCAGATATAACTGTCTCCCACTGCCTCTTTTGGTTCTTTAGGATCTGCAGGAGGAGTGCCTGGAATGCCGTTGGCTGCTTCTAACATAACATGTTGGTGTTGCCACACCCAAACCCTAGTGACCCCAGGGAGACTTTGTAGCAGTTGCTCAAGCATAATAGAGTGCATGATTTCCCTAGTTCCTCAGTCACCTGGCCTCAGCCACCTCGCGGCCCAATCTGATGACTTAGAACCTTTGCCCCAAAATTGTGTCCCCTCCAACCACCTTGCCGACCAAAACTGCTGGCTGTCAGGATAACAAGGACTGTTTCTTTTGTAGCTGGGTCTGCTGAAACTCTTGAAGGATTTTTGGTTACTCCTTCTGTTGTTCCGTTACCCAGTGCACAAGTTCCTCCAGGCTGCCTGGTCTACCATGCCCTCTCATCAGTTCCCCTCTCCAGCCCTTCTTCTATATCAGGAACCCCTCCCTGCTGCTGTTTCCCTGGACTTCTTCCTATCCAGCCTTTCTCCCCCATAACTTCTCTGGGTTGATCCTTCTTTCAGGGCTAGGATCCCATGGCTTATTCTTCTCTTGGGTTTCCTCCTACCCACCTCTCTGTTCCTAGAGAGTGAAGGCAGATTCCCTCTCTGGAGCCCTCTTCTGCTCTCAACTTCCTGGCTTTATACTAACCAGACTGCTCCCGCCCAGCTGGGCCTCATGAGTCATGATCAGGTAAGTCTGGTGCTTGCTCTCTCTCTCTCTCTCTCTCTCTCTCTCTCACTCACTCACTCTCTCTCTCTCTCTCTCACACACACACACACACACACACACACACACACACACACAGGTGCTACCGGGAATGTAAATGGGCCTCTCGGGCCCACATTAACCCCTACAGGGCCTGATGAGGTACATACCCCAACATGGGCTATTACATTTCTGCCACCACCCTATAACCCAGCATTAGATTCTCTGCATTAATGCCTCATACCCAAGAAAGCTGCATGTAATCTCTGATGTTGCACCAACGCACTGCCAACATTAACTCTTTCACTGTAGCCCTCCACCGCATCTGCCACATTATAAGTACCATTGGCATGAAGATATACCTCGTCCGTTCAGCAACACAGCTGGGGTGCTCTATTAGATGCCTACAGCACTCAGGCAAATCAAACTACACTTAAGGGGAGTTACCCATCAAACACTATTTATTCAAGTTACTGTGTAGACAGAAAAAATATCAATACATTGTTTGCCTGGGTGTTAAATAAAAGAAACAAATAATATTACAATGAAACAGCCACCTCACTGTCTAAAAGCAGAAGCGAAAGACCTCAAAGGAATGTACAGCATTAACCAGCCCAGTGTCAGGTGCTAACTCAGCATTTCACATAGTGCTATTTTTTGAAAGCATGGGATTTGGGCGCTGCCTTCACTGATTCAAATAAAAACAAAACGCTTTCCCAAATCCTTAAAAAAAAAAATAAAGATAAGAAAAGCGGTTATTATCGGTATTAGCCACGTCGCTGACTATCGCCTTGGAATTTTCAGTAGTTTGAGCTGCAGGGCAGACAGTGTATAAATACGGCTGTTTCGTTCTGGGACCCCTGCATGATCGCTATTTTTACTTCTTGCAGCTGTATGCCGCAGGACTGATGCATTGACTGGAAAAAGTACTGGGCCTCCAGAAATACATAACTATATGTGTGATAATATTGAAATGCTCCTGGGTGGGGAAGGCAAAGATACAGGGGAGTCAGGTGTTTGGAGACTACTGGCGTTTTTGCTGCATCATGAGGTCAGGGAGAAGCCAAGCTTACAGGGCTATGTTGGGAGTGTGGCATGGCCCTCTAAATACAGAGATCTCAGGGTATTAAAAGACGCACAAGTGCTACAAGGCTATGGTCTTCCTGCCTGCATCTGGGCCAAACTCCCCACTCCATCAGGGCACAGAGCGGGATCCCATGGGAGCTAATATGGACCACATCCATGTATCACATGAGTATCTCCCTGTGAGTTTGCTGTGTGCTGATGCTGCATAGAATGGGTCTTCTTTGGTCCTGCCCAGCCACACCTCCCCCATAACTTGATGAGCACATCCACACAGCATTCACCAGGAGGGGTTTTATGGGTTCCAATGGGATACCATGAAGACTTCTCTCCCCTCTTACACACTTCTCAGCCACGTTTGGCCAGTATTTGCATGTGTATTAGCCTATTATGCCTAAAAGAGGCCCAAAAGGATGGTATTCATGCATACTGTGCCTCTTCTACTGGTGATAAGAACCATAGGATCCCTGTTTCTGCAGATATTTTGCTTTGTTAAGATATGTGGAGCAGGTTGTTAATTAATGGGTGTGGGCCAGATTGTTGTCCTGTTTATAACAAGAACAGCCATAACATTTGACATTTGGGTAATTCTTGTGAGTGAATGCTGGGATGGTAACAGCCACATTAACTTCACAGAAAGCCTTGAGAAAGGCAAAATGAAACTCTGATCTACAGATGAAGAACAATCAGTAGACTGAGCAGAACTGGACGTGTGGACTCTGTGACAGCTTTAATTCCATAAAGGATTGGGAGTTTTCCAAGATAAAATAGGTAGATTAGCAAGATAATAAGGCAATTTCTAAATTAAAATGGCTCTAACATCACTGGCACTTTTCATTTTCTAATCAAAATGGAAAAAATAAATATGTTGCTGTTAAACATGCCCATTCTATATTTTCTTAATACATTCCCATGACTTTTACCATATTTCCCCATGACTTTTCCTAAAAGGACAGGACAAAAATCACAGCCCTAGCTACGGCTATAGAAGATGCTCATTCATACAGAAATAACATGAAAAACTGTCCTCAGGCTTAACTTATAGATCTGACCTATCGTTTAGTAAGGAAACCAGTTCCAATCAATGCTGTCCATTTCACACAATTTACCACAACATGATATGGCCAGTTCTAGAGACAGTTATAACTGATTCCTGAGGGCAGCCATTATTAGATACCCCATTTTGAGGTCACACTCTTTCCAGCTCTCTAACATAAGGTTACTGTATTTTTTTTACCCCACTTAACTCACTACAACCAAAACCTTCTGCAATCCTCAAAATGCATGAAATCCCATGCAGAATGCTCTGAAAACAGAGAATTGTATTACAATGGGCAAATGAGATAGGAAAGAGTGTTCTCCATGGGTCTCTTTTCTGTAGAGCTATAAAATATTGGTTTGGGTATATAACAGAAGATTTGATCGTAATAACTGAGTTATCATACTACTCTAATCCCCTACCGGAAAAAAAAAAAGATGCATTTCATATAGTTAGAATGGCATTGCCAAGATTATTCAGTGTTGGCTAAACCTCTCCCATTGACATAAATGGGAAATTTACATTGACTCAAAAGGGGGCTGAGTTAGGCCAACGCTGAGCACTTTTGAAAATCCCACACTCTTAAAATGCTTTTCCCCTCAAGACCTTCCTTAATATCCATACGAATATCTGTGCCCTCTTACCACATTATACTTAGGATAAACCACCCTTTCCCCCTTTTTATCTTGCTCTATAGTCCTCTGTTTGACTGTCCATTGTGAGATGCCATTGTTTCACCATGTAACAACGTCCCCATTTTGGAGCTCTTGCTGTCTGTGACAGTCATTTGTCGACTGCAGTGCTGCTAGTGCAACTGAATGTGGCAATAAGCTCTGAGAGGTGTGAGTTGCCCCATTCATCTCTTCTCTATGGAAACTCAGAACACACACCTAGAACTGTACATGGCATTATGTGATGCAGAAGTATATTGTATGGTGGTCACATACCACCACACAATACAAGGTATTGCTGAACATTGTATCTGTTCAGGTGTTCAGCAATACCTTTTCTTGTTGTTCTCCAAGGACACTACAATGAAAACACTTTGCTAAATAAATTAGACACACAAAGGGACACAGTTTATTTGATCTTCTGTTTGCCTGGTGCTACATTGCACTGGAATGTGAGCAGGCAATCCTTAAAAATAGAAAGAGAGGATATATTTTAGTGCTAAATAGGTGACTTAGCTGAAAAATTCTCACAGCTGTTACTCATGAGCTATGCCATTAATGTACTGTAGTGAGGTGGAGTGTCCTCACTACAAGGCTGACAGGGAGGAATCACTCTGCACCCCCTGATGGGTGGATCCACGGCAGTCCCATCCCCCACCTCCACCCCCCCACCCCCTCCCACCCACGCTGGAAGCAGAGGGGCATAACAGGAAATATAAGCGGCTGGGCCTCTAGCTCATTTGGGCCAGAGCCAGGGAAGAAGTCAGATGCCTCTGCCTTACTGCCAGCTCCTGGACCAAGGACCAAGCAGTGCCAATCCCTGAAGGACAACCCTGAGAGAGGGGAGCTACTGAGACTGCCACCAGATGAGTACCCCAAGGAGCTGCCGGGACTGCTGGCTGCCAAGTACCCCGAGGAGATCGAGGACCCATGAGCCACAGGACCCTATGAACAAGTAGGGATAGGAAGTAGACCAGGGAAAACAGACATTAGTCTGGTTGTGTTGCTGAAACCACAGCCAGCGTGTTTTGGTAGGAACCCTGCTAACCCAGTGGTGGAGCCACTTGCCACTGATAGGGCCCTGAGCTGGGAGCCAGTGGAGTAGGGTGGGCCCGGGTCTCCCTACCTCCTGCTGCTGATCTCACTCCTGGGGTAGCAGCCTACCCACCTTAGGCCATGGATGAACTGTGTTTGCTGTCTGCCCCAGCCAGGGAGCTACACTATAGACTGCTGCTAATTGCCCCTGCCCTGCCCCAAGGGGCCAGGGCCCTAGATTCTTTACTGACACATACCATGCTAATCCTTTGTCAATTGGCTGTCAGCAACTAGGTGGCATAGTGAGGCGGAGTGGCCTCCCACTGAGGCTGACAAGGAGGAACCACTTGAACCCACTACAGTACCCTCTGTTTGACAGACTGGACAATTATACGGATGCAAGAATATTCAGAGTCACAATAGTAAATGCCAACCAAAAAATTGGAAGGGATATAAAACCTTCTGCTTCAGTCAATCTCTAACTATTAGTGATTAGGATGAGACCTTCATAGAGGCAGATTATGCACATCTGCTAGTTTCAGGGTTTCTTGCGTCTTTCTCTGAAGCATCTGATGCTGGCCACTGTTGGAAGTAGGATATTGCACTAGAGCAGTGGTCCCCAATGCGGTGCCCGTGGGCGCCATGGTGCCCGCCGGGGCATCTATGTGCACCTTTGTACTGGCTGGCGGACGAGCACCTGCCGAAATGCCGCCAACAAGCAGCGTCATCCAGAGGCGTCGCCGCCGAAATGCCGCTGATTTTCAGCGGTATTTCGGCGGCGACGCCTCTGGATGACGCTGCTTGTCGGCGGCATTTCAGCGGCGACGCCTATTGACGTTGCTGCTTCTCTGCGGTATTTCGGCAGATGCTCGTCCACCGGCCACGATCCGCGGTGGCTCGTCGTCTGGCACCTGCCAGACGAAAAAGGTTGGGGACCACTGCACTAGAGAGTCTACTGGCCTGAGCTGGTATGACAATTCCTATGTGTCTTGTGTTAACAGAATTTTAAAGTATTTATCTATACACACATCTTCCCAAAAGAAATTTGGCGCTAAGTCCTGGAGCCACTGAAGTCAATGGGAATTCTGCCATTGACCTCAACGGCGCAAGAAGTTGGCCCTTTATGTAGAATTGGGAGTGTACTGGATTACAAAATTATTTCCTAAATTCTTGAAGCATGCACAGTGTGGAAAGGGGCACACAAGCTGTTATGGGCAGTGCTCATTGGCAACATTGCCTAGTGGTTAGAACACTAGGTCGCTACTTTCCCCACCTCCAATGTCTCTCACTGGCCATTGTCACGCCCTGTGGTGTTCTGGCTTTTGGTGGGTGTTGACTCAATCCTCTGGTCAGGTCACCAATTAGCCTTATCCCTCCGTGGAGTAACAGAGTCCCAAGGAACATATTGGGTCCTATAGCCTCACAACTGGGGGGAACTTCAGTCTGTCTTTTGGCCCCTGCCTGTGTCCAGTCCCAGTTGCAGAGTTTACAGAGTTTTTCCCCTCCCCTAGCTTCCCAAGAGGGAGTCTGGAAGTGAGGATTTTCATGCTTTTCATAATAAGGGTGGTTGGTAGGGGAGTCCAGGCCTTCCCACTCCACCAAGCTCTGGCCTAGGGCCCTGTAAGAGGCAACAATGGCCAGCACATGGGAGTGCCTTAAGGCTGCCTCCCTCTCCCTCTTCCCACCACTCACTACCTTGCCAAGATCTTACATCTTGAGACAAAGTAGTAACAAAACAGAGAGTAACTGAAACTTCAGCCCCTTGGGGCTCAGCAGGCAGGTACCTGCTCCCTGGGAAAGGCTTCTGCAGCATCCTTCTTCCAGAGCACTTAGGGTAGACCCTTCGCCCTGCCCTACCACAGCCCCTTGTGAGTTGTCTAGCTCCCTTTTAAGCTCCACCTCCAGCTGGAGCATGTTCTGCAGATGGGAATGGGCAGGGTCACCTGGGCCCAGAGTTGCTCCCTAACCCCTTCAGTTCCAGTGTGATGTTTTTATACCCCACCACACAAGCATGCATCTTGTCTTCAAGCATCTCTTCTTCCATCTGTCTCTATTCTGCTTTGAGCAAGAGGCTCCTCTGACTGATTGGCTTGGTGTGCTTGCTCTGATGGGTTGCTGTAGTATGAGTCAGAAAGACTCTCTTGACCTTGTACTCCAGTGCAGTGCAAGAGTCATATGGTGCCTTATTGGAAGCCCATCTACCTACAGCTCTTTAAAGATGTGAGCTAAGACAAAGCACTGGAGGCTTTCCGGTATAATGGCTACTCACCGGTCGTGTCAGACAGCTTGGGGGTGAGGCCTCCCACACTACAGTCAGTCGAAGGTTCTCTCACCGTTCACCAAAGTCCAGTGGTGGCTTTTTTGACAGATGAGGCCCAAACCACAAGACAGTTATTTCCACCCCACCCACTGTATAATTGAATAGCTATTAATAGCGTAGCCTTATTTATTGTGAAGATGTGGCAAGTGAACCCAGGAGCTGAAGCTCCCACCATCACTGCTAGCTGGGCTAGTGCAGGGAGCGGTGCATGAGCTGGGCCTGGGGCTTGGCAGCAGTTCCTTGCACACACAGCCCACGCCATGGGGGAAGGGCTGGGGAGGTGCAGGGCGTATGTAAGGATAAGGCCTTTGTCTGCAGACATATTGTAAGGCCTGAAGCCTAAGGCCTTCGTCTGCAGCCAGATTAAAATAGCAGCCATTAGCTGAGAAGCAGGAAGTCACATCCTCACATTCCATCTAAATTACATTAAAACAATGTAATATCAGGCTGTTAAGAAAGAGACCCCGCCCAATGGCACCCACTATCACCAGAGAAAGAAACAGATCTTAAGATGGTTTAAAAAAAAACTTAGTTTGATAGCATTCTGTCTGTCAAGAAATCACTTATCAATAGTTGTGGTTGTGAAATCACAACGGTGGGGGCGAAAGACCTCTCTGGCTTCAAGATTAGGCTAGATAAGTTTATGGAGGGAATGGTTTGATGGGATAAGTGGTTTTAGTCAATTAGGCAATAACGTGCCATCGCTGGTAAAATGAGGGTCTGGCTGGAGAATCTTGCTTGTATGCTCGGGGTTCTACTGATCGCCATATTTGGGGTCGGGAAGGAATTTTCCTCCAGGGTAGATTGGCAGAGGCCCTGGAGGTTTTTCGTCTTCCTCCGCAGCATAGGGCAGGGGTCGCAAGCTGGAGGATTCTCTGCAACTTGAAGTCTTTAAATCACGATCTGGAGACTTCAACAGCTGAGTTAAGGGAAAGTGGGGGGGTCAGCTTTTGTGGCCTGCATCATGCGGGAGGTCAGACTAGATGACCATAATGGTCCCTTCTGACCTTAAAGTCTATGAGTCTATGAGTCTATAAATCCTCATTTCTTTATTGTTTTGTCATTATGGTCCCCACTTCCCTATTGTTTATCTGTATGGTCTCTGTCTGGTTCTTTAATTGTTTGTCTGCTGTATAATTAGTTTGACTTGGTGTAAGTTAATTAGGGTAGTGGGATATAATTGGTTAGAGAATTTTGTTACACTATGTTAGGATTGGTTAGTAAAATTTTAGTATAATAATTGGTTAAGGTATAACTAAAAAGGACTCAAATTTCACTATATAAACTGGGGTCCAAAAGGAAGTTCTTTGGGAACCAACTCCAGGACACAGCCCCAAAGATCAGAGCTGCCAGTGCAGAAACTGGAGTCCTCCAGATGGACCTGATCCTGACTGGCCATCAAGAAAAATTCATCTGTCTTATTGGGAGTGGTGAGCACTGTATGTGTAGCGTATGCAGTCTGTTTTTGGTGATGGTTAATAAATAGAGGTTATGTAGTAAATTACTGTGTAAGGTTCTTTCACTGGTAAAAGGTCCTGCAGACCTGCAGAAGCAGTATACACTCAGAGCCCTATGTATTGGGAAAGGGTGTGGGTACTTAAATTGACCAGGTTAGTTACACCCTGAGCCCTATGGATTGGGTAAGGGTAGGTGCTTTTCGTCTGGAGCCCTACAGACTGGGAAAATGTGGGGTGCCCTAATGTGTGCAGGTAACACATAGGCCACATCCCCACCCCCCTGCAAACCCTCTGTAGCCCAGGCTTAGCTACTACAATCCTGCCATGTCCTCACCAAGCAGTGGTTACCACAGTCACGCCCTTGCCAAGTGACTCCTGGGCCTGGTAAATTGCCATGGTAACAATGCACCTTCTTGAGGCATCATTGGCTATACCAAGAGTTGGGCCTCATGCAGCACTACTACCTTCATCAAACTTTCCAGTGTTGCATTTTGCTACTGGAGAGAATGAGTTGTGACATTTGATCATCCTTATACTTCTATAGATTATCCTTACACTTCTACAGATCTCTCAGTTCAATAAAAGTGCATATGCAACAATGTATTGCGTGGCTGCTGGAACTTCTTGGTTCTGCCTGGCTTGCCTGCTGATTAGCTCCCCCTAGTCCCCTGGAGATCAGATGAAAGGAATCCACATCACACGGGAAATTGGTCTGGAAGTCTTAGTGTGGATGGGGATAGCAGCGGATGCTGGGCCTGGCTTTCTGCAGCCAGAGTCTACATTGCTGAATGGGTGACCGAGTGCATTGTTCCCACGCTGCATCACATGTGATGCAAACTCCACATAAAGTCACATCTCTAAAAGAGGGGCTCAAACACCTGAAGTTACACCCATTACCCAGCTGGAGAGGAAAAGGGGCTATCCAAACACCAACACCACAAATAAACCCTTCTTGTGTCTTGCTTGCAGTCCCGGTTTGGCTTGTTTCCAGTCTAAGGAGACAAAATAACAACTGTTTCATAGGCCCAACCTTGACGTCTTTGATCCGTTCTCACTCAGGGGGAGTTTTAGTGGAGGAAAGACTAGGACTTCAGGGCCCAGAGCCAGAGGGGTTAAAACGTCTAAATTGCTGCATGGACACAATTTGTGTAAAATCAGCCAAGTCTTCCCAGGTGCAGACCTGCTGCCGGTAACTGTCCGCTGCAATGGTGCTGAAAGCAGGTCCCAGCTCCTCCTGCAGGGCCACTGCCCTATAGCTGGCACTGAACTATAGCTAGACATCGCTTTGCTGGGTACCGAGTAACAGTCTGGAAAGTGGAAAGTAGAAACCACTATTACCCTAGTCCTAGGCCTCATTTGGGATCCCCAAGATTATTAACTATGCCAAGCACAAATCATGACCAAGTCTTTTTTTTTTTTACTCTTGTACAAACAGTCCTCCCCAACACACACACATGCATATAAACACCTTCAAGCCCCAAACTAGCTTTATTATAGAATTCAAATGCTCTTTTCTGCCTGCAGATGATTTAAAAGGGACTCTTTACCTATTGATTGGACACCGCTAGATCCCCCAGCATCCAAGTGAATGAGAAATCTAACTATAAGGGAGTTAGCCGGGGCAGTAAGATCAGAAGCGCTGCATTCATACTTTGGAATCTTTCCTCTCCTAATAAGATATTCATAAGATAAAGTAGACAATACTCAGTTGACTGCACCAGTGTAGGAATTAGTCAGGAAGTGCAGTTTGTACTAGACCTAATACTCAGTTAATGATGTAGCAGTGGAACTAGATTTAAAAGTCTCATCAATTAAACTAGCTCCCCTCACTTGAAAAGGGCTCCCGCCCGATTTTGAAGGGTAAAAAGGCCTCCTCTGAATTAATCCAGTCCCTTTAAGCCCTCCCCCACCCCTCCCCGTTCTCTTTGTCGTGTGTGACCTCGTATCTGGGCTAGACTGTTTTCCCAGGGTTAATCACCGTCCTCCAGGGAAGCTGGAGATACGTGGGTGCCATTAATATGGTGCATGGATCATCTCTGGAGTCCTTTCCAGCACTAGGGAAACGGAGCACACGCAGCCTGTGTGTGTAGATGTAATACAGAGAGCATCAGCTGCTCGCACGCTTTGCAGTTTGGAGGAGGCCCGCTCTGCTTTAGGGAATCACAAACCCTGCGCGGAGCCGTTCCCTTTGCTCCCCCATTTCCGCTCTGGTTTCACTCTCCCTCTGTGCCATTCCCGATCTCCTGCCGCGCCGGCTGCTGCTCGCTGGGCGAGGACGGCCTGGCCCCTCCCGCAGGAAAAGTGGATTACGGCGGGTGCAATCAGGGCCGGTTTAATTCCCTGGAAACGGGCTGAAATGTGACCAGCTACAAAAGCCCCCGTTGCGCGGCGCCGGGATCCGGCTGGGGGAAGGGAAGGGCGGGGGGCGGGGAGGGGGAGCCTCAGCGCAGATGCTCCCCCCCCCCCCCATTAGAAAAATTCATCAGCTGCTTTTGGGAAGGGCTGGGCTGGCTCGGGTCTGACGCGGCCCCTCCTCTTCCTCCTGCTTTCTCCTCTTCCCCTCTCTCTCCCTCCATCCCTCGCTCGCTCGCTCCAGTCCCGGGCAGCCGCACGGCCCCTGCTGGGACACCATGGGCGAGATCCCCAAGCTGGTGAAAATCAACGTCTCCCTGAAAATCCAGCCGAACGACGGGCCGGTCTATTTCAAGGTGGACGGGCAGCGGTTCGACCAGAACAGGACCATCAAATTCCTGACAGGGGCCAAGTACACGGTCGAGGTGGTGCTGAAGCCAGGGGTCGTGCATGCCACGTAAGTGCGCCGCACTGCGGGTCTGTCGCTGCTCCCGGTCTCCCTCCCTCCCCTGCCCACTGGCTATTTGTAGAAGGCTGATATTTTTTTCCTGGCAAGCTGACAGCGCAGGATTTCCTTTGCGCCCCCCCCCCTTTACTTGGAGGGCCCTGTGTCTGGGTGGGGCGCTTCTCTCCCCGGCTGCTACCTCAGCATCCTCCCTTTGTAATTACAGTGGATCGCTACAAAAAGCTGTGTGTGTGTGTGTGTGTGTGTGTGTGTGTGTGTGTGTGTGTGTGTGTAATTACAGTGGATCGCTGCAAAGGCTGTATGTGTGTATAGTTACAGTGGATCGCTGCAAAGGCTCTGTGTGTGTGTGTGTGTAATTACAGTGGATCGCTGCAAAGGCTGTGTGTGTGTGTGTAATTACAGAGGATCGCTGCAAAGTGTGAGTGTGTGTTTGTTACTACAGTGGATCGCTGCAAAGGGTGTGTGTGTGTGTAATTACAGTGGATCGCTGCAAAGGGGGTGTGTGTGTAATTACAGTGGATCGCTGCAAAGGGGGTGTGTGTGTGTTTTCTTTCCGAAGAGATACATCTTCCTTCCTTCGATAGGGAAGGAGAATTCCCGCCCCACCCCCACTGTGCAGCTTCCCTGAGATCAGCCCAATTAAGAAGCCTCCCAGGCTTGCACCACTTCTCCCTCTTGGGGTTTTCCCGGTGTTTGATCTGGAAGGAGAAGCGGTTCTACTAGCTCTGCAGTCCTTTGGCTCGCCAGTAGTGGAGGAGTGGGAAGGAAGAAGGGATGTGTGTTGGAGGCTGGGGGGTGGGCGCTGCCTCTGGCTGGACAAGCACAGCTATCCAGGAAACGCGATCCTCACGCTGAAAAGCTCATTAAAATGGCTAACGCTCAGCTGCAATAAATCAAACCTTCACCTTTGAATTATACTCCATGTCTCTGCTCCGGGTTACTACTCAGCCTGCCAAATCAGGCACCATCAGCCAAAATGAGTCAGCAGCACCATTTTTTTATTCTTATTATTAAGAATGCCATAAAACAGGCCTCTGCAGAGACAGCAGGTACAAGCGTTTCTGTGCTTTCCTGCATGGAATATAATCTGTGTGAAAGCCCATGAGTGACCCCACTCCTCCCAGACTGTGCCTGTGCAGTGTCTGGGCACTCCACCTTCATGTCGATTTCATCAGCTTGGATGATAATGGCAGGTGTCCAGGGTTTGTGTTTGTAATTGTTTTGGGGTCAAGGGTTGTTTCAAACTGCTTCAGGCCTGTCTATTTCAGGACTATGGGTATAGGAGGAGTGAACATCCCCCTGGAAGAGAAATCAAGAGATCCCCAGGTCGTCTGTTACACGGGAATCTACGATACAGAAGGAGTGCCTCACACCAAAAGTGGGCAAAGACAGCCTTTACAGGTCAACATACAGGTACCATCCCTCTGAGCATGGGCAGCACGTGCTGGACACTATAGTGCGTACAGAGGCAAGGGAGATAATGGAGTCAAGAACTGAATGAGATCTGGGGAGGGTGAGATTCTGGCAGCTGGTAAATGGGAAAACATAGAAAGGATTCGTTGTTGTAAATCTCCGTCATTGTTTATTTTAAAGTGTAGACTTTAAGATGTTGCATATAATATCCTTACAAAGTATGAAAGAGGCCATAGCAGAACCACACACTGAAATCACTATTACTTTAGCCACAGCAACCTGCAAGTCTCACTGAGAAGTACTGCAAAGGGATGACCTTACCTGACCCCCTGCATTGCTCAATTCACTGAGCTGCTCCTGAGTTAGACAAAGTCCCCCCTAACTTAACAAACCATGTTTCAAATAGCATGCCACACCTTCCCTCTATGTTCCGTGTGGACACTGGTATAACAAATACTCATTTGTTTTTAAGGAAAATCAATTTTATTCTTCTAAGTAATTCTCACATCCACAGAGAGGACCCAGCCCCTCCACCTACTGAGGGCAATGGGGTTCTCGCCTTGCGCTCAGGTTCTTAGGTGCCAGTGCTGAAAACGTTTACGCACTGGCTTAACTTTATGGCATTTCTCCCTCTGAAGCCAATGGAACTACAAACAAACATAAAATTAAGCATGTGCTGTATGTGACTGCAGGATGGGGGCTTTATTTTGCTATTCTGGGCCCAATCCTGCTGCCCTTACATTTTGCATATCTAAAGGCTGTGGGACTGGACGCCTAGATATAAACAAATTGAGTCAAAATAATTTATTCCTTGAGAGGCTTTATATTTCAAGTAATATCTTACTAGTATATAAAATACAGACTTGTAAATATTTTGCCACTCCTATAAGGCAATTGTTAAAGTTTGGCAAAGTTGCGAGCAATTAAACATAGGGTCTAATAATGGAAAGTGTTGGGCAACCTTTATAATAGGTGGTGTTACCAGCCCCACCAATATTATCCAAGGACAGTAACATAAAAAGACTAGGGAAAGGAGTGCTATTATGCATGTTGTAATTGCTTCAAGACCAAATACAGTCATATTAAACATGTTACACTTCTAAAAACCACATATGAAGAGTTTGCCGTGATCACATACTAACATTTTATAGTCCCAGTAGTGCAAATGGAAAATCACCATTAACAGTTATAATGGCAGGACATGGAATGTGGTAGACACTTCCATTTCAGGCTTCGTCTCTCAGGTTATTTTGCTCAGACTGAAATTTGCTAAGAAATTGGGGGCAGGGGACGAAGAGATGTCATTTAAAGATTTTGGGAAATCTTGAGGTCTGACCAGCCTAATTGCTAAATATTCTTGTTCACACATCTATGGGGATCTGACAATGCTCCATAACTTCCTTCCCTAGCTAGGCACCGTTCCCAAAGGGGCCTTTCACCTAGCCAGCAATTTCCAGATGAAGAATTTGGGGCAGGAGACCATATACATGGCTTTGGAATTGTCTGAATAGATCACTTCTAAATCTTTCAAAGCACTCCTTTCTCTGACTGCTAAGTGTACATGTGTTGTAAGCAGCAAAGCAGAATTCAACCAATAGGTTTCCAACAACATTGCTTCCTAGCTGTAATATTTTATTGTGCATAGGAAAAAATCCCACTGAGGCATCCTGACACTTCTGTTCTACACTGCATTTGGGGTAAAGCAGCACGCTTCAAAGTTGATAGACTATTAAGCTACCGCCAAGCTAAAACTATTACAAATCAGAAGCCAACATCATTCCTTAAGGATATCGAGTTACTACTACCATTAATATGAGTATGGGAGTGAGCATGCTAATGATTTTGTTAAGCCTCTTCGCACACCCAGTGTGAACTAGATGTTTCCTGAAGCCTGAGCTAACTCAGAATCAATGGAGTGCTTGTGCAGTAAATAAAAATCCATACGCTTTTCCTCCTAAAGAACCTGACTGAGTGCTTATTAAACCTTTCACATGACTTTTTTGAGTTCACCTTGGTTTGAAAGGAAAACTGCAAAGGAATGTAAAATTTCCAACTACTTGCTCAGATGGATGAGAAGACTGAACCCTTAAGAGTTAATTAAATGTGAAATAATGAAGATGGGAGCAGGTATATTGTCAGTTTAATGTAGGAAGATCAGAGAAGCAGTAGATTTCCACAGGTCTCTTCAGAAAAAGTTTTATATGGTTTCTAGATGTTTGTGTGGTGGAGTCTTCTTGGTATTCACTGTCTACCTCTATAAGATGGAGGGGCAGAACCTTAGCTGGAAGAAATTGCCCATAGCTCCATGGACACCAGCTGAGGATCTGGCCCAGAGTGTTAAATTTCTGCTCTTCTCTGTACTTCTAGCTGGAGTTCTGCCCTTGCTATCCTGATGTGTGCTCAGGCTACATTTTCTGTTGCACTTATCATTACTATGGCAATCCCTATCCGCAGGGGTTCCACCCCGTCAATTCATGTCAATAATGATTGAAATGTTTTCAAAGTGGTTTTAAATATTGATTTGTGATTACCTTGAAAATCTGTTTAGAGGAATTTATATTTATATATAGACACACTCATTTGATATATGTAGTCATCGAAAGAGCAAAATCTTTCCATTTATGGTATATAGGTACCCACTCAAAGAAATCACTTATCAGAGCACTGTACTAAATTAAGTAGATTCCCATTTAAATTTTTAAGTCTTCAAGTACTTTTTTTTTATTTACTAGTGCGACATACTAAAAAGATTGAGTAATTTAAGAAGCGTGCCACCACTGTAAATAGTTTACACATGTGTAACTTAACATCGGCGGTCTATATCCTAACTTGAGATACCGCCTTATAATGAGAGGTAATAGCAGATACACTTTTATTTTCCTGGGCAATTTCATTAGCCCTTAAGTGCTTTGTACCATATTCATCACTGCAACATACCACTGCCTGCTTAATATGAGAATTTACCCATGAAAAGCAAATGCCCAGCATAATTTCTGAATTCTGAGAATGTATTTTCTTTTCAAAGGTATAAGATTAAGATGCAAGATTATTTTCTGTACAAGTTACAAAGGCAATGTCCACTAAATTCCATCAATAGGTGTAGCAGTTGTGTTCTGCTGTGTCCCCTTAGAGAATGTGGAGAAAATGATGCTTTCGAAGAATCAAACTTCACCAAATAAAGTATCTCCATTCTGCTAGCCATGAAGTTTTTACTCCTACAGCACAGCACGTCTGTGAGCCCTGAAAATCCAGTAGTTTATTTTTCCTTTGGACATATTTTAACATAAACCCATAGGAGGCCCAGGCTTCTGAAGGCTGATTTTTGGTACTGAAATGAAGCAATAACAATATTTGTTCAAACAGCAGCTTTAGAATCAAATCCTGAGATACTGTGAAGTCAACAGGATTTGAAATTGGTAAGCAGCTATTCAACACCTCTCAGGATTTGGTCTAAAGAGCTCAGTCTTTCAAATGTGGGTACTTAAATCTGTATTTAGGCTTCTAAGTATTCAATATAGGTATCTAAACATGGAATTAGGTGTTTAAATCAGCATTTAGTTGCTTAAAGGTATGTAGATCTTTAAGAGATTTAGGCACTTAACTTTAGACAGTCCAATCTGAAAACTAGTTTGTGTCCATTTGCGTGCTTAAGCAGTATATAGAGCCCAATTTAAATGTCTAGGTTTTAGAAATTGGCCTTCTTGTATATAGCTTTAATTTCTTTCCCACCCTCCGACCCCCACCCTTTTGTATCTCTGTGTGGATGGTTACCCTGCTCTTCCAATTCTACAGCAGACAAGTCATGTTCTGATGCACACTAGGAAAGGAAGATACCTTGTAAGGGATTAATCCTAGAGTCCTTACTCCAAGCTAAACTTTCATTGAAAGCAGTCAGTTTTGCTTGAATAAAGAGAGCAGGACTGGGCCTCAAGTCATAAACTAGCATTTGAATGGGTAAAAGCCAGAAAATTCCTAGTAATTTATCAGCCAAGATAACCTTTTTCAGAACAGGTAACAAGAAGTTATTTCTTGAGCACAATATATCGAATTTCAGTTATGTGACTTCTTAAACTCTTGTTAATTGTTGGTAGCTGGCATAGAATCCTAGAACCATAGGATTAGAAAGGACCACAAAGATCATCTAGTCTAACCCTCTGCCAAGAATTTGTTATGTCTAAACCATCCAAGACAGATGGCTCTCCAGCCTCTTTTTGAAAACCTCCAGTGAAGGAGCTTCCAAAACTTCCCTAGGCTGTCGGTTCCATTGTCCTGCTGTTCGGAAGTTTTTCCTGAGATTTAATCTAAATCTGCAGTGCTGTAATTTGAACCCATTGCCTCTTGTCCTGCCAACTGTGGCAAGAAAGAGCAACTTTTCTCCATCTTTTTTATGGCAGCCTTTCAAGTATTTAAAGCCCACTATCATGTCCCCCCTTAATCGCCTCTTTTTTAAACATACCCAGTTCCTTCAGCCTTTGCTCATATGGCTTGCATTCCATCCCTTTCATCATCTTTGTTGCTTGCTTCTGCGTCCTTCCCAGTTTCTCTACATCCTTTCTATACAGTGGTGACCAAAATTGACACCATACTCCACTGTCCACATGAGGCCTAATCAGCGCAGAGTAGAGAGGTACTATCACCTCCCATGACTTGCATGCTATGCCTCTGTAATGCAACCCAAAATTGCATTTGCTTTAATAGGATTTGGTTTAGTTAGGCCTTTGTATCAGCAATCTTATTTCTGCATCTTCAGGATCCTAGGAAGGCATTTATTTATATAGGTGTTGTTCTGGTACTTGAACACTCAAATTATGCCTTGTTCCTAGAAACCTGTGAGCTATTTTACCATGCAGCTATATTTCTAGCAGGGTGTCCATTAGGGAAGCTCTCATTGGCAGAGCAATGAGGAAGTGAATTGGAAGCCAGAGAACTAAGGGAATGATTCTGAGGTCTTCACGTGCCCATTTGACAATGACAGTAACCCTGGGGAGTTGTTGGCTCCAGTGCCCCAGAAGCCCCCTCCTTGTTGCATTGAGGAGCAGAGGTTTTGATCTGTAGGGTGCTCTGCGTATGCCCACACCATGGGAAGGGTCTATGGGAGGTCACTTGTTAACACACACCTGGGAGGGGCTGAGGATGCTCACGCTTGAGGGCCAGCACTCTGTGTGCTCAGGCAGCAATGGTTCTAATAGCAGCAAGAGGCTTCAAGAGAGAATCTGGTATCCTCTCCTGGATGCCCATGGATAGATCTCTGTTCCTTTACCATTGCATTCCAAGATGCATGGGACTGGCCTGTATGGAAGGGCAAGTCCTCAAATCACCCAGAAGGTGACTGGGGGTTTCAGAGTGCAGGGACCATGGTCTTAGACAGTGCTCAGACACCATGGGGAGAGGAGCTACGTAATGCAATATTGATAGGGGGCTGGTCAGCTTACAACAACCCCCCCCCATAACGGTTAGTCATTAAAAAACCTCATTGCGCCCAACTTCAGAGGGATTGAGGGAATAACTAACTACTGAGCCCTGTAGCACACAGATGGGTGATTGCATAAAGAACTATGGCACATACCTGCAAGAGAGGGAAAGGACCTTCTGATTCTAAGTTTACTTTAGCTACCACTACTAACCATGCAGTCCTGGAGAGTCCCTAGGTGGTGGAACTGGTGTAGTTCTTCTGCAGGGTGATGGGACTTTAGGGGAACCATGTAGAGATTGCTCAGACACCTAGATGGTGCTGCCTGTGCTCAGGCATTGGGTTGGGGCACAGCATGGCCAAAATGTCCACAGATCATCCCATCCTTCCCCAGGAATCCCACAGTGGGGCTGCATTAAGATCATAGGGACTATTCAGGGTAGCTCTGCAGTTTGGGTTGGGGGGGAGGGATTCTTTTCCCTGTACATCTCTCCAGCCCAGCTTTTCTATACAGTTGCTATGAAGTCAATACCCCCATCACTTATTTCCTGGCCTATCCCATCTAATCCTATCAACAGTATGACAACTGACTTTTTTCTCCAAGGAAGTTCACAGACACCCCCCACCACCATTCTCTGCTCCCCCAAATACACATGCAAACTCCTTTAGTGCATTGCACAAGGCCCTCCATCAGATTAACTGTCCTCTCAGATGAGGATGGCTGACACTTCCCTCCACTAGCAATGCCATTCCTGGGTTGGTAAGTGGGGTTCCTTGAGCAGAAGGAGGCAGTCCTTTTCCCCAGGGCTAAGCACGGTGCTTACACAGCACTCTCAGCCTCTACTGCTTTGGGTTACAAGTGGCCCCCAGGCTGGGTAGCTGAAACCATGTCCGTTCCTTGGGAATGAACACAGCCACTGGGGAGAGTGTGGGAGAGCTGCTACAGTAACTTCAGATTCTCAGTAACTGTTTTCTGTGACTTCCTGTAATAGTGCAGATATTAAGGCGACACCCATGACTGAAGTCCGATTGTCAAAAGAACTCAGGACCCAGTAGCTCCCATTATGGTCATGACTAAATTCTAATTATCAGTGGGCATTGCTGGGTGCAGAGTTCTTTTGAAAAGGTGTCCTTTCCGCAGCAACAAGGTGGGTGAGGTAATAAATGTGTTCCTTAGGTTAGGCAGTGGCAGCTTACTAACTGCTCAGCAGGCAGAAGCAAAATAACCGCCCAACTGGGAAATAAGCTGTAATCGGTCAGATGTAGACACTGAAGCTTCTGCTTCTTCAGGCTGGCTGAAAGAGTCATTCTGAAAAGGGATTTACATGATGACTTTCCAGTGGTGAATACAGTATGTGGATGATCAAAGGTCAGCTCCTGAATGTATGATTGCAATGAAAACCGTCACATGGAGAAGAGTCATTATTAAAATGAGCAATAGGAATATTTTAAAACATTGTAATACTTATTCCATTGTAGTAGTACTGACTTCAGCGGTTAGTCTCCTGCAAATAGAACATACGCCAATATAATGTGCTGTTGAGCCTAGAGCTGGCGTGTACAAACCCTCATACCCACATTTCAAAGACAACCTCCAAGGTCATTTGTGCTGGTGAAAATCTGCAGGACCTCAGTTGAAGTCAGTGGAGTAATTACCACATTTACACAGGTGCAATTAAAATGATAATCTATCCTTGTACCTCTCATGCGAGCGTATTCTGCTGGTGTCTTGCAAGAGGTTGGGGGGAAAACATGAGATATTTCATACTGTTGGAATTCCAAGTTATTATTACTGTAGTCCCATTCATTTCCAAATAACATGTTTAAAGTAATGTTAGTTCATAGACAAATGCCAAGTCCAATACAGAAATCTTAATTCTCTTTCATTGTAATGGAACATACCCAATCACTCATACTTGCTATCTCCTAAGCAACCACTAGAATATACTTTGCTATCTCCTAGTTTCTGTCATTTGTCCCTAAATTATGATTCAATAGCACATTACAATGAGCAGTGATTATAGCAAAATGTAAGTGGGAGCCTCTCTCACTCTTGTTTGGTATAAAAATGTGGAATAGAAGCCAAGGGAAGTCTACAGATAGCACAGTAACAGCTCGCATAGTAATAACTTGCATTAATCTACAGATTGAATGGCACCGCAAATGAAAAAATAAGGTAACACTCGAGACTGCAGGCAAAGCAAAAAGGAGGAAATTCATTACGGTTAATTCTATGTACAGATCAAAGTACACAGGTAACCCACTAACCTCAGATCTCCTGGCAAGCACAGTACCTTGCACAATGCTGGAAAACCACGTCTCATATGTTGGTGATATATATTTCACACAATATGTATTTGGCATAATCACCTGCTTTCATCACCTCACCAAGTGTTGCAGGATCCTCATTTAAAGCATTATAAACCTGATTCTCCACTGCCTTGCCCCCAGAAGTTACTTGCACTTATAGAAAGTGGGTATAAAATGGTACGCGGTCAGAATGGTATCATTTTCACTCACCTTGCACAAGTATAAATGAGTGGCAGAGGGACAAGGCAGGGGAGAATCAGGCCCTGTATGTACTACTAATTATGCTTAGGCACTAAAGATTGCACGAAGGACACTATGGCAACCTTGAAAGATCTTTGATTTTGCTACTTGGGGAATAACCCTTACATTAGTGTTTCACACGCGCAGTTTAGTTGGAGGGCACATTGCATTGAGGAAGAGGGGGAAAATTTGAGCTGCTTACTAACAACTTTATTCCCTGTCCTTCGCAGTTTAGTGACATCGGCACTTTTGAGACAGTCTGGCAAGTCAAATTCTATGACTACCACAAACGAAATCATTGCCAATGGGGAAACGCCTTTGGTAGCATCGAGTATGAATGCAAACCCAATGAGACACGCAGTCTTATGTGGATCAACAAAGAGATGTTCCACTGAAGATGAGCAAAGTGGACACTGCTGGACAATCTTTTTTTAAAAAAATCTACCTTTAAACCAGCACAAAGCCTTAACAAAGGCATACTATACAGTTGCTTTGTCCCGCGTGGTACAAATAACATACTAAATTATACATACAGTGGGTACCATTAAACCTTGACACTTGCTACTCACAGTACTTAAACTTATCATGGCATCTGCAGTATTCTTCATCCTTGCAGTAGGGAATTCTGCAGGCACCTTGGTAAAGTAAACCCTGTGATGCCAACAAGATGTGGATAATACCCACTAAACAGTATCACTGGATGTAATACCCTTGGTGAAATACCTTGCATTAGTAAAATTCAGATCCAACTTCATATTAGTGATGATTTCTGTATTTATATTTGTGTTGTCCCTAAAACATGCTCCATTGTGCAGTTTGTCTACGTCTTGTCATGGTAGACAGCAGAAGTGCAAGTTCTGGATGTTTGGACATTGGCTACTGCACTGTTGAAGTTGCGTTTTCATATGGGGAGTCTCGGACATACTGAGTCTCCCTCTTCTGTTAATGTCGTAAAATATGCTGTGACTGGCTTTCCTCTTTTGTGAAATTTGGTAAAATGTCATTGTTTTGCTATGTTCCCCAGTTCCTGAAGTGATTTTTGAAAAACCAAGAGATACCATGAAAACCATTAGCATAACAAAACATACCGAAAAGCAATAAATCTGTGGTCTTAAAGGCATAATTGCACATCTATTGATGTTGCTGATACATATCTTTAGAGCATGTACACTGCTCTAACAAAATATAATGGTCACACCTAATGTTCTCTGAGTTCGTCGAGATTATCAGTTCCAGTGGTAGTCTCAATTTTTTAAGACTAGGAATATTGCTCAAACCAGTAGAATCTTTCAAAAGAAATGAATTTTTTGAGGTGTGATCACTGTACTGTACTAAAACCTCCAGACTTTCATATCAGCCAGAAATACTCATCTCTGAAGAAGGGCCCAGATCCTGCAAATGCTCACACATGTGACAGCAAAAGGACAGTCAAGTTGTAAGTAAAGTGCATCAGTGCACACTTGTGCATGAGTGTTGCAGGATCATGACTTAAGGTGCTAAACATGTAATTTCCAATGTTTACAGCTGAGAGGCAAAGGGGAACGTAGATTCAGATTTCTTCTTTCAATAAATAAAGCAGGTAAATTACTATACTGTCCCACCTTCGATCTCTGCTGGGTTAAGTTCTCTCTCTGGTATATTAGTTGTTCCTGTAACCCTTTGTGAATAATTTTTAAATCATGTCTGTAAATTGTAATCACAACTTTTGACCTTTTTAATAAAGGACTTGGAAACAATCTATATTTTTCTGAGCATGTGCCATCTAATTGGCTTCTCTTACTTTTGACTTTAAAGTTGAGTATAGGAAGATGAAGGCCAAGATTTTCAAAAGTGACTAGTGATTTTAGGCACCCACCTTGAAACATCTTTGGAAAGGACCTGACATAGAGGGTTGGTTTGAACATGTTCTGAAAATCAGGCCCCTTTAAAATGTCTCAAGTTGGGTGCCAAACATCACTAGTCACTACTGAGAAATTCTGACCCCACATGCTAGAACCCAGGCAGCGAGGATTGTCTTAGTAGTATGTACAGATACAGATTCCATATGAAGTTCATAAACAGAAGACAGAATTTGTCACCACCATATTGTGACATTACCCAAGGTACAATCTGTACTGATGAACAGCTTTGTCACCTCAGTTCTCCAACCTGGGGTGCCTTTTACACTGCTTCGCTGTGAGAGCTACCACTCATGGTCTGCTCACACACACAGCCTCCAACATATAAATTATTCCCAGTTACAGTGTATGAGTGCTATAGCCAACCACTGATGAATTACACTGCAGAGCAACATCAGCAAATTCCCAGTCCCGTACTTTCCCCCAGAAATGTACGTCTTGTAGTGCCGAGCTCTCTCCTGGAGTATACAAGCTCATATAAAGTCTGTCATTTTATTAATAGAAAATGATATGAACAAATCCTGTTATCCCAAATGGAGTTTCCCAAATACTTGAATCCAAACACACTAGTTTAGATACAACGGTAAAACAAGCTTATTAACTACAAAGGATAGATTTTAAGTGACTACAAGTAACGAGGCATGAAAGTCAGAATTGATTACAAGAAAATAAAAGTAAGACGCAACTAATGTCTAACTTAACAAGTTAATTGAATTCAAAGAAAAAGTCTCTTTCACCACATGTTTTAGAAGTTTTACTGGTTGAATGTCTCTCAGTCAGGATCCCTCCCCCAGTCCAATGTTGCTTCCTTTGTTCATCAAGTGTTGTTGATGCCATGGGTAGAGAGAAAATGAGGAATCAGTTGGGGCATCTGCTCTTCTTTCTTATAGGTCTTTCTTTTCTTTGAGAATCATCTCCAGCTGAGATTCAGGAGACTGAAAGTATGTGTGGACGGGAACCACCAGCTCGTTCTTTGTTAAGATGTAGATTTTCACCTCACATCTTTTCTTGCCAAAGAATGGTTACTGTCCATTTGATTTTGTTTGTTTCTAGAGAACTGGTTTGTGACTGCTCTCCAGATGTGGAATATGCCTCAGTAATATCATAGAGTAGAATCTTATAACTTTACATACAATGTTGTAACACATAGTTCACCAGGACAATAATGATTAGCAACTTATGAGTTTTCAAATGATACCTTATAAGACATACTTTGTACAAAATTGATCATAGTCCTGTAAAAGGGGTGAACATAGGAGTACAGACTGTCACACGAATAATTTGGGCAAGCCTAAATTAAGGACAAATTAAAAAGGGACATGGAAAAAGTGTTGGAGAGAAAGCTTTGGATTCTTTGACCATGGGATGGTATTCCAAGAAGAAGGAGTGCTAGGCAGAGACGGGCGCCACTTAATGAAAAGAGGGAAGAGCATCTTCGCAAGCAGGCTGGCTAACCTAGTAAGGAGGGCTTTAAACTAGGTTCACTGGGGGAAGGAGACCAAAGCCCTGAGGTAAGTGGGGAAGTGGGATGCCAGGAGGAAGCACGAGCAGGAGAGTGCAAGAGGGGAGGACTCCTGCCTCATATTGAGAAAGCAGGACGATCAGCGAGTTATCTTAAGTGCCTATACACAAATGCAAGAAGCCTAGGAAACAAGCAGGGAGAACTGGAAGTCCTGGCACAGTCAAGGAATTATGATGTGATTGGAATAACAGAGACCTGGTGGGATAAATCACATGACTGGATTACTGTCATGGATGGATATAAACTGTTCAGGAAGGACAGGCAGGGCAGAAAAGGTGGAGGAGTTGCACTGTATGTAAGAGAGCAGTATGACTGCTCAGAGCTCCAGTATGAAACTGCAGAAAAACCTGAGAGTCTCTGGATTAAGTTTAGAAGTGTGAGAAACAAGGGTGATGTCGTGGTGGGAGTCTGCTATAGACCACTAGACCAGGGGGATGAGGTGGATGAGGCTTTCTTCCGGCAATTAACAGAAGTTACTAGCTCACAGGCCCTGGTTCTCATGGGGGACTTCAATCACCCCGATATCTGCTGGGAGAGCAATACAGCAGTGCACAGACAATCCAGGAGGTTTTTGAAAAGTGCAGGGGACAATTTCCTGGTGCAAGTGCTGGAGGAACCAACTAGGGGCAGAGCTCTTCTTGACCTGCTGCTCACAAACAGGGAAGAATTAGTAGGGGAAGCAAAAGTGGATGGGAACCTAGGAGGCAGTGACCATGAGATGGTCAAGTTCAGGATCCTGACACAAGGAAGAAAGGAGAGCGGCAAAATACGGACCCTGGACTTCAGAAAAGCAGACTTTGACTCCCTCAGGGAACTGATGGGCAGGATCCCCTGGGAGAATAACATGAGGGGGAAAGGAGTCCAGGACAGCTGGCTGTATTTTAAAGAATCCTTATTGAGGTTGCAGGAACAAACCATCACGGTGTGTAGAAAGAATAGTAAATATGGCAGGCGACCAGGTTGGCTTAACAGTGAAATCCTTACTGATCTTAAACACAAAAAAGAAGCTTACAAGAAGTGCAAGATTGGACAAATGACCAGGGAGGAGTATAAAAATATTGCTCAGGCATGCAGGAGTGAAATCAGGAAGGCCAAATCACACTTGGAGTTGCAGCTAGCAAGAGATGTTAAGAGTAACAAGAAGGGTTTCTTCAGGTATGTTAGCAACAAGAAGCAAGTCAAGGAAAGTGTGGGCCCCTTACTGAATGAGGGAGGCAACCTAGTAACAGAGGATGTGGAAAAAGCTAATGTACTCAATGCTTTTTTTGCCTCTGTCTTCATGAACAAGATCAGCTCCTAGACTACTGCACTGGGCAGCACAGTATGGGGAGGAGGTGACCAGTCCTCTGTGGAGAAAGAAGTGGTTCAGGACTATTTAGAAAAGCTGGAAGAGCAGAAGTCCCTGGGGCCGGATGCGCTGCATCTGAGGCTGCTAAAGGAGTTAATGGATGTGATTGCAGAGCTATTGGCCATTATCTTTGAAAACTCATGGCGATCGGGGGAGGTCCCGAATGACTGGAAAAAGGCTAATGTAGTGCCCATCTTTAAAAAAGGGAAGGAGGAGGATCCGGGAACTACAGGCCAGTCAGCCTCACCTCAGTCCCTGGAAAAATCATGGAGCAGGTCCTCAAGGAATCAAGTCTGATGCACTTAGAAGAGAGGACAGTGATCAGGAACAGTCAGCATGGATTCACCAAGGGCAAGTCATGCCTGACTAACCTAATTGTCTTCTATGATGAGATAACTTGCTCTGTGGATGAGGGGAAGGCAGTGGACATGTTATTCCTTGACTTTAGCAAAGCTTTTGACACGGTCTCCCATAGTATTCTTGCCGGCAAGTTAAAGAAGTATGGCCTGGATGAATGGACTATAAGGTGGATAGAAAGCTGGCTAGATCGTCGGGCTCAATGGGTAGTGATCAATGCTCTATGTCTAGTTGGCAGCCGGTATCAAGCAGAGTGCCCCAAGGGTCGGTCCTGGGGCTGGTTTTGTTCAATATCTTCATTAATGATCTGGAGGATGGCATGGACTGCACCTTCTGGCAAGTTTGCAGATGACATTAAACTGGGAGGAGTGGTAGATACGATGGAGGGTAGGGATAGGATACAGAGGGACCTAGACAAATTAGAGGATTGGGTCAAAAGAAATCTGATGAGGTTCATAGATTCATAGATTCATAGATTCTAGGACTGGAAGGGACCTCGAGAGGTCATCGAGTCCAGTCCCCTACCCGCATGGCAGGACCAAAC
Organism: Emys orbicularis; assembly: GCF_028017835.1. Classification (NCBI taxonomy): domain Eukaryota; kingdom Metazoa; phylum Chordata; order Testudines; family Emydidae; genus Emys; species Emys orbicularis. The sequence continues at coordinate 197,926,636 of NC_088685.1, forward strand.
AGGTCCATGGCAGGTTCAACAAGGACAAGTGCAGAGTCCTGCACTTAGGACGGAAGAATCCCATTCACTATTACAGACTAGGGACCGAATGGCTTGGAAGCAGTTCTGCAGAAAAGGACCTAGGGGTTACAGTGGACGAGAAGCTGGATATGAGTAACAGTGTGCCCTTGTTGCCAAGAAGGCTAACGGCATTTTGGGTTGTATAAGTAGGGGCATTGCCAGCAGATCGAAGGACGTGATCATTCCCCTCTATTCGGCATTGGTGAGGCCTCATCTGGAGTACTGTGTCCAGTTTTGGGCCTCACACTACAAGAAGGATGTGGAAAAATTGGAAAGAGTCCAGCGGAGGGCATCAAAAATGATTAGGGGTCTGGAGCACATGACTTATGAGGAGAGGCTGAGGGAACTGGGATTGTTGAGTCTGCAGAAGAGAAGAAAGAGGGGGGATTTGATAGCTGCTTTCAACTACCTGAAAGGGGGTTCCAAAGAGGATGGATCTAGACTGTTCTCAGTGGTAGCAGATGACAGAACAAGGAGTAATGGTCTCAAGTTTCAGTGGGGTAGGTTTAGGTTGGATATTAGGAAAAACTTTTCACTGGGAGGGTGGTGAAGCACTGGAATGGATTACCTAGGGAGGTGGTGGAATCTCCTTCCTTGGAGGTTTTTAAGGTCAGGCTTGACGAAGCCCTGGCTGCGATGATTTAGTTGGGGATTGGTCCTGCTTTGAGCAGGGGGTTGGATTAGATGACCTCCTGAGGTCTCTTCCAACCCTGATATTCTATGATTCTATTCTATGAAAAAAACTTTCTTCCAATGAAGTTCTGTTAGGAAATTGATAGTTGTACGACAACTTCTCAATAATATACAGTCTGAATATTGAGCTATATTCGGCTACTAATCTGTACTTCTACCGTTAGGCAAGACCTCATGTGTTCCATGGGTCTGCAGGAATGAAATTTAACACAGAATCTGCCTACCCAATGCCACAAAACTGCCCCAAAATCAAAGTTTTCATTAATTTTTAAAAAAATCTGTAGTCCTTTGGGTTGTGAAAAACACCTAAAAATCACCAATTCAGTGTCTTCCTGAGTTTTCAGAGGGCCTCAACCCACAGCATTGAGACTTACTAACTATCCTATTCATCTCAATGGCTTAACCATGAAACTTACATTTTAGATGGCGATATCCCTGTCAGCATTTAAAAAAGAAGTCTCTAGCTAACATGCCCCACATAATCTTTAACTTCCATGAGGCAAAAGCCTTAGCTGTCCCCTCCCCATGCTACTAAAACCTCCATCTTAACCCCACCCCACCCCAAACTATTTATATGGTGCAATTCTGTCAGTACAAAAATCTACAATGTACTGAAAATTGGAAGTGTGAGAGCAGCATGAAATAAATGTAATATACAAATTAATAGAGACACTGTTGTACTGGCAGAATTAAAATGCATGCAATAAACCCCTCCAATTTAAATAGCTGACATGGAATTCTCAACCTACCACCCCTAGTGGCAGAGAATCCAGGGACTGGTCAGAAACTTTAGCTCCAGTTTGCCATGGAGTACATTGCCCTTAGATAACTGGAAGTGCTCCCAGGGCAGAATCCTGGGTGCATGGCAGCAAAGTATCCCTTTACCATAATATAATCTGGCTCAACACAGCGCTGACCACTCCTGGGCATACTCAGCTACTGTACAATGTACCAAGGGGTCAGGGAAAGGGCTCCACTCACACTCGGCCAGTGGGTGATATGAGCTGCATTAAGGGGTGGAGGGCTCATGCAAATAAACCTCCTGGTCCCTTCAACAGCCCTCTGTGGTACTCATGTTCTCCCCATCTGCTTCTGGGGCACTGAAGGCTACTGAGGCCCTTGGACTGCAGTACCTCCCACAGCCTTTCTCTGGGCAGGCAGGGGTGAATGGGTTGGCTCTGACTGGGAGGGCGCAGATAAGATTCACTGTATTCTGTCTCCCGCTCCGCTGCTTGCCATTTAAATCTGGGGAAATTTGGCCTGATGGCCTTGCCCTATCCCTGTCTAACAGCGGACTAGTTTATGAATGTAGAAATGAAGAGCCTGCCACCCCTTCATGTCAACACAGAATAGGCCCAGAGCCTCAGCTGGTGTAAATCAACACAGCTACACTGACTTTGGCTTTACAGAATGACTCAAAACCTAACAAGGGGAAAAAATGCTCCTGGTAAAGTAGATACACAAATTCTGCAGCTTCCTCTCTGAAGTTATGATTTAGTGCATCCAAGACAACTCTGATAAAGGATTTTTTAAATCTTCCCTCATAGGTCATGCTTTTTAGACCTTTAATCATTTTTATTGCTCCTCTCTGGACTTTCTCCAATTTGTCCACATCTTTCCTGAAATGTGGCACCCAGAACTGGACACAATACTCCACTTGCAGCCTAGTCAGCACGGAGTAGAGTGGAATAAATACTTCTTGAGTCTTGCTTACAACACCCCTGTTAATACATCCCAGAATATTTGCTTTTTTTGCAAGTGTTACACTGTTCACTCATATTTAGCTTGTGATCCACTATGACCCCTGCCCTCCTGACTGCTGTACTCCTTCCTAGGCAGTCATTTCCCATTTTGTATGTATGCAATTGATTGTTCCTTCCTAAATGGAGTACTTAGTATTTGTCCTTATTGAATTTCATCCAATATACTTCAGACCATTTCTCTGGTTTGTCCAGATCATTTTGAATTTTTATCCTATTCTCTAAAGCACTTGCAACCACTCTCAGCTTTATATCGTCCTCAAACCTTATAAGTGTACTCTCTATGCCAGTGGTTCTCAAACTAGGGCTGCCGCTTGTTCAGGGAAAGCCCCTGGTGGGCTGGGCCGGTTTGTTTACCTGCCGCGTCCTCAGGTTCGGCCGATTGCAGCTCCCAGTGGCCGCGGTTCGCCGCTCCAGGCCAATGAGAGCTGCAGGAAGTGGCGCGGGCCGAGGGACGTACTGGCCACTGCTTCCCGCAGCCCCCGTTGGCCTGGAGCGGCAAACTGTGGCCACTGGGAGCTGCGATCGGCCGAACATGCGGATGCGGCAGGTAAACAAACCGGCCTGGCCCGCCAGGGGCTTTCCCTGAACAAGCGGCGGCCCTAGTTTGAGAACCACTGCTCTATGCCATCATCTAAATCATTGATTAAGATATTGAACAGAACCAAATCCAGACCTGATCCCTGTGGGATCCCACTCAATATGTCCTTCCAGCTTGACTGTGAACCACTAATAACTACTCTCTAGGAACACTTTTCCAACCAGTTATGCACCCACCTTATAGTAGGTTCACCTGGGTTGTATTTCCTTAGTTTGTTTATGAGAAGGTCAGGTGAGACAGTATCAAAAGCCTTACTAAAGTCAAGATAGACCACATCTACTGCTTCCCCCTGGCACCTATCCATAAGGCTTGTTTCCCTGTCAAAGAAAGCTATTAGGTTGGTTTGACATGATTTGTTCTTGACAAATCCAAGCTGACTGTTACTTATGCTGACTGTTACTTATGTGACATAACCCACAACCATCTTGTGCACTTAGTCACCATTGACTGGAAGCAAGGACACCACAGAATCAGGAAAAATCTGGCCTTGGCTTAGGCAGACAGAATAAAAACAGCTGAAGTGTGTTACTAACAAGCACAGATTCATGAGAAGGGCACGGGTGGAAAACTGACCTTGGTCTGAGTACCTGTGTTTTGTAAGTTTCTTGCTGGAAGCTGCTTTGCTGATAAATAAAAATTATGAGTTCTTTGCTGTTGCTAGGGAAATTCCAGCCTCTTAGCAGTTACTTTGAGTTATGCTTTGTTTTAAGTTATCTATAAAAAGATTAGTTAGAGAGTGTACTTTGAAGAAGTTTGGATTTTCTGCAAGCTAGGAGACTGGCATCAAACTCCCCAGCAACTAGGAGAAAGGCTGGCCACCAGAATCCTGCTGCTGAATCCCTCAACATCTCCTCAAACTTTGGGTAACTATTTTTGGGGTGCTCTAAGACTATTGCTATTTGAGGTGTATGCATCCTACTCAATAAAAACAAGGACTTTTTGGGTGGAAGCACTCGTGTGTATACCAATCATTTATCAGATGGAGGTGCTGTGTCCCCCCACTGATTTATTTCCTGACACCACCTGGAAAATAGTTACCATAGCTTTGGGTTCAGATAACCCCAGGTAACACACTGACTTATCACTAGTTCTGATTATACTATTAAGCACTTTGACATTGGTGGGTGGAACGTACTACAGAAATGCAAAGTACTGTTCATTAGTTATGTGGTCTTGATTTTTCATGGGTGCAGGTTTTTGGGTGCAGGAAGACATGCTGTGGTGTTGGTTTTGCAAGGTTCATGCATGGTTGTGTTTGTAAAAGGATCTTCAGGAGCGAGGGAGCTACATACACAATGGGAGAGTTTGTTCTTTGCCATGGGATCTGATTAGAGTCAATTCTAGAGGCAGAGTTGCTCCCATGGAGCCAAGCTTTAGTGTTGAGCTGAAAGTCCCGGAGGAAGGGATTTACCTGCATACTGCTTGACCATCACAATTCAGGACGGGAGCATATGTGTAAACATGTCAGTGATTTTTCTTTTAGTGGGAAGCCAACATGCAGAGCCCTGGACTTCTCTTACCACTCGGCAAAGGAGCGACACAGATATCAGAAGAAGAAGCAACAGTTGTGTAAAGTCTCCACCCCCCAGCTAGTATAAATTAGCCTGATTTCTTTGACTTCAAAGCAGCTAATCTGATTTACACCAGCTGAGGTACGTATAGTCATACATCTTTAAAATGACAGGATGCAAAGTGAAGCTGAGCGATTCTGGAACCCCACAGAATGGCAGAAAGACATCTTTCTAACAAAGACTGCTCCCCTGAAAGACAATGTCATGAATATAAATGAGGCATCACTATATCCTTATTGTAACTAAAATGTTATCTGTGCACAAGAGGCTCAAATTTTTACATGCATGAAGAGGCTTGTTGCATTTGGTTAGCGGCATTTGAGTGACTTGTTTTGGAGTACGTTGAAATGCCGCTACGGTATGCAATTCAAAGCTAAGTGATTTTGATCTTCTAGAATCTCTGTAAAACTGTAATTAGGGAAGAACGTTAGTGCTGTAAATGCTCATGTCTCCCACTGAGGATTTCAATGAGCATGACAGTTTTTAAAATCCTATCTTGGCCCTGATCTTGTGGACACTTATGCACATAGAATCATAGAAATGTAGGGCTGAAAGGGACCTCAAGAGGTCATCTATTCCATCCTCCCACACTGAGACTGGGCCTACCCCTTCCTTGACAGGTGTTTGTTTAATCTGTTCTTAAAAGTCTCCAATGATGGGGATTCCACAATCTCCCTTGGTAACCTATTTCAGTATTTAACTATCCTTACCATAACGTAGGTGGACAACGGAAGCGTTATAAGGACTTGCTGAAGGACAACCTAAAAAAAATGTAATATTGACATTGATACTTGGGAGACACTTGCCCAGGATCGCTTAAAATGGAGTGAAGTCCTACGTGCTGGTCCCCTGCATTTTGAACCTGCTTGCCGACAAGCCGAGGAGGACAAGGGGTGCAGGAGGAAGGAGAGACTGGTCTCCAGTCATGGTCAACAGCCTCCTGCTGAGCCTGAAAACATCTGCCCTCATTGGAATAGAACTTGTGGTTCAAGGATTGGCCTTATTAGCCACCTGAGGACCCATAACTCCCATGGAAGATAATCATACTCAGTAATGAGTGATTGCCCATCATCATCATCATCATCCTTATAGTTAGAAAGGTTTTCTTAATATTTAACCTAAATCTCCTTTGCTGCAGATTAAGCTGATTACTTCTTTTCCTATCTTCAGTGGACATGAAGAACAACTGATCACCCTCCTCTTTGTAACAGCCCTTAAAGTATTTGAAAACTTATCAGGTTCCCCCTCAGTCTTCTTTTCTCAAGATTAAAATCTGCCCAGTTGTTTTAACCTTTCCTCAAAGTCAAGTTTTCTAACCCTTCTATCATTTCATCTAGGCCACATTTCCCTGGCTGCTTTATGGGGGACTATGTCAATAGCCTTACTAAAATCAAGATATATCATGTCTACAGCTTCCCCCCAAACTCTAGGCCAGTAACCCTGTCAAAGAAGGAAATTAGGTCGGTTTGAAATGACTTGCTGAACTTGAAGTCAATGGGGCTACTCACAGGGATAGATCCTTAGCTAGTATAAATTGTCATAGCTCCATAGACTTCAAAGTTTTAACTTGAAGTCAATGGCACTATGACCATTTATACCTGCTTATATGGAGGATGTACATGCTGTTCCATTAATAGGCTAAGTGGATAATTCCATTAATTGAGTGAATTCAGTCCAGACTCTGCACCTTGGTAGGTAGAGGACTTTGAAAACACTAAGGGCCAAATTTTCAAAGAGTGCTCAGCACCTACCATTGAGGCTGTTAAACAATAATAGAATACCATTTATTTAAATATTATTGGATGTTTTCTACATTTTCAAATATATTGATTTCAATTACAACACAGAATACAATGTGTACAATGCTCACTTTCTATTACAAATGTGTTCTCTGTAAAAAAGATAAACAAAAGAAATAGCATTTGCTTCAATCACCATTCTAGAGAACACACTTCCTTGAGGATGACGGGTTCTGCTCGATAATGAGCCAAAGCAGTGCAGACTGATGCATGTTCATTTTTATCATCTGAGTCAGATGCCACCAACAGAAGGTTGATTTTCTTTTTTGGTGGTTCGGGTTCTGTAGTTTCTGCATTGGAGTGTTGCTCTTTTAAAACTTCTGACAGCATGTTCCACACCTTGTCCCTCTCAGCTTTTGGAAGGCACTTCAAATTCTTAAACCTTAGGTTGAGTGCTGTAGCTAACTTTAGAAATCTCACATTGGTACCTTCTTTGCATTTTGTCAAATCTGCAATGAAATACAAGAACTGGGGGTCATCAAATGAAATTAATAGGCAGCAGGTTTAAAACAAATAAAAGGAAGTTCTTCACGCAGCGCACAGTCAACTTGTGGAACTCCTTACCTGAGGAGGTTGTGAAGGCTAGGACTATAACAGAGTTTAAAAGAGAACTGGATAAATTCATGGTGGTTAAGTCCATTAATGGCTACTAGCCAGGACGGGTAAGGAATGGTGTCCCTAGCCTCTGTCTGTCAGAGGGTGGAGATGGATGGCAGGAGAGAGATCACTTGATCATTGCCTGTTAGGTTCACTCCCTCTGGGCACCTGGCATTGGCCACTGTCGGCAGACAGGATACTGGGCTAGATGGACCTTTGGTCTGACCCGGTACGGCCTTTCTTATGTTCTTATGTTCTTAAAGTGTTCTTAAATTGAACAATATCTGCTGGGTCATCATCCAAGACTGCCGTAACATGAAATGTATGGCAGAATGCGGGTAAAACTACAGAACAGGAGACATTCAATTCTCCCAAGGAGTTCAGTCACAAATTTAATTAACACTTTTTTTTTTTTTAACGAGCATCATCAGCGTGGAAGCATGTCCTCTGGAATGGTGGCCGAAGCACGAAGGGGCATACGAATGTTTAGCATATCTGGCACATAAATACCTGGCAACAACAACCACAAAAGTGTCACAGTCTCAGTTTTGGGGGGCTATGTGGCAATTAAGCCGGCGGCATTATTTCCCATACATGTAAACAAACTTGTTTCTCTTAGGGATTAGCTGAACAAGAAGTAGGACTGAGTGGACTTGTAGGTTCTAAAGTTTTACATTATTTTGTTTTTGAGTGCAGTTATGTAACAAAAAACCCTATGTTTGTAAGTCGCACTGTCACAATAAAGAGATTGTACTACAGTACATGTATGAGATGAATTGAAAAATACTATTTCTTTTGTTTCTTTTTTACAGTGCAAATATTTGTAATGAAAAATAATAATAATGTAAAGTGAGCACTGTACATTTTGTATTCTGTGTTGCAACTGAAATCAGTATATTTGAAAATGTTGAAAAACATCCAAAATATTTATAATAACTTTCAATTGGTATTCTACAATTAAAGTGCAATGAAAACTGCAATTAATCACGATTAATTTTTTTAATCAAGTTAATTTGTTTTGAGTTAATCGCCTGAGTTAACTGCAGTGAATTGATAGCCCTAATGTTAAAATATACAAGCAACACCCCCAAGCAAACAGATCCCACAAGCCTCTCCTGAAACTTGCCCTCTGGCAAAAGTCTATGTAACAATATTATATTTATAGGTGGGGCTGGCAGCATCACCTGTATAATGTGATCCCATTACAAGAGCCTGTCTACAGTTGTTTATAACTTGCCAAATTTTAACAGTTTGGGTTGAAATTTCCCATAGTGGCTGTCTGCCTCAGGCTGTTTGTTTAGGCTTTTATGAAAACGTCACCCAAAACAGTTGAGTCATTTCCAATAATATGGATGGGAGGAAATACATTGTTTTAGCCATGTTAAAAAATTCTGGTAACCTTTTCTTTGACATAATCCACTGCCCCCATGCTTTGAAGCAGGGTTTTGAAATATGGGAGGAGGCAGCCTTTGTGTTACAGATGTGTGTTTTGCTGTCCCTATGAGAATCCAACAAAATTTGGCTAAATTCTAAGGAGGCTCAGTAGAATTCAATTTTTATATATATTCAACAGATCATATTGTTGTTTATTTTTAAGCATTTTTTTTATATTTATCAGTTTACATTTTCACAGTTGTGGGAAATTGAGAGAGGGGACCAGACAATAATTAATGATAATTATGAATAACGATTAATAATAATCATGTCAAACCAATCTAATATCCTTCTCTGACAGGGTAACAAGCCTTGTGGATAGGGGAAACAGTAGATGTGATATATCTTGACTTTATAAATGCTTTTGATACTGTCTCACATGACCTTCTCATAAACAAACTAGGGAAATATAGCCTATGCGAATCTACTACAAGATGGGTGCACAACTGGTTGGAAAACTGTAGCAGAGTAGTTATCAATGGTTCACGGCAAAGCTGGAAGGGCATAACAAGTGGGGTCCTACAGCGATCTGTCCTGGGTCCAGTTCTATTCAATATCTTCATAAATGACAGAGAGTACACTTATAAAGGTTGTGGACGATAGCAAGCTGGGAGGGGTTGCAAGTGCTTTAGAGGACAGGATTAGAATCCAAAATTATCTTAAACTGGAGAAATGGTCTGAAATAAATAAGATGAAATTCAATAAGGACAAATGCCAAGTACTACACTTAAGAAGGAATAATCAGCTGCACAAATACAAAATGGGAAATGACTGCCTAGGAAGTACTGCAGAAAAGGAACTGGGGGTTATAGTGGATCACAAACTAACTATGAGGAAGAAATGTAACACTGTTGCAAAAAAAGCAAACATCATTCTGGGATATATTATGAGGAGTGTTGTAAGGAAGACACGAGAAGTAATTCTTCCACTCTACTCAGCATAGATAAGGCATCAAATGAAGTATTGTATCCAATTCCAGTTACCACCCTTTGGGAAAGATGTGGTCAAATTGGAGAAAATCCACAGAAGAGCAACAAAAATAATTAAAAGTCTAGAAAATATGTGTAAACAGAGTCTGAATGAGCTCTCCCCTGACATCTAGTGGTGAGCTGTGGAAAAGGACTTCAGGAGCTGCTCTCGTTTGCATGGACACACCCAACCTGCCTAGGTGTTCAGCATGATGTGATTGCTTGCCCAAATGATCACTTGTGGCTGGTGTTGGATCCCCGATCTCCTTGTTATTGAGGCAGGAGTAATAAAAAAAAATTAATGGAGATATCCTATCTCCTAGAACTGGAAAGGACCTTGAAAGGTCATTGAGTCCAGCCCCCTGCCTTCATTAGCAGGACCAAGTACTGATTTTGCCCCAGCTCCCTAAGTGGCCCCCTCAAGGATTGAACTCACAACCCTGGGTTTAACAGGCCAATGCTCAAACCACTGAGCTATCCCCCCCCCAGGGTTGTTGTCCTTGTTGTGTGAACCGAGGGCAGCAGAACTGTACCTGGCATACCCCAATGGAGGGACTCACCCTCAACTGAATGGCACTCGCTAGGCAGGGGACATTGGTTCCACAGCCCAATGAGTAGAGAGAGTGTGGGGACAGGTACTTGTGTGGTGTGAGCCTGTCCCTGGTCAAGGGTCCTAGACACCATTTGACCCTTCCTCTCTCAAAGGCATTATAAAAGAGCCCATTTAGACTCAATTGAGAGTTTTATTACACACTATAGAGCTGAAAACACTAATACCTAGATCTAAGTATTAGACCTACTTTTGGACAGTGTCTCTGTTGCAAGAAACTGCCCAGCATGCACCAGCAAGAACAGCTTGTCAAAGATCTGTGTTCCTTCCATGCAGTTTCCACTCAAAAGATAAAATGCCACCCAAACAGGGCAGCAACTAAATCTCCCAACACTTCCTATGTTGGCAGCCAGACAGCACCATCCTTCCCTCTTCATCTGCAAGGACTTATCCACTCCTCTTTAAAGTGTGGAACTTAAATAAGTTCAGTTCCCAGATGGGAGTGTCAGCAGGAGATGCCTCTGAAGCCTGACTGTAAATTAACCTCAGAAGTCCCAGGTCAATGGCCAACTCATCAGGGTCTGGTCCTAGGGACACCAGTAGGTGGGGTGCAGCAGTCTTCGGGGGCCTGAAAGAACAAAGCACCCCAACTCAAGGGCAGAGTGTTTTGGAGGTTTCTGTCCAGTTTCTAGAGTTCTGGGTGGGTATGTCTACATTGTAATTAGACACCCCTGGCTGGCCCGTGCCAGCTGACTCAGGCTAAGGGTCTATTTAAAACTGGAGCCCCAGCTTTGGGACCCCTCTACCTGTAGCCCAAGCCTGAATGTCTAAACCACAATTAAACAGCCCCTTAGCTCAACCCCTCACTCCTGAGCCTGAGTCAGCTGGTTTGGGTTTTTAATTGTAGTGTAGACATATCCCTAGTCTTCATCACAAAAGCCACCAATTCATTTTGCACAGGATAAATAGCCACCAGGCAGCAATACATTTCAGCTTACACACACACACAGTATGCCTGCCTCTATTTCTGATCTGGAAAGAAAAAAATTAATTTAGTCCCTGTAGAGAAAACTGCTGCTTATGGTAGAGAATTAACCCTTAGGCCACGGAAGATCAGCATTCTGCACTGAGATCACGCCTGTCAAATGTCCTTTCATTTTGAGGGACACCCTTCTTTTTCAGACCCAAGGTCTTCTACACCCCACCCAAACTTGGGGCCCCTTCTAATGCTGAAAATCATTCACCTCAGATATGAAGAATCGTGAAACTGGGGTTATAGAAAGAGTTACTGATGCTAAAGAGATGAATCCCACAGCATGCATGAATAATTCATTCTGCATGAATAATATCCCTCCTGCATGAAGAATATTATTGTGTGTGTCCCTCATTCTGAGTCTTTGTCACGCACGGCATCCCACATTCGGGCCTTGGCAGTTTGAAATACCCAAGAATATGCCTCCCGATCCCCTCCCTCAGACACACACTCCAACCACAAGGCTTACTCCCGCCTTGCTTCAGTAACCTTCATCTCCCTGCCATCGCTAGAAGCAGAGTCCACCCGCACCTCCCTCAGCCCATAATAACCCGACTGCAAGCTGCAGGAGAGAAACCTATCTCCCAGTCAGCAGAGCACCTCATGCTTCATGGCTCAGCAAACAGCGGCTATGGGCTCCATGTCACTTCCTTCCTGGCCCCTGCTGCTCCTGAGCCTGGATGAGGAGGCAGGAAGGAAGGCCAGGAAGGTGCTGGTTAATATGCTTTTGACCAGTGTTTGCCATGGTACTAAGCAGGCTGAGGGTCTCTGTATATCAAGCCCCAAGCATTGTTTAACACTGGTTAATGTTGGACAGTGACAGGGTCATGTTAACACCTTTGACCCTTTGGGCCCATACAGTTCATCTAAATTAATACAACAGGGCCTAGAAGGACAGGCCCTACAGGCCTGATTGTTTCCAAATGTTCAAGTATGTTATCAGTCCTGGTCTTAGTAAGAATGCAGCCATCAAAAAGCAAGTCAAGGATTTAGCATGGCCGCTCCTATGACTGCTTCTTGGAGCAACTTGTCCTGGAACCCACCAGGGGAGACGCAACTCTTGATTTAGTCCTGAGTGGAGCACCAGATCTGGTCCAAAAGGTTAATATACCTGAACCACTCAGTAATAGTGACTATAATGTAATTAAATTTAACATCGGGGGGGGGGGGGAGGGAATGCAAAAGAAACCCACCACAGTAGCATGTAACTTCAAAAAAGGGAACTACACAAAAATGAGGAAGCTAGTTAAATGGAAAATAAAATGAACAGTCACAAGCATGAAATGCCTGCAAACTGCATGGAGACTATTGTCAAACACCATAACAGGCTCAAACTAAATGTATACCCCAAATTAAAAAAAAAAAAAACAGTAAGAGGGAAAAAAGTGGTTAAACAGCAGAGTAAAGGAAGCAGTTAGAGGCAAAAAGGCATCTTTTAAAAATCGAAATTTAAATCCTACTGAGGAAAACAGAAAGGACCATAAGCTCTGGGAAGTCAAGTGTAAAAGTATAATAAGGCAGGCCAAGAAAGATTTTGAAGAGCAACTAGATAAGGCCCCCAAAACTGACAATTTTTTAAAAGTAAATCAGAAGTAGGAAGCCTGTAAAAAGTTGGTGGGGCCACTGGGTGATCACGGTGCTAAAGAAGCACTCAAGGAAGACAAGGCCATTATGGGGACTCTACATTCATTTTTGTGTCAGTCTTCACTGCAGAGGATATGGGGGAGATCCACACATATGGGCCACTCTTTTTAGGTAACAAAACTGAGGAGCTGTCCCAGACTGAGGTGTCAGTAGAAGAGATTTTGGATCAAATTGATAAATTAAATGGGACCAGATGGGATTCACCCAAGAGTTCTGAAGGAACTAAAATATGAAATTGCAGAACTACTAACTGTGGCATTAACCTGTCACTTAAATCAGCCTCTGTACCAGATGACTGGAGGGTAGCTAATTAAATGTTGATTTAAAAAAAATAAAAAAGCTCTGGAGGCAATCCCGGCAATTACAGGCTTGTACATTTTATTTCAGTACCAGGCAAATTGGTTGAAACCATAGTGTAGAACAGAATTATCAGACACACAGATAAACACGGTATGTTGGGGAAGAGTCAACATGACTTCTGTAAAGGGAAATCACGCCTCACCAGTCTATTAGAATTCTTTGAGGGAGTCAACAAGCCTATGGAAAAGGGTGATCTAGTAGGTATAGTATACTTGGACTTTCAGAAAGCCTTTGACAAGCTCCCTTACGAAAGGCTCTTAAGTAAAGTAAACAGTCATGGGATAAGAAGTAAGGTCCTTTCATGGGCCAGTAACTGGTTAAAAGATAAGAAACAAAGGGTAGGAATAAACAGTCAGTTTTCACAATGGAGAGGGGTAAACAGCAGGGTCCCCCAAAGATCTGTGCTGTTCAACATTCATAAGTGATCTGGAAAAGGGGGTGAACTATAGGGTGGCAGAGTTTGCAGACAATACTAAGTTACTCAAGATAGTTAAGTCCAAAGCTGACTGTGAAGAGTTATAAAGGGAACTCATAAAACTGGGTGACTGGGTAACAAAATGGCAGATGAAATTCAATGTTGATAAATGCAAAATAATGCACATTGCGAAAAAATCTCATTTATACCTATAAAATGATGGGGTTAAAATTAACTATTACCACTTAAGAAAAATCTTGTGGGTGTCCTGGATCTGCCCACCAAGGGCTGGGCAGGGGTTCCTCCCCATCAATCTTGGAGGGAGGCCACACCCCCTCACTACACAAGACATTAAAAAGACTGGGACCGTTCACCTTGGGAAAAAACATGATTAAGGGGCAATGTGATAGAGGTCTATAAAGCCATGAATGGTGTGGAGAAAGTAAACAGGGAAGTTGTGTTATTTACCCCGTCACATAAACATAAGAACTAGGGATCACCCCATGAAATTAATAGGCAGCAGGTTTAAAATAAATGAAAGGAAGTATTTCTTCACACAATGCACAGCCTGTGAAATTCATTGCCAGGAGGTGTGGTGAAGGCCAAAAGTATAATTTGTTTCAAAAAAGAATTAGATAAATTCATGGAAGATTAGTCCATCAATGGCTATTAGCCCAGATGATCAGGGATCTAACCCTATGCTCCAGGTATCCCTAAGATTCCAGCTGCCAGAAGCTCGGACTGGCCAACAGGGAACAGATCACTCGAAATTGCGTGGTTCTGTTCATTCCCTTTGAAGCACTGGCCACTCTCAGATAGTTGCAGATGTGCCCAGATGCTTCAGCAATTGATGAGTCTTTTTAAAAAGAGAAATATATATAAAATAAATCAATACAGGGACTTTTTTATTATGGGTTCCCCAGCAAGAGCACAGAGTCAGCCAAAGCACAGGAGATCCCCATGACTTTCTACATAGTAGCAATTTATGAGACCATTGCTAGCGTCTAGCATGAAGGTTTTAATATACATTGATTTGTTCTAGGTCTAATTTACATACCATCCACTTTGCTTCCTCCTCCTCTGACTAAGCAGCAAAAGTTCATACAGAAAAAGGAAAAAAGAAGTAAAACAAAAGGTTTCAAAAGCAACAGATGTGTCAACTCCTAGGGAATGAGGTGACTGGGGATCCCCCAGCCCAAAAGAGCCCTGGGGTGACAATCCAGTTTCTTTAGGGGTTAACTTGAACAAATAACGGGTTCTGAATGCATAACTGGACCTCTCCATAGGGAGAACATGGGATGAAATTTAAGGTCTCCTGGGAAGTCTCCTGGTATTGCAGGTGAAAGTGCATTAATCTCGTCAACCAAAAGATGTTGAAGGGAATTCACCTAATGGGCAATTTCAATAATTTGGGGACTCTCCAATCAACACTTTGTAGTGTTACAGGCAATAACTAGGGCTGGTGTGGTGATCCTGGAAATTCTACTTCTCAGAAAATGGATGGAGGTGGAGGGATCCTGGGTACTCCCTATAAAAAGGCCAGGTGTAAGTGGGGATAAACCACTGCATGGCCAAAGCCAAATGTGGTGGGACCTCTTGTTCCTACTGAAAAAGGAAAATGGCATCTAGGAAAATCTGTTCTTTTAGAAGAAAGGAAACTCATTAGTGTAGGGACCATGTAGTGAAAGGGGAAATACTCACCAGGGCTTCCATTGGGGAAGTGTAGTGACTTGCATTGGTTCCTCTCTGTCAGCCTCAGAGGGAAGCCACTATGCCACCTAGCAACTGATAGCCAATTGACAGGGGATTTGCATGGTAAGTGTCAGCAAAGAGTCTAGGGCCCTGGCCCATTGGGGTGGGGCAGGTCAACTGGCAGTCTTTAGCTCAGCTCCCTGGCTGGGGAAGACAGCAAACACAGTCAGGCTCCAGTCTTCTGGGCAGGGCAGAGCAGTAGCAGTCTATACCCCAGCTTCTCTGGCTGGGGCAGACAGCAAACACAGACAGGCCATCCGGCCTAAGGCTGCCCCCAGGAGTGGGGTCAGTAGCAGGGGGACCCAGGCCCACCCTACTCCATTGGGTCCCAGTCCAGGGCCCTACCAGTGGCGAGTGGTCCTACCACTGGATCAACAGGGATAATTCCAAAATCCACTGACTCTGGTTTCAACAACACAACCTGATTTATGTC
Source organism: Emys orbicularis (assembly GCF_028017835.1). Classification (NCBI taxonomy): domain Eukaryota; kingdom Metazoa; phylum Chordata; order Testudines; family Emydidae; genus Emys; species Emys orbicularis. The sequence continues at coordinate 197,942,306 of NC_088685.1, forward strand.
TGGTTCCCCTGGGCTACTACCTACCCCTACCTGTTTGTAGGGCTCTGTTGTTCGTGGGTCCTCAGTCTCATCGGGGTACTCAGCAGCCCGAGCAGCTCCTGGGGGTATTCATCTAGCAGCTGTCCTGGCAGTTTCTTGGGGTATTCAGCCAGTGACAGCCTCAGCAGCTCTCCTCCCCTGAGATCCTCCTTCAGGGGAAGGGGTTGGCACACTCGGTCCCTGGTCCAGGGTCCAGCAGCAAGGCAGAGGCACTCGACTCCTTCTCTGGCTCCAACCCAACTGAGCTGGAGGCCCTGCCTCTTACACTTCCTGTTCCATCCCTCTGCTTCCGGCAGGAGCCCCGCCTGGCTCTGCGTGCCAGAGGGCGGGTTCCAGAGCCCAAATGAGTACGGAGGACAACTAATGAAAAACATCAGAGGGGTAGCCGTGTTAGTCTGGATCTGTAAAAAGCAACAGAGAATCCTGTGGCACCTTTAAGACTAACAGATGTATTGGAGCATAAGCTTTCGTGGGTGAATACCCACTTCGTCAGACGCATGTAATGGAAATTTCCAGAGGCAGGTATAAATATGCAGGCAAGAAACTCTGCATATTTATACCTGCCTCTGGAAATTTCCATTACATGCGTCTGACGAAGTGGGTATTCACCCCGAAAGCGTATGCTCCAATACATCTGTTAGTCTTAAAGGTGCCACAGGACTCTCTGTTGCTTTTTAATGAAAAACAGGGACAGGAGTGAGGTCATAGGGTCAAAAGCAGGGAGCCACAGGGGGACACTGAGCAGAGAACCCTGGGGAGCATCCATTGCTCCTTGAAGGCATCTAGAGAACCAGTGGACACGGCCTAGAGGAACTCTGCCCGGATAGGTGACCTAAGGGAAGAGCGGAAATAGGCCCCACAGTCGCAGAGTACCTCCCCATCCAGCATCCTCCTCCTGGTATGATGGACGGCTCCTTGGGCCAGCGCCAGGAGGAGGTTAACGAGGAGGTCTCACAACTTTATGGGGACACGGATGGGGTGAGTGTAGATCAGGAGGTGTGTGAAAAGTGAAGCCAGAATCTAAGGAGAAGGTTCTGGAGGAGCTGGAAAAGGGGCTGCAGCCTGGTGCACTCTGTGTAAATGTGCTCCAGGGTCTCCCTCGCGCTGCAAAAGGGGCATGTCAGGGAGGAAGGTGACGTACACACCCGTGCTCATGGCTCTGTGAAGGAGCCACCAACTAATATCCCCAGCAGGCCGCAGGACCAGGCTGGAATATAGACTGGCCCACCGAAGCTCCTCACCCTCCAGAGGTCCCGCCATTTGGTGTCGGGGTGGGTCATGAGGATGAGCAAGTAAAGGGTTTGGAGCATGAGCGTGTACAGCTGTTTCCTAGGTGTGGCTCATAAACAAACTCATTGCTGGTCATGCAGCTGGCTTGAGTGATGCGGAGGGGGTAGCTGTGAGGGCTCGCGGGGCAGGGTCCTGATAGCGAGGTCCAGAGGGCCAGGGGTATGGGGTGGGCAGGGAGCACACTCCCGCAGGGCCCGCTTGAGACTGGCCTACGAGATGAGCAGTAAGTCTACTCCTGGAGTACGCGCCGGGGACACCAGGAGTGCAGAGCCCCATGCACCAGCTGAGTACCAGGGGATCCACCCAGTCCTCCCAGTTGTAGTCCAGGAGGTCTCCGATCCTCTCGCTACAGGAAGGCAGCTGCAGAAGCAGTTGACCAGAAAAGAGAAAGGCAGAGTTCAAATCAATATACAAAGGCAAAATGTGTCAGAGTGGAAATTTTCTGTAATATTCTATATGAATACTGTGTGTGCCTCAGTTTCCTCTATGTGCTGCATGGTTAACTAGGTGGTGGGCAAAGGCTCTTCATTCTCAGGCAGGCTATGACAAAGGTGTGAATGGCACCTAGCTGTCTTGGGTTTGGGGGTCCAGGTCAATGGAGGGTCTGTGAGGACAAAGGCAAATCCAGTGACATTTACTACCTAGCAACTCATGACCCTGGAGGGCCCATCCCCTCCACAGGAAGCCAGACATGGTTTGACCAGCTGGATAACAAAGGACGGAGGAGGGGTGAGGTGGAGCTGGCCTGGGAACTTGAACAAAATGGACAGAGGGGCAGAGCAGGAGCCAAGTGGGGGGATACAGCTTGGCTGGGGCTCTAGGCAACCAGAATGGACCATGCTGTAACTTTTTTTCCCCTCCAGGCTACCCAAGGACTTTCTATGCTGTGTTCCAGACATCTAATTTATTTATTTAGCATTTGTATATTCGCTGAGCCAAGCAACAGCATTTTTAGTGGCCAAGTGGAGCTCTTGGAGAATTTGACTAGCAGGCACTCCTCAACAATATGTATCATTGTTGGATCTGTGTTGCAGCTTGGATTGTCTCAAAGACCTCAATGGTGCTGGCTGGCTGCACAGAGGCCTTGCTCACTCTGAAATTGATTAAGCAGGGCCCACTGATGACGCCAGGCAGGCGAGCAAACATCTAATAAACCCTGCTGTTTTCACAATGCTGGCTGAGAGTCACTGCAGCTGCTGAAGGTGGGAGTGGATTGCTCAATTTGGGTGTACAAGTCTCTCTCAGGTGTCCAACTCAGATCAACTCACTGAAGGGAGCTATGCAGGGGTGCTGAAGGCTCCAAGGTTCAGTCCAAGGAGGCAGTGAAGCCAAGTGACTGACGCTAGTGAAAGAATGAGACCCTAAGGGGAGGGGTCTGGCACACTGAAGGGGTCCCCCCAGGGACTGTTCCAGAGCTGTTCCAGGGTACCGGACCTGTGGATCTGTGATACAAAGGGAGATACAGAAAACACACAGGACACCTCAAGTAGGATTCAGGGCATCTCTGTTCTATACTCCCCACTCTACTCTTCATTCAAATCCACCCTTGACACTCACAGGGCCGGCTCTAGGCACCAGCATTCCAAGCATGTGCTTGGGGCGGCACTTCTGAAGGGGCGGCATTCTGGCCCTTTGGGGGTGGCTCTTTTCAAGGGGCGGCACTCCGTTTTGGGGGGGGTTTTTGCTTCGGCAGCGGCACTCCGTTTTTTTTTTTTTTTTTTGCTTGGGGCGGCAAAAAACCTGGAGCCGGCCCTGGACACTCATTTCTTCTACAAAACTACTAACAAACACCTAAGTAAGAAATGCTGCCAACCACCAACCAGACAAAAGAACCGGAAGAATTCTAAGGCAGAACAGATTTTTGATCTGGTTTGTGTCCACTTAGCATGTAAGCTCTTTGGGGCAGGAACGTCCTGTGTTTTGTACAAGGCTGACCTCACTAGTGGTGCTTGGTAAACCCTCTCCCTTACTGAAGAATGGGCAGAATGGGTCTTTTGAACTACGGCCATCTACTGGGAGAGGCTCAGGTGCATGAAAAGGCCAGCCTTGCCTTGTAAAAGAACCTGCTTACCAGTGCTGCTGCTCTGTGGAGCCCCACTCACTGCAGTTGATGGCTAGGGTGGAAAATAAAACTTGCATAAGAATATTAAAGACACTTTAGAAATGGTGGGAGGGACTCAGGGGCCCCTTTTCAGTGAGTTGCCTTTGCCTCCAGGAGCAAGTTTGGTTAATATGGATTTGTGCCTACAAACCTGCAACTGGTCATGTGAGAGCTAACTATCTGCTGCCTTTTGTCAATAATTAGGTAGATTTTCCAGAACATCCCTAAAGGATTTGCACCAAAGAGAAAATGATCTGGTGATGGCAGAAGCATGAAACCTGAGTACAGCGAGATCAGCCACTATGTTATGGTCAAATGTATATTGCAGAAGCCAGGGCCAGATTACTGCAGGGGCTTCAAAGGCTGTGGCCCAGGGCCTTGAGCTAAGGGGGTCCCGCAGGATGCAGCCTGCAGCTTCTTTTCATCCGGCTCCTTGAGTCTGTCACTATAAGGCATATTTTCTAATCTCATATTTTCTAGTCTCATGTCTCTTCTCTCAACCCTATCCAATCCTTCTTTAATTGTGGACACCAGAGGTGGCCATAGTCAGTGGCATAGCCAGGTGGAGGGAACAGGGGGAGCGATCAGAAAAAAAGGCGCCACCCGCTGTGGTGCTTGTACTCACCCGGGTCTTCGGCAGCACCTCGGCGGCGGGACCTTCACTTGCTCTGCAAGGTTTCGGTGGCATTTAAGTGGCGGGTCCGTCAGTGCCGCTGAAGACACCCAGAGCTAGTGAAGGGCCCGCCGCCGAAGACCCGGAGCGCCACCCCATCAGTAAAAGCACCGCCGGGTGAGTAAAAGCGCCACAGTGGGTGGCACTTTTTTTTGTGAGCGATTTAAAAAGGCACCACCTGCTGCGGCGCTTTACTCACCCGGCAGCACTTTTACTGACGGGGGGGCGCTCCGGGTCTTCGGCGGCGGGCCCTTCACTAGCTTCGGGTGTCTTCAGTGGCACTGAAGGACCCGCCGCCGAAATGCCGCCGAAGCCCCACGGAGCGAGTGAAGGTCCCGCCGCCGAAGACTGCGCCACAGAGGGTGGCGCGTTTTTTTGTGAGTGAGTTAAAAAGGCGCCACTTTGGGGGAATGTGCTCAGGGGGAGCGGCCGCTCCCCCTGCTCCCCCCCAGCTACACCTCTGGACATAGTATTCCAGCAGCAGTGGCACCAGCGCCAGATACACAGGTCAAATGATGTCTCTACTGCTACTTGAGATTCCCCTGTTTATGAATCACATTAGCTCTTTTGGCCACAGTGTCACATTGGGTGCTCATGTTCAGCTGATTATCTATCACAACCCAAATCCCTTGTTCAGAGTCCTTGCTTCCCAGAATAGAGTCCCCAACCTTGTAAGTATAGCCTACATTCTTTGTTACTAGATTAATACATTTACATTTAGCGGCTGTATTAAAATGAACACTGTTTGCTTACGCCCAGCTTATCGAGCGATCCAGACTGCTCTGTGGCTTGACCAGGGCTTAAATTATTATAGAGTATTTCCCGGAGCCCTGTGTCCTCTTCATTATTTACCACAACCCAATTTTTGTGTCATCTGCAAACTTTGTCCATGATGATTTTATGATTTCCTCCAGATGACTGATAAAAATATCAAATAGCGGAAGGCCAAGAATCAATCCTTGTGAGGCGCCATTGTAAACATACCCCGCTCAGTGATGATTCTCTATTTACAGTTACATTTTGATACTGGTTATCCAGCCTTTAATCCATTAATGTGTACTGTGTTCATTTTACATAGTTCTAGTTTTTTAAGCAAAATGTCATACTAACTCAAATGCCTTACAGAAGTCTAAATATATTACATCAGCACTGTTACCTTTATCACTTAAACTTGTTGATCAAAAAAAATATCAAATTAGTTTGACAGGATCTCAAGTATCAGGGGGTAGCCATGTAAGTCTGTATCCACAAAAACAACAAGGAGTCCGGTGGCACCTTAAAGACTAACAGATTTATTTGGGCATAAGCTTTCATGGGTAAAAAACCACTTCTTCAGATGCCACCAGACTTCTTGTTGTTTTTGACAGGATCTATTTTCCATAAAACTATATTGATTGGCATTAATTATATTACCATCCTTTAATTCTTTATTAATTGAGTCCCATACCAGCCACTTCATTATCTTGCCCAGGAAAGATGTAGTCTTCAGACTGTAGTCTTCAGACTGACAGACCCATCCCATTTACCATTTTAAAATACTTTCACATTAGCTTTCTTCCAGTCTTCTGGAACTTCCAAGACTTATTGAAAATCAACATTAACGTCCAGTGAGCTCTTCAGCCAGCTCTTTTAAAACTCTTGTTTGTGAATTATCTGGACCTGTTGGTTTAAAAATGTCTAACTTTAGTAACTGCTGTTTAACATCTTCCTGAGATACAAGTGCAATGGAAAGAGGGTTATGATCATCATATTCTATGTCCACATCATTTGTTATTTTCCCAAATACAGAACAGAAACATTTATTGAACACTTCTTCCTTTTCTGCATTATTATTAATTCTATCATTTCCATCTAGTAATGGACCATTTTTTAGGATTCTTTTTGTTCCTAAAATACTTAAATTACTTCTTACTGTCCTTAACTCTGTTGGCCATAGATGTCCCCTTGTGTCTCTTTGCTTCCATTATCAATTTTCTACAACTCCTACCTTCTGATTTATATTCATTACTATCAACTTCCCCTTTCTATCTGTTCTATATTTTTAATTCTATTTTATAGCTGCCTTCACTTCCCCCTAAAACAGTTGTTTTTAACCAATATGGCCTTCTTCCTCAATTGTGAGATTGTGGCTTTTGGGGGCATCTGGAACAGTGTTCTTAAACTCATTCTCAATTATTATCCACATGTTTCTGATTGAATTCTTCCTCTCAGCTGATTTGGCTCATAATTGTTTTTGGCTTTGTGAAATTGGCACTTTTAAAGCACCAAGTAGATATATTACTGGTCGGGACTTAATTCTGTTTGCACAGGATAAGTGTGATTAAGTCATGGTTGCTTGTACCTAAGCTGCCATTAATTTTAGTTCTGTGATCAGTTCCTCTTTATCTGTCAAGACAAGGGCTAATATAGAATTCCCATGTTGGATACAACACTTTAGAGTCAGGAAATTGTCATCTATAGAATTTAGAAATTCCAAGGATGTTTCGGTACTGGCAGCATGAGACCTCCAGCATATGTCATTCAAATTGATGTCCCAGTTGATCACACAGCTTTTTTTCCTATACATTATTGATAGGGGTGTTAGGAGCTGAACTCCACCAGAGAGGTCCTTTGGAGCCATCTGCCTGTCCCAAGTCAGGATAAAGGAGGAGGGTTGGGCGTGGGGCTAGCAACTCCACCCCGTAAAAAATCAACCTGCTACAGAAACGCCAACAATAGGGATAACAGAGACTTTTAGCCTGGAAAAAGAAGGGTCTTCAACTTGAAGACGCATTACACTGGGTGGTGAAAGTCGTGAGGAAGCCACTAAGCCGATTACCCTTCTTGCAACCAGGAGGATTACCATCGGTACATGGAACGTGAGGACCATGTACGAGTCAAGAAAGACGGCGCAGGTCGCAGCAGAGATGAGGAGCAACAACCTGACCCTACTAGGCCAAGAAACACCTGGCGACGCGACCTTCAGGCTGATAGCATAAAAATGGGCTATACCTGGAACCAGCTAGAGCAAATGGCCCAGGATAAAGGACTCTGGAGATCTGTGGTTGGCGGCCCATACCCCGATTGGGGTGACGGGCATGAGTGAGTGAGTTAGGAGCTGGTCATCCTGTTCCCTAATATGATTTGGTGGTTGGTAGCTGATGCCAGTTCATACTCCATTTTGTGCTTTATCTGATGGGTCCTAGCACATTGATCCATAGGTATTCAGAATAATTTTCTTCTGATTCATCAGTGACCTGGAAACATGTAATGCCGTTTTTGATACAGAGTATGACTCCCCGTCTCCTTTTGCCTACTCAATCCTTCCAAAATAGGAAATTCCTCTTCAGAATGATATTTTAATTGTCACATTAAACATATTAGTCATTATCTTGTTTTTACATTATTTATTGCACGGAAATGGGTTTTCCCACTTCTCAAGGTTTACAAGCAGAACTATTGGGAAACACTACCTCCACCACAGGAGGTACTCCATGTAAAACTGATATATCCCCAAAGGACTCCAGTTCAGAGATCCTTCATCTATCTTTAACCAACATCCCTTCTCCTTCCTCAGTGAGTTTGGTTTCCATCTTAAAGCAAGAAAGAGAATCTTAAGTGAGCTCCTTTCATAGTTTCTGGTTTTCCTCCATAAATGGAGCACAACAACTGAATCCAGCCCCCTCCAAGGTTTTCCCCAAATGGATGATCTTTTGGCAAATCTTGCAACTTAGGAGTTACACATTTTAAAACAGCCAATTAAATAGATAGGAACAACAAAAAATGAATAAAAAGTTAAAATCTATCCAAGCATGATCATAAAAATAAGTTATCTGAATATAAAACTCAGGAATATTCCAAAATTTTGCTATTGTTCTATATTTCAATCTAACTCCAGGTCAGTGTGTCCTCTTTCAGTGCTGAGTGCAGAGAACCTAAGCCAACAAAATTGCAGTAATTCAGAAATGACACTTGTGACATCACACCTGATGTCATAGAAAGCTACAATTTCATTGGTGGAGTTTATGGCTAGATCCTTGAAAACAGGCAGAAAAGTTATGCATGGCTTAGGGCCTGCAGAAAATGTTTTATTACATTTCTTTGAGGACCACACCTGCCACAGTCTGCTGTTCTTGCACAAGTCCTTAACTTCCTGGTGAGTTAGAAATTTGTTCCCTTGTTTACTTCAAGCCTGTAGTCTTCCTGAGATGGAATATCAAGGGGTACTGGAGGCATCTGGACAAACACTGTCTGAAAACATTGCTGGGCACCATGCTAGTTCACTGTAAAGTTAGAGACCTACAGATTCCATCTGGAGGGGAGAGGTATGTTCGTGTGATGCCTTTGATCACACGATCCAAACGAGACTGGATTTATTTTCTTTTGATTCACATCGGCAACTGCAAATTCATGAGCCTGGTGGTGTTCTTCTGTAAGGTTCAAAAATGAAAGTCAGTTTTTACCTGCAAATACTTTTACCAGAGTGTAAAATTCTGCTGCACATGCCAGCCTCTTTGCAGATCCAGTAAAACTGGAGTTTGCACCAATTTCTGACAGGGATGCTAATTAAACAAATATCTGTATAGTAAACTATATAACAGAGTTTGTATATATTCTGACATGTTAACTACAGAATTATTAGTAAATCACTGCAATCCCTAACCTGTTGCCACCAGGTAATGAAAAATGGGCTGTATAATAGGGGTGACTCTAATAAGCTTAATTTTACAATTCTGTTATTTGGTTTATATCAACAGATTTAAATAATAGGATAAAAGTGACTTGGGATTCACAGCTCTGGACTGCGAAACAAATTCACTCCTAATGGGCTTTAAACCAAGTTCTCTTACAAGCATAATCAACAGCTCTACCATTTGAGCTCTTGTTGTCATGTGAATCCTCATTCACAGCAAGTCACAGCAGCAGGAGCAGGACGGTTCACAGCCAGAGATATCAGTGAATTCTAGCAAATCTATGGATCTCAGTGCCATTAACAAACATTGATTAAGCCTTATAACACCACTTTGAAGAGGGGAAGTATTATATTCATTTGACATGGTAGAAAAACTGTAGCACCGAAAAATGCAGGGTCAAATTTTCACCCTCCACTTTTGCAGAGTCAAAATAACATGCTTATTTTTCCATGCTTGCTTTTCAGATTCTTAGTTTCTGCATGCTCACAATCTCTAATGTGGATCGGTTAGTTATTTGCATGAGCAAATTAATCAATTAGATGCCTAACTACCTAATTTTCTTGTTCGTGTACAGTTCATCCACCAACACTGAAAAATTTGGCTCAGGTTCCATAGAGAAAGAAAGCAAAAACTCAGATGCTAACATGTAACTGCACAAAAGCATAGGTGTGAAAATTGGGATATTCTTATTTGGGAACATTTAAGAATTTGGTTGTGAGGGACCAAGGATCCACAGCAAGTCGGTGGCAGCACCAGGTGTTAAAATCTGGGAATCCTGCCTCCCAGTTTCCTGCTTTAATCGATCAACAAAAAGTCACTCCACCACAACAGATGTTACCTCTCTCCTCATCCCCACCCAGGAGTGCGGGAACAATTTTTATAGAGGGGGTGCTGCTGATGGAAACAATGTATTTGCTGTTTGTTACTACTTCAAGCCAGGGGGTGTAGCAGCAGCCCTAGTTCTAGCACCCTCATCCCCACCAGTTTGGTAGTGTCTCTCCTGAGTAAAAAAAGTAAATAAAAAGTAACAGGAATGAAAAACATTAAACATAAGCAATGCACTTCAACAAGTTGTGTGGTACTAGGCTATTGGTGCATGTCTCACATCAATTATGAGTTGAGCTCCTGCATAGATCCCTCTCCTTTTATGTCAGTGTAGTTAGTCTGAGGCCTGGTCTACACTACGAGTTTAGGTCGAATTTAGCAGTGTTAAATCGAATTAAGCCTGGACACGTCCACACGACGAAGCCCTTTTTTTCGACTTAAAGGGCCCTTTAAACCGGTTTCTTTACTCCACCTCCGACGAGGGGATTAGCGCTAAAATCGGCCTTTGCGGGTCGGATTTGGGGTAGTGTGGACGGAATTCGACGTTATTGGCCTCCGGGAGCTATCCCACAGTGCTTCATTGTGACCGCTCTGGACAGCACTCTCAACTCAGATGCACTGACCAGGTAGACAGGAAAAGCCCCACGAACTTTTGAATTTCATTTCCTGTTTGCCCAGCGTGGAGAGCACAGGTGACCACGCAGAGCTCATGAGCACAGGTAACCATGATGGAGTCCCAGGTTCGCAAAAGAGCTCCATCATGGACCGAACGGGAGGTACGGGATCTGCTCGCCATATGGGGAGACGAATCAGTGCTAGCTGAACTCCGTAGCAGTAAACGAAATGGCAAAATATTAGAAAAAGTCTCAAAGGCCATGAAGGACAGAGGCCATAACAGGGACGCACAGCAGTGCCACGTGAAAATTAAGGAGCTAAGGCAAGCCTACCACAAAGCCAGAGAGGCAAACGGAAGGTCCGGGGCAGAGCCGCAAACATGCCGCTTCTACGCGGAGCTGCATGCCATGCTAGGGGGTGCAGCCACCACTACCCCAACCGTGTGCTTTGACTCCATCAATGGAGAATCACGCAACAGGGAAGAGGGTTCGGGGTACGAGGAAGATGATGATGAAGACAATGAAGATAGCTCACAGCAAGGAAGCGAAGAAACTGGTTTCTCCAACAGCCAGGATATGTTTATCACCCTGGACCTGGAACCAGTAACCCCCGAACTCACCCAAGGCGTGCTCCCAGACTCTGAGGACACACAAGGGACCTCTGGTGAGTGTACCTTTGTAAATATTACACATGGTTTAAAAGCAAGCGTGTTTAATGATTAATGATTAATTTGCCCTGGCAATCGCGGCCAGTACAGCTACTGGAAAAGTCTGTTAACGTGTATGGGGATGGAGCGGAAATCCTCCAGGGACATCTCCAGAAAGCTCTCCTTCATGTACTCCCAAAGCCTTTGCAAAAGGTTTCTGGGGAGGGCTGCCTTATCCCATCCGCCATGGTAGGACACTTTACCACGCCAGGCCAGTAGCACGTAGTCTGGAATCATTGCATAACAAAGCATGGCAGTGTATGGTCCCGGTGTTTGCTGGCATGCAGACAACATCCATTCCTTATCTCTCTTTGTTATCCTCAGGAGAGTGACATTCAAGGTCACCTGGTTGAAATGGGGTGATTTTATTAAGGGGACATTCAGAGGTGCCCGTTCCTGCTCGGCTGAACAGAAATGTTCCCCGCTGTTAGCCACGCGGTGGGGGGGAGGGGTGAAGTGATCATCCCAGAGAATTGGGTGTGGGGTGGGGGTAGTTGGGTTGGTGCTGCATGTTAACCCGGAAACGGCAGCCCCTCCTTTTACATTGCAAACCCATTTTAAATGGCCAACACAACGGGTGCTTGGTATGGGAAATGAGGGCGCTACTGTTTGAAACCATTCCCACATGTTAAGAAGGTTAAAAAAGCCAAAAGACTGTGGCTTACCATGGCTGCCTGCAAGCCGAAATCTGTTGCCTGGCACTGCGTGAGTGATCTCTCACACCAAACTGGCAGACCCTCAATATAAGAGGAAAAATGCGACCTTGTAACGAAAGCACATGTGCGGTGTAATGTGAACAGCAAAATTTAACGTGAAAGAGTGTACCCATTGTTCTCTAAAATGTGTCTTTTTTAACCACCTCTCCTTTCTCCTCCACCAGCTGCAAATGTTTCTCCTTCACAGAGGCTAGTGAAGATTAGAAGGAGAAAACGGCGGACTTGGGATGATATGTTGTCGGAGCTCCAGATGTTCTCCCACGCTGACAGAGCACAGCAGAATGCGTGGAGGCAGTCAATGTCAGAGTGCAAAAAAGCACAATATGAACGAGAGGAGAGGTGGCGGGCTGAATCACAGGTTGAAGAGAGCAAGTGGCGGGCTGAAGACGATAGGTGGCGTCAGCTTGCTGACAGAAGGCAAGAGTCGATGCTCCGGCTGCTGGAGCATCAAACTGATATGCTCCAGCGTATGGTTGAGCTGCAGGAAAGGCAGCAGGAGCAGAGACTGCCGCTACAGCCCCTGTGTAATCAACAGCCCTCCTCCCCAAGTTCCATAGCCTCCTCACCCAGACGCCCAAGAACGCGGTGGGGGGGGCCTCCGGCCACCCAGTCACTCCACCCCAGATGATTGCCCAAGCATCAGAAGGCTGGCCTTCAATAAGTGTTAAAGTTTTAAAGTTTTAAACTGCAGTGTGTCCTTTTCCTTCCCCCCTCCCCCACCCCTCCCGGGCTACCTTGGCAGTTATCCCCCTAGTTGTGTGATGAATTAATAAAGAATGCATGAATGTGAAGTAACAATGACTTTATTGCCTCTGCAAGCGGTGCTCGAAGGGGGGAGGGGAGGGTGGTTAGTTTACAGGGAAGTAGAGTGAACCAGGTGGGGGGGGGGGGGGCGGAGGGTTCATCAAGGAGAAACAAACAGAAGTTTCACACCGTAGCCTGGCCAGTCACAAAACTGGTTTTCAAAGCTTCTCTGATGCGCATCGCGCCCTGCTGTACTCTTCTAACCGCCCTGGTGTCTGGCTGCGCGTAATCAGCGGCCAGGTGATTTGCCTCAACCTCCCACCCCGCCATAAATGTCTCCCCCTTACTCTCACAGATATTGTGGAGCGCACAGCAAGCAGCAATAACAATTGGAATATTGGCTTCGCTGAGGTCTATCCGAGTCAGTAAACTGCGCCAGCGCGCTTTTAAACATCCAAATGCACATTCCACCACCATTCGGCACTTGCTCAGCCTATAGTTGAACAGGTCCTGACTACTGTCCAGGCTGCCTGTGTACAGCTTCATGAGCCATGGCATTAAGGGGTAGGCTGGGTCCCCAAGGATAACGATAGGCATTTCAACATCCCCAATGGTTATTTTCTGGTCCGGGAAGAAAGTCCCTTCCTCCAGCTTTTGAAACAGACCAGAGTTCCTGAAGACACGAGCATCACGTACCTTTCCCGGCCATCCCACGTTGATGTTAGTGAAACATCCCTTGTGATCCACCAGGGCTTGCAGCAGCATTGAAAAGTACCCCTTGCGGTTTATGTACTCAGTGGCTTGGTGCTCTGGTGACAAGATAGGGATATGGGTTCCGTCTATCGCCCCACCACAGTTTGGGAATCCCATTGCAGCAAAGCCATCCACTATGACCTGCACGTTTCCCAGAGTCACTACCCTTGATATCAGCAGGTCTTTGATTGCGTTGGCTATTTGGATCACAGCAGCCCCCACAGTAGATTTGCCCACTCCAAATTGATTCCCGACTGACCGGTAGCTGTCTGGCGTTGCAAGCTTCCACAGGGCTATCGTCACTCGCTTCTCAACTGTGAGGGCTGCTCTCATCCTGGTATTCTGGCGCTTCAGGGCAGGGGAAAGCAAGTCACAAAGTTCCATGAAAGGGCCCTTACGCATGCGAAAGTTTCGCAGCCACTGGGAATCGTCCCACACCTGCAACACGATGCGGTCCCACCAGTCTGTGCTTGTTTCCCGGGCCCAGAATCGGCGTTCCACGGCATGAACCTGCCCCAGTAACACCATGATTTGCACATTGCTGGGGCCTGTACTTTGTGAGAGGTCTATGTCCATGTCAATTTCCTCATCACTCTCGTCGCCGCGCTGCAATCGCCTCCTCGCCTGGTTTTGCTTTGGCATGTTCTGGCTCTGCATATACTCCAGGACAATGCGCGTGATGTTCATAGTGCTCATAATTGCCGCAGTGATCTAAGCGGGCTCCATAATCCCAGTGCTATGGCATCTGGGCTGAAAAAAGGCGCGAAACTAGTGTCTGACGGAGGGAGGGAGGGAGGGGCGAGTGACGACATGGCTTACAGGGAATTAAAATCAACAAAGGTGGCTGTGCATCACGGAGAAACACAAACAACTGTCACACAGAATGGCTCCCCCAAAGATTGAACTCAAAACCTGGGTTTAGCAGGCCGTTGATTTCACAGAGGGAGGGGGAAGCAAATGAATACAGAACAAATCTGGTCCATCTATTTTTTACATCTTAAGCTGGCAGCAGACGGTGCAGCATGACTGATAGCCATCGGCATCTTCTGGGTGCTTGGCAGAAAATGCTGTATTACGACTGCTAGCCATCATCGTCAAGACGGTTCAATAGGACTGCTGGCAAGACTGAGTCTCCAGGAGACAAAACATGTCTGCCCAGGTGCCTCTGACCAAACTCACTGAGGAATATGACGATGATGGATACCAATCGTAATACACCATCCACTGCCAAAAGGCAAGGAGCTGCTGCTGTATAGCAATGCAGCCCCACGTCTGCCAGCACCCAGGTAGCCGATGACGGCTACCAGTCATACTGCGCCGTCTACTGCCAAAAGGCAATTAGCTGCTGCTGTGTAGCAATGCAGTACCACGTCTGCCGGCACCCAGATGACATATGGTGACGGTGAGCTGAGCTGAGCTGAGCGGGCTCCATGCTTGCTGTGGTATGTCATCTGCACAGGTAACCCAGGTAAAAAGGCGCGAATCGATTGTCTGCCGTTGCTCTGACGGAGGGGGAGGGGCCTGACGACATGTACCCAGAACCCCCCGCGACACTGTTTTTGCATCATCAGGCATTGGGATCTCAACCCAGAATTCCAATGGGCAGCGGAGACTGCGGGAACTGTGGGATAGCTACCCACAGTGCAACGCTCTGGAAGTCGACACTAGCCTCGGTACTGTGGACGCGGTCCGCCGACTTAATGCACTTAGAGCATTTTATGTGGGGACACACACAATCGACTGTATAAAACCGATTTCTATAAAACCGGCTTCTATAAATTCGACCTAATTTCGTAGTGTAGACATACCCTTAGGCAAATTTCTGTAATACAGACAAGGTCTCCAGGTGACACACATCCTACAGTGCCACATTGGTTGTGACAATCAGGGTTCAGACACTCTAGGGGAAGAACAGGTGGTCTGAACACCAAAGAATAGGCAATTGAATCAACTGGTTGTATACAATATTATTGTATTACAAAAGTGTATTGAGTAAGGTCTTTCATGAAAGCTGGTGACATGTTAGTCAGGAATATCATAGTGTGATGTATGTATGTGTTGTCTGTAAAAAGTTATGTATATGTACTGGAAATATGTTCTTATACTATGTTTTGGTGGCAAAGAATAAACTAGCCTGCCTTAGAGAAAGGAATGTGGATTTATCTGTCTGGGTCAAGCTTTGTAAGCCATAGAGAATGAAAGTACATTTACATATAGGTTAATCAAAGCAACCCAGTTAAAAAGTGGTGGAGGAGACAGCTTAGTGAGCATAGCAGGGGACAGAGTCTGCACCCCTGGGAAGTCTGGCTCTTGAGGCAAAGACAATGGACTTTGGAAAATATAAGGGGAGCAAAAAGACAGTTATCCATCACTTATGAAACAAAGGGAACTGCACCTTCTCATTCTGCGAATGTTAGATCTTCCAACCAGGAAGGGCTGGGTATGCTGTAAGTGAGAAAGCTATTTAGGCAAAGACATAACTCACTAGAATTAAGTTTTAGTCACTCAAAAGCGTGTGTTGTTTGTAACCATACCCCTCTCTTTTTCTTGCTTAGTATCACCGAAATCTCTGTTCTTTGTGAATAAACTTAGTTTTATCACAAAACCCTCTCAGTTCTGTATATTAAAGTTAGAGAGAGGCTTCAGCTGACAAAATAAACTATCGTGTGCACTGTCTCTATGGGGGCAGCAAACTTAATAATTTCTGTGAGTGTCCAGTGAGAGGGACTGGACACTGCGGATGTCTCTGGGGAACCCGGAAGCCGGGGTTCAATGATTCTTATCTGCAAGGCAAAGTTAAGACAGGCAGCGTTTGCTGGTGTGGTGAACAGGCTGGTATGGCAGGCAGCTGACACACAGTTTAAGCCCCAGCAAATCTCATTCTTGCTGATGCAGAGCAGTAATAGTGGCTTATAGTTCTGGATGTCCTGAGGAGAGTGTCACGCTGCTTTATATAAAATAATTATTGCAAAAGTGTCTGAGCACTTCTTTGTGGGGGAACTTGCATCGTACATTTATCATCTGTAGACTGTAACAATTCCCAAACAACTAGCTTTCCTCCAAAACTTTAGAAGGTCAATAATTTGCAACCAATCTCAGAGATGAAATATTAATTTCCACCTCCAATGACCCTTTTTTCCTGTATTTTCACTGTTGTTTCAATTCTGACTAGCTCCAGTTTAAAACATTACTTTTTCTAGCAGCAAAACTTCCTACACAAACTCTAGAAGCAACGCTCTTCTACCCCCCAACCATTTCCTAGCCCCTGCTGCTGTCTGTACTCCAAAAACAAAGTGAAAGCTCTGAACATGCTTTTGGTTATACTCAGTTCTCATCGGAAGTGTGCTAAGGAACAATTCAAAACAATGAAACAAAAATCAGAATTTATTCTGGGCCACCACTAGGTGGCGATTATAGAAGGAGAGAAATCTCAAGCCAATAGGAACCCTGTACATTATTCCAGGAGTTTTCAAACTTTTTCATAGTGTGGATGTGGAGCATGTAATAATAGAGAGAAAGGAACACCCATTTGATTCAGGATTGTGGGGCTACTTCTCCTCCCACACATGATCACATAACATCTCTGTGGCAACTACAGTAATGTTACTTTTCCATGAAAGCAATTAAGAAAGTATTTGATGTCTTTGTAAGTTTCTTTTAATTCAATTTAACAGCCAGAAAGGAGAAGCCAGTACAATGTGACCAGCCAGCTCTCCCCAGACCATCAGTGAGAGCTCCATAGCCCACAAGCAGCCTGCAGGACATTTTGAGGACCAACGAATTATTGAAAGAGCTCCCTATGCAGAACTCACATTAATGAACTTGTTAACAGAATGCTTTCTCCAGGGCTACCAATTCTCATGATTTTAGTCCCTGACGCAGGGGTTCCAGCTATCACATGATTTCAGAGAAGAGGAGGGGCAGGGTATCTCTTGTGGAAGGTAATCTGTTAAACTTCAATGACTTTTAAGCCCAGCTTTTCTATTGACAGGGCCGGCTCTAGGCACCAGCAAAGCAAGCAGTTGCTTGGGGCGGCAAATTTGCAGGGGCGCAAGAATCCAGCATGGGAGCTGAGAACCAACAGGGGGCCCTGGGAGCTGTAGTTCCTTAGTTAGCTCCCTGCCTATAGAGCCAGCCCTGGAGCAGGGAAAGAACTGCATTCCCTCAGCCACAATTAACAGGAAAGGGAGGGGGAAGGAGTGTGGAACTGAAACCTCACGCTGCAGCTTGCTGTGAATGGTAGGGGCAGAGCCAGCTCTAGGTTTTTTGCTGCCCCCCCATCCCAGCCCTGGGCTCCCCCCCAACCCCGTGTTGCCCCAGCCCTGGACTCTCCCCCGCCCACACCCCCTGCTGCCCCAGCTCTGGCACCCACCTGCACCCCCCTGCTGCCCCAGCCCTGGGCTCTCCACCCCCCCCGTACCCACACCTCCTGCCGCCCCAGCTCTGGCCCCCATCTGCATCTCCTGCCACCCCAGCCCTGGGCTCTTCCCCCCCCCCCCCCCGCACCCACACCTCCTGCCACCCCAGCTCTGGCCCCCACCTGCACCTCATGCCGCCCCAGCCCTGGGCTCTCCCCCCCCCCTCTGCACCCACACCTCCTGCCGCCCCAGCTCTGGCCCCCATCCGCATCTCCTGCCACCCCAGCCCTGGGCTCTTCCCCCCCACACCCGCACCCCCTGCCACCCCAGCTCTGGCCCCCACCTGCACCTCCTGCTGCCCCAGCCCTGGGCTCCCCCCCCCGCACCTCCTGCCACCCCAGCCCTGGGCTCTCCCCCAAAGAAAGAATTGGGTGGACTAAATGGACAGTGCACCTCTCTATCTGAAGCCTAGCAAGGGAGGTACGTGGATCCCACTAGAATTTAAACGGAAAAGTAAGGGAGGGGAGGCTCTACTAGGACCTGGGCAGCTTTAGATACAGTACCAGGCATGTAGGAGGATTTACACCTCTGAGCCATGGAAGCAGAAATTGACTTTTCCTTTCCAGATATAGCTAATATTCAGAAAGGGAATCTAGCACCTGCCTTCCAGATTTGAACACCCTCAAAATTCAGGAGTGCTCAAGCGCAATTTGGGCAGCTGTTACTTCATTTCTCCCAAATCAAATATACTGATCCACTGTAACTTGCTGTAGAAAAAGTAGAATAAATTGAGCAAGAAATGCTTCCCAGTGGTTATTAGGACTGAAATTGCTATTTTCAACAGCCATTGCTTTTTTTTTTTTTTTTTAGTTTTAGTTTTATTTGTTTGAAAGGAAAACAGTAATATTGCATTGGCAAATTCCCCATAGAAACAAAGAATGGAACAAAAGAATAATAAAGGCACCTCAACTTTTCCTCATTTATGTAGGACAGTCTTATAATATGCATCCAGATATCCTCCAGTCACACAAGCTGAAAATTGTTCCACTTTACTGCAGTTCTGTAATCATATGGGAACCAATCCTGTCTGTGTTCTGTGCACATGTAAAATTCATGCTGAATGACCTGCCGTGGGAGCGAGTTACCAGTGACCCAGGGCTGGGGCGGCAGGAGGGTGCAGTTGGGGGGGAGGGGGGAGAGAGCTCAGGGCTGGGGGTGGGGGGGGTGGGCAGCCAAAAATTTTTTTGCTTGGGGCAGCAAAAAAACTAGAGCCGGCCCTGTCTATTGACTGCTATTAATATTTCTGTTCCCTTCACAAACCTTATTATTAAACAAGGCTTCATACTGCTATTTTAGGTGAGGTTACTATTGTTCACCCATTTCACGGATAAGTGAGAGCTTGCTAACACACTGTGGCTCTGTCACCTTCTAGCAGTGAGAGCACATAGAAATTTCAGCTTCTGCTTCTTCTTTGATACTGAGCTCTTATTTCTTTGCTCAAGTGATAGCAGTTCATGTTTGTACATCCAAACGTGCCTGATAACCCAAGCAGCGGTGTTGTTATATGTGACTATGCCTAGACCACAGTTTGCTCCCAGAGCTAGAAAGAGAAACCAAGAATTCTGATGCCCAGCATTCCATTGCTATCTGACACATTCTTGTGTAACATATACTTCTATAGGTTTCAGAGTTGCAGCCGTGTTAGTCTGTATCCGCAAAAAGAACAGGAGTACTTGTGGCACCTTAGTTGTTAGTCTCTAAGGTGCCACAAGTACTCCTGTTCTTTTTGCATATACTTCTATAACAAGTGTATGTAACATGTCACTTGTGTAAAATAACTGGCACTGTGTGTGTTGTGTCGCCTTGTTTGAGTTGGTCCACAGAGAGAAAAAACACCATGCTTTCCCCTTCCCTCCTAGTTATTCCTATAGCTGAGCTGGGTCTGGGCTCTGGATCTGCTAGTGTGAGTTCAAACCCTGCTAAGAAGGGGGGGGTAGAATACACATACATGGATAAAAGCTAGTGTAAGGTCTCTGGCGTAGTTGTTGGAAAATACTATACTGCAAAACATCATATTTAGAAGTGTAACTTTAGCGCCCTCATGGCCAAGATGGAGTCTGCTCTGCAGGCAGCTCTGGCCAAGAGAAGGCGCGCGCAGGAATGCAGCAGGAGAAATCCCTTCCACCCCAGGGGCACCTGTTCCAAACCCCCCAGAGTGAATACACCCACTCACAGGAAAAGTACAATGGATATAAGAAAGGGAGATATTTATTTACAGAGGGATGAGAGGAGAAATACAACAAGGGGAAATATAGGGGGAGCAGTAGAACAGGGTTGCATCCAAACCAAGGCCCCACGGGCCCAGTGGTAGCACAGTCTGGAAGGGCAGACACTGAGCAACGTTCAGGAGTCCTGAGCAAAGTTCCAGTTCAGGGGTGAGTCTTGGGTGCTCCTGGTCATCTTCGGCACCAGTGAACTTTCCCCCAACAAACCCCTCCGGTGCCCTCTTCTGCCGCTCTCTGCAAAGCCACACAGAGCGAGCACCTCCCACTTAACTAGCTAGCAACCTCCCTCCTTGTTCCCAATGCAGTCACAAGCCCCAGTACTCACAGCCCCATGCAGCTCTGGGCAGCCGTGATACTGGGTCCAGCTCCGGCCTGTCCTTCTCGGGCAGTTCCTCCCTGGCACAGTGCTCCTCCTGGCTCCTGTCCTGGGGTGTCCCCGATCGGCCGCCCTGGCTTTCCCAGGCTTCAGGCGGGTTGTCTGCTGCTTCCTTTGTGAGGGCTTGCGGGCTGCTGCTCTCTCTCCCTCGAGCTCCAGAGCCACCCCCTGGAGTTTCCCTCCTTTTTTCTCACTCTTCCCCTCCCCCCTAGGAAAAAGATTTAAAGGGGCCATGTTTTCTAAATCCCAAAGGGGTTACAGAAGTGAATTTGATTATCGTGTTAATATATGCTTTATCTTTGCATTGTTACTGTTCGTATTTTGATTAATGGGAGCTGTACCTCTAAAACCAGGTGGTCGCAGACTGAAAGCATGTTTGAGTTTGAGAGCATTGAGCAGGAGATTTTGCCCTGTTTCCAGAGTAGAAAACTTAACTCTAAGTTCCAAAAAGATCAAACTTGATTTAATAAACTTTTCTTTCCAGAAGACAAGCCTCGTTCTTATTATTTACAGGACTAAATGCCTCAGGATATTGCTAAGGAGCTATAGAGACTTTCACCTACCGGCAGGGCCGGTGCTACCATTTAGGCAAACTAGGCGGTTGCCTAGGGTGCCACGATTTGGGGGCGGCAAAAAGCGGTGCCCCCAATTTTTTTTTACAGCGTTCCTATGCCCCCCTCCCCGAGCGCGCGGTCACTGCTCCACTTCTCCCGCCTCCCAGGCTTGCAGTGCCAATCAGCTGTTTGGTGCCGCAAGCCTGGGAGGGGAGGAGAATTAGAGCGGGGGAAGTTTCGCATAGGGCACGAAACTTCCTTGCACTAGCCCTGCCTACTGGTCATCAATGTCAGTGACTGGGACATGGGCAGTCATGTCTAGTGACTGGATCAAGTGTCAATGCCCAGCGTCATAATCAGAGCCAAGGGTCCAAACCAGGTTACCTGGAGCAAAGCAGCAGCAAATGCTTTGAACAGCTGCTGACCTGCTGCTGGGCTTAAGAGCCAGTCTGGTGCCTCTTCCAGCCAATCAGGCAGTGTGGTCAATTCAGCCTACTACAGGCCAGCTGCACTGGTTTGGTTTCCTGGAGATTGGTTCTGTTGCAGGCTCTGATTCCTGACAATCAGTGTTTATCATGTTCAGTTTAGCAGGGATTACAAATTGTTCCTATCTAATATGGAAGCTATCAAACATCCATGAGATGAGGTTAGTGAGTTCCAGTTCTAGCTCCCACATCACAAATTCACCACTGTGCTTTGCTCTAGATTAGAAGCTCTTCAGGGCCGGGACTGTCTCTTATTATGTTTTGTACAGTGACTAGTGCAATGGAGTCTTGATCTCAGCAGGGTCCTCTTAGAAGAACTTCTGCAGTTGGGGCCAAAATCACCTTGATATAGATTTGCAAGAGTTGCAAGACTGTAATTGTCACATACTTACATACGTTGACCGGGGGAATTTAAAAATTCAAAGACAATTTAAACTCTCCTCTAAAAATCATAATTTTGGGACCAATCTTAGGGCATTTGGGGTCTGATTTATGACTTTTTAAACTTTTGGGTTTGGCAATACTGTTTCCCTACATCTCAATTAAATAAAAGCAGATGACTTTGAATCTACACAAGATATGATCTTGTCAATAAAGTACAGGGTTAGGAGTCAAGAGACTTGGGTTCTATTCACCGCTCTGACACAGACTTTTTCTATGGCCTGGGCAAGTCATGTAACCTATATTGCCTGAACTTCCCCATCTGTAAAATGAGGAATGGTACTTCCCAACCTGAAAGGGATGTAGTGAAGCTTAATTCATCAATGCTTTAAGAACATTTTAAGATCTCTGGGGGGAAAGGGGGAAGGCACTATAGAAGGCCAAAGTTTGTAGAAACTTTAAAAAAATATTTTGCTTACACAACTCATAAAGATCTGGTATTTTATATGTGAGCTTTTCAGGTTGGATAGTGCCTGTCTGTGGAATAGGCCCCCTTCATTATTTTTTTTTTAAAAATAGACTATAAAAGTATCCACAGGATAAGCATTTAAACCCTGCGTTCTGCTTACACACTTTGCTAAATAGGTCTAGTGCCATATTAGCACCATATCTAATTTTTTTTAGAAAGATTTCAGTGCTGAAATCTGTGTGCTGTATTTGGAAATTTTCAACAGAGAATATGTTTCTACTTTGAATTTTGAGATGCAGAAAATGATTATTTCCCAGCTGCTTTAAAGTCACAGAGGGTATGTCTATACCACAGTTAGACCCCCGTGGCTGGCCCGTGCCAGCTGACTCAGGCTTGTGGGTCTCAGGCTAAGGGGCTGTTTAACTGCACTTAGATGTTTGGGCTCAGGCTGGAGCCCGAGCTCTAGGACCTTCCGATCTCCCAGGGTCCTAGAGCCCGAAATCCAGCCCGAGCCCAAATGTCTACACTGCAATTAAACAGCCCTTTAGCCAGAGCCCCGTGAGCCTGAGTCAGCCGGCATGAGCCAGCCGTGGGTTTTTAATTGTAGTACAGATGTCCCCAGAGTTGGACTTACACTGCCTCAACTCATTGCAGAGGTTGTGTCTTCCACAGGAGGGAGCTTTTCTACTGCAAAAATGGCTGAAATTTTGAAAAAGTCCAAAATTTTTAGACTTTGTGATGGTCATCTTTTAGAAATGGTCTCTGAGTTGGAAATGGCTCAGAGGGTCTCTATTAGTGACAGCCTGGGTCATACGGGAGAGGCCTCAGGTTTGGAAAGCATGAAACCAAAGAACTCCGGCTCAAGGAATTTACAAGATACACTGGTGACTGTTTCTCTTTCTTTTAAAAAAACAAAAAAACAAAGGCCCCGATCCAGTAAGGCACTTAAGCACATACTTAATGTTTTGCTGGATCTAGGCCAAAATGTGGAAAATCCATGCAAAACCCCCTCCACTTATAAGCTTGTTAATAGAATGCTTTTTCCAATGTATCTATCTAATGGGTGTTTGATACCTGTATAACCTTTATAGAGAGCTTAAGTACTCAAAACTCAAGAAATATGAAAGTTGAGATTGAACATGCAACCTTAACTCTATCTTCTTGCATGCATATGTTATGCTACCCCTTTAATATTGTGATCATATACTTTTGTAACACAATTGTTATGCAGGGGAGAAGCCTTTGGAATTTCAGCTCTGACACCTGATCCAGTCCTGATCCAGACAAATCTAGCACTTTCAGCTTAGTCACTTGAATCAAATTAATCTATCCAGAATCCAGATAACTAGCTGATTTTTTCCCCTTAAAATGCTAAATCTGAATGGTAGAGAATGTCCCGAGGAGAAATTCAATTTCAAGTAATGAATCAAAGAATTAATGTCTGAACTGAAAATAAATTTGAAATGGAATAAAAAGAGAGGCTTTAACTAGGATCAAACATAGCTTGAAATACTTTGACAGTACAGTAATCAGCCATTGTATTAGTTTTCATAGTAGCTACTTTCACTGCCGTCCCTTGGTGAATCTCTCTTTACATCTCAAAAATCAGTGATTCCAAGTCAAGAGGGAATAAGGCTTAAGCTGTACTGTTCTCAGCATCTATCAGCTAAGGGGGTTTACCTTCCCTTTGGTCTAGGTTCTATTCTATTGGGTATATTCTCCTCTTGATGCATGTGGCTCATTCTCATGATCACTAATGGGAATAACACATGCACACAGAGGGAAGACTAGACCCCTGAGGTTTGCTATAGTAATAATTTCAAAATATCAGAGTAAACATATTTTGTATGTGCAGTAAAGTATGCCAGGGCACTAGCTTCCCATGTTGTTTATGAATTCATCATGAGTTTAAATATTTATAACCCAGTTTGGCTTCAAGCTGCCAGAGCCTGCAGTTTTCAGTTTTGTAAGAATTTAAAGCATGGCTCTACTCTGAATAGCAACGATGTTGTTGTTATTCATTATTTATATATCCCCGTTCAGGGATCAAGGCCCAATTGTGCTGAGCACTGTACAGACATGAAGTAAAAAGACAGTCCCTGTTACCCACACAAAATTCGCTGTCACTTGCACACTCTAGGGCATCCCACCTCTACCTAGTTCCTAGGGCTCAAGGCAGCATAACCGGGTTAATTTAGGCACCCCCACCCTTTCCCAGTTCCTAGGGCTCTAGGCGAAAGGCACTAACTTTACCCCTCCATGGGCTCTGGGCTCTATTCCTCCGGGCTCCGGGTAAACACCCATTCCCTGTGGACTCGAAGCAAACACGCATTCCCTGTGGACTCAGGGTTTAATCTTTTGCGGGTTTACAGGGTCTTTTACCAGTAAAAGAGCCTTACACAGTAGTATCCTACTTAACCTCTATTTATTAACAATTACCCCCCAAAAATGCATACACTAAACATACAGTGCTCACCACTCCCTGTCCCAATAAGGCAGATGAACTTGTCTTGATGGCCAGTCAGGATCAGGTCATCTGGGGGACTCCAGTTTCCGCACGGTGTTGAGGTCTGGCAGCTCTGATCATGGGGCTGTGTCCTGGAGTTGGTTCACAAGAACTTCCTTTTGGACCCCAGTTTATATAGTGAAACTTGAGTCCTGCGTAGCTATACCTTAACTAATCTTTTTACTAAAATTTTACTAACCAATCCTAACATTTTGTAATAAAATTCTCTAACCAATCACACCCCACCACCTTAATTTACACCTAGCAAAATTAATTATGTAACAGACAGAAACAATCAAAGAAACAGACAGAGATCATACAGACAAACAATAGAGAAGTGGGGATCATAAAGATAAAACAATAAAGAAATGAGGATTTCACAACCACAACTATTGATCAGGGCCGCCCAGAGGATTCAGGGGGCCTGGGGCAAAGCAATTTTGGGGGCCCCTTCCATACAAAAAAGTTGCAATACTATAGAATACTATATTCTCGTGGGGGCCCCTCTGGGGCCTGGGGCAAATTGCCCCACTTGCCCCCCCCTCTGGGCGGCCCTGCTATTGATAAGTGATTTCTTGCCAGACGAATGCTATCAAACTAACTTTCCTTTAACCATCTTGAGATCTGTTTATTTATCTGGTGATAGTGGGTGCTATTAGGACAGTATCTCCTTCTCAACAGCCTGATATTACATAGTTTAAATGTAATTTAGATGGAATGTGAGGATGTGACTTCCTGCTTCTTAGCTAATGGCTGCTGCTCTCTTAATATGGCTGCAGACAAAGGCCTTAGGCCTTACAATATGGCTACAGGAAAAGGCTTTATCCTTATATCCCTGCTCCAAAGATCTTACAATCTTGATTTATTACAAGTTGTGTAAAAATAGCACCTTTTTACACAACAGAGCTGTTCCCTGTGTGATTGGTTGGAGCCCTTGGGAAGTCACCTGATGTGCTGAGATACCACTGAGTCTACCCGTTCTGCCAGCATGTGCCCGCTTTTACCTGTCTTGCTGAGCCAGGCTCTTAAAACCTCGTCTAACACACACACAGGCAGGGCCACACCCAGCTGCAGATCAGCCCTGGGAAGACTCAGCTTAAGGGACTTGCTCCAGCACTCAGATGTCCACCTCCCTTGAAGTAGAGACCCTAAGATATATTATATTCGCCTCTTCCCTCAATGTGGAAGAGGGTATGTATAATTCCTCCCCCCCCCCCCCCAGTTAGAAATCACAAACTTGGTTGTATTATAAACCAGAAATAAATTTATTAACTATAACAGGTGTATTTTAAGTAGGTAAGGAGGTAGCAGACAGAACAAGGCAGATTACTAAGAAAATGAAGCAGAGCATGCAAACTAAGCTTAATACACTTAAGAAACAGTTACATGTGAGTTCTCACCCTAAATGTAGTTCTAATAAACTTCTTCACAGACCAGATGCCCTTCCAGCCTGGGCCCAGTTCTTTCCCCCGTTCAGTCTCAGTTGTTTCCAGCCGTCATCTTCGGTGGGGTAGCAGGGGAGAACTCACGACCTCGGATTACCTCACTCCCCACCCTTGAATAGGATTTGCATAAGGAGGGAGTCCTTTGTTTCCTAGTTTGACCCCTCTTCCCTTACAGTGGAAAGTTACAAAAAGTCCCAGGTAATGTTTTAGTATCAGGTGACAAGACAACCTGACTCTGTCGGGCCCTTGTAGCCAGTGTTCACAGGCTGACCCACACGTTCACAGGAAGACTAAGCTCTTTTACAGTCCACTGTCCTTGCTGATGGGCCATTCACCATGTCTGGCTTTTCCATTATTGTACCTGAAGTATTGGCAGTACTACTTTGGGTGATGAAATACAGATA
Source organism: Emys orbicularis (assembly GCF_028017835.1). Taxonomy (NCBI): domain Eukaryota; kingdom Metazoa; phylum Chordata; order Testudines; family Emydidae; genus Emys; species Emys orbicularis. Next base: position 197,968,704 of record NC_088685.1, read on the forward strand.
CATAGTCAATATTCCTAATTTCAGATACAGAAATGATTCAGGCATACAAATTGGATAATCACATTCAGTAAATCATAACCTTTCCAATGATATCTCACATGAGCCATCTTGCATAAAGTATATCTTAGTTATGTCATATTCATATCATAAACATATTTTCATAAAGAATATGGAATGACCCATCACATAAGAACATAAGAACGGCCGTACCGGGTCAGACCAAAGGTCCATCTAGCCCAGTATCCTGTCTACCGACAGTGGCCAATGCCAGGTGCCCCAGAGGGAGTGGACCAACAGGCAATGATCAAGTGATCTCTCTCCTGCCATCCATCTCCATCCTCTGACAAACAGAGGCTAGGGACACCATTCCTTACCCATCCTGGCTAATAGCCATTAATGGACTTAACCACCATGAATTTATCCAGTTCTCTTTTAAACGCTGTTATAGTCCTAGCCTTCATAACCTCCTCAGGTAAGGAGTTCCACAAGTTGACTGTGCGCTGCGTGAAGAAGAACTTCCTTGTATTTGTTTTAAACCTGCTGCCTATTAATTTCATTTGGTGACCCCTAGTTCTTGTATTATGGGAATAAGTAAATAACTTTTCCTTATCCACTTTCTCCACATCACTCATGATTTTATATACCTCTATCATATCCCCCCTTAGTCTCCTCTTTTCCAAGCTGAAGAGTCCTAGCCTCTTTAATCTCTCCTCATATGGGACCTGTTCCAAACCCCTAATCATTTTAGTTGCCCATTTCTGAACCTTTTCTAGTGCCAGTATATCTTTTTTTAGATGAGGAGACCACATCGGTACGCAGTATTCGAGATGTGGGCATACCATCGATTTATATAAGGGCAATAATATATTCTCAGTCTTATTCTCTATCCCCTTTTTAATGATCCCTAACATCCTGTTTGCTTTTTTGACCGCCTCTGCACACTGCGCGGACATCTTCAGAGAACTATCCACGATTACTCCAAGATCTTTTTCCTGACTTGTTGTAGCTAAATTAGCCCCCATCATATTGTATGTATAGTTGGGGTTATTTTTTCCAATGTGCATTACTTTACATTTACTTTACATTTATCCATATTAAATTTCATTTGCCATTTTGTTGCCCAATCACTTAGTTTTGTGAGATCTTTTTGAAGTTCATCACAGTCTGCTTTGGTCTTAACTATCTTGAGCAGTTTAGTATCATCTGCAAACTTTGCCACCTCACTGTTTACCCCTTTCTCCAGATAATTTATAAATAAGTTGAATAGGATTGGTCCGAGGACTGACCCTTGGGGAACACCACTAGTTACCCCTCTCCATTCTGAGAATTTACCATTAATTCCTACCCTTTGTTCCCGGTCTTTTAACCAGTTCTCAATCCATGAAAGGACCTTCCCTTTTATCCCATGACAACTTACTTTACTTAAGAGCCTTTGGTGAGGGACCTTGTCAAAGGCTTTCTGGAAATCTAAGTACACTATGTCCACTGGATCCCCCTTGTCCACATGTTTGTTGACCCCTTCAAAGAACTCTAATAGATTAGTAAGACACGATTTCCCTTACAGAAACCATGTTGACTATTGCTCAACAGTTTATGTTTTTCTATGTGTCTGACAATTTTATTCTTAACTATTGTTTCGACTAATTTGCCCGGTACCGACGTTAGACTTACCGGTCTGCAATTGCCGGGATCACCTCTAGAGCCCTTTTTAAATATTGGCGTTACATTAGCTAACTTCCAGTCATTGGGTACAGAAGCCGATTTAAAGGACAGGTTACAAACCTTAGTTAATAGTTCCGCAACTTCACATTTGAGTTCTTTCAGAACTCTTGGGTGAATGCCATCTGGTCTCGGTGACTTGTTAATGTTAAGTTTATCAATTAATTCCAAAACCTCCTCTAGTGACACTTCAATCTGTGACAATTCCTCAGATTTGTCACCTACAAAAGCCGGCTCAGGTTTGGGAATCTCCCTAACATCCTCAGCCGTGAAGTCTGAAGCAAAGTATCCATTTAGTTTCTCCGCAATGACTTTATCGTCTTTAAGCGCTCCTTTTGTATCTCGATCATCAAGGGGCAACTAAGGAAAGAATTTGGTCTGCTGAAACTGAGTGTTGATATGTGCAAATAAGAGAACAGTTTGACTTTCAGATCTCAGGTTGGGTTTGCAAGGACTAGCAATTAAGAGGGGAAAGTGCTTGTAAACTGAATACATTTTATATAAATATAATTGAGACATATGAAACATGGAATCTCACAACACCATATTCAAATCATTTTTCAGAGTAGAACTGGTTGTTTAATGTCCCATGTAATTTAGAAAACATGGAACTCATGGGCATCTTTCCCTAATCTCTGATGATTAACATTGCAAAATCATCATTATGTAAAATGAATTTAAACTGTGGCATGCTAAAAGGATACAAAAAACCAAACAAAGACAGCATAGTTCCAGACATGACCATGTGAGCCCATCATATGATACTAAGTTAAGCTAAGCACCAAAGCAAGACTGCCTTGTTTGTATAGCTCTTAATAGGTCCCAGTGGGAAAAGGACAGCTGTGTAAAGCTGGATTGGTTATCCAATTGTTTTCCTCCATAATTACATCGGTTACTGATATTTCATAAATTGAAATGTCCAGAGGGGCAACAGAAGTTCAATTTGATTACTGATAAAGCGTGAACATCATAGTAAGCATATACAAATTCATCTTCATTGGTGGGATTTTGGTCTTCAGCTAAGCCCCTGTCTGAAGTGTGAAATGATGCCAAGTAAAATCCAACACCAAAAGTCCATTTTGTGAATAACATTAATTTTTTTGTAAAAAATCTGTTTGAATTGACCAAGTACAAGGACTTCTAAAAAAACCCCAATCAACTCAACACAAAGCTATCCATTGTGGCTTGTGATTTACAAAGAGCTTGTTTTGCCAATCTATTGAACCCTGTTATAGTTGGTTCAGAAGATAGAAACTAGCCAAACTGATTTTGTTTCTTAGTTGAAAAACAAAAACTAGGATTTTCAAAGCTGCCTAGAGGAGTCAAAATCTCTTAGGTGGCTTTGAAAATCTCAGTCTCAACCTACAAATACTTGAGTAGATATTAACCACAAAACAGAAAAAAATCATGACTGAGACATGATGTAACGATGAGAATTCTTTGATTTAATCCCATCTGTAACATTGACTGGCCAAGCCAATTAGGACATAATGTTCCAAATTGTTTCCTAAAATTAGGTATCTAAATATATAGCCTGATTTTTTGAGGTGCTGAGTATCTGCAGCTTCCATTGACTTGAATAGGAACTGCAGGTACTTTAGTGCCTGGGAAACTCAAGCTATATCCTTAGGAGCCTAACATGAGGCACCCAAACTAGAAAAGTTCAGCTTTATATTCTGTACCTCAATTTCCCCACCTATACAGTGGAGATTATTCTTTTTCTCTTTATATAAATATATATATATGGTATTTATAAGATATCTATTAGAGCTGGTTGAAAAATTATAATTTTTCAAAGGAAATTTAGGGGAAAAATTCAAAATTTCCCATGAAAATGTTTCAGACTAAAAACTGAAATAAACACCACAAATAAATAAATACATAATTTTTTAAAAATCAGTTTTCAAAAATTGTTTTCAGTAAATAATTTTGGTTTTCTAAAACCAAAGCACAACATTTTACTGAAAACCAAATTAAAAAAATGAAATTTTAAAAACAAAAACCAGAATTTTGTACTGGAAATTTTTGGTTTCTGGTTTTTCAATTAAAAAAATGGAAACATTTGACCATAATGCAAATTTTAAGCAAAAATTTTATTTTGGTCAAAAAGTCACTTTTCATTTAAAAAAATGATTCAGAAAAAAATCTGACAAGCTCTAATGTCTATCAACTTGATATCTAAGGGCTTGTTTACACTGGCACTTTACAGCACTGCAACTTTCTCGCTATGGGGTGTGAAAAAACACCCCCCTGAGCGCTGCAAGTTTCAGAACTGTAAAGTGCCAGTGTAGACAGTGCACCAGCGCTGGGAGCTATTCCTCTTGTGGAGGTGGGTTTTTATAGCGCTCTCTCCCAGCGCTGGTGCCGTGACTACACGTTGCTAGCGAAGATGTGCCCTAAGAGCCATATCAGTTTCATAGGGATGCCATAGAGAAAGCTGATTAATGCTGTGAAGTGCTTTGAAGAAAAATGCTGTATAATTTTTAAGTATCTTTTTTAACCATATACAATTTTAGAAACATAAACACTCAATTTGGCTCCTTTAAAAAACTCTCCCTACTCTCTACCCTTATCCATATCCCACATTTGTAAAAACTGGTGGCTGGCAGACAGGACCCTAAATAAACTATATGTCTGTTCCTCACAAATGATCCAGAATACAAATTAATGTATTTAAATTTGGAGAACCAGCTCCTATGCTCCAATACAGGAGGCATAGGAGGCATAATGGAGTCCTGATTCAGGGAAGAGGGTATGGCAGAGCAGTACAGTAACCCTAAATGGCATGATTTAACCAGTCCCTACCAGCCCTGGTGGTAGTGTGGGGAAGAAGAGGATAAAGCTGGCGTACACCTACTTTTGCCTTTTTCCTGACCTTCAATTCCCCCACTCAAGTCCTGCACCAAACACGATTAATTGGGTCTGAGGATGACAGCTGGATGGGGGGAGGAATTGAAGGAGGGAAATAACCCCAAAATATCAGGTTAATGTTATTAAATTCAAGGTGCACTTGAGGATATGGAGAAATAAAACTCTACATATAGACTTTAGAACATAGAGATCTGTTCACTTTTATACATAAACATTCACATTATGCTTTAACATTATAACAACATTCATGCTTTGCAGAAGACAGCGCTTCTTATATTTTGAAACTCCCCAGCCGCTGAAACCTTCTAGTGTTTTTATAATCCAGTGCAACTTTATTTACAATATTTGACCAGCATGGTGAAAGAAAGTTTATACTACACTCTGTTTGATCTTCCGCCATCCCTAGTTAATTTGCATCTGTGAAATATCAGTGTAGAAGCTAAATTATTCTGTAATTACTGTACTTTAAAATGTAACATTTACATATAAACAGAGGACAAAAAAGACTGTGTACTAGAGTGAAACTTAAAAGTAGGCAGCTCTACAAATAGAAGACACTATTAAAATACAGGTAGAATTAAAAAAATGCAATTTAAAAAAATTAATGGAATGCTTTAAAGTTCTTGGTATGCTATTGAATAAACTTGAAAATTATGTTAACAATCTTAAAGCAGAGAGGGCAGAAAATTAATTTTTTTCCGCTGTTTTCTCCCCTAGAATTCCCCCACACACACCCCTATGGTCTAACCCAAATTTCCTAGAAGCCAATGGGAGTCTTTCCAATAACTTCTATGGGCTTTGAATCAACTCTCTGAAGAACAATATTGAAACAAAATAACCACCACAAGGTCATTCGGTAACTAAAAAGGGCCATGTCCAGTACTGATGAACGGCTTCAAATCCCATTGACCTCACTGAGTAGTCAGTAGGTACTTGACAGAAGCAGGTACTAACTCTTATTATCTCTTAAATTCAAAGAGTGCTCAGTGTGCATTTATCCCCTCACTGTAATGGGTCAGAAATCTGGCACATTTTACCCACACCTCAGGTTTTTTTCTTCTTTGAGGCATGAAGGATTGAAGATTGTCTTATTACTGTGCCAATGGGTGATTTCCCCCCCCCTCCTTTTTACGTGCATAAAGGCTCACAATGGGTGACTTTGTGATAAAATTTGAGACTGGAACTGTCTATCCACAGAACATGTAGATTGACAGGGCTAGGTGCGCCACAGCTCCCTGCCAGTGTGCCTTCGCCCTAATCTGATAGGACCACCTTAGCGGTTAGAGTGTAGTGCAGCCTCTATATCCATTCAGTTGTTGTTGGCCAATGAGATGGCCAACAACAGCATTATTCTTGTTTGTCAAGGGTGCCAATGGTTTGTGATCAGTGGTGCAAGTAGAAATCGTTTCTTGCCAGTACTGCACTCATGGGAGGGACACAAGGGGGGGGGCACGTGACCTCCCCACGTGACCCTCGATCAGACTCCTCCCTGCCCTGCCCCCAGCCCAGGGTCCCCACGCTCTCCCCATCCTCTCTGACACCCCTCTTTGTATATACAAACATCAATATACTTAACTACTCACTTTCCCCCAAAATATGTAGTATTCAGTCTGTTTATATGGAAGATGGGAGTTGGGTGAGGAGCCATTTCAGCATATGTATGACTTTTTAAAAGACAAATTTTAAATAGAACTGTATCCTAAACTGCTTTATGGTATTGTACCCAAACATTACATTTCAATGGGGGATTCAACTCCCTTTATAGGAACAGACTCCTGAAACTCTTACCGGCCCACAAAAGTGGTCCATAGTCATGCAAAGAGTCCCATTGTCTTCAATGGGATTGATCAAATGATTAAGGGTTTACAGGATTAGGTTCCAAGATTGTAAATTGTTCTGGATGAAACTGACAATGCCTGAGCTGTCAGATCAGAAGGAGCTTCATTCGAATAAAGGTTGTCAGATGTATGATAAGTCTTATCTCTGTTGCTAAGATGAGGAACATACTTTCAGCAAAGTTCTTGGCAGATTCCTGAGGCAGCTGGTTTAAGGCTGTCAGTGTCCGGCATTATAATCGTCACTTATAGTTCTCTCATCCACAAAACTGGAAAATGAGGCATTTGTTTTCTTTGTTTTGCTGCTCCAGTTAACAAAATGCATGTTAGACTAGTTTGGCTGCAAAGAAGAATTCTAGGTACACTGGAGACAACACCTGATTCCCATCAGGCTGCAGAACTGGGCTGACATCAGAATCCAAACATGCTTTGGTCAGTGCAAGCAGAGGCATTCCTCTAATGATTTGGACTTGATGTGATGCAGTATGAGTGTCATGGATAATTCAGACCGATGGGGAGAAACAGAATCAAAACACTGTTTAAACACCTTTCATCCCCCCCACCCCTCCCCTCTTGAGGACTCCTGACCAATGTAGCAGCACAATACATATGCTAACAAACTTAAAGCCTTTGTTTAAGTTTGTTAGCATATCTATTGTGCTGTTAAAGCCATATAAAGAATGAATGGCCCTCCAAAGCCGCATTCTGCTCCTTTAAGGAGCGGAGTGCAGCTCCACCCCCCCTCCAGATGGGTGTGTGTGTGCTAGCCCCAAGTCTTTCCGGTACCCCGTATCCACTAAAAATCTATTGCCGGTACTGCGTACTGGAGGGTACCGCCCTACTTGCACCCCTGTTTGTGATGTATAAACTTTGCTTACTGGAGCTGGACTGAGACAACCAACTCATTTCATATTGGCTACCACAAAAACTTACAGGCACTACTAGCTTCAAACTAATACCCTAGATGAAAAAAGATCTGTAGAGCCTCATTCCCTGTACCAGTCTCTAATGGAACAGCATGAGAATGACATCTGTTTTAAAATCCACACTGTACATTGTGACTTGGGACTGCAGTTTGTGGGTGTGAATAATTGTAGAGGCAGTATTTCACCTGCAATGTTAGGCAGATGCTGTGTAGGTAATTTAGATGTCTAAGCACTTGACTGTGCCCATAAATCAGGTACTGGCACAGGAAAATAGGCCCATAAATAAATGGGACTACTCACAGTGCACATACTTAAGCACAGTTACGTCTTTGCAGGACCAGGGCGTTTAATGTTAAAATGACCAAACTGTGCCTGAAACTAACACTGCATCATAATTTTACAGGAAATAAAATTAAGCCCTTCCTGTTAACATTTGAGGATAAATATGTTTTATAAACTTAATCTGTAGAGTTTTGTTCAATAAAATGTAGTTATAACTCAGCTAAATAATGTACTATATTATAGTGTTATACTCAATTTTAATACAGTAGTCCAGGGATGTCTAAATCTATTACTTGCTTACAAACATGCTACAGAAATAATTAAATATTGCAAGCGCCTTGTTGTAAAGGAAAGCTACATTCAAGGCTTCTCTGAAAGCAAATATTTTGGTGTGGGTACAAGAACATAAAAACACAGACAGAGTTGCAATGACTAACTGATTGGAGCAAAGGAAAACAATCTTTTGAAAGTAATGTCCTAATTTAAATATTATGTGGCCATAGTCACTGTATATAGATATCAACAAAAGCTAGATCAGAGTTTGAGAAGGGACATCAGTTGATTGTACTATTAAACAAAGTTTTCCTTCACAACAACACGACTTCAGACTAGCCAGTGAAGTTACACAGCTCAGGAATACACTCTCTGGAGTCACAGAAATTAACACTATGAAATTAACCTGTTATGATCATCTTCTAATTCTGAAACTGACTAAATACTTGATCTAATGCCCACTGAAGTCAGTGGGGATTTTTCCATAGACTTTGATGGGTGTAGAATCAGGCCCTAAATGATCAGGTCAGATAGGCACTCAGGCCTTGATTCACCAAAGCACATGTTTAAGTCAATCCCTGTTCAGCAAAGCATGCTGATTCAGTTACTAGGGAGAGAAGCATGGTATAAATGCCTAATTAGATGATCTCTTCAGGAAAAGAGTTGTCCCTGTTGTGAGCAGATGTTATTCATATTTTTAACTTTGTAAATGTCAAAAACGTATTACCCCTTTTAAAATATAAATGATCTTCACTCTATTGCCCATTAGCAAATTAATAAACATATTAAAACCTAAGGCCAAAATTGCCAAATGTGGGTGTGTCAAGTTAGGCACTTAAGATGAAAACTGAACCATTTATTTAGGTCTCTAAATATGAATTGAGATGCGTAGCTTTATGCATCCATTTTTTAAAATGTGGGCCTAAGAGAATGTGTGAAAGAGATTACTGCAACTATGTTGAAATTTATGCTGTTTATATTTTAACAAGGTTTCTACAAAAGCTAAGATAAATTCTGATACGAATAAAATCATCACACCCTTTTGATCATGATGTCTCTCAATTGTAAATTATCATTATTTGTCATACACAAGCCAAATATTTTGCAACTGTAAGCTCTCACATACACTAAAGAGGAAATTCTCCAAAAACCCTAAGGCAGTTAGAGAGTCAATGGGACTTAATCCTTTAAACTCATTGGAAAATCTTGCCCGAAGTCATTAAAGATCTGAGGCCAGATTCTCAGATGATGTAAATTGTTGTAGCTCCACTGATTTCAATCAAACTATGTCAATTTACACCAACTGAAGATCTGGCCCACAAACTCATATAGTACAAGTGACTCTTCTGTTTGCTGGGTGAACTGCCTGCCAATAAGCTTGTTATCTAGTCAGTATTTTCTTCTCTTTTGGTTCTTTTACCATGCCCTTCGCCATGATATTTGCGCATGGATTGGTTTGGCTGAATTTATTTATTTTTATAAAAAATACAAGCAAATCCAATTTGAAAACAGGACAATTTGAACCCAGGCAACCATTCACCAGAACTATCTAGAAATGCTCTAGTTTAGGGAAACATTAAATTAAGATTAGACAGGGAAATCATTTCTAGGGCTGAATGTCTGCAGAGAGGAACTGCAGTGACAGAAGTCTTATACAATAACACTAAGATTATGTCTTTTAAGCAACAACAGGAGGACTATACCTTACAAAATAAAGCTCAAATATTGCCAGCTGATGAACTGCCTTATTTTATTCCATCATGATGTCACCTGAGAAGGCTTCTGTTGCAACTTTATTTTGTGCTAGAGTATATGTAGAATTTCACCTGGGGCCAGATTTAGCCCTGGTTTCTAAAATCTTTCACTTAATGTATTGTTTTACCCTATGAATGTATGTAAACAACTAATGGATTCACTGGTAAAGATTTAAGGTGAAATCTTGGCCCTATTGGCTTGGATTTCATCCTTAGTGTGAATTCCTCAAGGCAAAGACTCTATCTTCTGTGTCTTGTGTAGCACTGAATACGCTACCAGTATGCAACAGGTAATAATAAAGAACTAGTTGTACAATTTTGCACCAAGAAGTGGAATGTAATTGTGAACTTCTACAACCGTATGTCAAACTCTGTTAAGTGTCAGCATTTATACAGGGCTGCCACCCTTATTCAAGTTGAATAGTACCTTTCAGTCAAGTAGTCCTAGTTTCTTCAGTGGGACTACACAGAAGTAGATTACTGCTCAGTGTGAAAAAGAATGGCAGTATGAGGACAATCAGAATAATGTCCACACATTTTTTCATTTTGTTTGATCCAAAGCAAAAAGTTTTATTTTTTCCAGTTTGCCAAAAAAAAAATTGTGGTTTTTGAATCAAACCAATTCTCCCTCCCCCCTCCAATTTTTTGGAATTGCCAGCAAACTGAAAAATCAGTGATTTGCCCAGTTCGAGCTGTGACTTGACCATTTTAAACTCCCATTCTATCCTACAACATGGGGCAGAATCTGTGACATAAACAGTAATACATGCAAATGTATGTATTCATCAGTCAAAATACAGGCTCCTGTGTATTTGTCAGGCCTTCAGAAGAACACAAAATAAGGGGGGCAGATTGGGTGATCAATACATATGCTGGGATGGGTTATTGCCCTAATTTATGGATTTATGATTGGTATTGAAGTAGCACCCAAAGGCTCCAAATCAGCAGCAACCAAGTGCTTTAAACATTGATATGAAAGACTCCAAGAACTGCTGTTTTGATGATGGAGGGTTTTATTTTAATACCTCACTTGGGTCGCTTTCAGCCCAGGCTCTTCTCCTGTTAATATCCTCTATTGCTCTCTAGCACTTTCAGCAGCTTGATGTAGCATTTCCTCTTCAAAGGGCTGTTCCCCGGGCCACTCAGATCTGTTCAGGAACTGGAAGGCTTTGACAATGATGCAGCTCAGTGATCTGGGAGGATTTTTAAATGCTTATTATTCTCTGATAATCAGACAGATTTCATGCTCAACTGCGGTTTTTGACCTGAGTTTAAGGATCATCTTAATCACAGTTTGGAGTCTGTCTTTCCAGGACACTTCCTTATTCACTTTCTCCACACCTGTCACAATTTTAACACCTCTATCATATCACCTCTTAGTCATCTTTTTTACAAGCTGAACAGTCCCAGTCATTTTAATGTCGCCTCTTAAGAAAGCTGTTCCATATCCTGAATCATTTTTGTTGCCCTTTTCTGTACTTTTTCCAATGCTAATACATCTTTTTTGAGATGGGTGACCAGAACTGCATTCAGTATTCAAAGTGTGAGCATACCATGGATTTATATAGTGGCATTATGATATTTTCTCTCTCATCTATCTGTTTCCTAATGGTTCCTAACATTCAGTTAGCTTTTATGACTGCCACTGCACATTGAGTGGATGTTTTCAGAGAACTATCCACAATGACTCCAAAATCTCTTTCTTGAGTGGTAACAGCTAAGTTAGACTCCATCATTTTGTATGCATATTTGAGATTATGTTTTCCAATGTGTATTACTTTGCATTTATCAACACTGAATTTTATCTGACATTTTGTTGCCCATTCACCAGTTTTGTGAGATCCCTTTGTAACTCTTTGCCGTCTGCTTTGGACTTAACTGAGTACTTTATTATCTGCAAATTTTGCCACCTCACTGTTTACCCCTTTTTCCAGCTCATTTATGAATATGTTGAACAGCATTGGTCCCAGTACAGATCCCTGGGAGGATACCATTATTTACCTCTCTCCATTCTGAAAACTGAGCACTTATTCCTACCCTTATTTTTTCTTTAAACCAGTTACTGATCCATGAGAGATTCATCCCTCTTATCTCATGACTGCTTACTTTGCTTAACAGTCTTTGGTGAGGGACCTTGTCAAAGGCTTTCTGAAGTCCAAGTACACTATATGCACTGGATCACCCTTGTCCACATTTCTTGACCTCCCTCAAAGAATTCTAATACATCTGTGAGGCATGATTTCCCTTTACAAAAGCCATGTTGACTCTTGCCCAACAAGTTCATCTATGTGTCTGATAATTGAGTTCTTTACAATAGTTTCAACCAATTTGCCTGGTACTGAAGTTAGGCTTACTGGCCTGTAATTGCCAAGATAGCTTCTGTAGCCTTTAAAAAAAAAATTCGTATCACATTAGCTATCCTCCAGTCGCCTGGTACAGAGGCTGATTTAAATGATAGGTTACATACCACAATTAGTAGTTCTGTAATTTCATATTTGAGTTCCTTCAGAACTCTTGGGTGAATACACCTGGTCCTGGTGACAATTTGTTCCAAAAACCCCTCTATTGACACCTCAATATGGGACAGTTTCTCAGATTTGTTACCTAAGAATGGCTCAGGTGTGGGAATCTCCCTCACATCCTCTTCAGTGAAGACCAATGCAAAGAATTCATTTATCTTCCTTGCAATGGCCTTATCTTCCTTGAGTGCTCTTTTAGCATCTTGCTCATTTAGTGGCCCCACTGATTGTTTGGCAGGCTTCCTGCTTCTGATGTACTTAAAAAAAATTTGCTGTTAGTTTTTGATTCTTTGGCTAGTTGCTCTTCAAATATTTTTTTGGCCTGCCTAATTATAGTTTTACACTTCACGTCCCAGACTTTATGCTCCTTTCTATTTTCCTCAGTAGGATTTAACTTCCAATATTTAAAGGATGCCTTTTTGCCTCTAACTACTTTTTACTTTGTTTAGCTATGGTGGCACTTTTTTGGTCCCCTGTTTTTTTTAAGTTGGGGAATATATTTAATTTGAGCCTCTATTACGGTGTTTTTAAAAAGTTTCCATGCAGCTTGGAGGCATTTCACTTTTGGGAGTGTACCTTTTAATTTCCATTTAACTAGCTTCCTCATTTTTGTGTAGTTCCCCTTTCTGTCATTAAATGCTACTGTAGTGGACTTCTTTGGTATTCCCCTCCTCCCCCAGGATGTTAGATTTAATTATCTTATGGTTGCTATTACCAAGCAGTTGAAGTGGCTGAAATTTAGTATTTGTTTATGCACTTCAGTTCCATTATGGCCCATTGATCCTCTTTTCTTGTGGTATCAGGAAGAAACAGATGTAAACCCTTAACCCCTTCCTGCTCTGGGATTTCCCCTGTGGCTCGTATGTGAAGGAGAGACACAAGTTCAGCCTCTCATAAGAGGGAAAACTCTTCTCTATAATCTAAAACCTGTTGGTCCCCAGTATTTCCATTTTATGCCAGTAGGGAAAAGGAAAGGTAGTTGCCAAAAGGGAAAGAAAAGGGAAAAGCATTCATAGGAAGAGTTAGTCTGAGGCTCCCAAACCTCAGATATGGTGCAACCCATCAGAATTGATGAATTTCTCCAGACATTGTGGAAGCTGAACAAGCTGAGGCATAGCCCATCCTGTGATAAAACCTGCTCTTTTGTTCAACTATGTCTGCTTCCAAGTAGAATCCAAGAGCTGTCTAAAGAGTCCCTGCCTTTGGGAATGGAAGATGGTAGAACATCTCATAGCAGAGGGAGTATATAGACGTAGAAATCTTAAAGTAGCCATAGAATCCTTCACTTTTTGGAGTCAGTTGTCAGTTTTTCCACTAAATAGGTCTGGGTCTTAAAAATGCAGATCATCAATGATAGTCTCTACCTCTGTAGGAAGAGAAGACTTCAGCCATTAAAAACCTTGTCATGATCACAGCCTTTGCCTCTGATTTTGGAAACATTTTAAGTGTCCCTAAGTAAATGTTTTGCTGCCCTGCTTGCCCCTTGTTACATAAAATAGCCTTGGCCTTCTTGTTGGGTCTAGTCTGTATAACAAGGTTTGGTTGACATAAGTTGCCTTGTGTCAACCTATGTGTGCATGGTCTACCCTTGAACTTGTCTCCTGCTGGCATAAATACACTACATACAGTGACACGGTAATACCACTTCGCCGAATGGTGTTGAGCCGTGGTCTACATAGTGTGGTTGATGCAGTTGGAGGTGACCGATGACAACCCTAACAATCCTTTAGCAGCTATCCCATAATGACAATGACTGTTCTGGTTATGCTTGTGAACTCCACTGCCCAGGGGTTACACAGACTAGAAGCCATCACCCCCTTTCAAGCCCGTGCATATTTTTGAAATGCTTTTTACTGATTGCCCACCTTGGCAAACCACACCAAGCAGCTGTGGGGAAATAGAGCAGGGTGGCCTTCTTTCCGATAACCAAGATCCTGGGCCTGAAGACCCTGAAACATCTCCCCTAGAAATCTGCCATACTGAGGACTTTCGTGGGTAATGGGGTAGGCCTAAAAGCCTGAACCAAACTGCTCAAATCAGTTTGTAAGGCTATGCCCAGTCAAAAGCAGCAACAGAGGAGGGAATGGGAGAATAACCCCCCCCCCCTGCAGTAGTACTAATGAAATATGTTCATAACTGATGAAATATGATAACCGCAAGCTACGGAAATAACGTAAAAAGCTACGGAAATAACGTAAGATGCTCGATATTAAGAAATTGTTTTGCAGACAGTTAATCATCCTTGCTGCTATAACTATTTGCAAAATATTCCATAGCCCAGCTATCTGCAAACTAGCCCCCCCCCTTAAGCCTTTGCTGAAATCCCCCAGAAAATGACATAGTCCAAGTCTTAAGAAATGTACCCAAGCTAAGGCCGAGCACCACCCCTGCGGAAACCAGCAAGCGCCCTTCTACCCAAACAAACACCCACTCCTCGGAAATTAAGTCAGAGGGTAGGAAGGGGGGTGAGAAGATTGACCCCAACCCCTGCTTCCTAGCTCGTGATCAGCTCATGTTCAACCCTTGCCCAGCTTGTGATTTGCCCCCAATGATTTAATTCATGACGTATTGTTTGTACCCTGCTTGTGGTTTAATGGAATAAAAGCAGCCTGTGAGCTGTTGCTAGGTGTGTTGGTCTCCGGACTACACCCCAGTGCACTGGTTTGTATGTCAATAAACTGGCCTCAGGCATGAGTCTTTGAACTAAAATGACTGCGTGGGGGTCTTTGACCATGACACAGCTCTCTCCCTTGTTGTATGCAACTGCCCAACCGACCATACCAGCTACATGCTCTAGATACACCCCTGCCTGGAGTACAGGTGGCATTGGATCTCCTGGGCTGGTGGGGAGAAAAGGCTGTGCAAGCACAGCTATGGATCAGTCACAGAACAGGGAGGAGGGACATGTGCTGGTGAGGGTCCAGCTGTGCCACAAGCCAGGATCTTTTTGAGACTCCACCATAGTCTAGACAATCCCGCCAGCTGAACACAGATGAGCCCAATCCAAGGGAAGGAACATCAGGTAAGTGTGTGCAACATTCTCCCTTACGATGTGTAAATGTAAAGATGACACCTAGCCCAACCCCAAGTTAGCAGGACACAAATGATAGCTCAGTGGTTTGAGCACTGGCCTGCTAAACCCAAGGTTGTGAGCTCAATCCTTGAGGGGGCCATTTAGGGAACTGGGGTAAAAATCTGTCTGGGGATTGGTCCTGCTTTGAGCAGGGGGTTGGACTAGATGACCTCCTGAGGTCCCTTCCAACCCTGATATTCTATGAAGTATCTACTTTTCATTGTTTTAATCATAGAAGAAGAGGTAGTGCTCCAAGAAACAGAGGTAGACTTATGTGCTCTTCATTGCCATGTAGGATTAGGCAGTTTACGTACAGAGGGATGTCCCTTGTATCCTCCTGAGAGAACTTGATGAAATCTTCGAGGTACCCTGTAATCCTCTCCCAAAGGCTTCTAGGGATGGCAGCCTTATTTCTTCCTCCATAGTAGGACACTTTCACATGCCCCTCCACAATGACTTCAGCAGGCAACATGGCAGCAAACGGGCTAATAATTGTTTGGGCAGCTTTGGGACGCCAGCAGCAGCTGTGTTCTCTGTGCCTTTGTGACCCTCAGGAGAGAGATACCAGCTAAAACCACCACCACCACCATGGGAAAGCAGTGCCAGACCTCAGTGCTATTGTTCTCAGATCCAGGGAAACCCAGGCCTAAATTTTATTGTTCTATGCAACTGAACAATCCCCATTTCCCGGCTCCTCGGCAGCCATACACACCATGGCTGTCGCTGGAGAGTGGTGCTGTGCAGAAGTGCGCCAAAACTGAAGTGTCAGCCTTATTAAAAGCTTTGAGGGAAATAAGGTAATTCTGAAACTTATCTTTTGCTTTCCATTGTGACCGTAAACACAATATATGTCTGTTTTAGCTGTAGCTGGTGCAGTTGCAGCTCGGAGGGGGGACCCTCCAGACCTGCAGAACACCTGACCCTGATGAGAAAAAAGAAGCTGACTAGGGGGGATATGCTCACAGAGATCCTGCAAGCCAGTGCTGCATCAGACTGAAGAGAGGGCCCAGGGAGGGAATATAGCAGACAGCCTAGAGAAGGAAAGAGCACACAGGAGGAAGGCACAGGAGTGTCAGCAAGAAAAGGAGACGGAGATGCACCAGAATGTAATAGGGCTTCGCGGGCACCAAACACAAACGCTGCAGCCTGTTGTTGACCTACATGTCCAACTGTTGCTGTCTCACCTCCCTTTGCAGTCAATAGAAAACTCCATTTCAGCAGCTCCCTACAACCCCCACCATTCCAGGTGGTGTCATGGGTTCCATCCTTACCACTCCATGCCAGAGGACAGTAAGGAATCATACAATCAGAGTTAAAAGGGACCGAAAAGATCTTCTAGTCCTGTGGCTCTGAACCTTTCCAGACTACTGTACCCCTTTCAGGAGTCTGATTTGTCTTGGGTACCCTCAAGTTTCACCTCACTTAAAAAACTACTTGCTTACAAAATCAGACATAAAAATGCAAAAGTGTCACAGCACACTATAACTGAAAAATTGCTTACTTTCTCATGTTTACCCTATAATTATAAAATAATTAATTTGAATATAAATATTGTATTTACATTTCAGTTTATATTATACAGAAAACCACAGTCTAACGCCATGCCAAGATACAGGATTTGTTGTGTCTAAACCATCCAAGACAGATAGCTATCCAGCCATCAGAAAACCATAGCTTTACATATGCTGACATGTGAGAGTTGGTATGTTTCGCAGAAATGGACATGAATGTCTTCTACCATTCTATTTTTAAAGTTCTGTTAGTTTACTTTTTACCTTTGCACTGGCACTGTATTGTTTAATTGCATTTTATTTTGCACTGTTTTTAGTATCCAATATATTTTTATTTTTGGAAATAAATTCATCTTTATTACTTCATGTCATACTACCGAATGCTTAGCCCTACTCAAAGCACACATTAATTATAATAGAACAGGACCACACACCTCATAGGTTCAGTGAAAAACCATAACAAGTATAAATGTACAGTGAACAGTGCATAATGCATAGGTTCATTAAGAGTGTGATATTCATAGAGTTATACCAATACACAACTTCTAACGAAACTTCAGGGCCAGGTAGAGCACTGTTCAGCACAACGAACTGCTGTGGCTGACTGCTAATGTACTCTTCTGAGGCTGCTGTCATCTGCATAACTCCACGCTGAGCTCTTCTAATGGCCTTTGTGGCTGGCTGTTCTAAGGCAGCAGACAGCTGCTCCAATTCTGTTCTCTACCCCAGCAGCAACTCCCACTCCCCGTTGGCCTCACAGATATTATGCAGGACCCAAAAGGCAGCTGTAACCACTGGGATATTTTTCCTCACCAAGATCTATATTTAGTGAGTACATACTGCCAGAATCCCTTCAACCTACCGAAAGCACATTCAACAGCCTTTCTGCATCTGCTGAGCGAGTAGTTGAATCTTTCCTTGGAGCTCTCAAGGTGGCCAGTGTACAGCTTCATGAGCCAGGGGAGGAAGGAGGAAGGCTGAGTCCCCCAAGATCACCACTGATATTCAACATCAGCCATCTCTGATGGTAATCCACGGGCTGCGAAAAAAGTGTCCTTGCCTGTAGCTACCTGAACAGTCCTGTATTCTTAAAGATGCAAGTGTCATACACTTTCCCTGACCAGCCCACACTGACATCAATGAAGCATCCCTAGTGATCCACCAGTGCTTGCATGATCATAGAAAAGTAGCCCTTTCTGTTGATGTACTCTGGGGCAAGGTGTGCATGCCAGCTATCACCCCACTGTTACAAATCCATCCACACTGTCCTACATACTTCCAAGGGTCACAGTCCTACTTAGCAGTATACAATTAATGGTCCTACACACTTGTATGACAAAGGCTGTTGCTGTGGATTTCCCAACTCCAAAATGATTTCCCACTGACTGGTAGCAATGTGGCATTGCAAGCTTACACACTGATCGCCACTCGCTTCTCAAATGTCAATGCAGTTCTCGTTCTGGTGTTCATGCGCCAGAGGGCTGGAGCCAGTTCAGCACACAGATCCAGGAATGTGGTCTTTTACATCTGAAAGTTCCGCAGCCACTGCCCATAATCCCAAACCTCCATTATGATGCAATCCCACCAGTCAATGCTCATTTCTCAGGCCCAAAGGCAGCATTCCACCTTCTGCAGCTGCTCTGTGGCCACCAACCTTGAATTATTTTTTGCTGCATCTCCTAACAATTTGTCCTCAAAGAAATAGTCATGTCCACTGTTGTTGATATACTTCATGTGGCTCTCATCCTGTGTTTGCAACATTCATGACAATAGTGCAGAGCTGTGCAGGCTCCGTGCTTGCATCAGATAGCAGACAACGAAAAGTACCACAGAGATTTGTGGGAATTTTTTTTAAAAAAAGCAAAAAACGTGTGGGATATGGATGGCATTATGGGAACTTGACCTCTTGCTCTCAGCCCCTACCGCATGGCTCATGTGTACCCCACAATGCATTGTGAAAATTCCCCAAAAGTCATTGTGCCAGAGTGTGGCATACTAGGATACCTACCCATAGTGTGCTGCACTCTGCCTCAACACAAGTACTCCTGGTGAGTGTGTGAAGCGCTGATGCAAACAGCCAAATATGCATGCACATGAACCATATATTAACTGTGGAGGCTTTATTTTAATGTAACTTGCATCAACCAAAGTTTGTAGTGTAGACATGGCCTTGACCTCTTCAGCCAACTGGTCCAACTCAAGAGTAAGTTTATCCTGGATGGTATCTGAGGAGTACGATTTCTTGCCCAAAAGACTGTCTTTTAGATATTTAATGAATTAGAGAGATTACCATAGAACCTATGATAGGATGTGGATAAATCTAACACCTTCTTTGGAACTTGATAGATGTGGTCATCTCTCTTGGAAGTGGGATGGATAGATTCAGTGCCAGCCTTGCTCTGTGTCCAGAATGTATTTGTTGATGGTCAGAGCCACCCTATGTGGTGGCTTGAACTGGAGAACAAGGCACACTGACAATTCCAGGTCAAGAGCTCCTGTCAGCCTCCATAGATTTGTGCTTATCACAGCATCCAAAAGACACACTGCTTTGTGGCTCCTCTGCCTCTGAGCCCCAGGGAAGAACCATGGTGCCAGGAAGATGAGTCTTTTGAGGACTCCTTAGGTCTCCCAGCTGAGCTTGGGGCCATGGGCAGCATGGAATTCAGTGGCTGAATCTACACCTTCTGATCTTCAGAGCCATCTTGGGAGAACAAAACCTGGGTATCAAAGAGCACCTTGATGACAGCTTGCCCTTGGTGCCTGAAGCTGCCTTATGGGGTCTGGATGCAGAGTCCCTCCATATTGGGCCCTTCTATGCTGTTGAATCCTCGACTAGGTACTGACATTGACCAAACAAGACTGTAATCTCAACAGAATCCATCAGATGCTCAGCACCAAAGAATGACATCCAGATTGCTCCCACAGGGTGACGAAGTTTGAGACAACTCTTAGGTCCAACAAATCTGACCGGTGAATGCTGTACATATGGAACACCTCTCTGAGGCAAAAGCAGTATCTGGTACACTCATCCATCATAGATATGGTCACATCAATAGAGTAGCACAGCTTTGAGCTGGTAGACTTAGCCTCCACCATCTCAAGAAAGAAAGGGAACTCTGCAGAGAATAGGATCTACAAGGACTAACGAAGCTTAAAACTTGGCAAAAAATATTAAAAGTAAACTAAACTATAACAAAAATAAAGAAGTCCCTGTGCTGCCACCATCACCAAAAAGGGAGACTTACGGGTAGTAACAGACCTTCTTATTGGCTATTGCAGTCAGAAATAAGTAAGTGGCATTTGGAGCAGTATTCCCTTATAATTCCCTGAGCTGGAACTGCAACGACATAATGGGTGCACATGCAGCTCCAACATACAGTTCTATCTAGAAAATCGCCAACTTGCACACCAGACCTAGAGTTGGGATCCATACAAACAAAGTTCAAAGAACAATGTATATTATTTTCTTACCACTCATTTTGGTCTCAAAAGTGAGATGCAAATATTATCTTTGAATATTTGCATGGTAATCACAAAAATAAGCGAGGTCATGTTGTCACGTCATTGTTGTAATGCTTTCAAAGAAGGTGAAATACTGCATTTTTTAAATGGAAATGATAAGAATGCTGGCACTATGAATGGAGACTTGTAAACTATATGAGTGTTGAGGTCTTAGCAATCAAAATTATGGGGGAATGGAAGACTAGCATAGATTCACAAAACAGGTATGCAAATCCAGGATATTTACTATACTATACAATGGACAGCATTCATTAATGGGCATTCTAATATATTTCAATTTTGCTAATGAGGATTGCTACTATATTATACCAAAATGCCCTTTAATATTTCTCTATTTAAGTCAATGCAGTACTTATTTTTCATTGATTTCCAATTAAGTTACCTGTTGGTATATCTTTATTGAAGTCAATGGGCTTCCATCAACTCAAATTTATTTTTACTAATTTCCATTATTTTGAATCAGTACTAATCAACTGTTATTCTGGACATCATCTACAACTGCCTCTTCTCTATTTTATTTTTAGAAGCATCTTTATGAGATTGTCTATTCACTGGGTTCAGCAACTGATCACTCTGCATTATTCCACTTCAAATGGTTTCCAACCTCTCGTCCATTCCCTAGAAAGCAAAAGAAAGGTTTTCAGTTTGTTTGCAGTCTTAATTTTCTCCTTTTGGAATACCTTCAACTCAGCTTCCATTGTGTTTCACAATAAACCAAAACTAAATGGTTGGTATTTGTCTCACTATCTCCTCCAAACTTTGGACTGTCTGGAACTTAATCAGTCAGCTGATACAAGTAGCAGTGGCCAGATCCTAAGAAACAAGATGAAAAATGCCATTTTAAAACTCAAATTGCTTTTTTGGGGGGGGGCACAAGACTGTTGAGGAGCATCTATTGAAAGTCCACTAGTGGTTTGCAGTGCAAGAGGCCTACCTCTGCTGTGTGGCCAGTTGTTGAAGGCTAAGATTTAGCATCTTGTGACTTAAACCCAAGATAAATGGTTTATCACAACCAGAGTCCAAACACAACCACAAAATAAGAAAAATAAGATGAGCCTCTGCAGGTAACACATAAGAGCCTGGCTACATTAGCCAAGCGCATTGGTGAAAGGACAAAGAGTGAACTCCTGACGACAACATTTGTCCTATCAATTTTAGAAAAACGCTTATGTTCCCTTTCTCTGTGATAGTACTAGGGTATTGAGAGACTCCCACAGTTCTTGGCACAGCTCTCCAGAACAGGTGCTTTTCAAAAATCAGCAAATTATAACTGGCTTCCTACCAAAGATGTGCAATCAACTACCTATTATTATAAGCTGATAGGCAATTGAAGTGGTCACAATATTAAGCCACTATGCCACCAACAACCCAGTCTCAAGTTTCATTGAAAAACTCAATGGTTTCTCCAAAGGATTGTTTCCATTTGTTTGTTCTGTGGAACCAGCTATATATCTTGAGGTGCTATACCCGCACACAGCTATGGGAACAGTAGTGGAGGATGAGAGGAGCACTTGTCTCACCCAATCGATTTTAGGCAATTTTGAAGCTGTGTTTAGGTTAGATACCTGAAACAGAAGCTGGTTAAAGATTCTAAATGAAGATTCTTAAGATTAGGACAGGAAAAGGAGAAAGTGGGGGGCAGGCAGAGGTAGCAGGATGGATTTAGTGAAAACCCTGTGCAGCTAAGCCAAGTAATAGTTTCGTTAATATACCCCCATATATTTGGAACACCTATGCCCCCAGCATCCGCTATGGTTAAATGAATCTGGAAGGGAAACAGAGTTTCCCCATTTAAAAAAAAGCCATTTTAACAATGACCCTAACAAAATTGGGATATGTACCATAGTTTACTAGCAGGCAACCTGTTGTAGATTAGGGTTGTCTCAACCTTCCTCTTCCCAAACTCTGGATAGAATTTACACAACCCAAAGACATTCACAGAGCAACCAGGAAAATATTAGGACAGACTAAACTTTTATTTCTTTCTGCCAAAAAGAACAGATAAAAGCTGATATTTGAGATAAATTTGAGCAACCTTTTATTTTCAAGTCCATTTGTGAATGCATTCCAGTCAGCATTTATACTGTATATTTAGATTTGTTTTATAATCTATTAATTTCACTTATCTAAATTGGATTTGTAGAAAAATGGCTTGTCAGTTTTGATGACTGAATGCATGGGAGCTGCGTTCTAAATGCACTGAGCTGTGGCTAACAAGCCAGCACCAATGTATACACCAATGTAACACTGGTGACATTTCTCACTTCAATTAGTATATGCTCTTTCCCTGGGAAAATGCTGCCTTATATTTTAGCTGGTAGATAAAGAACAATTTCCTTCAAAGCAGTTTGCAGTAAGATGACTAATTGTTTCTTATACAATGGTAAAGGTGAACAGTAATGCTTACTAAAAATAACTGTAACAAGCCTTAAAAGCCAGTTACTGAGAACATGTATATTCTTTAAAATGACAGATATTTTAGAACATAACTGCAATGCCTCAAGAGTTCACCTGCTTTGCTGAGGAAAGCTGCTTATAGCCCTTTAAGGGTTGGAAGAGAAACTTATTTAATTAGATGGAGTCCCAGGCCCTGGGTTAACTGACAAGTGAATCCTCCAAGAGAGGCAGTTAGTGACAGTTGTGAATGAGGTGTGAAGAGATAAGGTACAGGGCAAGATAGATGCCCTATTTTTATCCTGATTTTTGGTTTTAACTGATAATCAATAAAACATCACCAATACCAAAAAACCCCACCCCAAAACAATAAATCAGAAATTGGTGTTTAACCAATAAACACAAAAAGACTGGAAATATTTACTTGTGTCTAACTGCTTGTCTACACAGAACCATAATGCACACTATGGGGGTGCAATTTCTAAAGTGCACTAACATATTGTGCATTAATTAGTCTGTGTAAACTTTCCTGGTGTGCACTAAATGTTCCCTAGTGCTCTTTAATGTGGTGCTGTTTGAAACAGTACTACATTAAGGTGCACTAGGGAACATTACAAATACTGCTCCATTACAGCAGTGTATGCTGTAATGAGTAATGTATAATATACTATACATTACCCATTACACTACAAAGAGAAAGCCCCCAAAACCCTGATTTTTGACATTACATAAAATGTAAAAATTGCTAAAAAATAACCCCTCAAAAATGAAATACACATAAAAAAATAGAAGCCCAAGATAAAAAGGATCTGCTCAGAACACAGAGGGACCGGTCTAAACAATGGATTTTATTAAAAAAAGGTCGAAATCTATATACTGAAAAAATACCCCAAAGGAAGTTAATTAAGGAAAAATTTCAGTTATGTAAGGAAAAAATAGTGCTAGATTCTAGTTAGATAAGCAGTCAGAAAGATTTATAGGGTAGTTTTAATTAAAATGGATATCCATGTTTTTCTGTTGTATAATTTATTAAGTTAAAGTTTAGTAGGCAACCTTTCTGCAAACTGCATCTTCACTATTAATGTTGCTGAGGAACCCCAATGAGCACAGAGTTAACTTTAATTTTATCTGTGTGGATAGACATTTTGGTTAGAGGATAAAATACATACTTATTCTAGTTTGAACTGAAGTAATTATGCTGCAAAGAAAACTTACTCAGAGCCAAACAGAAAGTGTTAAGCAATGGAATTTTCTGAAGCTTGTTCTAAAAAAATATTTTAAAATAAATACATTTGCAAAAATACTACCCCAGACTGACATTCAGGCACAAAGGAACAATGAGGTGAAAAATATTAATGAGTACTATTCAGTGTTTAGTACAGAGTGTTACAAGTACCTGTACTACCAGTAAACACTGGTATTGTATTTTTAACATCTTATAAAAGAATATTAAGTACACCAGAGAAAAGAAAACCACTAAAAGAACTGTAGGAAATAAGCAGGTAAAAATAGCCACTGTGGCTCAATACACAGTAGCATAATAGAAAGATGGTACTTCACAATAAGTTCATTTTAGTGTGTCCTCCCATTTGTCTTTGTGTTGAAGAGCTTCTGAACTATTAGCTATGGATAAAAATGATGTATTTGGGGGGGAAAAAGTTGAGCTGTTTTGTTAGCCTTATTTGAATAAGGTTAAGAATTTTAACTTTAGTGCACTCTTCCTCATTAACGCCATTTGCTTCTCTCTCATTTCATTCAGGTTGGGCAATAAAATTAGACTAGTCAGATTCAGTTACAGTCAGCATCTAGTCAATTTCACTTCCTGGTACTCACATACTATGTAGGGTTGCAGCATTAGGGATGCAAACAGCAGAATTTTAAATTGAAGCTAATTTTTTCCTTTGGAATTTTAAGAGAGTCATGGAAACATGTCTACTGATCTTAGGTTTTGTAAAACAAGTTTGAGGCCTAAATTTACATGGCAATGCTGCCCCTGAGAAAGCTGTATTTTGAGTAATAGCATCACTAGTAAAATCTAAGATTGTTTTATTATCGTCTGTGTTATAGAGTTTGGATTAGTTTACAAGAGCACAGTTACACAAGCATACAGTATCTATAATCATGGCACAATGAATGTGTGACAAAATATGAATACAGTAACTCCCATACCAGATCAGACCAGTGATCCACCTAGTCTAGTACTGATCTTTGACAGTGGCAGGGCCAAGATTCTTTAGTCATTACCTACATGCCTCCAGCTTCCATCCAGGACACACCACACGATCCATTGTCTACAGCCAAGCTCTAAGATATAACCGCATTTGCTCCAATCCCTCAGATAGAGACAAGCACCTACAAGATCTCTATCAAGCATTCTTAAAACTACAATACCCACCTGCTGAAGTGAAAAAACAGATTGACAGAGCCAGACGAGTACCCAGAAGTCACCTCCTACAAGACAGGGCCAACAAAGAAAATAACAGAACACCACTAGCTGTCACCTTCAGCCCCCAACTAAAACCTCTCCAGCGCATCATCAGAGATCTACAACCTATCCTGAAAGATGATCCTTTACTCTCACAGATCTTGGGAGACAGACCTGTCCTCGCTTACAGACAACCCCCCAACCTAAAGCAAATACTCACCAGCAACCACACATCACTGAACAAAAACACTGACCCAGGAACCTATCCTTGTAACAAAGCCCGATGCCAACTCTGTCCACATATCTATTCAAGTGACACCATCATAGGGCCTAATCACATCAGCTATACCATCAGTGGCTCGTTCACCTGCACATCTACCAATGTGATATATGCCATCATGTGCCAGCAATGCCCCTCTGCCATGTACATTGGCCAAACCGGACAGTCTCTACGCAAAAGAATTAATGGACACAAATCGGACATCAGGAATCATAATACTCAAAAACCAGTGGGAGAACACTTTAACCTGTCTGGCCATTCTTTGACAGACCTGCGGGTGGCTATCTTAAAACAGAAAAACTTCAAAAACAGACTCCAACGAGAGACTGCTGAGCTGGAATTGATATGCAAACTAGACACAATCAACTCAGGGCTAAATAGGGATTGGGAATGGCTGAGCCATTACAAACATTGAATCTATCTCCCCTTGTAAGTATTTTCACACTTGCTTCTTATCAAACTGTCTGTACTGAACCATCTTGATTATCACTTCAAAAGTTTTTTTTCTCTTACTTAATTGGCCAGAGTTGGTAAGACAACTCCCACCTGTTCATGCTCTCTGTATGTGTGTGTATATATATCTCCTCAATATATGGTTCACTCTATATGCATCCGAAGAAGTGGGTTGTAGCCCACGAAAGCTTATGCTCTAATAAATTTGTTAGTCTCTAAGGTGCCACAAGTACTCCTGTTATTTTTTTAGTCATTAAAGTACTTCTTGATTGTTTGCTGTTAATTTAGCATTCAGAAACGTGTGACTTTTTAAAAATTGTTTCTTTCAATGTGCATTATCTTGCATTTACCAACAGTGAATTGTGTGTGTCACTATACTGCTCATTCACCGTTGTTAGGTCTTTGTCCATTTCCTCACAGTCAACTCAAGCTTAGACTAACCTCCAGAACTGAGTCATCTACATTTTGTCACCTCATAGTTCACCATCTTTCTCAGATATTTCTAACAAATATTTAACATCATGCCTACTACGGAACCTACAGTACTCCACTGTTCATCTTTTGCCATGTTGAAAACTGTCCATTTATTCTTACCCTGTCTTTTAGCCAGAAGTTTCTAATCTGTGATAACACTTCATGTTTCACCCAGTGATCTAGTTTCCTCAAAAATGTTAATAGCCTCTTACAAGGGACAGCTGACCCTTAGTTCCTCTTCACTGCCTTTGCTCACTAACACCTGATTTCAAGATTCTAGTTACTTCTTGGAGAGTTGACAAGTTGGCCCCAGGCACAAGCAGTAAGAGTGACCACGCGGGGCCCACTGTTCTTGCACTGAGTCATCAAGTGGTAAGCCAGCTCAGTCTCCCACTCAGATAGCAAGACAAGAGTGGGGGACAATTTACTCTTTTGATAACAGGCTAGAAAGGGATGAAATTCACAGTCCAGTTTGGGGACCTTGCTCTCAATTATAATCCTGGAAATGATTAGCTTAGCCCTAAATTAAATGATTCCCCCTCCCCAAAAAAATAGCTGTCATCCTGAATTTGGTAGGATTGATTTGCATTATCCCTGCAGGACATATGCACTGATCTGAAAGTCAGATGTCATAAAAAAAATCAAATGCCTGCAAAATGACATCCGTGTAACTGTTTCTGCATGACTATTCTTAAGGGATATCAACATGATAATAGTTTATATTTATTCTCGTATCTCTACCTCATTTATCAGAACCGTGTCATATTGTATTGATAGTCAACACAAAAAGTTCTGATCTGCAGAGCAAATGCCATAAGGTGGCAGCTGTAACCTACAGCAGCTAAAGGAATGCAAAGTAAAGCCACTTTTACTTAATATTTCACTTTACCCTTCATAAAGTCTTTCCTAATAAAGCATCAGCTGGCCTACTTAGCACCTTACAGTATAAATAGATCATTTTCTGAGGGCCAATCTTATTCATACCAGCAGTCACTGTCCTAAAAGCTGGCCCTGAAAGGTTATTAAGGCTCCATTCCCTGTATTATATTGCATTTATATAGCACCACTCATTATAACTAATTTGTAAGCTCTTCAGGGCAGGGAATGTCACTTTGTAAAATGCCATATAAATGATAGTGCTATATAAGCACTTTTAGGCAGAATGCCACTAGTTAGATGATCCCTCACTCTCACAGATCTTGGGAGACAGATCTGTCCTTGCTTACAGACAGCCCCCCAACCTGAAGCAAATACTCACCAGCAACCACACACCACAGAACAAAAACACTAACCCAGGAACCTATCCTTGCAACAAAGCCCGATGCCAACTCTGTCCACATATCTATTCAAGTGACATCATCATAGGACCTAATCACATCAGCCACGTCATCAGGGGCTCGTTCACCTGCACATCTACGAATGTGATGTGCCAGCAATGCCCCTCTGCCATGTACATTGGCCAAACCGGACAGTCTCTACGCAAAAGAATAAATGGACACAAATCTGACATCAGGAATCATAACATTCAAAAACCAGTAGGAGAACACTTCAACCTCTCTGGTCACTCAGTAACAGACTTAAAGGTGGCAATTTTGCAACAGAAAAGCTTCAAAAACAGACTCCAACAAGAAACTGCTGAACTGGAATTAATATGCAAACTAGATACCATCAATTTAGGCTTAAATAGAGACTGGGAATGGCTGAGCCATTACACACATTGAATCAATTTCCCCATGTTAAGTATCCTCACACCTTCTTGTCAAACTGTCTGAAATAGGCTATCTTGATTATCACTACAAAAAATTTTTTTCTCCTGCTAATAACAGCACATCTTAATTAATTAGCCTCTTAGAATTGGTAGGGTATCTCCCACCTTTTCATGTTCTCTGTATGTATTTATATATATATATATATCTCCTCGCTACATGTTCCATTCTATGCATCCAATGAAGTGGGTTGTAGCCCACGAAAGATTATGCTCAAATAAATTTGTTAGTCTCTAAGATGCCACAAGTACTCCTGTTCTTTTTACTAGTTATCCAGTAGCGCAATAACATTAGCTTTGCATAATTAATTGTATTAAACATCAAAGACACACTGAAAGCACTTGGCTAGAAACAATACAGGTAAAATATTATTTGGGTGCATTTCAGCATGAAGACTCCATTGAAGTGTTACCATAACTGGTGGAGGGTGGCAGCCAATAACACAGGATCAGCTATGCCGCCTTATATGCGACTAGTATGTGGCATGGTAACCACCTCTGCAGCCCTCTTTGTTCATTGGATTCTCCCAGAAAGGCAGAGGAGGCAAGATAAACTATCAAGGGGGCAGGTGGTGATGGCAGTAGAGACCATCACTCTGTGCAGAACAGGGATTAGTCCTTCCCTCCCCCACATTAACCAGGACATAAGACAGCTCAAAAGGCAACGGCTTTAGTCCCAGTGTCTCTAAAGGGCCCCAGGCAGAAGATCTGGGCAGGGACCAGGAAAGCCTCCCCTTAGGCAAAGAGGGAAAAGGGGGCAAAACAGCAGTACAGACTTCCCTGGCTGCAGGGGACTCCTGCCCTCCAGCCGAGGGAGAAATAAAACTTGGGAAAGGGAGCTGGGCGTAGAAGTCGATTGAGGTCCGGATACGTGCCCCAGCACGGCCCCTAGAGCGCTGCGGTACCATGTGGGGCAACAGGCCCAGGAGAACCAGCCCCCAGCAGAAACTCCCTCCACGAGCTACAGGAACCAGTGGCCGAGGTGACCCACCTCCCCCACCCCCTCCCGCACGAGGGCTAACCCAGATCCCGCCCGCAGCCTCCATTTTATACACCCCCACGTGACCAACCTCAAACCTCCTCCGGCTGAAAATACATGACGTCCCGCGCAGTCTCCCCTCCACGCACGTATGCAAATTAGCCCCTGTGGCGGGGGTGCCCGGATGTTGGCTGCTCCGCCCTGTGCTGCCGCTCTTCGCTCGCTCTTCTTCCCTCCCTCTCGGTGAGGTTGCGGGTCAGCGCGAGCCACTGCAGCGAAACCGTCGGCGGCGGCGCGAGCGGCGGGACCGAGCGGGCGCGGCGCAGGCGGCCACTGAGACCGGCACTCGGCAGATCCAGCTGCGGGGAGACTCCCAACACCCACCCGCCACCATGGTGAGCAGCCCCCGCTTCCCCTCCCCCGCCCGCCCGCCGAGCCCCCTGCACCGGGCCCGGCAGAAAATTCCAGACCCAGCCTCGTCCTGCGGCTCTGGGGCAGAGATCGAGAGGGAGCGGGGACGGCAACGGCCCTTAGGAGCCGCCCCCGTCCTGCTTCCCGCGGGACCGGGCCCTCCCCCGCCGCTTATTTCTCTCCCCGCCCCTGGGCCGCCTCCAGCGAACCTCCCCCGCGTTCCCCGGGCAGCCTCCAGATACCCGTGCCCTCGCCCCCTCCATACCGCCGTGCCCAGGCCAACTCCAGCTACCCCTGTCCCCTCCGTGCCCCGTCCGCCTCCGGATTGTCCCTCCCTGCAGGCCCGCGCCGCCTCCAGGTACCCCCGTTACTCCCCCCGCCCCGTCCGCCTCCAAATATCTCCTGTCTTCTCCCACATGACCCCCCCTCCCACAGTCTTTTCCTTCCACCCTGTCAGTAACAGCCCATCCCCCCGCCCTCGTACCCTGTCACCCCCCCTACACTCTCCTTCCCTTCTCAGCCCCTTCCCCCCGTTATCGTGTATCCCCACTCCACTGCTCATCTGCCTTTGTACCCTCCACTGCCCCCAACCTCCGTGTCCTCAGGCCCCTTCCCGTCTCTGAACCAGCATTGAATCCTAGATGGCTGTTCATCTGTTTCCCAGATGTAGTCTTGCGTTTCTCTGCCATTGCTCAGTGGTGCTGTTCCGTGGTGGTTATTTTGCAGTCTTGCAGGGGTTTTTTTTTGTTTTGTTTTTTTTTGCTTTGGTGCAGCAGCGTTTGCTTTTCATGTGCAGACCCGGAAGGCTACAATGTACGTCGCCCATGGCAAGAGACTTGCTAGATTATACAGACTTTATTGCTCAGAGTTGGAAATCTTACAGTAATTGTAATCTATATGTATATTTTTGGATGTCGTAAGAAGGTTCACAATATATCACGGTGTGCATGAAGGGGTTGTCTTTTTAAAATCATAGCGATTTAAATTTCCCTTTTACTGCTGTAAAATTAATCCAGACATATGGTATCCTGTGCTGTAGTATTTTACGTCGACACTAGGGGTATCTCCTGCTTACCACTGGTGCCAAGAAATCAACGCCCTTTTTAATAAACATTTATTTTATCCTAAAATATCCGATACCCCTGGCTGCAGGGTGACTTCTGTCAAAGTTTCAGTTTTGGAATTGGGAAATGTATACAATTGGAGCTATTCATTCCCAGTTCTTCTTCCATTATGTGCAAAACCAGCTGTTTATCACTATTGCATGTTAAATCTAGCAGTGCGTGTGAACCAAAAATGGATTTCCTTTTGTTTTTATTTTTAAAAACACAATTGCCAACTTTCCTGTATACAGCAAAGCTATGGTAGAAAATTATGCTGCATGTTTTGACTGATCTTGTAATTGCGCCTTTACCTTCTGTTAGAAATATTTTGTTAGGGAAACATTTTGAAACATTTAGAGGCTTGCTTTGTTTTGAATTGTGGTTCTGGAAAGCTACTGCTAAACATTTGAAATATATAGGCAACACTAAGGCTATCAAATGGTTATCCCTTCCGTGTTCTGAAAAAGTGGTAGTAAAATCAGTACTTCAAAACAAAACAAACCTTTACTACTTGAAGCCATGTTACCACTGCAGTGCTTCCAGTTGTTGTACGTACATCTAATAACTGAATGATATGTAGCTTTCATTATGTTATAATTACATTAATACGTTAAAGCCAAGGTTATATTAGAAGAATTTCTTGAAGGTTTCTCTGATGCTTATTAATGTGCACAAATTGCAAGAAAGAGTTCATGAATGGTGAGATGTATTTTAGTGTGTCTGTGAAAGGTCTTTATACTCACCCTAACTTTCACTGCCTTGCTAGAACCTTTTGCCAGCATAGTCATATTGGGTGAGGGTGTCTTTTTTTACGACATTTCTATACCAGCAAAAACCTTATTGTATACACAGCTATGTTGTTAAAAATACTTTTGCTGGTATGGTTTATTTTGCTGGGGGAACTAATATAATACACTGTACTAGGCAAAAGCACTTTATCATTTTATTGATTGATTGATTGGCAGGATAAGCTGCATCTACACTAGCAGTCCCTGCAAACCTTTTCTGGTGTAGACCTGACCTTTAAGTTTGAAATTTGGATAAAATTTAAGAATAGTTTAATTTGAGAAATCAAGATCAGCATAATTTAAGCTGCCTTTCATTTTTAGGAGAAAAATGAATATACTTTGTGGTAATTTAGATGCTTTCACTCTAAGAGACCAAAGTCTTAATTTATATAAACTAAGATCATATCTTATTTGTCAGTTCTAACTTTTACTTTGTTTGTTTGTTTGTTTTGTAATAGGATGATGGTTTTCGGAGTTTGAAGTAACATTTCTCTTGTGTTCCTGCAGGACCAAAGTACTGGCAGTTATAGTAAACGAGCTGAGGTGAATGTATTGTAGTGTGCTTGATAGGTAGATTTATTCTAAGATTTCATAGATAGTAAGGCCAGAAGGGACTGCTGTGATCATTTGGTCTGATCTCCTGCATAACACAGGCCATCGGACTTCCTTTCACGTTTGAACTAGACTATATCTTTTAGGGGGGGAAAATCCAGTTGTGATTTGAGATATATTCTGAATATAAACATTAGTGAGAGTGAAAATAGAACCACAATTCTGAGGTTCATTGAATTTGTTAGTATAGCAGCTTATTTAAATATTTTTCTAATGGGCACCTAAATACTAAGGTGATGGGTGTATTACAGATTGCTTGAAGCAGTGTACACACTTTATTTAACAGAGTTTGATCTAGACAATATGGTCTAAGGGAAAAATTACTTTAATCAGAGGGAAACTTACTGGGGAGTTCTATAAAAGTAAACTATGTTGGTTTTGGGCAAACATGTTGTTGGGACAAGTTATTTTTGATAGCTCCTTGCCCACAGGGACATGGTTTTTCTAGCTAGTTTTGAGTTTTATACCCGGAGAACGGGAAACATAAGAATTATCCAGAAGTCTTTTAACTGGTTGTAACATAATATACATGCTTTTAGTGGGGGGGGGGGGGGAATTCAGGGCATTGCAGCAGATTATTAATTTAACTCTTGCTTTCTGTAAAATCTGGACCTCATGATTGTCTACTCAGAGATTTTGCCTACCTTTCCTCTGGAGGTGATGTGTCTACCATAGACCATCACTTGAATATGCTGGCTACCAATAGAAGAGACTCAATCGGGCGGGGGTGTGTGGGGGGCGTGTCTAGAGTTCATGCAGTGAAAAATGGTAAGTTTAAGTTATTAAGCAAAATAACCTTAGACTTGTGTGAAGGCATTTGCACTTTTTATCAGAGGATTCTTATTTTGAAGATTGCCTTTAAAGGGCATATTTTCTGAGTTTTGTGACTAGAAAGTAAATTTTGCAAAAGGAAAGAAAATGAGGATTATGCTCTTTACATCATGATGTCCAGAGAAGGTATGAAGGCTTGACATTAAAAGAAAAAAAGTCAACTTGTTTTTTATATTAGAAATACGGATCCTTATCTAGGCCAGAACATTTTAATGACTGTAGAGCTAAGAAAATGGTGACATCACAAAACCAAGGAGAGTAAAAGCTGAGCAATTGAGGGAGAGGGATTTTAAGTCATTGTTTGAAACTCTTAACTTTTAACACTTATTTCACTTTGATGGCTGATAAACATTTTGGATAAAGGAAGTCTTTGTGATTTAAAACCCTCCTTCAGTTAAGGTGTTAGCGGGCACAGTAAACATCAGACTTCCCATAGGTTTTGCACCAAAATCAGGAAAGGACAGACTTGACCAGGGGTTCTCAAACTAGGGGTCGGGACCCCTCGGGGTCGCGCAGTTATTACATGGGAGGTCGGGAGCTATCCGCCTCCACCCTAAACCCCACTTTGCCTCCAGCATTTATAATGGTGTTAAATATATAAAAAAGTGTTTTTAATTTATAAGGGTGGGGTCGCACTCAGAGGCTTGCTATGTGAAAGGGGTCACCAGTACAAAAGTTTGAGAACCACTGGATTTGGCACTCCAGATATTTCTAAGGCTCAATGGGGAGCTATTCAAACCAGGAAGGCTTTAAAGGAGTATTTTAACATGAACCACAGTAATGTATGTTTCTGTAATGCATTGAGCCAGGCACTGTTTTCTTGCACTGTAGTATGAACCTTCTCATGATCGCTGTGTGTGCAGTAATGAAACAGTGCAAATGCACCTATTGGCACTGTCGACTTCCATTACATCACTGTTCATCCACCATTGTAATTACACTGCAGTTGCATGTCCTCACAATGCTCCTTGTGACGGTGGAGCGTGTCTACAATAGGTATTCTTGCATTGACAGAGAGAGCAGTGTGCCCTGGGTAGCTATCCCACTGTGCAACTTGCAACCATCTGCCACTGGATGTTCTGGGAAGGGTTTGCAGTGTATCACGGGGGTGGGCTAAGCGTCCTATGATGCAGTTTTCTCCGTCCCATCAATCCACGGGCTTCCTAGTACATTTCGCGTCACTTGTCAACAGATCCTGTAAACACATGGCTGCCATCTGTCAGAAAGCATGGATCTTGCAGTGCTCTCCCCCATATTTTGGTGAGTGTTATGAATGCATCGCGCCTGATCCTGCAGGATTTAATGAGCTGTGAATCTGATGATGACACTGTGGTGTCTGCCCTGCTGCGTGCACCATGGACAGAAACCATTCAAGATTGCCATTGGCATTCATGGAGCAGCTGCACACAGTGGACCGTCAGTTCTGGGCTCAAGACTCAAGCATTGAGTGATAAGATCACATTGTTACACAGGTATGGGATGATGAGCAGTGGCTACAGAACTTTTGGATGCGTAAAGTCACCTTCCTGGAAGTGTGTGCTAAGCTCCCCCCAGCCCTGCAGTGCAAGGACACCTGAATGAGAGCTGCCCTCTCAGTGGAGAAGTATGTGGCAATCGCAGTGTGGAATCTGGCAACGCCAGACTGCTACTGATCAGTTCCGAATCAGTTTGGAGTGGAGAAGTCCACCATGTGGGTAGCAGTGATGCAAGTGTGCATGGCCATTAATCGTTTCCTGCTATGAAGGACTGACACTCTGGGCAATGTGCATGAAATAGTGGATGGGTTTGAGGCAATGGGATTCTCTAACTGCATGGGGCAATAGATAGCACGCATATCTCCATTTTGGCCCCAGACCATGTTGCGATGGAGTACATCAACAGAAAGGGCTACTTTTCTATGGTATTGCAAGTGCTGGTATATCATCGGGGTTGTTTCACTGATATCAACACGTGCTGGTCAGGGAAGGTGCATAACACGTGCATCTTCAGGAATACTGGCCTGTACAGAAAGCTGCAGGCAGACCAGAAGATTTCCATTGGGGATGTTGAAATGCCAATAGTGATTCTGGGAGACCAAGCCTACCCCTTGCTCCCATGGCTCAGGAAGTCTTACACCAGCATCTTTGACTGCAGCAAGGAGTGCTTCAACAACAGGCTCAGCAGGTACAGAATGACTCTTGAATGTGTCTTTGGCCGCTTAAAAGGTCGCTGGCGCTGTCTCTTTGGCAGCCTCCTTTGACTGCACAGCCTCCTCTCCTCCACAGACCCAACAGATCCACCACCTCCGGTGTATTCCAGGCAGGAGCGTGTTTGCTGTGGGGAGCTGGCATGGTCAGTTGGGCAGGTGATATGTGAGCTCTCCACGCTGAGCAAACAGAGAGAGCAATTTCAAAAATTCCTACGGCTTTAAAAAGGGAGGAGTGCATACCTGTGTACCAGGCTGCAAGGCAGCAGAGTTCAAACCAATGACCAGAGCAGTCACGATAGGCATTTTGGGACACCTCCTGGAGGCCACTTAAGGCAACAAACAATGCAGTGTCTACGCTGACACTGCGTCGCTCTAACTACGGTGCCCTAAGCTCTATGCCTCTATTGGAGGTGGTTTTATTATGTTGGTGTAGCAGGAAAGTTAAACTGGTGGGAGGAGCATTGCAGTGTGTACACTTCCATAGTTAGGTCAATGTAAGCTGCCTTATGTTGACTTAACTTTGTAGTGTAGACAAGTCCTTAGAGTAAAAAATTAGCAGAAAAGTAACTACTTGTAATTCCTCCTCCTCACTCCTGCTTTTCTAGTCTTTATATGTCATAAAGAATCATACAAAAAAGGTGTGCGGGGAGACATGTCCAGTTATTTAAAAATCCTTTGCAAGTCACCTTCAATTTATGTACTGCAAATTTTAAAAGGAACTAACTTGTAAAAATGAAAGTTTTGTATCTTCCATCTAACTTCAGACATTAATTGGATGTCTGAGCAACACTTGTCTGGAAGGATTGTAGAAATGAGAGGGTTTTTTTGTGTGACTAGCATCCACGAAGCACAGGATTTTGTAACTCTGGTATGATTCACTTTTAGTAAATTTTTTTCTGTGGTTTCCTCCTATGATTCGTTGAGTGTTGCTGAAGAAAATAGTGAGTTAATGCAAATATTAAGTGTAGGTGATAGGCAAGCTTTTTATCCATTAATCAAAGTGCTTACAGGTTTCCTTTCCAGTGAAATAAAGCAAAACTTTTATCCATAGTTAAATTTAAAAATAAAAATAAAAAATGTTTAAAAGCACTGTCCACAATTCTGATTTCAGTTTGGGGAGTCCTGCATTCTTGATTCTCCTGACCCCTTTCTCTCCTTGACCCTACTTCTTGTGATCCCATTTTGTGAATTTCTCATGTAGGAGAGTTAGAATAATTGCTCTCTATGATCACGCTGTTCTTTGTTGTTTAGCAACCAGTTCACTTAGTGGTATGTTTCCCCATTTTTCTACCCTTTCTGTTGTTGGTTTATATGCATTTTTTTCCCCCCATGCCTGTTTATTTCTGTGCATTAGCTCTCCCCACAGAAAGACCCCAGAAGCAGAGGTGGTTGATTGTGCTTTGCTTCCTACACACTAGTCCTTCCTCAAAAGCATCAGCAGGAGCAGGGAAAGCACTACTTTGCATGAAGCACAGCCATGATCAAACTCCTTTGCTTCTGGAGGAGTTCTGGGGGTGGGAGAAAAGATTGAAATGAAGGTTGAGGCATACACTGAGGCAGAGATCTATATGTTAACTAAAAGAGAGGGAAATAGAAGTGCTGCTGCTCATTGGATGTATAGTTGAAAAAGTTCAAGCAAAATTTCTTGATGAAACAAATGGACTGTATTAAATGCGGATTCTTGATGATAAAGGTGAAAGGATGGAGAAGAAGTAATTTAGTAAATATCACAAAAAGATTTGTATGGAGTATAGTTGTAGCTGTGTTGGTCCCAGGAGATATTACTTCATCTACCTTGTCTCTCAAAAAGGTTTGACATTTATACCACTGGAATTTGAGAGATCTAATGCACTAGTTTTAACAGCTCTATTTCTCTTCCAACTACCATACAAACTAATCTCACAACACTCCTCTCATTTTGGTAAAAATTGTCCTCATTTTGTAAATGAGGAAACTGAGACAGAAAGGCTAAGTGACTTCTCCAAGTACATAGAAATAACTGTTATTCTTTAGATGTTAACATTGTTATATGATCCTGGTGTTGAGATGCATTCCTAGCTCTGGAGGAAAAATAGCAATGCTAAACCAAATGGCCCAGTAAGAATTTGAGGTCTCAGAATTTACAAATCATGAGGGCTAAAAATGCAACTTTTGTACCATTGGAAACCTCTTGTTCTCTGCTTTCCAGTGGCGTAAGACATGTGACAGGCTGTCAAACTTTTAAAATAATATATTTCATACTACCATCTTTTTTCATTTTACATCCAACATGGCTACCCCGTAAAGTGACCACTTTATTGAAAGACAAGATATAGAAACTAGTGTTTTAAATTGTGTGAAAGCAATTTTGTATCCAAGTTGTAAGTAACCTAAAGAAATGATAACTCTGGAAGTTTAAGAGGTCTGTTTAAAAAAACAACAACAAAAAACAAAAACACCGTACTGAAGTGGGGAAGAAGCAGAGCTAGATGAAAGCCAAAGGTCTGATGTTTTGTGACCACCCATAGCTAGATAGACTTCAGTTGGACCAGTGACCTTTGCTTTTGTGAACCTGGAACAATGACTAGAGAATTTAAGTTCTTTCTGTCATAGCAGGATTAGATTTCATGATGTCATGGCTTCCAGTCTTGTGCTTGGATCACTGGGTCACACCATATCTTGTAGAGAATTTATGGATTATTTTGGTCACCAAAAGAAATAGATATGCATGATAGCAATAGAAATACTGAATATCAAGGCAAATTTAATTGATAAAAATGAATAAAGAGCTAAAGTGCAAATATTGTACCTTTGTTTTTACCAAAGTCTGTTAACATACATAATTTCCTAATGGGACTAAATTTACTTTATTCTGTGTGATGAAGTGAAAACAAGCATTTTTCTAGATTACAGCCAAAAGTGTCTTCATGAACAGATCAATATTACATTCTAGGCATGGGCTGTCTGGGAGTTCTTGATGAAGATATAGGGCTAAAATACGTTTCATAGGAATGAAAAAAGCTACCAAAAAAAGAAAAGAAGAAAATATCTGTGCACCTCAATATTAGTGAATTAAAAATACTTTAAAAGTGTTAGCTGCCTAGTGTCTTAAGGTGAAAAAAAATTTCAAAACAAGCAAATGTTATGCATAATAAGAGAAGACAATATTTGCAGATTTGAGATATTGCAGTTTTCCTCTTTCATTCATGCTAACTTTAAGACCATAGACATTCTCCTATCCAGTTGCCAAGCTTTTTGTCCAGCTTAGCTCCACAGCAGTTTCTCATATCAACTTGCTTCACACAGTTACTTTTCCTTCAGACAAGAAACATTTAAAGTGGTCACCGTGTTCTTAACTGATCTGGAAATGCTGATCTGCATAGCATAAGTATTCTTTCGCTTCTTCTGAACCTCATTTTTAACCATGTATTTTCTAAAACTTTCACCTATGGTTCATTTTTTCCTGTTCTTAGTGTTTTGTGCATGCAAAGTTTAATAAAAATGGTTAATCTGTTTTTGAGTAAGAATGGAAAAAATATTCCTCCCAGTTAAAATGGTTGTTTTTGTAACAACTGGACAGCCAAAATTGTTGGGGTTAGAAAGCTAATTTTTGGTGTTTATGCATTTCGCAACAAAGATAATTTTTTTGATTTTTCATTCAACAGTTATAACCCATTTAATTTCATACCATGGATGCACAATAGAGATTGCACTGGACTTTTAATTGCACTTTTAGACTATGCAGCTAAGGAAGGCAGTGCTGTAGGTTAACATGGCTAATTTAACTGTGGGTTATTGACAGTTGCTTGACTGTATGGTTAGTTAAGGCTCTGCATCATGAACCGAGAAGAATCCTCACAATTATAAATAATACTTAATAACCGATAACCTCAAATAATACTTCTATAGCTCTGTTAAATCTTGGAAACCCTTTGAATGCCTTGGATAACAAGCCAGTATTTCTCCTTAACAGCCAGCAAAAATCTTAGCTCCCAGGCTGCAAACAGGTTGTGCTAATTAGTAAATCAAATTTGTGAAGTACTTTGTGTGGATGGTTGTTTTTAAGCCAAAATATTAAATGTAGCTAAACAGCCAGAGACTAAAAACCCAAGTTAAGTAGGCATCATGACCATTTACAAAACTTTCGGCACGGTCAATTGGAAATTTTGACCCATGTAAGCATTATAGCATTGTGTCAGATAAGTAAATCGTGAATTGAAAAACTCCAATTCCTATAAGCCACTGCCATAGAATGATAAAGTTAGCTAAAAATACAGTGGTGAAAGGCCCACCAGCAAGGTCCATGGGCAAATGTCCTGCTGAAAAGCCCAGCTACTGGAAAAGGGATTTTACTGGGATTTCTTCCAGAATATAGTCTTGGGACCCAGTGACCCAGATGAGGAGGTTCATCTTTTACATCTGCCTTTGGTTAGATATGAGTATCTCTCATTTAAATTTAAAACTCCACTTCTTCCCCCTCACCCATGTTGGATAGGAGGAGACCCTTGTCTCTTCTCCCTGCTTCCAGAACTTCCTAGCTGCTATGAATGGGGCAGTCCTCTGCTATTGTATCCACTTTCCATTGTCCCCACTTCCCAATTAATAACCCCACTGCGCCCCACTGATGTTTTTCCTGGCCTGTCCAGATAGCTGTGGCAGCAAAAGACTGACACAACTCTTGACAGTTTCAATGGTGACTGAACAGCAGCATTGAAACTGATTAAGTCTAGTCAGTTGTGTTTTTTCTGCTCAGCAAAGTTATGAACAGCAGCAGCAATGCTGAAGTTGTCTTTCTAAGTCTTGCTGCATTCATTTTGATGGGATATATGGGCCCAAAGAGTCAAATATATTAATGTGACCCAGTCATTGTCCAACATTAAACAATGTTAAACAAGGTTTTGGGTTTGGTATACAGGGTGCTCCTGAGGGAATTGTGTGCCAAAAAAATAAAAATTCTGTGCACAATATTTAAAAATTTCTGCAAATTAAATAAAAGGTGGAGGCTCTAGCATGGCAGTGGGGAGCGCAGTCTATTGGCTGCACGGAGGTGGGAGATCACTCTGCAGGCTCCCCCTCCCCGGACATAGACTTGGCTGTGAGGCTGAACCTGACAGTGCAAGGGCCAGGCCTGCCTCAGAAACACTCTGGGACCCTGCCCCTCCATACCAGATGTGAACAGGCAGGCTCAGCCTGGCAGGATCTTACTGTGGAGGGAGAGGATTCTGTGTGCGGGAATCTGGATGCACAAGAGCTTGTGAGGGGTTCCGGGTGCAGGGGCAATGCGACTCTGAAGGGGGGTCTAGGTGAAGGTGGGGCTTGTTGGGCAGTCTAGGTGTGGGGGACTGGGCGGGGGGGTCTGCATGTGGAGGACTTGATGGGGGGATGCTGGGGGTGTGGGTCCAGGTGCAGGGGGCTCATCGGGGTGGTCCAGGTGCGGGGGGGGTTGAGTGTGGAGTGCTCAGCGGGGGGTGATCTGGGTGCAGGGGTTTGGATGCAGGAGGTGGGGCTCAGCATGGTGTGGATTCGGGGGTGGGGTGGTGAGGCTCGGCAGGGGGTTCTGGGTATGGGGGGGTCTGGATGCATGGTGGCTGGGTGCATAGGCGCCGACTCCACAGGTGCTCCAGGGCTGGAGCACCAACTGAAAAAAATGAGTGGGTGCTGAGCACCAACTGGCAGCCAGCCCCTCTCTACCCCTGCAGTGCTTCCCCCCCGCTTGCTGCCTCGCCGATCAGCTGCCTCCCAGCATGTACCACCTGCCGCAATCAGCTGTTTCGTGGTGTGCAGGAGGCTCTGGGAGGGAAGGGGGGGATGGGGCACGCTAGGGGGAGGGAGGTGCTTGGGGAAAGGGTCGGGTGGGACCTGGGGCGGAGCAGAGGGTTGAGCACCCCCTAGGCCCGGAGGAAGCCACCGCCTTTGGTTTGGTGGATGGGGGAGCAGCTACTCGTACAGTGACCCCCTTCCCTTGTGGCTGAGGAGTGATGGGGGCAGGAAGCGGGGGTGGGGGGGGAGTGGCGATCATCCTGCAGCCAGGGAAGGATTCTGGGGGTCAGTCTGAACTGGACACGGCTGCTCCTTGTATGGGAAAAGGAAGTTCTGTCCTCCCCAGCCCAGTCGGGACTAGCAGCTGAGCTCCGTGCAGGATAGGAGCCACCAGATTGGGTGTCCCCAGCCCACTTCCCTCCCCCCTGGAGTGATTTACCTCTCTGCCGGCTGCTCCGGGCACCCAAAAGGACATGGTCACGCTGCTGGGGAGGGGGGCATGACCACTCTTGCAGCTTCCCTTTGCTTCCTCATCAGAAAGTCATATTTTTCAGGGAAGCAAAGAAATTTGTGGGGGACATGAATTCTGCACATGCGCAGTGGCGCAGAATTCCCACAGGAGTAAAGAGACCTCTCAGCTGCTTTAGTACTGTGGCATACACACCATTAAAATTGTTTTTATTCCTTCTATTTAAGATGCAGAAAAGATGGGGAAAAACATTTGCAATGTAAAGTATTAAGTAAGGCTTTCATTTTAACAACATCCCTTGTTCCTCTTCCGTTAGCTGGAAAGAGGTTTTATTAGGAGCCCCTTCCCTCGTTTGACAGTCTCCTAGATGATTATAGTTGTCCATTTTGGGGAAAAGAAGTTAGTTGAGCTGGCCTCTAGCTGCTGCTGTTACTGTTAAAAGTCCAATCCCGTTTCATATTCGGTGGGTTTGGGATTTAGCCAAAGCAGGTGGAGATGGCAATGTCTTCTTGGCCTGGTCTGATCAGGGACGTTTTTAGGATGAGGATGGTAAAGACCAAATGATGTCATGGTAGATCCCACAGTCCCAGGTGACAGTGAGGTTGGCATTCATGACAT
Source organism: Emys orbicularis (assembly GCF_028017835.1). NCBI lineage: Eukaryota > Metazoa > Chordata > Testudines > Emydidae > Emys > Emys orbicularis. The sequence goes on from NC_088685.1 coordinate 198,010,518, forward strand.
TAAAGTTTTCTGTAGTCGTTGTTGGCAGACATCTGCTGACTGAAAGAAGTTGTGTTCATTTGGCCTCTGTTAATTTTTACCCCCAAAGTCTTTCTTTGAGGACCCCAAAAGAGGAGTGGTGGGCAGAATAACCCATCTCCTCATTATTTTCTTCTAGGCCTAATTAAGCCTAATTTCTGACATACACTAATGTTTTATTGATTTCTGGTCCCACACTTACCTTACCAGGCATGATCTTAACACACAGTCCTTAAATTTTATTAGTGGCTCTTTTGTTTGGACTAACCTAGTCTTTTTGTTTCCTCTTTCCCATTAACATTTATTGTTAAAAGTTATTGTAATCAGGGTGGATTTGATTTAAATCAAATTGATTTTAGATCATGATTTAAATCACTAGTCAGGAAGACTCGATTTAATCATGGAATTCTATATAAAAGTGCATTCTTGTTGGTTGTTATAACCTTAATACATATTCTTCACAACTCAGAGATAGATGTAGGTTTCATTTTTAGAAGGTACACACTGTACATTTTTTAAATGATTTATTTTGAAAACTTTTCAGATTAATTTTACAGGTATATCAGAAAATGAATGATTATTTGGTTTTTACATTTACCAAAGGTAATTGAAGGAGGTATTTATGAAGTAATTGGGAGGTGAACTATCTCCAATTCAAAAGGTTGATCATTAATATTTGGAGGATTTTCTGGTCATGCTCTATTAGGAGGAGAACATCACCAGACAGACATTTAAATTGTTTTATTTAACTAAAACAACAACGTTATGTATTCTGGATTTTTTTCTTCAACAGCAAACATAATAGTTTAACAAAACAAGCACAAGAATTTTTGAATTTACTTAAACATTCAAGTTTTTGTTAAAATTGTTTAACTAAAATAGTTAAATGAAATATTAAAAAAAAAAATTAAATCGACTGTCAGCCAGGTCACCATGAGAAACTTAAAATATTGGCTTCTGCAGCTAACTCAGTCCTCTTCATCTTCATTTTCCTGTTTGTTCATAATCTGGAAATGAAAAACAAGCTTTCCTGCTTTTTCAGGTCCCAAACGATTTCTCAGTTTGGAATGAAATAGTCCAAAGGAAGAAAATATTCTTTCTACACCAGCAGAGGAAGCTACTGCTGTTAAATGTGAGATTATCACTTCAACAGTCTCTGAATCCAAGTGCTTAAGTGACTTCCACCAGTTCACTGGTGTGACTCTGGTGACTTACTTGACTAGTGACTTATTTGCTACCGAGTGGGTGCAAAAGAGTTAACAAGCTGCTGTTGGGGCAGAGCAGGAGGCACAAGGGCTGTCTGTGTCTTTGATGTAGCTGTCTAGGTGGTATGAATGGGCCATTAAAGGACTTGCTGAAGCCAACCAGTATCAATGAAGGATTCATAAAAACAATGGGAATTCCAGTGGCTGGGATATTCATGCCTTGTAACAAACAGCCAAGAGGAAGAAGATTTCCCCCCACCTGTCTGCAGGGAAGCAGAGCCAAGACCCTGAGCTGGGAACAAAGGGAAAAGGGGACAGGTGGCTATGTTAAGAGCTGGCCTTTGGATAGATAGAGCTGCTCACATCTGGGACTGAGAGACAAAGAGCATGTCTATACTACAAAATTAAGTTGATTTAAATTACTTCAACGTACAGCCACGGCAGTAATTAAATCCGTTTTGTATGTCCATGTTAGCTCCTGTCAGCGGTGCACGTCCTCACCAGAGGTGCTTGGACCAACTGTCATTGTGGGGCACGGACAGCTGGAGCCCTGCCGCTCCAGCTCTGTGGTGGCAGGGCTCCGGCTGTCAACTGTCAGGGGCTGTCAGCCAGAACAGTCAGCACAGTGTCTACACTGACACTGCATTGACCTAACTACACTGATCTAAGCACTACACTTCTCGCAGAGGTGGAGTTATTAAGTCCGTGTAATGGGTGACTTACATGGGCGAGAGCAACGTTATAGGGTAGATGCTTACCGAGTTAGGTCAACCTAATTCTGTAGTGTAGACCAGGTCAAAGGGACAGATACAGAGAGGAAACCAAGATGGTTAATATAGCAGCATAGCTCAAGGGAGCCCTGGTTTGGTCATTATTGGACTATTCTTAACCTTTGCTTCTCTGTGCTAACCTAAGGACTTCCCAATGCTGTATTCTGTTTGACTAGGGCCAGGTATGTACTTCAGAATTAGATTGACCTAGCGATGTTGTTCGGGACTTGGAAAAATTTTGTACCTTGTCTGATGTAGTTAGGTTGACCTAACTCCCGTTGTAGACAATGGTAGGTAGACATAGTAACTGCCTCTTGGAGATATGGATTAGCTACATTGACAGCAAAACTTGTGCTGCTGTATTGTAATATAGACATACTCTAATAAACCCTACTCTGTTTTGAAAATGCTGTTTGCTGTCACTGCAAATACTTGCTGAAGTGCATTGATTCCTGAAGGGGGCAAAAAGTCTCTGAACAGGCATCTATTTCAGTTGGACTCACTGGGCAGAGGTCACAGTGAAACAGGATTGTTGGAGCCTAGAGGCTCAGTCTTGGAGATGTTGAGGCCACGTGACCCATCCTTGTCAAAGAGTGGGATCCCTTGGGGGTCTTTCACACTGAAGGGGTTCTTCCAAGCTACTGTTTAAGAGCTGGTGGGTAGCTTTTTAATAGCCCTGTTATACAGAGCCACTGAATCAGTGTTGTATATAAAATGATACTCTTGAGCAATTTAATTTAATGTTTAGGAGATATCTAAGGTGCTTATCACTTTGGTATCTCAGTGTTTGTGAGGCAGGCTTCACTGATAAAACTAAAGGGCCACCCGTGTGGTTCCTCTGGGATTTCAGAGATGAAAACTTTTTTGGATCTGCTACTGAATCTAATGTCTTCCATGGTCAGTTCAGTATCTAGTGGAAACTAAAAAAACTATTAGAGTTTGAGTCTGTGTGAATAAATTTGAGGATATTTCATCAAAAGGAAAATACACAGAGATGAAATACTAGTGTTTCCATAGAAAGACTTAAGTACAACCTGCAAAACTTTTGAAATATGTAATTTTGAATGCTGCTTTTCTTTTTGACTCAGGAAAGGAAAAGGCATTATCTTACTTTCTATGACAACCTCTTATTTGAAGTGGGTCTGTTAAAATGTCTTATCAGGACTTGTTTTTATAAATTTCCAATTGGATCTCAAACAAATGGCTGAAGGAATGTAAAAAGTAATTTACCAATTTATTTTGAAACATAGATGTTCCAGATAATAGTTACAGAAGTTTGGACCTCTCAAATACTGAAGTGTATCAGAACACTTAATTCTTATTACCATTTGGAGTAGACTTAGAATGTGGACAGAGTATTGAAAATAGGATTAAGTATATGATTTCAGATGGAAGGAACATAATTTGGGTTAATGGGCAACTTTAATCTTGTAGTAGTCTGGTACATTGAAGTTCTGCTGAAACCAGGCACTCATTAGGTTTTCAATAAAAGTTCTAGATAAAGCATTTATATTTGATTTTCAGTATTAAATATTTAGACCATTGCACCCATAGACAAAAAATAAGTTATAGTAAACCTAGGTTGTAAATTCTTTGGGGCAGGGACCATCTTCCTGTTTGGGGTCCTGATCCTTGTTTACAAAAACAAACAAACACAAGCTGAATTTGTTTTAATGATAAAGATTAACTGAGAAAAAATACTGTTTCAAGTCTCAAGGATGCATATCCTTCAGTAGGAAATTTTCATATGAAAGCAATCTATTTTTGAGGTGTTTGTCTTTATGCAGTTCTTTGAATTTTAAGATTCTGGTAATTATAGTAACTGGAGCATTTTAGAACTTTGTAATGAACTCTTTTTCAGTACATTTAAAAATAAATTTAAAACATCGACTTGCTTAGGTACAGTTACTGTTAAAAATTCAGTCCAAGAGTTTCTTCAAAACTGAGGATTTTGTTGCCTTGAAAAGGCTCTTGTAGCATTTTATTGGTTCCATAAAAGGTTGCAAAGCTCTTGTTTGAAATTTTAGATTTCTATAATCTTGATCCACCTATACTATCTCACTTAATGTCAAGGACTGTTTTCGTACCTTGTGACTTAACTTTATCCTTTGCAGACTTAATACGGGTTGAAGATGCAAGAAGAATTAACTAATCCACAACTTGTTAGAGTGACTCAGCCCACGAAAGCTTATGTCCAAATAAATTTGTTAGTCTCTAAGGTGCCACAAGGACTCCTCATTGTTTCTGCTGATACGAACTAACACGGCTACCACTCTGAAACTTGAAATGGCTGACAGCTTTAGTTCCGATTAATTTATTTTCTCTTTGCAGAAAGGAACTAAGGCTTGGTCAACACCTAAAACTTGCGTAGCTAGATCAGCCTAACTCAGGGCTGTGAAAAATTTCACTCCCTGTGCTATGACCTAACTCCCACTGTAGATGCAGCTAGGTAGGTGGTCTTCTGTCAACCTAGCTACTGCCTCTCGAGAGGGTGGATATACTACAGCAATGGAAAAACCCCTTCTGTCACTGTAGTAAGTAGTGCTTACGCTACCCTGATGTAGCTGAAGCTGTGCATCTAATGCTTGTAATCTGGACATACTCTGGGTGTCAAGATCTATGTTAGCTGTTATGGAGAGCTTTAGTTAAATAAATGTTAGAATACACACTCAAGCTCTCCTTTGTGCCTTTCATAGCTTCACTGTGCATGTCAGCCATTCACCTTTAGGATAACCCACTTATTCTTTCTGATTGCTAATTCACATCATGCTCATGTCTACTCATGTGACCTCCCAAAGTCTTTCTTGAGCTTGTCTGTACCGGAAATCTTGTCTCTGTGCTGACAGACCTCTGCTGGCTTCCTGTCCACATAGTTACCCTTTGCAAAATTCTTTGCCATTCTCGGTAGGGCCTTAGTGCCAATATTTCTCAACTACCTCACTGATCTTCTCTCTATATTAACCCTGTGTTGCTTTTTGTGATCTGCCTTTTCTGACTTGTGTACCCATTTGGTACCCTCCATGCATAAGACTCTATAGAGCTTCTTCTTTCAAAGAGAGCTCAAAATCCACCTTTTCTCTGCCTAATGTTAGTAAGCAGTCAACCATTTCCTTAAAAAGGCACTCTCCATTATCAGCCCTTCACAACTCTTTCAGTTATCCTCACCTTCTTTTATCCTCTTCTTATAATGCTTTCATTGTTCTAACTACCGTGCATTGAAATGTATGAATTCCTGAATCTTAATTGTACCATGAATCCTGGGAAACAGCCTATATCAGAGGTGGGCAAACTATGGCCCATGGGCCACCTGTGGCCTGCGGGACCCTCCTGCCTGGCCCCTGAGCTCCTGGCCCGGAAGGCTAGCCCCCGGCCCCTCTCCCGCTGTTCCCCCTCCCCCGCAGCCTCAGCTCACTACGCCGCCAGCGCAATGCTTGGGGCGGCAGGGCTGTGAGATTCTGCCGGGCTGCAGAACCGCAGCCTGACCTGGTGCTCTGAGCGGTAGCGTGGCTGGCTCCAGCCGGGTGGCGCAGCTGCCTGTCCTGGTGCTCTGGGCAGCGCGGCTGTAGCGCCGCCAGCCATGGGTGCTCCAGGCAGCGCGGTAAGGGGGCATGGAGCAGGGGGGTTGGATAGGGGGCAGGAGAGTTTGGGGTGATGGTGGTCAGGGGGCGGGGGTGTGGATAGGGGGCGGGGCGGTCAGAGGGTGGAGAACAGGGGGGCTGAATGGGGGTGGGGGGGAGTCAGGAAGGAGGGGGGTTGTATGGGGCAGCGGTGGGCAGTCGGGGCAGGGGTTCCAGGGGTGGTCAGGGAGAAGGGGTGGTTGGATGGGGCAGGGGGCCATCAGGGGGTGAGAAGCGGGGGGGGTCAGATAGGGGGCAGGGGCCGGGCCACGCCTGGCTGCTTGGGGAGGCACAGCCTCCCCTAACCGGCCCTCCATACAATTTTGGAAACCCTATGTGGCCCTCAGGCCAAAAAGTTTGCCCGCCCCTGGCCTATATGAACTGGCAACAGTAGGCACTTGACTCAAATGCCTGTAGGAGGTGAAAAAATCGTATTTGCTTTAGATTATTGCCTGACAGTTATGTGTAATAGGGCTGCATCAATTTCATCTCTTTTCTCTCAGTGGTGCTATTTAGGGTCTGTGAGACACACTGGAAAATATCTATGCTGCCATGCCCAAGAAAGCCACAACCCTTGCAATTTAAAGGGATAAAAGCTGCGTACTATATTTAATACTTTGTCAATCAACTGATTTAATACCCCTTTAAAAAATGTAACTAACTAGAACTTATCAATTAGCAGAAAGATCAAATTGGATATATTTGATTAATTTCACTAGTATTGTCTAAATATATTTGTCAAATAGTATTTTACAAACTATTAAATTTTTTAATATAATCAATCAAATGTACACATTGATGAATTTCACAAGTATTCAGAAACAACATAATCAGAGAATAATTGAATGCTGTGCAACCAGACCTACTTAGTAGTAGTCTCTTCTTTCCTTTCTTGTCTTCACTCCACTTTTTCTTTCCTAGAAATGGTTGTCCTCAATTGTCTGTTTTTTCTCTCTCCCTCCTCCCCTTCTATCTAGCTAATGAGCTCTTTTCTTCTCCCACTGCTTTTCCTCTCGCCCCAAAAACAGTTCTACCATACTTGTTTCCAAACTTATCAAATCAGCCTTCCTCTCTCTACTGCACCGGTCAATGCAATACTCTCTTTCTGCTTGGAAACTTTAACGAATACTAGACAGGATTAAATATACTTGATTAAGATTCATTTGAAAGATTGGGGCACCACTGTCCAAGGATACCACCTTGGTGATTAGCCTCACTCCTCTTCAAGCATCTGGAAAAGCATGGAGAGTTTGGTAGAGTTCCATCTAGCCTCTGGCTAGTAGGTATCTGATCAGTGTGGAACCCTCTCCCACCCCTCTGAGGCTGCAAGAAAGGAAATTTTTGTTTTGTTCTCCCCACCCAGAGCCCCATGGCTGCCATGAGTATGATTAGTGCTGATTAGGAGAGATCTACACTTCCTTCGAGTAGTGTCCCTCTGGGTGCTCCACTGTAGGTGCGCTTGCATCCCTGTACTGCTGATTGGAGAACTTTGGTAGCAGTGTCCGTTTAGCCTGCACATGTGCTGTCATCCCTTGTGCCCTGCCATGAGGCTAACTGCACCCGCAGGCGAAACCCCCCTTGCCCCCAGTTCCTTCTCAACTGCCACTGGCTAGAGATGGAGCCATTAGCAGTCTGGGACGGGTTGGATCACAGAAACCCCCTTGGGAGCTGCCACCCGATGTGCAAAGACTACCCCTGCTTCTGTTTTCTCTGCCAGCTCAGGACTCCAGCACCCCGTCTTGCTGAGCCAGACACTCCCGTCTGCTCCAACACAGACCCAGGGTCTGAATCACTTGTCCCAAAGCTGCAAGTTTACCTGAAAACAGCTCACAGGAGTGTGCTTGTCTTTAGCACTCAGATGCCCAAGTCCCAATGGGGTCTAAACCCAAATAAATCCGTTTTACCCTGTATAAAGCTTATGCAGGGCAAACTCGTAAATTGTTCGCCCTCTATAACACTGACAGAGAGATATGCACAGTTGTTTGCTCCCCCGGGTATTAATACATACTCTGAGTAAATTACTAAATAAAAAGTGATTTTATTAAATACAGACAGTAGGATTTAAGTGGTTCCAAGTAGTAACAGACAGAACAAAGTAAGTCACCAAGCAAAATAAAATAAAATGCGCAAATCTATGCCTAATCAAACTGAATACAGATAATCTCACCCTCAGAGATGCTTCAGTAAGTTTTTTCTCAGACTGGACACCTTCCAGGCCTGGGCACAATTCTTTCCCCTGGTACAGCTCTTATTCCAGCTCAGGTGATAGCTAGGGGATTCTTCATGATGGCTCCTCTCCCCCTCTGTTCTCTTCCACCCCTTTATATATCTTTTGCATAAGGCGGGAACCCTTTGTCCCTCTGGGTTTCCACCCCCCCCCACTGGAAAAGCGCCAGGTTAAAGATGGATTCCAGTTCAGGTGACACGATCACATGTCACTGCAAGACTTCATTACCCAGTTGCCAGCACACACATATACAGAAAGACTAACAGGTAAACACAGCCATCTGCAGACAATGGTCCTGGTTAATGGGAGTCATCAAGATTCCAAACCATCATTAATGGCCCACACTTTACATAATTACAATAGGCCCTCAAGTTATATTTTATATTTCTAGTTTTAGATACAAGAGTGGTACATTTATACAAATCGGATGGTCAAACTCAGTAGATTATAAGCTTTGTAATAATACCTTACAAGAGACCTTTTGCACGAAGCATATCCCAGTTGCATTATATTCACTTATTATCAAATCTTTATAAAACCATATAGACTGCACAACGTCACACAGTCCACTTGTGATTGTTATCTTCGTTAGCATTTTAGTAGCTAGTTAATCTTCCTCCTTCGTAGTTGTAGATTTTCTTTTATTTTCTTTTTTTCTCTTCAAAAATCAAACAAAAAAAACCCTTTAATTTTCCCCCTTTGTCAGGGACCCCTTTTCCCAGCGGGGTATGCCTGGCACCGGGGCTTCAAGAAGTGCCTCTTCTGTAAGGAGGCCATCCTTGTGGCAAATAAACATTCTCGCTGCATACACTGTCTTGGGGAAGGCCATGTTCCTCAGAAGTGAGGTCTCATTCAACAACTTAAACCCATGTCTCAGAAGGACAGGGAACCGAGACAGAAAATCATCCTGATGGAGGCAGCCCTTCAGCCTTCTCTGGATCCGCATTAAGAGTCACCCAGGAGGCACAAATCTTCCTCACAACCCTCGACATCCTGGGACTATGTGTCAAAGAAATCAACCAGAGACCCCTCATGTAAGGCATCAAAAAAGAGAGCTGTGAGTCCTGAGAGTGAGCCCCGAAAAAGATTGCCAGGATGCTCGTATTGTCAGTACAGAGACAGTCCAAGTATGGTACCCATAGCTTACAAGAGTCTGCAGTGGCGTGGTACGGTTGGTGCGCCTAAAGCCCTGATGGGCACAGGCACCAAGCCAACAGTACTGGGGGATAAGGACAGGAGCAGGGAGCATATCGTTAAGATGATGCTGTCGGTATGAGCGGGATCTTCGGCACTGTCAACTGAGAGCCACCCTTCACTAGAGTGCTCGGTACTGGTGAGATCTCAGACTCCCTTTGTACCCTCATTGGCACTGGATCAGCCAGCATCAAAGGAGTTCTGGCACTCGAGAACTCAGGGTATCAGATATACCAGAGTCTCCCCTTCTCGGCACCGGGGCTCCGGTACCGAGTCTCCTCCAGAACAGGAGTCTTCTCCAGCACTGTGCCATGCACCTCCACTTTCTAGTGGTGACTCAGACAGTGAGCCAGAGGAGGTCGTCTCTCACCACTCCTCTCATGCTCCCTATAGTGCCAATTATCAAGGGGCTCCTCAGTCATACCCTCAGCCTGCTTCACCACCATCATAGTATGGCTAGCTATGGGCACGACCACCAGGCTCTATTCCATTGCCCCAGAGGCCCTATTGGGATCCCTGTGCAACATTTAGACTTCACCCCTCTCAGGCTTCCAGCCTGAGATGTTCTCCCTCAGCCACGGTATCCAGAACCTTTGAACCTCCAGAGGAGATCATGAAGGAACAGGAGGGCAGATTAGAGGAGGAAGTGACACCAAGAACCAACATCTCTTCTTCCTTTCCAGACAAGGCAGTGATGCCCCCCCTCCCCCTCCACACACACACACACACACACACACACACACACACACACACACATACACACACACTCTCTCTCTCTCTCTCTCTCTCTCTCTCTCTCTCTCTCTCCTTGGTTGACGATTTTTGGCTTTTCCAGGACTTGGCTAAAAGTGTAGCAAACACCCTGCAGATACCCTTGGAGGAAGTAAAAGATACCAATCACAAGCACCTCAACATGTTACTCTCTTCCTTGTCCTCCAGAATAGCCCTTGCCATCATTGAGGCCCTTCTGGACCTGGCCAAGACTATATGGCAAACACTTGCAAATGAGCCACTAAAAATATTATGTCCTGGTTAGGGAGATGGAATTCCTTTTTTTCGCCCTCCCCCTTACTCTGTTGTCGTGGACAAGGTAAATGCCCGGGACCAGCACCAAATGAGATACACCCCATGTGATAGGGATTGGAAATGCCTGGACCTCTTTGGGGAAAAAAGGCTTACTCCTCTGCCACACTGCAATTTAGAATTGCAAATTATCAAGTATTAATGGTGAAATATGACTATATCAATTATACAAAGCTCAACAATTTTATTGATCAGCTCCCAGAGTCACACTGTGACCAGTTCCAAGCTGTTATCCATGCGGGACAATTAGTGGCCAAAACAGTGTTCTAATCAGCCCTTGACGCAGCTGACATAGCAGCCTGGTCCATCGCCACTGCGGTGGTTATGTGATGAGCATCTTGGTTGCACCTATCTGGCTTCCCTAAGGAAGTGCAGATGACCGTAGAAGACCTTCCCTTTTGAAGGCACCAAATTGTTCCCCAAAAAGACTGACTCATCCCTCCATACCCTTAAAGATTCTAGGGCCACTTTCCACTCCTTAGGGATCTCTACTTCTGGACTAAAAAGAAAGTTTAGTCCACAACCTCAACACAAATCCTATACTTCACAATTCCCAACCCAGCATTTCTGTAAGCTTCAGAGAAAGAAATCCAGATTCTCCAAATGTAAACCATCAGGCCCACAGCCTTCCACATCGCAACCATCTACTTCAAAACATCAGTTTTGAGGTGTTGGTTGAGGTGTCAACAGAACATTCCTCTCAACCACTTCAGCTGACCAACCCATTACACTTATTTGGTTACCGACTTGCCCCATTCTGCAGCTGCTGGGAATATATAATATCAGACTGATGGGTTCTGGAAATCATCCACAATGGGTACGCCATTCACTTCCCCTCCCTGCCCCTCTCTCCCCGACAATATGCTTATCACAAGAGTCTATTGTGACAAAAATAGATTTCCTCCTCTGGTTAGGAGCCATAGAACCAGTTCCTCAACATCTGCAAGGCAAAGGTTTTTATTATTATTTCCTGATACCCAAGAAGAAGGGAGTTTGGAGACCCATACTGGACCTTGGAACTCTGAGCAAATTTGTCAAAACTTAAAAATTCAAGATGGTCACACTAGCAGCGAGTATTCCATCTCTGGAACAGAGAGATTTGTTTTCAGCCCTCTGTGACTGGTTGGATCACAGAAACCCCCTTGGGAGCTGCTACCCAATGTACCAAGACTACCCCTGTTCCTGTTTTCCCTGCCAGCTCAGGACTCCAGCACCCTGTCTTGCTGAGCCAGACACTCCCGTCTGCTTCAACACAGACCCAGGGTCTGAATCACTTGCCCCAAAGCTGCAAGTTTACCTGAAAACAGCTCACAGAAGTGTGCTTGTCTTTAGCACTCAGATGCCCAACTCCCAATGGGGTCTAAACCCAAATAAATCCGTTTTACCCTGCATAAAGCTTATGCAGGGCAAACTCATAAATTGTTCGCCCTCTATAACACTGATAGAGAGATATGCACAGTTGTTTGCTCCCCCGGGTATTAATACATACTCTGAGTAAATTACTAAATAAAAAGTGATTTTATTAAATACAGAAAATAGGATTTAAGTGGTTCCAAGTAGTAACAGACGGAACAAAGTAAGTCACCAAGTAAAATAAAATAAAATGCGCAAATCTATGTCTAATCAAACTAAATACAGATAAGTTCCTCACCAGTTCCAGAATGCTCCCTTTTACAGGCTAATCTCCTTTTAGCCTGGGTCCAGCAATCACTCACAACCCCTGTAGTTACTGTCCTTTGTTTCAGTTTCCTTCAAGTATCCTGGGGGGGTGGAGAGGCTCCTTTAGCCAGCTGAAGACAAAATGGAGGGGTCTCCCAAGGGGTTAAATAGACTCTCTCCTGTGGGTGGAGACCCCCCTCCTATGCAAAGTCCAGCTCCAAGATGGAGTTCTGGAGTCACCTGGGCAAGTCACATGCCCCTGCATGACTCAGTCTTTACAGGCCGAAGCCATTGTCCACATGGTATCTTGCATGTCTCCAGGAAGACTTCTTATGTGGATTGGAGCATTCCAAGATGCATTGTTCCCCAAGTGTTTCCTGATCAGGTACTAAACCTGGCGAATTCCTTCCTAAAGAAGCTGACCAAATGCCTCACAAAGCTTACTTAGAAACCAGGCAAGCATACAGCCCATATTCTTAATCTCAAGTAGAAAATGATATATATGTACAAATAGGATGAATAGATATAGTAGACCATAACCTTTACAGAGATATGTTACATGGCACAGGCAGCACAAAACATATTCCAGTTATATCATACGTACATTTATAAGCAACCCCCCCATAAAGCCTTATGGGGTACGCTGTCACACCCTCGACCTACAGGATACCTATTTCCACATATCGATCCTACCTTCACACAGATGTTTTCTCAGAAATACCCAGAGTCAGGACCACTACCAATACAGAGTACACCCCTTTGGCCTCTCATTGGCCCAGAGAGTTTTCTCCAAGGTCCTCTCCGTAATGGTGGCTCACCTACGCTCTCGGGATCATGATTTACCCCTACTTGGACAGTTGTCTCTTCAGAGCCTGCTCCTTCAGTGAGGCCCACTGGGTTACCAAAACCACAGTGGACTCGTTCATGGAACTGGGTTTACAAATCAACATCCAAAAATCAGCCTTTGCCCTTGTACAGCGCTATAGTTCATAGGGGCAGACCTAGACTCCTTACAGGCCAAAGTACTCCTTCCACAGCACAGGTTCCACGCCTTGAGCCATGCTCTTAGAGACAGTCCAAAACAGTCCTTAAATATCAGCCAGACACTGCCTCCAACTCCTGAGGCATATGGCAGTGGGCACAGCAGTGATGCCTCATGCCAGACTTCACATGCAGTGCCTCCAGATGTGGTTCAGCTCGGTCTGCAGACCAAACAGAGACAGATTAGACAAAGCTCTGTCACTATCTACTGAGGTCAAAGACCCCCTGGACTGGTAGGAAAAATCCAACCACTATTTGCAAGGGGAGTCCCTTTTTGCCAACTTCTCCATTGTTACTTCTCACCACCAGCACATCCCTTATAGGATGGGGCGCACATCTAAATGACCTGAGAGCATTTAAATGACCTTAGAGCATTTGTCCCGGGGAGGCAAGTGGCCAACCATGGAGAATGTCCCACCACATCAGCCTCCTCAAGCTCAGGGTGATCAGGAATGTCTGCACCCGGTTCCTCCCACTGATCAAGGGAACATACACAAGAGTCTTAACAGACAACATGTCACGAATGTACTACGTAAATTGGCAAGGATGAGCCAGGCACCCTCTTCCCCTCTACTTGGGAGTTCTTGTCAGGGATTCTGCGGTAGAGAAGGAACTGAGGGGGGTTTGCCCTCCCATGCTGGTTAGCCTCACGGCGGAGCACGAGGAGAGACAGCACATGTGCAGGCCTAATGGATACTGCTGCTGAAGTTCTCTGATCAGCAGCGCAGGGACACAAGCACGCTTACAGTGGAGCACCCATAGGGGGACACCTCTTGAAGAAAAATCATTACTGCACAAGGTAACTTCTTACCGTCTCTTGGAAAAATTCCAGATTATTATACGGGAGTGGGGGGGAAGGATCAACATGTTTATATAATGAAAGTGCTTTTCCTTATAATACAGTTTCTCCTACATTGGATCCGCTACTCTGAACAAAAATCATAATTAATCAGAATTTCTATCGCATCTAGAGGAGTGGAGGAGAGTTTTTTCCTTTTGAAATTGAAAGTTCTTCCTGCTGCTACTTTTGCAGAATTTACCACATCCTCCCACTGTGTCTATTTTCACAGAGGAGAGCATATGTTCTCTCTCTTGCTCTCTTAGAGCCCTTTGCAAGAGGTTTGTTTCCCTTGTGAAACAGTTCCCTCCCCCCTCAGGAGCTCTGTATTTGCAATAAAGTGCAGTGTTTGGGCAGACTCTTGCCACCAGAGGTTTTATCCTCCACCGTCAGTATTCAGTGTCTTCTTTCCTGTTCATACAGCCAAAAGATTGGTGTCACTCCAAGGAGTATAGCAAGACACTTAACACAGACTTCTCTCTGCTTCATCGTCATCGGCCCTACGTTAATCTTCAGCACTGCCAAACTGCTCCCCATGAAGTTGCATAATTCCACAAAGCCTGCAAGCAAGTTCCTTGGGTGGGTTCCTGCCCAACCACCATAAACTTCCATTTGTTCTGAGGTCTTTATTTTCATAGGTGCTCAGCACCCTAATTGGGGTCAAGTTATTAGGAGAGCTAAGATCCCATTTATGCACTAAGTGAAGTGGACAGATTTTCAAAAGTGCCAAGCCCCTGGTAGCCCTCATTGAGCTACTTGGTGCTGAGCACTTTTGAAAATCTGGCGCAAAGATTTTAGAATATCATGGTTACGCTAATTGGAATGATTCATATAATTTGCAAACTGTCGTGGCCAGAGTGTGCTGTCATGCTGTCAGAGAGAACTATTTGTTATAAACTCAAGTGAAGTGCTAGTGTGAATACTAGTACACTTGCCTCAATAAACAGAATTCATGTCATCCATTGAGATTAATAGAGAAACTTGTCAGTTCCCTGCTCAAACTTTGAGTTATCCTGTTGAGTTCAGTAGAAATCTTGAATGTTTTTTTTGAGAAGGCAGCAGTTGCTTGCACTTAAATTAGTGCTTTAGCATAGCTGTTTTTCTCCCTCCACCTACTGTTTAGCTCTGTTTTTTGGATTGGGATAAAGAAATGTAGCAAATAACTATTCTGTGATTTTGTGTACTGCAAAGAATTGGGTGCTGTATGTAGACTAAAGATGAATAAACTAGTTTAGGGAATATTTCAAAAAGCTACCAAAACTACTGTTAGGATCTGTTCAGATAATTAATCAGCATTTTTATACCATTTTTCATCTGAGGATTTCCTGGATCTCTACAAACACTAAGCCCCAGCACTCCAGTAACTCTCCTCTTACTCCTTTATCCCTTCTCTCTCTAAGGCGTTGTCTACCCTACAGGGTAAGTCAGCTGGAGTAGCATAACTTAGGTCATGTGAATAACATAACTGGAGTCGACATAGCTTAGGTCAGTTTATCGCGGTGTCTTCATTGCGCTGTGTTGACAGGAGACCCCATAGGCGCCAACTCCGTGGGTGCTGCGGGGCTGGAGCACCCACGGGGAAAAATTAGCGGGTGATCCACCCCCACCCCCTTCTCACCTCCTCCTCCCCTGAGCGTGCCACGTCCCCGCTTCTCCCTCCCTGCGCTTCCTGCCCCCCCCCCCCCACCTAACAGCTGTTTGGTGGCACTTAAGACTTTCCGGGAGGGAGGGGGAGGAGTGGTGACGCGGTGCGCTCTGGGGGGGGCGGTAAAGAGGTGGGGAAGGGGGTGGAATTGGGGCGGGGACGGGCGGGGGGGTTGAGCACCCACAGGGCAGAGGGGAAGTTGGCGCCTATGGGAGATGCTCTCTGGTTGACTTACCTAACTCTTCTTGGGGAGCTGGAGTACCAGAGTCAACCTGAGAGCACTCTGCTGCTGGTTTAGCGGGTCTTCACTAGACGTGCTAAATCCACACCTGCTGCATTTATTGCAGCAGCGTCTATATCCCTGCTAGTGAAGAGAAGCCCCAATTCTGAAGGTTGAGGGTCCAGCAGAAATGATTACCTCTAAGTTGAGCTCGGGTCATATTCGGCTGCTTTGGGGCTTTCTTATGGCTTCTTAGAATAGCTACTTGACTCAGATGGCCCAAAGCCATTCACATTTCACTTTTGAGTGCAAGTAGTTTGGTGGTGGAAGAGACCCCTGAGCAATGTAGGATGTAAATAGAGCATGGCAGAGACTACTGGCCAGCTGCCAGCCAGAGGGACATGCAGCTTCTCCCTTATGTTGACTGCTAAAGCCTAAGCACAGCTATGACTGAACTATGGATAATGACCAGGGAGAGAACTGTAGCCTTTATTTTTGGAGAAGTGTTAGAGGAGGAACAGTCCCTGTGGTAGTGCCACTAGGAGTGAGGAAACCCTAGAGCAGTGGTTCTCAGACTTTTGTACTGGTGACCCCTTTCACGTAGCAAGCCTCAGTGCGACCCCCCCCCTATAAATTAAAAACACTTTTTTATATATTTAACACCATTATAAATGCTGGAGGCAAAGCGGGGTTTGGGTGGAGGCTGGCAGCTTGCGCCCCCCCATGTAATAACCTTGTGACCCCCTGAGGGGTCCCGACCCCCAGTTTGAGAACCCCTGCCCTAGAGCTTAATAGGTATTCAAAAGGCTAGATGCCTATCAGAACCACCAACTATTTTGGCACATGCCAATCACTCTTAATAGATACATTAAAGCTAATAGTCTAGTGGAGGAAGCAAATAGATAGTCTTGTTCTGTGAAATGCGCTAAAACAGCTGTAGCATTTTTTAGTGCACTTGCAAAGAGCAACAATGCCAGAGTGCTGTAACAGCTTTAACCTGACTTGATCCTGACTATAATCCTAAATCCTGCAATCTCCTTTGCCTTGGTTCATTATCTCTGATGTCTGCAGTCTAAATGCTCTGTTCAAGAGGTATTAATCTTTAGTTGAATTCCTTCAGTACTGAAGGTCACTATTAGGGGTTTCATTTATAGAGAGCATAATAAACAAATTTAGGGTACTTTGAAGATGGTAACCCTTTGACAGCTGAAATCTTTTATTACTAAGGATCAGTTAAAAACAAGCTTGTCTTTCCTGACAAAGGTTTCCTTTTTGCCCCCAAAACGTTTTGTAAGCCTCCTTGATTTTTGCTTCAGAGTGGTAGCCGTGTTAGTCTGTATCAGCAAAAAGAAGGAGGAGTACTTGTGTCGCCTTAGAGACTAACACATTTATTTGAGCATAAGCTTTCGTGGGCTAAAACCCACTTCATCAGATGCATGCAGTGGAAAATACAGTAGGAAGATATATATACACAGAGGACATGAAAAAATGGGTGTTCCCATACTAACTATAACGAGAGTAATCCGTTAAAGTGGGCTATTATCAGCAGGAGAAAAAAAACTTTTGTAGTGATAATCAGGATGGCCCATTTCCAACAGTTGACAAGAAGGTGTGAGTAACAGTAGGGGGGGGAAATTTCAGTTTGCAAATTAATTCCAATTCTCTGACTGGTTTTTGAACACTTTAACCTCCTTGGTCACTCGATTACAGACCTCAAAGTCGCAATACTCCAACAAAAAGCTTCAAAAACAGACTCCAACGAGAAACTGCAGAATTGGAATTAATTTGCAAACTGGATACCGTTAAATTAGTCTTGAATAAAGACTGGGAGTGGATGGGTCATTACACAAAGTAAAACCTATTTCCCCATGCTAATTTTCCCCCCTCCACACACACTGTTATTCACACCTTCTTGTCAACTGCTGGAAATGGGCCATCCTGATGATCACTACAAAAGTTTTTTTCCCCCCTGCTGATAATAGCCCACCTTAACTGATTACTCTCGTTATACTTAGTATGGCTACATCAATTTTTTCATGTCCTCATCGGTTTTAGCCCATGAAAGCTTATGCTCAAATAAATTGGTTGGTCTCTAAGGTGCCACAAGTACTCCTGTTTTTTTTTATTTTTGCTGTTACTCAATACTAAGAGTTGAGATCCACATTGTCTCATGTGAGAGACCCTTGAAAATAAGTGACGTCTCCAAAAAAGGGAAGAAGTGACTGTTTATATGGAATGCTATCAACAACAAAACTATATTTTTAACCCATTCCTTGTAATTTTTTAGTTGTTAGCTTGCAGCTTTGAGATAAGATTACAGATAAAAGCTATTCAAGAAATGAGAAAACAGCTTAATTTAGACTTGTGTGCTAAGAAGAAACTCAAAGGAAACTAGATTTACAAATATTACAGAAAATGTTATGGCAACAAAGAATGTAGGATCAAATCTTCATCAGCTCTGTGCATGCATAGAGGAATCTACATGTTCATGCTTTTTTGTGCCCTAGAATGGGGTCTGTTATCCAAAGTTCTGTGGTTATGCGGGCAGGCTGACATTGCAGTCTGTTTTTGGCTCATACGCAAATTTTGGATGTGGTCACAGTGGAGGTTAAGAGCCTTGGGTGTGCCATGCTAGTCTGTTTCATCTTCTAGAAAGCCCTGGCTGGCCAGATTGCAGCAAAGGCATCCCTTAGCTCTGTTGAAATGCACCATAAATAGGTTGGACAGCCAGACATCTTAACTGAATAAATCTCTACTAACCATTTTTTTTTAAACAATTCACAAACCAAACTACCCATTATCCCGCATCTCCTCCAACAAAAAAAAAAACAACAAAAAAAAAAGATAAGCAACATCTTGGGTCTCACAGCTGAAAAAGTAAATAGGGGAAAGAACCTTAGTGAATGTTTAAACTAGTGACATTGTAGCTAAATAGATACATTTCATTATGTTAAACTTCCATCTTCCTACCCACACTGAAGAAAAAATCCAGTTTACGCTTCTGTGGAGCTTTAAGTACCACTGATCCTACCTTTTCTGTTTTCTCCAAGGACCTGTATTGTCCTTTAGAAATTACTGCCACATAAGGAACAGAGAGGATGGGGAAACTGGCTAGGCTAGCACCAGTTCCCTTCACAGTTTGGCTCTAGTCACATCCATGAGAAGAAAAATGTTAATGGTGAGAAAATTCTCTCAGTATCCAGCAGCTTCAGACATCCTTGACCTTTTTTTTTTTTTTCTGGGTATCGATCTGGTTTGGTAAAAAGACCCCTTGAGTTTGTTGATCATCTCCTAGTGATGGCCAACAAACAAGTGTCCATTCTGATATTCCTAGATCTGGTAATTGCTTTCAGTACTGTTGATCACAGAGTGTTGCTTACTCCTTTGTGGTCACAGGCAAGAGTGGGTCGAGCTGTTTTTGAGTGGTTTTGCTCTTTCGTAGCTGAATAGTCCCAAATAATTGTATTGGGCCATTGCTTATAAATATCAATCTTGTGGAGTACTGCGGGGTTCCAGTTTAATGTCCTCCTTGTTTCAAGTATATGTGAGGCATGGGAGCAGGGTTCAGTGATGAGACTTGGGCTACAGTGCTTTCAGAATGCTGAGTTCAGCTTTGTCACCATCTTGACTGACCCAGGAGGAGCAGCTGAAAGTTTGTCCCAGTGTCTGATGGCGATTGGGTGCTGGCTGAAGCTTAATCCAGACAAAACAGGTGATTTTTGTAAACTGGAGAAAACGACCAGAAAATTTGGCAGAAGTTATATTTGCTCCTAAAGTTGATGGCATTCAGCTGCTATTGATAATCCAAATTTATACTTTGGAGGGTCTGGCTAGACAAACTGCCGCCTTTAGGAGATCAGGTAGCGGTCATGGTGGAGAATGTATTTTACCATCTGTCCCTGTCCAGAAGGATACAGCCTTATCTTTTGAATGCAGGTCTTACTACTATAATCTGTGCCTTTGTGCCTTTAAGATTAGACTATTGTGACATCCTCTACTTGGAGCTACATCATGTAGGTTTAGAAGGTAGAACTAGTCCAGAAGGTGGTTGCTAAGCAGAGGAATCATGTATAGAGCAAATGACACCTATTTTCTGATATCTGTATTGGTTACCTGGGAGCTTCTGAATAGATTTTAAGTTATTTTATGTAAATATAAAGCACTAAATTGTCTGGATTATCTGAAACTCCTCTTTTCCTGTGATTATAATACCACATTTTCAGTCAGAGGGGGCACTGAAGCTAGATCCTGCTTGAGATAATAGAGAGGGGGCTACTGTTCTTCAGAAGGCTCTCGGGCTCTGGTATGTCTTACTGTCCCTGCTTCAAGATAGTGGATGGAAGGCAAATCTAGGCTGTCTCGAGATATTTACAAAACAATGTATTCCCCAACTTCTCTACGAATTAGGGAAATATAGTTGTCTTCTATTGATGAGAAAATTGAAGTATGTAATAATGACTTGCCTGTCTCACACAGGAAATCATTTGCAAAGCTGGGAATAAAGCTAGGGTCTCCTGATGCCAGCTGTGCTTCAACTGCTCTTAGAGCAAATGTGGTGCACTGCCGGTAGCCAGTCTGCCCTACCTTCAGCCTCAGTGTGAAGACCTTTCAGGTGTCATTCTGAAGCCATGAGTCTGAAGAATAGACTCTATTGTGAAGAGAAGATAGTGTGGCTAGGATTAATTTGTGGTCAAACCTTTTCAATGCCATGTCCAGATGTTGTGTGGCACCCTCAGCAATCCTGTCGAGATTGTCAGTACTGTAGATGGATGATTGCCTGATTTCAGCCCCAGACTTAAATTTTATGCACTCATGGTATCATCTTGTTCACTCACTTATAGAGTCTACCACTGAAGTTACGGCTGCATGAGCATTTACTGCACAGCAAGCTAGGGAATAAACCTAGAACACTGTATGTGCTTTGCACTCTGTCCACGTGGACCCTGCTGCTAGGCACTAAAAATGGGTCACTGACATTCTGTTAAAGTAATTTGCAAAGTGTTTGCTTTTAGTGAACAGCAGCAGGGTCCACATGGACGCTTAGTTTGTGTCACGCAGGAGCGCTCTAGATTTATAACCCAGCTTGCTGTGCACTGAGTTCTCATATAGAGAAAAAATATAGTATTAGAATATAGAGTACACTCACTAAGTTGGTTACATAATACTGGACAGGAAATGGGATACAGTCTTACTCCAAGGATGATCTCGCGATCATTCTTCACAACTGACAGAAAAGGAAGAAGCAATGTCTTATTAAATCCTTCAAAACCATAGTTATAAGACTTTGTCAGAGAAGTGTACAAACATTTTTTTCAAGGTTTTTGATGGAAAATTGGAATTGTGGTAACAAGTTATTCTGCCTTTTGGTGACAGGATATTAAAAATAATACCAATTTTAAAAATACACCTTCAAACTTTTGTAAAATCCTTTTGTAAAATATGTGGCACATACAGGATAGTGTGGCAGGAATTTTTTATTGGCACTCCGCTGGGGCGATTTCACATGTGGCTGCTTCATCCTGAAATGGTGCTTGCACACCATGGGGCAGATCCTCAGCCAATGTGTAAATTGTCTAGGTCCATTGAAATCAATTAGCAACTTACGCCACCTGGGGATCTTCTCCCCTATGCTTTCTCACTCTGTCATGAGACTATGGACATTTTGTGCTGACGGTCTGGATGCCCCCACATGCGCTGTACTTGTAATGGTAAGCAGCACTAAGTGAAATGTTCCTTAGGGAACATGCAAGTAGTTTATTCATTTAATAATCATTTAAGATTTTTGCATTCTTGGATATAAAATGTACTGCTAGGGTGTCTAGAAGAGTGAGGTTTTTAAGATGAAGGTCCAGCTATATCCCTGAATTTCTAATACAAAGGCATGAAAACATGATTGAACTCTGATGTGGAGATCATCCCTCAGCTTCTAACAATTGAGATCCGTTTCTTAAACATTTATATTTACTCCTTTTAGAGATACTTGGGCCACACTTACCAAACAAAGACACTGCTATTCCAAAGTTATAGGTACTCTGTTAGATCTGCCAGATCAAGATAGGCCAGATCTTGAATTTTGGTGCCTCTATGGCTATAAATAGCATGTCACAAGTAATTGCTGTTCAAGTTAAATGCCTCACTCAGCTGTGCAGCTCACTTTCTGCTCATTGCTCCTTGTGGATTTTGACACAAACTACATAAATACAATAAATTTCTTTATTTTAGCAGGCTACTGGGACACTTTACTGGTGATAGGTTGCTGTTTCTGTCCTTGCCTCAGCAATCTGCCAGAGCACCAGAAGAGAGAGTGGCATTAAGACAGGTTAATTTTGTATTTTCTGAGGCCTGCAACCCAGAGGCTTCAGGAAGGTTTTCAATCTTGTTTGATGTGGTTGTTCTTGCCTGTCAAGAGAGGCCAGTCAAAAAATTGAAAGGTTGGGTTTTTTAATTGGTTTATAAAACTGACCTGACTTCCTACAAAGAGCCTTTCAGAAGTTGGGATGTCTGAGGAAACTACAAGGCACAAATACTTATGTAAAACAATGTTTTTTATTAATATGTAAACCAAATTTTTTAGTGCCGGGCTCCTCTTAGGCACTATAGTGGGGTCTGTTTACAAAAGCTACCCATCTTTCCAGGTGACTAGTGAATTCCTCCTTATTTTTAGGGAGACTTCAACTAATTTTGGCCTCACATGCAGATTTTGTAAAATCTGGCTTTTGCAAAACATACCTTCTTTAGGTGATATTTCTCTCAGGCAGTTTTCCTGTGTTCTATTTGGTAATGTATCTTTCACGTGCCGTTCTAACCTGAAAAGTGACTCTAAAAATGGCATCACCATGGGTGTCATGTTTTAGTGATTTTTTTCAGCTCCAATTTAAAAATAAAAGTTTTCAACTAACACTGTAAACTTAACATAGGATCTGAAAGTCAAGATGTTTTTGTTACTTCCCACACACAATACAAATTGTGCAGGCCAAATTATGCCTTTGTTTACATCCATGTCACACCATTACTCTTCAGTGCAGCTGTACATTGTACTACTGAGTTAATTTGAAGGCAGTTCAGCTGGGCTGTACAGATGTTACTAAGGGCATAATTTGGCCTTTGAATATTTTTATGGAAAAGGGAAAGAACACAATTTGGCCTTCAATTCCCCATGGTGAGTTTGCAAAACTAGTAGCCTGATAAAAACAAATGTGCTTAAACATAGAACCCCAACAGATGGTCAGCATGCTTAAACCAGTCCTTTTCTTCATTCTCTCAATCTTTACCCTCTACAAATATGTCTAAATATTCAAACTGTAGAAGGGGGCCTTTGAGTCGCAGCAGGATTTTTCTTCCTCATTAAACTGACTTGAGACTGCCTGCTTTCAAGAAGTACACACAGCATTGAGAATTAAGAAAATTAATTCCAAACTGGAGACTCCAATAGGGATCTCTGTTTTGTTTTTTGTTTTTTCTTTTTGTTTTTTAAATGAAAAATCTTAAGGGGCCTAGAATACCGTTGAATATTAATAGGTTCACTCTGTGAACCTGTAAACAAGTCATATTGCAGTTTTTTTTGTAAAGATTCGATAAGCATCAGGGTTTCAATTTACTGAAGTTATATCAGTGCTCTTAAAAAAAAAAAAAAGCATAATCATCTGTTACTTTCCATGTAGTTCCTGGGGTAGCAGGATTAATTTAATGGATTAATGATTTAGCTTCCAATGGCAAATCCACATCCAAAGATCATAAATGTACGCACACTATTCTAAGATGCCACATATAATAATTCAAACATTCCTTTCCTATGTATTAGTCATATGACACTTCTGGTTTAGGGTCTCTTCCCTAGGCCCTGTCATGTAAAGTTCTTCAGTAACCTTTTGATGATGTTGAACCTTTAAGGGAAGCCCTTGAATGAAACTATTACAAAAATTTGAACCTTAAATTCAGCTATCCTCTCAGAATAAACAGCCCCCTTTCATTCCTTTTATAACTTTAAGCCTAAGAACTGCTTCTCCTCCTAGTCCCATCGAATTGAGTTTGAAGATCAGTTTCTCCAACCAGTAGGAATAGTTAATTGGTTAATCTGCTGGTTAATGCATCCTAACAATCATAGGTGAAAAACCTAAAACTAATTTTAAAGGTCTAGATTGAAGGAATTCAAAACAAATTTGCCTTCCAGATTATTTTCAAATATGCCTGATAGTTTACACAATGCCTCTTAAATCCACTCCTTATCTCTGAGTACATTAGAAACTTGTTTCTTGATACTGCCTTGGAACTGTGCACCATAAATGCCATTACTACAATGCTTAATATATGGTGTAACTTCATCTGAGTATAGGAGTACATTTATAATCTGTCTAGGTGTTCATGGTATACCCATCACCATGGCATCCACCCACATTTCTTTGGTGGACTAATGAAACAGAGGAGGGAGAAACCTCTGTAGTTAAAAAGTGCCTGAGTCTGACCACTTCCTAACACAGGGCTGTCAAACTTACTTAGAGAGGGCCAAGTTTCATGTTTAATTATGATCCATGGTCTGGAATATAAACTCAAGACTTTGTATTCCCTTCAGTCTACAGCATTTTCTGCCACTGATGTTAATGGGAGAGCACAAAGAACAAGGGGAAAATACAGTCTTTAGGCAGTAACTAAACGCTTGTTACTTGAGTCCTTTATTGTCATGTTGAAATTGTTACTTCTCCCCTTGGGCCACCGCTAGCTACTTCTGTCCTCTTTCTTCCCCACTGTCTTTTCATGATCTCCCTGTTTCCTGATTGTTATAAGGGCATGTCTACACTGCCCATGTTACAGCACGGCCATGGCAGCACTGAGACGTGGGCAGTGTAGTCATGCTTTATTGTTGGGGGAGAGCTCTCCCGGCAATAAAAAATAACCACCCCGAATGAGGGGTAGTAGCTTTATTGCCGGGAGCGATAAAACGACTAAAGTTTTAGCACTGAAAGTGGCAGTGTAGACACAGCCAAAGTCGTCTTTGTTCTCTCCTCTGCAGCAATTCTCACCACCCTGAGGGCTTCACATCTCTTCCATCATTTCATCTGCTAAAATGATTAAATAGTTAATGCTGACATTATCATCGAGCTTCCTAGTTGGCACTTTAGGTAGTTCTCCACCCTCAGTGGTATTATATTGGGCTGTCTGCAGACTCCGGCAGCCATCCATATGTTGCTTTACGCTAACTTTCACATTTGGAAGACTTTCTTCACAACCATGAAAGCTAAACACTTCAACAAAATCAAAGCTGAGATTTGGGAAAATATGAAAGTCATGTGAACCACATAAATATCCATCATGTAAGCTGGATCCAGATGATAGGTCATATATTTGACACCCTTGTACTAACATCTTGGTTTGGGGGATAGAGAGGAAGGGAAACATTTTTGGAAATGTACTTTACAAGAAAAGGATCAGGATTTGCTGAGGGTGCGTATATAAATGAGAAATATGAAAGGACACCAAAATTGTGAGGCTGGGTAGGTACACCGGTAGAGAAGTAGTGTGAGATAATGTCTAAATCAGTGATCTTATTGAGTTTGAGGGGATGGTAGGGAGATATTAGAGATGACTTTATTCATTGTTTACAAGTCTAAGATGTAGCTTGTCAAGCAGTTTGTTAGCAATTCCCCTTAATTCTCCCCCACACTATGTAATTTTAGAAGCAAGATTCAGGGCCTGGAGCCTTTCCTCTGCTTCTGCAAATTGGCAGGATAGCAGAGAAAATAAGCTGCTGGGACAGTCTGTGTTTCATAGACCTATATTGACTATGCAGACCATAGTTCTCACTTCATTGATGTCAACACTTACGGCTAGAAAAATTCACTCGCCAATCTGGTGTGTGGGTAACTTTTCTGAGAGCGCCTGGGGCGCCTGAGCCAGCAATTTCTGCAGATTTTTTTTTTTTTTTTTTTAAAGTGAAGTCTGTAGTCTTTATGATTGCAAAGGTAATCTTCCAATGTGAACTGAAATTAAATTGATGCAGTGTTCTCTTCCAGAATCTGCAGACAGCTCCAGTGCTGCTTAAACTTTGCAAAGCAGTAGCAGACCAAAACTAAGAATACTACTACTATTCAGAACCTTGTGGTCAAGTAGGAAAACTGTCAATGTCAGTCTGATGCTTCTGCAGCTGCTTTGGAAAGACAATGAGAAACAGCAGAAGCATGCACTAGTTATTGTGGGGGAGGAGGACCCTAGACAGTCTGGAGGAGATGTGGAATAATGAAGATCCACCCTTCATAGCAAAGGGAAGGCTTTTAATTTTAAGAGAGCAGGCAAAGTTTTTCTCTAGTCCAGTAACTATAGTGTATGAGGCTTCTCATTTATCAGACATCTGCTAGCCAGAAGTTGATACAAAAGATGGCGTCCTCAGGTAGAATCAAGGGTAGAGAGCTCTAGTGGAAATCCCTGTCGCTGGGAGTGGCAAGGTGACTGTGCTTCTTACAAAGGTGTAGTTTCTGGGTCTCATTAACGAAGGGGTCTTCCTGTGCAAACCCTCCCACCCAAAAGATTTCATGGTTTATCTCTGACTAATACGTGTCCAACCTTTTTGATCCATGTCTTATTCAGTATTCTAGCTCTGGATATGTAATACATGCTCTGAAGACTCTCTCATTTCTCCTTTGTGTAATAACCAGAAATTAATAGCTGTTCCCATTTTAAATTCCCATGTGATTTCAGAAGGACTGGGATGGCCAAGCTTGATTAGCTTTGTTTGATTTCACTCCTGGGGAGACTTTCAGAGATCCAGATACGGTTGAGGTTCATAATATATTGGACTCAGTGTAAAATAGTCAAAATGATTTGGTACATATTTCACCAGAATCAGGAACCTAATTTCCTCAATAGTGTCTACAGGGTAATAAATAACATGCCAAAGTTAAATATTAAACATTGCAAGGCAACACAACACAACACAAAATGTGTGGTATGAAGGATGGCTTTGTTAATGCATTGGGCTAGGAGGGTCTGCTTCCTCCTCTGTCACACAACTCCTGATGTCATTGCCTAATTATATTTAATCTCTCCATGTCTCAGTTAAATCATATGAATGTTGTGTGTTTAAATTTATTAACAAATTTATTAACAGTGGTATGGTTGAAAAGTGTCACAAGTGCAAATGATTGTTACACTAACATTAATTTATAATTAACATTGATTTCTTTAAAACTTGTGCTATGGAATGTCTCTCAAAAAACTGGCTCTGCCCACATCGGTGTCCAGAATTACAAAAACCTTTAGCAACCTTCTGATCTGGATATTGCAAATAGTGGATTAAGCATAGATGATCTTTACATAGACATAAATATAAATATGGAATGGATGTTTTCAGATATATACAGCCTTGTCTTCTAAGCATTTGTGTAAAACTGTCTTGTGGATCTGATATCTATTATGTACCTTATGAGAGCCATGATAACGTCAGTATACCAGTTGTAACAGCAGAAATTGAGGACAAACCTAAACTAATTTTGAGCAGATTTTGTTGAATACATTTGTGATACAAATAATATATATATATATAATTTGTATGTAGCTAGGTGTAGGGCAATATTGCCTAATACATGTTGAGAGCATAACTCTTTATCAACTATAGAGTACAGTTATCAAACTGGAACAGAAAGCCTTGACTCGATATAGATATAAATATATATGGAAAGACCCAAAATAGGTCATGCTGACTAGTTAGTAATATTCAACACAAAAACTGAGATGACTGACAAACCGGGGAGTGGATGAGGAGGGAGGAAAATGCCCTATACGCTGCCTGTTTCTCCCCAAATTATAGAAACTACACTCCCACTGAATCACCAACAGAAAACTCTAGAATAAAGCTTTTATAATTAGTGATAAGAAATAGGGAATGTCTCTGCATAAATCAAATGGATTTGTCAGCCTTCCCTTAATTGTACTGAGAGAAAATGCAGAAGGAGATAGCATTTGCGGCAGCTTCATTTTCCCCCACATTTGGAATACTCTTTATGTGCAGGATGTATTTATAGCCCTTTTTCTTGGAAAGCATAGATACTCTGCTAAAACTCATCACCAAATAAAATTGACTGAATATACAGTTAAACTTTTTTCTCTGATTCAAACTGTTGGTAATCAGTTCATTCCAAAAATGGTGGTGGTTTTTTTTGTTCGTTTTTGTTTTTTTATTTTGTGAAGTTCCAGCTCCTGGAATAGAGTGATTAGGTGAGAATCATAAGCTTTTTTTTTCTTTTCAAGAAGCTAAGTTTCTAGCCCTTATGGTTGCAGTGGAAAACTTGAAATGTAACCCTAAAGGTATGGAAACTAGAGGACAAATAAAATGAAACCATTTATTATTTTTGAAAACTCTCAAGATTTTTGGATGCTTTGGGTTGGCAATACCAAAAATGTTGCATTGGGACTTTCCCTATACAAATGCATTAGCACCCTAGTCACTCCATCTCCAATACAAGTCTGGTATATCATGGTATAAATTATACATCCATATTGGTATCCAATATGTGTCTTACATGGTTTGAATTAGGAATAACAGATCTCAGTTCACTGGAAGCATGGATATTTCTAGGAATTGTATTCTTATGGATTATTGATGTTCATATTGATACCATGTCTCCAACTTTCCTCAGGTCAGACTGTGGTTTCTCTGTACTGAACAGTTTGTAGATGTTGGAAACCATATGATCAGATTTACCTGTGCTATTTCTGGGTTGGGTGATCAGAAATGTTGCCTAAAGATTTTCATTTCTTTCTTCCTGCAACCTCTTAAGTGCAGATATCTTTACATCTGATGATCCAAATTCACTGTGTACCTTCTAGAATGACTTTAGATGTCCAGACCTACTTACTCCTTTTTCTTTTCACTTTTGTGTGAATCATAATTTCCTGTTTTTAACTGCTCCATTAACCCACATGAGTGTGTGGGCAAATTACTGTGGATGGGACTTCAGGATATTGATGTTCTTTAACTACTGGGTATTAATTACTACAGAGTACTGAAACTCGGTATAGCTCAGGGGTTGGCAACCTACGGCACGCGTGCCAAACATGGCACGCAAGCCGATTTTGAGTGGCATGCTGCCTGCCCAGTGAGAGGAGGAGGAGCGGAGGGGCCGGAAAGCGCCATGCTGGGGGAAGAAGCGGGGGAGGAGGGAAGCTTGGCTGCCGCAGGACCAAGCTTCTGCCTCCTGCCCCTGCAGGGGAGAGCGGTGGAGGGGGGTCCTGCCCCCCCCCCCACTCAGCCCCCATGCCCACAGCTCTCCCCTGCGGGGGCAGGAGGCAGAAGCTTGGTCCTGCGGCAGCCGAGCTTCCCCCCTCCCCCGCTTCTTCCCACAGCTTGGTGCGTTCCGGCCCCTCCTCCTCCTCCTCTCACTGGGCGATGGACTTTGCGAGGGGGGGGGGAGCGGAGCGGAGCAGAGCCAAGCGGCAGCGTGCTCGCTGCTCCATAGATCAGGCAGAGAAGGCCTTGGGGAAGGGGATGGAACAGGGCATATCCCTCCCAGCCCCCTGCCATGAGCCGCTCAGGGCAGGGGGCTGGGAGCACCCCCACGAGCTGAGCACCCCAGCCCGCTGCCCTGACCTCGAGGCGCCCCCAACACCCAGCCTTCTGCCCTGCACCTCCACACCCCCCCCAGCCCTCTGCCCTGCACCCCCCCCACACCCAGCCTTCTGCCCTGCACCTCCACACAACCCCAGCCCTCTGCCCTGACCTCGAGTCCCCCCAACACCCAGCCTTCTGCCCTGCACCCCCCCACACACACCCCAGCCCTCTGCCCTGAACCCCCCCCACCCAGCCTTCTGCCCTACACCTCCACACACACCCCAGCCCTCTGCCCTGACCTCGAGTCGCCCCCAACACCCAGCCTTCTGCCCTGCACCTCCACACACACCCCAGCCCTCTGCCCTGAACCCCCCCACACACCCAGCCTTCTGCCCTGCACCTCCACACACACCCCAGCCCTCTGCCCTGAACCCCCCCAGCCTTCTGCCCTGCACCTCCACACCCGCCAGCCTTCTGCCCTGACACCTGAATCCCCCCACAACCCCGGCCTTCTGCCCTGAACCCCCCCACATCCCCACTGCCCTCTGCCCTGACCTCTGAACCCCCCCACACACCCAGCCTTCTGCCCTGCACCCTCTGCCCTGACCCCTGAACCCCCCCCCCACCTCCGGTCCCGGCTGCCGGCCCCTTGCCAGCCGGCGTCCTGGCCACAGGCCCTGCTCAGCCCGCTGCAGGCCTAGGTGAACAGAACCCCAGGCTGGAAGTGGGCTGAGCAGGCTGGCGGCGTAAGATCAGCCTTTCAATTTAATTTTAAATGAAGCTTCTTAAACATTTTGAAAACCTTGTTTACTTTACATACAACAATAGTTTAGTTATATAATATAGACTTAGAGAGAGACACCTTCTAAAAAACGTTAACATGTATTACCGGCACGCGAAACCTTAAATTAAAGTGAATAAATGAAGACTCGGCACACCACTTCTGAAAGGTTGCCTACCCCGGTATAGCTTTTGGAGGTGCTGTTGTAATTTTGCAGATTATCACTGATGTCTAGTTCACTTCTTGTCAGTCTGCATATAAATAATTTTTAAAGTTACAAAATTTTTATTCAAATTGTGACATGGTTCTCTCCACTCTTCATATTCACACACCATGGTAAACACATGGTTCCTAACTATGCAGGTGTTTGACTTTGCTTGTGATTAAGGCTCAAATATGAATGTTATGAATCGGGCAATAATGTCTTCACAGCAGTAACCAAGTCCAAGCTTTTAAAACCAGCCTGCCACTTCCTGCTTAACCATAGCAAGCCTCATTCTGCCACTTTAGTACATGTTTTGCTGGAGAGTAGAAATCTTGTGCTAGTTATTACTAGACTACTTATCTGAAATGGCGAGCTCATGAGCAAGCAAAGAATATCCAAGCGCATCTTGACTTGACATATCAAAATCTGAAACTGTTAGTGTGACCTGGATCAGTATTAACCATTGCCAAGGAAAAAAGGAGGCAGTCAAAATCTGGTATTGCCATGTGCAAGACAACCAGAGTCCTGGCAACTGCTTGGATCACCTGCTGCTTTTGTGAAAAAATGTACAAGTGTCACAGCACCAGACTGGCATTTTGGTCCACTTCATAGTTGAAAGCTTTGTGATAACTACAACATATGGAAGATGAGATCAGAGGAGAAGAAAGAGGACTTTGACCATGACAGGTAGTGTGTTTAATCTTTAATTTGATGCTGTGGGAAGGGAGTTCAGGAAATAGAATGGGGAGGGGAAAACAAGTATTTTGCATTGGATTTTACATGTTTGTTGGTAGGACTATAAAGGGGGACTTGCCTGCAAGACTCATCGTTGATACTGGGCTGCTAACCTCCACTCTCCCTGAAACACTTATCACTGCCATTGTTCTACTGGCAGTGGTGATGGGTGATGTCAGACACCTTTCATGTGGACCTGTTTATTGAATTCACCTGGAACTACAATCCTGCTAATATTGTAATACAAGATCCCCAGTCCTGTTCCCCAAACAATGACATTGACCTGGTTTCCTGCCTCATTGATTTGATGCACTTGCCAGTGTTGCCTTTGGGAAGTGTGGAGATATATGTAGGATGTATTACATTCTGTATGTTGATATGGCCCCATGACAACATCCAAACACCACACATGAAAAAATTACAAACATCGATAGTAATATATTTCATTTATTTCAGTAGCTTCAATACAGTATATAAAAGTAGCAGCCCACGCTGCTGTATTGAAGCAGCCAGTAATCCCAAGACCATTTGCTACTTGGTAAAGTAAAGATAAACTCACCTTGCTTTGGATCAATCTTTAAGCTGTTGCAGAGCCCATACTAAATCTCAGACCCCTACTCTTTAGTTCATGCATCAAACTAATCTTAAAAGCCTGCTTGCCACTGGTTGAGGTAATTCACTGTTCTGGCCCATCAGTCTTAGGGCATGAACAGTTGTCAAAGTATTTAGTAGGGTGCCAGTTTGTATATGTAATCTGTCATACTTAACACCATTTTGGGGACAGAGAAATTTGGGATGGGGCAGCCTAAAACTTGCCAGGATGGTTATCCTGGTTTGCCTGCATTAAAAGACATTAAGGTCAGAATAACTTTCATAATAGCATTTATAAAAGGAGAAAACTAGTTGAAAAATACTAGTCCATTAACATTTTATTTAAGCTTCTGAATAGTTTACACAAACTTGATAGTGCACACAGTACAGTGCAGTAGGATGCAATAAAATCTACGTACAACATTTTTTACAACATATGTTCTCTTGAAAGTTGTGTCATACACAACATTTTGAGATAATCTTTCCTAGTTAGGAGACTAGATAACTGCCTATTGTCTTGGGAGTTTTATTTTTCCCATTGTACCTGCCAGCTGTAAGGTTTTGCAGATTTTTTTTTTTACAAGTAGCGAACTCTCTTTGCTTATCTCTCTTGCTGTATGGGTGGAGTCTTTTCAAAAAGTCACCCACGACTAACCTGCCTTTGAGCAGCATATGCCAAATCATTTCCAAAAAGAGAGCAACTTGGGTGCCAACTCCAAATAACCACCTGAGGAAGGGAAAAAATCAAATACATTTTTGTAGATAATGTGCATAAGAGGAACAATAAGTGGGATGATTGAATGTCCTCCATAGGGAGAGAGGACCAGCTGCAGAGGGGAAGAGAGACTAGAGAATGCATGTGATGTTTTAATTTATTCTTAATACTACACCTCTACCCCAATATAACGCGACCCGATATAACACGAATTAGGATATAACGTGGTAAAGCAGTGCTCCGGGGGGGCGGGGCTGCGCATTCCGGCGGATAAAAGCAAGTTCGATATAACGCGGTTTCACCGATAATGCGGTAAGATTTTTTTGCTCCCGAGGACAGCGTTATATTGGGGTAGAGGTGTATTTTAGCCATGGTTTACAAAGCATTGGTTCATCAAAACATATTCTACCAGTTTGTCTACTTCCTTCATTCTTTCTATTGACTTCACTTTTTGTGCTGCTTGTTACTCTCCCATCTTTGTACCTGATGAGCAAGACAGTATACTTATGATATTCACAGCTGTGAATTGTTCACATATGAATTGGTTTTATATTTTTTTATAAAACTGGTTTGTCCTTTTTTCCCCCTGTGGCAAGTTTCAAGCTGTATTTTATGGTTCAGAGATTTGTCACCTGTTGGAACTCAAGCAGTTGGATAAACAGTTGCACCTGGGGGCATGGCAGTGAGCCACCCTGTGGATATATTGAGCTGTTTCAGTTGTCAGGCTGGCATATTAGAACCCAGCAGGGCCGTCCTTACCCATACGCAAACTATGCAGCTGCGTAGGGCACCAGGAAATTTGGGAGCACCAAATTGCCCCAAATTTCCTGGTGCCCTATGCAGCTGCCAGCAACCCTGATCCCCTGGCCAGCTGAACCGGCCAGAAAAGCTGCCCCAGCTCCGCCTCTTCCCCATGGCCCCTGCTCTGCCCCAGCCCCGCCCCTGCTCTGCCCCAGCCCTTCCTCAAAGCCTCTGCCCTGCCTCTTCCCGCCCCTGCTCCGCCCCAGCCCCGCCCCACTCCACCCCTTCTCCTGAGCAACGTCCTGGGGGACTGCAGCAGGAGTCGGGCACGCCCTGCACTCACCGGGCGGCAGGAAGTGGAGCGACCTAACCCGCTCCGCCAGCTCATGCTGGGGAGTGGTTTCTCCCCTGCCCCCCAAGCCTGCTCCTGGTCTCCGCCCTCCCCCCGCAGAGGCCTGGTGCTTCCCCCCCGCCCCCCCGTGGGGGGGCTGTGTAGGGCATCAAAATGACTAGGGATTACCCTGGAACCCAGTTACACAAAACATGGTTCTAGTGTGGATGGGACTCATTTTAAGCTAAATATTCACATTTTTGATAAACTGGAAAATCTTGTGCTGTACTGTACTGTAAGCATTGTCCCTTGTACTTGGTGGTACATTAAACTCGAACTGTGGTAAGATCTCCCAATTTATGAAACAAATGAAGTGTATTAATAGAGCTGTCAGAGTACTGTAAGTTTGCTCAATACCTATCTGCCCTTTTTTACTTGCATCATTTTAATTATCACCACTTTAAGCAGCCTCCTCCAAATACCCAATTTTAATGTCAGTGGACCTAACTCTGGTAAATGATGTAGAAGAAGCTCCACATCCTGGGGTACTAGATGACTTGAGAAAATGGCAAAGAATTTTAAGCCCCTGCCTCTTAGCTTGATTATAGAACAATAGTGGAACAGCTGTTCATTTGCTGATGTGAAATATGTTGATGGTCTAACTCCTAGTGGCCAGGTGTCCACATAACAATGTGTAATATTTGTTGGTAGTCTTAGCATGAATAATTCAATTTTGTATTAAAATATAGAGAATTATACTTCTAACAATAACAAGTTAACCATTAAGAATACTGACAGTATGAATTTCTGATTTGACTGTTAAAAATATCAGACACTAAAAGTAGACCAAGCAAATTTGCACAAGGGACATGGATGCCCATTAGAATTATAAACCTGTGAATTAACAAATGAAGAAAAGAACGCTTACCATATTTTATTTAGATTTTATAGTTCAGAATATTCTAGTAGTGCAGTATATTTTATAAAAATAGAAGTCGTAGTAATATTAAATCTTACTCTAGCATCTGCCATTAACTCTTTGAGATGGAGAGAGTGCCTTTTTTTATACAACGTATACAGTTTGTAGATTAGCAAGGTTCCAGTGAAACTGTTCCCTCAAGAAGAAAATACAATACCATGTGAAAAAAGCTCTACATTAATCTAATTTTCCTCTTGTCAAAGGTGCTCAATAGTATAGTATCTCATTCCAACTGTGAGGATGCCTTGCCTGATGCCAATAGCATCACACTTGGAAATTAGTCACAGCAGGGATTGAGAGCGAGAGAGAGAGAGAGAGTTTATACCCTCCATCCATGGACTAAAAAGCATCAACTCCATAATTCACTTTGCACTATCTGTGACTCCACAATGCTGAGTCTTACCTCATCTGCACCTCTGCATATTATTGCTGTGTTGTTTGATGGATAAAACAGAAAGAACTACTTATGTTATTGGCAGGCCACTTAATAAAAATATATTTTAAAACCATTTCCTTTTGCATTTCAATATCAAAACAAGCAGCTATATTTGTTTTCCTTTTTTGGTTGGGGGAGAGAAGGTTAAAAAGTTTGTCTTGTTTCAGCCCTAATAATGAGTCAGATTTAATATTTAGATTCTTGTAAGCACTTGTAATAAGCACTGAAATCATATCTTATGGACCGAAATCCCCCCTCTTCCCCCCCAAGTCATGAAGGAAGAAGTATGCACCTCAGCATCTGTTACATACAAGTTAGTTTGAAGGCTTCCCCCCTTTCTTCCCCCCCCCGAAGAAGAGGTTATAAGGGAATAGTGACCAAATACCAAATGTAGCAGAAAGACCATTTTACTAGAGCTGGGCAAAAAATGCCAATTTTTCACAGGAAATTTTGTGATCATATGAATTGAATGGTATTTGCGCATTGGATATTAGCAACAATTAATTTTTAAACTATTACTAATAAGAATTAAACAATTAATTTTGCTGTACAGTTAAAATCAGATTGATTAAAAAGGCCTGTTCCCAAGAGGAGAGAATTAATTTTCATTGTTTAGGCATCAGGTATTCTGGATTGGGGATCCCCCCACCTTTGTATTTGTCCAAGTCACAGGTTTACTGGGAAGAATGTGAACTTTGGTATGAATAGCTTTTGCACTTACTCCTGAAAACCAAGATGAAGGTTTAAGATCTTTTTAAGAATACACTAGACTTTTGGATTCTCTCAGGGAATGAACACTCAACACAGCATTAACAGATAAGTAATTAATTTTTAACTACCATATATTTTATGATGTTTAGCAAATATTAGATATAAACTTTATATTGTGATTTACAATGTCTCTTGTCTTTTTCTAGATACAAAAGTTCCAGTTCAGGATAGGTAAGCACTCTTCTCTTTTCTCAATAGCAGTATCAGTTTCACAGAACATAACTTTGCTTAGTTGAAGCTCGTCTCCCCCCTCCCCCCCCCCCGTCCCTCCAAAGTTTACCATACTTCTTCATGCCAATAATTAGTAAATATTTTTCATTGCAATTAGAATATACACCTATATTATATTTACTCAATTTATTAATTCAAATTTCTCAGCACGTTATGTTCCTTTATAATACTTCCCTCTCATGTCTCAGAAATGTTTTATGTTTCTGTTGCCAGATTGATTTCTGTTGTAGATACCAGGAATGAATTTTATCCTAATCTATAACAGGTTCAGAATAGTCTTTCAGTGCATGGGTATATTATACCTAAAAGTCCATTGTTTTTTAATGCAACTTTCTCCTTTAATTTGCAGCCTTCCGGTCTGATGTTTTCTTACCACTTCATGCCTCATCCTTTAAGAGTGGCCTATCCGGATCCTCTGGTTCCTGTTTCTGCCTGTGTCGAGATTTTCTTTGGTTCTGTTTCCCCACATTCCCAGAGATCTCTTCTGCATCTTTTAGGCTTTGACTACTTATATTTTGCTCTTCACTTGTTTTCCCAAGTTTTATTGTGGTTCCATCAATGGTCTCCCATGTAGCACTGACAGTTCTGATGTTCCTGTGTGGTCCTTGCTAGTGAAAAATTTTCCGAAATGGAAGCTTCCCTGGAGTACGAGTCGCACTTGTTAAATTGTTTTCCCGGACCTAACTATCCCTATTTAAATTTTTATTCTGGTTCTTTACAGTATAAGCTTTAAATAGACATTTAGGGAGAAAATGAAGGATACATGTTTAACTGTTCTATAAAAATTAGATGGGCACAGAGTGCTTTCTAAGAAGACAGAGTGGGGGAAAATAGCAAATATATTGCTACAAAAAGGACTTGTCTTAAGGAGGACACTCAGTATTTGTGAGATGTTTGATCCACCCCTTCCTCCTATTATTGACATGCAGTCACATTCCCAAGCCACTTGTAGGATTTCTTTTTCATGAAGAATTTTTTTGTGGCCTATGAGTGATCTTAAGTAGCCATTCTCTGCCAGAGTGCTGAACTGGTTGACCCTTCCCAAACTACAGTATTAAAGAACACTAAGTAGACTAACTTTAAATTTATTCCATTTTCTGATAGAGAGCTCTTTAAAAACGCTGTCCTGAAATTATTTTTAAAAATCCCTTAAGTTTTTGTATAGGGTTTTTTTGTTTGTTTGTTTGTTACCTAGTTTGTTTATTAAAGCTCTTTACAGTTATTTGGTTTCTCTCCTGCTAACTGACTACTGAAAAACACTGCACACAAGAGTGCTCAAATGCATGAAGTATACAAACTGGGGGGGGGAAACCTTTTGATTTAGTAATCTTTGGTGTTCTTGTTACAGTAGTTACATAATTTGTAAATATTTTTAAGTTGAACATTTCTAACATTGTTATAGCAGTAAGAATTTTTAAAAAATTAAATAAGTTTTGTATTCCAGTCTCACTCTGGTGTTACATAAGTAATAATACTTTGATGTGTTTAAATCCCAGTATTTTAAGACATTTCCAAACGTCTAGGGAAGAGAATAACAGTTTGTGTGCTTTATTTCTCCTATGAATGGATTTTGAGTGTGGGTGTGGGGGGGGGGGGGCCTGTTCTGGTACTATCCCATTGTTCAGCAATGTAAGGTTCTCCATGTTAATACATTATAAGGACATGTATTCCTTTTTGTGAATCTAAAATAAAATTATAAAGCACCTATTGTGTGAAATTTGAATCATTTTAATTTATTTTAATATAACCTGTCATAAGCACTTGCACAATTAGCATGTAAAATGTGACTTAATGCTTAGGATATAGGTTTGGTGTTACTAGTCGCTACAGACCTCTTCTTGATTGCTGATATTTTCCTGGAAATAATGTTGCTATCCTTAACTGTTAGAAGTTCTTCTCTGCTGCATGGAAAACTTAACTTTTGTACCTGTTGGTAATGCAGAATTATGTATATAATAGTACACTGACAGTAATCTGTAATTTAAAAAAACCCAACAAAACACACTATACTGTTTATGGCTTCATATTTGAACTTAAACGTTGTTAAAATTAGCTTTTGCTAAGCTTACTTTATCACTAATAAAACTTCTTTGTATTTCAGGGAAATGAGGCAAGCTATCCTTTGGAAATGTGCTCGCACTGTAAGTCGATTATTTTTTTAAGTTATATTGTTGCAGCTAGAGGGGGGTGTGTGTGTGTGTGAGAGAGAGAGTGTCTGACTGAAGTATAGTTGTGTCAGTCCAGGGATATTAGAGAGACAAGGGGGTGAGGTAATAATCTTTTATGCTCCTTTTCTCACCAACAGAATTTGGTGCAATAAAAAATATTACCTCACCCACCTTGACTGACTGACTTTTCCCTTGTGTGGAAGGCTTGATAAAACCTTTCCTTCTGATTCTTTGTCGTTCGCTAATATTTTGTCTTAATCAGAGCGGGGACTCTGTGCTTGTACAATGCCTATCGTAATAGAACTCCAATCGTGACCATAATATACATGCTAACTAATAATAATTTGGCTGGTCAAGATAACCAAGCATAGAGAAATTATTTTCCAATTATATTTCACACTAAGTGAAAAGTGACTTTAAAAAAAGGCCTCTATGCTAGTGTCTTTAACATGTTACAAGAAATTCTTCTTCTTCAAGTGGTAGTACACATGTTGCCACTCAGAGGTGTGTGTGTGTGTGTGTGTGTGTGTGTGTGTGTCCAGCCTAGCTATACCCATAGGGGCTGTGCTCACACACTCTGGACTCTTAGCCACACCCTTGCTTATTTAAGGGCAGTGCTGCCCAATCCCATCAGTTGCTTCTCAATGCCCATGGCTTGAGTTGGAGTGCTCCGTGCAGTTTTTATGTAACGTTTTGTTTCGCAGTGTCATCTGAGTTATTTATTTATTTATTGGGTAGAGGAGTTAGTTGCAGTTGATTTAGGTTTAGTTAGTTAGGATTTGCCTGGTATGGTGCCCCCACTGGTGTTTAAACACAGCCCGTCGTGTGGAGTAATTATCCCCAATAGTGATCCCCACACTCTTACTGTTTGTTGTCCCTTTGGGAAGGGCATATTAAAGAAAGGTGCTTCATCTGCAAGAAGAGAATGTTGGTGGCCAGAGACTTGCACTTGAAGCAGTATCTTCTGAAGCAGGCCATGAGGTCTGCTGTTGGCACTGGGGACCTCCATAGATCATCAGGCCCTCCAGAAGGCATCTAAGCCAGCAAGGCTGGTGGTTTGGCCAGTTTTGGATTCTTCTTCTTTGAGGAAGAGAGACAGTTCTCCTTCCTCTGGTCCTTCTAGAAAAAGATCTCCTACAGTGGACTGGGGCCATTCCAAAGCTAAGAGAGATTCCTCCTCTCCTTCTAAGGTGAGTGCAGACCAGCACTGTGATTGATCTGATACATGAGCTAGAGCAGGGCCATTTACCTGCTCTCTGCTAGTGAGGTGAGAGTAAGCGGGCTCAGTATCATTCACTCTGGTACCATTTGTGAGACTTCTGTTGAGTTTGGCACCGATGACATGGGTGTGGGCACCAATTGTTTCCATGCAAGTGGCATATCAGGCAGCATTGGACTTGCTTCCCTATTTGTTCCTGACTCTCCACTAGTTCAAAAACGTTCAGTTGTGGTGGTTTCTTCTGTGTCCTCGGCACTGTTTGGATTGGTTGCAGACTTGTTGTTATTGTTGGCACTATCTTCTGTGCCTTTTCCAGTTCAGGTGCAGAGTTGATATCTCATGCCTTTTTGGTACTGAGGGGCTTGTCAGTGCAGATGCTGTCTTTGGTGCTGTGATGACTCTGGTGCACGCTCTATCTGTGGGACTGATGCCAGCTTTGATTTCAGTACCAACATCTGCTCTGGTACCAAGTGGGAGTGTGAGGCCCCTATAAGTACTTGACTGCTTTACCTTTGTTGGTACTGATGCATCCTGTGTTCTGGACTTGAGATGAGGCTGGATACTTACTGGCCCTTCCAGGGGGAGGCTCCTCCATTGCCTGTGGACTACTTGGAATGTTCTTCAGGGTTGGGCTCAGAGATGTCTTCCTCCTCTCCCTCACCTTCTCGGTATCATTTTTGAAAGTTATCAAGACCTTGTGGGGATCACCATTAGTACTGAGATCAATACTGCTCCCATAGCAGGGATAGCTTGGAACCCCTGGGATGTTGTGCAATAGGCGAGGTCTTAATCCTCTCCTCAGTGCAGAATGAGGTCACTTATTCTGCTGATAGCCTCCCCTCCTGAACCCTCCAACACTGCAGCCACAGATGCGGGTTGTTGCTCTTGCTGAACTGGTTCAGCCTGAGCCATTGTTACAGGCACCACAGGAGATGCAGTTGGCTCAGCTTCCTTCCTCCTTTTCATCACCAGACAACTCTGTGGTGCCAGATTTCTTCCTCCCCTGTACCTGAGGATTTTAAAAGGTGTCAGGACCGCCTAAGGTGCATGGCTTCAGCCTTGAGTGTATAGGTTGTATGTTCAGGAGAGCACTGACAAGTTGCTGGATATTCTCCAGTCCTCAGCTTTAGGGAGAGTGGTTCTCTCCATAAATGAAGTGATCTTGGAATCTTGGAAGACGCTATGGAACACCCAGCGTCCTTACCACCTACAGCGAGGTGTACTCATAAGACATACTGTGTACCTATGCACTGTTTTGAGTGCTTGTTCTTGCATCCACTGCCTTACTCTTGCCATAAAGGCAGCTAATGAGAGGTTAAGACAGGGGAGATATAAGGACACCAAAGGACAAGGACTCTAAAAGATGGGACTTTTGGGGAGGAAAAATTATTCTACCTCATCCTTACAAATCCGCATTGCCAAAGTATTACTCTCTAACTTGGGAAGCTATGGCAAAAATTACAGGTCATTTGCCAGAATCCTCCAGGGAAGAGTTCAAGGTTTTTGTTGCAGAAGGCCATCTAGTGGTAAAGACGTCATAACAGTCAGCTTTGGACATGGTGGATGCTTCTAGATTTATGGCCTCTGCTGTACAGGTCTTCATGATTGCAGAACTCTGATATAGCTCCTGATGTCCAACAGACGGTTGAGGACTGACTTACCCGTTGATGGTAGATTTTTGTTTTTGGACAAAACTTACAAAACACTGCATTCCTTTAAGGACTTTTGAGCTACATTGCATTCATTTGATGGTTTTTAACCTGGCAATAAAGAGGCGTCACTTCACGGGGCAACAGCAGCAATATCACTCCAACAGCTCTTTAAGTTGAATTATCCCTCTAAACAGCAGGATTTCTCCAGAAAGGGAGACGAGTCATGTAGGAGAAGGTCTTGTGGTCTCAATTTCAACCAGTCAGCCTGTCCTTCATTAGTGTCGTGCAAGCAGTGAACTGGACAGGCTCTCCGTGGTAGACATTCCAGTCATCAAGCTTTAAGTCATTTTTCTCTTGTTTGGGGACAGGCTATCCCACTTCTACAGGTTAGAGTCATTAACGACGTACAAGTGTTAATCACTGTTGGACTGGGTTATGTTATTCAATTCCTGTTCAGTCCCCCTTCCCAGCCTCCTACCTCTCCCTTTCCAGAGTCCCCCCTCATGAGTCTCAGCGCCTGTAGCAGGTTCAGGCTCTCTAGGCTTCGGGAGCCATAGAGGAGGTTTCCCTTCAGAATTTAGGAAAGGGATCTACTCTTGGTAATTCCTCATCCCCAAGCCCAAGGGAGGGATGAGACCTATCCTCAATCTCCATTGTCTTAACAAGATTCTGCATGGTTACCCTAGCTCAGTGGTACTCAGACCTCAGTGGTTCAGGAGCTAAACAACATTACCCAAAAGAGCCACAGTAGTGTGAATTCATTGTTTCATTTACTATATTACTATATTATTCTCACAGCAAATAAGTTAATAACTTAGTGCAAGTTGATAACTTAGTTGGTTCATAACATAGCAAAAGTATCCTGATAGGTTAATAACGTAGATTGGTTAATAAAATCACAGTGTTTTAATATCATGTGCTGCAAAGAGCCACTTGCGGCTCGCAAGCCTTAGTCCCTATCACTGCCCTAGCTACTGTTCTCCCTGCATTGAAGCACGACTGGTTTGCCACCAACCATCTTCAGGACGCTTACTTCTGTCTGTCTATTTTACCAAGGCACAGGAGGTTTCTGAGGTTTGTGGTGACAGGTCAGTATTATCAATACATAGTGCTTCCCTTTGCCCTGTCCTTTGGCTGTTTACCAAATGCATGATGGTAGCAGCAGTGTGCCTCAGAAAAAGAGGACTTCATGTCTTTTCGTACCTGAACAATTTGTTAGCGAGGGGCAAGTACAGAGACCAAATAATTGGTCATGTCCAGTACACATTGCATCTCTTTTGATTGTCTGGGTCTGATTTTTGAACAAAGAGAGATCAGCATTAATACCAACATGTAAAATCAAGCTCATTGGGACCCTACTGGACTCTACAAGTTTGAGGCTGTTTCTGCTGAACAAACTATTTCAAACAGTTCGTCGCCTGTGCTTGTCTCCATTCCCACCCTTCAACTACAATCTGTCTATGTCTGAGATTGCTAGGCCACATGGGGGCATGCATTTATGTGGTCCAGCACACGACTGGTTTGTCTCCCTCGATCTTCAGGACTCTTACTTCCATGTGGCGATTTTCCCAAGCACAACAGGTTTCTGGGCTGCTTGAAGTTGGTATATCATCTGAATTGTTAGTCACTGGATGGCCTAGTGGGAATGCCGCCACTGCCCATCTTTGAGTCCTTAGAGAGGTAGACAGATCAGATCGATATGGGTGAGGGTGTTCCCTTTCCCCATCCTTCTCCAGTCAGGACCATAGGTACAGATGCCTCCATGCTACTTGGGAAATTCATTTGAGGACATTGAAGGTTCAAGGTTTGTGGACAGAACAGGAAGCTTCCCTTCATATCAATATCCTGAAGCTTTGAGCCATTTATAATGTGTGCAGAGCTTTTCAGGCACAGATAAATGACACAGTGGTACATATAGTCATCAACATCTCCACAATGTATTATATGTAGGCCCTACCAAATTCCCAGCCATGAAAAATGTGTCCTGGACCGTGAAATCTGGTCTTTTGTGTGCTTTTACCCTGTACTATACAGATTTCACAGGGGAGACCAGCATTTCTCAAATTGGGGATCCTGATCCAAAAGGGTGTTACATGAGGGTCACAAGGTTATTTTAAGGGGATTGCCACCCTGACTTATGCGCTGCCTTCAGAGCTGGGTGGCCGGAGAGCAGCAGCTGTTGGCCAGGCGCCCAGCTCTGAAGGCAGCACCCCACCAGCAGCAGCGCAGACGTAAGGGTGGCAATACCAT
Source organism: Emys orbicularis (assembly GCF_028017835.1). Lineage (NCBI taxonomy): Eukaryota > Metazoa > Chordata > Testudines > Emydidae > Emys > Emys orbicularis. The sequence goes on from NC_088685.1 coordinate 198,053,377, forward strand.
ACCATGCTACCCTTACTTCTGCGCTGCTGCCTTCAGAGCTGGGTGGCTGGAGAATGGTGGCTGCTGACTGGGGGCCCAGCTCTGCAGGCAGCAGCGCACACGTAAAGGTGGCAATACCACACTATGCCATCCTTACTTCTGCGCTACTGCTGGCGGTGGCTCTGCCTTCAGAGCTGGGCTCCCAGTCAGCAGCTGCCGCTCTCCACCTGCCCAGCTCTGTAGGCAGCTAACGCAAGCAGTAGCACAGAAGTAAGGGTAGCAGTGCTGCAACCCCCCCACAACCCTCCCACAACTCCTTTTTGGGTCAGGATCCCTACAATTGCAACAGCATGAAATTTCAGATTTAAATAGCCAAAATCATGAACTTTGATTTTAAAATTCCTATGACCGTGAAATTGGACAGTAGGGTCCTAATTATATGAACAAGCAGGGAGGAGCCTGCTTCAACCAGCTTTGTCAGGAGGCAATAAAATTTTGGCAGTTTGGCATCAAGGAGAGCATCATTCCCACAACCGTTCACTTATCAGTGGTCCAGAATCACTTGGATGATCACCTCAACAGGAATTTCTCCCAAAATCACAAATTGTTTCTGAAAACCAGTGTGCTGACGTCTGTCTTTGTCAGCTATTTACCTGTTCGTAACGAAAGATAACAAGAAGTGCCATCAGTTTTGCTCTCAAGTGGGTCTCAGTCCAGGCTCCTTAACTGATGCCTTCTAGCTGACTTGGGAATGGGCACTGATGTATATCTTTCCCCTGATCCTACACATTCCTCAGCTTATTCTCAAACTAATGCCAAACTAATTTTCGTTGCCCCAGCATGGCCAAGACAGTGTTGGTTCTCCAACCTCCTCCGTCTATTGGTTTGACCCTCCCTCACAAATATCTGTTCCTCTTTATCCTGACGTACTAACTGAGCACCAGTGTCAAGTTTGGGATCCAGCGCTGAGCAGTCTGCACTTCACAGCTGCGTGGCTAGATGTGGAGAAATGCTGTTAGACAAGTGCTACTCTACAGTAGAAAAAACTCCAGTAGAGTGACCAATTTAAGCTCTTTTCAATTTAATCACTTGCTCAGTGGCTTCAACTGATGCTAACCTGCATTCAGGACATTTTGGAGTATCTGTTACACCTTCAGTCCTCTGATCTATGCTTCAGCTCCTTGAGGGTCCACTTTGCTGTGATCTCTGTGTTCCATCCTCCAATCCAAGGGAAGTAAATTTTCTGAAACTCCATGGTATTGATATTTCTAAGATGAATCATTCATCTTTTTCCACTGGTGAAAGCTGTGGTTCCTTTGTGTGACATTAATACTGCCCTGGCTGCCCTTATTGGTCCTCTGTTTGAGCCCCTGGCAATTTGTTCTCTGTTTCTCCTGTGCCAAGATAGCTTTTCTTGTTGCTATCACATCTGCAAGAAGAGTAAATGAGCTGCAGCTTTAATGGCAGAGCCCCAGTATACTCAGTTTTTCAAAGCCCCTAAGACCTCATCCAAAATTTTTGCCTAAACTAGTTTCATGGGTTTCATCTTCACCAAATAATATATTTAGCAGTATTCTTTCCTGAGCCACGTTCAAATGAAGATGAGCAGTGGCTTCATGAGTTGAATGTGAGACAGTGCTTGGTGTTTTATTTGGAGAGGACTAAATCATTTCATTTAACACCTCACCTTTTTATCTCCTGTGCGGCTCGGGCGAAGGGTCTGGTGGTCTCTGCATAGACTATTTCCAGATGGATAACTTCCTATTTCACAGTGGCATTTGGAGTAGCTCAGGTCACACCTCGACAAAAGCTATGGGCTCATTCAACTAGGGCCCAAGCAACATTGATCTCATTTCTCAACGATGTTTCAGTATTGAATATTTGCAAGGTGGCCACTTGGTCTTCCATACATACTTTTACCAATGTTATGCTACTATAGCTGTGTCTAGATTAGATGCAAACTTTGGGAATGCAGTTCTGTGGTCATTCCCTAAGTGGACTCCGAGCCTACCTCCCACTGAGCCATCAAAGTTAAATACACATCTGCAACCACTCGAAGAAAAAACTGTTACCTACCTGTAATGGTAACTGTTGTTCTTCAAGATGTGGGTGCAGATATGTATTCTACAGTCCACCTTTAGTCCCCTCTGTATTGGAGTCTCAACTCTTGACATTTGCTGTGAAGGAACTGAGGGGGGTTGGGGCGGCAGTACCCTTAAATAAGCAGGGGAGGGGCTAATGTGGCCAAAAAGGGCACAAGTGCCCTTACTAGTACTGCTAGACAAAGTTCTCCAGTTTCGGTGCACTGGGCACTCACACACCTGAGTGTAATACGCATTTGCATCCACATCTCGAAGAACAATAGTTATCATATATAGTGTAGTTGTAGCCTTGTCAGTCCCCGGAGATTAGAAAGATAAGGTGGGTGAGATAATCTTTTATTGGACCAACTTCTGTTGATGAGGGCTTGTCTTCACATACAGCACTACAGTGGTGCAGCTGCACAGATGTAATGCTTTAGTGAAGACACTCCTACGCCGACAGGAGAGCTTCTCCCATCAGCATAGTTAATCCACCTACCTACCTGAGAGGTTGTAGCTATCTTGGCGGGAGAAGCTCTCCCGTCAACACAGCACTGTCCACTCAGGAGTTTAGGTTGGTATAATTGTTGGTTAGAGGTATTGATTTTTCACCAGTGATCTCTGATCCCTTTCTTACAAACGACCAGGTGCTGCTTTAATTCCTTTTGTGAAACTTCCAGTTCTTGTTTTGGGTCTTGTTTTAAATCCACCTGGCCATTTTTGTTTATTACAAGCACCTCAATTAGTCCACTTTGGGTCATTAAGAATACCAGCTCCCAATCTGTCCTTGGGAATGGGATCCAGTTCCAACACCAGTGTTGCCTCTTTTCAACCTCAGCAGCTAGTCAATTTTTGGAGCCCTGGAGCCTTCTAGTTGGAAGTAGAAACTGATGGAGTCTTGTATTCGCTTTGAAGCAGTCTTCATTATATTCAAGGCATGTACAAAGTCCTTCTCCAAACACAGGAGGAACTAAGAACAAAAGGAGCAGTTTCTTAGCTTGCCGCCCCAAGCCTCTTTAGCCAATACCAAACCCAAAAGTGCTCTCTGTAGCTTTCCTGACAGTCACACTGTGCTCACAGGCTCCTGCTTGGCTTTCTTGTTTTTTGCCTCTGCCTCTCTGTTCTTGTCTGTTCTTTGTGTTCCCACCCCAGTCCCACACAAAGCACAAATATCAGCAAAAGCTCCTGGGCAAGTTTACCAATCCCCTTTTGTCTTTGATGGGGGGCTTCTAATTAACTCACCTTGACAGTTATGTTAACTGAAGGGAGTGTTCACACCCAATCTCAGATATTTGTGAACCAAGCAGTCCCCAGTACATTTCAGCATAACAGTATGTGTGAAAAACAACAACAAAAACCAGCTCATCTAGGGTATAGGTCAAAGGATGGCAACCATTAACTAGTCGAGAAGGATTCATTTTATTCTACCTTCCATTTTGAAATATCAGTATTTTCAGTTGGTAAATGAGCATAGGATATAACCAGGTTCCTAATATTTGGCCTTTTTTCAAAAATGAGATTTTTCTGCCTGAGAAGAAGCTACTAAAACTTAACACTAACTTATACTTTGTGAAAATTTTATTTGAATCGGGGTATATCAGGATATCAACATGAAGAAAACCTAATTTTGTACAGTACATTTTATTTCAGTATCTGAGACTAACATCTATTTTCTATACAATTGTAAATGGCACATCTGAAACCATGAAAAGGATTAAACCAGCTGTGTGTAAGCATATGCAAGACAAGTGGTTGAATGCATTCTCAAGGGCATTGTTTTTTTGACATTTGACCTCAGAATGAAATAGAGGCTGTCTTGGTTGCTCACTCTGAAACATTATATTTGTGCATCAGACAAGACTTTGTAGAGGTGAGAGCTTTGGTTGAAGGTCTCCTTTATTTTGAGATCTCTGCAGTCCATTCTAATGAGAAACTTCTATCTTAAATAGTTTATTTTTAAAATGAATTTCAGGGTATATTTTGTTCTCCGCAAAGCTATCTTCTAGCAATGTTTTTGGTAAGATCCATGTTCATGTTGACAAATTTGAAAACTACAGAAATTAAGATTTTTTCAAAACTGCCACCTTATAGACCATTTAATGTCATTATCTTTATGCTGATATTTAAGAATGTGTGAAATTTAGGCTTCTAAATCCTTATTTAGGCACCTTAAGTGTCTGGATTTTCAAGTGTGGAGCACTCTTCAGTGAAGAAGTGCAGAGTGTTCAGCATGTTTGAAAATCCAGACTCTCATTTAAGGTGCCTACATAAAGACTTAAGGCATGCTCCAAAACTCATTAAAGTTAGTGGAGTCTTTCTGAAACCTGATTTCAGTTAGGTTTAGATCAAGTCCTTAGTAACCTAACTTTAGGGCACATTTAGGGCCTTATCTTTTATGGCCATGTAACTACTGGTGCTATCGATGTCTAGCAAAATATCATTAACATAAGTTTTTTGAGAGACTTTTTATTTTTAAAAATATACAGATGTAAAGTTCTTTGTGTGTCTGCATTTCTGAAGCGCCTATCACTGATGGGCATATGTGGACAGACTGCCAGCAATAAAATTGCATTTTTAAAAACATCATGGATTGGAGTATTGATTTTCCTCTCCTCGCCATGGTGTTAAGGCCAGTCTACATGGCAAGTTACTGCACGGCAAGCCAAGATGTGAATCTATATCACAGTAGCTTGCCACGCAGTACTGTCCTATGTGGACACTGCTATAGCACCCTGAGAGCACCAGAGTGCTGTGTGCTGTAGCAGTGTCCACACAGGACAGTACTGCGTGGCAAGCTGGTGTGCTGTAGATTCACACCATGGTTTGCCATGCAGTAACTTGCAGTCTAGACAAGCATTTAGTTGTCAGTGTTTTTGAACCACTATTCAGGATGGCCACTAAGGGGCATATAGTAAGGGGGTAAGAGCCCACAGTGTCCTGGGCCTCTGTAATCTCTACACTTCCTATCGCCATTTTAGAGGGGGAACCCATGTATTCTGCAATACTTGCTAAGTATCTGAAAAGAGTATCAACCCCAAGTGTCTAGTACACTTACATGGAACTAGATAATTGAAATGTTTTTGAAAAAAACATCTTTAGCTATTTATGGTATTTATGGTATTCGTTCTAGGGCTATCTTTAATTTTAATATCAATCCAAGAACATGCATTCCATTGCATTTCCATGGATTTATGTAAGATCTTAGAATTCCCTGCAGCATTACATTTACAAAGAAAATGTCAGAACTAGGTAGCAAACAAATTTCATATCAGATTTTGAGTGGTGTAAGCTGTTTTGCATAAGCAGTAGAAACGAAACCACTCTCCACAAAGTTGAGATGCTATTCTTATTAATATTCTTCTCCATTCTTCTTGAAACCATGTGGCTAGATTCATCCACCTGGACTTCCTCCACAGATATACAGGTATTTCTGGTTCTCACCTATCACATTCTGCTCCTTCCTATAAAAAAACCTCTCTATATACCTGGTAGAAATCTGCTCACTCCCGTAAGGTTCATTTTTGACTCCTTTAAGTGGGGGAGCCTGAATGGAATCTTTACCAGCTGTTTTCTAGATCACTAGAAGTTAACTCAGAAAGGTCATCCATTTCAACCACATAGAAGATAAATCTGCGGATAAAGTACGAATTGTGGGCCATTCAGAGACAGAGGAAAAGATACTCGGAGCTCTGAAGATTCATGGGGGCAGTAGCTGCCAGTGAGCCTGCTGACTGAACTAAGGACAAGCGAGCAATACCCAGCTCCAAGCACTGCTATTGCAGGTAGGCCCAAGGTCCACAACAGTAAACTGGGCCACAGCTAACTGAAACAGTAAGGGAGAAATTAACTTGATTTACATTAGTTGAAGCAGAGTCTGCCTGTACCTCAGTGGACTGATTTGAGTATCCTTGAGTGCTGGTTGGAGCCAGCATTCTCACACTGGAGAGGTAACCTTTGTTGTTCCAGATTTCCTTAGATAGCTGAAGTGAAGATCCACATAACCCACATTTTCTGCTTTTTAGGTTTAACAGTAGCATCAAATGTTTTTCTTTTGAAATAATCTGGACTAGGTAAAATCCATTTTCTGATCCAAATGTCATCAAGAGGCATCGAGAACTGGTGAAGAGTAGGAATGTCATGTGAAGAGAGGAGGTACAGCCGATGCCAACCCTATGAACTTTAACTGACTCCACTAACTACTAGTCATCACAGAAAGGGTACCACCCATCAGTTGCAAATTGCTACTCTGAGGTTGCAAGAGATGCATTTCCACATATCCATTTAAAATGCCAATATCTCTATATCTTGAAAAGGCAGTCTGCTGGTAAAGAAAAAAATTAACAATTCATTTCTGTTTATTTTCATATGCCATTGAGAATACCATCTAGATTTTTTTAAATAGAGTTCCAATTTCAAGTATTTCTTAACAGAAAGACATTATTACTAAATGCTTCCTCATTCATCCAAGCAGCTGTTTTGTTAAATTCCAGAGGCAACTATTAAACAGGTCTTGCTAGTAACATGTACTATTTACATAAAAGAAAATAAAATGTAAATAGTACAAATATGAAGTTAAACTGCTGGGCAGAGAATTAAAGACAAACAGACCTGAAAATAGACAAAAACACACTTGGTCTAGAACAAGTCTTACACTCTGCATTTTTTACCCTTCTGTTTATTTTTTAAAAAGAGGCGTTTAAAAATATTTTTTAGAATGTAAAAGCATTTCCAAGACGAGAACAAATGGATATAAACTGGCCATCAGGAAGTTTAGACTTGAAATTAGACGAAGGTTTCTAACCATCAGAGGAGTGACGTTCTGGAACAGCCTTCCAAGGGGAGCAGTGGGGGCAAAAGACATATCTGGCTTCAAGACTAAGCTTGATAAGTTTATGGAGGGGATGGTATGATGGGATAGCCTAATTTTGGCAATTAATTGATCTTTGACAATTAGCGGTAAATATGCCCAATGGCCTGTGATGGGTTGTTAGATGGGGTGGGATCTGAGTTACTACAGAGAATTCTTCCCTGGGTGTCTGGCTGGAGAGTCTTGCCCACATGCTCAGGGTTTAGCTGATCGCCATATTTGAGGTTGGGAAGGAATTTTCCTCCAAGGCAGATTGGCAGAGGCCCTGGGGGTTTTTCGCCTTCCTCTGCAGCGTGGGGCACGGGTCACTTGCTGGAGGATTCTCAGCACCTTGAAGTCTTTAAACCATGATTCAAGGACTTCAATAGCTCAGACATAGGTTAGGGGTTTATTACAGGAGTGGGTGGGTGAGATTCTGTGGCCTGCATTGTGCAGGAGGTCAGACTAGACTATCATAATGGTCCCTTCTGACCTTAAAGTCTGTGACTCTATCTATGACAATTCATGAAGATTAAATATACCATTGGAATTTTCTATCACAATGTTAAGAACACTGTTTTTGAATTTTCTGTATGCAGTGTTGTATCTATGTTGGTCCCAAGATATTAAAGAGACAGGGTGAGAGGGAATATCTTTTTTTTGTCCAACTTCTTTTGGTGAGAGAAACAAGCTTTCAAGCTTACACAGAGCTCTTCTTCCGGTCTGGGAAATGTACTAAGGGCTTGTCTACAATTAAAACGCAGCAATGGCAGCTTACACTGCTGTTGTGCTTCAGTGAAGATACTACCTACACCAACAGGAGGAATTCTCACGTTGGCGTAGTTACTCCACCTCCCCGAGATATCTGTCTACATGAGGGTTAGGTCAGTTTCACAGCATTGCTCAGGTGTGGATTTTTCACCCCTAATTTCCTAGTGTAGACCAGGCCTCAGTGTCACAGCTAAATACAGGTTATTTAGCACAAGTAGTTCACACACATTTCAAGGCACCATTCATATTTCAGGTGGCTGGTTAACACTTCTCCAGGCATAGTTGGCCTGTGGTGGTGGAAATACATTAGATTTATGGCTTATTACAACAACCTATAACCCACTAACCTCACCCCATTCCCCTTCTTTCCCCCCACCCGCCCCACCTATGATTGGAGAGGTATTAACAGGAGAGTTCACCTTGAATGGTCTCCTGAAATGTATTAGCTACTTATGCTAAACAATCTGTTCCACCTTCTATTTAGCTGTGAAGAGTACATTTCCCAGACCTGAAGAAGAGCTCTGTGTAAGCTGGATAGCTTGTCTCTCTCATCAACAGAAGTTGGTCCAATAAAAGCTATTACCTCACCCACCTTTGAATTTTCTGGCAGTTTAAGCATTTTTTGTTAAATTTGAGCATGTGGAACAGAAATTTTTTATTTTTAAAAAACACTGGCTGAGACATGCAGTGTATAATTAACCTATGAACTTGCTGCAGGATATTATTGATGCAAATAGCTTAGTAATTAAAATGATTAGACACTTCTATGAATAAGAATAGCATGTGCAGTTACGCTAACTGGGAATGGCAGTTATAAGAGTTTTATGCTTGAGGGCGTAGGCTGATCAGCAGTTAGGATAATGAAGAAATTTCTCCACTCATATGGTTTAGTATTGCCCATTTGCCATGAACAAGTACTGTATGTCATTCTCCCCATGCTTTCCTCTGAAGAATCCAGTATAAGCCGATGCCAAACTAGACTGAATGCTGGTTTGGTTCTGATATAGCAATTAATGTATTCAACGTGGCACTTTAATCTATCTGCATTTGTTAATCAAATTTTTCAAAATATAGCTTGAAAAGTTTTTCAGTTTAGGTTATAACCCCTTTGCTTCACAACTTGAAGATAATTGTTTTGGAACTGAGATTGTAGTAGCTATTTCTGGTACTAGCCCTATTGTTCAGCATCTGTAATTTAACCTGAATCCCAATTTAACTGAAATTTACCATACAATCAAACAACCCGTATAGAAAAGGAAGTGGTATAGAACCTGTATAGAAAAGGGCTCTACACTCAGTAATAATAAAAACATATTTCAGAATGCTTCCAGGAAGGATGTTCCTGCTACTCCAGGGATCGGCAACCTTTGGCACGCGGCCCGTCAGGGAAAGCCCCTAATGGGCTGGGCCGGTTTGTTTACCTGCCGCGTCCACAGGTTCGTTCGATCGCAGCTCCCACTGGCCGCGGTTCGCTGCACCAGGCCAATGGGGACTGTGGGATGCGGCGGCCAGCACATCCCTCGGCCCGCGCCGCTTCCCGCAGCCCCCATTGGCCTGAAGCAACGAATCATGGCAGCGAATCAGTGGGAGCCGCGATCGGCCGAACCTGCGGACGCAGCAGGTAAACAACCCCCCCTGGCCCGTTAGGGGCTTACCCTGATGGGCTGCCTGCCAAAGGTTACCGATCCCTGTGCTACTCACTTTTTCATCACAGGTTCATGGTATGTATAAACTGTCCAAGAGAAAAACAGGTTCTGGTCACTCTCAGAAAAATTTTAGATCATATTTCCTTTGACAATAAGTTCAATCCCTTTATTTGATTATGGAAAGCAGACATTTTTTTTATGCAGGATGTCCCAAGGTACCCATCAGACATCTTGCTGGCTGAAGTTGTTTAGTTGTTTCAACGTGCTTCATTTAGCATCATCTGATAGAATTTCCTTTAGTGTTTTTTCTCTTCCCCTGTTTAAATTTTTTTTTTTTTTTTTTTGCTTTACCATTTTTTTCTCCTAAACTGGGGATTGCCCCCAGGAAAGGGCATACCCGGTTCACCCGGGTTTAAGAGGTGCCTCGCCTGCAAAGAGTCCATTCTGATAATGGGCGGGCATTCCCGCTGTGTCCATTCCACAGAAGTATACCTTCTGTCATGAGCTAAACACCAGATCCCGAAAAAAAGGGAACTGAGACTAAAGCTGCTCCTCATGGAGGGAGCGCTGCAGCCTACGTCTGACCCGCAACATGAGTCTTCTCCGCAGCATTCCCTCTCCAGGCCAGTGTACCGAGGAAGAAATCCTCAGATTCTCCATGCAAGACCTCTAAAAAGAGCTTCAAGGCCTCGAACCAGCCAGAGGAGGTTAGGTCTCTTCGATACCAATTGCACCGAAGGCATCTAAGCACAGTACCCACAGATTGCCAGGGTCCGTGAGACAGATACCACTGGTATGTCTAAGGACCCCCTGGGCACAGGTATCGAAACAGTGGTACTTCCGGTCAGGGACAGGTTTGGAGACTGTGCCACGTCTGGGAAGATGGTGTGGGTATGGATGCCCTCAGTACCGATGACTGTGAGGCAACCAACATCGGACCGCTTAGTGCTGCGAAGGTTGCCAGATCCCTTGGTACCACCGACTCAGTACCAGCAACCAGTGACTGTACCGATTACTGCGGCACCAGAGGAATTTAGGATCTGTAAGGACCATGGTGTCTGAGGTACCAGTCTCTCCTCTAATTGGTACCAGGGCTCATCATCAGTACTTGGTGGTGATTCCGGGGCTTGAGATGTACCCAACACCGAACCATGTACCTCCAGTCTCCGTATCGGCTCCACGTTTTCCAGTGAAGAGTCAGACAGTGACCAGGAGGAGGTCCTCTCCCATCACTCTCACTGTGGTTCCTCTTGCTACCAACCCGGGCCTTCCCAGTCATACCCTCGCTCTGGACTTCAGCCCACCTAGTATGACCAACCCTGGGTTCAGCCCACCCATGCCTTTTCTACCAACCCAGTGGCCCTATTGGTAGGGCCCTACCAAATTCATGGCCATGAAAAACGCATCACAGACCGTGAAATCTCATCTCCCCCTGCAAATCTGGTCTTTTACCGTATACTATACAGATTTCACAAGGGAGAACAGTGTTTCTCAAATTGGGGGTCTTGACCCAAAAGGGAGTTGCAGGGGGTTGCAAGGTTATTTTAGGGGGGTTGCGGTATTGCCATCTTTACGTCTGCACTACCTTCAGAGCTGGGTGGCTGGAGGGGTTGGCTGTTGGCCAAGCACCCAGCTCTGAAGGCAGCATCCTGCCAGCAGCAGTGCAGAAGTAAGGATGGCAATACCATACCATGCCACCCTTACTTCTGCGCTGCTGCCTTCAGAGCTTGGTGGCTGCTGACTGAGGGCCCAGCTCTGCAGGCAGCAGCGCAGACATAAGGGTGGCAATACCATATTATGCCATGTTTACACACCTCAGCAACCTCATAACTCAGGGCAAATGGTTGCCCACAAAGGCAACTCTCTACATCAACCTCCTTCAACTCAGGGCAGTCAGGAATGCTTGCGCTCACTTTCTCCCACGGCTCAGAGGAACACACACAAAGGTTGTGACAGACGTCACATGCATGTACTACATAAATCGTCAGGGAGGTGCCAGATCGTCCTCTCTCGGCGCAGAAGCACTAAAGCTCTGGAACTGTTGCATTTGCCACAATGTTCTAATAGCAGCAGCCTGCCTACTGGGAGTGCAGAACACAACAGCAGACAGTCTCAGTTGCGGGTTCTCACAAGACCATGAGTGGGAACGGAACCCAGCAGTACTTCACAATACTCCACATTCTGTCAATGGGAGACACAGACAATAGATTTGTTCGCTACTTACCTGAACAGGAAATGCCCACGCTACTGCTCCAGGGCTGGCCTCAGACAGCACTTATTAGATAACACTCTCCTCCTTCCATGGGACAAGGGCCTTCTTTACACCTTTCCCCCATTCCATCTGTTGTTGAAGGTCCTGTTAAATAAAAGAGAAAAAGCAAACATCATACTGAGTGCTCTCACCTGGCCGAGTCAGTGGTGGTACCTGTACTTGTCAGAGCTGGCAACGTGTCCACCAATCCCTCTCCAACCCACTCCTTACCTCCTGTTGCAGAACAAAGGAGACACTCTCCATCCTAACGTGCAGATACTCCGACTCAAGGTTTGGCTACTTCATGGGTCCAACACAGAGAGAGCACCTGCTCCGAGGAGGTACAGGAAGTGTTACTATACAGTAGGAAATTGGCTACCCATCGTACTTACCTACAAAAGTGGACTAGGTTTTAGGTTTGATGCAATTCCAGGCACATTATCCTGACATCTGCTACTCTCCCTTCAATGTTAGCTCTCAAGAAGACAGGGCTATCCTTCAGTTTGCTCAAAGTACACCTGGCGGCCATAGCAACTTTACCATCAACAAGTAGAGGGATACTCCGTTTTCTCACACCCGACTACAAAGAAATTCCTCAAAGGTATAATGAACCTCTTTTCCCAACCTAGATGCCCCCCTTCAACATGGGACCTGAATTTAGTTTTAAAGAGCCTGGCTAGACTACTGTTTGAACCTATGGCCATTTGTTCGCTTACACATCTGTCACTGAAGACATTTCTGGTGGCCATGACCTTGGTGAGGAGAATAGGGGAAATAGCACTTATGGCACACACACCCCTTTATAGTCTTCTTTCACAACAATGTTACCCTCAGGCCACACCCAAAGTTTATTCCTAAAGTGTACTCATCTTTTCACATGAACCAACCAATTCACCTCCCAACCTTTTATCCTAAGCCTCATCGTGATAACAGCTAGGCCATCTTGCACATGCTAGACGCCAGGAGAGCCCTGGCCTTCTACCTGGACAGGACAAAGCCTTTTAGGAAATGTCCTAAGCTCTTTCCATTATTGAAATGTCTAAAGGCACAGCAGTATCGTCCCAGAGACTCTTCGAATAGATCTTAAACTGTATTAAGCGCTGTTATCATGTTTGCAATGCAGTGCCTTCATGTGGAATCCACACACACTCCACTAGGTCTGTTTCCTTCTCTGTCGCTTTCGGCAGGGATGGTCCCATCTCAGAAATCTGCAGGGCAGCCACCTGGGCATCTTTACCTAGCTTCACAGAACACTGTGTGATTAATGGGGACTCTACTTCCGATGCTAGTTTGGGCTCTGCAGTAGTATTATCCAGAACAGACTCCAATCCGAAGCCCCAACCTTTCATTAGGGATACTGCTCAGGAGTCATCTACAGTGGAGCACCCATAGGGACACTACTCAAAGAAGAAGAGGAAGTTACTCACCTTGTACAGTAACGATGGTTCTTTGAGATGTGTGTCCCTAGGGGTGTTCCACAATCCGCCCTCCTTCCCTCTACTTCAGAGTTCTTGTCAGGGAGTCTGCGGTAGAGAAGTAACAGGGTGGTTTGCCCGCGCCGTGCTAGTTAGCCTCGAGACAGAGCATGAGGAGGGGAAAGCGCATGTGTGGGCCGAACGGACAAGGCTACTGAAGATCTCCAATCAGAAGCACAGGGATGCACATACATCTACAATGGAGCACCCATAGGAGGACACATCTCGATGAACCATCGTTACTGCACAAGGTAACTTCCTTTTCTCATTTCTAGGCCCTCTTAGAGGATGACTGCACTGAAACCACAATTTCAAAGAAGCTAGACTGTTTGGAGTGATCTTACCCTTTAGTACATCTCCTATCAGAAGATCTTGGGATGCTTCACTGGAACAAGGGAAACTGGTGGAATGACCATTCCTATCCGTCTTCATTTGTGACATAGTTCTACACTTGATTATTGATTATGTCGCTATAACTATCCTGCTACTATAACTGATGACTATCCCATCTCCAGAATTATGCTGATATTCTGGATCAGACTATTTTGCAGTTTTGCCTTACGTCCTCGGGGGAAGGTGGGGGACATTGTTGTGTAGACTCAACTTTGTCTTGAGATTTCAGTATATGTTCAAGTTAAATGTATCAATTTCTCTCACCAATTACATTACATATTTTAGGGAGCATGGGATATGAAACTAGTTAGTTGTGTTGCATTTGATATTTTCCTGCAATTATAAAATAATTATGCTATTGTAATAATTGCTGCTTGTGGTAGTTGGTTCACTGATGTTCACACACCTATTTGCAGCCTGGCTTGGCAGTCTCTTCCTTATTTTTCACTTCTGTCTTAGACTTGCTCTTTGAAGGAGAACTCACTCAAGCATTTAACTTTCCAAGAAGGGGGATTTATTGCAACTATTACAGATAAGTAATTGCCTTTTCTCCAGAAAGAAACTGTTCTCTCAAGGTACAGATTGCAGTAGATCCACACTTTTTTCCAAACTTTCACAGAGTTTGGGTAATGTGTGTATTGGTTAATGCTTTGCGGTTTTCAGTTGAAAAAGGAACTGAAAATTATGGACCCTAGAGGTTGTTGCAGCCGTTCTTTAGAAGTGAAATGTGCCACTTCCTGGGAGGGAGGGAATAGCTTGGAAAACTCCGTAGAAACCCTTGGAGAGTTCTGGCTTGTTTTAGGCTGGGAGCATGGATTTAAGCATGGGGATTTACTACCACTTACACCTCTGGTGAGCAATTATATGCAAGTAATTACCTCTTTTCCCTTGACTGTACTTTTTAAGTTGTGTTATACAGGAGGTCATATTAGTTAATCATTATGGTCTCTTTTTGGCTCTAAAATCTGTGAATTTCTCTTCCATTGAAATACAGTATATTGTATTTCATTGGTGCGTTGCCCATTTTTCCTTACAAAAGCTCCATGATAATCTTCTCTGTTAAGAAATTTTGAAACAAGTCACAAGCATGAATGATAATTTTTTACTTTTAAAATAGTTTTCCCCTTCAGTCTTAGAAGGTCTATCTTGATGCTACAATAGTTAATACTTATCAAGTATGATTTTCTGGAGGGGAGAGAAATGGTTAGGTGGTGTCTGTATCTGCCAGAATTTTAAGAAAGCATGGAGGTAAATGTTATCAGATAGACTAAGTATTTCTTTGCACATTTTCTTCCCACCTTTAAGTGGACTTTTATAATACAACTGTTTTACTTTCATCCCTTCCCCTCTCTAAAAACTGTGCCTAACGTCTGTCACTTTAAGGTAAGTTTTTTGTTTTTTAAAGAAAGGTAAAAGGCATTAGTTGTTTCTCTGTCATTTTTTCCTTAACTTTGCTTATTCAAATATTCTTTTTAATTTAAAATTTCTTATCACCCTTTCTGTCTGTATATTTGTTCTGGAGTTTCGAGGTTGTATTTACACTTTCCACAGTTTCTTTCTTTTTCTGTACTTTTTTTCCCCATTGATTTAAAATCCCAGTTCTTGTATTTAGCTCTTTACCTGTAGCTCAGCATATTTTAGTGTTGCCAGTTTTCATATACAGTGGTTTCTTATGGGATTTTCTCTTGTGCTTTGTCAAGTATTTTATTTGGCTTTGAGGAATTTTACAGTTTGAATCAAGAATAGGGTGTGCACTTGTATGCTCATGTACTTTTTGTTATGAGTCAGTTTGTGCAAAATGTTTAAATGGATGTTCTTTCACATTTATTTTTTTGTTCTGGGGTGCCCCTTTCAGTACTTCAGATAAGGTTGAGCCGAGCTTTTTGTTTGGAGTCAATTTTTCAAAGTGCTGTAGATACATTCTCAGATTGGCCTGAAAGTTGCTGTGCCAGTTGAAGTCCTGGGATAGAGTTAGTGTTACAAATTTGGAGTCAGTTGTTCAAGGGGTTCCCAAGATACAGCGCCCTCCCTCCCCTCCCTCGGCTTATTTTTAAACTGTGCTGGTTCTTATAACACTTTATTGCCCATAGATGATGGGGATGGGCGTGCGGTTGGAACTATAGGCAGGAGCTAAATAAAATATGCATTGCTGTCTGCCCCGAGCTCAACTAGTGACTGACGTTCCAAATAATTGATATGTTGGTATATACAACATAGTTATTATTTTCTCTGAAAACCAAGCGGAACTTCTGTTGCTAGAAGAAAAAGTTAGGGCTAGTCTACACTACCGCGCTCCATCAGTGCAGCTGCACCGCTGTAGCACGTCTGGTGAAAATGCGCTATGCTGACGCTCTCCCATTGGCATAATTACTCCACCTCAATGAGAGGTGGAAGCTATGTCGACAGGAAAGCATCTCCCGCCGACATAGCACGATGTGGACGGCGCTTTAAGTCTGTGTAGCTTGCATCGCTCAGGGGGTGACTTTTTCACACCCCTGAGCAACATAAGTGGCAATGACAGTATTTGGTCCTGCCATGCGGGCAGGGGACTGGACTCGATGACCTCTCGAGGTCCCTTCCAGTCCTAGAATCTATGAATGTAGACAAGCTCACTGTGAACAAAATATTTGATATACTGATATGGAGTGGGAACGTACAGTCATACCTTATCTGTGTATTTTATCAGAGGAATTGTTTTCTGTAACTTGGCCAATTGCCAGGAGTATTTTGCTTCCCCTTCCTAATCTGTTAAGCACTTTCTGCATAAGGGTTAGCATAAAGTGAGCCAGGCTATTTGTGAGGTCCAGAGGGGTTTCAGTGTAGCTCTGCCAGCATTGTTTGCACTGTAGAGCTGATGAATAACGTGGTCTTGGCACTACTGTGAGGTTCTTTACTGTGCACGCACACACCCTAGATCGTGTTCATTCTAAGCAGAAGATCATGGGCAAGGGGGAATGCAGCATGCTAACAATCCAAAGCGTAATTAAATGAACTGGTGCTCAGAGCTGCTTTATTTACTTTGTATCTCTTGCCAGCTCCCTGTGCAGGCAGCTGAGGAAGCAATATTCAGCATAGATAAGTACATAGATGCTAAAGTGGGTATTTAGCATGCTTTGGCAGCCCTGGAGGCAGAATCAGAACTGTAACTGACAGCAGGGGAAAAATTCTATTCTTGAAGAACCTGCCTTTTTCCCCCCCTCTCCATAATTGCAAGCAGTTATCCATACTTACTGCTGCAGAACTTCACGATAAACTGTTAAATAAAAAAACCTTTGGTAAAATTCTGATCTGGCCAAGTTGGTAGGGACACCAGGTTGCTTCTCTGGACCTTGTTCTCTCCCCCCCACACCTTGGCTCGGAGGTGCGGCAGCTGTGTCTACCCCAGCTACTACTTTCCTCTTCCAGGACTTGTATTGCTGCTGATGTAGTGACGCCCCCTGGCTAAGTTGTCTGTGAAGATTTAAACTGGGATCTCTAGCTCTAAGAGTGTGGGTCTTTACTGCCTGAGCAAAAGGACCATATCATATCTCTTGGCTTGGAGGTAGTAGTAGCCTCAAATCTCTACAGCTGGTCCAACCAATCGGGACACAGAGCTACACTGTGTTAGTGTATGGTACAAACTCCTTCAAATGTGCACAGCAGTTCAAATCCCTGTACAGGCATCCACTTGTAATGATAATGCTGGTTGGATTGTCTTTATGGATTGAATCCAAGACCTCAATCTAAAAGCATGTCCTTGTGCTAAAGGAAACCAGAAATTAGCAGACTCACAAGTCCTTTATATGGTACAGCCTCTAGATGGGACAAAGAGCCATATTTATTGTGGGTTATGCTGACAGGGCCGACAGGCTGGTAGATTGGAAGTTTTGCCTATTCTGCACACAGGGAGAAATCACATCTGTATGGCTTCACAAGGAAGCCCTAGTGTGCCTAACTTGGGGAAAGGGAAACCATACATCTCAAAACTCTGCATTTAACTACAAAGAGATTTTAAGTGAGTACAAGTATAAGGCATTACAGGCAGAAATGGTTAAAAGAAAAATAAAGATAAAACACTTTTTCTAAACTTAACAAACTAGACTTGTTTCAAGGTACAGTTGTTACCACATGCTTCCAGCAACAGGGCTGACCAAATTTCAGTCAGGGTCTGCTCTCAAAGTTCATAGGCTGTTTCTTTTGTTGTCTTAGATGGAAAAGAGAGAGAGAGATAGGGAGAGAGAACTTGCGTTTTTGTCCCTCACTTTTGTAGTTCAGTCACCCTTTGAAATTGCATTTTTCTGAAGGTTACCCCACGATAAATTTCATTCCCACTGTGAGCATGGAGACAGTCCTTGTGAAAGAGGTTTCATGCTGTGCTTTGCTAAAATGCAGATTTGCCTTGTCTCTCTCTCTTGCTGTCTCAAGGACCTTGTTTACTACTTATGTCAATTGATGTAAACACACATTCCTTTAAGAGCGGCTTGACCTGTCCTGCCTAATAGGGGGCTACATGGGTTTGACTATGTGCTACCAACATCATTCAGGAGGAATTCATAACTTTACATATAAGGTTGCTACGCACATTTCATCATGATATTATTGACCAGCGAGTTTAGCTTTCAAATGATACTTCGCAAGGCATATGTTGTACAAAGATGATTACAATCGTGTATAGGGTATGAATACAGTGGTACATTCGATCACAGTAATTTTCCGCCAATTTTCCACCAGCTCCCTGCACAATGAGCAGAGCACTTGGTGGTATTTCCAATAAACTAACTTTTTAAAGGAAGAACAGATAACTGCCAGAAACAGTTAAAAAAAAATGTTCAGATTGACAACTCTTGTGAAGAATATTTATGCAGAATATATTGTTGAAAAATCTCAGCTAGCATCAAATGTCAAATATTGCATAAAGTGAGTTTTTAAATTTTGGGTGTAGCTAATTTAATGAAAGGAATTATTTGTACAAAAGGTCTGTTGTTTTTATTTATTTTATTAAAGCTATTTCTATGACAATCACCATAGTATCTGAAGAGTTGTTACCAAAGTCTGTCTGTGTCTCTAATAACATTGTTTTAAATTTGATCATGATTGTGATAAAGTGGGCTCTGTACCTATGTAGGTTATTCTGTTCTTCCACTGACAGGCTGCTGGGTGGGTGGATGGGAGAGGTTCTGGTTTTGAGGTTGATAAAGAAATTTTACCCTGAGTCTCTTAAAAGTCTATTGCAAGATTTTAGGTGGAAAAATTGCAGTGGCTTTGCTGTGGCCATCAATCTTTTTAACTTTCTATGGTGAAAACACCAAACAGATTTCCAGTATGCTAGTAAAATACGACGAGTATGTTTTTTGGCATAAGAAAGTAGCACTACTACTTTCTGTTTTACATAAACTAATAAAAGCATAATTGCCTTTCTTTAATTATTACCATTAATGCTTAGTTTAATGGTAACTCTTAATAGTTTACTACTACTTATTAAAAATCATTCATTATTTTTTTCAGCTGTTTAAGGATTAACTATAAATGAAAGAAATGACTGTGCTTTCAGATGGAACCAATGAACACCCTGCTAAAACCCCCTCCTTGAAGGTTCCTTGGTGTCAGATGCTGATTGGGAGTGCATCAGGCAGGCCCAGGCTGGGGGTTTCAGAGCTAGGAAGCTGCACAGCCAGCTGCAGTCATTGGTGCCAGAACACACCACGTGACCATAAATAAGAATTAGCTTAACATTATCAATCCTTTTATAATCTTGAGTCAGCATACAGTAGTTAGAGAGAGTCACAAGGTTGTGTGCTATGGCTGGTGCGGGGACAAAAATTGGTAAGTGGCTTTTGATTGCTTACCATAAAATTACTTTTTGAAAAGCTTACTATAAAAGCGTTTCAGTATAAAAAGTGTCTGCGATCATGGCTGTAGTATATAAGCTTTGCAGAGATGTATAACAATTGTGATACTGGAAGAGAAATATTGAATTAAATACATCCGAGCAAACATTATAATTAAGTAGCAAATTTGTACAGTGAAATCTTTCTGAAAGCAGTTTTTTTTCCCCTTTAGTTGACGCAGATGAGATTAAACGGCTAGGAAAGAGATTTAAGAAGCTTGATTTAGACAACTCTGGTTCTTTGAGTGTGGAAGAGTTCATGTCTTTGCCTGAGTTACAACAGAACCCATTAGTACAGCGAGTAATAGATATATTTGACACAGATGGGAATGGAGAAGTGGACTTCAAAGGTAAGATACAGTGCTCTATAATACATGATGTTGACATTTTCTTAGAAGATCTAACTCTTGGAAACTGTTAATTTCAGCTCTGATGTAAAAAAAAAAATAGAATAAATTTTGTAAGAGCAAAATAAAGTGTGAAATCCACTTACAGGTTTAAGGGTGAAACACACTTATAAGATACTTTTATATATTAGAAATAGATACTAACAATTCCTGTGAATGTGTATATAAAATAGACTTAAATTTATTTATTCCCTAATGCATAACCCAATATAACAATTTCTGTTGGTTTAACTATTTTGTTTAATAATCTTTCTTACTATTCATATTCTTAACTTCACTTTCATCCTTGATATCCATTTTAGAGTATATTAGTGAAACAATATTAATCTAGGCATTCTAAAAACTATTTTCCTCATTAACATGAAAAAGACCTGATGGGTGGGAGAGAATTACAAATGTGTGGGTTCAGTTTTACTTAACTAAACTTTTAAGAGACACATGGAACTAGCTGTAGCAATCTCGGAACTATTAGCAAGAGTCATAGGAGATGGGTAAGATCCCAGAGGACTGGAGAGGGGCAAACAAAGAGGACATGAGCAATTATAGACCAGCAAACGAGGGAAATAGTCTTGATGAAATTACTATAAGGTGATTGCAGAGCTGGTTGAAAAAACATACTCAACAAGTAGTTATCAATGGTTTGCTGTCAAAGTAGGAGGGAGTATCTGGTGGGATTTCTGAAGGGGGTCAGTCCAGGATTTGGAACTATTCCATATTTTCATTAATAACTTGGATAATGGAGTGGAGAGTATGCTTATAAGCCTTTCAGATTACACCAACCGGGAGGGGTTGCAATACTTTTGGAGGACTGTACTGGAATTCAAAAAGACCATGACAAGTTGGAGAATTGGTCTGAATTCAACAAGATAAAATTCAATAAAGATCAAGTGCAAAGTACTTCACTTAGGAAGCAAAAATCAAATGCACATGTACAAAATGGGAAATAACTGGGTAGGTGGTAGTATTGCTGAAAAGGAACTGGGCATTATAGTGCATCACAAATTGAAAGGTAGTCATCAAGGTGATGCTGTTGCAAAAAAGGCTAATAGCATTCCAGGGTGTGTTAACAGGAGTGTTGTATGTAAGACATGGCAGGTAATTGTCTCGGTCTACTCAGCACTGGTGAGGCCTCAGCTGGAGTGCTGTGTCCAGTTCTGGGCTCCACACTTTAGGAAAAATGTGGGCAAATTGGAGAGAGTCCAGAGGAGAGCATCAAAAATGAAGAAAGGCTTAGAAAACCTGACCTATGAGGAAAGGTTACAAAACTGGGGAAATTGAGTCTTGAGAAAAGAAGACTGAGGGGCGACCTGATAAGTCTTCAGATACGTTAAGGGCTGTTATAAAGAGGACTGCGATCGATTGCTCTCCATGTCCACTGAAGGTAGGACAAGAAGTCATGGGCTAAAATCTGTGGCAAGGGAGATTTAGGTTAGATATTAGAAAAAACTTTCTAACTGTAAGGGTAGTTAAGTTCTGGAATAGGCTTCTAAGAAGTTGTGGAATCCCCATCATTGGAGGTTTTTAAGAACATGTTGGATAAACACCTGTCATGCATGATTGAGGTCCTGCCTCAGTGCAGGTGGCTGGACTTGATGACTTCTCATGGTTCCTTCCAGCCCTATATTCATTTCTGTGATTCTATAAATATTTGGATCTAAATAGTTCATTTTTAATGAGAAATAAGTTCCAATTTTTTATAGCCTCTTAATAGGATTTTTTTCTTGGAATATTTCCTCAAGATTACACAATTACTAAGATTAAGACTCTGTCACGGGTATTTTTAGTAAAAGTCAGGGACAGGTTGTGGGCAATAAACAAAAATTCATGGAAGCCGCGACCTGTCCCTGACTTTTACTAAAAATACCCTTTGGAGGGGACAAACAGCGCTGCTGGGGCTTGCAGCTGCTCCAGCCCTGCCGCTGTTCCAGCCCCCAGGGGACTGACCTGGACCAGGACCAGGATCAGGACCATCACTCCGGCAGGCCTGGGACCACTGGCAAGCTGTTCCAGGGGCCCCTGCTCTGGGGCTGGATGCTGCTCCGGCAGCCCTGGGCTGATGTCCCAGCCAGCTGCTTCAGTCCTGTCCCAGAAGAAGTCACGAAAGTTCCATAAAATAATGGAATCTGTGATCTTCGTGACAGAATCGTATCTTGTGTGTACATTACATCAGTACTAGACCAGGTTTCTTAGACAGGTGTGGGAATCTTTCCAGGATAATTTGCAACACTTTTGGGTTCCATACAACGTTCTCTTCTGTGACTATAATACCTTGTATGTGATATTTTTCTATGACAGTTAGTTTAGATTGAAAATTGTTTTTCTCTGTAAATTACAGAAATTATAGAAGTATTGTATTTCTATTTAATAGTCTTTTTTACCTGTAGTTTGCCACTTTTTCAAACAAAAAAGAGAGAATGCTGATATGACAAAGCAAAATAAGTCTCAATTGAATTCTAAAGTAAGTGTTAGAGAGCTACATTATTTAAAATGTTGCTCATTTAGAGGGTCAGGGGCTGAGTTATTCCAATGCCAAATTATCAAATTTAATATTTATTTAATTTAGGGTCCAATCCTCAGAGTGGCAAGTTTTCTTTAACTTCCATTGAAATTAATGTAGGATTTTTTCAGGATTAGACTAAAAAGACTTTTTCTAATTTTTCCTGTCTGATTAGAATTTACCAAATTTCAATTATATAGATATTTTGATCAATAAAATTTGAAGAAAACAGTAAACATGAAGTACATTCAAGCTGTTATAGCATAACAGCAAAAAACAAAACCCAACTAAATTGGAATGTTTGAATTTTAAGACTATTTTCCTCAACAGTGTCATCCTCTAAAACTATATAAACATTGCACATAATAATTGTCAAAATACACTTGTTAAAGCGAGGGTACTATATTGTTCATGAGATTATGAACTCAAATAATGTGATTACGAAAAGCTGTAACAGACGATTTAGCACACTAGTCTGATTTTTGTATCATAAAATGATGCAGTCATAATGTGTTTTGTGGCAGTGAAGCTACTGTTGCCATCTGGCCATGTTGGTGACTTATGTAAATGAATGGTAGTCTCAATCCAGTTTTTGCTGAACAGGTGGCCACCTCACAAAAAATATCATTGCTGGCACACGTGTGTAGACACTGCAGGGGGAAGTGTGGGGAAACTTGCATTGCTTCTCCTGTTTTCTACCTACTTTTTTTTGTAGAGAAACTCGTTTTCTGATATCCATCTAACATCTTTCTCAAACACAGGAAAAAAGTCACTTAAATCACATTTGTACAGCTGTATTAGATCTTCTGTTCACTCTACCTATACATTTACAAAAATATTTTATTAAACCAGTTTGGTGATTTTATTGTTAAAATGAAAACTACCAACAAATGGTAGTCAGTATTTCCATTCTAATGGTAGCCTTTGTACTTTTTTCTTTACTGTATTTTAACTACAAAATTCTTATTAGGTCAGCATCTTACCTTCCAGGACTTCAGAAAGTCCTGCTCTGGAGTCTGATCCTATGTACCTTATATCAGTAGTTCTTTTGATTCTTTGCTGTTACACATGTGAGTAAAGGCTGCAAGATCTGGCTCTGGGAATTGCATGGTTTTGGAGTTTTATAGTTTGAGTGTCATTTTGTTAATATTCACATTTGTTTATAACACCCTTCTAAAAATACTATTTATGTGCCTGTTTTATTAAAAATATGGTCACGTTAATGTAATCCAAGATGAAATTTAGGGCTTGATTTGAGATGAACTGATCACACCACAACTCCAATTGAAGTCAATACAGTAGGCGTTTCAAGTCCTTATTTATATAAATTGTATTTCTTTGAAAGTCCAAGCTTTTGATTATTTTAAGTAAATTTTGATATATATTAGTACATTGGGCACGGTGTTTGGTTTGAGATGCTTCCTGCTGAAAGGAGCTAGAAATGCCTTCATAAGGATGTGGCGACACTATTCCTCCTTGAGGTAAGCTGTGTTCTAAGGACATTCCCAATAATACAGACTTTTTAAAAAAAATCTTCTTCTTCTTTTTTTTTTTATTTCTGAATATTCTGGTTTCTGTTTGCAATAAACAGGGCTTTGAAAATATATATACACTACTGATTTGTAAATGCTTTTCCTGCCCTGTATTCTTCAGAATTTATAGAAGGAGTCTCCCAGTTCAGTGTCAAAGGGGATAAGGAACAGAAGTTGAGGTGTAAGTACTTTGATTTTTATGACCGCTTTTCTGATATTTTTCAAATGTAGTTTGCTTTTAACAAAACATTTTTCCTCCTGGGGTGCATGTTCTCTGACAGAAATCTACATCAGGCAGGACAGGTGGAGACTATCTTGAAGGAGTTGGGACTCCGTACCTCTTGAGGAGGTCACTGGCACCTTCACAAAAAGGCCTGAGCATGCTGCCTCTGCAGCATTGTTGCATTCCCTACTGAATGAGCAAAACGAAGTCCACATCCTTTTTAGATTAAAGGAATTATGAGCAATGCACATCATTTTGCTTTTGACAGTATGGGAATCATTTGATTTTTGTTTATACAATAAAACAAAGAAATACTAAACTGTTCCTGCAAAATTTTGACAATGTATCTTTCAGAAGCATAATATGGTCAAACCTTTTCTTTTTCTTTTAATCCTTATTGCAATAATTAAAGATATAATATGGATGTAGGAAGGAAAGTTGTTACCACAAAATATTAAAAAACAACACTCCACCACCCCAGATTTAGACCATGTCCAAATGGCTTGCTGTAAACTGACCAATTGGGGTGTTGCTTAGCCATGCCACAGAAGGCCATGGTTATGTCTCTAATGTGAGTGGCCCAGCTTATGATGCACTTCTTGTTTGCTGAATTCTTTTGTTGTTTGCTTAATGTTGTCAGTGTTAATGGAATACTTTTTACACTCAGGGTTTGTCTACACTTCAAACATTACAGCACCGCTGTAGGACTTCAGTGTAGACACTACCTATCCTGACAGGAGGGATGCTCCCGTCGGCTTAGGTAATCCACCTCCCTGAGAGGCGATAGCTAGGTCGACAGGCGAATTCTTCTGTTGACCTAGCACTGTCTACATGGGGATTTAGGTTGGCTTAGCCACACCGGTCAGAAGAGTGACTTTTTCACACCCCTGACCAATGTAGTTAAACCAACCTAATTTTTTAGTATAGACCAGGCCTGAGTGTTAAAAATCTCTCATACTAAAGGGTTAAATAAATTATAGTAGAATTGTTCACTGTTCTGTGTCTGATATAGTAGGATCCTTGTCTGCCAGGATTTATAAATTCATGATTAAAAATCAATGTGACTACAGAAAACAATGCAAAACCTTTTTTCTCAGTTGTACATATAAAATACATAGTTATGTATCTGCCTTCTGAGAAGTGTTCAGTCTAGTGGAAATTTTTGTTGGCAGGTCATATTTACTATTTGAATTTTTCTTTAACTCGTTTTCTGCAGTTGCTTTCCGGATTTATGATATGGACAAAGATGGCTATATCTCCAATGGGGAGCTCTTCCAAGTGCTGAAGATGATGGTTGGGAACAATCTCAAAGACACTCAGTTACAACAAATTGTAGACAAAACCATAATTAATGCAGATAAGGATGGTGATGGAAGAATATCTTTTGAAGAGTTCTGTGCTGTAAGTATTCTCTAGGGAAAAATGTTGATATTTAGATTTACTAAAATTATATCTAAAATACAGTTTGACCTAAAGAGTCTGGTTTTACCACAATTACAGTAACTCCTCACTTAACATTGTAGTTATGTTCCTGAAAAATGTGACTTTAAGCGAAACGATGTTAAGCGAATCCAATTTCCCCATAAGAATTAATGTAAATGAGGGGGTTAGGTTCCAGGGAAATTTTTTTCACCAGACAAAAGACTAATCTATCCACACAGAGAGAGAGAGAGAGAGAGAGAGAGAGACACACACACACACACACACACACACAATATAAGTTTTAAACAATTTAATACTGGTACACAGTGATGATAATTGTGACGCTTGGTTGAGGTGGTCGAGTCAGAGGGTGGGATATTTCCCAGGGAATGCCTTACTGCTAAATGATGAACTAGCAATTGGCTGAGCCCCCAAGGGTTAACTCTCTCACTCTACAAGGCAGCAGGAATGGAGAGAGGGGAGACAGCATCGCAGACAGAGACACACACCGTGTGTGTGTGTGTGTGTGTGTGTGTGTGTGTGTGTGTGTGTGTGTGAGAGAGAGAGAGAGAGAGGCGCATTTCCCCTTTAAGTACGCTGACCCTACTCTTAAGTACACTGCCTTGTTAATTAGATCAGCTTGCTGAGACCGCAGCTGCTGCCAGCAAGCTCCCTCCGTCCTGAGCCCTGTCATGTGTCCCCCCTGCTCTATGGAAGATGGGGTAAGCGGGGTGCAGGGGGGAGGGGGACACCCTGACATGAGCCCCGCCCCCCGCACAGCAAGCAGGAGGATCCCGGGAGCAGCTCCAAGGCAGAGGGCAGGAGCAGCACATGGTAGTGGGGGGAGGGACAGCTGAACTGTGGGCAGTTGGTAGCCTGCTGGGCAGCTGCTGCACAGGGAACTTAGGGGAGCGGGGAGCTGATGGGGGGGCTGCTGGTCCACCCTGGTTCCAAGCCCCCACCAGCTAGTTGCAACGGGCTGCTCTTCCTGCAAGCAGTGGACAAAGCAGGCGGCTGCCAAACGATGTTAGAAGGGAGCATTGCATAACTTTAAACGAACATGTTCCCTAATTTATCAGCAACGTAACAACGTTAACCGGGACAACTTCAAGTGAAGAGTTACTGTATATTTAAAATATGACTATTGCTCATGTCTTACAGTAAGTAAAATTAATCATAAAATAGCTGACTGCATTATTCAGGATTCAGATGTTTCAATTTGACTAAGACCTGTCTATAGAAAAAATTATCAAAATATTGTGCTGCAAATACAGTGGATTAATTTTTGCATCCTTTTTGTTGAGATGTATAAAAAACGATTGAAAACTACCCATGCCTGGGAATTGCTGTATGGCAAAAGTGAACTTCTAGATCAGCGGTTCTCAAACTGTGGGTCATGACCCCGTTTTAATGGGGTCGCCAGGGCTGGCTTAGACTTGCTGGGGCACAGGCTGAAGCCCAAGCCCCACCGCACAGGGCCAAAGCCCGAGGGCGTCACCCCTGGGTGGCAGGGCTCGGGCTTTGCCCCCTCCACTCCCTAGGGCAGCCTCAGGCTTCTGTCCCCCGTCCTGGGGTCAATGTAATAATTTTTGTTTGTCAGAAGCAGGTTGTGGTGCAATGACGTTTGAGAACTCGTGTTCTAGATTGAGGAACCAGAAACAGGTGCCTTGGATTCCAGGCTTTCAAATGGTAGAAAATAGTGGCTCCTAAACCATGTTTGTAGACCATTAATGGTCCATGGAAATTGACTGTCCTTGTTTCCAGCAGCAAAATTCATTAAAAGTAGATTTAAAATACCCAATACTTTTCTATAATTGCTTTTTCATCTTAAAAGTTATTATAGTAGCCACAGGGACAGTCCATGATCATGGATGGGAGGGGAGGTGCTGTTTACAAAAATGAATAAATAGAAGAGGTGCTCTGAAAGAGACTCTCAAAGATGTCATAGAGTTTAAGGCCAGAAGGGACCACCAGATGATCTAGTCTGACCTTCTGTATATCCCAGGCCACCACTCACAGACTAAACACAACAGCCAAAATGAGATCAAAGTAATACATCCCACAGGAGACTAGAGTATTATGTGCCACAGGCAGAGAAGAGGAGGGGCCAAGATGCAACAGTGCTTGAGGCCCCTGCAATGGCAGGGAAATGATCAAGTGAGATATATCCAGATAATCCTGGCAAGTGCCACAACCGTATCCTGCAAAGGTGAAAAACCCATAAGGTCACTGCCAATGTGACGCGGAGTGAAATTTCTTCTCATCCCCTCAGTTAGACTCTGAGCATGTGAACAAGAATCAGCCAGCCAAGCACCTGAGAGAGAGAGAGAGAGAGAGAGAGAGAGAGAGAATGCTTTTGCTAAAAATGTCCCAATTGAAGGGGTGGATGGAAATAATCATCAGAATAACTTGATTTTGTGGGATAGATACTTCATGTCCTGCAAGAGCTGGCGGTGCTATCTGTTTACTTGGTTGGACCAATATGAACGCATTCAGGACCAATAAACTATTCTAAGCACTGGTCCTAAAAAGTGATCAACAAAAATAATTAATTGAAGTCAGAATTTTAAAATTTATTTAATATAAAGCTGCAGTGCATTTGAATTATCGTGTGTCTGATAATCATGCCTTTGTAATTGGGGATTTTTATGCATATAACATGCTCACCCGTGAGACTGAATTAACATGAGAATGTATATTTTTCTTTTTAAAAGGAAAGTAGTAAATGATACACTGAAATACAAGTGCTTTTTACAAAAACGTGCTGAGGAAAAAATCAAATGATCACACATGACAGTAAATATGTATGTGTATTTTGATTTTATTATATTTAAATTGATGAGTATGGAGACATGTAAATCTGGATGGCTTGATGTACAATGAAAAAAGTATTGCATACATGTATGCTCTTTGTATGAGGTTATAGCTTCAGTTCAATAGAAATCATTCATTCTTCATTAAGTGTGGTGTATGGGTTGAGTGCAGATTTTGAAAACCTTTTCTCTTATAGTACTTGGAAACTTTCTTAAAGGATTAAAATCTCCATTTTTCATGCTCCTTTAATTAAGAAATGGCCACATGGAATTTTACCAAACTTAAAATATAAAATTTTTCTATTCTGGAGGAAGACCAGCATTAGAAATACAATAAGGAGTAAATTTTCTGGTAATTTATATGCATTAGTGAACAAGAGCTTAGAATGAATTCCCTTCTCAAGCATGACAACAGCAGTGCTGCCAATACATATTTAAATAGGTGATGTCTTTGTTGTTCCCTAACCTTTTTCACACTTGTATTGTCTTGTTCTCTACTCCTCCATTGTATATACATTGTCCTCAGCATTTCTTTTACAGTTTTGCTACCCATTTCCCCTCTGCTGTTTGTTCTCTCTCTCCTTTCTTCAGTTTCCAATATGTGTGGGTTTCTTCCATGTTTGTTTGTTCTGGTTTTGTTCTGCTCCATACCTCACCCATTCCTTTCATTCCACCTCTCTCCATCTCTGCCTACCCTCATGCCGTTGTTCTTTGATTTCCCCTCATTGATTTTTCTCTCACGTTTTGTTGATTTTGATGCGTCCTTTACCTCCACAATCATTTTTCTTTGAATTTCTTTCCCTTGTTTCGGCTACACACCTTTCCCCACTTTTCGTTTGCACACCCATTCCTCCCCTGCCTCCTTGTTTTTGCATCTTCCCTTAGTTTTCTGAACATGTGTATCCTGCTGTTTTTGGAAGCTTCCAAATACTTTTTGGCTGCTCCCCATATTTTTTGTGCAAGCCCCTTCTTTTACCAAGGATGCCAGTGGGCTTCCCTGAGCTCCTGGTTCCTCATGTTGACTTCCAGAGGTTTAATTTTCAGTGATAGTTTTCCTATTCAAGGAGGCTTGTGTGTATGAAAATCATAGCTGACAAATAAATTCAGAGGTCAGTGTAAGTGGATCTAAGAGAGAATAAGCTGGTATGATTTATTCATTCTTCTGGCTCCCTCAGTATGCGAGTTGCACTAACATAGATTCTGTTACACGTAACCTACTTGCCATAACTTACACCCCCTTATATGTTACTTGTGAATTTGGCCTATTCAGTCTATGGAGTGTAAGCTGGTGTGGAAAGGCCAGAAAAGAGGGGCGCAGCAGAAAAAGCAACTGACTGGAGGTAGCAAGTTGTTAAGAGGATGCAAGTAGAAGTATGTTTATGTGGTGTGCTGTTTAATATAATGTTACTAATTCTCAGTTCTCTTAACTTTAAATGTTTTTCATTGCCATTTCAGGTTGTAGGGGGCCTAGATATCCACAAAAAGATGGTGGTAGATGTGTGACTCTTTTTAGGGCACCACCCAACACTTTTGCTTTCTTCTCCATCTCTGAAGATCTGCTCAAGACGTCCAGCAACGCTCTCTGTGTATTTAAATGGAAGTATTTTTCTCTGTGAAGCCACATTTTCCAACATGAGCCTCATGAAGCCAACTAAGTGTTATTGAACTTTATTCTCTCAATAACTCAGTGTAGCACTTTAAAGTCTGAAGGACAGCAAGATGGAAAGAGCATATCAGTGTGGTGGAGAAAGGGAAGGGGTTGGCTTTTTAATTTATTTTTCTTCATCTTTTATAACAAGGAAATATCTATCTATATATATATGTGTGTCTATTTATATATAGATATATATGTAGCTTTCTATATGTAGTAGTTAGATGGGCTTTAATTTAATATACTTGATTCAGAAACAAAACTAGAGTACAAAGTGCCAAGCAGAACATTAACAGTTCAATATATGGATATACATCCTTACTTTTATTTCACACAGTTTTATATTATATATATATAATAGAAGAATGTAAAAATTTAACAGGGTGTTAGGTCAACTGTTTTCCTTTTCCTGTGACTGTTCAGATGTTTCTATATATTGACTGGCTGACAAAGCATTGCTTCCTGTTAATTAACCTTAATTACATTTTTGTAACACAGGAGACTGTTTATTTATGCCTGTTAATATATTATCAGGGACTGTCTCTCTTTGCTAAATAACTTGTAGTACAGCTCTGCTTAATAGTATGAGAAAATATAGTTTAATGCTAATGCCAAGAACTAGTCCTTGTATGCATATAGTAACTGTAGCATGCTTATATGGTCACTTCATTCTGTCACCTACTAACTGGGAGCAGTTGCATCTATTAAATAGCCCTAAGGATATATAAATCAGCTGTGAGATTCATTTCAGATACAACAGCTGAAGATGTTTGATGCATTCATGATTTCTCTTGCACTTAGCTTAATGAAATTTAGGATTGATATAATTGTGTAGGATTCCCATTTACTCATTTTATACATTACTTAGTGCGATTATAAAATGTTTCTTGCCACTAAATTTGTTTCAACCATAACAGTTTCCCCTCTGCATTTTAAAAAAGTACTACAGGTAGCATAAATAACTGGTAATATTTTATATATATCCCTATATCTATAGAGAGATATATGTATATAGGATTCATACGGGGGGGAAATCTTGTTAACCTATGCCATAGAGAAGGAGGAAAACTTCACGTTATCTAAATTTATACCTCCTCCTCTTCTCCAGTCCTTCAATTGGAGAATTTTTTTTCCCCTAGATTTGTCCATATCATGATTTCTAATGGATGGTAACTTGATATATTTGTGTGATATAAAAGTAGCGAGCCATGTTTTACAACTTTATATCATCCCTTCCCTTTTCTGCAATGGTACTATTGGCTGGAAGAAAAAACACATTTACTAGATTTTTAGGATAGTACATCTTTGCTGTATAGCAGTTTTTCTATTAAAAAATGTTTTATAATCAACAGTGGAAAGGACAGGTTGTATGAACCTACTTAAATGGAGCACCTGTCTGCCATAGCTGTTCCTTCAACTGAGTGCTGCACATCATGGGCTCTGTCTGTGAGAGAGAAATCCAGGTGCTTGGTGTCCTTGCATGACATGAAGTTTTGCATGTAGATCGAATTGAAATGTTCCTCTTGTTTACATAATTTGCATAATTTAAAAAGATAATGTTGCCAAACTTTGGTAAATGTTAATGTTCAAACCGAAAATCTCCACTACATGTAACTTTCTTCCTCTGGATCAGTACGTGGCTTATAATCCCAGCCAGTGGTTGTATCTGTTCCATTGTCAACTGCCATGTGCTCTGCTTCAAGGGGGAACTAGTCTTTTGTGAATTTTTTGTACATAAGTATTTGTTACAAACATTTTAGCAAATGCTTTCTATTTCTCTTACTTGCTTGTGCATATCTTGGCTGGCGTTCTAGAAAATAGTGCTATTGTTATTTCCTTATCGGGGGGATAAGGGTTTTTTTTAGTTTGTGTGGGGAAAATGGTTTATGTTGAATGTTTAGTTTTTCCTCTGCATGCTACATCATATGTTGTGGGAACTATAGAACCTTCATACTATATGAATAAAAAAATAAAATATTTGAACCTTGCCATAGTGTTCTAAATGTTTTTGTTGAGCTTCATGTCAGGTGGCTTTACTTTACATTTTTAAAAATTAATGTTGCAGAACTAATTCCATAGTTGCTGTTATTCTAAAGAAATTGGTTACTAGCACTATAAAATTCCTATTGAAAGTGTTTTGAGTGTTAGATGCAAGCTGTTAGTGGGAACATTGCCAGTCTTCCATTTGCAGTGTTTCAAAGCCACCTGCTTTTTTTTACTGGGGCACATGACTTTATAAAGGTTATTTTTCTCCTATATGTTCATCTGCCAATCCAGAGGACATTAGGGAGACAAGGTGGGTGAGGTAATATCTTTTATTGGACCAACTTCTGTTATAGAGAGAGAAGCTTTCGAGCCACACAGAACTCTGTCTCATAGGACCCACCTACCGTCATGGAGACAGCTCAACTAGCTCAAATGTTTTTTGGTGGTAAAAGGAAGCTCTAATTTAAATGCAAGGATGACAGGCATTTTGGAATGATCTTTGTCCTCAGAGGCAGGTGCACTATCCTCTGAAGAAAGCAGAGGGAAAACACAATTGTCTAGTTTCTCAGTACTGAAAAACACTCCCTTAGTCTGGAAGCCCTTTTATTTCAACCAAAGCCTGTTTATTTCACTGCTTTTGATGTCCCACTTCAGAAGAAGCTTCTTTTGGGGGCTAGCCCAGTATGGGAGGGGAAAGGAGTGTTTTGTCCTTCAGTGTAGCACCCAATGCTAGCTTTACAGTAGCTTCCATTCACTGCACGCTTACCTCAGGAAAACTCCTGTGCAACGTAGCTATTCTTTCTACTACTCTCAAAGTTAATGGTGTGTAAAATGGCAGGACTAAATTAGTCTAGCGTAATGCTTTCTTCCCACTTAACTAGCCCTCATTGGTTTGGGGCAAAGATGTCTGAGCCCTCCCCCAAAAAAGCAGTACAAGTACTAATGTGTATAAAAGACAGTTGCAGGACAGACAGGATTGGGATGATGATTGACGATACAAGCCAATCTTCCGACTGCAACTTTAAATCACAACTCCTCTAGATAGTCAAACTATTAGTAGAGAAGGGGGAAACCTTTAGTACACCTCTACCCCGATATAATGCGACCCGATATAACACGAATTCGGCTATAACACGGTAAAGCAGTGCTCCGGGGGGGCGGGGCTGCGCACTCCAGCGGATCAAAGCAAGTTCGATATAACACGGTTTCACCTATAACGCGGTAAGATTTTTTGGCTCCTGAGGACAGCGTTATATTGGGGTAGAGGTGTACAAGTTTGGTAGTGTTTTGGGAACGTGATAAATGGGAGCAGGTGCCTGAAGTACAAGAATCTGCTTTTACAGAGGTGCGCACACATGCTACTGAACTATTCAACAGGTTTACAGCTGTTCATTTCTCTAAACATGCAGCAGTATTAACACCCCCAGCAGAGAGGGCTTTGCATGATTTAAAACTGCCCCTCTAGTTGAAATTTTTGAGGGGAAATCTGCTGTATTGATGTTGATGTGCTGAGCACCAGCAACTCTGCATACACTCAGTACCACTTCAAGCAGCATTTATTGAACTAGAACCTTGTGCAATAGATCGGTTCACTGCTCTAGTTAAATTGAGCTGGTTCAATAGTACAACATTCACATATACAAGATTCAGGCAGGTACACGTCTCACTCTGTATGTACATTCAGAAGGATGGTATAGGCCTGAAATCCCATTTTAAAATGTGTAAATTTGAACATGGAAGTGGTGTCTCTTTAGGATGCCCCATTTAATAGAAATCTCTCTTCAAAACAGTTTATCATAATGAGTGACCTGTTTACATTGGGAAAGTATTTAGTAGTCTGCTTAAAGAGGAGGTATTTGGCTGGTTCATTGTAGGTATGAAATTCTAAGTTCTTCCTTACAGGTAGGACTGGTAGCACTCCATTTGAAGTTTGCCTGACATTTCCCCATTTAAGACCTTAGCGTCAGTTGTTTATATCTTTTCAGCCCAAACAGCTGAAGTTTGGCAAATTCCAATGGAATCATTTTTGGAAGGTTTCATGCAAAATGGTTCAGCAGGTTTTGAGAACAAAATTAGGGGGAAATACATTTTTCCCATATTTAAAATTTTTAGAATTTCTTTGAGAAGCCCTTGTACCCCCATACTTTGAGAATGGAACTGAAATTGGACCCAGTTATAAGCCTCTGAAAAATCTGTTTTCACATGGTCAGAGTGAAACAGCTAAAATCTTATCTGCACCCAGCATGCTCTATTTCCCCTGCTCTTACTGCTGACTACACTAGGCTACAGGGGGAAAGCCACTTTCTTGGCAGCGTGGACTAGGGTTGAGCTAGGGCAGTGGTTCTCAAACTTTTTGTATGAGTGACCCCTTTCAGACATCTCCCTATCTAAATTAAAACCACTATTTTCTATTTAACACTATTTTAAATGCTAAATTTATAACCCTATTTAAAATTAATGTACCTTTTCTCACAGCTTTTAAATTAAACATTGAATTGTTATAAGCAGAAAAGTTATTAAATTAGTTACTGTTGAATACTAGGAGGTGTGACGAAACGGTCAATATCACTTCACAGCAGACTTGCTAACTAGCTGGGAGGCTGTGAAAAGTGATATTAACATAC
Source organism: Emys orbicularis (assembly GCF_028017835.1). Classification (NCBI taxonomy): domain Eukaryota; kingdom Metazoa; phylum Chordata; order Testudines; family Emydidae; genus Emys; species Emys orbicularis. The sequence goes on from NC_088685.1 coordinate 198,087,840, forward strand.
AAATATCACTTCACAGTAGACTTACTAGCAGCCCATTGCCACGCTTACTTCTGTGGTGATGCTGGCAGCATGCGCTGCCTTCAGAGCTGAGTGACCACAGAGTGGTGGCTGCTGGCCAGGCACCCAGCTCTGAAGGCAGTACTGCTGCCGGCAGCAGCACAAAACTGCAGAAGGTATATAGATTTAAATTACATATTTTATAGCAGTTGGGGTGTTTCATGCATGTACTTGCAACCCATGTAAAACCTCATGATCCCGGAGCTAGGGAATGTGAGTGAGAGCAGGGAACCCCTCTGTCCTATGCTCTCAGTGATGCCCCTGCTGGTGGCCAGGTAGGGTAGCAGAGGAAGCCACCTTATGCAAATACAGAAGGGACAAGAGTCAAGCCAGGGGGAAGGAAAGGAGTGGAGTGGGTGATCCATTTAAAGCAGAGGTGGGTAAACTAGGGCCCGCAGGCCACATCTGGCCTGGGATGCTATCTCTGGCCCCTCTCCCTCCCCTGCAGCCTCAGCTCGCTCGCTCCTCTGCTGGCACAATGCTCTGGGCAACAGGGCTGTGAGCTCCTGGGGCAGCGCAGCTGCAGAGCCCGGCCTGACCCGGTGCTCTGTGTTGCATGGTGGCAGCAGTGTTGTGGTGCGGCTGTAGCATCGTCAGCCAGGTAAGGGGGTAGGGGAGTTTGGGGTGCTGGTCAGGGAGTTGAATGAGGGCAGAGGTCCCAGGGGTGCAGTCAGGAGACAAGGAGAATGGGTAGCTGGATGGGGCAGGGGGGCATCAGGAATGAGAGGGGTTGGATGGGGCAGTGTGGGTCTGGAGGCAATCAGGCAACAGGGGTGTGTGGATGGGGCAGGGGTCCCAGGGGAGCCATCAGGGAATGGGGGGGTTGGAAGGGGCAGGAGTCCTGGGGGGGAGTAGATAGGAGGTGGGGGCTGGGCCATGACCCCCTCCCTTAACCAGCCCTCCATACAATTTGAAACCCAATGCGGCCCTCAGGCCAAAAAGTTTGCCCACCCCTGAGCTAAAGCTTCCAACCCTGCTGATGGCCTGGTGTGGGAGTTAATATACCACCACTAGAAAAATCAAATTTGCTTTTAAAAAAATTAAAATATTAAACATGAGTTAAAGCCAAGCACTCAAGTTAGGAAATTCAATAATGAAGCTTGCCCCCAAGTTAGGAAATTCAATAATGAAGCTTGCCCCCACATATGTCCTGGTGGTCCCAGGGCCGGGGATCTTTCCTGCACAGTTCTGGGTCCCAGGAGATTGGTGGGCCCAACTGTGCCCCATATTACCCCACTGCCTTCATTATAGTAGCTGGAATTTCCCCCCACATCTTAAACCAAGCTCTCAAAATTTAAACAGAAGGGTCTACTCTCTGCCTCAAGCTGTATTATGGGGATAGAGCCCCATCACCCCACAGGGGCGTTGTAAAAATAAGTTGTTTGTGAAGCACTCAATACTATAGCAAAAAGCCCATGAGGAAATTGTCTTTGGCACCAGGTTTGAATGGCATGCAGTAAATAAGGCTGCAGCAAACAGTCAGGAAACAAGTTATTGAATAGCTGCTCAATCAGACCCATTCATCATGTAACCTGAGGAAGGAGTTCTGTGAAAAAAATTGTGATGTAATTAAAGGCATCATACCTTAATTTACCCCCCTTGTGAGAGTAAGTAAACAATCTCCTTTTCAATCATGAGTTTGCGCCCTTTATTTTCATTCTTCCCTAAACACACCCCAATTCTGCCATATTCCTCCTTCAGGGGAGGTCTCCAGTACTGTACAGGTGTATTTTCCATCCTCTTCCTTAAATCACATTTTCTTTGACTGCAACTGCACACTGATGTCTTTATTAAGATGTCTACATCACCTGGGTCACTTTCCTGCATTGATTGATACTTTAGCATTCTGGAAGATTCATGAGTAGTTTGAATTTACTGACACTGAACTTCATCCATTGTCACATTCACCTCGCTTGGTCAAATGTCTCAAGTTCTTCTGGTCCTGACTAATTTAAACAACATCTAAATTTTGCTTCCTCACTACTTACCTGTTTCCAAGCAATTATTTATACAGTGAACATAAGTACATAGAGAACCTTGGGCCACGCACCTGTTGTGCTTTCACTATGAAAACAGATTAAATGGTCACTTTTGTTATCTCCTAAACAGTTTTTGATCCATGGCACTATTTTGTCTTTCAGCTTATGAGAAACTTATTGTTGGTAGCCTCTGAGGAACCTTATCAAAAGCTATTATTTTCCTTTGTACACACCACGCTGGTTAATCATATGATTTTCCAGATAGCACTATTTTACTTGTAATTATCATTTCAACCAAATTTACCAAGTACATACAGAAGACTTACTAGTCTATGATTTCCCACATATTGCCAGAGCTTTTTTTCCAATACAGATACAACATTGTTACATTCCAAGCTTCTGGAATAATAGCTGTCTTTAAATAAGATTATTAACAGCTCAGCCATTTCATACTTAAGCTCCTTCAGAAATCTCAGATATATACCATGTGGGCCTGGTGACTGCTTCATCAGTTTGCTCCAGTACCTGACACATTACAAGAAAGAAAATGTCCCCTGGCCATCATCATCTGCAGTAAAGACTGAGTCAAAGAAAGCCTAACCACTAGACTCAAGGTGGATGACACTATCCGGCAAGGTGTGTCTGGAGAACTGTACTTTTCCTGTTCCAGAATGTAACTAGGGATACTAAACACTTGAGCTATTGCCATTTCTGTACAGTATGATCTGTATCATGTTCTGTTCTCTGATCACGTATACTATACTAAGTATTATGACAAGATTTTGGTCTGCAGCCGATATTCACAGGCCCTGCTTCCCCCTCCTCTCGGAATTGTATAAAGAAATCAATGAAGGTGATGTACAACCAAACGAGTCAGACTGTTGCCACTGGTCCAAGAACGAAGTTAACACAATTTAAGAAATCTGAACGCATGAGTTTACGATGCTTCCTAACCAGTCACTTTCTTCAGAAACCAATGGTCTGGTTCGTCAGTATGCCTGCTTTAAGTGAAAGAGTCAATCAAATTAACCATACTTTTGATTAGTGATAAAGCATTAATCTTTAATGAACATACGAGGGTTTACATTAAATTACTTAAATATTGTGTCAAAAGATCAGACATTATGCCTGAATGAAAACAGACTGCAAAAGCAGCCCTACTTTCTTCTGAGCTTCCCAATCAAGTTGAAGGAGGCTGAGCAGAACCGGTGTTATTTCTATACACATTAGCTGTGTATTAAGATCTCCAGCCACAATATCTGTATATTGGATACAGAGTCCCAAATTAAAGTCCTGGGTCTTAGAATCTTTCAGCTGCTCTGCTCGCCACAGCTCTAATATTGCCATAGACTTTTGATGGAGGGCTTCCTGCAGAGAAGACAGACATTATTATAAAATGGTATTGACAGATAATCATTAGTACAAACTCTGCTGTAAGACTGAGGCTGCTTTTGAAACCTGAAGGTGTCTGCATTACTGCCAAGATAATTTGCCATAACTGACAAGAGGCTCAAAAAGAAATTATCAGCTTGTCAACCGGTTATTAAGGAAACATCTGGGTAAAATATGTCAGATTCCAATATAAAGGAGAAGATAGCCACTATGCTTTGGTAAAGCTTTGCAATTAGTTGCAAGAAGTAGAAGTTTGCTGTTTACAAGTGATTTTTCTGCAGAAGTCATTCCTAGCTGGAGATGATAGTGTCCAATATGTAATTTGCCAAAGCTTGTGCTAACTTTTCATTTGATAACTCAGTATTGTAAGAGTTTCAACTCATCTGTTTTAGCTAGTTCTAAACAACCAACGCCAGAAACAGGAAGTGTCACTAGTGAGTGCAGCCCTCTGTGGACATTCAACACTCCATTCCCTGCTCTGCTTAAAGCACGAAGTTGAGAGGTACACACGCAGGGAGCGATTCTGCTATCTTTACTCTGCAACAATTGGAGTACCTAGGAGCAGAAGATCTTTCCCAAGAGCAGCAGTCAAGAACGAGGTGAGTAAATCTATGAGTTCAGATTTAGAATAATCCTCTGGCAAAAAAAAGTTAAGCCCTACTTAAAGTAGCAATGATTGCAGTTTCCCCTTAAATACAAATCTTACAACAAAGCAGTGTTTTTGCACAATGGACTGAGGTTAGTTAACAGGGCTTACCTAAAATGAGATTGCAAATTGCTGTTCGGGCCATCTTAATATTCTGAAAAGATCCTAAAATATGAATTTTCCTGTAACAAGGAACCAAAACAGTGTTATTTGGGAAAGGTTTTTGCCTTTAAGCATGTAGTTAATGTTGCGGTATTCAAGTGAATTTGAGATTCAAGAATTAACGCACTAGATCTTTGGAATCCATTTGTACTTTGTTGCCAGTCTTGCATTATTAATTACAACACTTGTAACAAGTATGATTGAGCTGGTGTTTTCCTTTCACTTCATGCTACCAACAACGGGTGGAATCTCTGTCCTATAGTCTTTTCTGATACATAATTTATTTCCAAAGATGTTACGATTAGCTCACTTAATGGTGCCAAGTTTGGAGAGGTCAAGATTTTGAGTTGTTGTGTGATGAGAGCAGTTGTAACCAAGTTTAATAGCAGTGACTGGAGGAGAAACTGATCGGGAAGTCCAAGAGCACACTTCATTGTTTGGAATGCTTACTGTCTTTAAATGGGAATAACTCATTGCTATCCTCTACCCTTTTGAATGCAACTTGTGCATGCTCACATTTGTAGACGCAAACTATATATCTGCACTCCAGCTATCACATGAAGATGAACCTTAATACTCAGACCTTCCCCTGCATTTTATTTAGTGGGTACAACTTGTATCCTCAAAAAAGAGATAAGAGGCTGAGCTGCACTCCCTCTGGAAGCTTATCCTTTAAAATCTCCTCAAACATGGAAGCATTAGAACAAGTCCCCATCAACTTCCCTTCACCAGATCATTCCATTGAATAGCTCAAATTCAGTCATAGTGGGGGGCTAATTTGTGCTTCACTTTAAACATGTATTTTCATATTTTGAGCACCTTCCATCTTTATAACCAGAACATAGCTACCTGTCATGTATACATTCTTTCAAATTTCATACTTCTTCACTGATACTGTTTGAGCTTCCTGCAATTTAGGAAACCTACAATTCTGGGGGACGCCATTCAGCTACCATCGGAACATATCTCCCCAACCCATTCAGCTTCCAGTGATGTTGCCTTAGATGCTGATCCTACTATTGGCTCCTAAGGAGCATTCCTCTTTCATTACCATGTAGGCCAAGAATTCAATCACTTTGAAGATGTTAGCATTCATTGGTTTGGAGAGCAAGAATCTTGAACGATCCCCATCACGTAGAACTGTCCCTACATTTACATGCACAATGTGACATTCTGGGTTATTGCACAGAAGGAAAGAATCGATAAAGGATCAAATACAAGTTTTAGGAACCGCACATTGCCTAGAAATTAAATGTGAAAAGGAGAGTCTACTTACGAGTCAGCAAGAACTATTCGTGTCCTGGTTACATTTTCTATAGTGAATTTGGTTTTTCCACCTTTTCCTGCTATTCTTCCTATTGCTCTAGAAAGGTGATCTCCTTTCAAAGGCTTGACTAAAGCAGAAGGGAAAAAACTGCATTTCATTAGCCAATAGCAATATGTATTTCTATAGCAGCTTTTAGGGTCTTTCAAATCACTTTACAAACAGGAAACAGTTTTAAAATTCCTCTATGGTGATAGGGAAACACTACACAGGGATTATTTTATTCATTACAGTGGGACAGCAGCTCACCCCAGAGGTGGTAGTGTTTCAGAGAGGAGTAATAAAGTGATCTCTGTGTAGGACTAACAGGAATCACTCCTCAAGTGGTTGGGGAACAAGGACCAATTCCTGAGTGAGTTGGGAGAGGATCAAAACAATTAACATGGTCATGTAGAACAGAACTGAAATTAGAAAACATCCAGGGTCTTATACCACCCATATTCCTTTATATCTGTGCACCTTCCATTAGTGCATTCAGCAATGTAACTAACATCTGTCAGTTGTGGTTCGTGTTCTCTCATCCTCTCCCTAGGGCGAGAACTACACATGCAGCATAGTGTTTTGTAGTGGTAGGATTTATTTTGTTTTTTGTTTGCTGCTCCAATCAGCATTCGATGAGTGGAGTCAGGTGTGGGGCAGATGGGCCAAAACACGATTCTACTCCCCAGTCTAAAACCCAGAGCTATGGTATTCCCTAACAAACACCCAGAATGTCACTTTTCAAATTCACTACACACTTCCTCCTTTTGGCAAGGAGAAGGGTACCTACATCATTATTTGTCAGAAATAAGCAGCAGAGATTAGGAATACAGGCTTTCATAAACCAGATGAGAACTAACCTGACAAGTCTGATACACCGCTTTTAACACTGAACGAAGTGTTGATGTTTTAGGAGAAAGGCAATTGTGCTACCACCACGCACCTAGACAATTTTGTACCGCTGTATGTAGGAGTAAAAGTTCTTTCCTGACCCATAAGGTGAGCAATGTACATCCCCGAGGAGAATAACATGCTTTTTCAAGGCTGCGCAGAGTGTTACTGATCATGTTATCCAACCCTTTAAAAAAGATTGACCTCCTACAGCAGTGAACTACACTGGCTAACTACTTAATACAGGAAGCAATATTTCCACTACATGATTTTACCTGTCCTAAATTCAAGTGAAAGGTGTGACACTTGCCTTTGAGTTCAGAATCAGTTTTGCAATGCTGCTTATTTTTGCTAAATACCTCCGTAGCAGATGTCTATTAACCCACGAAATGTTTAAAAAATTGCAGCACAGGTTTGCTGATTCTCATGTTCCTATTTAGACTCTGAACTCCTTGGGACAAGGTCTGTCTTATTTTGTACAGCATCAGGCATAGTGCCACTGCTCAAACACTACATGAGCCCAATAATCCTCATGGGAAACTAGAATCACCCTACTTTTCAGCTAAGTAGTAACAGGGAGTGCTGTATTGAGGTCTCCTTACTAAGACTGCTGCTTTTGCAAAATACGTATTTATGATAATACACTACTATAGTGTGACAAATTCAGTTATACTACTGTACAGTATCTCTGATTCATGCTGTTTGCTTATATACTAAGCTGCAAAACAACTCACAATGGATCTCAAGTTCTACTGAATATTAAAGGCAATTTTCTTTTGGGCAGAGAACATGACACCTGATGCACTATTGAAAGTTTTGCAACAGAAGACACTTACCATCTGTAACTTCAAAAGATTCTAGAAATAGGTCATCTAACCTAACGAGAGCAAGAGCATCCTAAAATATTAAAAAGACTGTGTTATAACACTGTAGCATACAGATAGGAAAACATGTTTAAGGAGCTGCATCATAAACTTTTTTTTTGTTTTTTAAAGACACCTCTAAAGCTTAATTTAAAATGCATCAAATGGTCTGATGCTTCTTCAAAAAGTTAATCTTACTAAAAGTACATGAATATAAGCAAAATAGTGAATTCAAACAAACATCTATGCAAATATAGATCGATAGACCGACAGACAGACCGACCAGAGATTCAACATATCCCTTCGGAGTGGTTTTGAAATAAAATGTTTACACAACACACAACCCTCCAGCTTTACAAAGGCAAGCTTACTGTACCATTGTGTTGGGAAACTAGAGAAAACCTATGCCCCATAACCAGCATCCCTGTAGCAAGCCTGCACAGAAGCCAGCAGGTTTCTATTATCCCTACTTATACCACAATTTAGACTAGGTGACCAGGACCACCTGGCTGCTGAAGACTCACCTCAACTTGAAATCCAAGAATAAATGCTTTCACAAAGTCAGCTGCTTTCGTCAGAGCACTTACATCTTTTGTCTCTTTACAAGTCTACATGATAAACAAATTAAGTTGCATGTGAGAGAGAGATCAGGACTTGAGAAATTTACCGAACACCTTCTAGTCCAAGAACTAAGTAGTCACCAGGCTGAAATACACCAGTTCCCCAAGCCAACCCCCTCCTGTCTGATCTATTGCTTGGGTCCAAATACCCTGGAGTTCTGCTGAATTAGTACTGCCTTCAATTAATGCTGGCCCTCCACCATAAGAATTCATGTTGCTCCCCAGACCACTCAATCAATGCTGGGCAGCCTCTCTCCCCATCAAGTCAGTTTATGACCAAAGTCCTCTGCCAGAATGGTGGGGGACTGAGGTTTTCCTTCTCCTGGAACAAACCCCATGCCATCCTAAAACAGCAGGCCCCATCTACCAGAGTATTGCGAACTTGTATGAATGGAATCCTCGCTAGCATCTCCTTCCAACACAGGGATGTGTGTGTTGGGATTCCTGCCAACAGCTGCCAAGGACTGTGTGTGTGTGTGTGTGTGTGTGTGTGTGTGTGGGGGGGGGGGGGGGGGGGGGGGGGGGAGGAGGAGGAGAAGAAGAAGAGAGAGAGAGAGAGAGAGAGAGAGAGAGAGAGAGAGAGAGAGAGAGAGAGAGAGAGAGAGAGAGAGAGAGAGAGAGAGAGAGAGAGAGAGAGAGAGAGAGAGAGAGAGAAGAGGAGGGGAAGAAGGAAGCCCACAATTTTGGCCAGATAGAGATTAAAGTTAATGATTGGACAACTATGAAATTTAACCTAGGGATGTGGTGGATCTTCCATAATTTGAAGTCCTTAGATCAAACTGGATTTCTTTCTAAAGATATGCCCTAGATCAAATAGACATTATGAGCTTGATACAAATGCTGCTGAGTATGCTATCCAGGAGGTCAGACTAGATCATAGTGATTACTTGGGGCCTTATCTACAAATTTATGAGACATCAGAATGATATGCAAAAATGCAGGTCTGGACAAGGAGAGGCAGTTGTGAGTCAGCAGCATAAAGGAGATAGTCAAAGTCAGAAAATATCTAACGAAAAAAGGTGACCAACAAGGAAGCCTTGTGTGACCTCCACCAAAATTTGGAGAGGAGACTAAGAGGAGGACCCTCCAATGAAACACTAGAGGCAGAGTAACACAGGAGGATAACCACAAAAGTCAAGAGCAAACAAAATTTCAAGAGCAATAAATTAGACAGCAATGAAGTCAGACAACTGGTCAAGAAAAATGAGCGAGGAGAACCTTGACAAATCTCATGGCTTGAAGTGCATCACTAAAGACTCAGAGTGGGAGCTTTGTATTCTGGAGGCTTTTTTTCAATCTCCTCCCTCTAAAGCATCAGGGATGGTCATGGCTGGAGATGGGCCAGTGGACAGGGTGGGCTGTGCTCTGAGGTGTACTGAACATTCTCTCTCAGGTAATTAGCTGGATGGTTCTTGCTCACTTGATCAGGATCTAACGGTTGACCATATGAAGGAATTCTCTCGCAGGTGAGACTGGCAATGGCCTTGCAGGTTTTTCCACCTTCCTCGGCAGCGTGTGGATGTGGGTCACTTGCCAGGATTATCTGGCCATCTCAATCATTTCCCTGCCACTGTAGGGGCCTCAGACATTAGGACGGACTAAGACGCAGCTCTCTATGGTACATAGGAGTCTAGGCTCCTATGGGCTGTAATCATAGAATATCAGGGTTGGAAGGGACCTCAGGAGGTCATCTAGTCAAACCCCCTGCTCAAAGCAGGACGAATCCCCAACTATTTTGGTCTAACTTCGATTGTTGGGGTTAGTGGGTGTATGCAGGGAGGTGTTAGTGGCCTGTGACATAAAGGTCAGACTACACAATCTGGTGGTCCCACCAGGTCTTAAACTCTATATTAGAGTTTAGTGGGCAGAAGCATGACTGGTGAGGGTCTACGATGGAAACAGAAGAAAAGAACCCCACACAGTGACTGCAAGGGAGATCGAGTTCAGAGATGTAGGGGGAAGAGATTGGACAATCATTTGAAAGTGATATGGGATTAAGGTGGGCTTCTTTTTTCCGATTTATATTTTAAAATTGGGGAGACCAAATCATGTTTGTACTGAGCATGGAAAGAACCAAAGTACCTGTTGGCGGGGCGGGGGGGGGGGGGAGGGATGAGATTATAAAACAAAAAGGGCTGGGGATTCTGGAGCAGGTGGAGGAGGAAAGCAAACTCAAAGTCTCAGTGAGAAGCAGAATGTGCTAGGGGCTGACGGAGGAGATCATGCTGGATTTTAATCAGTGTCTCCTTTGTCGGTGGGAGACATCCAATTTTTTTTAAAAAGGAAAACGGACTACATTTGTATAACATTTCAATATTGTTATCCTCAAGAGGGGATACCAAAAAGGTTAGTAATGCCCTCCTCTAATTGTTCAAACACATTCTACAGTCTCAAAAAACAGCAGTTCATAAATCTCCAATTTTCCAAATTAGATCTTATGTATATTACATATAAGATCTATGGCCATGTCACAACTGTCAAAAAACAAGACATTGTATAATGAAGACATTTGTGCAGGCTTATCTACTGTAAGTCTTGTAGTGGCTACTGTACTTGGAATAAGATTTACTTGTCAGGGAAAAGTTACCAGTAGCTTCCACATTTCAACTCTTAAATTTGAAAATGTGGCTTTTAAAAATTAATCTGGAACACAGCTTAATAAAAGTATTACAACATGCTATAAATATAGTTACCCACATGTCAGGGGCTTAACACAAGCTTTAGACAGGCTGTTAAAAGTTGTTAAGCTGTGTAGGCAGTCAATAAGAATGTTAGTTATGGCTGCAACTATCACTTTCGATATCCCAAGTGACTTGAGTGTAGTCCATTAGGCAGAAGGAACACATGAGCTAAGTAATTATGATTGCTTGTCTGCTATGATGAATAAAAGTCATTATGAGATTTGGCAGCCCAAAAAACATAACTAAAACCATTTACATAAGTGTTATACAGTCTTACCTATTTACAAAGCATTGCATTCTGCAATCAGATCTAGTGGCTGGGTCTGTTAAAAAACTGATTTTCCCCTCCCTTACAGTGATGTCAAATTAGAGCGATAAACAGCCTCTGGGTCAGTATTGCTAGGGGGTTAATGCCTTTCTCTAAGTTTTGTTAATTGCTTTATGAGTAAAGTACTTGAGGACACAACTGTTAAGTTTTAGTTTGATCCCATATGTTTTATAGGGCTCCACTTTAGTTTCCTATAGCTCGTAAGTGGGATCTAGATAATAAGTTTTTGTGCTACAAACAAATACAAGAGATAGCAAAAGATAAGTTTTCTAACTCAGCTGAACTGAGGTGCTGCATGAAAATGCCAGGAAAGAGCTTTCTCCTTACCTTGATTTCTACATTTCTTGTTTTTAAGTTAAATCTGATTTGAAGATGCAGGTGTTCTACAATAGGTGTGAATATTTTCATCCAGTTTTCTTTCAAAGGAGTATATCTGTTTGCTGGTACAGGAATTTTCCTCATTTCATCTTTTCCACTCTAGAAAGAAAAAAAAGTTTAAGCAGCACTAACCACCACTATGATCATTCTTGCCAAAAGACAGCCTATCAGAGTGCTCAATCATCAAATCATGCTTTTGCCTTGAAGTCACTATACCAATGAAAGAAAAAAGTGATAGAGAAAAATATCAGCCAAAATTTATAAGGCATAGACTGCCAGAGCACTCAAAGAAGTTTTATAGCAATATTTTACTTATGATGGATGAGATTAAATATTAGTATTTATTGGGAACAGGCAATGCCAAGGAACTGGAGAGTTATTATCGAGTACTTCAACTTTTAAAAGGCTGAAACTTCTTGCTGCAAATGTTTTCCCATCTACTCCTGCTTAGTTTCCAAACAGTGTTCTTCAGCTCCAAGTTAACAAGCTCATCTTCACTGGGGAAAAAGTGTGTGTGGAGATTAAATTTACTAGATAGCTAAAGGGACACAGTCCACTAAAAAGTCACACTTCTATCTAAAAGTGTTTGCCTATCATTCCTAATATTACTTTAGCTGAATGATAAAACGTTTGCTTTTTTTCTAGGTTGTTTACTTTTTGCATCAGACAGCACACTACTTACTGGTCTCATTGTTTCCCCTGTATAGTCAAGGTCTCATGTTTGTGAGCAGAAACAAAGGAGAAAAACCATTACAAAGTTATATAGCCGCAAAACCACAGAAGTTTGCCGGTGGACTCAAGACCGGATCTAGTACCTACAACTACTTTTTTTTTTGCCCTTTTTAAAGCTGACTGGCTTTCAAGTTAACAACGCCCCTTTAACACGACCGCTTCTGCCGGCAGGGAGGTGAAATCTAACAAGGTCTCAACCATCTCCCCCCCCGCCACACACACACAGCGCGCCCTTATTTACCTTGCAAAAACAACAGCACCAGGGCGACAGGGCACCGCTCAATCCTACTTCACTCCTGTTTTAACCGGGCCCCAACCCCGCTACGACCCAGAGCGCTGCGCTGCCACACGGCTGGAGGACACAGCGGCGCGTCACTCTAGGTGCTCAGCCTACGTGCCGGCGTCCTCGGGCTCTGCACCAACAGGCCGGGGCCCTCGGCACGGAGGGCGGCGGGGGCACAGGGGAGCTTTGTCCCCCTCAGCAGCCGGCTCGCTGACAGCGAACGGGAACTCGGTGGCAACGGAACGGGCAGCGCGGGGGCTCCGGGCAGCGCCTGACTCCGCCCGGCTGGTTCTATCTAGACGGGCAGGGCCTGTCCCCGCCGCAGCACCCCCGGAGACCAGACCGGGGCCCGGCACGTCCCGGCTCACCCTGAGCGCGTCCCCAGAGATGGGCGGGAAGTCGGGCCTCTTGCTGGGCCGGGGCTGCCCCGTGTCCATGCGGCTCCCGCCGCCCCCATCCAGCTCGGCCGCCCGCCGCTTCCGTTTGCTCCGCTTGGGGACCCTGATGAAGCCCCCGGCCTCCGTCACGCCCTGGGTCTCCGGGCTCGCGGCGGGGGAGCCCCTCCCGGTCCCTTCCTCCGCTGGCTCCTCCATGCAACACTTCACACGTGCGGGCGGAGCCGGGCTAAGGGCTGACGCAGTCCGGAACCACAGAGACGTCACTTCCGTCCTCAGGCCCCCATCACGGAACTCCCAGGAGCCCTCCGTGATGCCTGACCAGGAGGGTGGGCTGAGCCCCGGATGTGACCGTTGGGCCTGCGCACCTGGCATGTGTGTAGTCGTCACAGGCCGCGGCGGTTGGGGCGGCGCCGGCGCGCAGTATGTCGGGCGCGGGGCTGGAGAAGCCGCAGCTGATCACGCACGTGCAGCAGTCGCTGAACTACACCGTGTTCGAGTGCAAATGGGTGCCGTGCAGCGCGCGCCTCCTCTGCCTCGGCAGCGTCCCGCGCGGCACCGGCGTCATCCAGCTCTACGAGCTGCAGAGCGGCCGCCTCAGCCTGCTGCGCGAGGTGAGTGTCCGGCCGCCCCTGGGCGCTGCCGCTCACCCACTGACACCCCCCACCCCACGGGAACCGCTACACCTGTTTCCCTCCCGCCCCGCGTCTGTGTCTCTGTTGCTCTCAGGCCCAGGGCTCTCTTATGGGCCCTTCTTTGTGTCCCCGTCCCCCGCCCCGTGAGCTGCTCTCTGTCCCTGCGGGTGTCCGCAGCCCCCCGGACAATCCTGCGCCTCCTGTACACACGGCCCCTGCTCCGCGAGGCGTGGTTGCTATAGCAACGCTGGGGCACGCGCCAGGCCTGCGTGGAGTCCGCTGCGGAGCACAAGCCTGTAGCGACACCGGCCCGTCAGCCATCCCGGCCCCTTGCCGTGTGGCAGCACAAAACTATCCTCTGACTTTTTAAAATGGCCCCACCATGCTGTCAGCACCGGTGCTCTAGTCTGTAAACGTGGCTACTGCAAAACTGCAGAGAATGGGCCCCACTTTTCTCTCCCCTCCAGACAAACAAAAGATGGAAAAGATCTGGTCAGGCCATTCAGTGCTTCCCCCTGCAGTCATCAATCAGGTACACGAATTTCACTTCAGATGCTACATTTTAATGGCACCTTTTGGGCTTTTCTACACTGGCACTTTACAGCGCTGCAACTTGCTCAGGGGTGTGAAAAAACACCCCCCTGCGCGCTGTAAGGTGCCAGTGTAGACAGTGCACCAGCGCTGGGAGCTGTTCCCCTGGTCGAGGTGGGTTTTTTATAGCGCTGGGAGAGCTCTCTCCTAGTACTCTGCCACGACTACACAGCCACGTTAAAGCGCTGCTGCGGCCAGCACTTTAATGTTGCTAGTGAAGACATATCCTCAGTCTCAAATGACCCCACAGTCATCTGGTAAAACATATGTAGCAGTGAAATGCAGTCACCACTAGAGTGAAGGGCGGCAATCAAATTGCACACAGGATGCTTCTAAATGTGGATGGGGGAGGAAGGAGAATATTGCTAAGGTAAAAAATGTAAACAATAACCTTTCAGGCCAACTTTATGTGTCATAAAAAAGAACATAAACCCAATTAAAAAAAACAAACTTTTAAGGGCATCTTTAAAATGCATCTACTTCCGTGACAGGTATTACATTGATATTTCCTAGAAACTGGTTAGCTTCATTTCTCACTTTGTGCTGCTGCCACAACAGCATACAAGCTATATGCTGCATGCATTGTGGGAGGGTGTGAAGAGATGGTGAAGGAGTGGTTCCACTGAGGCTCTTTTAAAAAAGGTTTAAAATTTTCTTCCAAACAACTTCAATGGCATTTAAATATCCTAGCTGTATTGTATAGAGTTCTTTTCTCCCCTCTCTCCCCCCCCTTAAAAGTAATACATTAGAAATGTGAAAGGAACATTTTAATTTTTCTCCTTATCTTTTAAAAATTAGTCTGACTTCTTGCTGTTTAACCTTCAGTCTGTAACATGCTTTTTTCTTGATTTGAGGCGAAATATTTTTTGTTGTTGTTGTAATTAGAGTAGTACCTTCTTGCTGCATTTGGGGATCTCAAGGATTTTAGCACACACCTTGCAGTAATGCTGGCTGCTAATTTGCTTCCTAAAATCAGCTCAGGTAGCTTTTTCTGCTGTATGTATATATGAATGTGTTATCCAGTGCACTGTTCCTAATCGAGTTTTTACAAATCAGACTGTACTTTATTTGGATTTTAGACCAGGATGTGCTGCCAAAATTTTAACAAGAGCTCATATATTTCCACTTCAGCCATGTCACCTCCATACAAGAAAAAACAATCCATATTCCACCCTTACCCCCGAACTATAATATGCATCCTCCAGCCCAGTACTCTTTGACCTTAAATGCTTCTCACTAACTCACTGAGGTTCCTCTGACTGGGTCCTCTACCTGTCATCTTTTCTGTTAATCAGTTGTGGGGGTGAGGGGGAAATGCCACCTCCCCTCTAAATCAATTTCTCTCCATTACTGTCTCACAACTGTGCACATAGCCAGGCTAATGATTTTGGGAATGTTATTGGGAACACACCCACATTTATCTGCTCCTTGTTAAAAGGGATTGGGGTGACTGGGCACCATTAGGTTTCAACAGCCTCCTGTTATGGAGATGTAGCCTAGTTACACTGTTGCCTGCTCTCATGTTGGGAGGGTGCGATTTAAAGCTCCAGCTCCTGGATTCATGTGATTGTGGGAATCTCATCTTCAATTTAAAAACAAAAAAAAAATTCCTAGCGCTCTGGCTGTGGAGAAAAGTTTGAAAATGTGACCCTGAGTGCTTAAAACCCAGAGGGCAAATAAGAAGAATAAAAATAATTTTTTTTTAAATCTCATCGTTTTGGGAGTCTAATTCATGATTTTTGATCCATTGAGCTTTAATAATCTTTTTGCATCAGTTTATTTTAGTTAGACTTGAAAATGATATCTTTTCAAGTAAAATTCTCAAAACTTACTGTTTGTTTTAAATGAATGCAGAAATTCTCCTTCATAAGGTCCACTGTTTGGCCATATAACTAAGGACTTTCATGAGTCCTCTCCACGTTGAGTGGTTGTAGGTATTCAGTCAGTAGCTACATGTGTACATCATTGATGATACTAGTTATACAAGGTTTCATCAATTTTAGGCACCATGATGGCTTTTTTAGGTGCACAGACTACTACATGGAGCAGCTGTTTTTTAAATTGAAGTAACCTTTGAGGATTTACTAATCTGCAGTACCAATAGTACCTCAGTTGTATAAAGAGAGTTTAAGATCTACAGGGACAATAGTACATAAACTTTCTCAATTTATAGGGTTCTGTAGGGATGCAACATAGAAGGCACACAAACAGTGTTGCTCCAGATTAATAGAAAGAATGGCTTAATTATCTCTTATGTTCATGCTAGCAGATCTCTGAGAAGAGCTAAAATTCCCTCTGCTATATATTTGCAAATCAGTAGAGACAACAGCCTTTGAGTATCATTAGTGAGAGGGGTAGAGGGAAGGAGAATGAGTGATTATTTTGTTAGAAGCTCATTAAAATCAAATCCACACTATGCAGTGATATGAAATTTTAAAATCATAGAATAAACTGAAGTGTGGTATACCTTTGTCAAATAATATTTCATTTGCATTTCATACTAAATATCTTATTGAAAGTTCACTGAAGCCTGCTACTAGTGTGGCTTTCAAGCAGCTGCTTATCCATTGTGTGGTTTTGTTGAGATTTTTTTAATATGCTGACAAAAAATTTACCCTTTTTAGATTGAAAAGGCCAAACCTATTAAATGTGGAACTTTTGGTGCTACATCGCTACAGCAGAGATATCTAGCTACTGGGGACTTTGGTGGAAACCTTAATATATGGTAAGGATACTAGCTCCTCTCAGGATACCCCTTACTGTACATGATATACTTGAACTCACAGTTTGGGCCTATTGTATTTGCCCTATTTTTGTGTGTTTATCTGTTTTATAGTTGTGCCTAGGGACCCCAGTCATGGATCAGATCCCCTTGAGTGCTAGGCACTGCATATACACTCAAACAGAGACAATCTCTGTCTGAAGAGTTTACATTCTAAGTAAAACTATTGAACAAAATTAAGACAAAACACAATATTGTCGATTCATTTAAATCTTCTGTCTCCAGGTAGCAGAAAGCTGTTCCTATTCCTAAAGGTTCCTCTTGTGGAAAAAGAACGGGAGTACTTGTGGCACCTTAGAGACTAACAAATTTATTTGAGCATAAGCTTTTGTGGGCTACAGCCCACTTCATCGGATTCATATAGTGGAAAATACAGTAGGAAGATGTATATATACACAGAGAACATGAAACAATGGATGTTACCATACACACTATAAGGAGAGTGATCAGTTAAGGTGAGCTTTTATCAGCAGGAGAGAAAAAGAAGTGTTTGTAGTGGTAATGAAAATGGCCCATTTCCAGCAATTGACAAGGAGATATGAGGAACTGTAGGGGGGTGGAAAATAAGCATGGGGAAATAGTTTTACTTTGGGCCATTTTCATTACCACTACAAACAGTTCTTTTTCTCTCCTGCTGATAAAAGCTCACCTTAACTGATCACTCTCCTTATAGTGTGTATGGTAACACCCATTGTTTCATGTTCTCTCTGTGTGTGTGTGTGTGTGTGTGTGTGTGTGTGTGTGTGTGTGTGATATATATAGATAGATAGATATAGATATACACACACATCTTCCTACTGTATTTTCCACTACATGCATCCGATGAAGTGGGCTGTAGCCCACGAAAGCTTATGGTCAAATAAATTTGTTAGTCTCTAAGGTGCCACAAGTACTCCTGTTCTTTTTGCGGATACAGATTAACACGGCTGCAACTCTGAAACCTGTCTTGTGGAAAAGAGGCTTTTGGGTAAAAAAAACCAGCCATATATGTTCTAGCAGTTTCTAAAATGAGGTTTATTTTTAACATTCAATTTACAGTTCAGATTATGAATACTTTTTTCTTAATGCTTTGGATATTGTCACCAACAGCCCGATTCAGAGAACATGTTCAGATTAATACAAGTAGGTAAATTTTTTGAAAATATAAAAGGAAACCTTTACAGATTTTCAAAATAGATTTTATTTATCTGATACAATTTATTAGCATTCCACCAAGACACTAGTGACAGATTCCATTTCATTGGAATATTAAGAATGGTATTGATAGAGAGTGACTGTTAGTTTGTATGGTTGTTCTTTAAATGACAAGGAATTGAGGAGAGACAAAGCAGAACTGGAAAATTAGAAGAAAAATAAGAACCTGGGAGGATTCCAAATAGACGACCAGTATTAAAGCACAAATGATGGACTTTCCTTTAAAGATGAAGCGCTTCAGGCAGAGAATTGGTTAAAATGGATCCAAAGGGTCATCTTAAATCCCCACTGAAAACACAATTAGCTACAACATTTTATCCAAGTCCATCCTAATAAACAATATTAAAAGTCTGTAATGTGGGGATTCTAATTTTTTGGAGTTGTCCTAGACTAAAATACTATTCTAAAATTTTTATACCAAATATAAATTTGAGTAGTACGATGTCACGCAACTTGTAGGACAGTGAGGAGTTTAACATAGAAAAATGAATTGAATAGTAAAGCAGATATCCTCAATAGCGTGTTACGTGGCTCTTTGTGTTTGTGGGTGGATCAAGATCTGTATGCACTGTTCCCTTTAACCTGTATTGTTGTAAGCTTCCAGCTGCTTGGCTTCAACATGCTTTTTCATAAATGACATTCAGTACCTAGATGTAGCAAGCAGGGAAATAACCCACTTCCTTCCCTGACGAACCAAGGGTCGCACCCCACCCATGTACTTATTCGCTACACTGATACTGACTTGGACTCTTTAATACATTCCATGGGTGGCGTACCCGAGCCTACTTATCCACTGACGCTTTAAAAACTCCCGCACCCCAATCTGGGTCTATGCTGGTTATATGACATGTATGTATCTCATGATCCTTGTAACAGATACCTATAATCCCTCATAACTCAAGCCTGACCCCAGATGTACAGTACCTTCCCTCTTAACTTGTGTATATTTAATTTTAAACATTAATAAAAAATTTAAATCTGTTCTCTCAAAGAAATTTCTCTAGCCAGCTTTAGTTGCATTCTGATCCCTAATTGAGGGAAATTATTTTCTTGCTCATTCTGACCAGTGATTTGTGCAATACTGACTGAGACTAGCTGATTTTAAATGATTGACTAGTTAAGGCACATAGCTGCCAGGGCAGATTCATTTGCATGGTAAGAGTGAATAGTCAGATGACTATTAGAGATCCATACATTTTTTTTTTGAGGTAATAGAGCAATTCTGAACAGCCTCAAAAGTAGATTAAATCATACATATGAGTGGGGAAACAGTTTCACCCTTTTCCATTTTAGACATTTCTAGAAGAAAGCCTCATGGTTGTAACTTTGCAGTTTTGTTCTCAGCGCAAGTCTGAGCCATCATGTTGCATTTGTAGCCTACATTCGGATACAGCAGTCCCTCCCTTTTGTACAGTAAAGTAGAGCACCATGGAACACGTATACAGTATACTGTCTGTTCTTTTCTGTTGTCTAGGAACTTGGAAGCTCCAGAGATTCCAGTATACTCTGTGAAGGGCCATAAAGAAATCATAAATAGTATAGATGGTGTAGGTGGCTTAGGGATTGGAGAAGGAGCACCAGAAATTGTGACTGGGAGCCGAGATGGTGAGTTAGCAAGCCTTAAAGTTTTTAATCTTTGCCAAGAAAATACTATTTAGAAGATTTGATTGGAGTTTATGGGCCCAGTCCGCATTGACTTTACAATAAACTTTAAAAACTGGCCTAATCCTGTTGTGAACTTGGTTATAGCCAAACAAGATAAAATACAGTTTAGCCAGCTCATGTGGGGCCTAGAAGGAATTGGTTAGCAGCAGCTTATCCAGTTGGGAACATCCACTGCCTTAATTTATTTTCTTCCATGTAAATCATAGTGCCACATTACTGGTGCTTTTGAACTAACTCCCCTTCTAGGGTCTGGCTTATCAACATAAATAACAATTCAACTCAAAGCAAGTCTTCTAGCTCACTCTCCAAGACTTCACAGTCCTTTCAAGCCCTCCCTAGATTCAAACAGTTTCTTTTCCCTGATGGTGCAGGGCCAGTGAATGGGCTTCCTCCCACACTCTTCTTGACTGTTACTCCAGATCCAAGGCCTCCAGTCTGGCCTTTCTTATAGACCCTCCTAACTGAGGTTCCCTTGCCCAGCAGGCTTAGCCTCCTCAGGGGTCTCTCTCTTCACTAACTGACTGAGCCATAGGTGTTTCCTATACTATAGCCATGTCAGAGGACTTACTTTAGCTTGGCATGTCCTTCCTACAAGTCCCAGAATGCCACTTCTTAAAGCAGCCAAGGCTGGCTGACTCAAGGTCACAGCTGCCCTTAAAGGGATAGAGGCCCTGTTACACATTGTCATGCCTTTTGGTGTTCATGTATAAGGTGGAATCTTTTAAAGCCATTTGCAACTTTTTTAAGCAGCTGCTGATAGCTATAATGGAGGCAGCTTCTGTATCTACAGGTGGCTCCTGTGACTGCTACTGTTAGCCCTATGATATGTTGAAAATTGCCCAATGAGGACTGAACTTTGTTTCAAACAAAAAAAAAGCATGGTTTTGAAAACCAATGCAATTAAATGTGGGGGTGGGGAGGAGATGGCAGTTTACACTTGAGTGCCAGTGGGAAAGCTGGTTTGCTACTTAAAAGTTTTGTTGATTGCCAGAGTTATTGATTGCTCCAATCCATTACCACACCTTGGCAGTTATTTTTCTTTGCCTAGTGAATTTGGCAGTGCCGAGGTTGGTCTCTTCAACTATGGGAACCCCTGGTTGCCATCAGATAAGGTTACAATTATATTGCAACCAAATCTATGTGCTGTTCGTTCTATTTTGAATCCGACATGGGACAAAGTTTTCACAGTTCACTTAGAGGCTGTAGCAAAAAAACAAAAACAAAAAACAAACATCAACATAATGGAGAGTGGGAGGGAAAGAATATGAAACAAGGTAAATACAAACTATGGCAAATGAGCTGTGGAAACTGTACCACTTCCATGGAGTGATGATAGGGTTAGAAAGAAGGAAGAAAGCTAGAACTTAAAGCAAACTATATACAATTCTGTTTATCAATGTGAATCATACTATTCCTTAGTTGAAATTGGATAGACTGTGTATCAGTGAACTTTTAAAGTATTGAAACAAATCCTTTTCCTCATTTCTGCTCTGTTTTTCTTTCTGTAAATGCAGTCAGCTTTGTTAGAGATCAGACATGCAAATGTTTGTAATGTCTTCCCTAAAGCAAGTTGAAGAGTGGAGAATGCATACAATACGCGACTGTATTAGTAATCTAAAATCCAGTATAATTATTATTACAGGAACCGTGAAAGTGTGGGACCCAAGACAAAAAGATACACCTGTTGCTAATATGGAACCAGTACAAGGCGAGAGCAAGAGAGACTGCTGGACGGTAGCATTTGGTAAATTGATAAGCTTTTCAGTCTGTAACTTGCAAGCAACAAAATATCTATCCATCTGGTCTGCCACTGGAAGCAGCGGGGGCAATAATCAAGACAATCAAAATAAACAAATCATGACTCTTTCTGTTAAACTTTCTGAGGCAAGAAATGTGATAATGTCCAACTTATACTACTTTCTGTACTTTTTAACCCATGCCATTCTTGCAGTGCCTTTTGGTTATGGGAAATGGCCAATTACTGCTTTTCCTTCCTGTCATATGGCTCTTCTGTGTTCAGCTGTGTATGGGGGAAATAAACTGGGATTTACACTGAAGATATTTAGTGCAGCTTTCCCTTTAGTTGTGCACTTTCATTCAGAAATAATCTGATCCTTCTGCCTTTCCTGATGTGAATAGTCTTTACACATGCAAATGGGACTTCAATGGGATAACTTGCATAAGTAAAGACTATATAAGTACCTTAGTACCTCATACAGTAATTAAGTTTTGTATGGAGATCGCCATAGCAGATGCTGCCTTTCACTGCTCTCGTGTTCGTTAGCTTTTGCTTACTACGTAGCTTTGTTATTCATTGCCTTTTTGCAAAAACTTTCCCAAAACCATCAAAGACAAGTCTTGCAACATACTCTGAAAACAATCAGGTTTGGACCTAATTTACAGAAAGACATAAGGCTATTCCACAGACAGTGGCCTCCTGCAGTGAAGGTCTTATCTCTGACTCTGGAAAGGTTAATCCCAGTACTTCTAGCTGCATTGTCCAGGAAGAATTTAGCTGACTCAGTGGATTGAGCGCCTGTCTCTGATGTAGCACAGCTCCAACTTAAGTGCTTTAAATATTAAGAGCAGAGTCTTGAACTGGGAGCTAATGAAGTGAGCAGAGTATCCGTCTGTGTTTTCAGCATTTTTCTTGCTAAGGAGACCAGTTGCTGTGTTCTGTACAAGCTGGTATTTTTGGGTTCCTCCATCATTAGCCAGAGATTCAGTGAGTTAAATTGATCAGCCTAGCGATAAATACTTGGATTACTGCCATTAAATCCATAGTAAAAGCTGTAGTTTTCTGGTAAAATAATGGAAGGCATTGCTTATTACTGTTGCTATCTAAATGTTCAGAATTAGTGATGACTCCACTAAAGTCTTGTCTACATGTACAGTGCTGCTGCGCCTCTGTAACACTTAGTGAAGACACTACCTATGCCGATGGGAGAGCTTCTCCATTTGGTGTAGGTTCTCCACCTCCCCAAGAGTTAGCAGTTATGTTAATGAGAGAAGACCTTCCGTCGATATACAGCTGTCTACATCGGGAGTTAGGTCGATATAACTGCGTCACGCAGGGGTGTGGATTTTCCATACTCTTTAGTGATGTACTTATATTGACAAAAGTTTGTTGTGTAAACCAGGGCTAAGACCCAGAGACTGTGTACTATATATATATATATATATATATATATATATATATATATATATATATATATATATATATATATATATATATATATATATATATATATATGGAGATATACCTATCTCATAGAGCTGGAAGGTCATTGAGTCCAGCCCCCTGCCTTCACTAGCAGGACCAAGTACTGATTTTTGCCCCAGATTCTCTAAGTTGCCCCCTCAAGGATTGAACTCACAACCCTGGGTTTAGCAGGCTAATGCTCAAACCACTGAGCTATCCCTCTCTCCTACTACCTTGACAAGTGATGTGCAGAGCCTTCACTAGCTTCTCATTATTTCCCTTTCCCTTCAGCATTGCTTAAATCTTGCCTGAGTTCAGTCTGAGCCATCTGCTCATCACCCTGCTGCTAATTTCTTTCAGACAGTGATGCATAGGTGGTCGTGTCAGCTGAGAAGGCATTACAGAGCTTGGTGTCATCAATATATTTTTGGCAACAGCTCCCATATCTCTCAGGTCCTTTCCAAGAGTTCTACAGATACTGAAGATGAGGGAGACAGTTTTGATCTCTGTGGAACTCCATATGCGAGGGCTCTTAGAGATGAGCCGCTTTTTGTCATAATTTCTTGGGTCCTGTTTGAGAGAAATGATTCATAATAGTGTTGCATCATCCCCTACAGCTAGGTCTTGTAAGCAGGTCAGTAGTGCTCTATGATGGAATGTGTTGAAGACTGCAAGAGAAGGTCTACTAAAGTTGTCTCTGTGCTGTGCTGTACTGCAAAGTCTGTGTATGGTTCAGAGTATAGTCAGATGCCGCATGCTTTTGGATTACTTATGTGAGTAAGAGTATCAGGATCAGGCACGTCATCTGCTGTTTAGAGAATATTGTATTTTTAAATTGCATTAATTAAATATATTAGAATATTGTCTGAAAATTCGTCATATTATATAGGAGCAGAGAGAAGTTGTCTATAGTTTTCCAGGCACCAACATCTATTTGAACTGATATGCAGAAATTGGTTATTAGACCCAGGAACATATATTGGTAAGAAGACACATCCATTTCTGGAGGAGATGCATACATGTATGAGGTGGTGTATGCAATTTAGGCAGAAATCAGGGGGATGAGCAGTTGGATACTTTTGTTTTAAAGGGTAGAACTAGCTATTTTGAAGACTACTTGAAAATCAGATCCTTCACCTAACACATTAATTACAAACATTCCAATTACTTTTCTGGCACAAATACAGGTTAAAATTGCAGACTTTAGTTCATGACTGTTTTACAGTGTGATGGGGATAATTTTTTATACATCTAAATAGTTGTCTCTTTATTTCCAGGCAATGCCTACAATCAAGAGGAGCGTGTTGTGTGTGCTGGCTATGACAATGGTGACATTAAATTATTTGACCTAAAAACCATGTCATTGCGATGGGAGACCAACATTAAGAATGGGGTAATGTGTCATAAAGGCATGTTTTAATTTATATTTGTTTGTAATGTGGAAGAATTAAAGGGTCACTGTATCTATTTGAAACTTACTCAGATTCTCACCAGGATAAAATCTACGGAGGATTTTTTTCCACTGGGCCAACAAATCCTAGTTCATGGATTCTTAGATTGGGGATCATTCTTTTCTTTATGGCTAGATGGACAGGGCCCTGAAACTCATTTCTTTTGTAACTTGGGCTCACAGCAGGGAAGAGGTTGAGAACCATTGTCCTATTTTGTTTGTTTTCAGAGTATGCTGCAGGTCCTATCAATTTATGCAGGTATTTTGAGAGCATGCTGTTTGAGTGGGTTCAGGTGTTTTTAGATGATCTTGTTGAATCTGGTTATGTCTTAAATCAGTTGCATTCTTATTACCATTGTAAATGTACCTAGAGATTATGATGGCCCATATTTTACAAATCTAAAATAAATGCTTCTTCGGTGATAAGCTGACTTTCAGAATGAATGTGTGTGTGTTTATATTTCCAGGTTTGCAGTGTGGAGTTTGACAGGAAAGATATAAATATGAATAAATTAGTGGCCACATCGCTCGAAGGAAAGTTTCATGTTTTTGATATGAGAACTCAGCATCCAACCAAAGGTTTTGCCTCCATTTCAGAGAAGGTACAGTATAAGGGAAGGCTGTTCTTGTTAAGGAACAAATGTCATACTTACTCTTGCAAAGCTGCTCTGGAAACCTTGCAAGCTTAAAGTTATTACATAGGAGGTGTGAGGATGGGCAGATTGAATGTTCATTGGCAGTCATATGATGGGATGACTTCAGTGGGATTTGTGAGTGCTAGGTACCTGTTAGCCTCTGACCTTAACTTCAGAAAACATGAATCAACCATATGAAAGGTAACATACATCACTTCAAGAGGTGGAAAGTGGGGAAGGTTTTCTGTATGTTGCTGTGTGGGGGACTCAGGCTCAGCTTCTGCTCCTGATCTACTCACTGAGTAGGAGGGAGTGTTGTCATTCAGCAGAATTTCCTTTTGTCCAGTTAAGGCCAGGGTTTTTGTGGGTGGACTTGGCCAGAAGGATGCTCACCACAATATGAGATATTGAGGAGGATGTAAAAGCAGAGAAATGAGATATGTGGAGGATGTCCACTGCTTGTAGGCCAGGGGGACATATGTGAATATTGAGTTCTCGCTAGATGTGATAGCCTATCCTGGAGCACACCACTTATTAGCTATCAGAGATGATGGTCTTTTCCAGTGCTTTAGTGTTCTTATTTATTGGTTTAATAAGTAGATGTGTACCCTGGAAGTTTAATGTAAAAGTGATTGCAATCTAAAGTGATGGGATTTGAATCTTAATTGTATCCCAAGATAAAATGAGTTATTCTGAGTCTAGTGCAATGGTGTTTCTCAGAAAGTTTCATTCTGGGAACCACTAAGGGTCCACGGAAAAACAAGCAGTTTGTGACTGGGGATATAGGGAGTGGAGGTAGGTCCAGAGAGAAGATCTTCTATACAGTGGTCTACAGAATGCAAAAGATGGAGAATCTTTGCCCTAGTGGCCTCTCCCTTCCTCCCCAATATCTCTTACCCACCATATTATTTGGTGCAGGTCCTGTATGAGTAGCAGTCTGACAGAGTAAAATTCACTGGCAAGACCGGGCATTTTAATGATAAATTTACTCATGTGACTGTTTTAAATAAATAATAGGTCAATGTCAATCTATTATCTTTAATTTGCTTCTTTTTGACATCATCGAAGCTTGTAATAGATTAAATGTATTAATAATTTATTTGGTGTTCATGGCAATCAAAACATTAAAATGAAAATCCTATCATAATTTGTGTTAATTCCTTTTGGGACATATGCAGAAACTTGCTTACTAGCAGAGATTTATAATTGAAACCTTTTTTGGTTTGTTCTGCATCTTGCTACATGACCTGCTTACATGATTTAGATTTGAATTTTATATTTACTCATTTTTTCATGGCTTTTGTGATACGTTTGGTAGCAAATTCTGGTAATTGTTGAAAAGAGTCATAGGCTAACGTTAATAATTATCTTTATAATGACTACTTCATATCTGAATATGGAAATCCAGTAGTTACATGATTTTTGTTCCTGATTATGGCCTTGCAAGCACATATGCACATTTAACTTTACTTACCTTACTAGTCATACTGAAGGTGAATACTCCCTTGAAAGCAACTACTAATATGCTTAAAGTTACTGTAATCACTCACAGATATATTTATCAGGGCTTAAGTCCTTACTTACAAGACTAATCTGTAACTAATTTTTGACTAACTCTGGTATTTATTAGGCTCACAAATCCACCATGTGGCAAGTTCGGCACCTGCCACAGAACAGGGATATCTTTATCACTAGTGGAGGAGCTGGGAGCCTTCATCTCTGGAAATAGTAAGTGTTCACTATCCACTCTAAATTAGGTGAAAAAATAACAAAACTACCATGTGTTGTAAAAAGTCTTCCTGGAAAATGAGTATGGGGCCCATGTTCAAACCAAAGATGTATTTAAATTCATTAAATTACAAACAATAGGTAATTTCTCACACCATGGCAGGACTTGATAATAGAGACTGAAAACGTCCCTACTGTAACTTGATTGGCATTGTGGGTTTACAACAAGGATGAATTTGGCCCTTGATCTTTAACCTAATATAATCAAGATCTAAATTATATTGTCAGTTAATGAGATGTTAAATTGAATAATAGATTTCTTAAAATTCTTGTTGTAGCAGGTATGCTGAGAAGTGTATAAAAAGGCTTTGGACTTAAATTATTTAATAACACTTAGCATTTTACGTATTAGAAGCTCTGTGCAAACATAAGTTAGTCATCATAGCAACTCCATGAGGTAAGTTAATATTATCCTTATAGTTATATATAGAAAGCTGAGAGACAGACGTTAAGTCGCTTGCCCAAGGGTAAAAACTAAACAGCTAACAAGTAACAAAGGGTATGTTAGAATTTGGGTGTTTCTGTCTCACTGCTTTATGCTCAGTTCACTAGACAATGCTGCTTTTCACATTTAGGATCTAATCCTGAGAGTCAAGGGGAGTTCATGGAGGATCCCTAGTCAGTTCCTCTGTGCAGAATGAGCTGGATCCAGAGGACTGTACTTGGGGTGTATATTCTCTACATGGCACAGAGCACTGCTCTGCGGTAACACTTCACATGGTAACAAGGAGTGGACAGAGCCAATGGATCCTTCAGTTTCATCCCCTGGCCACCCTCTCTTACTCCTGTGTGTGGACTTTGTAAGCACCAGTGGAGCCTACTTCAGATGGAGTGGCTCCATAGCCTGGAAGTGAGAGATGCCTGGCTTGGTTACTGGCGCTTGGATGTTGGGGGTCTGAATTTGTTCCTTAACGCAGGGTTCAAATGGTGCTGATGGCCTTGTATGGATTCCCTGAACTGAGGTGAATTTTATCATGTAGCATTATATCCCTTATTCACTTAAACTGACTTAGCTGGATTAACTATGATTCCGTATATTTAGCACAGATATTTTCAGTGTCTCTAGGAAACCCGAGACACCTTCTAATTGGACTTGTGAAAAACAAACAAATATGTGCGTTTGTGGGTGGGTATTTCTTGTAGTGTTTGTCTATGATACATATTCTAAAACCATGCTTGTCTGGTTTTATTTCTTTCTTATTGGCAGTGAGTACCCTGCTCAGCGCTCAAAGAAGGATTCTGAAGGAGTTGAGATGGGGGTTGCAGGTTCAGTCAGTCTCTTACAGAATGTGACTTTGTCAACACAGCCCATTTCTAGCCTTGATTGGAGCCCTGACAAAAGGGGTCTGTGTGTCTGCAGTGCTTTTGACCAGACTGTGAGGGTACTGATAGTTACGAAGCTCAGCAAGATTTGACAAAAAACGGATTTTCAGGACGAAAGCGACATAGTTTGAGGGGTGTATATAAAAGAGACTTTGTTATTTATAACTTGAATGTCTCCTTTAACAAAGCTGGTTTAAAGAATTAAAAAACAGATCTTTCTATTGAAAGTTCAGATAAATTGAGTTACAGTTGTTTGACTACATACTATGCTGCTGTTAGTTGGAAAAAGTTGCCTAGGCTTAACTTTTTTACCTTCTAATGTAAATTTACCTTTAAAATAAAATGTGCCTTCTGCTTAGTGTGTTTAAAATATCTGCAAGTTCAGAAATTATTTTAAACTGTATCTTCTCAATGTAAATTGCTTTTTTTCTTCAGTAGCACTAATCTGTTCACTCTTGTTAAATTGTTTGCTTTGTATGTTTTTATCATATATTTTTCCATTCTTAGTTATTAGGGAAACTATCCTATGATCCATCCTAGAAAATACATTGAAGGGACAGTAAATTTCTCTGACCTTACTTGACCATATTTGGCAGTGTGTGTTTGTTAAAGTGACTCAGATTACTTCAATACATTTAAACACTTATTTAAAAACTGAGGATTTTTAAACTGAGGATTTCAGATTTCAAACATGTTTAATGAATGACCCTTTTCATGGAGATGGTATTGTAATTAAGATGTTCAGCAAAATTAGCAGTTTTTGTTATGGATCACTTTATATTCTTCTGTTCATTTTTAACTAATTTGTTACACACTATCCTACAATAAAAATGTGTCGTGTGTTATTGTAATGTGAAGTATATTACCCAAGAAACAGAGATGCGGGGGAAGAATACATTTAATTAGGTTTGCAACAAAGGAAACAGTTTGTAGCAAGAAACTGGATTTGCTGCAGAATGATGTATTTCTTCCTGGTTTCTTCATTTTTGTTGTTTCCACCTTTAAAAGCTTTGTACAGCAGCCAAAATAGTGGGATTTTTGGTCAAATTAACCATAATATCCATCAAATAGAAATCTAGTCAAAATCCAAAAAAAGAATTAAGTAATTTCAAGTACTGTATCTTCTCTGAGTCTCTGCCAATTTTTCCTTATTTTGTAAGTGTTTTTCTCCCCTTTTGTAGTTGTGTGAAAGCATAAAATACTAGGTGAAACTGACTGCAGGGAAAACAGAAACATGAATATACACAATCCAGGCACATTCAGAGTGAAAAAACTGGGCATAAGACCAATATTATGTACTTGTGTGCATGTATAGTAATGTTTTAGATGTTACTAATTACAGCAAGTACAACACTTTCACAGAAGTGGGAGGTGTAGTTGGTGTCCTTCTTGTTAATCTAAACTTTCAAAAAAACAAGATGTTTTGTCAGTGAACTGCTCCCTGTCTTCCAATTACTTGGAAATGTGCAGCAGTAATAAATTTGAGCCACTTGTGATTCCACGTACGTTTGCACTTCTAGTGGATCCCAGCGGTCGCAGCATACTGCGGAAGATGGAGCTGTGTCAGTGTAAATTCTGTAAGATCTAAGGTTCCAATTTACTGTAAAATGAAACCGGAGTCTGGTGACATTTACATTGCAAATTGGTCATAGAAGTTCTAGGCGGAGCTGGTATTGATGCTTATAGTTAAGGTTGCCCAACACTTCCCATTATTAGTCCCTGTTTTCAATTGCTTTTAACTTTGCCAAACTTAAACCATTTGGTCTTTAATTTTCCATGTCGGGTGTTTGCATCAATCTGTTTTGGAAAGCTTCAAGTAAAACTATTAGAGAAAGAGATTAGAGAAAAAAATAACACTTTTTTGCTCATGTTTTAAAAAAAAAAAAAAATCGTACAGCTCTTCTGCTGAGAAGCTAAGCTCCAGAACCTCCTTGCTTTGGAGCAGGGATTTGTACTTTGACAAGGAGGTTGCACTGGTGTCAGGGATGTGCCTTTTGTCACGCTGAGTAGGACTTTCCCTGTATTTGTACCTTTCCTCAATGTGACTGCTTCCTCCTCCTCCTCTTCCATGATGCTTAGATGGCAGGAGGGGGCCATTAAGAACACAGGAGAGCCAGTCTCCCTGCCCTCTGGTCCTGTGCCTGGTGCCAGAGCAGCCCCTTCCTATGTAATCTTAATTCAGCCCCCTCATGTATATGCGTAATGAAACAGTCTTTAATTACATGATCACACAGTATTATTTCCACAGGACCCTAGACATATTCACCATCCAGCCTATGCACTGCTTTGGGAATGCCCCAGTGGTTCCCTGTCACTTTCTTCTTGCCCCATTCAGCCCTGAGATGAGTGTCAGAGATACTCCCCTACCCACAGCAGGATGGAAGAGGAGCATAAATGAGCCCCGACTTCCTTGTTGAGCATTGGCTGCATGCTGCAGTAGCTCAGCACCTCTTCTTTTTCCTTCTGATTAGTGCCAGGCCCAACCTCAGTTGCGCTCCACTGCATAACTGGTCCATAGGTGTGGCTGCAAGGAAGAGGAGCTGCTACTTCCAACTTCATAGGGTTATGTGCTGCCAGATCTCCAGTTGTAGGCCTGGGCCACTGCTCTTGGCTATTGCTGCCTGATGGTAACTGGGTTTTTTTTAATGGATTCTAAACACAATGCTGATAGCACTTTTCTAGTTCTTACTTGCAGAGAATCTCAAAGCACTTTGCAAACAGGGAATTCCAGTCCTGTGACATAGGTAAGTGTCCCCATTTTACAGAGAGAAGTTGAGGCGCAGCCAAAGGCTGAAGCCATCCCCCAGGTCAGATACTGAACGTCAGCAGCACTGAGGCAGTGTCAGAAAATAAAAGCTTCTACACTACTAGAGATTTTTGACTGTTCCAAAGTTTGTGGATAACATAACAGCACAGAGAGATTCTGTTCCTTCCATATAAGTCAGCTCAGGTAAGGTATGTATCAGCCCAGGACTGTTACAGCAAGAGCTCCATTATACATCCCCAGATCTTTTTTGTATTGCTTAAATAGTCCTGTACCAACTACAGTGCTTCTGCAGTGTTTTTTCATTATGCAAATGTGTTTAGTAATGATAGGTCTGCAAATACCACATAAGCCACATGGTTTCTCAAAACAAGACCTAGCATCAAGAATTTTATTGACGTTCTGTGGGCCTGACTCCTCATCTAGTGTAAAGTCAATGGCGTTTCATTAGCGTGAAAGGAAAATCAGGCCCTATATATGGATTATGGATTAACCCTTTCTGAATGCTCTTAACATGCTTTAGATACTGTTTGAAAATGGGAAAATAATCCCTTCCTACCATAGTTCAAAAAGTGTTATGATTTATTGGGTTTTGAATGTAAAGTTGACTCATTTTTGCAAGACAAAGCCAGGGTTTTTCCAATTTTATGCAATAACAAACAATTAGCCTTATTTGTGAGTCATCCCTCTCACCCATGCAGAAACAGCCTAAGGGTTGGCTTGTGCAGCAAGGATGTACCATTTATTCTAAATGGGCTGGCAGAAAAAATATATTTTAACGTGTAAAGTGAGCACGTTTGATCCGGAAGCCATTGAGAGTATTCACAGAACTGCCTGATGCTATTTTTACTAGCACAGATCCAGGAGGCATGGATCCCTCCCCCTGTCTGGCACAGCATTTTGTTGTGACCTTGGCCAACAAAGGCACAAACTCTCAAACAGCCTTTACTTTTGGGCACCAAAAATGGGGGCAACCAAATGTTAGATCCCAAAATTTGATTTTTTCACAGTACAAAATGCTGACAACTCCAGTTCATTAGGAGCTGCACAGTCTCAATTTCTCTGAAAAATTAGGCTCTGGGTGTCTAAAATTGGACACCTACAGTCAAGGCACCACAGGTTACAGATCACTTTTTAAAATGTGTCCATAATCTCCTTGTGCCTCAGTTCCTTCTTCTGGGGATAATGCTATCTACCTGGCAACAGTGTTACGAGGCTAAATTCATTAGTGTTTGTAAATCACTTTAAGGTTCTCTGATGGAAGGTGCTATAAAAGTTGCAATATGTTGTTCTACTATAACTAGTGTAACACTCTAAATGTGACTCCAAGCAAAAGGAAAGGAGTAATCAAAATGTATTTGGTGCTCTGATGCTTAGCAAATACAGCCTGTATTTTGTAAATCATAATCTTTTATATGTTTGCATTAATACAGAAATCCAGGAGAGCTTCTTTAGGTTCAAAAGCATTATGGATATATTTTGTTTGTGTCAGTGCTGGTCACAGGATGACTAATGAGATTAATAGCAGTGTAAATATATTTGATAGTTGTAAATGATGAAGCAACTCTAACAGAATTTTAATTCTTGTAGGGCAGCTGCAGGTTTTACTCATGCAAATCCCCTCCTCGTTAAGGAGAATTCATTTGTGACTTTACAGTTAGAAAGCATACTGCCTGCGTGGTGGTTGCTGCTGAAGACCCTGGACAGCCCCGTCCCCTGGTGGAGAAGCATGTGCACTGCAGATATTTGTGCCAGACTTATGTTTTTTTAGCAAGTCATAAAGGATGGATGAATTCACAGACTATTATTTCTAAGTTTGAGTCAAGAATTTAAAAGTTTAGTAGAAATAAAGGGCTGAGACTCTATATAAAATGTGCCGTGTTAATCTTTTGTGTGCCACCAGGGTAGGTCCAATGATTTCACTCTAGTTATAGTGTAGCACAGTCCTTTTCAACCTTTTGTCATTTGTGGGCCCCTACAAAATTTCGAATGGAGGTACGGACCCCTTTAGAAATTCAACCTGTGGCCCATGGACCCCTACCATAGAAGTCTTAGAATAAAAACCGACTGAACAGAATTCAACTATAATGTTGCACGTGCTCGGCAGGGCATTTGATGCAGCGTAAGAAAGGGCACTGAACTGTGGACTTCTATGGTAAACTTCCAGGGTTTGATCTGTAGATGGGTCTGATTTTGATCAGAAAAATGAAATGCCTTTGCTGGGATCTGAAACTTTATTTTCATAGTCACTTTTTGCAGACCCCTTAGACATAGTCTGTTGACCCCAGGGGTCTGCGGACCACAGGTTGAAAACCACTGGTGTAGCACATAGTGCAGTAGTGGGCAACCTGCGGCCCGCGGAGCAAACGTGGGCCATCAGGGTAATCCACTGGCGGGCTGCGAGACAGATTGTTTACATTGACTGTCCGTGGAAATGGCGAACCGCAGCCACTGGAACCACCAGCGGATTACCCTGACGGGTTGTAGGTTGCCCACCACTGACATAGTGGATACATATAGTCATGTAAATGCTTCTTCAAAGTATGCAAACTACACATCAGGGAGAAAGTAAAGGCTAATGAGAGCAAACTGTCTTCCTAAGGTATGAACGATTTTTGTGCAAGGATAATATTAGGCGTTTGATGTCTCTTAGACCCAAATAATCCCCTCCATTTGCACGAGTAGTATGACACTGAAGAGCACATGCCCTTAAGTCATTTTAGAAGGGGACTTCCTTCTACTTGTAAATCCTGGATGTAGCTCTGCTGTTGAAGCTGAGAGCATGGCGATTAAAAGAACAAGCTAATCTGATTCTAAAAGCTGCTGTTAGAGATATTAATACTCAGAACATTTGATCATAAGTGAAATGTAATAATTGAAAAAGTAACAGAGGAGTTTGCTTATGTCATTAACCTGTGGAAATTTGATCTATTTCTAATTTGAAATGCTTTGTATCAATTAGGCACATTGTGAAACAGCTCAGAGCAGAGAGACCTGGAAAAATAAATAAAGTGAGTTACAATGAGCTGGTTTATTTTTCTGCGGGACTAGCTGTTAGTCGTGTTTTCATATATGTGTCCCCCTGCATCAAAGACAATACTTTATCCACAATATAAACAACTCTAGGCAAAGCCTCCTGTGAATTCAGGTTATTACAGTCATGATTAGAGCAAGAGCTGGTACATTTTAACATCTGCAGCTGAGCCCTAGACTCCTCCATAAACTTCCTGGGCTTCATGGGGACAAGAACTTGTCTTTCTTCTTTGTCCTTAACACCTTGTCTATTTCTGGATTATATTCAGGGAAGTCACTTGTTTCGTAAGAGCTCCCTGGAAATAGGGAATCCTCCTCTCAGGGGCAAAGTTTGCCAAAGGCCTGGGGGAAAGCACAACAGAGTGATATTTTTATTAAGGTTTCCTGGATGGCTTTACTTGCGTATTTAAAAAGTTACTCACTGGCTGGAATGGAGAGGAGTTGCTGCCAGTGCAGACACAGCCGGGTGTCTCCTCCTGATTGGATGTCCCCCTCCCACTCCTGCTGGCTTGCTAAACAAGGAACTCAAGCAGACCAAAAGTGGACGTTAGCAGCTCAGCCTGCTCTATTTATAGTCACAGCCCCTCTTGCTAGAGACTGGCTCTGAGCCTTTGCAGCAGTGAGTCTGTAACATTCAAGCACGTTCTAAATAAAATAGTAACTGGTATCAGAGATGAAAGGCAGAGGGCCAAATTCTCTCTGGCACAGCGCAGACGCATGTGCCAGAAAACCTCCGCCCAGCCCCAGAAGTTAGCCACCTAATTTCTGGCCCTTCTGAAATGCTATGGCTCCACAGCAGAGGGCTTCATTTATTAAATGTACCTGACTGGTCACTATCCATGGTTCCCTGTGCAAATTATTCCTACTCTTAGTAGGATCACATCACAGAAGGGGAACTTTTTCTAGGCGTGATCTCAGCCATGCCCAGTTGGCTTTTCCTGGGTCTGGACGACATTCTCAGCTGGGCATACATCAGCATAGGTTCACGGATCTCAATGGAATTAGCTTGTTTTACACCAGCTGAGGATCTAGCCCTAGACATGGAGGCTGTATCCTGCCTATTTCTGTGCTCTAGTCAGAACTTGGTCCACAATGTATATTTTTCTTCATTGAAAAATGTTATTTAGTACTTAATCATGATTGAATTTTAAACAAAATAGACTCCCACCATCACAAGTGATTATTATATATGTGGCTGCAATGCGGGTAGAGATGTTCAAGCTATTAACTATAATAACACCCTCTCTCCCATCTGTCCAGCTATCATAGAAAGGTTATATAAGCCAAGAAAAATAGCACCCCAAAAGAGAGAAGACAATACTAAGGAAAAAGCAGAGTGGTATGCAGGGCTCAGAGGACTTGCATTGCAATATCAGAATTGCTTGCTGAAGAACATTTATTATTTGCATGGTGGTAGCACTTGAAGAACCCAATCCGGGAACAAGATGCTACTGCATTAGGTGCTGTATAAGCACATAGCAAGAAGTCATTTCCTGCCCCAAGAAGCTTACACTCTGAGATGAGAGTCAACAAGTAGATAGCAGAAAGGTAACTACGATTACTACTAGTAGTGTTATGTTTAGTGGTCACAGCACGCCACCTAGCTAGTGGGATGAGTGATTGCAAGAGATGGCCCAGGCTGTAGGCAAGGCGTATTGCAGATATATGGTACATAGGGCATAACATACATTAGCTGGCATGCCTGTGATTCGAAGAGGTGTGTTCTGCTGTAGCACAGAAGCAGCAATGGCGTGCAGGGTGGAAAGGACAGAGTTGACGGGCCCCCACCATGCTCTTTGGCTGTATGAATAATGACTGTAACTCAGAGCCTCAGCGACAGAGGGACTGGGGAAACCAGGGCATAAACAAGGGAATCCCGGAAGTGCAATGAGCATAAGAACCTTGGGGGCAGCTGTTCCACTACCTCCCACCACGCTTAGCGTTTCCCGGGTTGACTAATAAAAAGGGGATGATGGGGAACAAAGTGAAGAGAGCAACAGTGGGTCCTGTGGCACCTTTAAGACTAACAGAAGTATTGGGAGCATGAGCTTTCGTGGGTAAGAACCTCACTTCTTCAGATGCAAGACTAACACGGCTACCCCTCTGAAAGTGAAGAGAGACACTTCTGCTGCGTTGGTACTAAATACAAGCGCTGCAGGTACAGTCCGCCAAAAATGCTCCATTCATCAGCTATAAATGATGGTCCTCCGCGCCGCCGCCCCCTACAGGGTGGCCGGAGCAGAACAACAACAACAACAAAAAAAGCAGCCGTGCCGCCCTAGGATTGGGCAGTATGCCGCCTCAAACAATCTGCCGCCCCAAGCACCAGCTTGCTCAGCTGGTGCCTGGAGCCGGCCTTGGCTCCAGGCACCAGGCACCAGGAGTTTTTATATCATGTTCGGGGAGGGGCTCAGAAAGAAAAAAGTTGAGAACCCCTGGCTTAGACAATCTCGAAGTTGCAGTTGCTCCCCACTCTGTTTTTTGGGCAGCCGTATCTGGAATCTTTGTGTGACCTGGATATTTTGTAGTACCAAACACAGACCCTAAGAGCTTGTGCAAGAGCCAGCTGGTTTTCTCAGCCAGGCACTTAATTTGGCTAATCGAGGAAGCTGGGAGATGGTGTTATGTGTGATGTAAAGGAGATGCAGAGCTGGGTGTGTCAGCTGCATGCTGCTGGCTTTTCAGCCTGTGTTGTTGCATCTGCACTTCCAGTGGCTTCATGTATAGGGAAGTGCTGAATAATATGTGGTAGAGGATTGAGCCTTGTGTCAGACTCTGTGTGAAAACTTTGGCGGTGGAGAAGTTGTCTATAATGACTGTCTGGGTTAGGTCTGAGAGGAAGGGCCTGAGAGTATTTCCATTCACCCCTGCAGCTTTGCAGAGGTGGGACAGAAATATTTGGTGATCAGTAGTATCTAGTGTCACAGACTGGCCAGCAGGATGGGTATGGATGTACTTCCCTTTCCTTTAGGCATGAAGAGCTAATCCATCAGAACAAATGCTGTCTCTACCATGCCCTGGCCTGAAGTCTGTTTGAGGGGAGTCCTGGGCACTGCTAGTTAATAGGTGGCATTGGAGACATTTTTTGCTAACATCTCAATTAGCTTGTTTAGAAAAGGGAGGTTTTTGAAAAGGGAGCATAGGGGAGACAGTCCTAGATGAGGAGGGACTAGATCGGGCCCTGCACAAGGTACTGCATGGTGGGCCTCACAGAAGATAGGGCTGGCCCTGTGTATAGGGATTATAATTCCAGATTTTACATGTTCTGATGAAATAAGCAATTGAAAGGCAAAGTGACATTTTAGGGAAAGCTTGATAATTGCACTCTCTCTGCAGCTTCCTCCCCATCTCCAGCCCAGCACGTTGGAGAGGTGATAGAATGCTGGAAATCGTTAAGAAAGGGATAGATAATAGGACAGAAAATATCATGTTGCCGCTATATAAATCCATGGTACGCCCACATCTTGAATACTGTGTGCAGATGTGGTCACCCCATCTCAAAAAAGATATATTGGAATTGGAAAAGGTTCAGAAAAGGGCAACAAAAAAGATTAGGGGTATGGAATGGCTTCCGTATGAGGAGAGATTGATAAGACTGGAAGTTTTCAGCTTGGAAAAGAGACGGCTAAGGGGAGATATGATAGAGGTCTATAAAATCATGACTGGTGTAGAGAAAGTAGATAAGGAAGTGTTGTTTACTACTTCTCATAACACAAGAACTAGGGGTCACCAAATGAAATTAATAGGCAGCAGGTTTAAAACAAATAAAAGGAAGTATTTCTTCACACAATACACAGTCAACCTGTGGAACTCCTTGCCAAAGGATGTTGTGAAGACAAGACCGTAACAGGGTTCAAAAAAGAACTAGATAAATTCATGGAAGATAGGTCCATCAATGACTATTAGCCTGGATGGGCAGGAATGGTGTCCCTAGCCTCTGTTTGCCAGAAGCTGGGAATGAGCGACGGGATGGATCACTTGTTGATTACCTGTTCTGTTCATTCCCTCTGGGGCACCTGGCACTGGCCACTGTCGGAAGACAGGATACTGGGCTAGATGGACCTTTGGTCTGACCCAGTAGGGCCATTCTTATGTTCTTATGTTCAGCAATGTTCTCCCGACTCAGAGATGAAAGGCAGCTTTAAACTCAGTGGAACCCTTCTGAGGAAATGAAAATACAGCTGAGAAGCTGTCCTAACCCCCGTGGAAGCATGTCTGCCCCCTGCTACTATGCCTGGCTCCTATTCCTGCTCATCCAGGCCTGGATAACGCCTGACACGATATATGCATGTCTGCAGTTGGAAATGTTTCCCAGCAGCCATTCAATAAATCAGTAACAGTTGATTTTTAAGGGGCACCTGTAAACAAGTACTAAATATTCTTATTGGCACCTCTAAGTGCACTGCAGACTTATGGGTGCTTACTGGGGGGCATATTGTACCCACCAGTGGGAAACAGCCACAAGAGAGGCCTAGGAAATTGAGGCTGACCTGGCACTGGGTTTCCTTCACAAGTATCCTGAAGTGGGGTGAGCAGTTTTAGGCACTGAGACTGCGCGTGAGTTACTGCTGCTTGATGCAGCATTAATTCCCACATGGTGATCTGTGGTGTCTGGAGTGCAGGGAGCAGCTGCCCCCTCTCAGTCCAGGCCACAGCCCCTGCAAATCCCTGATGACGGGGCAGAGGCATTTCAGTGGGTTTGGCAGCAGAGGGGAGCATATCATTGATCAGCTGCCTTTCCTTTAGCACTCCCTGGCCTGGATATGCCTGACCTGGCTTCCCTCTGCTCTGGTTATATCAGGGGAATATCAGGCCCTGTTGACATTCCGGTGTGTGAATGCCATTTTGCAGGAGCTACTACAGTAATAAGAGGGAGTGTCTCCATGTCCCAGGGGTGTAGGAGTGGTGCACCTCCAGAGAAGTGGCACTTGATGCTGGAAGTGACTATCTACCTACTGGCCTGTGTGAAATGGGTTGATGGTCTCAGTTCAGTTCTTAATGGATGCTCAGACCGGCAAAAGTGCGCAGATAAGGGAAGACCCAGTTACTCAGGCTTTGAGCTGATGGAGTAAATTTCACCCCAGATGATGCACAAGGCTGTTGGGTTTGGACCTGCAGGGAGAAAGTTACATCTAACTAAAATTTCACTGAAGAATATTTGGAGGTGGATTTACATTTAGGGCCCAAGTTGAAACTGTTCGCCTCCAGGCTGCAGCACAGTAGCCACCTACACTTAGACTACGTCTACACTAGCACTTTTGTCTGTCAGGGATCTGAAAAAACCACCCCCCTCAATTCATAGCCTCAATTCACTTTCAGGGATACCTCCATGGCAACACGCCCTTCTCTGTGACCTCACAGATGCACTTCCCCAACTGCTGTGTAACCAAAGGGCTCTGTGGAGATTTGAGGGGGAGGAGCCCCTCTCCACTGCATCATCCCCTGAAGACTTAGCTGATTTCCAAATAGAAAGCAGACAAGGAGTTAGTACAGCTGGAAGCTGCTACCACAACTCCTGTAGGAACCACACTGCTAGAGGGAGGTGAGTCATGTGGAGGTAGCTCCTTTGTACCTGTATCTGGGGGTGGGAAGATATCATTCCTCGTAGGCCCCAAAAATCCATAGGGTTGGGAGGCTTCTTCTTAGCCAAACTCTACAGCCACTCGAGTGCATTTGTGCAAAGAATTCCAAGAGTTTTCCTGCCCCTCTGGCATGCTGGACCTTGGTCAGAGTATTCTGCCCCGAACCTCCCAAATGTTCAGTTCCTCTGGAAATGAAGCTGTATGTGTTTTTAATCACCATGAATAGCCCAGCAGCAAGATATAAAACACAAACTCAGGCAAGCGCTCCTGTACTACTTGGGTTTTCTAGGCATATGAAACATTTAACAGGTATTTTCTGCACATAGACTGCATCGGGTTCCAAAGCATTACATACACGACGTGGATAGGGTGGGTGGAGCATTTTGTTGTTTTAATAACTGTAGTGCTTCAGGACACAGTAGCTCAGTCTGTTTATAGCATTGAGCTATTGCTGTTACAATGATGAGTCCGTCAATAATGGGACAAGGGTATTCCCAGCTGAGGAACTACAGTAGTTTTTACCAAATTCTGATCTTTTCATCTCAGTTGCTTGGTTAAGTCTGAAAAGTTCTAGCTGTTTCCAGCTCTTCTCTCAGTAGGCAGAGATTGCCCATTCTCGTGGATAATTTCTGTGTTCAAGAAACTTTAAAGTCAGAGGGCCTGGTTCTCCTCTGTCTTGCTCTCTGTGTAGGCATTTACAGCAGTGCAAAGTGAATGTAAGAGGCTCCTAGATCAGAACTCTTCCCTCAGAATCAGGCCCAGAGTCCTCATAATTCTACCTGTGTCCCCAACCTCTCTGTCTCTTCTCCACCAAAAACAATTCAATATTAACAATGTCCTCCACACAGTAGAGCATTTCCCTCTCTCTGTCTGCATCCACCTTTTGTCTTACACCTAGACTGTAAGCTGGTGGGGCAAGAACCATCGTCTTGTTCTGTGTCTGTACAGCACCTCGCGCAACGGGGTCCTGGTCCATGACAGGCAGCTTCATAATATAAATAACCATAATAATTTAAATGCAGCCAATAAAAAGTGTTCAGCTCAATTGCATCCTATGCTGGGCTTTCTGTTCAGGTAGGCAAGTGACTCATGCATTTTTATTTTGGCAAAGTTCTACAGAGCGTGACTTTACAGCTTCTATGGTGGGGAGTGGGAGGCTCTCTGCCTCCCTCAGTGCAGTGCATAGATTTAGGTTTGCAGAAATTCCTTGAGTCTGACTGTATCACACCATGTTTTCTGTTGTCTGAGAACCATAGCAATCTCTGGCGGGAGGGAAGGGGTACTCTGGTGCAAGAGTAGTAGACAGAGTGATCAGCTGCTTCATTAATACTCCCACACCTTAACGTCTTGGATAGGGAGGGTTATCTGTAGGGCTCCGTGTCTGTCAGGGAGGTCGCGGAAGTCACGGATTCAGTGACTTTCTGCGACCTCCGTGACTTCTGCAGCGGCCAGTACGGCTGACCCCAGGGCCAGCTGCTCAGGTGGTGCCAGGGACAGCCACACCAGCTGCTGCTGAAGCAGCTCCACAGCCAGTCACTCGGGCGACCCCACAGCCAGCCACACCGGCCGCTGCTGGAGCTGCCCCGGGGCCAGCCAAACCAGCAGCTGCTTGGGCAGCCCCTGGGCAGCAGCCAGTGCAGCTGGCCCCGTGGACTGCCTGAGCAGTGGTCAGTGGGAGCAGCCGCAGCTCAGTGGCCCCTGGCAGCTGGTGCTATTGGCCCTTGGTCCCCCTTCCCCCCCCCCCCCAGAGCAGCAGCCCCGCAGTTAAAATTTAGACAGGGGTATTTATAGTACAAGTCATGGACAGGTCACGGACCATGAATTTTTGTTTATTGCCTGTGACCTGTCCATGACATTTATTAAAAATACCCATGACTAAATCATGGCCTTAGTTATCTGTAAGTCAGAATTTGGCAGGGCCCAAAGGGCTTTTGAGGGAGGTGCCTGCAGGTTGTTTCTCCTTGTCTTGTGATTGGGAGAGTCCGGATTTCCATCTGGAGGAGGAAGTGGTCTGACCTGGAATTGGAGGTGGGGGCAGAACTTGCATTTTTTTTATGTTAACATCCAGTTCCTGGACCCAGCCTAGCATATGGCCAGGTGTGAGTGTGGGTTCGGAGATTACCCATGAAGACTGTAAGCTAGAGTTTGAACAGGTTTTGGGCTATCATATTGGGAGCACTCCACTAGGAAAAACTACCTGCGCTCCCTTAGGTGTAGTCTTTCTTCGCCCTCCTTTAATTTGGAGGATTTAGATGACTAATCGTGTCGTTCTACACATTTTCTGATCTACTTACATATCTGGGTTTCCAAATAAACAATTTCTAGGTATGATTCTGATGATTTTCATACCTGGCCTTCAGCTTCTTACAGCATAACTGCTGCCCTGTTCCCCTCTTCCCCAGAGAACAACAACAGACACAAAGGGGGGAGTCTTGTTTCAATTTTAAAAAGTTCTAGCCGTCCCATTGGCTCTTTTGGTCAGATGCCCACTCCCTTTCTTTTACCTATGCAGGGAGACTTTTTTAACCCTTTACAGGTAAAACAAGCAGAGAACAGCCACCAAGAGGGACTTTATAGCTAACTGACTGGCTGGGTGTCCATAAAAAGGGAGCTACCGCTCCCTTCATTTATCACATCCCTAACTGAACCCCTTACTACCTGCTCGCTACTACATCTATCAATGAAAGTAGTGTTCCTTGTAGCTGTCACAGCGGCACACAGAGTGGGTGAGATCGGGGCCCTGATGGCCCATCCACCTTACACTGTATTCTTTAAAGACAAGGTGACTT
Organism: Emys orbicularis; assembly: GCF_028017835.1. Taxonomy (NCBI): domain Eukaryota; kingdom Metazoa; phylum Chordata; order Testudines; family Emydidae; genus Emys; species Emys orbicularis. The sequence goes on from NC_088685.1 coordinate 198,129,983, forward strand.
TGAGACCACACCCAAAGTGACCTCAAAATTCCATATCAACCAACCCATACATCTTCCTGCGTTCTACCCTAAACCGCATGAATCTGCTCAGGAATCCGTATTCCACATGTTAGATGTTAGACGAGCAATAACATTCTACCAAGATAGAACAAAATTGTTCCTTAAGTCACCAAGACTTTTCATATCCACTATGGAATGATGAAAAGGCATGGCCATCTCAAAACAGAGATTGTCTAAATGGATTGCAAACTGCATAAGAACGTGCTACCAACAACAAAATATAGAGCCCCCACAAGGGGTTAGAGCACATTCAACTAGAGCCATTTCCACCTCGACCGCATTTTTACATATGTACCAATCACAGAGATATGCAAACCTGCAACCTGGGCATCAATACACACATTCACAAACCATTATGCAATGACAGAAGATTCTAAAGCAGATGCAATACTCGGTCTGACGGTACTATCCTCCACTATTCAACCAACTCCAGAGCCCAGCCTACCTTAATGGGGTACTGCTCTACAGTCACCTAAAGTGGAGCACCCACAGGGACACACATCTCGAAGAATCTCAGTTACTGCACAAGGCGAGTAACCCTCTCTTCTCATAGCCCCAACCTGGCTCCGTCGGCACTGGTTTGCCACACTGGTAGGCCTTTCCGTAGCAACTCCGATACCACTCCTTCTACTCCTGGACCTGATCTCCCAGGACCACAATCAGCTGCTCCACCCAAACCTCAGTGCCCTCCACCTGATGGCCTGGAAGCTCCATGGCTAAATACTGTGGAGTTGGCCTGCTCAGAGCCGGTGTGCCAGGTCCTATTAGGTAGCAGGAAACCCTCTACCAGGGGTACATACCTCTCCAAATGGAAGCGGTTCTCCATTTGGGCATCCCAGTGCAGAGTCTCACCCACACAGTTGTCACTGCAGGCTGTTCTTGAGTATTTGTTACACATGAAACAACAAGGCTTAGCGATTTCATCAGTTAACGTTCACCTTGCAGCGATTTCAGCATTCCACCCCTGAGTGCATAAACAATCCCGTTTTTTGCACAAGATGTCCATTTGTTTCCTCAAAGGCATAGAAAGACTATACCCAGATGGGAACCCATGCCCCTGTGGAACCTAAACCTGTTTTTTTAATCAAAACTTATGGGCCCCCCCATTTGAGCCACTGGTGATGTGCCACTTGTCATACCTTTCCTGGAAGGTGGCCTGTCTCGTGGCTATTACTTCAGCCAGGAGGTCACATCGGAACCCCCATATATGATCTTCTTCAAGGATAAGGTGCAGCTACACCTCACTCTGCTTTCCTCCCAAAGGTGGTTTCGCAGTTTCACAGTAATCAGACAGACAATCTTCCTGCCAGTTTATACGCAAAACCACACATGAACAGGGAGGAGCAATGTCTCCTCACTCTGGACATCAGACATGCCCTAGTATTCTACACTGAGAGGACCAAACTGTTCCACAGATCCACCCAACTTCGTAGCAATTGCGGAAAGGATGAAAGGTCTCCCTATCGGCTCCGAGGCTTTCATTGTGAATTACATTGTGCATTCGCATCTCTTAGGAGCAGGCGGGTATTCCGCCACCAGCTATCCTGACTTCCCATTCCATGAGCGCGCAAGCTTCATCATCAGCATGCCTGGCTCAGGTCCCTATTCAGGACATTTGCAGAGCAGTGACTTGGTCATCAGTGCATACATTCTCTGCTCATTATGCCATTACTCAACAGGCAAGGGATGATGCCAGTTTCAGTCAAGCTGTTTTACAGTCAGCATGTCCATGAACTCCAATCCCACCATCGTATGCTACTGCTTGGGAGTCACCTAACATGGAGTGGACATGAGCAAGCACTCAACGAAGAAAAAACAGTTACTAACCTTTCCGTAACTGTAGTTCTTCAAGATGTGTTGCATGTGTCCATTCCACTACCAACCCTCCTACCCCTCTTTCAGAGTTGGCTGGAAGAAAGCAATGAAGTTGGTCGGGCCCTTTACACCAGCACTATGAGTGTGCGGCACCCGGGGGCACAGAGCTGACCCGATGGGTACCACTGAGAGAAAAATTTCCAGCGACTGTGCTCGGAGCATGTACACATCTACAGTGGAATGGACATGTGCAACACATCTTGAAGAGAACAGTTATGGAAAGGTTATTAACTGAATTATTTTTTTACAAGAAGTCAACTTACTTCCTGCTTCAGCTAGCATCTCTATTATACTTCCTCCTATCCTGATTGACCTAACTGGTATTCCATGTAGTCTGTGTGAAGAGTTCTCAACATTGTCTATCTACTGTAGGTGTTTCTTATTAGCTGATGACAGGCAAAAGCCTTGTAAGGTGACCCATATAGAAAAGATATGCTGTCCAAATTAAGGGGTGCCAGAATGTGGGAGGGTCAAAATATGACCCTCCCATATTTTGAAAGTGGACGGGCTGGGCCCTGCCCCTGCCCCTCCTCTCCCCCACCTTATGGGCCCCCACCCGGGGCAGATGGAGGGTCCGCAGCTCCTCACAGCTGCTGGGTTGGGGTAAGAGCCCCGTGGGCAGTTGTGGAGGCGCGGACCCTCCTTTTTCCATTGGACGCAGGGGCAGCAGAGCGTTCCCAAAAGTGGGGATGCCAGAGGCCCTGCCCCCTCTGTGGCCCCACCTCACCTCTTCCACCTGAGGCCCCGCCCCACCCCTCCTCTTCCGCCTGAGGCCCCACCCAAGCTGGAGCAGGCTGGGAGCCACAGCCCCTCCATCTGCCCAGGGTGGGGAAGCCAAGAACAGCTCGCGGCGGGGAGGGGCCCGGGCGTAGGGTTGCCAACTTTCTAATTCCAGAAAACCGAACATCCTTGCCCTGGCCACTGCCCCTTCCTTGAAGCTCCGCCCCCTGTCCCTTCCTTGAGGCCCCGCCCCCTGCCCCTTCCCGAGGCCCCACCCCCTCCCTCCATCGCTTGCTCTCTCCCACCCTCTCTCACTGCAAGGCCCAAACAGGCATATTTATTGTTTTGACAGATGTATTATGCTAAGTTCAGGTTTTATTACAGGATGCTAGAGCTGGCAGCAAAATAGTCAAAAAGGATCATTTTTAAAAAAATGAAATTTCACAAAGGTTTTCATGATTCTTTCCCTCCCCTCTTCCCATTTTTCGTAACCAGCTCCATGTTTTTTGTTCACGAAAGTTATTGTAATTTTATGTGTGGAATTAGGATCACACATTATCACAGCTGCAATGGGTCCAGGCCCACTCCTGAAGCCCAAATACAAATCCATAGATCACAACCACGGAAATGCACACCTGTCCAGATACCTGTATAAATAAATCTGTAGAAACTGACTCCCACACCTACATGCAGATACACACGTGTATTTATGTGTACACATCTAGCATACGCTAACACATGTACTTCCACATGATTTAATATTACAATTGTTGTTTAGTGCCTAGAGACCCCAACTAAGCTCAGGGCTCCAGGGTGATAGGTGCTGGACATACACATGAAAAAAGGGAGTCTGCAACAAAGCGTTTATAATGTAGCTAGACAAAGGTGGGGAGAAATGTCTGATCCATTGGCTCTTCTGCAATTACTAGTCAACAACATTCACTTTTTAAGAAATAGTACATTTCTTGTAGAGTTCCCTTCTCTTTTAAAGTGAATCCACACATATTTTATGTCATCAATTTTTTTGCGCGCAAGCCAGCAAAAGGAAAAAAAGTCAAGAGTTAGACTGTAAATTTTATTCACACAGGTATACACACATGCAGCAATACACACACCTCCTTACACAAAGACACACAGTCTCTTACACACATACAATGCATGCATGCACACACTTGCCTACACAGAGACACTTTTTCATACACATTTCCATGGGCTGCCTAAATCACTCAGCCAGGAAGAGAGGAGGGTGGGCTGGAGCGGAAAAATGGGGGAGTAGGGGTGGAGGAGAGAGGATGGGGAGGGAAAGAGGTTAAGGACAAGAGCAGGGTGGGGGTGAGGGGGCAGTGAAGGAGAGAGGAGGGGATGTGGGGTGGATGGGGATGCAGGGGGAGGCAGAAGGCTACAGGTGCATGAGGATGTGGGGGGCACGGGTGTATAGGGCCATAATGGGAGTGCAGCAGCGTATGGAGGTGAATGGGGTGCAGGGCTGTGGGAGGTGAGGGACATGAGGTGGCGGCTGTGAGAGGTGGAGAGGATGGGTGGGAGAGCGCTGTAAGGGGTACAGGTCTGGAATGGGTAGGTGTGTGGGGCAGGATAGGATGGGGAGGGGGAGGGGTGCCATGAGGCGGATGATGGGGCATGGGGTGGGACGGGGAGGGATGCAGTGAGGGGGCAGGGGGTGGGCCGGGGAGGGATGCAGTGAGGGGGATGGGGTGGGGGCTTGGGACGGGGAGGGATGCAGTGAGGGGGATGGGGGTGCAGCCCCATTCCCAGCACTCGGAGACAGGGATACACACCTCAAACTCCTGGGTGCCGGCGATGGGGCGACAGACCGCAGTTTGCTGCAGGGCACACGCCACAGCCACACGAGGAGCGCGAGGAGAAGAGGGCCGGGCAGCAGTGGGAGAGGCGCACACCACACGACCCCTCAACAGCCGCCTACTGAGCACTCGTGAGTCGCACTCGCGCTAGTTCCTCCGCTGCCCTGACCCAGCCAATGGGAGCTGCGCCTGCGCGCCGGGGTAGGGCAGCATGCAGACCCCTCTGGTCTCCCCTAGGGCTAGGAGCCAGACATGCCAGCTGCTTCCCGACCCAGGAGCTGTGCAGTGCGGTGGCTAGCAGGAAGCCTGCTAGCCCCGCGGCGCAGTGGCACCGCCAACTGGGCAGTCAATGGCCCGGAGCCACCAGGATCCCTTTTTGACTGGACACCTGGTCACCCTAGCCGGGGGCTGCTCTCTGCCCCCACGCCCTGGGCAGGTGGAGAGTCCGTGGCTCCCCAGAGCTGCCCATGCGGCTCTTACCACTGACAGGGCCCTGGGTTGGGACCTGGTGGAGAGGGCGAGCCTGGGTCCCCCAATGCTGGCCACTGCCCACCCCAGGGTGGTGGCCCAGCTCACCTACACTATAGACTCTGGCCACTGGGCCGCACTGCCCTGAGAGCAAGGGTCGGGCTATTGACTCTCTGGCCACAGGGCCACGCAGCCCCAAGACCGGGAGCAGTCCTACAGACTCATCCATGGGGCTGTAATGCACCGCTCCCCCGCCCTCAAAGGGTGATGGGGTGTATCAGCCCTGTGACAGTCCTCTGCCCGCCCCCCCCACTTTTGGGAAGGGTCCGCCGCCTCTGTGTCCAATGGAAAAAACGAAAAATCACAAGAAAGAATGAGGGTTTCAAACCCTCTGCTGAAAGGATGAGAAACTCCCTTGTGGCAGGAGACTGAATCATTTTTATTTCCAACATGGTGTTTATATTGGAATGTCCAAGCATGTTCTTTACTCTGTGTCTTGAATGATTTGGGCCCATTACTGGTGGGGAAAACAAGACCCCCTGTCTCCAGTGATGATCTCTGTCCCCACTTCCACAAGTTCCCTTGTGTCACCACAACCCCAAGCCACTATGCCTGCAGGGGGTTGGACTAGATGATCTCCTGAGATCCCTTCCAGCCCTGATATTCTATGATTATCACTGGTGAAATCCTGGCCCCAGTGAAGTCCATGGGAGCTTTGCCATTGATTCCAGTGGCAACAGGATTTCATCCCAAATATGTGACTAAATTCTCAAATAAAATGATGCCAGGAAGATATTGTCAATGAAGCTGGGGAATCTCAATGTTCAGTTATGTGACACGTCCTATCACCTATTGCACGTCAGCTAAGGATGATATGACATTACATAGTACCATAAGACCCACATTGGGAAAGAAATGTTACTACAGTACTTAAAAATCAAGTACCAAAGTGCTTTAAAACAATGTAAAAAGACTTGTAAAAGGTCCAGAAGAGGAGATATCTGCATTCCAGGCCCTTTAAATCTACCCCTAATCTTATCATGGGCTTCATGTTAAAAGGAGCCTGGGAGCAGAGTCAGAGAATGAAATATTTAAAATTTTTATTAAGATGATGTTAAAATAAAAAAAGTGAACAGAGTTTGAGCATAGAAGTTTCTGGTTATCAGGGAATAACGTACAGATTATCGAGGGTTCTACTACACTACCAAATTTATCCACAGGAGGTAGTGAGTACCTAGAACGCCGATTCACTTAGAAAAAACAACTCGGGGTTTCTAATGTAATTTACTACCACAAGTTTAGTAAAACAACCAGCTATAGAAAATTACAGCGATGCACTAATTAGAAGAAATGTGGTCTTGGAACAATATCAGAACAAACACTAACCATTATAGATTGCTTTCAATTTAAAGTGTATATAATCTATCAGAAGTATCTGCATTCAACAAATAAGCTCTTGTACATAAAGTTACCGGATACCATGCCCAGCACTTCACCACATCCTGTCATTTAATCTAGCTGACATGTGTTCGAGTCCTTTTGATCTATACTAACTACCTTTATCTCAATGGAGATCTCAGCTGCCCTATCTGTTATTTCAAAAAAAGCTTTAATCAGAGGGCATGAGCTAGTCTTATTGAATTATATTATTCCTCCTCCCCCTAAAACAAAGCGATGTCATGCTTGGTCTCCTTCTTTTTATTTACTTTTGCATCTACATTTTGATTAGAAATGTTATGTTTGTAAAAGGAACAAGAGGTTATGTAAGTAGATTTAGAATCATTCTAATTTAATTTGAGTACAGAAAAAACCAGATGTTTCCAGAGCATTTTAACTGAAAGGTGAGTGTAAGTTCATGTAGGCCTGGGGCAGCACACAGTCAAGAGGGTTGACACACAGTTATCACTACTCTATAGACTAAGAAAAGTCTCAAAGGTAGCACTTTTAACTTCCACTACTCAGAGTGCCACAGTTACGATGCCTTTAGCCCTTGATGATGTGGGAGAACCCTGTAGGTTAGCCTCAACTTTAAGGTTCTGTCTATAGTTAAATGCTACAGCATAGATATTCACTACAGCGACGGGAGATGTTATACCCCGAGAGGTGGTAGCTAAGTTGACTTTTTCTGTCAACCTAGCGCTGTCTACCCCAGGGGTTAGGTCTGTAGAGCTACATCTCCTTGGGGTGTGGATTTTTCACACCTCTGAGAGATGAAACTATGCTGATGTAATTTTTCACTGTAGACCAGCCCTAACCCTCCTTTCCAAATGCGTGGTATGGTTAGTGGCTAGGGTACTAGGTTGAGAACCAGAAATCCTGGGTTCTATTTCTGACCAGCCATGTGATTTTGGGCAAGTCACTTCCACTTCTGCTTCCCCTGCCACCGCTTGTCTATTTAGATTGCAACTTCTTTGGCATAGGAAGTGGCTCTCACTATGTGTTAGTGCTTAGCACAGCAATGGGCTGATCTGGTATGGGGCTGTAGGTGCTATTGTAATACAAATAATACTATCTGCCAAACTAGTTTACCAGTTCCTTCCCAACATTTTAATATGTATTTGTAGATATTTAGGCTTATCAGTGCCTTTGCCTATAACCTGAAGAGAACACATTGAAACAAATCAGATATTTCTTAAAATGGTTTAAAGCCCAATTTTACTCCAACTCAGACAAAGGCCTGGTCTACACTATGAGTTTAGGTCGACTTTAGCAGCGTTAAGTCGACTTAAGCCTGGACACGTTTACACGACGAAGCCCTTTCTTTCGACTTAAAGGGCCCTTTAAACCGGTTTCTTTACACCACCTCGACGAGGGGATTAGCGATAAAATCGGCCTTAGGGGGGTCGGAATTGGGTTAGTGAGGACGGAATTTGACATTAGTGGCCTCCGGGAGCTATCCCACAGTGCTTCATTGTGACCGCTCTGGACAGCACTCTCATCTCAGATGCACTGGCCAGGTAGACAGGAAAAGCCCCGCGAACGTTTGAATTTCATTTCCTGTTTGCTCAGCGTGGAGAGCACAGGTGACCATGCAGAGCTCATCAGCACAGGTAACCGTGATGGAGTCCCAGTCCCAGTCCCAGGATCGCAAAAGAGCTCCAGCCTGGACCGAACGGGAGGTACGGGATCTGCTCGCCATCTGGGGAGATGAAGCAGTGCTGGCCGAACTCCGAAACAGTAAAAGAAATGGCAAAACATTAGAAAAGATCTCCAAGGCCATGAAGGACAGAGGCCATAACAGGGACGCACAGCAGTGCCGCGTGAAAATTAAGGAGCTAAGGCAAGCCTACCACAAAGCCAGAGACGCAAACGGAAGGTCCGGGGCTGAGCCGCAAACATGCCGCTACTACGAGGAGCTGCATGCCATTCTAGGGGGTGCAGCCACCAGTAGCCCAAGCGTGTGCTATCAGTCCCTCTCTGGAGACAGGGAAGCGGGTTCGGCGGACGAGGAAGATGAGGATGGAGAGAACATCATAGATAGCTCACAGCAGCAAGGAAGCGGAGAAACCAGTTTCCCCAACAGCCAGGATATGTTTGTCACCCTGGACCTGGAACCAGTAACCCCCGAACTCACCCAAGACCCTGTGGGCACACAGGGGACCTCTGGTGAGTGTACCTTTGTAAATATTACACATGGTTTAAAAAGAAGCGTGTTTAATGATTAATGATTAATTTGCCCTGGCAATCGCGGCCAGTACAGCTACTGGAAAAGTCTGTTAACGTGTATGGGGATGGAGCGGAAATCCTCCAGGGACATCTCCAGAAAGCTCTCCTTCATGTACTCCCAAAGCCTTTGCAAAAGGTTTCTGGGGAGGGCTGCCTTATCCCGTCCGCCATGGTAGGACACTTTACCACGCCAGGCCAGTAGCACGTAGTCTGGAATCATTGCATAACAAAGCATGGCAGCGTATGGTCCCGGTGTTTGCTGGCATGCAGACAACATCCATTCCTTATCGCTCTTTGTTATCCTCAGGAGAGTGATATCATTCACGGTCACCTGGTTGAAATGGGGCGATTTTATTAAGGGGACATTCAGAGGTGCCCCTTCCTGCTCTGCTGAACAGAAATATTCCCCGCTGTTAACCACGCGGTGGGGGGGAGGGGTGAAGTGACCATCCCAGAGAATTGGGTGTGTGGGGGAGGGGAGTTAGTTGGGTTTGTGCTGCATGTTAAACCTGAAACCGCAGCCCCTCCTTTTACATTGCAAACCCATTTTAAATGGCCAACCCAACGGGTGCTTGGTATGGTTAATGAGAGCAGTACTGTTTTAAACCATCCCCACTTGTTAACAAGGTTAAAAAAGCCAAAAGACTGTGTCTTACCATGGCTGCCTGCAAGCTGAAATCTGTGGCCTGGCACTGCATGAGTGATCTCTCACACCAAACCGGCAGGCCCTCAATATAAGAGGAAAAATGCGACCTTGTAACGAAAGCACATGTGCTGTGTGATGTGAACAGCAAAATCTAACGTGAAAGAGTGTACCCATTGTTCTCAAAAATGTATCTTTTTTAAACAACTCTCCCTTCTCCTCCACCAGCTGCAAATGTTTCACCTTCACAGAGGCTAGTGAATATTCGAAGAAGGAAGCGAAGGACGCGTGACGAAATGTTCACTGAACTACAGACTGCCTCCCACGCTGACAGAGCACAGCAGAATGCGTGGAGGCAGTCAATGACTGATTTAAAAAAAACCCAATATGAGCGAGAGGAGAGGTGGCGGGCTGAAGAGCAGAGGTTGCGTGCTGAAACGCGGGCTGAAGAGCAGAAGTGGCGTCAACTTGTACTCATAAAGCAAGAGTCGATGCTCCGGCTGCTGGAGCATCAAAGTGATATGCTCCTGCATATGGTTGAGCTGCAGGAAAGGCAGCAGGAGCAGAGACCGCCACTACAGCCCCTCTGTAACCAACAGCAGGAGCAGAGACCACCGCTACAGCCCCTCTGTAACCAACAGCAGGAGCAGAGACCGCCGCTACAGCCCCTCTGTAACCAACAGCAGGAGCAGAGACCGCCGCTACAGCCCCTCTGTAACCAACAGCAGGAGCAGAGACCGCCGCTACAGCCCCTCTGTAACCACCAGCCCTCCTCCCCAAGTCCCATTGCCTCCTCACCCAGACGCCCAAGAACACGGTGGGGGGGCCTCCGGCCACCCAATCACTCCACCCTAGATGATTTCCACAGCAATAAGTTTTAAAGTTTTAAAGTGCAGTGTGTCCTTTTCCTTCCCTCCTCCCCCACCCATCCCGGGCTACCTTTGCAATTATCCCCCTAGTTGTGTGCTGCTTCCCTCCTCCCCCACCCATCCCGGGCTACCTTTGCAATTATCCCCCTAGTTGTGTGCTGAATTAATAAAGAATGCATGAATGTGAAGTAACAATGACTTTATTGCCTCTGCAAGTGGTGCTTGAAGAGGGGAGGGGAGGGGAGGTTGGGGTGCTTGGTTTACAGGGTAGTAGAGTTAACCGGGTGCGTGGGGGGGCTGCGATTTCATCAAGGAGAAACAAACAGAAGTTTCACACCGCATCCTGGCCAGTCACAAAACTAGTTTTCAAAGCCTCTCTGATGCGCACCGCGCCCTGCTGTGCTGCTCTAACCGACCTGGTGTCTGGCTGCGCGTAATCAGCGGCCAGGCGATTTGCCTCTACCTCCCACCCCGCCATAAATGTCTCCCCCTTACTCTCACAGATATTGTGGAGCGCACAGCAAGCAGCAATAACAATGGGGATATTCTTTTCGCTGAGGTCACAGCGAGTCAGTAAGCTGCGCTAGTGCGCTTTTAAACGCCCAAATGCACATTCCACCACCATTCGGCACTTGCTCAGCCTGTAGTTGAACAGGTCCTGACTCCTGTCCAGGCTGCCTGTGTATGGCTTCATGAGCCATGGCATTAAGGGGTAGGCTGGGTCCCCAAGGATCACGATAGGCATTTCAACATCCCCAATGGTTATTTTCTGGTCCGGGAAGAAAGTCCCTTCCTCCAGCTTTCGAAACAGAAGAGAGTGCCTGAAGACGCGAGCATCATGAACCCTTCCCGGCCAGCCCACGTTGATGTCGGTGAAACGTCCCTTGTGATCCACCAGGGCTTGCAGCAGCATTGAAAAGTACCCCTTGCGGTTTATGTACTCGGTGGCTTGGTGCGCCGGTGCCAAGATAGGGATATGGGTTCCGTCTATCGCCCCACCACAGTTTGGGAATCCCATTGCAACAAAGCCATCCACTATGTCCTGCACGTTTCCCAGAGTCACTACCCTTGATATCACCAGGTCTCTCATTGCCCTGGCAACTTGGATCACAGCAGCCCCCACAGTAGATTTGCCCACTCCAAATTGATTCCCGACTGACCGGTAGCTGTCTGGCGTTGCAAGCTTCCACAGGGCTATCGCCACTCGCTTCTCAACTGTGAGGGCTGCTCTCATCCTGGTATTCTGGCGCTTCAGGGCAGGGGAAAGCAAGTCACAAAGTTCCATGAAAGTGCCCTTACGCATGCGAAAGTTTCGCAGCCACTGGGAATCGTCCCAGACCTGCAACACGATGCGGTCCCACCAGTCTGTGCTTGTTTCCCGGGCCCAGAATCGGCGTTCCATGGCATGAACCTGCCCCAGTAACACCATGATTTCCACATTGCTGGGGCCTGTGCCTTGTGAGAGGTCCATGTCAATTTCCTCATCACTATCGTCGCCGCGCTGCAATCGCCTCCTCCTCGGCTGGTCCTGGTTTTGCTTTGGCATGTCCAGGCTCTGCATATACTCCAGGACAATGCGCGTGGTGTTCATAGTGCTCATAATTGCCGGGGTGATCTGAGCGGGATCCATGATCCCAGTGATAGCTATGGCGTCTGGTCTGAAAAAAGGCGCGAAACTAGTATCTAAAGACCAGGGGAAGAAGGGAGGGAGGGAGGGAGAGAGGGGCGGGCGACTGACGACATGGCGTACAGGTACAGGGAATTAAAATCAAGAAAGGTGGCTGTGCATCAGGGAGAAATACAAACAACTGTCACACAGAATGCCCGCCCCCCCCGAGATTGAACTCCTAAGCCTGGGTTTAGCGGGCCGTTGATTTGACGGAGGGAGGGGGGAAGGAAATGAATACAGAACAAATCTATTTTTTACATCTTAAGACGACAGTGCAGCATGACTGATAGCCCTCGGCATTTTCTGGGTGCTTGGTAGCAATGTAACCCTACGTGAGCCAGCCATATGTCTGCCAGCACCCAGATCGCCCTCGGCCTTTTCTGGGTGCTTAGCAGACAATACTTGGCAGAAAATAGTATACTACGACTGGAAACCATCATCGTCCGACGAGGACGGTTAAAGGCAAGGGGTTGCTGCTGTGTAGCAATATATGCTGTACAGTAGCCAGAAGGATTGGTAAAGGTAAGTCTACACTAAAAACTTAAGTCAATCTATATTAGGTCGACCTACAGCCTCTGCAGTGATTCCTGTGGTTGTGCATGTCCATACTACCTTCCTTGGGTCGGTGCTGCACCTCCTCACCAGGAGCACTTCCACCAACCTAAGAGGGGTAGTGTGGGGAGCAGAGCCTTGTCTCTCAGCTCCGACGGCAGCTCCCTGCTGGGAGCCTGGCTGCCCCATAGACTCCTCCCCGTTCCCCGCCGGGAACAGTGGGGAAGCCGCCTAGGGCTTCTCGGCCCCCACCCCACCTGCTCCCCGCCGGGAGCCACTCCTCGCCGGGTCCAGCTGCCCGGGCTTCTTGCCCTGGCCTCCAGCTGGAAGTGGGGGCCAGCCGCCCAGATCACCGGGGGAGCAGCTGGACTCTAGCTGCCTGGCTTTCTTGTCACTTTCACAGCTTGGAGAGCTAACAGCAGATGTAAGTAACACAGTGTCTATGCAAACACTGTGTTGCCCTAACTACACTGACATAAGCCCTACGCCTCTCGTGGAGGTGGAGTTATTATGTCGGTGTAGTAGGGCACTTACATCAGCAGTACAAGGCAGTAGTGTAGACACTGAGGGTATGTCTACACTACGAAATTAGGTCGAATTTATAGAAGCCAGTTTTATAGATATCGGTTTTATACAGTCGATTGTGTGTGTCCCCACATAAAATGCTCTAAGTGCATGAAGCCGGCGGACCGCGTCCACAGTACCGAGGCTAGCGTCGACTTCCGGAGCATTGCACTGTGGGTAGCTATCCCACAGTTCCCGCAGTCTCTGCCGCCCATTGGAATTCTGGGTTGAGATCCCAATGCCTGATGATGCAAAACAGTGTTGCGGGGGGTTCTGGGTACATGCCGTCAGGCCCCTCCCCCTCCGTCAGAGCAACGGCAGACAATCGATTCGTGCCTTTTTACCTGGGTTACCTGTGCAGACAACATACCACGGCAAGCATGGAGCCCGCTCAGCTCAGCTCACCGTCACCATATGCCATCTGGGTGCCGGCAGACGTGGTACTGCATTGCTACACAGCAGCAGCTAATTGCCTTTTGGCAGTAGACGGTGCAGTATGACTGGTAGCCTTCATCGGCTATCTGGGTGCTGGCAGACGTGGGGCTGCATTGCTACACAGCAGCAGCCCCTTGCCTTTTGGCAGTAGATGGTGGATTACGACTGGTATCCGTCGTCGTCGTACTCCAGTTCAATCAGAGGCACCTGGGCAGACATGCTTTGTCTCCTGGAGACTCAGTCCTGCCGGCAGTCCTATTGAACCGTCTTGACGATGATGGCTAGCAGTTGTAGTACAGTATCTTCTGCCAAGTACCCAGAAGATGCCGAGGGCTATCAATCATGCTGCACCGTCTGCTGCCAGCTTAAGATGTAAAAAATAGATGTATTAATTTGCTTCCCCCTCCCTCCGTGAAATCAACGGCCTGCTAAACCCAGGGTTTTGAGTTTAATCTTTGGGGGGGCCATTCTGTGTGACAGTTGTTTGTGTTTCTCCCTGATGCACAGCCACCTTTGTTGATTTTAATTCCCTGTACCTGTACGCCATGTCGTCAGTCGACCCTCCCTCCCTCCGTCAGTTTCGCGGGGCTTTTCCTGTCTACCTGGTCAGTGCATCTGAGTTGAGCGTGCTGTCCAGAGCGGTCACAATGAAGCACTGTGGGATAGCTCCTGGAGGTCAATAACATCGAATTCCGTACACACTACCCCAAATCCGACCCGCAAAGGCCAATTTTAGCGCTAATCCCTTCGTCGGAGGTGGAGTAAAGAAACCGGTTTAAAGGGCCCTTTAAGTCGAAAGAAAGGGGTTCGTCGTGTGGATGTGTCCAGGCTTAATTCGATTTAACCCTGCTAAAGTCGACCTAAACTCGTAGTGTAGACCAGGGCTGACATAATTAGGTTGACATAAGCTGCCTTACATCCGCCTAAATGTGCAGTGTAGACCAGGCCTAACTCAATTCAATTTAAGGGTGGGGGGACAATCAGACCTAGGCTAAAACACAATTTCTAAACTTAGCTCTGTCCACGCTGCCAAATCTTATTTAAGTTTGAATTGGTTCAGCACAATTTGCTGACTCTTTTGAGGTTTAGAACCGAGACTGTTAGAAGTAGAGGAAACGTTCTCCCAGATCAATCATATTTGTTTGTCTATTGATTTATATTCAGGCTTCACAGTGGACACCCCATAAAGGTATTTACTTAGAAAGGTTGAATTATTTAATAGAGTTTCTGCTGCTGTTGCTAAAACATACATTAAAAGGCCAGAAAGAACAAGTTGTGCCAGAAGAAGCTGGATTCGGGAGACTAAATATTATGTTGTTGTTTACTTCATTGAAATGAATACAGCTGCCTATTATGAATACCCTTGGGTTTCTGCCAACTAGTTCTAGCAGGAGTTAACCAGCAGCTAACAACGGAACAATATAGTCTCCCTTTTAGCATTAATAAATCCATATTCCTATCTTGCCAACATCTCAAATATTTAGTTTGACACATTAATGACTAAAGAGCTATATAATTTTCTCACCGATACCTCTCATGTACTTTATTTGCAGGACACTGCAATCCATCCATCAGTGAAAAGCAGCCAAAGAAAAGCTGAAATAAAGGCAACAGAACATGTGGCAGAACCAGCATATTGGTAGGATTCTCCCTTTGTCTACCCCAGTTTTCCACTAGTGCAACACCCCGACCTTAGTAATTACTCCTGGTTTTCACCCTTAGACTCAGGCCCATTGTTTTCTGTAAGCTTCCCTTCTCCGTCAGAGCATCTGCAAAATTTCATTCAGATCATCAAAGAAGGATACTCCATCCCATTCCTATCTATCCTACCCACCCTCCCTCCCTGTCCCTCGTTAGGGACCCCACTCCAAATTCCTTTGTTGTCAATGCCGTGCACAAAAAGGGACATCAATACCAACCTAGATCCAACCCTTATGACAGGGACTTGAAGCAATTGACCTATTTGGTCACAAGGCTTATTCATCCTCTACGCTCCAATTCTGCATATTCAAGAACGAGAAGGGAAAGAAATATCTACTGAATTACACTAAAAGCTAACAGGTAAGGCATTATCTAGCAGTTCTAAGGAGAAGCAGGCTCTGCTGTGGATTCTGTCCCATACCCAGGGCCAGCTCCAGGCACCAGCCCACCAAGCTTGTGCTTGGGGCGGCACCTGGAGGGGGGCGGCGCGGCGCTCCGGCCGGCGGGGAGAGCGGGGCCACAGCCGGGCTCGCCGCCCTCCCCCCGGCGCTCTGGCCGCCCTCCCCCCCGCGCCCTCCCCCCGGCCGCCGGGGGGAGAGCGGCGGGGGCTCGCCGCTCTCTCGCCGCCCTGCGCTCTGGCCGCTGGGGGGAGAGCCGAGCCCCAACCGGGGCTCGCCGCCCTCTCGCCACCCTGCGCTCTGGCCGCCGGGGGGAGAGCCGAGCCCCAGCCGGGGCTCGCCGCCCTCTCGCCGCCCTGCGCTCTGGCCGCCGGGGGGAGAGCCGAGCCCCAGCCGGGGCTCGCCGCCCTCTCGCCGCCCTGCCCCCTGCGCTCTGGCCGCCGGGGGGAGAGCCGAGCCCCAGCCGGGGCTCGCCGCCCTCTCGCCGCCCTGCCCACGGCGCTCTGGCCGCCGGGGGCAGAGCTGAGCCCCGGCCGGGGCTTGCCGCCCTGCCCCCGGCGCTCTGGCCGCCGGGGGGAGAGCGGAGCCCCCGCCGGGGCGCGCCGCCCTCCCCCCGGGGCTCCGGCCGCCCCCCCCCCCCCCGCAGGGGGGGGGGAGGGCGGCCGGAAGCTTTTTTGCCTGGGGCGGCAAAAAAGCCAGAGCCGGCCCTGCCCATACCAAAGGCGGTCGAGAAGGAACTAGGGGGGTGGTTTGACTGCATGGCACTATATATGCATTCTGCTCACAGCGCAAGATGGGGAGGTGCGCATGTGCTGTCCAACGGGCCCCATTGATGAAGATCCGGGGTGCAGGGACATCATTTAAAGAAGAATTGTTGATTATCCAGGTCTCTTTACTGAAGCTTTTGGCTGAGTAGGTGATCTAAAGGGTATGGTTGTGTTTACAGCTCATTTTTAGGTTTTGATGTTGTTATATTTAAAGTGACACCATTCACTTCATTTTGCATGCTTTTAAAGAGATTCTGTGGAATTGTGCCAGGGAAAGGTCTGACAAGTGCAATTTTTAAAAATTAAAATAAGTGTCCAGTTAACATACATGGGGAGAATCCCATTTGGCATGAGTCCACTTCACAACCACCACTGCTGGCAGTCTCAGTAGAGGGGTTACATCTTCATTGGGCATGGAGGATGACCTTATTCTCTCAGAAAACAGAACTTTTTAATAAGGTGACATTTTTTCAATAATCACTCTTCTGAATATAGCCAAACTTAAATGGGGATGGGAAGAGCTAGTCTGTATTTGACCAGAGTCAGTGCAATAGGGTCCTAGGCTATGATTAAGATCCCTAGCACTCCTGCAATACAAAGCATCATAGACTGAATGCTCCTTGTAGCTTGGAAAGTGGGGTCATTCAGCCAATATTTTAACTGTGTGTATATGAAAGAATGGGAGGAGGGAAAGGGCACCTTTTTTCAGCCAACACACCATACCCACCCAGGGCCGGATTAACTTTTTGTGGGCCTGGCTCCAAACATATTTGTGGGCCTCCCTGGGGAATGATTGTAAAAGGGGCCGGGGGCAAAAGCACAGTGGGGTGGAAGTTAGGGTTGGTCCCTGGAGCAAGGGAGGGGCCAGGGGTAAACTGCAAGTGCAGTAGGGCTAGGGAGGGGGTAAACAGTATCTCCCCCCCCCCCGCCCCTGCCCACATAGAGAGGGTACCTACCTTCTCCCTGGTTCTAGCCCATTCTCTTCGTCTCTCTCTGCACTGAGCTGCCCCTCCTCCAGTGTGACAAAGTGGGAATGTTCTTAATGTTTTCTCTGAATACTGTGTGGGTGCCTCAGTTTCCCCTATGCATTTTTTAAGTATCTAGATGGTGGGATAAGGGTGTGTGATTGTTGCAGAGCCCTAGAGGGCAGGTGTGATGCTGTCTGCACAGAGAATGGCTGAGACCCTGTCTCCTGGCAACTGATGGCCTGGGCCCCTCCCCTGCAAGGTGCCAACTGAAGGTGTTGGAGAACAAAGAGATCAGGTGGCCTCCTGGCCTGGGAAAGAGACAAAGGACAGAGGAGGGGCTGGAGGGGGTTGCAGTTTGGAGCTGGCTGGGGAAATGGTGTCTGGGCTCCCTACCCCACAAGACGGACCTGACTGAAAGGTCTTGTTTTCCATACCTACAAGCTCTGCTTTGACAGTGTTCCTGTCATCTAATAAACCTTCTGTTTTACTGGCTGGCTGAGAGTCATAGTGAATCGCAGGAAGTGGGGGGGTGCAAGACCCTGACTCCCCCACACTCCGTGACATCCCGCAGCAGCAGGACAGGTTCTCTTCCAGCCCTCTGGGGTGGGTGTTGGGAGTGGGAGGAGCGGAGGCTATATATAGCCTATAACCGGACTTTTAGTTTCCAGTCAGCACTGCTAACCGACACCCAGGTCCCATTTTCTACTGGAGTTTCCAGTCTAAAACTGGATACCTGGCAACAGGGGTGCCAGAAAAGCCTGAGGGGGGGAGGAGGGGCAAGCAATCATTTTTAAAAGTGAGAGGGCTAAGCCTTAAGCCTTAAGCAGTGGGAAGCAAGGGGTGGGTGGGCTAGGGAGTGGAGAAGAGCTAATGGGCAGGGCCATGTCTGCTGTACTGCCCAGGTAGGTTGGAGACTGTGGGTATCAGCTGACACAGTATCCCCAGCCCAGGTGACGTGACAGCCAGTGGTGGATTTAGAGTTAGTGGGGCCCCCGGCCCTGTGCTCAGCTTCATTTTTGGGGCCCCTCCTTGGAACCCAGCCAAGAAAAAGAATTCTCTCTTATCTCTCCCCGCCCCCGTTTTTCATTCTTTTTTTCTTCATCCTCCTCCTATAATAGCAAGTAAATGAAAATAAAGTGAGGTACCTTGATTGTTCTTGTAGTCTAACTTATTTTTCCACAGGGGTGGAATGGGGTTGTCAGGGAGGGGTAGTACCTCTGATGGGGGAGCAGTCGTACTCCTAGGAGTAGCTCATCCACTTTGGTCCCCACTTGACACCCAGCTCTCACCTGTGGCTCCAAGTAGCTGTCAGCATGCGACAGCGGCCACACCCCGGAGACCGTCTCGACTGGTGGGCTAAACCAGGTGAGGGTAGCTGATGAATATGAGACTCTCGGTGAGTCAGGGCTTGTCTACCCATTGCATGCGAAGGCTGGATCCGGCTGACTGAGGCAACCTGGTTCAACCTGGTTCAATGGTCAGGAAGGCGGTGACAGCAAGCGTTGTGGAACACTTAAGAGCACGACAAGACACGTAGGCGTCCTGGTCATCCACTGCGCCCTGTCCTATCTCCAGCCGTCTCGACTTCTGTCCTGCCACTGGATACAGATAGGAATTGGGAAGAGAGAGTGAGGCTGACGTTGCGCAACTCTCCCTCACTTTAATCCAATTCACGCGCAAGTCTCAACATCATATCATATCATATCACATCATATCAAGTCCTGTGGCGATGGGCGAGCGACGAAGCAGCAGGTGTGGATACACTGGGAGCTGTAGCCGCAGACCTGCACATAGGCGGCTCAGGCATAATGGTCGTTCCTCACTGACCGAAGCAGCAGTGGAGCTCGGCATCTTCTTGAGCGACTGAGCAGCCCTATTCAGGATTGCACTGCTCACCTCCGTAGAAGGAGGAGGGGGCTAGAAAAGGTGCCCTAAACATTGCCTGCTTCACCTTACCCTGGCCAGCATACCGCAGCTGGCGGGGATCCCATAAAAGCGGTCGAACAAAAATAAAAACAAAATTTAGTGTGACACCGATCACTATTGGCACTGGAATGTGCGCACGTTACTGGACAACATCACGGCAGACAGACCAGAGAGAAGAACAGCACTTGTCGCTAGAGAGCTCGCACGCTATAACATTGATATTGCAGCCCTTAGCGAAACTCGCCTTGCTAATGAAGGACAGCTATCCGAGTCAGGTGGTGGCTATACATTCTTCTGGAGTGGCCGCAGCAGTGATGAGCGTCGCGAATCTGGAGTTGGCTTCGCCATCAAGAATCATCTTGTTCGGAAACTTGCCAGTTCCCCCAAGGGTATGAATGACCGGCTCATGACAATGCAGCTTCCGCTTCAAAAAGGAAAACAAGCTACTTTGATCAGCGCATATGCTCCTACAATGACCAACCCAGAGGATGTGAAGGATAAATTCTACGAAGAACTAGATACTCTGTTATCATCAGTGCACCGCACAGACAAGCTGATTCTGCTTGGCGATTTTAACTCAAGAGTCGGATGCGATGCCGCAGCCTGGGAAGGAGTCATCGGGAAAAATGGAGTGGGAAAGTGCAACAGCAATGGCCTGTTACTGCTGAAAACTTGTGCAGCACATGGCCTTCTGATCAGCAATACGGTCTTCCGCCTTCCTACCTGCAACAGGACTTTGTGGATGCATCCCCGTTCCAAGCACTGGCATTTGATCGATTATGTCATCATCAGGAGAAGGGACAGACAAGATGTCAGGGTTACAAAAGCTATGTGTGGCGCTGACTGTTGGACGGATCATAGGCGCATAGTATCCAAAATGAAGCTCCGTATCATGCCGAAGAGACGACCACAAGGCTGTAAGACTCTCAAAAGGATCAATGTGTCGAAGCTGAAGAACAGCCGCATCACTGAAAATCTAGCGGAAGACCTAGAGAATGAGCTTGCTGATCTTCGTATTGAGGATGACGCTGAGAAAGACTGGGAGCGATTCCGCAACACTGTCCATACAGCTGCATAGAAGGTATTGGGGCCCTCCACATGCAGGCGGCAAGACTGGTTTGATGAAAATGATGCAGAAATCCAGGCCTTACTTGCTGAGAAGCACCGCCTGCATCGTGCATATCAAAACGATCCATCCTCGGCGGCAAAGAAGACCGCCTTTATCAACGTTCGCAGAACAGTACAGAACCGATTGCGCAAAATGCGGGACTTGTGGCTGAGCGCCAAAGCAGATGAAATACAGGCATATGCAGACAGGAACGACTTTAAGCAGTTTTATGAAGCCCTTAACACACTCTATGGTCCACAGTCTTCTGGGAGCTTTCCCCTCCTGAACTCTGATGGTACTGTGCTCCTTACAGAGAAGACGCAGATTCTCCAGAGATGGGCTGAACACTTTGAAGCAATTCTCAATCGCCCCTCAGTCATCAATGATGAGGCCATTGACAAGATGCCCCAAGTTGCAGTCAATGACTCCATGGATGCTTCACCAGAAGAGGACGAAGTGAAGAAAGCTATCAATCAGCTGTCAAGTGGCAAAGCCCCAGGGTCAGATGCCATACCAGCAGAGGTGTACAAAGTCGGTGGACCCGTGCTGCTACGGAAATTCACTGAGCTGTTTCAGTCCTTCTGGGGGCAGGGAACCATTCCACAGGAATTTAGAGACGCATCCATCTTGCACCTCTATAAGAGGAAGGGCAATCGCCAGGTATGCGACAATCACCGTGGAATCTCGCTGCTTTCTACAGCGGGGAAAGTTCTTGCACGGGTTCTGTTGAACTGATTGATCACTCACCTGGAGAAGGGCTTACTGCCAGAATCACAGTGTGGCTTCCGCAAAGGTCGTGGGACTATTGACATGATCTTTGCTGTGCGTCAGCTACAGGAGAAATGTCAAGAGCAGAATCGTGAACTCTACACAACTTTTGTGGACCTCACAAAAGCATTTGACTCTGTCAGTCGCCAGGGCCTGTGGAGGATCATGTCGAAATTTGGCTGTCCAGACAGATTTATACAAATGGTACGTCAATTTCATCACGGTATGATGGCTCGTGTCCTGGATGACAGTGAAACATCTGAGGCCTTCCCAGTCACCAACGGCGTCAAGCAAGGGTGTGTTTTAGCACCCACTTTGTTCAGCATGATATTCTCTGCCACTCTGACTGATGCCTTTCAACGCTGCACTGAAGGAGTAGGCCTGAAGTATAGAACTGATGGGAAATTATTCAATCTGAGGCGACTGCGTGCCATCACCAAGGTGAAGGAAACTGTACTTCGAGACTTTCTCTTTGCTGATGATTGTGCTCTGAATGCTAGTACTGAGCCAGAAATGCAAGCCAGTATGGACAAGTTTTCAACTGCATGCAATAACTTCGGTCTCACTATTAACATCAAGAAGACTGAGGTCATGCACCAGCCAGCTCCCCACGCTCCGTACTCAGAACCGTCCATCACTGTAAATGGACAGAGACTTCAGACAGTGGACCACTTCACGTACCTGGGCAGTATTCTTTCCCGAGCAGTGTCAATCGATGATGAAGTAAACTGCAGAATTGCTAAAGCCAGCTCTGCATTTGGCCGATTGCGCTTCAATGTTTGGGAACGTCGAGGGATCAGCCTATCAACGAAGCTGAAGGTCTACCGAGCAGTGGTGCTTCCAACTCTGCTGTACGCCTGCGAGACGTGGACTGTCTATCGGAGTCATGCACGAAGGCTCAATCACTTCCACATTTCCTGTCTGCGAAAGCTTCTAAAAATCAGATGGCAGGACAAAGTACCCGATACTGATGTCCTTACTAGAGCCAGTCTGCCGTCAGTTCACACATTGCTGATGAGAGCCCAGACCAGGTGGGCCGGACATGTTGTGAGAATGTCAGATGAACGCATTCCTAAACAGCTCTTCTACGGAGAACTCACTCAGGGAAAGCGCTCCCATGGAGGTCAAAAGAAGCGATTCAAGGACACGCTGAAGACCTCTTTGAAGTCCTTCAAGATCAACACCGCCACATGGGAAACCTTCGCACTGAACCGTTCAGCATGGCACAGCCTCATTCACACAGGCAGTAATACCTCTGAGGCAAGGCGTATTGCTGAGGCTGAAAAAAAGCGTGAGCTGCGCAAGTCCAGAGCTGCTCATACATCATCGACAGTGCCATTACATGTTTGCCCGACGTGTGACAGGACGTTCCATGCCCGAATCGGACTGATCAGTCATCTTCGGACGCACAAAGCCTGGTCATCGAAAGAATGAGTTGTTGAGGTCTTCATCGATAACGATGGACGAACATCATTTTTCCACAGACCACTTGAAAATCACAGAGGGTCTCGACGGACCACTTAATGATCTTTACAAATATTGTAAAAAAAGTTGGGGTGCGGGGTCTGGCCAGGAGCTAGGGTGCGGGAGGGGGCTCAGGGTTGGGGCAGGAGATTGGGGTGTGGAGTGCTTACCTGGGGCAGCTCCCTGTTTGGGGCAAGGGGTGCAGGTGGGAATGGGGTGGGGTGCAGGAGCTCCTGTTTGGTGCTCAGGATGGGGGTGGGGATGTGGGGGGATTCAGGAGTCAGAGAATGGGGTGTGGGGAGGGCTGGGTATGTGGGGGGGGGTGCAGGGGTCAGGGCAGGGGGCTCGGGAGGTGTGAGGGGGTGCAGGAGTCAGGGCAGGGGGCTGTGGAGGTGTGAGGGGGTGCAGGGGTCAGGGCAGGGGGCTGGGTGTGTGTGAGGGGATGCAGGGGGCTGGGGGTGTGTGTGGAGGTGGAGGAGTCAGGGCAGGGGGCTGGGGGTGTGAGGGGGTGCAGGGATCAGGGCAGGGGGCTGGGGAGGTGTGAGGGGGTGCAGGAGTCAGGGCAGGGGGCTGGGGAGGTGTGAGGGGGTGCAGGGGTCAGGGCAGGGGGCTGGGGGTGTGTGGAGGAGTCAGGGCAGGGGGCTGGGGGTGTGAGGAGGTGCAGAGATCAGGGCAGGGGTCTGGGGGTGTGAGGGGGTGCAGGGATCAGGGCAGGGGGCTGGGGAGGTGTGAGGGGGTGGAGGGGTCAGGGCAGGGGGCTGGGGGTGAGGAGGTGCAGGGGTCAGGGTGGGCAGGGGGCTATCTATTTCTTGTAGTTATTTCTAGATCACCTATCACTAGTGTCTACTTAGGGGCTGTCTTGGTACAACTGGCTGTGTGTTATTGTAGCTCAAACCTATATACAGTTAAAACATGCCTGTTTTTCAGCTTACCCTTCTCTCCTAAGTGTTTATATGGACATGTTAATATATGGCCCGATCCTGTTCTTACTGAAGTCAATAGCAAAGCTCTCATTGACTTCAAAGGGAATATGATTAGCCTATAAATCCCAGCAGCAGTATAGTTATTCCTTTCCAGTTACAACAATATTACAGTTACATTCAGAACCAGCCACACAACCTAAGTCACACTTTCTATATAATTCAGCTTCTAGCCAGCCTGTTACTAACCCCCACAAAAATAGAAATCCGAGTGATTTAAATTCCTTGGGTGAAATCTTGACTCTACTGAAGTCAATGGCAAAACTCTCATTGACTTATATAAAGCCAGGATTTTACCCCTCACTCATAAGAGTGAATTTCACCCAGCAAGCACAATGGGCCTATTGCAGAGCACCCTCAACATCCATTGATGATGGGAGTTGAGGGCATGCAGCATCTTCTAGGCCAGGGGTGGCCAACCTGAGCCTGAGAAGGAGCCAGAATTTACCAATGTCATTGCCAAAGAACCACAGTAATACATCAGCAGCCCCCTATCAGCTCCCTGCCCCCCACCCACCGACAGCTCTGCCAATCAGCGCCTGCCCCTCCCTCCCGATCAGCTGTTTTGTTGCGTGCAGGAGGCTCAGGTGGGGGGGAAGGGGGAGGAGCGAGGGCATGGCTCAGGGCTCAGGGGAGGCGGGTGGGAAGGGGTGGAGTGGGGCCAGGGCCTGTGGCAGAGCCAGGGGTTGAGCAGTGAGCACCCCCAGCACATTGGAAAGTTGGCGCCTGTAGCTCCAGCCCCGGAGTCGGTGCCTATACAAGGAACCGCATATTAACTTCTGAAGAGCCGCATATGGCTCCGGAGCCACAGGTTGACCACCCCGTTCTAGGTCCTATATTTGGGAAGTTTGGGGTACAGCAGCTACCATTTATTTACAGGAAGAGAGGGAGAGATAGATTGTGCAATTTTTAAAATACATTATCTAATTACTTTTATTATGAAGCCCTTCTTGACTTCTTTCTGGGTGAACTCTGACTGAATTGAAGTCAGGAGCAAAAGTCCCATTGACTGCAGTGTGGCCAAGATGTAAACCTCTGTATTGAATCAGGGAAACCCTTTAATTTTTGTAATCCTGAAAACAAAGTAAGTTCTAGCACAGAGAGGAGTCAGCTGATAAATCTGAACAGTGCTCAATGAGTTAGAAATGAAATTATGAACATACAGTGCAGACATTTGAAAAACAATAGTTCCCAAACAGAGGAACTGACAGATTTGCATGAGTTCCTGCATGGAAATCACATTCTGCAGGTAGAACAATGAATTTTAAGGCCCACAAAAACACCCCAGACCTTTTCAGTAGTCAGCACTATACAACATGGTTTGAAAGAGATTTAAAAAAAAATCAGAACGCAAACATACCACAAATAAAACCTTGGATTTTGGATTTGATACCAGAAACATTTTTCCTTACTCCAAATCTCTATTAGAATTTAATCTAACTAGAATGTCAGATTGGATTCACTGCAGAGCTGGTTACCTGAAAACCCCATCAATGTCTCAACCCTTGATATATTGTTTAAAGTGACCTTGTTTCTCACTTTTTAATATGATGAAAATGCTCACAATAGCTCTTTGTAAGCATACCTACCAAACTTGCTCTGTTCATTTAGTTATGGTATAATTCCTTATCCTTTGTTAAATAGGGAAACAGGAGACTTTCCTGATAACAAAAATCTTTAGGCCCAGTCCTGCAAGGTGATGAGTTGAGGGTGTGCAACACTTCATGGGATCAGGCCTTTTAATAGCGTACGGTACTGCTAAATTGTTAAAAGAAAATCTTGTATAAAATAAGCCTGCCTATATTAAGAATATAAAAACAGCCAAATCGTTCTGTCTGTGTATGGGCAAAACTATTGCAGTCAGGACTACAGGCCCAAAATATACTGTTGTGCTAAGAACTATGGTAATCTATGTGAGTTAATATACAATACCCACGATGAATGGAATCTATGGAAAGTGTTAATTTTTCAATATGCTTGTTACTTTGAATGTTTCACAAGAAATATTTAGGAAAGTTTTCCAATCATTCTGGAAATGGTAGGGGGAAAAAAATCAATAATTATTGATAATCCTCTGAAATAAAACAGCTTTCATTTAACATTGGTTTGCATATTGGCTTTTTCACTGATAGATTTCAGGCAGACATACACATAAAATAAAATCATAAAATATAATTTTAAGGCAGTGTGAGAGGCATAAAAGTTACATCATATGAACTTTGCACCAATCAATCTAGGGCAAATCCTTATCTTTTCATTTGGTAATCTTGGAAGCAAAATGTGCAAAAATTGCCATTGCAAGCAGGGAATAAATGCTTTGATAGACATGTAACAATGCCTCTGGATGGGTTGCCTGCAGGGACTGAATCCAGGACCTTGGGATCTAAAAAGCACAAGCCTCTGTTGCTGGAACTATAGGACCAAGGTCTTAGCTCAGAGGCAATAGCAAACTCATAAACTTCTATAAACATCTGAGCCACCAGAAGGGACAAAGAGCCACACAGTCAGCATGGGTTACACATAGCTGAAAAGCACTACATTAATGCTAACTCTTTTTATAATTTTATAAATAAAATTTAGTTAAACCTGAACATTCATAAGAGCTTGTTACATTTTCCTTTGTTCTTGTAGTTAAAGCATCACTAGAACCAGGAGATCTGGCTCTGGCACAGATTTTCTGTGTGACCTTAAGCAAATCAATCAATCAGTCTCTCTGTGCCTAATTTTCCTTATCTGTAATATGAGGCCAGTAAGGTGAGGATTAATGAACTGTTTGTAAAATGTTCAGATATCTTTTGTTTGAAGGCAGTCTGAAAGAGCAAAATATTATTATATTTAAGGATACTGATTTCAGTTTCTGTTTTTACTTTTTGGCCAGTAAACTGAATTTTCACTTATCAGTCTCTATACATTCATTTTTAACTTTGACTGCATAATTCTGCAGTTTGTTCCAGTATGAATGCATGAGAGAAAATCATGAGGCTGTCTTTTAAAAAGCAAAGAAATGCTCATGAAAGCTTCAATGAGACAAAACTACTTAATACTACTATTAAACATTAGCTACTGCTGTGCTCTGCTAACGGACACCACTTCATATCCCAGTGCCCATGCTGCTGTTATGTGCAACCAGGATACTATTGGTAGTTTTAAAAAAAAATCAAAGGAACCTTGCATTTTTTATTTTTATCATTCTGTTATAAAATTTGGATTGGGCAGCATTATCTCCTGCAAATGTAAACAAACTTGTTTGTCTGAACAATTTGCTGAACAAGAAGTAGGACTGAGTGGACTCGTAGGCTCTAAAGTTTACATAGTTTTATTTTTGAATGCAGGTTTTTTTTGTACATAATTCTACATTTGTAAGTTTAT
Organism: Emys orbicularis; assembly: GCF_028017835.1. Lineage (NCBI taxonomy): Eukaryota > Metazoa > Chordata > Testudines > Emydidae > Emys > Emys orbicularis. The sequence continues at coordinate 198,156,773 of NC_088685.1, forward strand.
CATGAAAGTTAAAGAGATTGCACTACAGTTTTTGTATTAGGTGAAATGAAAAATACTGTACTATTTCTTTTGTTTTTTACAGTGCAAATATTTGTAATAAAAATAGAATACAAACTGTACAGTGCTCACTTTATATTTGTGTTGTAATTGAAATCAATATATTTGAAAATGTAGAAAACATCCAAAAATATTGTTTAATAGCATGATTAATAGTGATTATTTTTTTATTTGCTTCACAGCCCTAATATTTAGCAAACAATGGATTACATATATTTCTTCAAAGTGCATAAATATCATTTTTAGGAATTTCGCAAACAAACATATCCAGTATATGTTATATTATTTAATCACACACTGCATGTTGGATTTTCTTAACAGCATGTCAATATTGTATCAATATCATAATTAGAAAGTTAGCATTAAAATAGATTTGCAGTGCATGCTTATCATGATTAACAAAAGCATGAACTGCATATTTCTCTTAGCACACCAATATCATCATTAGAAAATCAGCACACAGATCTGAAGCTGGTGCATGTTAAACATGTAACATAGAACCCAGAAAGACTTTCTTTAGCATAAGTTTATATTTGCTCGTAATCACAAGAGCTATCTTGATACCATCTATTACAGGAAAACCTTTAAAATACTATTTCTGTAAACACAATATGATATAAACCTTTCCCATAAACTCTAGTAATAGTGCATTGGGATTCATGAAGGTATCATAAAACCGTTTGTTTAACACTTCTAGTATACTGCCTTTAACTTCACAGCAAAAAGCTTTGATTTTTTGGGGAAATCTTAGTACTGCGTATACATATGCAATTACTTATTACTATTTCCTCTTTTTGGTTTAAATTATATAAAAGGTTTTTAAATGCTGTCTCTGTTTATCTTATAAAGTTGTGGTTGTCTGCTATTTTTAAAATGAGATACGGTAAAGAATGGCAGCTTGATAAAATGTATTTATTTCATTAGTATATAGAAAGTATAATGATAACAGTATTAATAAGATTCTAACTTGATGAAAATGTGTATAGCAGTAGAGAATTGCTAGAGAATTAATGGCCCTATCACTCTCACTGTAAACTAGCAAGCAATTAAAGATTCTTCCAAATGCAGGTACAGATTTTCTATTTTGGTATTGGTCTAATTTGCTGATTCCTGGTTAAAAAGAATGTATATAGAAGTTAATATTTTTTCTCCCTGATTTTCTGTTATTTCTGAAAATGTCTGAAACAAATCAAGCCAATATGCAAGGAATGAAGCGGGTGACCTGTGGGGGGAAAAATAGCATGAAGAGACCTCAGGAGGTCATCTACTCCAACCCCGTGCTCAAAGCAGGACCAACCCCAACTAAATCATCCCAGCCAGGGCTTTGTCAAGCCGGGACTTAAAAACCTCTAAGGATGGAGATTCCACCATCTCCCTAGGTAACCCATTCCAGTGTTTCATCACCCTCCTAGTGAAATAGTTTTTCTTAATATCCAACCTAGACCTCCCCCAGTGCAACTTGAGACCATTGCTCCTTGTTCTGTCATCTGCCACCACTGAGGACAGCCTAGCTCCATACTCTTTGGAACCCACCTTTAGGTAGTTGAAGGCTGCTATCAAATCCCCCCTCACTCTTCTCTTCTGCAGACTAAATAAGCCCAATTCCCTCAGCCTCTCCTTGTCAGTCATGTGCCCCAGCCCCCTAATCATTTTCGTTGCCCTCCGCTGGACTCTCTCCAATTTATCCACATCCTTTCTGTAGTGGCAGGCCCAAAACTGGGCGCAATACTCCAGATGTGGCCTCACCAGTGCCGAACAGAGGGGAATAATCACTTCCCTCGACCTGCTGGCAATGCTACTACTAATGCAGCTCAATATGCCGTTAGCCTTCCTGGCAACAAGGGCACACTGTTGACTCATATCCAGCTTTTCGTCTACTGTAATCCCCAGGTCCTTTTCTGCAGAACTGCCGCTTAGTCAGTCGGTCCCCAGCCTGTAGAAGTGCATGGGATTCTTCCATACTAAGTGCAGGATTCTGCACCTGTCCTTGTTGAACCTCATCAGATTTCTTTTGGCCCAATCCTCCAATTTGTCTAGGTCACTCTGGATTCCATCCCTACCCTCCCGCATATCTACCTCTCCCCGCAGCTTAGTGTCATCTGCGAACTTGCTGAGGGTGCAATCCATCCCATCATCCAGATCATTAATGAAGATGTTGAACAAAACCGGCCCCAGGACCGACCCCTGGGGCATTCCACTGGATACCGGCTGCCAACTAGACATTGAGCCGTTGATCACTACCCGTTGAACCTGACAATTTAGCCAGCTTTCTATCCACCTTATAGACCATTCATCCAATCCATACTTCTTTAACTTACTGGTCATGCAATTAAAGATGGCATCATACTGGTCATGGCCAAAGAGGATGAATTAACTTGCAGGCCCAAAAATAAGCTGTCAATTAAGGACCCCAAATTGTATTTATTCTAAACAATTTTGTTTTTAAAGTCAGTCGCTTTGGCGGTGGCCTGATCCATGATTTTCAAATGGCTCAGCTTAGCAATGCTAAAGCTCACCATATGTTGGGGGACACGCACCAACGAACACCCCCTGTGTATGTGAGCTCCTGATCTGTGAGGGGTGCCCTCGCCATCACCCCCTGCCTGGGTGGGGGGAATGAGGAGTCCCTCTCAGGCTCCTCTGTGGGGAAAGTCCCTCCACGGCCCCTCTGTATATGGGGGCTGTCTGTGTAAGCAGAATGGAGACAGCTCTGTACGGCTGCCCCTGTAGCAGCTGGGGCCGCACTTGCTTGGGTTCAGGGTCCCTGCCCTGCAAAGGGATAAAGCCCCCCGCACTTCCAGCAGTACTCGCGTCGCCCCCGCCACAGCCCCCTTCCCCAGGGCGCGCGGCCTCAAGCTCAGACTGCACTGCGGCTGCGCCAGGTGGGTCGGGCCAACAACCCCCACCGCGCGGGCCGCTCCCACCCGCAACGGGACCAAGCTCCGCCCTCTCCGATTATGATTGGCCAGAGCGCCAAGGCCCGCTCTTATTCACCTCCTGACTAGCGGACGCCGAACCCCCACCTGCCCCTTCCCTATCTCCCTTTCCGGATTAGCTCGCGTCACTTGGACACCGCCCCATAAAGCTAGCTTCTTCCTCGGATTGGCTCCGGCTCCCGGAGCCTCCTCGGCTTTAGTCCCTTTACGGATTGGTCACGCCCCAACAGCAGAACGTCCATTGGCTTCTCGCCCAGTCACTCAGGCTGGAGTCACCACCCATCACCCCGTCCCCGGACAGAGCGTTGAGTGTCCGTAACTGCTGCGGAGCTCCGCCCGGGCCTTCCTGACACGTCATCCACCCGCGCCCGTGTTCGGGCCGGACCCCAGGGCTCCCCTTCTGGCCTGGGCCGCACCCCCACCCCCACCCCAGCGCCCTCGCGGTAACCGTTTTATTTTCCGTCCAAGCCCCGAGTAGCAACGTTTGGCGCCTTGGGAGTTCATCAGTAATTACTGCGAGACACAACTTGGTTGGCGTTTAGGACAGGACGTAAAGCTGGCAAGTATGGGCCACACGTAGTTCAGAGGCCGTTCTTAGTCGTTATGATGGTACCCGAAAGGAGAGCAGCACGAGTCGGCTCCCTAGTAAAATGGATTACAGCAGGCGTGCACAACTCGTAAAGCGGCGAGGGCCATATTATTCCAAAGAAAACAGCTGAGGGCCAACCCCCACCCGGCCCCGCTGAACCCCCCCCCAGCGCCACCCAGCCCCCCCTGAAACACAACACCTCCCCCCCAGCGCTGCCCGCCCCACGGAAACAACCCCCCCAGCGCCGTCTGTCCCGCAGAAACAAACCTTCCTTCCTCAGCGCCGCCCCACCGAGACAGCAGTATTGAACCTTGGTAATACGTTATAGCGGGCCCCTAAGGTAGTATAATTAAGGTAAAAGAAAAATGTCTTTTTGCTAGAAGTAGAATAAGATCTTCCCCCCACTTTGTAATCAATTGCCCTGTTGACTGAATGAGGTAGGCATGGAAGGCAGGCACCTCCAGACAGCTGCAACCCTTGGAGAGGGGATGGGAGCCAGACCAGATCAGTAGAACAGGTCAGCCACCGATTTGCCGCTCGCCTCCTCAGCCCTCCTCACCTGGCTCGCCTACTCACTCCCCCGCCACTGCCATCCTGCTCGCCTCCTGAGCCCCCCACCCCTCCCGGCTCGCCTACTTACCCCTCCGCCACTGCCCGCCCACTCGCCTCCTCAGCCCCCCTTCCCCCGCCGCCAGCTCACCTGCCCCCCCGCCACTGCCCGCCCGCTCACCTCAGCTCCCCACCCCCCCTGCTCGCCTACTCACTGCCCGCCCGTCTACTCAGCCCCCCTCCCTCACCTGCCGCTTGCCTACTCACCCCCCCGTGGGCTGCACAGTGAGCCCACGCGGGCCGCATGTTGTGCAGGCCTGGATTACAGTCAGACTAGCTCCTGCTGCTGTGAAACGCAATTTGAGTGTGAGATAGAAAAATACTGATACCTTGTTACAGTTTTGAATTGCAAAATTAACTGCGGTTGCTAGTGTGAGGCAGCTTAATTGGCAAATCAGTCCTCAGTTTGCACACTGTTTTTTAAATATGTTTGTATAAAAAGCACATCGTCTTGGTTAATGTTTTTTTGTTTGTTTGTTTGAAATTAACACTTTTTGGTTAAAAAAATAAAATCGGCCTGAATCAGCAAAGAGGCTGGATACTATAGTACTGCAGTCCCTTGGCCAAGAAAACATGAAGTATGTAGCACAGAAGAGTGTGCTCGGGATTATGAGAAATTTAGGGTGTGTCTACACTGGCAATGCTAAAGCACTGCTGCGCTTTAACGTGCCTTGTGTGGTTAAAAAAAAACCAACCTCCGCGAGGGGCGTAGTTACCAGTGCTCGGAGCTGTCTACACTGGCGCTTTACAGCGCTGAAACTTGCTGTGCTCGGGGGTGTTTTTTCACACCCCTGAGCCAGAAAGTTGCAGCGCTGTAAATTGCCAGTGTAGACAAGCCCTCAGATATAAATGTGCGTACCAGAATTCACAGGTATATCCGAAATGTGACCTGTTTGGGGTACTTTGCAGAAAGCATGCATAACTTTCTCATAAAGGTGTTCCTCTTTTCAATGCTTGTAAGATGTTTAGAATTCGTTTCCTGCACATGCAGGACTGTTTTGCTGCTCATGTAAAATGAAGGCTTCTGCCCAATGTGCAGTTGCAGTCAAAAATGCTAACAATGTTAGGATGCATAAAAAATAAGATGGTGAATAATACAAAGAATATTATAATTCTTTTATATAAATCAATGGTGTGGCCTCATCTGGTTTCTGTGGGAAGTTCTAGTTGCCCTATCTCAAAAAGGATATTGCAAAACTAGAAGTGGAGGTTCAGAGAAGGGCAATGAGAATGATGAAGGGTATGGAAAAACTCAGATGAAAGAGAAGGTTGGGATTGCTTACCTTTGAAATGTGACAAATAAGAGAGGGTATAAGAGTATATAAAACTAGGGGGGTCACACACTTTGTAACTTGTGGAGGATGAGGTTATTGCATGCATGAGGGGCTTCTTGCATCGCTCCCTTCCACAAGCTCCCAGAGTGCCACCCTCCCATCCCCCTCATTCCACAGCTCCTCCATCCTTTCCTCTTAACAGGGTCTCTGTGTCCCCCATGCCCTGTAAAAGCCCTTGGCATGGGGAACAATGTGCTCCCTTTCCCTATGTGCCCCGGTCCGCTGTTCTCCCCATCAGGGTTCTTGTGTGTCCCCAATGCCTAAGTTCCCCATTCTCCCCACAGTGCCAAGGGCTATGTTCCCTCCATTTCTCCTTTCCCAGCCCTCTCCCAGTCCTCCTTCCCCCTATGCCAGCGGCTGTGTGTGCTCCCAATTCCCCTCCCGCCCCCATTCCTACCTTCTCCCCATGCCAGGGGCTTGTGTGCACCCTCTTCCCCTACCTTTATAATTTCTCTTCTTTTTGTCTGGGAGATAGGGTGATCAGATGTCCCGATTTTATAGGGACAGTCCCGATTTTGGGGGATTTTTCTTATATAGGCACCTATTACCCCCCCACCGCCGTCCCGATTTTTTACACTTGCTATCTGGTCACCCTACTGGGAGATAAATCATTCAGGGTGTCAACATGTTAAATTGCATTGGGAGGATGGGCAGAGATGGGGGGGTATTGTTACGGTTTGATTTGCAGAGGTGCTTCAAACTGTGGCTCTATTAAACAGATGACAGAAGCTCTGTGTTCCCATGTACCTATGTGGAAGGAGGAAATGTCATTTTGTGCACAAGAAGCTCTTGTAACTAGATTGTTCTCTAAAATGCAAATGCTCTTTAGGAAGCATTCCAGATATACATAAAGAAAGCCATTGCTGTGATTGCTGATGGATCCATTGACAGGTCTGTAGCTGAGCAGGAGTCGGTGTATGTCAGATTTGTCCAGGAGGGAAAACCTACTATGTAAGCAAAAAGAGCACAACATGTGGAATCTAGGACAGGTAATGATATCACACAAGGAATAAAAACAGTTTTACGAGTCATAGGGATCAGGTTGAAGAGCTCAACTGAAAGCCGGCTGCGTTGAATGTAGGTGGTGCAGCAATGACTGAGCTGTCAAGCCAAGTTTAGACACGCTTTTTTATGTTATGCATTGTGTCAACCACAAGATTGAGATTTTCTGGGTCTCAGATAAAAATCGTTAATAGTTTGAACTTAGTTTGAAAGACATTCTTACGTTTTACTACTTAGTGCCAAAAGACGGCGGCAGCTTCTATCTCATTGGCATCAGCAGGATCTTGCTGACCATGAGCTCTTTTGGAAGTATGCATTATATATGCTGGGCTGCTAATCAGGCCTGAGCTCTGAATGCAATGATGACAAATGATCATTTGTCTATTTCCCAACTTTGCAGAAAATGAGTCAGGAGCCATTGTATCTTTTTGGGGATATTCTTAAGGAGATCAGGACAGGCAAATTTGTGGAAATATTGTATTTCGTGGTGACTTAATTATTATTGTGATGGAAGTCATTCTCTCAGAAAGGGTCTCTGGTTTGTGGAGGCTCTGCAAAAGCTGAACAGTGCTATGTTGGAACTCAGAACAGTTGTATGTGCTTTCCAGCTCTACCATGTTTTCTCTGCTGGTCTGACGGGGATTAGGAGCAAAACATTTGTGGACACGGTGACAATGAGCTATTAACTGCCAGCAGCAATGCACTGGTCTACAATTTTTGAGAAGTCGTCTGCTTCAGAGATAAAATGTGCTATTTATTGTGTATTTTGATGTGCTGAATTCAAATATGACAATTAAAACAACTGATTGGCTACTGTTTCTAAGATATTTAAGTTTTTACATTTTATGTCTATGTATATTGTGTAGATAGAGTTTTAATCATAAATTGTAAACCTAGGTCTTTTCATATGTTTATGGTTGCTTTACATGATAATATTTCACCTGTCCTGTTTATGTAACACTTTAAAAATCAGCAAAAGGGTTATATAAATAAAATTTATTATGAAACAAAAGGCAAAAAACTATTCTGTACATAGTTTAGTCCTATTCAGTGTCTACTCGACGCTTCTTGGCTTGTCTCTTGTATTCATTAAATGGAGCATCTCTTGTCACTGTCCAGCAATAGTCTGCAAGCATTGATGGGCTCCATTTGCCCTGATAGCGTTTCTCCATTGTTGCAATGTCCTGGTGAAATCGCTCGCCGTGCTCGTCGCTCACTGCTCCGCAGTTCGGTGGAAAAAAATCTAGATGAGAGTGCAAAAAATGTATCTTTAGTGACATGTTGCAACCAAGGCTTTTGTATGCCTTGAGGAGGTTTTCCACCAACAACCTGTAGTTGTCTGCCTTGTTGTTTCTAAGAAAATTTATTGCCACTAACTGGAAGGCTTTCCATGCCGTCTTTTCCTTGCCACGCAGTGCATGGTCAAATGCATCATCTCGAAGAAGTTCACGAATCTGAGGACCAACAAAGACACCTTCCTTTATCTTAGCTTCACTTAACCTTGGAAATTTTCCACGGCGGTACTTGAAAGCTGCTTGTATTTTGTCAATGGCCTTGACAAAGTTCTTCATCAGACCCAGCTTGACGTGTAAGGGTGGTAACAAAATCTTCCTTGATTCAACAAGTGGTGGATGCTGAACACTTTTCCTCCCAGGCTCCAATGACTGTCGGAGTGGCCAATCTTTCTTGATGTAGTGGGAATCTTTTGCACGACTATCCCATTCGCAGAGAAAACAGCAGTACTTTGTGTATCCAGTCTGCAGACCAAGCAAGAGAGCAACAACCTTCAAATCGCCACAAAGCTGCCACTGATGTTGGTCATAGTTTATGCACCTCAAAAGTTGTTTCATGTTGTCATAGGTTTCCTTCATATGGACTGCATGACCAACTGGAATTGATGGCAAAACATTGCCATTATGCAGTAAAACAGCTTTAAGACTCGTCTTCGATGAATCAATGAACAGTCTCCACTCATCTGGATCGTGAACGATGTTGAGGGCTGCCATCACACCATCGATGTTGTTGCAGGCTACAAGATCACCTTCCATGAAGAAGAATGGGACAAGATTCTTTTGACGGTCACGGAACATGGAAACCCTAACATCACCTGCCAGGAGATTCCACTGCTGTAGTCTGGAGCCCAACAGCTCTGCCTTACTCTTGGGTAGTTCCAAATCCCTGACAAGGTCATTCAGTTCACCTTGTGTTATGAGGTGTGGTTCAGAGGAGGAGGATGGGAGAAAATGTGGGTCCTGTGACATTGATGGTTCAGGACCAGAAGTTTCATCCTCCTCTTCTTCCTCGTCTGACTCAAGTGAGAATGATTCTAGTGCATCAGGAACCGGCAGTCCTTCTCTGTGGGGTACTGGGCGTATAGCTGATGGAATGTTTGGATAATGCACAGTCCACTTTTTCTTCTTTGACACACCTTTCCCAACTGGAGGCACCATGCAGAAGTAACAATTGCTGGTATGATCTGTTGGCTCTCTCCAAATCATTGGCACTGCAAAAGGCATAGATTTCCTTTTCCTGTTCAACCACTGGTGAAGATCTGTTGCACAAGTGTTGCAGCATATGTGTGGGGCCCACCTCTTGTCCTGATCTCCAATTTTGCAGCCAAAATAAAGGTGATAGGCTTTCATAACCATAGTGGTTATACTGCGCTTTTGTGATGCAAAAGTCACTTCACCACAAACATAGCAGAAGTTATCTGCACTGTTCACACAAGTACGAGGCATCTCTGCTCACTTTGGCTAAACAGAAATGTGTCCCTTTGCAAAATCAAACACTGACAAATAAGAGAGCACGACACTGTATGATTTCTAGAGCTGATATAGGGCAATTTGTTCAGCAGAGTGATGTAAGCTTCGTTATGATTGCATCATCCATGACTTCTAGGAATAACATGATGCAATTCATATCATGTATGACGCAATACCAGCTTCAGATTGCATCATTCATTGTTTTGCCTGAAAAGCAAGTACTGTCCAAACCCAGTCATAGATTTATTCATAGATCCAGTCAAAGATGTATTTTAGTCATTTCTGGTTTAAATTGAGATCCCTTCCCTTTATAACTCACTTATCCTCCGCCATTCCCAAGTCAAGGGTCGTATATACTGACCCAATAGCATATCTTGAAAACTAGAGCCAATCAACAATTTTAAGCATCATTTTCATTCTCAGTGACCCAGAATTAGTAAAGTTTGACTACATTTATTTCAGAAGCATTTTGGCTGTAGAGCAGTGTTATTATTTGATTTATTTTTATATTACAGTAATGTCTAGGAGTCCTAGTCATGGGCCCCATTGTATTAGATACTGTATACACACATAGGAAAAAGATAGTCTCTGCCCCCAGGAGTTGACACTCAAAGTAGAGGACTAGGTTAATACCATTCTGCGTGATCAGATCTACATTTCAAACCAGATGTTATACATGATATTATGTAGGTATTAAAATTATACTCAAATTTGAGATAATTGTTCAACCTACTAGGTTTTTTACATTTTGATTTAATTTTATTAAATATTTGACTTGTAGGGAGGTTAATCCTCCATTTGTTAGGGAATTCATTTGGCAAAAGTGAAATCTCATTTGAGAAGGCAGTGGAAATGTCTAACCCGAGAGCTGGTAGTGCTTAGAAATATAGATAAATATTGAAGTGAACAGTGAAATATACTAAAATATTGAAGCAGCAGAGTAAAGAATATTAAGTGCTTTTTTCTTTTCTGTTTGAATATTACGTAGAATACAATTACACATTCTTTTCGGCCCAAGTCTGTGGTTTTAATTCAGCAAAGAAGAGGCGACCAAAAGTGTAAACTTCTGAATTTCTCTTTTTTTGGTGTAATGTTGGGTGGAAATGTTCAGTATTTCAACTTTGAACAAGGATGGATTGATTTAATTTGAAATGTTTTAAATCACCAATTTTAATCAAGATTAAATGAGCAAGCAGGAAACCTTGATTTAAAGCATCAGTTTTAATCGTGTTTTGCATTTGTACTTTTCACTTAACATTTAGTTATTTTCCTAAAGAAAAATTAATTCCATTGTTTGGAGACCATTCAAACATGTTGATTTGCAGCTAAATACAACCTTCATACTAGATATTGTACTTCTTTTTGCTAACTAGGCAGATAAGCTATATGTATACACGTTTATTTAAGCAATTATGTAGTTTCACATATATTTATTTAGATTCTTAATGTTTACATTTTTTGTTAGAAAATGGTGACATTTAGTTCTTATTAATTAGGTGAGTATTTTATTCATGATTTACGTCATGAGTAAGGAAGGAAATTGAAATGCCTTTTTTGTTCATTTTTAATTGAATACAAATTGTTTTTTATTAGTTAAATAAAGCTACCTTATTTGTCCAGCACATAAGGTAGCTTTATTTAACTAATAAAAAACAATTTGTATTCAATTAAAAATGAACAAAAAAGGCAAGTTTATCAAAACATGTTTGTATTTAAAACTAACTGATTTATTAAACAAATGAAGTATTATGTATAGTTAATGAATTGAAACAATTGTTTCTGGTCACCATATCCTTCAAGATTTTAGAACCAGTAAATTTCATCCTCCCACCTCATATTTATTCATAGACTGGAAAAGGAAAACGATCTTTCCTGCTTTTTCATCTCCCAATTGTTTTTTCAACTTTGAATTAACTTGTCATTAAAATTCACTAGTTGAATAAACTGAATTGAAGGAAGTATTCTCTCTGCACCTGCAGAAGAAGCTATTGCTGTCAAAAACTGGTTTAACACTTCAGCAGACTCTGGTTCCAGGTGCTTAGCCAGTGATTTCCACTAGTTCAGTGGCTTGACTTTCTTTAAAACTTTGGGCAGCAAATATGTATTGCTTGAATATTTTTTATTTGGTTTACAATCTGTTTAAGTAATTTAGTAAGTTTAGGCCGTATGATAGGTTGTCATAATTTCAAATTTAATTTTAAATAGGTAAATTAAAAAAAATTATAAACAATTTAAAAAAAAAGAAAAATACCGAATTTACATTAAAAATATGCTTTGAGAAATTGATTTCCCCCCACCCTCCTTTGAATTACGTATATAACTTCCATTAAGAAGAGCTGAAGTTGCACGCGGTATCTCAAGTAAAAGTACCTGATGCCTGATTAGAATTTTTCCCCCTCTCTCACACCATGACTTAGTTTTTAAGCCTGCATCGAAAGTGTTTATTGAAGTTGTTAAAGCACTGTGTATTTTCAGAGATTATTCTTAAAACATCTGTGTGTATCTTCCCTCCCCCTCCCCCCCCCCTTACCTTTTTATGTCTATCACCTGAGCTTCAATTCATTTTAAAAACCGTGTGTACAAAGTTATACTTGCTCCTCAGGAGAATCATAACATTGCCTGCAGCTAAATTAGTATTTGTTAAATTATTTACAGAATCGCCTAATTTAACTCCCTTTATAATACAATTTAAATCACAGGTCACTAGATAATTTAATATAGAAAGCTGTTTGGTAGCATTTGAAACTTCTGCAAATGGTTGCTGATTGTGAGCCACTTCTCTTTTTCTGTGTGGTCTTCAGATGATGATATCTTCTCTGTCCCTCCTTGAGTTTTTCTCTTCTGTGTGGCCGCTTATATTTTCCTCATCTTCTCCTGAAGAATGAATGTGTTCCTTGATATGCATATATTCTACATTGATCTGGAGATCAAGCAGCACATACCTGTTTGTATAGTTGGAGTTCTGATATCTGCATTGGTATTTTTGAATAAATGAGAATCATCATCAGGCAAATGCATTTTTAATGCATTTTTGTTGATCAGCCTAAGAATTATAACCCCTTCATTGTTTCCATGCCAGACTGACTGTGCCTCAATTTTGTGATTAAATATATTTGGAGAATGGGACAGCTTTTTCAGCTACATTTGCTCATATCAGCATGTTGGGTTAGTGACTGCAGGACAACCTTCCAACAGCGATTTAAAAACCAGGATCCTGTCTACTGTATGTTGACATTACAGCACTTATGTCACATTTTTCATGAATAATAGTTTGCCTCTGTGTCCTTAGCCAAAATACCCCTGCTCCTCTTTACTGTGCTGAGTACCATGTGTGGGATGCAAACTTTCCTCTATCCCAGAAGTGGCTGTATTCACTGTTGGATTTTTCAGTGCCTGGTATTCTATTGAGCTTAAAGGTGGTATAACGATTAAGTATTATCAGCCACAAGTTATCCTTCCAGCAATATTCCAGCCCCATTTATCCAACACTCATTTGCCTGAAATACTGTCTTATTCTCCTCATCTTCTCCTGAACTACCCTGAACTCTTCTTATGAATTGCTTACCCAATAGTTTTATTCTCCAAACTATGCAGATCCTCATTTAACTGAATGTTTTATTGGCCCGGTAATGTTTTGGAAAAATGGAATTGCTGTGCTTAACTAACAAACAAGAACAGACTGAAAGTTGGCAAATCCAACAGACAAACCTATACAGCAAAAATCCAGGACAGGAACTAATCAAGTCTGTGATAAGTTTCTGCTTGTTCTAAAAGTGGTTGTCTGTGTATTTTGAACTTTGGGGTAATTGTGTTTGTGGCTTAATAACTGAAATGTAAGGATTGAGGAGGTCACAGGATTGCCCCTAGGTATATGGAGTCATCTGTGTAGTCTTATTTCCCCTTCGGTGTGATCTATCCTGTAGGTGTGAACATGCAGCCTGCATGTTGATTTTGGCCAAGACCCCCCAGCTCCCCATCCAAAAAATACAAACACCAGTTTTGTGAAGATGTATGTTTTCTAAAGTAGTGTGAGTTTTTTCTTATGTATTTAATGTTATCAAAACCATTTAAGCTAACTGCTGCCTTCTTGTTGGCATGTGCCAGCACTGTAACATATCCTGTGTAGAGATTAGTTACACTGAAATAACAGTTTAGTGAAAAGAGAGAGGTCCCCAAACAGCAGGAGTAGGAACTTGCAAGTTCCCGTTGCAACAAACAGAAAACACGTAGGTTCAACAAATCCATTCCCATGCTGAGGAGGGGGAGCACGCTTCTCCTGTCAGTGGAGGGTACTGTGTAGGTGTTAATATTCAGCTTTGTACTAATGTGTGGTTAATTTTCATTGTATGCAGTTTCCCTGTCCATGCTGCATGACCAGGTCAACTAAATCATTAGTAACTTCATTCTTGGTATGTGTGATACCAGAGTTAGCAAAAAATATTTTTGGTCTGTCCCTCTTCCCCGTTTCTTTTCCATTTTTCTGTCTTCTGTTCTTTTGGTCTAGATTGGGTTATGGAAAAGTATGCATCTATGCTCCTTTAATAGAGGTATTTTACCGATGGCAACTGCAATCATGTGATCCTAGCCAGTTTTAATCAGCAGTAGAATGCCCCCCACCCCTGTACATCGGTCTCTGGACAGGTCCAGCGCGCCTTTGAGGGGGAAGACTTGGTAGGGCTCAGGGAAAACTCCAAAGGAGAGGTGCTCGGTCTCTCACCAGAAGGAGCTAACTCCCAAAAGGCAGTGATCTCCTGCTAAGTCTATAGTATCAGAGGCCTCAACCTCTTGACTCAGTATTGTGAGGACAAAGGACTCTTCCTTTGGTACCAGTGGGGTCGGGAGATCCCAGAGTGCTTCTCTGAAGCACGGCTTCAGCAGGCCCCCCAATACTATCTAGGAAGGACAGGGAGGCCCAGGACATATACACTCCTTTAGAACGGCACCATCTACATCACACTTACCATTGGTGCCTTCTCATTCAGCACTGTTGGTACTAGCAAAATCGAAGCATCGGACACCTTTGGCCCTGTTGCCTATGTATTTCCAGATTGACAGTACCATCCACCTCAACTGCTGCATTGATACCAACCCACTCAGTACCACAGGAATTCTGCTACTCTAAAGACTTGTCCATTTTAGATGAGCTGGAGCCCCCATTGTTTGTGAATACCAAATGACTTTCAGTACCAAGACCTTAATCTCTGGATTACCATTGCTTCCTCATACTGCAGGATTCTCTGCCTTTGTCTACTGGGGCCACCCCTTTGGAGGACATTGAGGCGGATGAAGGAGGCATTTAGTCAGTCTCCTCTTTATCAGTATAAGGTTCCCCTCCACATAGGTATAGGAACCCCTACTTTGACAAGGATCCTTGTCTACTACAGGAATGGTTGGATCAGTCCTGGGTACCAGCCGCTCTCGCATATGGCCCCCCCTCCCCAATGGCCATGCTGGGATGCTTGGGTGGTGTATCGGCAGCAATTTGCCAGACCTCTGGCTCCATTGCACCAAGAGGTTAGAGCTACACAATCTCCTCTACCAAATCCCCAACATGAGGAGATCTTTGAAGAACAGGAGACTAGGGCGGGTAAGGAGGCCACCCCTCAAACTTCTGTGTCATCCTTGTCTCCAGATAAGGCAGTCATGCATCCACCACCATCAATGGCCGATGATTTTTGCCAATTCTAGGACCTTCATGTGCCTTTTGAAGGAGTTAAAGATTCACAAGGCTTACTTGTTTGTGACCCTCCAATTTCAGATCACAAAGTGTCAGGTGATCATGGCCAAGTATGACTTCATGAATTACAAGTTTGCAGCCCTTTATGGAACATCTTCCACAGGAGCATAGGGAACTCTTTCAGATCATCATCCTGAAAGTTCAGGTATAAGCCAGAACCTCTCTCCAAGTCTCATTCGATGCCATGGACACCTCCACCATATCCATCTCCACGGCGGTTGTTATGTGTAGGGCGTGTCAGTTCCAGCTGTTGGGGTTTCTGAGAGTTTTAGAATACTGTTGAGTATATCTCATTTGATGGTCAGAAGCTCTTCTCAGGGACTATGGATGAGTCCCTACACACACTGAGGGACTCCGGGGCCTGTTGAGGTCTCTGCGTACATGTACTCGTACAAACAAGGAGATTTAGCACATCTCAGACTGTCCAGAGATTGCACCCTGCCCAGTTCTCTGGATTTCACAGAACCACCAAACCCGCTGGAAAGAGACAAAGATTCCAGAGGAAGAGAGCTTCTTACACTCCTTCAGAGAGAGGATCCAGTCATAATCAAAACAACAGTTTTGATGGGTTTGTTGAGGGTTCAATACTTTCCTCACCTCTAGCTTGCAGGCTAACTTTTGCCCACCTTCCCATTTTTGGAGACAGCCTTTCCCATTTCCAATAGGGTTGGCATCATATTACCACAGAAGAGTGGATCATGGAGGTTATAACATGGGGCTACAACATCCACTTTACATCCCATGCTCTCTCCCATCTTCCTTACCCGTTCCTCTTTAGGGATCTCTCTTATGAGACTACACTGAGTCAAGAAAGGGAACACTCTCCTTCATTTAGGAGTGAGAGAATGACCCCATCTCCTCAGGGGGAAAGGGTTTTACAAAAGTATTTTCTCATGCTAAAGGAGGACAGCGGGTGGAGACCAATCTTAGATTTGAGATGACTGAACAAATTTATAAAGTCTCAGAAGTTCAGGATGGTGACTGTGGCAGCTGTAATTCCTTTTCTAGAGGCAGCACATTGGTTTTCGGCTGTCAACCGACAGGATGCCTATTTTCATATAGAGATACATCCCCCACACAGGAAAAACCAATTCTATGTTTTACCATGAGCCAGGATCGTTTTCAATACCAAGTTCTTACCTTCAGTCTCTCTTCATCCCCAAGGATATTCTCAAAGATTCTAAAGATGCTTACCTTCATCAATAAGTGAATTTAGTCTTCAGCTGCAGATCTCAGACGTTTACCTTCCTGGAGTCCAGAACGTTACAGCCGATATGCTCAGCAGGCACTTTTCCCATGACGCTGAATTGGAATTGGACTCAAATTCTTCAAGGAATATTCTAAAAGTGGACTTCCACAAGTGAACCTATTCAGCAACAAGAAGTTCCCCCTATTCTGCTGAAGAGGAGGCCTAGGTCTCCACTCTTTGGGGGATGCCTTTCTCTTTCTTTGTCTGAAGGGCCTTCTCTATGCATTCCTTCCAACACTGCTAATACTAAGAGTGATGAACAAGATCAAATAGGACAGGGCCAGGGTTATTCTTATAGTACTGACCTGGCCGAGACAGACTTGGTATCCTTACCTGCTTCACCTATGTGTCCAACCGGCATTCAGTCTTCTGACCATTCTCATCTCTTCTCCCAGGATGCAGGTTGCATCTTCACCCCAAACTAGGGTCCTCTGCCTCTGAACATGGTTCCTAGATGGTTCAGGGGATTAGAATCCACTGCTCAACAGGGGTATAACAGGTATTACTAAACAGTAGAAGGAAGTAAACGCGAATTACTTATGTTCAGAAATGGAAAAGGTTCAACCACTGGTGTACACTGTTAATATCTTGTGCCTGAATCATCTTTGCTCTCAGCCATCTTGGATTACCTGCTGGATTTGAAGAAATCAGAGTTATCAATTACCTCTATTAAGGTTTATATGGCCGCAAGATCAGCATTTTGTTCCACACTAGAAGGGTTTTCTGTGTTTGCTCACCCTGTGTCTCAAGATTTAATAAGAGTTTAGTGAACCTCTACCCCCAGGTTTAGGGTCTTACTCATTCTTGGGATCTCAACCTGGTGCTAGATACCTCATGGGACTTCTGTTTGAACCTATGGCGACCTGCTCCTTGTTTCACTTATCTGTGAAGACGGCTTTTCTAGTAGCTACCACATCAGCCCACGGGGTTGGGGAGATTGGGGCCTTGATGACTGACCCCCCCATTTATGGTGTGTGTGTGTGTGTGTGTGTATGTATGTATGTATGTGTATATATATATATATATATATTTAAGGATAAGGTCTCTTTATGGCCACACCTTAAATTCTTACGTTAAGTGCTTTTGGATTTTCCTCTCAACCAGACCATCCATCCACCGGTATTTGTCACTAAACCACATAAATCTCAACATGAGACCTCCTTTCATACTTTAGATGGGAGACAGGCACTGGCCTTTTATCTAGCTTAACCAAGCAATTTCAGAAATAACCTAGACTGTTTTTCTCCATTGCAGAAAGATCCAAGGAGTTCACAGTCTCTCCACAGAGACTTACCCAGAGGTCCACTTTGAATGTTGTTGCTTGCTACAACGCAGTTGGTGTTCTACCTTCCCAAAGGATAACCGCACACTCTACCAGATTACAGGCAACTTCTAGAGTGTTACTCAAGAACATTCCAGTGTCTGAGATATGCGGAGTGTATCATGGGCTGCAGTGCATACATTTCTAAACTATGTGTTGGTACATGTGTACAGTCTTCAGTCTTGGACTCAATTCCAAAGCTGTAGGGAAACTGCTGAGGAGTCACCTGAAGTGGAGTCCCATAGGGACTACTCGAAGATGAAAAGAAGGTTACTCACCTTGTGCAGTACCTGTGGTTCTTGGAGATGTATCTCGCTCTGGGTGCTCCACCACCTACCCTACATCCCCTCTGCTTTGGATGGTTCTTTGATAGACATTTCGATAGAGAAGGAGCTGAAGGCAGTTCGCCTGCACAGCTCTATAGGTCCTATACACGCAGGATGAGGTTGTATAGAGATTCATGTGCAGGCCAAATGGACCCTGCTAAAAGTAAATCTCCGATCAGGGCTTGAGACGCATGCATACCTGAAGTGGAGCAGTCACAGGGGGACACATCTCAAAGAACCACAGTTACTGCACAGGGTGAATAACCTCCTCTTCCTTTGCTGGTTGTCAACCATGTTCTATAACTTTATTTAATTAGGAAAGGCCAGGACAAAATAAACACACAGAAATCTAAAATTGTACTGCATACAGATATTTGACACTTCGCCTTTCTGTGAGCAACATCCTGTGCATGCAGCTCTGCTCTCTCCCAGGAGCCTTGCAGTTGACCTAAATGCCCTGTAAACATGTGGTATGATACGTAGGGGAGCTGGAACATTTTAGGGTTAGCTCAGTATGTAGAATGTGATCTGATGCAGACCTGAGAGGTGTGAATGGCCATCATTCATCTCAATGGGGTTGTAATTCTGAAGACTGCAGATGACCGTTCCAATGTTAGCTTTCTTAACTATTTCATGGTTGATCATTTTAGCAGAAACATACTGCTACAGTAACTGGAATTGTGGATAGAATTTGAGTAGAGTACCACCCCAACCTTCCTCCCATGTGAACCCAGCAGGACTTAATGAATAAAAAGAAACCTCTCTCTCATAAACCACACTCTTGTCAGGAAAAGGGAAAGATCAAATCTTTCCTCTGAAACAAACTCCAGGGACTTCACAGCTGTTTGCGGTTACCTTGGCTTTTCTGCTGGCTGTGCGGGTGGTTGTTCATAGATTACATTTACAAAATACAGTTTCTGAAACTTATGTGGCCAGTACCATTTTCAAAATGTGGTAAAGAGTTTTTCTAAAATATTTCTCTCTCTTCCCTAACCCTCCACCCCCGCTACCCCAAATCCTCCTCCTCTTATCTTGTTTGCCTAACTGTATCACTTGTTTATAATTGCTGATTCCATTTTGCGCTGTTACTTTTCCCCCCGATAGTCTTTATTTCTACTACTCCATTACTATTTTCAGGACACCTAGTTTCAAGTACAGTCCTATAAACAAACGTGGGAGCAGCAAAAAGACTCTTTCCCTGACAGTGGCTGAGCTGCCTCAGAAGCCAGTGAGGAGATCCCTAGCCTAGGACAAACTTCAGGGTTCCACAGTATGTCAGTTGGTAATCCCAGCTATCACCAGAGAGGACTTAATGGTATAAATGTAGGCTTTGTCTACACTACACAGCTTTTAGCAACACGGCTGTGCCGCTACAGCTGTGCTGCTAAAAGGTGGGCAGCATAGCTGCTGTTTGTCAGGAGGAGAAAGCTCTCCTGCCGACAACAAACTTCCACCCCCAACGAGCGGCATGCGTGTTGTCGGCAGGAGAGTGCTTCTGCTGACAAAGCACTGTTCATACCAGAGCTTTTCATTGACAAAACGTTTGTCTTTTGTGTGTGTTTGTGTGTGTGTGCAGTTTTTTTTTAATCACCTCTGAACGACAAAAGTTTTGTCATTCACCTGCCAATGTAGACAAAGCCTTAGTGCCCAATCATGTCCGTAGTACAACAGGGGCATAGTGTACTCCCAAGTTCTTGCAAAACAGAATCCTATGGATCCAAGACATGGTCCTTCAAAATGCAGTCTGACGTCCTTTTAAGGTAGAACAAGGCAACAGCTTGTTAGAAAGTTGCTCTGGGGATGACTCAGGGTTGTGTAGTGAAGGAAATTGTTGTCTGTAGGACCCCTGCTTCATCCAGTTAAGGCGTGTAATGAATGAGGCAGGAGATTGAAGGAAGAGAAAAGATGGTGTCATAGTTAACACAGTTGAATGCTGACCTGCAGAATTGGATTCTGTCCCTGCCTGAGTCAGAGTTCCTATAAATCAGACTTGCTCATGGTTTTAGGTTTCACAGCTCCTAATTGTGTGTTCCTCATTTTCTGGGTGCCTAACTTGAGCCCTTGAGGTCTGATAAGATCTCTGGAAAAAATGAGGTCCTGGGCATCTCAGATTGGGCGTCCAAAATTAGTGAAAACTTTGAGCTTAATCTCTGTGTGCCTAAATTCCCATCTGTAATATTACCTCTCATCTCACAGGTGTTGTGAAAATACATTAATAAATATTTGTGAAGTGCTTGAATACTAGAGTGATGAGCATGACAGAAAAAGCCAAGAGGAAATTAATAATTGTATATTCAGAGCACGGTTTGAATAGTGTGCAGTAAGTAAGGGATAGAGCCACCCATTGAAAACACTGAGCAGAAAACAAAACATTGAGTAACTGCTCATTATGTGAGCACCATCCATTCTGTGAACTGAATGAGGCAGGAGTGCTGTGGAAAAAATATGTGATCATGTAATTAAAGACTATCATAATGCACGTGCACAAGGGGACTGAATTAAGGTGCACAGACAAGCTTATCTGGGCCTAATGCATTGGAACACTTGTTCATGAAGAATTCATCTTGTGAAAACATGGTTTCAGTAATGATTACAGCTGGTCAAAACTTGACATTTCTATTTGGTGGGAAATTTTGACATTTCAAAATTTTTCATTCCAAATTGGAAAGAGAACAAATATATATTTAATTTCAAAAAATTTTTGATTTGGGATTTTGGAGTTTGACTTAAAATTTTACATACTATGCATTACTACTATAAAAATGAAAAAAAAAAAACTTGATAGAATAAAATTCAAACAAAATTCTGAAACACAACTTCAAAATTTTCCAAAATACAAAATTTCCAAAATGCAATTTTTTTTCCTTCAGGTTTTTCTTTTTCAGGAAATTTTGTTGAAAACAATACAGTTTAGTAAAAAATTTCAGTTTAGTCAAAATAGCTTTTTCTGACAAAAGACTGGATGAAAATTTTCTGACCAGCTGTAGTAATAATTCCATGGGTCTCTGTGCTCCTCCTCCTTCTGTACTGAGCAGGCAAGAGCAAAAGTGCCAGAGGGCCCACATGTAAAGGAACTGCAGCTACATGGGATGCTCCTGCTTTCCTTTTGCAAAATAGTTGATACAGCCCTGCATCTGTGCAGGAAAGGGGTGGTGTTGATGTAGCTCTTTAATCTCTACCTACAAAATGATTAACAGGGTACCTTTTTTTTAAACAGACAAATATTTCTTTCCATTATTGTTACACAGACCATGGAGTCAAATATTTGGTGTGGTGTAAAGATGTGATATTAAAATAGTGATGTTCATGATGGATCTTCATGCTGTACTGCATTTAGGGCAGATACTTGAAACTGCCATATGATTAGCTATATAATTGTTGACATTACTTCTGCAATGAGCTAATTGGCTACACACCTGTTAATCGAATATTTCATGAATTCCCTTCCCCCCTCCCCATATTTTAAAATACATTCCTGCTACCCCTAAATATTTGGTTAAAATGATAATTGTTTCTTTGTAGATGGAGATGGCAGAGGAAGATAATAGTGGGGAAGAATACCCAAATGAAATTCATGATTATCTGTCAGCATTTGAAAAGTCTCTTGGTTCTGTAGATGACATGCTGAAGACTATGATGTCTGTTTCTAGGAGTGAGCTTCTTGAAAAGGTAAACAACCACCCCACCAGCAACCTTTATTATTGTTGTTTTGTTGTTAATTTGTATTACAGTAGCACTTGGGACCTGAGCCTTGATTGGGTTCCTAACTGTGCTAGGCACTGTACAGACACATAATAGACCGTCCTTGCCCCAGAGACCTAGTATTTAAATAAATCTTTTCACATTTATAGAACACTTCTTATTTCAAAGTGCTTCACAAGCTATATACATACAAAATAACACTGAAATGTAGCCAATGCATTAGCCAACTAGCACAGAGTAGTGGGTCAGTAGGGTCATTTAGGCCAAGGATGTGAGGGCTTATCCCCACCCCTATGAAAAAGGCCATAGAATCTTTAATGTCCCCCAAGAGTACAGAGGCGAGCCATTTTTCAATAGTTTTATGTGAAAGACCTTCACACAGTAAACTTCCTTGTTCTCAATTTATATATTTAGGAAGAATGAGTTGACTCTGGGATTTGAACTTTTGGTTCCAAGGAATGCAGAACTTGATGCTTAGTCTACTGCGCTATCCCTTCCAGCACTATTAAGAGCAGATCTAAGGGAGTCTATAAATCATATTTTTTTTTCTGCATGTAGATTCAGTGCAAGGTGTACTGCCAGAGGACTTCATACAAGCAGCTATATATTTTTAACATTTAAAACTCAATTTGTAATTTTTCTTTGGGGCAAAAAAGCTCATACGTGAGGGGACTTGTTCATCCATTAAGGATTCCTAACATGAATAAATTATGAAGAAATCAGTCCTGACAACACCAGTCTTTCGACAGTATCCATGTTAGAGCTGGTGGTCTGTATGATGTTATCAGAGTTCCTGGAAATCCTATAGGACTAAAACAATAAATTGACTTTGACAGTCCAAAAAAAAAAAAAAAAACCCTCATTACCCATTTTTTCTTCCTTCGGTGTATAGCCTAAAGTGTTCCAACATGCCTAGAACACATCATCTAATGTGTACAGTGTTTGTTAATTGTCTGTGGCATACTAACCTTCTATTATAACTTTAAATGGATTTCAATAACTTTTTCTTGCATTCTAAATTTCTGTGCTGTTTTATTTTGGGGATAGGGAGAGTTATTTTGAGGAAAAATCCTGGTGATGAAATGTGAGCTTTATCCTGAGAGGTTGGCATAGCAGGTGCTCAGTGCCTCTCAGCAACCAGCCCCATCACCTTTTATTAGCCTGTGGCATTTAATGTTAAACTGGATTAAAAAGTGAATAACTATACAGTGAGGAACAATCCTGCAGAGATAGACTTTGATGATTTAGGCATGGTCTACACACACTTTTTGTCTGATGTAACTATTTCTGTTGTGGGTGTGAATTTCTCTACCGAAATTAAATCCCTAGTTATATCAGTATAAAGGTGCTTTATACCACTATAGCTTAAAAAAAATAGGTATATCTCCTAGAACTGGAAGGGACCCTGAAAGGTCGAGTCCAGCCCCCTGCCTTCACTAGCAGGACCAAGTACGGATTTTTGCCCCAGAACCCTAATTGGCCCCCTCAAGGATTGAATTCACAACCCTGGGTTTAGCAGGCGAATGCTCAAACCACTGAGCTATCCCTCCCGCCAGCTTATTTCCCCTTCTGTTATGGGAATAAGGCATCCTGGTTAAAACACACTATATTATTTTAAATGTCCCAGTAAATTTAAAGTAGTACAATTCTTGTGTGTAGGCAAGCCCCTGAAAAATATTTTCCATCTCTAGTTTCTGTGATAAAAGTTCTCCTGGTAGCTAAATTGCCTGTATTAACAGCATATTTAAGGACAATTGATTGCAAAACCATGTACCATTGGTTCTTTGTCACAAATATATTCATATGGAATTATACTGTGTATATTACTGAAAGCTACTATACATCTTAGTTAAAAACAATGCAGAAGCAAATGATCACCTTTGTTTGTTTTTTAAGTTGGACCCTCTTGAACAAGCAAAATTGGATTTGGTTTCTGCATACACGTTAAATTCGATGTTTTGGGGTAAGTATGCTGGAGGAGGGCGATGAGAGGAAGCAGAGTTTATGGTGGCCATTTTAACTCTTTTTTGATGGCTGCAAATTTTAAATAATCAAATTCTGTAGTCAAATATCTATCCAGTATTCTTTCAGTTATTCTAAGAACCCAAGTTTGCTAATGTCCTTCAATCAGGGTAAGCAATGCTGAAATTCTAAATTAAAATTGGTAATTACATAGGCTAGCAACAGATATGTAAATGAGGATATTGGGTTTTTTTGGCAGCCTCTTCTGTCCTTTTTGGTTAACCATATTAGATTGGTACTGGAGTACTTGATTAGAATATTTTTAAATTCGATATTTGAACAGAGCAGCTAGGCTCTAATCCTGCAAACTTCATCAATTCATCTATGTATTGTCAGCTACAGGATTGGGACCTTAATCATTCCTGCCCTTATGTTCAACAGAACACATTTTCTTCTTGCAGTTTACCTGGCCACTCAAGGAATCAATCCCAAGGAACATCCAGTGAAACAAGAGCTGGTAAGATTTCAATATAAAATGCATTGCAAAATCAGACTTGCCTAGGGCAAGTAATTCTTGCATAATTTTAACTCTGCATTTAAAAATGTAATTTCAGTCTCCATGCACTGGTGTAGTGTATGCACAGCATTGTATAACTGTTGATATAAGCTGCTTAGCTCTCCAAATTAAGAAAGTCATGATATTTTTAGTTCAAAACAGTATCATCTGTGGAAAGCAAAGTTGTCAAGCCTGGTAAAATTGGAAAAGCAGAATAAGCTTAATGGTCTCATCCTACCTTCCCCTTCTCCCCCCCTCCCCCACCTTTTGTTTGAGAATTGGATTCTGAGCAGACCAGCTTTTCACTGTATCTGTTGAACAGAAAAATGTTACATGTCTAATAGTAATTTATAGTTTCCAGTATGGTGTTTTTTCCTATAAATACTTGGAATCATGTTAATCTCCGAGACTGCCTTTTCTGACTCTTGTGTGACTAAAAGAATAGTGTGGTTGATTTACTAGCAAAGACGGGAAAGATGCCCCCCCCTTTCCAGTTCCTCCATTAATTCATTTTCTCAGCAGTAAAGAATCCAGTTCAGCAACAAAGCTAAAAGCTTTTTTGGCATCAGTTGTATGTGTACTGTCCAGTAATTCTGCATTAGTGACATATTTACAACCTATAATAAATCTTTTAGGTTTGTCTTTATATTCCATTTAGATACATGAGTATAGTATATAAGGTCTGCTATCTTGGAAATTCTGCTGACTTCAAAAATCAAATCATTTAGTTTGAAGAAAATAATAGAAATATTATACTAATACCAATATTAAAAATAGAAATTATGCCCATTAGAAATGCTTATGTAAATAATAATAATAGATCGGTGCTGTATGAATATATTTTACTTATATGTATTGTTAGAGTACACATAAAGGTAATTCTACATAATCAAGGTAATAGTGCTTATGGTTGAAGAATACAGAAAACTACTCTGAATATCAAAAGAACGTGTTCTATTTATAATTTGGATTTTGCAGTCTGTAGTGGATCATGGAACAAAAATTGGATTGCTAATTTTTCATGGTGATTCAATTTCTGCTCCCTCTTACGCTATATTGGTACAAAAGCATTGCACTATTTTAATCTATTTTTTAAAAATATACAGCATAAAAATCTAAAGCAAGTGATATACTGGTATTTACTTGACAATTGCTGATGGTTTTAGTTGAAAGTAGATTATCTTCTAGTTTCTCATCTAATTTCTTTTTACAAGTAGCAATGTGAATGAATAAATGTTTCTTTCGTCCATGAGTAATGTGATGTTCTTATCACTCATGTGGAAAGGGCAATCAGAAAAAGTTACTCTCCCACCATTTGTTTTGTTTTTAGAACTCTGCTCAATATGTACCTATCGGTAATACTTGGGGTTTCAAATGATATTAATAAAACTCTCCTTCCGGCTGTCAGAGTTCATTTTTTCTGTCACTTTGTTGCGATGTTTCTGTCAACTCCTTCTTTCCCTTGCTGATTTGTGTTGGGTTGCCATCTGTTCTGATTAGCAATCTCAATCATACTAGAGAAATATTACAGCGTACCATAAATTCATACCCTGTAAAGCTTAACGAGTTAAAACTACACCTTTTACATTGGAATATTGGCCAACATTTTCAGAGGTCAGTTTTGAGATGTGGGTTCTGATCATCCTTGAAAAACAGGTAAATGACTTAGGTGTCTGACTTTAGAGACCCAAGGTAGAAAATGTTGGTCATGTGCATATATGACACATACGCTGTATGTTGATATATGTATTATCTGTGTACACAAAATGTATATATTTTATTTATTGTCTATAATTCAGGGAATATGTGAAGTGCTACATAATAGCTGTTCATTAACTCTTTGTCTAAGGTCTCATGGGATGCCTGTGGGAGAGCTGACAATTGAACTAGGTCTCCTGAGTCCCACAGGACCATACTTCCTCTGTGTGTGTTTGTATAAAATACACCTCACAGAATAATCGAGAGTTTCTTTAAAAAAAAAAAAAAAAAAAGTCATGCTTTCTTGGTTTTGGTTGGGCAGATTAATATTTTGGAAATAGTGAGTTTTGAATTTCAGCAGATATATATTTTATATGTATATAATGCACATATGGCTTAATTTTGCAGGCTTTACTTGTGCAAAATTCCTATCAACTTCAGTGAGTGTATGACCTTTTTAAGGATTGGAAGAGTAGGCCCCTAGGTTGTAATAGCATTAGACAAAATACTATGGGAATGAGGACCATACATATGCCTAGATGTATAAAGATGTTTGAAGTTGTACCACTAATGGCCTCATACACTTATTGGTACAATCACCATGTGTTGCAGAAAATCTGCTAAAAGGGCAGTCTTGAGTTTGCAAAGAATCCACTGGAGTTTGAACAGAGATGAAATATTTTATTCTGCTGTATATTATGGAATGCGTCATGTTCCGTATGCTTTGTTCTCACTGATCTCAATTTTAATAGTACATGTCTTCACAGAATAATATCGGGTGTGCTTTTTATTTAATATCTTCCAGGAGAGAATAAGAACATACATGAACAGAGTCAAAGAAATAACTGACAAGAAAATGGCGTCCAAACTGGATAAAGGAGCTGCAGCAAGATTTGTTAGAAATGCATTATGGGAACCAAAACCTGAAAATAATCCTAAAGTGAAAGCTTCTGCTAAGGCAAAAAAGAGAAAAATGAACTAGTTTTTTATTTTCTTTTGGTTGTATTTTTGTTTCAGGTAGGGAGATAATTTAAAAAATAATTTTCTAGTTGTGTTTTGTATATATTTTGCATCACATAAATGATGAAGTAAAACAACAATTCGGTGAATATATCTTTAGCAAAGATCTAAACTGTAGGGTCACGTTGAACAGCTTCTACTGAGATCACACCTGTATATACACATGTATATCTGAAAGTGAAAGTTGGTCCTTGGAGATTAACTTTAAAGCTTGGCTCTTTAAATGAGAACAAACTAATCATTTTTGCCAGCTCTTTGTAATAATGTGCTATTTCATGATTTGCTTCTAATTCTAATAATTTTTTGGGGTAATTCTGGCTGGTTGGAACTCTATTTTCTTAGTTACTGCTAAATTTATTAAATATTCAAACAGTCACAAGCGATGGACATCTAGTCTGTGTGAATTGTTTTCGTAGGAGCCACTGGTTTTCAAGTTCATCTGTGTATGTAATGCTTAATTTGTAGGGCATACTATCCTTTGTATTGCTTGTATTAAATATACATGATGCCTCTTTTTTTTTTTTTCCCCCCCCCCCAATCTCTCGAGTTGAATTAAGAGCTGTTTATGGTCTTTAATGTTTCCATGGCCTTTAAGTATGGATGAGAGCTTAGTGGTGGCACTGCGAGATGGACAGTTTAGCAGGGATTCTCTCTGGGAATGGTGTGTTTTGCTGTTCCCTTTGATACTGAGTGTGGAAAGTATTCTCTAGTACGGTAAAAAGTATTGAAATACTGGGCAAATACCCTGTTTCAGATATGATTAATTTGTACTCTTTTTAAGGAGCGTATGCATTCTTAATCTGTTGGGAATTTGTTCAGGAGAACCTGTTTAGTTCATGTTTCAGTACACTGCAAGCTCACAAATTAATAATACAAATTTGTTTTTTTTGGTGAAGAAAGTCTGCTGTTGGTGGAGAAGGTTTGCTGTGTTGAGGGTGGCGAGAAAATGCCTGTGATTAGGCGTGCTCTGATTTGAAAGGTGGAAGTGCTGGTATTAGTGATGGGATGAATATAAGTGAAGTGTCACTACCTGCTTGTAAATGGAGAACCCAGTATCAGACATACTGGGTTAAATTTACTGTTGCCCTGCACCTTGTATAATTAAGACCTCAATCTTGCAATGTACAATGTACAGGCATTAGGGGCATTCCTGCACAGAGTCCATTGCCTTAAGTGGGGGCTTCTTGGGCATACAGGAGTCTGCCCTTACGTTGTAAATTGCAGGATTGGGGCCTCGAACTGGGGCAAAGTGAGTGTCAAATTCTATCAAATCAGAATGGGTAGCATTTTACACTTGCTTTTTACCAGTGTAAATGACAATGCAAGGTACAGTGCAATGGTGAATTGGGCTCACTGAACCAATCCTAACAATCTGAGATTCACCTGTAATTTGCATTAGGTCTCTCACCTGTTAATGTGAATGAACAAGATTCTACTGAATTGTTCATTTGGAGTTGAGATACATTGAATTTCTCTGTTACACATAATTGAAAGCTATTGGATATGATATGGAAAGTTATTGTTCACCTAGTTATTCTGAAGAATTACACCACCATGTGCTTACATATAGTCTAGACTGAGTAGAATGAGATGCTGTAACTGAAGCTACATCACCGTTGACCATTCAGAAATGTATTTTTAAAGAGATGTTTTGATAAACTGTCCAGTTGTTTATTAAGCACAAATGTTAATAGCTTTGTATGTTTAGAAAATGGCTCTGTGATTGTTATGATGAAGAATAAACAAGCCTAAGCTAATATGTAAATATATTTTACGCTGATTTCTGGAATAATTGCTACTCTTTGTTCTAACAAAGGATTTTCCTCCTCCAAATGCTCATTCGCAGGCATAATTTTACTGCCACAAGTAGTCTCATCGATTTGTCCATGGGGCCACTCACATGAGTTATGTATGTTAAAGGTGCATAAGTGTTTGTTTGCTGGATCAGGGCCAAAATAAGGATACTCAATTCCCTGTGGAAACAGGTATACTTATGTATAACTGAAGAACTCAGTTGTATGACTCATCTTTGGGCTTAGTTTTATTTTTAATCTTAAAATGTTTTCCCAACTATTTAAGCTAACATATAATACAAATCGATGGTGTAAATCAGTACTGTTTGTGATAGGTGTGGGGGGAACTTACTCCCTTTGGAAGTCTGTTTGTCCTTTTGAGGGCCTCTTAGGTCCTGGTCCTGCAATGTCCTCCATGTGGGTGGACCACTCTGCAGGGACCCATTGACTTCAGTGGGGTTCTGTGTGGGTGCACAGCTCAGCATGTACAGAATTTATTGCAGGATCAAGTGTTAGTCTAAAAACGTAAGTTCTAAAGCTGGCCTGAGGTGTTATAAAATATGCTTAACATATTGATATTGTGTGCTTAATGCATATTAATATATGTGGTATCAATAATACATACTGATAGTGATTTTTATATATACACATTTAAAAATCCTATCAGTATGTATTATTGATACCACACATACTAATATGCATTAAGCACACAATAGCAAAATAACATTACATTGTACATATATTTCTAGCAGTTACATGGCTAATTCAGGCCATAGTTAATTGAGACCATTCAGCAGTTACATAACTAATTCAGGCCACTCAAGCCAAATACTGTGTGCTTAATGTAGATTAATATATGTGGTGTCAATAATACATACTGATGATGTGATTTTATATGCATATAAAATGACATCACTATATATATATGTACATAAAATCACATCAGCAATATGTATTATTGATACCACATTAATATGCATTAAACGCGCAATATCAAAATAATATGTGCATATATATTTCTAGCCGTTACATGGCCTGAATTAGCCTATGTCTTTTTATAACCCTGTTCACTTATGCTAAGTATCCCATGATACTTCACAAAGCTGAAGTTCAGCTCTGGCATTAGAAAATAAGAAACTTGTCAAAAGGCAAAATAGCTTAATGTTCTACCCGGATACAAGCTGAGGAGGAACCTTCATGGACTGTACCTCAAATGTTAGTATCCAAAACAAAGATAAGGAAGGAGCAGAACAAGAAATTAAGGAACTGGGACGAACTGGTGGACTGGATTTTAGTGACGGGTAAAGCGTTTCATAATTTGTAAAATTGTCCGTCCTATAAATACTCCTAGCTAAAATGTGTAACTTTGGGAGCACACCTTCTATGTAAGGTGAATGTAACAACTGTGCACAAGACAACTTCCTGGAAATCGGTATCATATTGAACCTTTCCTCCTGTACTATATTATTATTGACTTTTAGCAGTAATCCTGACATTGGTTTTTAGGCTCTTGAATATATTTCATACGAAACCAAAGTGTGGTCAAGCAATTGACTATACAGTTTATCAACAGAGACATGGGATAGTCATGCAGGAGATCAGATTTCTGGGCCAGACCAATAGTCCTAAGCACAGAAACTAGGCCTATGGTACAGTGCACACAGCCTTCAAAGGGGATGATCATTAATGCTCTGTTTATTCAATTTTCACCTCTAGTCAGCCTGTGTACAGTAGTACTTCTGGGGGAATTCTGTGCCATTGCACATGCACAGAATTCATGTCTGGTGCAGAATGTTTTTTCTGCAGAAAATACATTCTGCCCAAGAAGTGCTTGCGCGGTGGCGCAGAATTCCCTCAGGAGTAGAAGTTCTTCACAGCACAGTCGAGCCAGGATAGAACAGGCAGAGTAGGGCACACAGGGCTGCTGGGGGGGGGGGTCACAGACTGGGGTTCAGAATGGTTAGTGCAGGGGACAGATGGGTGCAGACTCAGGAGCTAGTGGGGTAACACCATTGAGCCAGAGGCTGAATGGGAATGGGGGTGCAAGGTCACATGAGGGTGGGAGCGGGTGGGCTGCAAGGACACATGGGGATGGGGGGCGGCATACAGACAGGGGCAGATGTGCCTGACTCAATGGGAGAGGCTTGGGATCAGCCAGGGTCTGCATGGGGGAGGCTCCCAAACTTCCTAACAATCTCTTCTCCCCCCCCCCCCCCCCGAAAAAAAAGAAACTTCCATACTTCTCCCAGCCACACCCAACAACCCTTCAGGTTCACTCCAGGCTCCTTCCCTCTCCCTCAGCTCCTCTGTTACCCCTCACTCCCCCAAGCTTTTGCATTGCTTCTGATGGGTGCAGGAAATATGTTTCTGTATTGTAACTTAAATGAATTACTCAAAGTTCTGTATTAATATGCCTAGTAAGGAATCTATTTGTAAAAAAAATTTACTAGAATCTTTTTTAGTCTGTATTGTTGCTAACAAGTATTTTGAAATAAATTACCAAAATAATTGAAACTGGCTTGATTATATTGTTGTTTTGCCAAATATGCAGAATTTTGCTGAATTTTTAATTTTTGTATGCAGAATTCCCCCAGGAGTAACAGTAGGGAGCCAGATGTTCTTTTCAGTCACAGGGAAAACAGCAGGATAGCAGCATTCTGAAGGGGGGGGGGCGCAGGGGAAGAATTTGCTAGGGAAAGTTCTGAGAAGAAGCCTCCTGAAGTTTCAGCTATCTAGTAAAAGCAAGAGAGGAATAGTCTTGGGAAAACAGGATTGGTTAGCTAAGCACTTGGCAGCAATTGCTTACTAATGGCTTAGAACCATAGACGTATAGGATTGGAAGCGACCCCGAGAGGTCATCTAGTCCATTCTCCTTCCCTGAGACCAGAGTCTCTGAAGAGTGTCTAACCTGTTCTTAAAAACCTCCAATGACAGAGATTTCAACCCCCCTTAGTAATTTGTACCAGTGCTTAATTACCCTTACAGTAGGAAGTTTTTTCTAATCTGTAACCTAAGTCTCCCTTGCTGCAGTTTAAGCCCACTACATCTTGTTCTGTCCTCAGTGGTTCAGGAGAACAATTTTTATCACCCTCTTTATAATAATCTTCTATGTATTTGAAGACTGCGATCATGACCCCCTCTCTGGCTTCTCTTCTCCAAACAAAACAAACCCATTATTTCAATATTTGCTCATAGGTCATATTTTCTAGATCTTTAATCATTTTTGTTGCTCTCCTCTGGACTTTCTCCAATTTGTCCACATCTTTCCTGAAGTGTGGTGCCCAAAACTGGACAGACTACTACAGACAAGGCTTTAACACTGCTGAGTAGAGTGGAATAATTACTTTTCGTGGCTTGTTTACAACACCGCTAAAACATCCCAGAATGGTGTTCACTTTTTTTTTTTTTTAAACAACAGTGTTACATTGTTGACTCTCATTTAGTTTGTGGTGGCTATAACCCCCGGGCCCTTTTCTCTCTCTAGTACTCCTTCCTATGTCATTTCCCATTTTTGTATTTGTGTAATTAATTATTCCTTCCTAAGTGATGTACTTTGCATTTGTCCTTATTGAATTTCATCCTATTTATTTCAGATGATTTTTCTAATTTTATCAAGATCATTTTGAATTCTAGTCCTGTCCTCCAAAGCGATCGCAACCCCTCCTAGCTTGGTATTGTCTGCAAACTTTATAAATGTACTCTCCATGTCATTACCCAGATCATTTGTGAATATATTGAATAGAACTGAGGACAATATAAAATACTACCTGTAGGCCCTGGTAATCACAGTAGGGTTTATAGTTTCATATGCAAGTTTAGCAGGGTGATTTCACTTGAATACTGAAGTATTAAAAAATATCCCAGTGAAGTGTTAATCACTACTGAACATTCCTGAAGGTTAAATATCTCCACAGATAAAATGTAAGCTCTGTACCTTCCCAGGCAATAGATGGTTGTAATAATCTCACTATCAAGAAACTCACAAATTACCCTTGGAAAGAACAGAACAGGCATTTTAAAATGAACTTTTCTGTGTAAAAGCTTAGTAACTTCATTAAAAACTGAAGGACACTTCGTTCCTCTAGAGTTATATTGTGGACATTTTCTTAAACTCCTCTTACAACATGATTTTCTGAATTTTCCTTTAACCCTTTTATTATAACTCTCTGTGTTATAAAGGGATAATTACAGGTAGGGACCATAATTCAACCTTCAGCTAGGTGCACAGTGTGTACAGATAAATGTTTAATAGGAAGTAACAGGACTACTAACTGCCAACTGCTGCATGGGTAGCAGATAGTCAAGTCAGTTCTTGGTGCAATAAATCACCTTTGTAGACCAGTAGTTGGCAGTCAAGCACATGTGCCATGGTAAGTGATGTTGCCTTATTATATATGGGTAGGAACCTACAAAGTTTTGTGTAAGTCTGTAATACTCCCCCCTGGAAGCTGGGATTGCTTTGTGTGGATGTTTTAAAGTTGCCAGCTGTGGGTTTTTTAATCTGTTGAGTATTGGACCTGCAGAAGTGCATCTTTCCTCACATTTTCTGTAAGTAGGACTTAAGGAGTAGCATTACAGACAGCGTACATTTCACTCTTGTGAAATAGGCTGTGACATGCAAGACAATAAAAAGACTTTTTACTCATGGCACCAAGGATCTCAAAGCACTTTACATACAGTTGAGCCTCAAAATAGGTAGTTAAATTTACTGGAGGGTAAACCTGAGGCATGAAGTGTTAAATGACTTGCCCACATTCATCTATTCTGTTAATGATGGTGACAGAAGAGAAACTGAGAATTCTGGGTCCCATCCACCATAATCAGGTATTCTGATCCTCCTCGCCTAGCCCAGTTAAAGGGGCCTTTCATGGGAAAGCTACAGGGGTACTGGAGGTAAGAGACTCTTCACCCTTCTCCCTTCCCAAAACAGGAGGCAGGGCTAGAAGAACGTGCAGACTTGCTGTAGCTGAAATAATAGCCCCTAAGGTGTAGTTGAAGATACAGCGTGTTTGTGGCCCCAGTAGTCATTCAGCTGGAACTGCCCACAAACCATCTCTTCCTTCCCCACAAACTCCTTTGGAGTGAGTATGTCTAGGAGGCTGCACAGTTTCAAGAAGGCTGCTAAGTTCCACTGCATCTCCTCTCAGAAACCCCTGTCCTGCATGTACAGTAGAAATACAGCACTTACATGGCAGGTTAATGGCTGCCAGATTTTGCTCTCTGATTTCACTGGGTGTAACTTTGGAGTAATACCATTGACTCAGTGGAATTCCTCTAGATTTATGCCCGTGTAATGCAGAGAAAACTGGCGCTGTGTCTCAGGATTGGTCCTTTTGTCTCCCCATGACCTGCTAATAACAACAGGCAATAACTACTATCTCAATTGTCATATTGGGCAATCCAAACAAGTAAACTGCTGCCAGTTTAAAAATCTATTTGTAATAATTAACACTAGTCCACTAATAAGTATCTGTTTTTTTAAACTATTAACACTAAATACTGGAAACATTGTGGTGCACTGACTTTTGAGCATCCTGAGAGGTTAATAACAAATAGCAGTAACTTACGGCTAACCTGTTCCCAGATGCTACAAATGTAGGATGAGTTTAATTAACTTTAAGTGGGAATAGAGATGTTTCCGCTCTTAATTTACTGTGCTGTAATTACTTGCCTTCCACACAATCTGCTGTGATTGGCAGGGTCTACACCAAATAATTGTCGCAGTTAACACAGAGTTAGACTTGGTCTGTCAGAATAGGTCTATCCTGAAAGTCTGAATGATTGTAGAATTTAAAGAGACAGCAGACAGCCAAACCTACCTCTTGTTACTGTCCAAGGCAAAGAAAGCATTTAATTCAGTAAGTAGTATACAGAATTGATATTCGGTTTAAAATCAAACACTAAGACTTTGTTACATTAACTGTATTTAAATGCTTTTGTTACCTCTGCTGCAGGATAAGGAATTGCCATTCATAGTGACTACAAATGAAATGGTTTATTCTTGATACACACAGGTTTCTTGTTCATTCCGAACAGGAAAATTGTCAGGTATTAATTTTGCTTATTTATTTAAGCAAAATTAAATATTTAAATTAGAATGGGTTCCACTGACATCAACGGCAACTCGCCCTTTAGTATGTATTCCAAAACCTGAAACAGTTGATTTCTGAAACCAATTAGGATTGCTAAATGGCAAACCATATACTTCGCTATAGTGTTATCTACAAAAACAAGCACTTAACAGCAAGGACATTGCTAATTAAGGTATCATAAATCTTATACCGCCCACATAATAAACACACACATTTACACAGTATAAAGAAATGTATGTTTTATCTCAATACAACAATCTTAACTATAGTGCATGGGTGTTTTTCTTTGTGTTATTTTGTGGAGTGTTTTTTCTTTTTAATCTTGATTTTGCTATTCAAATATTTACTTTTTAGGGGTAGTATTAAGTGTTAAGTATAAGTGTAAGTTTACTTAAGTGTTAAGTATAAGTACTTTTTAGGGATAGTATTAAGTATAAATATAGTTCCCAACAAGTTCTACTATCAGTTGATAAAGTACTTATAACTGCTCTTTCTTGATATTTTTTATGTAGTGTAATAGGAAAAGTGTGTAACACTATTGATTTATGGTAAAATTATGTATGTTTATGGACTTGTCATTAACATGCATATATATTCTCTTTCAGTGAGTTTTGTGTTTATATTCCGAAGTTACTGATGAGAGAATAGTACTATTATTTATTTTGTGTCAGTTAAGATTGTGTTGTGATAAAAGATGTATTTAATGTATACTTGATAAGAATGTGTTTGTTTATTATGTGGGCAGTGTAAGATTTAGGATCCTTCATTAGGAATGTCCATGCTTTTTAAGTGTTTGTATTATGAAGATTATGTGATAGTTTAGTATGTAGTAGGTTAGCATCTATAACTTGTTTTGAAATAAAGTTGTTTGGAAATTTTAAAAAACAAAACCTTTCCTTTTTCATTTGTGTAGATAAATGAAAATGCAGCTTTTAAATTAATGGGGTGGATGAGTTACCAGATTATTAAATTAAAGGAATGAGTGGTAGTAGACAGGCTCTTGTAGAACCCTGCTTTTTCACCATGTGCCTGACATAATACCATGTCCAGTACGTATCTAAGGACCTGATTCAAAGCTCACTGAAATCTATGGGAAACTTTTCATTGACGTCAGTGGTTTTGGGATTGGGCCCAATATTAGCCAGGCACACTACAGCCTTCTTTCTCTCCAAACTTTGTTAAAAAGAAATAACTATTCAAGTATTGGACCCAAGTCTGAAAGCTAGGACTCTTGATTTCACAGTGATGGGTTCCTCACGGAGTGCCACCTGGAACTAGGGTACCACTGAGCCCCCTGACCCAACAGCCTGGGCTCCCTCTCACACTGTACTGCTGTGACAAGCTGCAAAGTCCTCCCAGCTCCTCAGGCATGCACCCCCTCTGGAGTATAAACCCAAAATTATACCGTCTTGCACTGCACAGGGTACTGTACAGCGTAAGCTCATAAAATGTGCCCCCTTCCTCAATGTGGAGAGGAATATGCAACAGCCTTTTGCCCCTGAGTTATGATTCCCACACACTTCACTCCAACTCACTGGTTTAGATAAAGCAAAAACAAGTTTATTAACTACAAAAGATAGATGTTAAGTTGTTATAAGGGATAGCAAACAGATCAAAGCAGATTACTTGGCAAATAAACAAAAAACCCAAACTAAGCTTAACATACTAAATAGATTGGATATGAATAGCAGATTCTCACCTTAAGAGATGATACAAGCAGGCTGCAGATTCTTAAGGGGCACGCTGCACTTGCTTTACAGCTTGGAATCCTCAGGTATTTCATTCACCTGCTAAAAATCCCCTCCCCCCAGCACTTCCCCCAGTTCAGTCTTTGTCCCTCAGGTGTTTCCAGGAGTCTTCCTGTGTGGGGGGCGGAGAACACCAGATGATGTCACTCCCTGCCTTATATAGCTTTTGCATAGGGCGGGAATCCTTTGTTCCCAAAGTTTGGTTCCCAGACCAGTCTGTGGAAAAATATTGATATACCAAGTTGGAGCCTAGAGACATGTGGTCTCATCACATGTCCTTGTAGAGTCATAGCAGCTATTACTTACAGGCTGTCTGTAGCATTCTCAGGAAGGCTACCCAGGTGTGGGATAAGCTGCTCCTAAGGCCTATTGTTTTTTCCTAATGGCCCATTGCCCTGATAGGCCCTTCCCCACCCACTATCTAGACGGAAAGCATCTTGTCTAGTGGGCATTACCCAGGTGTAACTACATTGGAAGTATAGACATAGTCAGTATTTATAATTTTAGAAACAAAAAGGATACATGCATACAAATAGGATAATCATTCAGCAAATCATAACCTTTCCAATGACCCCTCACATGACTTATCTTGCATAAAATACATCATAATTAGGTCATAATCATATAATATCACTATGAAGAATATGGGGTACAGTGTCACAGTGACTAACCTACTAGGCCAGAGTATATTTCAGCCAAGTCAGAGTACCTTTCTGTCTTTTAGATATCCCACCTGAAAAGATGTATTTAATAAAGATTTTTTTATCTGTAGATCTCAAAGCACCTTACAAGAGTGGATAGCCCAATTTCATAACTGGTTTAACTAACTAAAGAGATTTTGATCCACTCAAGATAAGCTGCAGGGTCTAGCACCTCAGATATGAGGGCTCTGTTTCCAGCTGTACCACAAACTTGCTATATAACTTTTGGCAAGATACTTAAAGTCAGTTCCTGGAAAATGGACCTGTGTGCAAACCCTGAAGGCCAAGAGAAATGTAGGAGGAATAAATTGATCAGCACCTGGAATTTTCCTTCTCTTTTGAACAGTAGCCCTGACTACTTGGGAGGCCAAACTAGAAAATCTTCTCTTACCAACATGGGTTTTCTTTCCCTCCATTAGCTTTAATGTCAGAAAATACCTATAGTTTACTCCAATAGGAATTTTCATAGGGCTTGTCTTCACTACTGTGCTACATCTGTGCCTCTGCATCAGTGCAGCGACGCTGATGTAGCACGTCTGGTGAAGACATGCTATGTTGATGGGAGAGTGCTCTCCCGTCGACATAATTACTCCACTTCAATGAGAAGTGGAAGCTATGTCAGTGGGAGAGCGTTTCACTCCGCCATAGCATAGTGTAGACACCACTTTAAGTTGATGTAACTTACATCGCTCAGGGGTGTTTTGTTTTTTTTTCACAACCCTGAGCGACATAAGTTACATCAACTTAAGCGGTAGTGTAGACAAGCCCTTACATTCTTTTTATTCTTCCTGCCCTTGAACGCTGCCTTTTTCATGTGCCAAAGTCAAAAATCTACTCACCTGACATGTTTTTTGGTGTAATGTAATTAAATTCGATGCTCAGAAACATTAGACACCAATCTCAAAAATACTTACCCAATTTAATCAAAATTCTCAAAAAATGTTCTAATTGTCCATGAGACTTACCCTCAAAAAAGGCAAAGATTTTCCTTTTTCTTGGAATTACAAGGGGGATCAAAATCAGTTTTATATGGCAATTTTAACTATGGAGAGGCTACCCACTTTCCATAGTAAACTACACCCACTGCAGAAGTAGGACGAGAACCCTGGTTCTACAGCTCCAGCAACAAAGGCTTCTGCCACTTGGACAGAAGTAGGTGCTTTATTAGCTATAGAAGGTCTTCATGGTCATTGTAAGTTGCACCCAGTCACTAGAGAACAGCAGACTCACATAAGCCCCTATCCTGCAATTGGATAAGCATGCACAAACTCTTATTGACTGAAGTGATGCTCTTTGTGGGCACAAGGGGCTCTCTGTGCACATCTGATTATAGAATCTGGCCCATAGTTCCTGCTTCCCCTGAAGCCAATGGCAGAAATGAAAACCAAACTTTCTATTGACATCAGTGGGAGCTGGATTGGGCCCCAAAATATCCATCTCAAAAGTAATTTGTAACTTTGCTTAATTACAATATTTTTTTCCAACATGGCTGATGCACAAATATTCAGAGATTTAACATTATGGAAAGTTTGAAAGACATTTTTGAGATCGGCACTAACATTAAACAAAGTTGTAATTTCAGATCAGCTAAATTTTTTTTAGTGGCCTGTGACTTGAATAGAGCTTGACCATTTATTTCACACTTTGCGGAAACATTCTTCTTTCCCTGCAGAGTAAATCTTCAGGCCAAGTAAACTTTCCAAGGCAGGGTGCTAAAATGGGGCTTTATAATTGAAATTGGTTGCAATCTAAAGCAGTGGTTTTCAAACTGTGGGTTGCGACCCAGTACTGGGTCGCGGAATGTAAGGCACTGGGTCGCGGCAGCTCTGGTCATCACCACCGACCGGGCCGTTAAAAGTCCCATCGGCGGTGCTGCCCGGCTAAGGCTGGCTAGTTCCTACCTGTTCTGACACCACGCTGCGCCCCAGAAGCGGCCAGCAGCAGGTCCAGCTCCTAGGTGGGGGGGCCAGGGGGCTCTCCATGCTGCCCCCGCCCCGAGCACCGGCTCCACACTCCCATTGGCCGGGAACTGGTTAATGGGAGCTGTGGGGGGTGGGGTGGGGTGGGGGGTGTGCCTGCGGGCAAGAGCCGCGCGGAACCACTTGTGCACCTCCACCTAGGAGCCAGACCTGCTGCTGTCCGCTTCCAGGGCGCAATGCAGTCCGCGGTGCCAGGACAGGCGGGAAGCCTGCCTCTGCACTCTGGCTGCGCTGCTGACGGAGCCGCCAGAGGTAAGCCCATGCCCCAACCCTGTGCCCCAATCCCCTGCCTCAGCCCTGAGACCCCCCCCTCAAACCTGGAGCCCCCAGCTGCACCCCAAACCCCTCATCCCCAGCCCACAGCCTGCACTCCCAGCCCAGAACCCTGACCCCCTCCTGCACCCCAACCCCTGCCCCAGCCCTGAGCCCCCTCCCACGCCCTGAACCCCTCATTCCCACCCCCACCCCAACCCTCTGCCCCAGCTCTGAGCCCCTCCCACACCCCAAACCCCTCATCCCCAGCTCCATTGGGTCGCAGGCATCAACAATTTTCTTCAACCGGGTCGCCAGAAAAAAAGTTTGAAAACCACTGACCTAAAGTATGGAAGTACTATACCCACTGCAAAACAGAGATGCTGAAATAGGTCATTTGCAAAAAAGATACTTTATAGCATCGCACACCCTTGGTTACTCTGCAGTTTACCTGCTATGCTAAGCCTTTTTCTAAAACAAAAATTATTCTTGTTCAGACTTTAGCAGCTTAGGGGACCAAAGTCTTGTTTGCTTTTTATATTCTCATTTTATAGTCATCAATGATAAGTGTATTAGAAAAAAACACATTAGGCTTCTGCAATTTCACATTGTAGGTTTTCTTCTTTTTGCTTAATTTGCTCTGAATGATATTGCTTACAAGAAGAGTTCCAATGCCTGAGCGCTCCTCCTTCACAGAGCACTTTCAATCCCTCTACCAGGGCAAGAACAGTGTACAGTACTCATTTTTTGGTTTCGTTTCTGCTTTTCAACCAGACACACTTGTAGAGAATACTTCAATAGGGTTACCATATTTTGAGCCTCCAAAAGGAGGACACTCCACGGGGCCCCGGCCCCGCCCCCGCCCCCGCCCCAACTCCGCCCCCTCCCCTGCTTCCCGTGAACATTTGATTTGCGGGAAGCCTGAAGCAGGTAAAGGGG
This sequence comes from Emys orbicularis, assembly GCF_028017835.1. Taxonomy (NCBI): domain Eukaryota; kingdom Metazoa; phylum Chordata; order Testudines; family Emydidae; genus Emys; species Emys orbicularis. Next base: position 198,197,137 of record NC_088685.1, read on the forward strand.
GTATGGGGGAAGGAGGCGCGGCCCAGTCTGGCCCCCCCGGCGTCTCCAGCCTGGGTCGGCTCGGGCTCTGGGGTTCCGGCCCCGGGCCAGCCGCCGGCCGAGCACCCCCGGCCTGCCCAGCACTGCCGGTCCCCGGCCCGGCCCCCGGGCCCCCGGCCGAGCACCCCCGGCCCGCCCAGCACTGCCGGTCCCTGGCCTGGCCCCCGGCTCAGCACCCCCCGGCCCCCGGCCCCGGCCCCCGGCTCGGCACCGCCGGCTCGGCACCGCCGGCCCGGCCCCCGGCTCGGCACCGCACCACCGGCCCGGTCCCCGGCCCGGCCCCCGGCCCCCAGCTCGGCACCGCCGGCCCAGCCCCCGGCCCGACACCGCACCGCCGGCCCGGTACCCGGCCCGGCACCGCCGGCCCCCGGCCCCCGGCCCAGCACCGCCGGCCCCGCATGTCCCCATTTTCCCGGACATGTCCGGCTTTTTGGGATTTCCCCCCGGACGGGGATTTGGAGCCCAAAAAGCCGGACATGTCCGGGAAAATCCGGACGTATGGTAACCCTAGCTTCAAGCTACCACTAAAATGATGCCTCCCTGCTGAATTACATCCCCTCTGTAGGGGTGGGTCACAGAGACGTGGAATAGTTATTGCTGGTGATGTAAAAAGCAGAGCTTATATTGCTCAGTTTTCATTAGCTGTACTGAAGAGGAAAGAGCAAAGGCTTATGTTTACTACTGAGCTGCATGAATGTGTCATGAAAATCGTGGAGGAATAACTGCTATATGCAGTGGCAAGGCCTCAATTTTGTTAAGTGATATATTTCGGAGTCTAGGATACTAAATATTCAACTGTGGATAAAAAGCTTTATAAAAGGAACATTTAAGAGGCTATCTTTTACTTTTCAGTATAGTGTTGCCTTGTCATGCTTCATTTCAATTTGGCAGCGTCCAGTGAATGGAGGAAGAGATTTCAGTATGATAATTCAGCGCTCCAAGAGGCTTCTCTTCAATCTAGTGTGGACAGATTCTGTGGTAGACTTTGAAGCCTGTATTAAACTCTAGCAAGTCGGCCTGGTTCACCTTTCTGTTTCTCCAGGTTTACACCAACAGAACAGCCTTGATTTCAAGGGAATCATGTAAATATGCAAGAGTGAAAAAATCTTGGTTCTGATGCAGTCTATGAACATCGTCAAATCTGAAATAATGTGCTTCAGAAGAGAGAGAGACATGAATAATTCTCACCTGCGGACACTTGCAAACAGACAATATTAAATACACAAAAATGATAAGGCCAGATCCTCAGCTGATGTTAATTGGTGCAACTCCATTGATTTCAAAGGCGATATACTGACTTACACCAGTTGAAGAGCTGGCCCATAATGAAATGAACTTGGCTGGTGGCCATTGTGGTATTAATTACATTTTTCCTGAACATGTTTAAGCTTGCGTTTTCTCCCAACTTTTTTCTTTATCAAGTTTCTGTCCCCTTAGGAACGAATTAGTCATTGTTTAAAACCACACAGTTACCTCCCCCTTATTAAAGCTGAAAGATACAGTGAACAGTGTTTATACTATCTCACTTGACAATCTGTTTAATTTGTTGCCTTGAGCTGATGAAACCTACTCCCCAAGCACAAGCAAGAGAGAAAACATGTAATGTTTCCATGGAAAGGGATTTTCATGAAGGCTGTTAGCATCATAAGGCGCGCTCTGTGTAAGAAACATATATCCTAGTAGTATATTGCGGTAAACTCCTCCCTCAACATAGATCGAAATCAGAGAGTGTATTAATGAAATGCTTGTTTGGGAGATAGTTTGGATAGGACCAGTTCTCCCCTCCTTTATACCAGTTTAACTCCTTTGATTTCAATGTAGGTTTATTGGAAAAAACAGAGTATAAAAGAGTGGAGAAGCAGGCCCAATGTATGTATGTACCTGCATACATAAGCAGCTAGTATTTGTTGGCCTTTGGTGGTGTTTAAATCAGATTTCCTTTTATTATAGGTGGAACCAGTGGCAACACCTATGTTGAGTCTGAACTTTTGATGAGCTTAAACTTAACCCAGACTTGATGTCTCTGTCTGAACTTTTAATCAAAGCTCTGACCTGCGAACTACTCATGACACCCTCTTCCCCTTAAGTAGCTATCTCCCCTTTTGTCTTTTTGAATCTACATTTTAACCTGTTTTATCCTGTAGAATCTTGATTGATTATGCATGACCATTATGATCTGTTAATCACTTTGTTTACTTCTGTGTATAAATATTGATGCTCACCCCTAATAAACTTGCCACATTACTCTGAAGCCTTTTAAGCTAAGGATAGTGTGAGCCCGTTGATCAACGAATTGGTGTCTGGTCTCTGACAGATTGTGAGCCCATACCAACTCCGCACGAACTCGGGTGCTGGAGAGGTGAGTAAGGACTTGCTTTTTACCTAACAATTTGGGGGCTCGTCCGGGATTTCCTTCTGGTGCGGTGCCTCTGTCCAGTGGTCAGACCACTCATATACGAATTGGCAGGCGCCACGGGAGATTTCTCCCAGCCAATTCAATATTGAGGGGTCGTGTACTGGACAGCAGGATAAACGCCAGTTGGAGGGCTCCTGTCAGACACCATGGGTCAAGGGACTAGCGTGCCTCTTGAGAGTCCGTTGGGGATTGTAAATAAGTTATGGAACGAAGGGAAACTCCCAGTACAGACAGGAATGTCTAGGAGGAAGTTGTACACACTGTGTGTAAGGAATTGGACTGGGTATACGGCGGTATTGGCCGACCCGGAGATGAGGTGGCCTTCGTATGGCTCTTTCGAACAGGCTGCCTTAAGAGGAGTAAGGAGCCAGATCGAAAAAGACCATCCGGGACAGTTATGTTACTGGTTTTGTTGGGACACAGCAGCAGAGCTGTGGAAATCTTTAAAAATTATGGCAGTCAGGTACTCTCCCGAGAGTGAACCCCCTCCATGTTATTTCAATGAAGGGTGTAAACCACGGCGTGTTTTGACTCGTCAGTTGGTCCCCACTGCACCTGCCCCTATTCCTCCGCAGGGGGACTCTCTCCAGAGTGCAGAGGGGAATCTGCAGGACTCCAGATCGGAATCTCTGCAGAGGGATAAGGGGGAAATGGAAGGGCACACCTCGGGAGGAGTAATTACTAGGCAAAAGATCAAGCAGATGCAGCAGGTTGCATATCCCTCCCCTGAGGATAGCCCAGAGGCTGCCTCCGCCAAACCTTTTGTGAGTGATAAAGGTGTAAGAGAAATGCCTTTACAGGTGCACGACCAACCTTTTGTGGACAATAATGGCCAGTTACAACATACTAATATTGTGGAATATAAAGGATGGCTAGAATGGGACTTGAAAGAGTGGGGACGGTTGTCAGGGTCCTTTGGGGAAAATCCCCGAAAGATCACAGAACTTTTAGAAAGATTGTTTTCAAGTCATAATCCTACTTATACGGATGTAGATCAGTTGTTAAGTAGAGTTTTGACCGGAGAGGAACGTAGTAGATTGTGGATGGCAGAAAGGACATGGGGGGATAGCGATGCGGTTAATACTACTTGGATGGATAGGCGGGATCAAGCCGCTGGCTGGAATCCCCTAGACTGGAGTCAGCCAAGGCTGACTCAGCTGCGAACAGATCGAGAGCGATTGTTAGAGAGACTCAAAGAAATGGCTCGCCGCTCGCCTAATCAGGCTAAGTTCATGCAGATTCGGCAGGAATCTGATGAGCCACCCAGAAAGTTCTGGTCGAGGCTATTGGAGGGGGCCCGAATGTTCACTCAGATGGATCCTGAGAGAGAAGCAGACCACCCTACTCTTATTTCATTTTTTGTGAATCAGTCAGTGCCCCCTGTAAGGGATTATTTCTTAAAGTTTCGCCCTGGTTGGGGAGGTGAATCAGTCACTTCAGTGTTGGACGTAGCTGATTTTGCATGGGAGAAAGAAAGGGAAAGTAGTAAAAAGAAAGAGAAAAAGGAAGAATATAAGTTGATGGCTTTAGCTTTTCGCGGCGGTGTTCGAGGCAGAGGCCGTGGCCGTGGCAGGGGATTTCAGGGTGCTTGGGGAAGAGGGTCCTGGCAACCCCAGCCACCAGGAAATTGTTTTCAGTGCGGACAGCCCGGTCACTTTAAACGTGAATGCCCCTGGGGACGCCCAGAGGGTCCGGTCGCATCCGCAGATACTTACACCAGGGACGAATACACCCCTGCACCACCAGCTCAGCCCGTTCCCCAGGCCTGGATCAACTACGGGCAACAGCAGCAGCTGCAGCAAACTCAGCCTCCTCAATGACGGTACCCCGGGGGCGAAGGCAAACAATGTGATGGTCTTATTTCCTTAATGTCTTTAGCCGGCTCCTTCCTCACTTTCTCCCCTCCCAGCAAAGAGCCTCGTCTAACCCTTTCAGTCCAAGGACTGCCTGTCTCCTTCCTCATTGATACTGGAGCTACTTTCTCTCTTTTAAATCATGCCCCCTCTCCCTGGCTATCCTCTGAGGTTAAAACTGCAACTGGGGTGGAGGGCAACCCACAGTCTCTGGGACTCACTTTGCCTCTAAATGTTATTTATGCTGATAAATGTTTTTCTCACCGTTTTCTTTTTTCCCCAGCTTGTCCGATCCCTTTGATGGGCCGGGATTTACTCTGTAAGCTTGAGGCTACTTTAACCTGCACTCCTGAAGGGGTAGGATTGTTGATGACAGTGTTAGGAGATTCGGCCCCAACTCAGGGTAATTGGGAAACCCCCCCCTCTCTCTCCCCTGACCTCACTGACTTGCCTTTAACCCTCTGGGGAATTTCTGACACTGATGTTGGCCTGCTCCTTTCGGCAGAGCCAGTAAGGATTCAAGTGAAGCCCTCCTTAACCCCCCCGTCAGTCCCTCAATACCCCCTGTCGCTGGAAGCCCGGGAGGGCATCCGCCCCATTATCGAGGGATTCATTGCACAAAAGCTAGTCCGCCCTCAGCGCACTCCCTGTAACACCCCTATACTGCCTGTCAAAAAGCCTCCTAAAAAGGATGGAGACCCTATTCGTTGGCGCTTTGTACAGGATCTACGGGTTGTTAATCAGTATGTGGTCCCTCTTCATGCAGTAGTTCCTGATCCAGCTACTATCATCAGCCAAATCCCCTGGGATGCTGAGTGGTTCACTGTTATTGACTTAAAATCAGCCTTTTTCAGCATTCCTGTGCACCCAGACTCTCAGTATCTCTTTGGTTTCACCTGGGAGGGACAAAGTTATGTCTGGCAACGACTTCCTCAAGGCTACAGAGACAGCCCCACGATTTTCAGCCAATGCCTCCGCCACGACTTGGAAGGCTTCACCAGTCCGCAGGGATCCACGTTAGTCCTATACGTAGATGACATCCTATTAGGTAACCGCGAAGAAGCTGCCCTCCGCATCGATGGTAAGGCACTTTTATTATACCTACACACCAGAGGCCACAAGGTAGACCCTAACAAGATTCAGTGGGTCTCACAGAAGGTCCGATATCTGGGCTTCCTATTAACCCCAGAGGGGAGACAAATGGACCCAGTCCGCATAAAGACTATCCAAAACTGCCCTCTGCCAAACACCAAGAAACAACTTCGAGGTTTCTTAGGATTAATTGGCTTCTGTCGCCCCTGGTTGCCGTCCTGCGGGGAGTTAAGCAAACCGCTCCACCGACACACTGCTAACCTTGCTCCTGACCCTTTGCAGTGGTCCCCGGACACGATCCAAGCCTTTCAGTTACTCAAGGACAGTGTGGCCTCCTCCATGTCTCTCCGCCCCCCCAATTACAGCAAACCCTTTCACCTTTTTGTCCACGAGAGGGGCGGAATTGCTAGTGGCGTCCTTACCCAGCTGAGCGGGCCCCACCATTTCCCGCTTGCTTTTTACTCTCAGCAGATCGACCCTGTCGCTCAGGGAACCCCATCCTGCACCCGGACTCTGGCAGCAGCTGCCCTGCTGATCACAAAGGCAAAGAGCCTGACCCTGGGTCATTTTACCACGGTTTGGACCTCTCATGCCTTGTCAGCCCTTCTGCGTAGGGGCACAACCCAAGTCTTTTCGGCCCATCGTCAGCAACAGCTAGAGGCCGAACTCTTAGAAGACACTAACCTAATTTTTGAAAGGTGTGGGCCCCTTAATCCAGCTACCTTGCTTCCTGACCTGCCAGTCCTCCAGGATCAGCACGACTGTGTGGAAGTAGTTTATAGCATCTTACAGATAAGGGACAACCTGTTTGACGTGCCACTGGACAACCCTGATTGCATCCTCTTCTCGGACGGAAGCTCCTTCTATGTTGATGGCAAGCGTTTCACCGGTTATGCAGTCACCTCTGAATGGGACATTCAAGAGGCCGCCTCACTGCCAGGCAACTGGGGAGCCCAAGCCGCCGAACTCTATGCCCTGGCCCGAGCTTGCCAGTTGGCCGCTGGTAAGACCGTTACCATTTTTACTGATAGCAAGTATGCTTTTGGAGTTGTGCATTGTCACATCCACCTCTGGAAGTTTCGAGGTTTCCAGACAGCTGCCGGAAAACCCATTCAGCACCTCCCCCTCATCCACAAGCTTTTGGACGCCCTCCAAGAACCCTCGGTCCTGGCTGTAGTTCACTGCCGGGCCCATACTAAAGATGATAGCCCCGTCACCCGTGGGAATGCCTTGGCTGACGCCTCCGCCAAGACGGCTGCCGTCTTACCCTTAGCCATGCCCACGTTGGCTATTGCAGCCTCCTCCTTTACTCCACCGCACCCCGTACCAGTACCCGCTGCTGAACTACAGTCGTGGGAGAGCCTCGGAGCCACTCTGGTCAAAGGGACCTGGCTTATGCCGGATGGCCGAGCCTGCCTCCCTCGCTCCACATACCCCGTGGCAGTTCGCTGGCACCATGATAAGGGGGGTCACTACGGCACGCACGCCCTTGTGGACACCATCGCTCGCTTTTGGTATGCTCCAGGCATTCAACCCTACTGCCTGTCAATAGTGAAAGCATGCAGCACATGTCAGCGTAATGGACCTGCTCCGCCTCTTAACAAAATTAAGGGTGGAAGACCTCCGCCTGCTGCTCCATTTCAACATCTTCAAATTGACTTTGCAGATATGCCAAAGGCTTTTGGGAAAAAGTACCTCCTTGTTTTGGTTTGCCCTCTGACTTCCTGGGTCGAAGCTTTTCCTACTGCTAATTGTACTGCCGCCACAGTGGCGAAGATTCTCCTTAGAGACATTGTACCCCGTTTTGGCATCCCTCTCGTGCTTGACTCAGATCGCGGACCTCACTTTACTGGTCATGTCCTTGGCCGTTTAGAACAAGGACTGGGCATTTCACACTCCTTTCATACACCCTACCACCCCCAGTCTAGCGGGAAAGTTGAGCGTATGAATAGGGAGCTTAAGTTTACATTGGCTAAATACTGTCAGGAAACAGGGTTAAAGTGGCCTCAGGTACTTCCCTTGGTCCTGTTTCACCTTCGTACTCGCCCAACCCGTGTATTGGGATTATCCCCCTTTGAACTGCTCTATGGACACCCCCCTTTCAAAGGCGGGGCGCTACCACGTGCTGATGTTTCACTATTGGGAGGGGATCATATGACCGCGTGCCAGTTTCTCTCCCTACAGGCTCGCCTCCGTACCCTTTGGAAAGCCTCGCAGTTTTCCCAGACCGTGCCGCTGGAAGAACAGATCCACCCGTTCCAACCAGGGGACTTCGTCTGGGCCAAAAAGTTCGTTCGTGGCGACACCCTCCAGCCGAGGTTTACTGGACCCCACCAGGTTCTTTTAACAACCCAGACTGCAGTGTTCCTGGAAGGACGCAAATCCTGGATCCACCACTCCCACGTCAAGCCAGCCGTAGTGGACCACAGTGACGGACCAGCAGCTCTTGCCACCACTGAGGACACTGCCTCCGACCAGTGGACCAGCTTACCTCTTTCAGACATCAGACTTAAATTGACTCGGCAAAAATGAGAGGACCTTTTATTCTGACAACTGTATGTTTTTTATTATGCCTTTTTAGTTTATTTTCTGCTTATGAAGATAATGCTTTTATTAGATATTCCCACGAGGTTAAAACTCGTATTTTAGGAAATAGAAGTAATTGCTGGGTATGTACTCAATTTCCAGTAAATGCAGAACAGGGACTCCCCTTCACACCCATTCCCCTGACCACTGCTAATATGACTTGGATGCCACCGGCTAGAGAAAAAAATCCAGTCCAACACAATCTTACATGGGACAAAACAGGAGTGCCAATTAACAGATATCTCAGGGTAACCAATCAGACAGGATCACTGTGTTTTGTTAAAGAAAAGGGGTCAACTTTTGTGGGAACAAGTAAATGCAACATGTATTTTAATGGCACCGCCTTTAGTAAAAATCTTGGCTTCAAGCCTTGCGCATCCCACTTATCCCATATGTGGATCCCTCACCCCGATCCAACTTTTTCATGGGTGGGCAAGCCTTCAGAGTCAGCTTTTAAGAAGCCCTGCTCAGATCACGAGGGTGTCCAACTAATTGCTAAGGGATATACGATTGCCTTCTACAACTGCTCAAGCAGTACTACACTGCCCTTTGAAAACACCACTACCAAACTGTGCCTCTGCAGTTCGCACAACGACCCCTCTGCGTTACCAGGGGAACAATGGTCCAACGGGTGGTGGGTTACCTCCTACTTTGAGCAATGGAATACCCGAAACGCATTGTATGGAACATACTGGGTGTGCGGGCCCAAAGCTTATTACTTTCTCTCCCCTGATTGGGCAGGGTCATGTTATTTAGCGTGGCTAACACCGCCTTCTCGCATCTCCCTCACTCCCCCTCATTTTCCCCACGTTCGTAACATCCGTGAAACCTTCAGAGATATTAATATCCGTGATGGTTTGTCGTGGCAGCGGTGGGCTGGTCTCATTAGCTTGAGGGGTGGTGTCATCCGTCTACAGGGACTACTAGAATCTTTAACCAATGAAACTGCGACCCTATTTGAGAATCAGGCCGGGGAAATGTCCCAGCTGCGCCAGTTAGCTTTGCAAAACCGAATGGCTTTAGACATAATGTTAGCAGCCCAGGGAGGAACTTGCGCCCTCATAAATGAAGAATGCTGTGTTTTTGTAAATGACACCTACTCTGACACTTTTCAACGTACCAAACATCTAAGGGAAATGGCTAAGAACTACTCCTCTGGCCAGCCACCTTATGATTGGTGGGGAGCCTTATGGAATTGGCTGCCTGGATTTGGGTGGGTTAAAAAACTCTTGGTGGGTATTGTTGGGGCCATAGTAATCCTTATAATACTGTGTTGCTGTATTCAGTGTGTCCCCTCCCTCATAGACTCATGTGGGTCAGTTTATTCTTTTCCTACTTCAGCCAAGGGCCTTACTCTCTTCGAGTTGGCCCAGGCTGAAATTGCCAAGCGGCCCTTGGTTCCTTAAAATGGGGTGTAGCTTTTGGTAAATAGTTATCCCAAAGCTACAAATGGAGGAATGTTGAGTCTGAACTTTTGATGAGCTTAAACTTAACCCAGACTTGATGTCTCTGTCTGAACTTTTAATCAAAGCTCTGACCTGCGAACTACTCATGACACCCTCTTCCCCTTAAGTAGCTATCTCCCCTTTTGTCTTTTTGAATCTACATTTTAACCTGTTTTATCCTGTAGAATCTTGATTGATTATGCATGACCATTATGATCTGTTAATCACTTTGTTTACTTCTGTGTATAAATATTGATGCTCACCCCTAATAAACTTGCCACATTACTCTGAAGCCTTTTAAGCTAAGGATAGTGTGAGCCCGTTGATCAACGAATTGGTGTCTGGTCTCTGACAGATTGTGAGCCCATACCAACTCCGCACGAACTCGGGTGCTGGAGAGGTGAGTAAGGACTTGCTTTTTACCTAACACCTATATTAAGGTTGCCTAACAATTTCCATTGTAACACTCTGTTTTCAGTTGCTTATACCTTTGTCAAACTTTAACTACTCGGACTGAAATTTTCCATGCTTGATCTCAGAGAGGCGACTTCCACTGTCCTTGTGAAAATCTGTCAAGATTTGGGCCACACATAATCCCTGAAAATCGCCATCTGCACATGCACAGTAGAAATTGTCCCTTATTTCACTGAACATTCCAATTGCACTGTGCATGCTCTCAAGCCCCCCTGAGCCTCCTGCAGAGTTTTGAAAAGCCACACACAAATGTGGGGGGGAAAATCAGTTTCATAGATACCAAGGCCAGAAGGGACCATTGTGATCATCTAGTTTGACATCCTGTATAACACAGGCTATAGAACTTCCCCAGAATAATTCCTAGAGCAGATATGTTAGAAAAACATTCAATCTTAATGTAAAAATGTTCAGTGATGGTGAATCCACCACAACCCTTGGTAAATTGTTCCAGTAGTTAATTCCCCTCCCCGTCAAAAATTTATGCCTTATTTCCAGTCTGAATTTGTCTAGCTTCAGGTTCTAGCCTTGGATCGTGTTATACCTTTCTCTGTTAGAGTGAAGAGCCCATTATTAAATATTTGTTCCCCAAAATAGTGTGGGATCTAGTAATTGAGGACAGATTTATGCTCTGCTCTTTGTGCATATGCATATGGCACAGGGCCAGATCTACAGCTGGTGTAAATCAATGTAAACATCAATGGAACTACAGCGATTTATACTTGCTGAAGATCTGGCCCTGTATCATATGCACGAAGAGCAGAGCCATAAATCTGGCATTACCTAACTTTTGATGCTTGACTTTGCAATCTTAATAGCCTTCTTTTACCATATTATTTTGGAATATAATTGTTTATACTTCATACTTTTAAAATGTACTGGACTGCTTTATGCCCTTAGATGCATATGTGCAGCTCTCACTGGTCTCAGTTACACTGGTCTCAGGTTGGAATAACTTTTATATCAAATTTACGCTGGCCTCACTAAAATCCAAATCTACTCTACTGTATCCCCTTTGTGGTAATTGCAACTGAAGCCTAATGATTGCCATGGGTTGGTCTTTTGCATACATTAAAGAGATGCAGAATCTTTTAAGTATTTTGCCACAGCTCAAAACATAGAGCTCCTACACCTGTCAGAGTCTAATGATCTCTACTCCAGATTTATACTGCTATAACTGAGACCAGTAGTAAGCTGAGTGGTACTCAGCAATACAAAAAGAAGTGTTCTCATAGAGTATGCCCAACCCATTCACAAAGTTCCCAAACTCAACTTCCTAATTCAAATAGGATTAAATCAAAGATCGTGGTAGATAAGTGAGTCACTTCTGGGAAGAACTTAGTATTTCTAGATATACCTGTTCCCTATAGTGTAATTTTTTAAAAATCATGGCAAAGTTCCCAGATCCAGACCAGATCCACTTATTTTATTCTTCTTAAACATTCTAAGCATGCAAAAACCTTTTTTTCTTTGCCTTATGCCCCCAAATCTCAGGAAAAATTGTACAGTCAGCAAATTAAGGACCAGATCCTGCCCTCAGATATGCATACACTGACTGCAATGTAATGAGAGTTGGACCCAGATGGTCACACAATGAGAGTGGGGAATGTCCACTTCCTGCTGCTTGCTCTAACCACGAAAGCACACTGAACCAAGCAAGGTTGTGGACACCAGACATGTTTTCCTTCCAATATATCCCACTATGGGCTCAGTCCTGGCATCCTTACAAAGGCAAAAAGTCCCATTCACTTCCATGGGAGTTTTATGTACAAAGGGAAAGTAAGATCAGGTCTTACATTATCCACCATGGGTTCGTCTCTGCAATGCAATAGGATGCCAACGTGACAAGAATTTAAATGGGAACCTCTGTATTTAGATTTGCTACACTGTATGCTACAAAAATAAATATTAATACCGAGAGCAAATGCTTAACGAAGCATTTCTCCAATCAAAGGTACCATGTGGTAATGTTGAGCGCTTTGTTATTCAGGACCCCACCCTGTGTCTTTTTCTAATACAATTTCCCAACAGTACAAATCTATCATTGGTAGCATCACCAGGAGCTACAGTGTAGACAGGCTTCTGGCATTTTAACAATGTCGTCTCCCCTGGCTCAGAACAGGTGTAGACCGTACAGTGGTTAAAATGGCAGCAGCTGCCAATGCCTCATCTACACTAGAACTCCCACGAGAGGTAGCACTAGTTGGACCTTTTCAGGAAGGAAGGCTACGATAGACGAGGCCTTTTAGTTCCATCTTGGATCAGCTCTCCTTATTTCTGGCTCTGTTAGACATTCTATTTCCAAGCTTCAGTCTATTTATATTTCTTTACCACTGGGTGGCAGCAAAGGAACACTGAAAATTCAGTAGCCAACTGTGAGGCCTTATGCATTTTTAAAGCATTAAAAGAGATCCTCTTGAGGTTTGGGGGGGGGGGGAGTTAAAAATATAAAACTATTACATACATAGGGTAGGTGAGATCCCTACCGCTACCTTTCCCACCTACTAGGTAGTCATAGTTGCAAATCCAACTTCTTTACCAAATTTTTTCTTTTTAACAAGGCCACGGTTATTGTAGTAGACAGTACTATGGCTGGTAAACTTCAGCCGATTTTAGTAGCTTTTATGAGCAAACAGTTATACACCTCTACCTCGATATAACGCTGTCCTCGGGAGCCAAAAAATCGTACCGCGTTATATCGAACTTGCTTTCATCCACCGGAGTGTGCAGCCCCGCCCCCCCGGAGCACTGCTTTACCGCGTTCTATCCGAATTCGTGTTATATCGGGTCGCGTTATATCGAGGTAGAGGTGTATTTCCGTATGCTCTGCTTACTTTCTCTCCAATGTCTGAGAAAGGCTTTAAAAATGTGTATGCGTTGGTATCTAATCAGTGCATAGTTTGAAGGTAATACATTGATTGGTAAATTCATCTGAGATCATGGGTCTGTTTCTCCCCTCACCTACACCAGTTTTATGCCAGTTCAATGCTATTGACTGGATTTGCTCTTAACCTACATTGGTGTAAGTGAGAAGAGGATCAGGCCCTATCTGTTCATTCATTTTTACGCCTTCACTTGGTATTCTATTTGACCAGACATAAACACTAGCAAAAATGCAGAATTTCCCTGCTACAGACTTTGAGACCTTAGAGCCTCAGCTGGTGTAAATTGGCATAGTTCCATTGACTTCATGGAGATGTAACATGTTACTTCATGGAGTAACATCAGCTGAGGATCTTGCCCTGTTTGTGGGGGTCCATGAGAGGAAAACAGTCAAGCACCAAATCCTGAGCTAGTATAAACTGTTACAGCTCTGCTAAAGTCAACGGAGAGACACTGATTTATAACAGCTGAGGATCTGGCCCCAAATGTCTCCAGGCCTCTGTTTCTCTTCCTACCTCTATCCTGAGTACGCAGATGACAAGCTCTTCAGAACAGGCGCTGTCTCTTACTCTGTGTTTGAACAGTGCCTAGTGCAATAGAGACCACTCATGGCGAGAGCCTCTAGGCACTGATATATTAATTATTATTTATTTTGATTATTACTTGTATAGGACCATGGGTGCACTTGGCATTTAACAAACAAACAGATAGTCCTGACCAGAGGAACTTACATTCTAAAGGCTCAGATTCTGCTTTCATGTATACCAATGTAAATCTAAAATAGCTCCTTTGATCCCAGTGGATTTATTCCAGGTTTACACTGGTATAAATGTGAATAGACTCTTGGCCTCAGTTAAGCCCTGTTTTAAGGGCTTCTCTGGAACAAAGGCCTGCGGGTCTGATTCTGCTCTTAGCTACCCTGGTGTAAATCAGGAGTGACTCCACTGAAATCAGTGGAATTATGCTATTTTGAAACCTATGTGGGGAGGAGAATCAGGCCCTATTTTGTGTCCTACCCTGCATTCCTTGTGCACCCAAAACTCCCAGTGACTTCAGTAGGTGCGGAAGGAATGCAGGGTCAAGTCCTTTATTTTTCAGAGGCACAGTCCATTGACAAATGTAGTCAGATGACTATCGGTGATTTTATCCCCTCAGATTTTCGGTAGAATGAGTCATTCATATAAAGTTACAATGGCTTAGTTCCAAGCCAAGTACCCTATTATAATGCAACTCCTCAAAGTGAAAATGCAAAATACTCAGCTCCCAAAGACAACCCAACAGAGACTGAACTCTGGTTTCCGGTCTCTCCAGTGGGAATCTCAGCACCTTTTGGAAAAATCTAAGGGGCAAAATAGGTTATTATGCACACACAATTTTTGATTCTATTTCATTCTCAGTTTTTAGATAGAATACATTACTGACTTTTTCTTTTCCTTCCCCTTTTCTGTTAACTCCTATGGTGCTCAGATACCACAGTGATGGGAGAAGTGTCCGAACCAGAATAGAAGAGAGAAGTGAAGGAGAGAATAGAATAGAAGGGCTGCTCCTCCTGTTCCAGTTGAAGTCAATGTGAGTTTTGCCATTGGCTTATATAATTCATTCATTCCCCCATGTATTCATTCTAGACTTGCTTTCTGGTGCGAGATGACATTCTGAACACACAAGGCAATGGGCAGAATCATAGAACTTGAAGGGACCTCGAGAGGTCATCTAGTCCAGTCCCCTACACTCAAGGCAGGACTAAGTATTATAAAGCTACCGGAGCATGAAGCTACTGTAAACCGTACTCTCCCATTCTGTGAGATATTGCACAAGGGTTCTGAAAGTGCAATGAGAGGATTTTCCTTGTTCCCATTGAGGGCCTCAGCAAAGTTTCCATTGACTTTGATGGGCGCACGCTTGCAGTGATGTTAATTTCAAAATCTTCCTGTTCTCTGGACTGGAGTCTCTTCTTTGAACATAGACCCTTGTTTGTGACAGCTCAGCATTCTGCTTGATGGGATTTTTGGCTGGTGGAAGCTAAAGTTGTTGGCCCTTCCCATGTCAATGGAAAGATTCCTATTGACTTCAGTGCGGGTTGGATTGGGCCCATTGTCATAAATGATTGGAAGTAAGGGGCCTTACAAAGCAGATGTTTCTCATGAGGGAAACAGCCAAAGGGGGATAGCAGTTTACCTTTCCATGAGTGTTGCAAAGTGAGACGTACAAACATTATCTACAGGTGCAGAAACCTGGAACCCACATCTGAAACTACAGCAACCAGTCCTCTTGGGCTTGGCTTTCAGCCAGTGGCATATGCTGCAAAGAAAACAGAATGGGGGGGGCAAAGAAAAATTAATTCTTTTGTACTTTATTTCCCTTAAAGAACAAGTAGGCCTGGATCCTGTACAAGATTCCCCTGAGTTAGACCCCTTGATCTGTAGGGAACCCCATTGACTCCCCGTGGGCACGGCTGTCCACCTGGATGGAGCAGCTTACAGGACTGGAGCCTTATTTTGTCTTTTCTTACCCCAAAGTGTCCATTGTTACTACTGCTGTCCACAAAGGATTTGTATGGAGCTATTGCAGAACAAAAAGAGTTTATTAAATTAAATCTGTTGAGGACAGACTGGCAGCAAAAGTTGAAGTTCTATCATTTTGATTATAGGTTTATTATGTCTTGATGATGGATGAGTGGAGGAAATTTACAAATTTTTCACAATGACACAAGGTTAGTTTGCTGGTTGTGGCTAAATATAATTTTCTGGCTGTCTTTATTGATTATGGAGATAAGTCCTTTAAGATTTAGGCCAGATCTTCAGCTGGTATATATCAATGTCTCCCTCTTGACTTTGGTAGAGCTATGCTGATGAACGCTAGCTCAGTATATGACCCTTAGCATTTAATGGTTTGTCACAGATATGATATTTTTATGGCTATTCTAGGTTTTACAGCACGTAATTTAGAAATGTCACTTAAAAAAGACAAGCACTTAAATCCCTAGGAAGCTTAAATCAACTCATCAAAATAAACAGAACATCTTGCTGAATTATGCAGTACATTCAAGATTGTTTGACATGTGCATCATGTCATATGCTAATGGGACCCATGCAATCTGAAAAAAAAGATGGCAGATCTGCCATTGTAAGTGGGAATACAGTAGATGCCAGATGTGGTTTATTTGCCATTGGGACCTTGTCTAGACTAGGATTTTAGGGTTTGTTTTTAGAATATGTTATGTAATGCTTGCTAAAGGTCTAGCGTAAACAAAGCAGGGTGTAGACTTTGAAATGGGTTAAGCTGTTTGAGTTAAAACCTAGGTTCCCCACTAGGGTTTAACTCGACCAGTGTGGAACGTGTCAAAGGCTCACTGCCTTATCTATACTAGGCTTTAAAAAGTGTTAGGGTTTGTCTACACTACAGATCCTTTGCTGGTACAGCTATGCCAGCAAAGCCCCCTAGTGGAGGAACAGCGTATGCTGGCAAAAGGAGTTCTGGCATAGCTACAGCACTTCCCTGAATGACTTCAGCTATGCCAACAAAAGCACGCTTCTGTTGGTATGGTTGTGTCCACACCAGGGGTTTTGCTGGGAAAGGTATGTCACTTTGGGGTGTTATTTCCCCCCTCCACACACACTCCTAGCCAACATAGCTATGCTGGTAAAACTTTGTAGTGTAGAGCAAGCATTAGTGTAACCCACTGGGCAGTGTGTGTTATGGGCCCCCCTCTGTGCCTGATCAACAGATGATATGTGTCAGTCACAGCTCTAGCTAGAGAGTTTTAGCTCAAGCTGTAACAGCTCATTCTTTTAGCTCTGGAGATCCTCCGTTCACTCACTGGCATATTGGCCAACATAGTGGCTAACATATTCTAACCACACACCTTTATATCTTAGTTTAGACAAGGTCTGCATGTAAGAATTGCTTCTGAGGGCCTCAGAACTCATGTATCTCTCCATGATGTCCCAGGGATGCAGGTTCTATATGCATTTTTGGGGGTAGAATCTAAGTATCTGATTCTATGGGACACTGAGCGCGTCTTGAGAGGTGCTGAGTGCCTGCAATTTTCCGTGAAGTCAACGGGAGCTGACAATGCTCAGTGTCTTGCAAGAGGCACACAGCACCTTTCCAGATCAGGCCCTCACTGCTTGGAGGCAGTGCAGAGCTGGGATCCTTACATGGAGGTTGGCTGTGGGGTCACAGATTCTGTGTCTGGAGACAAGTGGTGAAAACCATACTGGAAAGGAATGTGCTGTGCTTTGACTTACTGGTTGGAATCTATGCTGGAAGCCAGACCAAAGCGTGCTTTGGTTGTCCTATCACTCTGAGGCAGGCAGTAGAAGAGACCAAAGATAAAGAAAAGGGTTTCCTGAAGATTTTCAATCCCGTCATTGCTGAAAGACTGAAAGGGTGAGAGTTCAGATATCACCCTACCTACAGGAAGTCATGCCCAGTGGCTGATTGCGGGAAGATCTAGTTCTAGAGGAGGCTGTTATCAAATCCTCTGGTAGACAAAGTTGCAGAGAAGGACTGGTGATCTCTGTAATCTAATTAATGTTATTTTGAGGTATTTAGTTGTATGTACAATCACAACGTTTGTCCTCTTGTATTAGTGTATGCTGAATCTGACTCTTGTTTTCTGATCCCTGTCTGTCTTAGGGTTATATCCTGCCACTGCCCATCTCTGTTAGTATCTGAGTGCCTTCCAGGTAAAATTGATAGCAATAGTGAAGTCCTTTGTGGGCTTCATGGAGTAGCAGGCTCTTCTCCCTTATCGGGGTAAAAATTCCGCTTGGGTAAGGAGGTTGTGGTTTAGATTTGATTAATTTTGTTTGTTTTTTTCTTTTGTTTTGGGTTTCTTTTATTGTTGTTTGCTAGGGGTTTAGGGGTAGCAGGGTGTATCATTGCTGAGGTTTAAGGGTGGGTCATTGTTGAGGTTTATAGGTAGAAGGGTGGGTCAGTGTTATGAGTGTCATGCTTATCCAGGAAAGGCTTTTTTCCAGACATTACTGAGTCTGCAGCTTTGTGCCAGTCCTTATGAATAAATGTTTGTTTTCTTCCACTTTCGCTTACCTTGGCATTTGCTTTCTGTAATTCCTTAGGTGGGGAGGGAAGAGGTCTACCATGTCTGCCTTTGAAACAGGCTACTGTGTCATCCCAAAGGGGTCAAGGAGGTACCTGTCCCTGAGCTCTATATCCACATAATGAAAAGGTTCACTGGGTAGCAGCAGAATGCAAATGAAATGGTAAAAGTAAACCACCAGCATTTCCTTATTGTTCCCCATTGTTAATGAAGCTAATAGGACTGCTGGGCTGAGCCCTGCTTTTCTAACAGTTCCAATTTTTACATACAATACACTGGGAAAAAGCTAATGAACAGTGTAACTGACAGGAATTCCTCAGTCTAGAGTCTCTTTTTGCCTCATTATCCTCACTGTAACAAACGCAAAGCCCACTATGGCTTCTTTCTAAAATCCAATGGAATAAGACAGAATCCAACAGGAAAAGAGATTGGCCTAAGTCTTTAACTGGTGTAAACTTGTGTACTTTTATTCCCTTCAAGAGCTATGCCAATTTGCCTTATTGAGGATATGGCCCACCATGGGCAGATGTCACCACCTACAGCACTACAAACCTCAGGACCCTTGGGAAGAGAGCTGGTAAGTCAGGAGTTGTGTTTTCTGGCTTGTGTGTGTCTCCTACAATTACGAGTTCCATGCAAGCAAACTCTTGGAAAATCACAGTTCTAAAACTTCAGTACTTTGCATTTTAATAACACCTTCCATCTGAAGGTCTAAAAATATTTTGGACTGAATTCTGCTGCCCTTACTCAGACCGTGAAGTACTCACACCAGGAGTTTCACTGAGTTAGTAGTAGTGGCGTAAGTGCGAGTAAGGGTTGCAGAATTGGACTCTTTATAAACAGTCATTCTGTGACAGCACTTCTTAGTGAGCAGGGCACTGAGAACAAGAGGTCATCTGCTGCCAGCAAACTCCCTGACTTTCTCCCCCACACCATAGGCATACATGCATACCTAGCTTCCTACCCCACCATGACTCTGCTAGTAGCAGATCATTTGCTGTTGTGCCTTGGGGACAAACTGTGCATGCAGCTAACTGCATCGAGAGCCGCTTGCATGGAAATACTAACGAAGTATTTCCTTGATAGGTAGATGAATTACAATACCATTTTAGAGATGGGAAGGCTGAGGCTCAGAAAGATTAGTTGATTTGCTGAGATCACATGGCAAGTCTGTGACAGATGCTGGATTAGAACCCAGATCTCCTGTCTGCCAGTCTTACACTTTAACTCCTACACAATGCTTTCTCTCCTCAATTGGCGGGTGTGGTTATTATTTTGTGGTTTAAAGCTCTAAAAAGCATCATTATGGTTTAAAAAAACTAAACCTGGGACCATAAAGAAAACCAGAGAGAGAGACCTTTGATCAGACACCACTTTACATAGCTCTCCTTCCCAGAAAACACAGTGGCACAGTTTCATCTGTGGGTGAAACTCCATTGGTTGAATTTGACCTATCATGGGAGGTAATTCAGTGCAGTGAGTGGGCAATAATCTTACATATAAGATCTCTTTCAGGAAGTCTCAGTGAGACTGTTTCTTATCAATTCCAACCCAGCGCACCACGTGTCTCCCTTTGTCTTCATCCTCCATGATAATTTGTTATTCAGAAAAGTGTGCTGGGCATTTTACAAACCTAGCACGGAAGGTACTTACAATCTCAATTCTTATTGTTGTTACTTATATACACCTAGCACCTAGCAACCCCAACTGAGACTGGGCACCACCGTAGAAGCACACAGAAATAGCCAGCCCCATCCTAAAGGGATTACAATCTCAACAGACACAACAGACAAAGGGTGTGAGAGAAAACAGAGACATAGAGAATAGGGCTGGACAAAAATATTCCCTCAAAACTGTATTTCAATGGAAAATTAGGGTTTTGAAGAAGTGAAATTTTTCACCAAAATGTGTCTGCTTTCTGTGGAAAATTTCAATAGTTTCTTGAGAAACCTAAAAAGTAGATATTTGCCAAAATGTCAAAAAATTTCTCATAAAATGTGGATAAAATGAAAAAAAGTTTATTTTTGTCAACATTTTCTGTGGAAAAACCTCCTGTTTTCTGACCAGCACTAACGAAGTGATGAAGTGGCTTGGCCACGGTGATTCAGCAGGGCTGTGGCAAAGCCAGGGATCCCCTTCTCAGTTCAATGCCCTCGCCACTGGCCCACTCTCATTCATTTGCTTATCGTTCATATTGACACTTTGCTTAGATCAGCTTCCAGACCTGGCCTCGGTGGAGTTCTCCAGATATTTATCACTTAAGTCTACCAGTGTTACAACTGTTAGCCACATCATGCAAAGCTCTATATCTGGGATGTTGCCCAGACACCACAAGAAACGTAGTCGTAATAATGAAGATATTTTGTGACAGGACAAAAAAGAAAAAAATAAATAAAGAATTTAGCTTGGAATACAGAGGAAGAAAATGCATAACCCCTCCCTCCGCACGCACACTTATCCTGGAGCCTTCCCCTCTGAGCCTCCTATAATGTCAACTCTGTTTACTCCTTGAGTAAATGTCTGGTGTCACTTTAATAAATCAAATGAACTGTGTTCAAAGAGATATGAAGTCTGTCATTTGATTATTCGCATTATTTCCTGTACGGTACATGATGGAAATGTAGTTCATCCCCACCCCAACAATACGGTAATACATCTCAAAACTTGTACGCCTCAAAAAGGAAGCTGTTGGTTCAGAACTATGTGGATGCAGTTTGTAGAATGCTGGCATACATTGTGAGGTAAAGGGGCATTTTCGTTGGGTCAAATTTTCAAAAGTGCCTAAGTGATTTAGGGGCTTACAGCCCAGAATTTTAAAGGCATTTAGGTGCCTAACTCCCATTGATTTCAATGGGCATTAGGTGCCTAAATACCTTTGATTCTGTGGGTCCTAAGAGCTTAAGTCTTGACAGTTCTAAGTGCCTTCTAAGTAATTTAAAAATTTCACCCCTTGTCTACCCACAAAAATTGTACCCGTTTAACTAAAATCATGTTTTAACCATGTGACGACAGACTTAAGTCAGTTTACACCTGGCTTAAATCAGTTTAGCTGAATTCAGTAAGGCAAGCTAAATGAATCAAAATCACTTGTAAACTTATTTAAGTAGGTTCCTAGAGGGGTTGGTGCCAGTTGAACGAAATCAATTAAAAACCCAGTTGTAGTTAAATCATTGCAGCTTGTGTGCGTAGACCAGCCCTTAGGCCAGGTCTACTCTAGAGACATCTGCCAGCATAGCTATGTTGGTTGGGGAGAAGAGGTGTGATCTCTGACCGACATAGTTGTGCAGGTAGTAGCCCTTAGAGTAGATGCATCTATATGGGCAAAACTGGTATGGCTTGTTTTGGTTTAGTTTTTTTGGTGGGGGCTGGTTGGAAAAGGCTGTACCAGCAAAAGTGCAGTTTTCAAGGTATAAAGTTGTATCATGCTAGGAGTGCTTTGCCAATACAGTGTACCAGTATTCCTATATCAGCAAAGCACTCTGGTGTAGCCATAGCCAGCTATGGGGGGAGAACTGGGACGGGGGCAAATGAGACACTAACCAGGCTCTCTTTCAGGCTGCAAATAGTCCTCAAGTGCACCGTAGTGTAGGCCAGCAGTATTCTCTTCTGCGTATCCAGCAAACATAGCTGCAGATGGGGTTGTTACAGGGATTTTGTAATTTACACACTGACCTCTGGACAAAATTCCTGGATGGCTGGGCTGGGCATGGTACAAGACAATGGAGGACGGATCCGATGCCTGCACATGTAATGGAAGCAAGGGAAGATATCTCTAAGCAGTCTGAGCATGGTACAAAGATATTTTCTGGTCTATTCTCTCTTTAAACCATTTATCTTTTTTTTGGGGGGGGGGGGGGAGGGCTGTTAGCTACAATGGTTTATTTAGCTCCATCACTAGAGAGCCATAGGGGCAGATCCTGAAGTTCCTGCCCAGTTCTCAGGAGTGTGCCTGAGTAAAGACTGATCAAGCACTGAGGAAATATTAACAGTCAGATTGTGCCTCATATAGTCTGCTCCGGGTGCAGATCCACCACCAGTCACACAGACGCAGGGATCAGCTGCATCTGTAGCACTTTCGTGCTCATCCCTGGAGTAGTGGAAGGCTCTGAGTAGGTCTCAGGATCCATGAGTGGTGTGAGTATGGCTGCAGCTGCGGGGCAAGAAAGGAGCTGGGGTGAATGTGCATCATCCTCCCTGGCATTCTGGGTGGGATTTTGTTAATTCTCTGTAGGCCCCAATCATGTTGTTGGATTTATGCAGGTGGATCCTCAGTCCCATGTGGATCTGATTGCAGGACTGAAGCCTTAAATTGGATTAAGTTTCCCGTGGAGCTCCTTCCATGCTGGGGAACCCACTTCCTGTTAGGCTTGTGCCCTGACCTAGCAAACCACTTAAGCATGTGCTTAACTTGATGCACGTGAGTAATCCCCCTGTAGTCTTGCAAGAGACAAGGTGGAAGCTCCATCATTTGGGACATTTAAAAAGTGGTGTGAACAAAGAACTAGAAAATATACTGCAAAGAACCATTTTGCACCGTCGTGGGGATGGATTTAGATTTTAAACTGTTTGGGGGCAGGAATAATCTTTGTGTTCTGTGTTCGTACAGCACCTAGCACAGTGTGGTACTGTTCCATTACAATCTGGTAATATAAATAAATAATAATAATAACTAGTGTCCTAATGCATTGTTTACATCTCTAATTTCTATCATTTAAACAACGCTGGTTGTTGTTACTAAGCTAAGGCAGGTTGGGGGAAGAATCCTGTTTGAAAAGGAAGCAGCGGAGGAGTTACATCTTATGTTCTTCTGTTGACATTTTCATGTTTGCAAAGTCTCACAGCTTGATTTGTTGATCCCATGAAATCATCAAGGGAATGAAATAAAAATACCTGGAAGATTGTTTGACATGAAAGCACATTGTGTGAAATGCACTAGTCCACTCTGCTCGGCACGTGAAGCATTAATAAAAAAGAAAAGGGGAGGGGGGAATGATACAGCGGGCAATGGGAAATACCATTCTAAATCTGTGTGGCCTAGGGTCTCTAATGATAGGCTTTTTCCTGTTATGTCTAATTGCCACAGAACTAATCATTAATAAATGGAGACATATTTACTCCCTGAAATGTTTTGGACAGTATACCAACTTTTCCTGTTGGGCTGTTGAAAGCACTGTTATGCCCTACTCACATATAACCTGGGAAAATGATATGTCTTCAAAGTTAATGAAATGTCATTTGTCATAGGATTTGCAGGTGTGACTCGGTTCCTACATTATAATACATGATGAAAGTAAGTGGCTGGATTGCAGGCCTGTTGCCAACCCTAATGTACATTCTGTAAGTGTCACTAGTGCAGCGTTCCATAAATCTTGCTAATAGTGTGAAGTCTTGAAATGCGTGATCTTTCTATTCTAAGGTCAAGTGAGACTACTTCACAACTTAATTTTAGCTTTGCTGTCTCTGCAGATGGTAATTTACAAGGAGGCTTCATTGTTCTGTGCCCCATTTTGAAGGGTTGAATCAAGATGTGGCTCAAAGTAGATATTTTCTGATATGGACAAAACTGCGTGTGTAAAAGGCCACTCATACCATGCTGCTCAGTGTGAGGTTCCGTTGGACTCCTCACACACCACGTAGAGCAGCATGTTGAAGTTGGAGAAGTGTGGTTTATCCTTGCAGCGTAAACACTAATGACAGCCAACAGTAGCATCAACCTGAGATTTTTGCTAGGATACTGTGAAGGTTAGGACATGAAAGCTGCTAAAGTTGTTTGTTTGCAGGAGCATGTTGTTTTGAAGAGTCCTAATTGCAATACATTCAGCTGCACTCTTGCGTTCCTTTCAGGTGCCAGATGTTTAGTTGACAATAAAGCCAGCAACTGTTCAGCTCAGAGAGAAACAAGAAATAAAGACTTAGGGCTGATCTACGCTACCGCTTAAGTTGATCTTACGTATGTCACTCTGGAGTGTGAAGAAGACAGTCCCCTGAGCGACGTAAGTTACACTGACCTAAGTGCTGTCCACACCGGTGCTATGTTGGTGTGAGACGCTCTCCCACTGACATAGCTTCCGCCTCTCGTGGAGGTGAAATAATTATGCTGACAGAAGAGTACTCTCCTGTCGGCGTAGAGTGTCTTCGCCAGACGTGCTACAGCGATGCAGCTGCGCCAATGTAGTGCTTCTAATGTAGACCTGCCCTCAGTCTCACTGTCTTTGCGGACAGTTCATCCTGCCTCCTCCTAATCTGTTACTCAGTCATACCCACAGCTTTGTACCTTACAAGGCGGAAGTGTCTCAATATATAAATGTATGTTAAACACCCAAAATCATAGAATCATAGGACTGCAAAGGATCTCGAGAGGTCATCTAGTGCAGGCGTCTGCACTCATGGCAGGACAAAGTATTATCTAGACCAGTGGTTCCCAAACTTGTTCCGCCGCTTGTGCGGCAGGTAAACAAACCGGCCCAGTCCGCCAGGGGCTTTCCCTGCACAAGCAGCAGAACAAGTTTGGGAACCACTGATCTAGACCATCCCTAACAGGTGTTTGTCTAACCTGCTCTTAAAAATCTCCAATGATGGAGATCCCACAACCTCCCTAGGCAATTTATGCCAGTGCTTAACCATCATGACAGGAAGTTTTTCCTAATGTCCAACCTAAACTGCCCTTGCTGCAATTTAAGCCCATTGCTTCTCGTCCTATCCTCAGAGGTTTCAGGAGAACAATTTTCACCCTCCTTCTTATAACAACCTTTTATGTACTTGAAAACTGTTATCATGTCCCCACTCAGTCTTTTCTTCTCCAGACTAAACAAATCCAATTGTTTCAATCTTCCCTCCCACATCATGTTTTCTAGACCTTAAATCATTTTTGTTGCTCTTCTCTGGACTTTCTCCAATTTGTCCACATCTTTCCTGAAATGTGGCGCCCAAAACTGGGCACAATACTCCAGTTGCAGCCCAATCAGTGGGGAGTAGAGCAGAAGAATTACTTCTCGCGTCTTGCTTACAAATAGATCCCAGAATGATGTTTGCTTTTTTTGCAACAGTGTTACATTGTTGACTCATATTTAGCTTGTGATCCACTATGAGTAGGGCTACGATTTTGTCATGAGGTCATAGAAGTCACGGATTCCATGACTTCCAGAGACCTCCGTGACTTGAGCCCCCAGCGCCTGGGAGCTGTAGGGTCCCCTGCTACCCCTGGCAGGGGTGCCCCACAGCTCACAGCTGGGGCAGGGGAGGCAGGGGTGCCCTGGTGGCTGGGAACTGCGGGAGACAAGCTCCCAGCCGCAGAGGACAGCAGGGGTGCCCCACAGCTCACAGCTGGGGCGGGGGAGGCAGGGATGCCCTGGAGCTCCTGGCATTGCGGGCGGCCGGGGTGCCCTGGAGCACGGAGCTGCCGTGGGCGGCCAGGGTGTCCCAGAGCATGGAGCCGCCACGGGCAACCGGGATGTCCCAGAGCTCTGAGCCATTGCGGGCGGCTGGGGTGCCCCGGAGCTCCTGGCTGCCGTGGGTGGCTATGGTGCCCTGGAGCTCCCAGCTGCTGTGGGAGTCCCAGAGCACAGATCTGCCACAGGCGGCCGGAGTGTCCCGGAGCTTGGAGTCGCCGCGGGCGGACGGGGTGCCCTGGAGCTCCCAGCTGCCACGGGACACCTGGGTGCCCTGGAGCTCCGAACCACTGTGGGCAGTGGAGGGACCCTGCAGCTCCAAGCCAGGCCCCCTGGGTGGTGTGGGGAGCCTGCAGCTCCCCATTTTGATATGCATATTTTTAGTAAAAGTCACAGAAAGGTCACGGGCAATAAAGAAAAATTCATGGAAGCCCGTGACCTTTCTGTGACTTTTACTAAAAATATGCATGACAAAATCTTAGCCTTAACTATGACCCCTAGATCCCTTTCTGCAGTACTCCTTCCTAGGCAATCCTTTCCCATTTTGTATGTGTGCAACTGATTGTTCCTTCCTAAGTGGAGTACTTTGCTTTTGTCCTTATTGAATGTTATCCTATTTACTTCAGACCATTTCTTCAGTTTGTCCAGATCATTTTGAATTATAATCCTATCCTCCAAAGCACTTGCAACCCCTCTCAACCTGGTATCATCCACAAACTTTATAAGTGTACTCTCTATGCCATTACCTAAATCACTGATGAAGAGATTGAACAGAACCGGATCCAGAACTGATCCCTGAGGGACCCCACTTGATATGCTCTTCCAGCTTGTCTGTGAACACTACTGTCTGGGAATGGTTTTCCAACCAATTATGCACCCACCTTATAGTAGTTCAGTCTAGGTTGTATTTCCCTGGTTTGTTTATGAGAAGGTCACGTGAGACAGTATGAAAAGCCTTACTAAAGTCAAGATATACCACATCTACTGCTTCCCCCCTTCCACAAGGCTTGTTACCTTGTCAAAGAAAGCTATTAGGTTGGTTTGACACGATTTGTTCTTGACAAATCCATGTTGACTGTTACTTCTCACCTTATTATCTTCTAGGTGTTTGCAAATTGATTGCTTAATTATTTGCTCCATTATCTTTCCGGGTACTGAAGTTAAGCTGACTGGTCTGTAATTCCTTGGTTGTCTTTATTTCCCTTTTTATAGATTGGCACTATATATGTCCTTTTCCAGTCCTCCGGAATCTTTCCTGTCTTCCATGATTTTTAGAAGATAATTGCTAATGGCTCAGATATCTCCTCAGTCAGCTCCTTGAGTATTCTAGGATGTAGTTCTTCAGGCCCTGGTGACTTGAAGACATCTAACTTGTTTTAAGTAATTTTTAACTTGTTCTTTCCCTGTTTTACCCTCTGATCCTACCTCATTTTCATGGACATCCACTATGTTAGACAACCAATCGCTACTAAACTTTCTGGTGAAAACAGAAACAAAAATGTCATTTAACACCTCTGCCATTTCCACATTTTCTGTTATTGTCCCCACCTTCACACTTCATTGAGTAATGGGCCTACTCTGTCCTTGGTCTTCCTCTTGTTTCTAATGTATTTGTAGAATGTTTTCTTGTTACCCTTTATGTCTCTAGCTAGTTTAATCTTGTTTTGTGCCTTGGCCTTTCTAATTTTGTCCCTACATACTTGTGCTATTTGTTTATTTTCATCCTTTGTCATTTGACGCAGTTTCCACTTTTTGTAAGAAAGTGAGGCATACAATAAAAACCAGTTCAGAAGGAAATGTGACGAATTCATTACTATAATATCCATAAAGGATTCTGCCACCACAAATTCATTTCCCTGTATATGAGGTCACAAACAGGAGGTGCAATTCTTCCCTGTGCAGAGAACATTACAACACATGCCCCACCTAAGCCCTATTTGGAAGACTTAAGTGGTGTATGGGTCTTGGTGCTGGTCCCTTCCATATTATAGTATTATTTATTAAGTCTTTGTATTTCAGTAGCACTGAGACCCCAGTGAAGACCAAAGCCTCCTTCTGGTAAGTTCTGTATTGGCACATAATGAGTATGTCTACACTGCAATTAAAAACCCATGGCTGGTCCATGCCAGCTGACTCAGGCTTGCAGGGCTCGGGCTAAGGGTCTGTTTAATTGCTTTTGGGCTTGGGCTAGAGGTGGGAGGGTCTCAGAGCTGGGGCTGTAGCCTGAGCTGGAACGTCTACATGGCAATTAAACAGCCCCTTAGCAAGCCTGAGTCAGCTGACATGGCCTAGCCACGGGTGTCTAATTGCAGTGTAGACATACCCAATAAAAGACAATCCTTGCCCCCAAACTGCTATTGAGGAAGGAAAGATGAAGTGAGTTCCCAAGATCACGCAGCAGGACAGTGGCAGAGCTCGGAAGAGAATGCCCAGTTTTCCTCTAGTCCTACTCTGGTGCCCTATTCACTGGACCACACTGCCTCTTCCATACAGCTGGGTAAATGTTACCCACTGGGAATACAACAGGGGCGCCGTCTGACAGACTTTTCTCTTGCAAATGATCCTTACATGAGAGTGCTCATTCCCTTGCCTACAGCGTGACTAGTCACAAGACAAAGGATTACCCTCTGTATTGAAGGTGTAGCCTGATCAGGCTCTGTGTCAAGGTATAGTTGAGAGTCCTGGTTGGCTATGCTGTCATTTTAATCACATTAGGGTGTGATAATAAACAGATGAAATATACACAGAAATACGCACCATTAGTATGTATTAATGTTACACTTTATGTTAATTTGGCAAGTTCAAGAAGGCCACACATTCTGTTATCTTCTGTTGTGTTGAAAAAAGGCTGAAAGGAATCTCTGAAGCTATGTATTAATTCCCTCTGCTTTGAAAGTTCCTTGATAGATATCTCTGAATTTTATAGCATTGTATATTTCATAAGGTTCATTCGTTTGCCAAGTATTTGTTTAAAGGTTTCCGCGTTGTAGTCAGATCTTAAGTAATACAGTTGTATACATTAGATGGAGACAAATGAACTGAAACATTTTGCTCTCAAGTGCTATTTCACCTCCTCTCTAAGAACCTTGTGCTGAAAATAAAATTCACAAAGTTTCAAAATATGTTCCTCCTGAAACAGTGCTGTGATTTGATTTCAAAGGGATTTTCAGAAGGATATTGAATTTCAGGTTTTGTTTTCCCATAGCAATGATTCTGGCCAAAAACTTTTTAATCAAAAGAACCAACTGTAACCTTGTTAATAACTAAGAAAACAATGGCCAATACGAAAAGGCCTGCCAAGAACCACAAGTCACCGCTGTTGGCAGAATAATTGGTAGATCGTTATTTTGGTTGAAAACAATATAATTTGTATTTCTAATTTTGTAAAATTACTTAATTAATAACACATGCTTGCAGGGGTGCTGGAACAATTTGTATAGTGGGGGTGCTGAGAGCCATTGAACCATTTGTGGGAGTATTAGAGGGAGAGAATGCCAGGGTAACAACAGTGGACCATGAAGTACTTTTGGTGATGAGAATTCTAAATTCTTTGCTGTTGTGTAAACTGGTAATTCTTAAACATGTCAATTTCAAATGGATTTGTTTCCTGCATTCAACATTTTCTGTTACGGTATATAACTTAATACACCACTTCCTCAGCTTCTTTTTGTTCTCTCTCTCTCTCACTCGCTTTTCCCCCCTCAAAGGGGAACTGCTTCAAGGTGGGGCAGGTCCTTCAAGAGTCTAATTTTGTTAAGTTGTGCAGCCACAGGGAAACTTGATGTAGTATCCCACAAGCCACTGTGCTCTGGTAATGTGAGAGTGTTTCACCCGCTACATTATGTCCAGTACTTGATTAACCATTGTTTCACACTGATGAAGTAGTCTGTTCTCTTCATGATTCAGATCCTCTTCATAATCCCTTTTCTGTAAATCTCTTCTTTTCATTATACGGCCATAATTATTTCTTTCTGTAGAGTGCATAACCTAACACCTATGTACATTGAGTGCCAAGGTTTGAAACTATAATAAGCTGAATGCTCACCTTAGAAGCCATTATTTCAATCATTAGAACACAGTTTATTCCTCTAGAGAACATTAACATTTGAAAATGTGTCAACTAGAGTATGAAATTTATCATGATCATGGACCACCTGCCAACTAATTAGAATACAACATTCTGATTTCCTGTACTCCAGTATTAATCTAACATTTGACATCAGTTTATATTTTTAAGTTGTTTCAGTTCAGTGCCTGGCAAATCGCTCGTGAAGGCCAAAGAAATGTGATTTGAAACTGGAAAGAAACTGCAATCAGGAGGAGGTGAAGAGCCAAATACAAGTTCAAAGTGCTGCTTCAAAAGACCCAATTTGCCATGCAAACAATGACAAAATCTTATGGCAGCAGCAGGGGCAAAGGAAGCTAAAAATTGCTATTGTTGGGTTAATCTGTAGTTGTTTAAAAAAAAGTAATCTCCCATTCTTGAGCTAAAAACTCTTTTAAAGGTAAATTGTACTGCAAATATGAAAAAATGAGTTATGCCTAGAAATATTTGCTGGGTGTCCCCACTAACTATAATAATATGTTTACTTTAAGTACATATTCAGCCACTAGGTGTCTCTGTGTGCTGTTTATAGTTCCATACAGGGTGTGGTTGCTGGTAAACAAGGGAATCCAAGCTGGAGCTTAAGCAGTTCATTTGTGGTTGTAGTTGTTTTCTTTGAGAAATTCTTTGAGACCTGTTTTATTCTATATGTTATTAAAGTAATCATGCTGCTGGGTGGCAGAGAGAGGAGGCTTTCAGCACAAAAATAAGTGTTAATGTATCTTTTGTTTTCTATATAATACACACACACACACTTTTGTGAAATAGTCTGACACCCTAAAGACATTCCAGAATGCAACATTCTCTAACATCATTATTAACTGAAGTCCGATGGAACTCATGGTATCAATAATGTCACAAAATGATGCATTCTGGGTTGCTGCCAGTGAACTCGTAAGTCTCAGATGATTTCATTTCATAGATGAAAGGAAAAGAATTTTTAAAATGGTAAATTGAAGCTTGTTTCTCTGCTGAATGCCTCTTCCTTTCAGAGCCAAGTTAGTGGGTACATTTTATCACATATTTCAGGGTTTAACATGCCTCTCAATTTGCCAAGGCCAAAATATGGGACACAGTGTGTGGCAAAGACCCCAAATAGTTATGGAGATATACCTATCTCATAGAACTGGAAGGGACCCTGAAAGGTCATCAAGTCCAGCCCCCTGCCTTCACTAGGCAGGACTAAATACTGATTTTGCCCCAGATCCCTAAGTGCCCCCTCAAGGATTGAGCTCACAACCCTGGGTTTAGCAGGCCAATGCTCAAACCACTGAGCTATCCCTCCTACAAATATGATTTGGGCAGGAAATGTAAAATGATTTGAATTGACTCCTTTGATGCAAATAGCTCTTTCTGTAAGCTCAGTTGTATCCTTCTTTGTTTCTGATCAGAGTCATTTGCTGCAATAAAAGGGAGAGGGCACTAGATTTCTATAGAATGTAGGTAACTTTGGAACCAGAACAAATTTCGCCCCTCCAAATTAAGCACACTTAAGATCTATGCAGGGTCTTAACTCTGGTTTCATTTGAGCTTTTCAGTCCACCTTGAGGGGCATGTTCCAACATTTCATCAGCAAGAAATTCTGGACTGGGCCCTAAATGCCTACATTGAATTAAGCAACAACAAACAATAGGGGAACTCAAGTAACGTTGCAGTCTTGGTCAAAGTTGGTGAGTAGCACATGACAGTATATGGTACAATAATAGAGCAATGCTGAACTTTGGATCAGGTCTTTGAGACTAAAATCTTTCTTTCTCAGGTGAAAGTGCAAGAGATCTTATTTATTAATAATGAATTACTAACGGATTCATTATTTGATTTAATTGAGAGTGCGGTGACTCAGCTGCTCGTCGCTCTAAGCACTGTTTGGACAGGTTCTCCCTCACAGCACTGCTTATTCGTCTATTGTAATTTGGACTGTATGCTTTTCATGTGCTTGGCTCACAAAGTACCCTCCAGAGATACAGTGCACTTACGAGAGGAATACAGGAAGCTTTGAAGTGTGCTTTCCATCCTGAACATTTGGCAGTATGAGATTTCAGAGACTGTTTGGGCTTTTCACCAGTTGTGCTATTAAGAGTTAAACTAGGTATTAAGAGAGCAACTTCAAAGGTAGGGCCCAACGTACTGGAAAAACTCACAGTATGGAGCCTCTACAAACTTCTGCTCAAGCGCAATTTTTTCCCCCCAAACATATTTTCTTTTCCCTGAATAATGAAACAAAAGGAGCAGAGCCTTGAAAAAGAATTAGTGGAATAGTAATGGCAGCAAATAGCAATAGCTAGAGAGACCTCTCAGTGTTACAGCTGGAGACTAAAACTTCGCCAGAGAGAAAGGGTGGTAATACTTTATCTTAAAGTTCCATTTAAGAAGATTTTATAAAGCATTAATTAAAGGGGAGTACTAGATGTTATAAGCGTGTTATAAACATGAGTACATGGTTATAAGCACATCAGTAGAATAAGTTTATACAAATCATTGTCCTGCTGGACTTTGTAACAATCTATAGCAATTGACTAACCACTTATTAAAACATCTATTAACCTGTTAGACTGTTTATAACTGGAACCTTTATACGAAGTATGACCCGGAAAATGAAAGATGATCATGTAAGCCAGTCACTTTACAGCTGAGTTTAGGAATAGGAGTGCTCTCTTAGAGCTCACTTGGGAGGCTGTACCTAGCAGGCATCATTGGAGGCAATGTGGAGCAATGTTGCCCCAGGAGGAGATCATGACTCAGAGAAGCACAATCCCTCCTGGGGTGAGCTCAGGGGCTGCAAAGATGGCTGGGTCCTGCAAAAGAGAGTGAAATGGAGAGGAAGGCTCTTTATAACCTGCCCACCCTGGGGCACCACACGAGAGCCAGCCATGACCTGGCCGTAATGGATGGGGCACATGGCAGGGTGGGAAGCAATAATACCTGGAGATCTGCTATCATCGCAAGATAAGAAGACAAAACCAGATTCCAACGGCTAAATGGTAAGGGCTGGACTGTGACTAGCCTTGAACGAATGCACTTGGAGGGATGAGGGAAGGAACAAGAAGTCCTCTCCCATTGGGCCCCCATTAAGGGGTAGGTTGCTGGAGTGCATGCCAGTTAGCACAGTGCTGGTGCTCTCAGAATACTGTTTGGCACTAATTTTGCTTGTTGGGGTTTTTCTTCCCACAGCGGGCAGTGAGTGATGAGGCCAGGGTTATAAGCAAAACATGTTCCTTATGTCTGCATGTGATGGGGTATCTCAACCCCACACTGGGCCAGAAAGAGTTCATGAGAGCCTGTGGGCTCAACCAGTCCCACCCTGCTACACCTGTGGTAGGTGTCAAGCCTGGAGGGAAGAGTTAACAGGGCTGAATCTAGCTGAGGTGGGTGTAGAGATATGTTTGTAGAAGATTATAATTTAGAGACGCTCCCTCATAAGGAAATAAGGAGGAGTCTGGTGGCACCTTAAAGTCTAACAGATTTATTTAGGCATAAGCTTTCGTGGGTAAAAAACATCTGAAGAAGTGGGTTTTTTATCCACAAAAGCTTATGCCCAAATAAATCTGTTAGTCTTCAAGGTGCCACCAGACTCCTTGTTGTTTTTGTGGCTACAGACTAACACGGCTATCCCCTGATACTTTCCTTCATAGGGGACAGTATTATGAACATAAGGATTTGGAGATGTGCTCTGGAAGCAGGGATTGGGAACACCGCATGGCTGGGTGCAGCAGCTCACGAGAGATGCTTGCCAGTTTGTCTTATTAAAGTTTTCCTTTCTCATTCCCTGGTGTGTTAGTTAATGAACCCCAAGATCATCACCATGGGGGCTGGTCAGGAAGGCGCGCGGACTGCTGGCTCTCAAACAGAGGCGCCGACTTTGTGATTTCCCTGGAGGTGCTGGACCCCTGCTCCACCCCTCCCTCCCCCTGCCTCTTCTTGCCCCCCTCCTCCCTCTCCCCTGAGCGCCTCCTGCACGCCATTGAACAGCTGATTGCGGCAGGCGGGAGTCACTGTGGGGAGGGGGAGGAGCTGATCGGCAGGGCTGCCGGTGGGTGCTGGTGCCATGGAGTCAGGGCCTGTGCTCTCCCATGGTGAGAGAACCCTGGCTGGTGCCTGGGAGCTGACCTGGCCTGCTGGCAGACAGAGCTTGCTTGAAGGAAGGTAGACCTGCCACAGGGAGGGGTGAGGAAAGCTCAAGGAAGTGAGTCTCTCTTCAGGATTCTCTGCAGGGAGCAGGAAGATGCCTGCAGGATCAGGGACTGCCCTGACAGGGGAGTGGAGAAAGCAGAACCAGCTGGGTGGCTGAGAGTGCTAACACGTTCTGCAATGAGCCTACAGAAGAGGTTGAGAGCAGGGTTTCTCAACCTGTAGGTCACAACCCAAAATTGGGTCACCAGAATGTGCAAAGAGTTGTGTGGGAGGCCCTGCACTCACCTCATGGGGCTGGGCTCCAGTCCCCAGCTCCAGGCATTGCGACTTGGTGCACAAGGTTGCAGGGTCACTCAGGTTTGGCCCAGCTACCCATCCTTCATGATGACAGAGGCCCGGCTAGGCCAAATTTCATTGAGTGGTGCTGTGACCCATATACCCGGTCTCAATGCCTCTCACACAGATTTGGCCCAGCTGCCCCCCGTGAGGGCGACCAGGCCAAACCTGAGCAGTGCTGCCACCCTGGAGGTTACATTGCTTGAAGCGGGGAGTTGAGCCCAGCGAGACCCACCGGACAGGAGCTGCAGGAGCCACTGCTACAGTACACGCAGTGTACTTACTCCGTTAATGTGTATGGTAGATATCACATTAGTATATATTTAGTGAGCCAGATGCTTTTTTCATTAGGACTATTTTTTGGGTCACAACACGCCATCAAGATTTACAAATGGGTCCTGAGCCCTAAAAGGTTGAGAATCCCTGGTCTAGAGAGAGTGACGCTGCTACACAGTGAGCCTGGGAAGAGGCTGTGGGAAAGGCCTACGACAGGTCAAGGTAGGAAGTGGTCCAGGGAGGCAGCAAGGGATCAGTGTAGTCAGGCCTTGACTGGTTATTAAAGGGTCGTAGTGAAAGAAAAAAGGCCGTGGGGCTCAATCCTGCTCTCAACTACAGTAGAGTCAATCTGGAGAAATCTCACTGAAGTCAATTACATTACACCTAGTGTAAGTGAGAGGAGGATCAGGCTCAGCGTGTAGGAGGGGGTAGTTCACTTCTTTGGAAGGAATGAGGAAGCAGAGCCCTCCTGTTCATGAATGCTATCCGAATCCTACTAAATTAGATCTTGTTCTGAGTGCAACAGTAAGGATTCATTCTTGGCTGGTGTAATAACTAGAAATGAATGATCTAAGCCGCATAAGTCGTCATGGAGACTACTGTATCTTCCTGTCACAAGTCTCTAATTGGAGCTGAACCTTTTCTGTGTTTGCTCCAAGAGGAAGATGAATCTCCATGGCCTTGCTCCTTTTGGAGTTCTGTGCACCTGAGGAAAGTGGGTGCAAATCAAAAAGGCAGCACTTTGCACCAGTGCCAATGATGATCACAGTGGGGGCAAGACCATGGAGAATTGGGTTCACTATCTGCTTCTAAGGCTGTACTGGAGGCGTTTGTTTTTATGACTCGTCCAGTTCACTAGGAGCTTTGGTTTTGTATTTTTCTGACAGGTCATGAGATGCACTGAATGAAGGGTGCTGTATTAAGGCAGATGGTGTTATACAGTGTCGCTGATATGGCGTCTTCCTTAGCTGTGTTTGCACAAAGTACATGGGACTGTAGGTACCAAATCCTGTTTTTAAGAGCTGCCAAGATGCACTTCACATAGATGCAAACCCTAGTAAACAAAGTGAATGACAAGGACATGCTGCTGATTGCTCTCACCCCTCAGTAGCTTTGCCGATGAGATATGCTGGCTCAATACCAGTTAAACGAACTAAGTCAAACAGAAGAATCCCACCAAAATATCTGGAAGGGGCTTCTGACATTCTTTCACTGTTACCAAGTCTAGTGGGGGGTGGAAAATTTCTTCAGCTCAGAAGAAAGGCATTGTGTAATGTGATAACAAGCCCACTAAAGGTTATCAGTGATATTATCAAATCTATTGGTTGGACAAAGAACCTCACTGTAGAGCTAATTAAAACTCCTTTCTTCCCCTCTCATTCCTGTTTTATGGCCACTATTCAGAACCGAGCTGCAAAGCACTGGAGCGGAAACTTGGCTCGCAATATTTTAAGGCAAGCTCTTTCCAAAACATCTTAGTGAAAGATACTGCAGACAATTTTGTAGGCGGCATGAATGGCAGATCATGAAGTCATTTGCAGGCAATTGCTGTCTGCCCATAAGGTCAGCTGGAAGAGAGAGAAAGAGAGAAGGAAAAAAAAATCTGTCCTTTTAGTTTCCTCTGAGCTGGTCAGATTCCTGCAGTGGAAGCATTTAAACACTCCTCTCCCCTTGATGTCATCCACATCTGGATCCCAGATCAGCCTACTATGCTCTTTTCTTGACCTTGGGAGATTTGCTTTTTGTAAAATTCAAGATTTTTTTTTTTTTTGCTGCAACTTTCAAATTACCTGCCTAAAAACGAGGCCTTATGTGGAGTGGGGTTTTGCCCAATTCTGTGCTAGCGTAACCTCATTGGTTTCAGTGGAGCTACAGAACAGAGATCTTGGCCCACTATTACCTAGATTTGCTGTAAAGCTGAAATGAACAAATCACTAGCATATGGTAGGGTGGCCACTTGTGCAGCCCCAGAATACTGGACATTTCGGCACTTCTGAGAATGGTGTGGGCCTGTGACTCTACCACTGCCAAAAGGTCCTTGCATGCATGAGGCGTGCAAGGTCGTACCAGCGGGGGTGGGGTGGCGAGCTCTTCAAAATGGTGTCCCCTCTCTGTGATACCAGACACAATCACGTCCAGTTTTGTCGCTGTACCAGGCAGGGGACAACTCATTTGAAAACAGGACTGTCCGGCTTAATACCAGACAAATGGCCTGCCTAGTATGTTGGCAGGCCTCCCTGGTACAATGAGGGCCTGGATCCAGCTTCCAGGACTTAAGGCTGTGCAACCCTTTTGAGGTCAATAGCATTGCATGGCTGTCAGGAAGGGTAAGCTATGGTCTCTGTAGCCTATTACTATTAGTTGTATTGAGGTAGTGCCTAGGGCCCCATCCCTATTATGCTAAGTTCTGTACACAGAGTAAGAGACAGTCTCTGCACTTTAAATGGGCAATGCAGACAGGAGGGGAAACAGAGGCACAGAGAGAGAGGAAGTGGCTTGTCTGAGGTCACAGAGCAGGTCAGTGGCAGAACTGGAGTCCAGGTGTGAAATTTTGGCCCCACAGAAATCCTGACAAAACTCCCATTGACTCCAGTGGAGCCAGGATTTCACCCCAGTCTTACCAGTCGCAGCAGAGGCGTAGCGAGCGCCCTCCGACCGGAGGGGGCCCCGCAAGGAAGGGGGCCCCTAAAAGTGGCAAAATAAATACCGCATTCCAGTTTCTGCATTGTAAGGGGCCCCGCCCGGACATATGTTCGGAGGGGGCCACCGTTCGGAGGGGGCCACGTTCTTTGTTGCTACGGCCCTGAGTCGCAGGCCTTGTTTCGCTCATTTAACTGCTTGAGTGCCAGGGCTGTTTGGGAAGCTGCTGTGTATTTCCCCATTCCACCTACAATACTATGTTATTTATCTGCCATGTGCATGAACTGGATCCATTAGTCTCTGTTTTATGCCACCCTGTTATTTCCCGGCCATATACCACAACCATTAACTTCAGAGACTAGTGCTGTGCTATTTGCACAAGGTGATGCTATTGTTTGTATTGCAGTAGTGTCAAGGCGCCCCAGCGGTGGACCTGGACCCCACTGTGCTAGCCGCTGTACAAACGCAGAAGAGAAATGCTCACAATCTAAATACAGACAAGAGACGACAGCTGGACACAGACAGACAGGGGAGTACAAGGAAACAATAAGACAAGCATGACAGGCAGTGGTCTCAGCACACCAGGCTGTAGTAAGGGAAGGGTGGAATCGACATCAACGGAGAGCAGTTAAACCATCTCAGGTTCGCGGATGATATTGTGTTGATCGCAGAAAATACCATCAAACTACAGAAAATGCTGCGAGAACTTAACACAAAAAGCAGCCAAGTCAGACTGAAAATTAACCGCTCCAAAACGAAATTGATGCAGTCTGATACCTTGCCAAAAGCCCAAATAACAATCAAGGGAGAACAAACAGAAGAAATTGAGCAATATGTCTATTTGGGCCAAGAAATTAACATGTGCCACGATCAGGAAGGTGAACTCTTGCGAAGAAAGAAAGCACGTTGGTGCTCATTCAGTTCTATCAAGGATGTCCTCCAAGGAAAAATCAACAAAGCAACATGCGCCAGCCTCTTCAACTCAACAGTACTGCCAGCAATGTTGTACAGCAGCAAAACATGGGCACTGACGAAGACAGAGGAGCAGCAACTGTCTGTCCTGGAGAGGGCGATAGAAGAATTCTGGGAATTTCAATCCGCGACCGAGTCCCCAATGAAGTGATCAGACAGCAGAGTGGAGTGCAGGACGTTGTTGAGAGCAGGCAGAGTAAAATGCGATGGGCCGGGCATATAGTGAGTCTCACTGACAATCGATGGACTGCAGCTGTCGCTGAGTGTTACCCACGGGAACTGAAACGACCACTCGGCCGACCTCCAAAGAGATGGGAAGATTTTATCATGAAAAGACATGGTCGCACATGGAGAAGGAAGGCCCAGGTATGAAAAGAATGGAAGACGTGTTGTGATTGGCGCAATCTATATGAGGGCTGAAGGACTGATCGATCAAGGTGGTGATCAAGTGGTTACCCTCACTATTAAAAATGTGAACTTTGTTTCTGAATTTGTCTCACTTCAGCTTCTTGCTGTTCGATCACCATATGCCCTTTCTGTTAGATTAAAGAGCCTTTCACTATCAGAAATCTCCTCTCCCTATAGGTGCTTTATAGACCATAGTTAATTCAATCAAATAGATCTAGGTTAAATTCTGCTGCCACAGAATTATTTTGGGACCGTTGCTATGTGACTTAATCTCCTTGTACCTCAGTTCCCCCTCTACAAACTGGGGATAATGGTACTTCCTTTCTCCTACACTTTCTGTCTTGTCTGTTTATTTTGTAAGTTATCTGGGGCAGGGATTGTCTCTTTTTATGTTTTTGTACAGTGAGGTCCCGATGTCAGTTGGGACCTTTATGCCGTTATTAAGATACAAATAATGAACTCAAAATAAATAAATTCTAGCTTGTTAAAAACTTGTAATAATAATGCCTAGCTCTTATATAGCATTTTTTATCAGTAGATCTCAAAGCATTTTACAAAGGAGGACAATATCATTATCCCCATTCTACAGCTGGGGAAACTGAGGCACAGAGCAGTGAAGAGATTTACCCAAGATCACCCAACAGGCTAGTGGCAGACCTGAGAATATAACCCAGGTCCTGAGTCCCAGTCCAGTGCTGGATTAGATGATCTATTGAGGACCCTTCCAGTGCTACATTTCTATGATTCTGATTCCGCCACAATACTGCTAAACTCAAATTTAATTCCTAGGAAATGTATTAAGGGAAATCCTTTCAGATAAGGGTCAAAATTTGCAGTAGTGCAGATCTGAGAGGAAGAGATGGTTAGCCATGAAGCCTGCGGTGACCAGCACTCGTTTAAGAGCAAAATAACCTTTTCTGTCTCAAATAAATAAAGATTACAACACAAGAGCGATTTACCTGCTAGGTTGTATGCTCTGTGATTGGCACACAGCTTCCACTAGCTCTTCTTAAACACGGCTGACGATGGTTTGGCTAAGAATGGAGGCAGATCTGACCTGTATTTAGCTGTAGAAAGTGTGATTGGCAGGTTATAGACACCAGCAGCCAAATTCTGTTGAATCAGGATTGAACAGGGGCCAGAGGAGTTATATTAGACATTAGTAGCTGGATACCCAGCAGCTCCCATTGAGAAAAATGATTTGGTCACTATGTCTATAGTACATTTTCTGCATCAAGATTGGAATGCAGTCAGGCCTTGCCTACACCATGGCTGGATCATATTCAGCTATAGCTGAGAAGAGCTAGCCAGGACCATGTGTCACTCACAGCTCTTTTCTAGAGTAGACAGAGCCTATGAGCTGAGTGGTTGTTTTGCTGCCATCAGCATTGTCTGCTGGAGAGGCTGGTTGTGGATTTCTTTGGAGAATTTTGCCATTTTACTTTGGTGTCTAGCTATTATTGGAAGTTTTAAAGATCAGGTTAAACAAACATCTTCCCGGGAAGTTCTAGGTATACTTGGTCCTGCCTCAGCATGGGGGATGGACTAGATGACCTCTTGATGTCCCTTTCTGCACTTCTATAGGATGGGCTCTTCTGAAAGTCTGGCTTCAACTTCTCATGCATGGTTCCATTCCCAGTGTGGTCACAGCCTTAATTCCAAATCCACCTTCTCTCTCGGCCCCTAACTTCTACCACACTCTGCATTAGCATCTAGGACAGCTGCCTTGCATAAAGCAGTCAGTGGATGGTGGGTCTGTGGGAGATGGCCACTATCTTGGCCAGCGCCAGAGACTGATGTGAAGACCTCCAGAGCTAAAAGCAGGAGTCAATACAGCTGCAGAATGAGGCTGTCAGTTTGACAGCTGTAAAAGACCAAAATCCTCTCTGCATTCATAGAGGAGGAGGGTCAGGATTTGGCCCTCGGAATATTCACTTTATATCTGGAACTGTATAATACTAATATTCCTATAGATTATGGGCTAGATTCTGATACCATTACTCACCAGGACTGGTACCTTACTCCTTGAGAAGTCCCATTGGGTCTATTGGCTGAGGAAGGTATCTGTTAAAGTAAATGAGACCTAAATGGTCACACCCCCTTTAATGTAATATACAGTGTTCTCTTGTGCTTTCTTTGCAGTGCAATGCACAGTATATTTCCTGGAACACGTTGATCAGTGATCATGCAAATGCTTTTCCCTTCCCATCATACCCAATGATGTGCTAGCAGGGCAATGAAATTCGTGTAGTGAATTTCTCGTGTCAGTTTTCCATAGTGTCGTCACTTGTTTGCCAGTTGCTTTCCATATATAAACTCATGTGTCTACGGTGTGTCTTCAGTAAATGAAATACTTGTGAGACCAGTTGCTGGCCTGCAATGAGCACTTTACAACAAAGCGCGTATTGCCAAGGTCTGTCGGCCTAGTCCTTTGCTCAGAGTGCGTAAGAAGTCCTGAGCGCAACTGCATGTGCTTTGTCTCAGATTTGATTATCAGGTTCCATCTCTGTCGGAAGTCCTGTTCTGCCCCTACGGTCCAGGTGGCTACTGCTTTTGATTGTGCTCTGGTCTCTGGAAGGGTAGTAGGTCTGCCTCGCTCCCACTGTATATTCCTTGCACTAAGGAATGCCCCACTTTGAAATGCTGTGAAGGAGCAATGGGGGTTTCTTTGAGATGAGAGCTGTGTGTGCGACTCATTTGTGTGCGGAGCACTCTCCAGTGCTTCCCCCTCCCCCTCAGAAATATTCTGCCTCGTAGACTTGCTGGGTTGGGTTTTAGTGGAGCAAAAATGTGATGGTTTGAAGCCAATAAATGCTGCTTCAATTTATTTAAACATTAAGGGCTAGATCGTCAGCTGGTGTAAATGAGCATAGGTCTAGTGACTTCACTGGAGACAAGCTGATTTACACTAGCTAAGGATCTGCCCCAAGCTATTTATAATCCCATTGATATAATTGGTATTATAACAAGGTACTATACTACACTACAAAGCTGTCTCCCTGGAGATGGTGTTAACCTTACAGTATCTCAGCTAAGGGTCCAGTCTAAAGCGCTTTGTAACAGATTGTCAGCTGTTCCCAGGGAGTGCTATGTGCAGCTGAGGAGGGGGGAGCACAAGGCCCTTTTGTGCCACACACATCTCTCAAATCCTGAGGCTGGTTCTGAATCTCCCTGGTCCCCAGCATAAATTTGAGCAGCCTCAAGGGTGCTCTAAATAACACTGGCTGCCTGCAGCCCCCAGGTGCCCTTCCAGCAGCCAGGGATCACCTGGGACTAGTGATAACCCAGCTACATTCCCTTTTTTCTGGTATACCCCCTGTTCCAGGGCCTGGAAAGAAGCCTGGGGGCACATTGGAACAGCTAAGGCAGCTCTATGCTACTTGTGTTGGGGGAATCTGCCACTGACTGGATCTGTTCACTTTTGACCAGTTTTGCTGAGGCAAGGGGTATCTATTAGATACTGGGCTCTTTTTGTGGCCTTAGTTTTTGGAATGGAAGGGGAAGGGTTCTAGTCATAGCACCCTCAGGTGCAACTTAACGCAGCACTGAGGTTTACAGCCCCCTCTGAAATGCCACCCGCTGCCAGCTCCCCGAGCTGCGCTAGATGCCAGCCAGTTCACCCTGAGGACCTGACCACTTGTGTCTGTTGCATCACAATGATTAATCAGAGACATTCAATCCCTGGCCCCCGTGCACTCCATCTCTGGCTTCAGTTCTGGGTCAGCTCCAAACCCAAAAATGGCTTACGTTGCAGGCCAATCCTATGCAGCGTGAGCTGGCTTCTGCGAACAGCCGAGCTTGTGCCATCATCTGACAATTTAGCTGAAATCTCACAGGAACAATTCATGCAATTTCAGTGCTATCTAACTTGAACCGGATCCATGGGCCCAAATCCAAACCACACCTTTCAACCTATCTCCAAATTCTACCGTAAAAACAAGGCAACCCAATAAACCCATCTCAAAGGAAATAAATACAAACCCCTCCATTTCACCTATGTGTGTGATGCTGTGATATGAAATATAAGCCAGGAAAGTAAACTTCGAAATTAAGGTTGTGGCTTCATCTTCCTTTGTCTCAACGTCTGCCTTGATTTCAGATGTGTGTGTGATGTTACTTAATGCATATGCTGCAATATTTAGGCACAAGTAGGCAAGTTAAGAATGGAATTTCCTTTCATTTATTGTTCTGTGTTGCAGCCATTAATGCTCAGAGGCTGAACAAAGTATGGAACCATTCCTGTGGCCCAGTTTTATGAGTTCACTGGAATCATGTTTGGGGAATTCTCTGGCCAAAAACCAAAGCTAAAGCTGGAAGGAATCCCTTGAAGGAGCACAATAACAAATCTGGATGGGGTAACCTTTCATCTGAAGGGCTTGTTCCAGACCATGTGATCCCTCGTTCCTTCCCTGCTCATGCCCCTTCCAGCCCTGATCTGAAACTGTCCAAATGAACTGCAGAAAACAGTCACCATTCCAAATGCATCTCACCCGTGAACACTAGATCCCTAGTGTCTTTAAGAAAAATATCAGTACAGGGGGGAAAAAAAGTTTGTATGCTTATCCTCTTTGTTGTTGCCTAGTGTGCTATGTATATGCTAGGCAAAGCAGGACCATTCCTGTTGGACTTTTGACAGCAGCGAAGCTAGAATAGAGCGTGAGCAGCAAAGCAATGAAGGATTCCTGCGAGCTCAGCTGAAATACTTTTTAAAAGCTGCCTGCCTCATCTTCTGTGATGGAAAGGGAAGCTGGTGCTCGCATCATTAGCAAAGTGACCAGCCAGACCCATTTACAGTCAAGCACTGGAGGAGGGATTGACAGTCTGGTATACTCCTATTCATCCAAAACCCTATTATCCAAATCCCCACATTATCCGAATCCTTTCCTCATCCCCCAGCATGAGATACATGCCCTCTGCAACAATCTCATGCTGGGAGATGAGGAAGGGATTCGGATAATGCAGAGGTTCCCAGCCAGGACTGCAAGGAGGAGGAAGATGAGCTCCTGGCTCATGCACGGGAGTGAGTGAGCGGGGCCATGACAGTGGAGCTGAAGAATGCTCCCTGCTCTGTGGCAGGGCTAGTGACACCCCATCCCTGCAGGTGCAAGGGAGGAGGAGGAGGAGGATGACGAGCCCCCTGCTGCAGGAGAGGCCACCCTACCGCTGAATGGCTGAACAGCTCCAGCCCTCTTGATTATCCAAACTCCGGATTATCTGAATAAGCCCCCCATGCTATTCGAACAATCAGGAGTAGGCTGTACTGATACATCTAGGAGGCCTATATAGACTGCGAGAGGCAGAGTGGTCTAGTGCTCCAAGCACAGGGCTAGGAAGCAGGAACTCTGACATTCGATTCCAGCCCTGCTACTGACTTTTTGCATGGCTTTGGGCAAATCACGTGGGCCAACATTTTCAAACT
Source organism: Emys orbicularis (assembly GCF_028017835.1). NCBI lineage: Eukaryota > Metazoa > Chordata > Testudines > Emydidae > Emys > Emys orbicularis. The sequence goes on from NC_088685.1 coordinate 198,240,659, forward strand.
TGGTTGCTAAAGTCAGGCATCTAAATCCATATTTAAGGCACTTCAATAGTTGGTTTGACTTTTAGAGGTGCTGAGCAACCCAAGGTCCATTGACTTCAGTAAGGAAGCAGAGTGTTCAGACCTTAGAAAATCACAGCTAGAGTCTCGCCATTGACTGCAATAGGGCCAAGATTTCATCCCAGGTGTCTTATTTAGGTGAATAAATATGCATGTAAGTGCCTGACTTTAGGCCTTCTCAGTTTCCCCACACAGGACAATGATGCAAGTAATGCAAGGAATTTTTTTTTCCTGTGGAAAATATCAATGGAAACAACATTTCTGTTTGTTTACAATGACATTTTTTCAGGCTTTCTTCGGCAACCTAAAAACGGAACTAAAAAAAAATAAAATAAATTTGAAACGTTTTCATGAAAACTTTCATTTCATTGGAAAAACCTTTCAAAAGGAAATTTTCATCCAGCTCCAGTTGTGAGGATCCAATAAGTTACTGAATGAAAACGCAGAGTGCTATATGGGTGCTGACAACGAATTAATTCTGGAGGAAGATTTTCAAAAGTGTGTGAGGGATTTAGGAGCATTGAAAGTCATTGTGTTCCTAAACCCCTTAGATTCTTCTGACAATTCCCCCAACTAATACAACATCACATTTTGGCCTCTTCTGATCCACGGAGGCTTAGATTGTTACAGTTATATGTTGACACACAATGGTGGCGAAGGGTAATGTGTAGAAGTGGGCAAATAATTAATTTTTTTCAGCTCAGTGGCCAAACTGAAAAATAATAATATTCCCCCCCCCCCGCATTTCTGGCCAACCCCCAAATGTTCAGTTTTTCTCATCATAATGAAAACTAACCCCCCCCCCCAAAAAAAAAAACCAAAATTCATTTTGGGTTGAACAAAATGTTTTGTACAATCTGAAGGGGATTCATTTGGTTTAATTTATGAATGTTTTTTACCCTTTTTATTTTTTTAGTTAAACCTATCTAAATTTCAAAACAATGTAATTTTGAAATGAAAAATTGAAATGTTTAATTTTGAAAACGTTGAAATGAAATGTTTTGACTTTTTTGGAAATTATCCTTCTCTTCCCCTCCCCCCTCCATTTTTTTTCAGTCAAACCTATTTACTCAATTTGAACCAAATTTGCAAATGCTTTTGGTTGACTCAAAACTGCATTTTTAGGCTGATAAACTATTTGCCAAAACACAACAAAACAAACTCCCAGTTCTAATAAGGTGAATCACATTGCTCTCCAGCACCCTCTAGTGGAAAGCCAACATGTGGTATTTTTAGCTTAGCTGCAGGGTTAATAGTACCGTGACATAAGTGCTAAATAACATGAAAGCAGATAAAGAAACCAATTATCTAAAAAGGGAAAGGGGAAACCTGGAGTGTGGGGAAAAAAAATCAAATGGGTAATGAAGCCCTGGTTAGCAAAGATGGACGATCCCAACAGGTGGACTTAAAAAAGAATAATTTTCTTGGAAACTCTTATTACAGGAAAACATGATTTTTGATCTTTCATTATACTTGGTTGATGCCAGCAGGCTCCTGCCATTTGCCGCCTTCCTGCTATTTTTCATGGGAATTACATATTCAAAGTCCGTTGTGCAAAATGGACCACAAAGTATAGTAGGCTTTAGATGGCAGAGAGAGTGATTCCTAAGTGTAGTTTTAAAATCGTAGTGTTACAAAGGAGCAATCGGTGTGATGACCTGTCTTTTGATATTATGCTTTGTATTATAGATACGAAAATCTGAAATAGACGTACTGAAAACGGAGTTCGGCAGACATGGAGACAACAGTATTTTCATGTATGGAATGACTGGGCTTAGCTTAACTTTCATTCATAGAATCATAGAATATCAGGGTTGGAAGGGACCTCAGGAGGTCATCTAGTCCAACCCCCTGCTCAAAGCAGGACCAACCCCAACTAAATCATCCCAGCCAGGGCTTTGTCAAGCCTGACCTTAAAAAACGTCATTCTTAAGACATAAGATGCCCCTTCCCCACATTAACATTCAAGCAAATCAGCCTTGCAAAATCTTACTTGCCCAAGGCGAGTGGGCAAGTAGGTTTTTTGATGGGTGGATAGCATTTATTTTTTCATTGTCATTACCCTGATGAGAGAGGCAGGCTGAGTAGATTTTATGCCTGGCCTGGTTAAGTTTCATAACAATTGTGCAAGGCTGAACAAGTGTAATTATAGTCTTTTAAAAACTCCTTTTCGGGTTTGAGTCTGGAACAGTGTCAGCCCTAATGGTAGCACTGTAAGGAAGAGATCTACGTTTGGAAATGATCCCAGGACTCCCATGCCTAAGCAGGATGGAGGTCAGACCTGTTATGTAGGTGCCTAGATTGGTCTCTGTGGTAGTGTATGATTTCACTCTGCATAAAATATTGTATTCTTAGTACTACTGCTGCCTTCATTCTGTAAGTATACTGAAACTCACAGGTGAATGTACCTCAGGCCTGAATTAATTATATTGGCACCAAAATGGCAAAGATATGAAATACTTATTGGTTTCTCTAAATTGTATTTGAGATAAGGAGTCTATGAAATGATTTAACAGGCACAGCAGATCCACCCAGATTAGTTTTCAGTTAACTCCCATTGATTTCGAAACTCCCAAAGACTTGAGGAGTGGGCCCCTTGGGTACAGGCACTGTAAATTATACGGTATCTGCTGGTGAGATGACTCGCTTCCAAATGAGGAAATAGTTTGCTCCTGGCGTCCAAAACTTCCTGACCACTCAGCAGTCATAGACTATTGTCCCAAGGAATTAATCAGTTTTACTACAGTGAGAATAGAATGCAAATTATATTCCAAGACAACCCTTTAAATTCTTCCCAGTTACAAGAATAACTTATTTTCTTATCACCTGCAGTTCTAAGCAGGCAGGCTGGGGGAAACCTTAGGTGCTTGTCTACACTTAAGATTTTGCTATTTAAACTGTACTGGTATAGTTAAAGTCACAAACCCCTACTGTAGATGGATTATACCAATAGAAAAATGCTTATACTGGTCTAGTTTATTTTGGTTTGAGAACTGAAATAAACTACGCTGCTATAAGGCACATTTATACTCGTGAAGCTTGAAAGCTTGTCCCTTCCACCAACAGAAGTAATATCTTTTATTGGACCAACCTCACCTGCCTTGTATCTCTCATATCCTGGGACCAACATAGCTACAAAATACTGCAAACATTTGTTTAAAATGACAGACAGCTTCCTGGTAACTGATGCCCAATTTTTCAGGTATCAAAAGAAGGTAAAAAAATAGGTCTGCTTCTGAGATTCATGCAAGTTTCTATTATGTCCTGTTTGCTTTTGACAGTGATCCCTATTATTGTACTCTGAAATTTCCCTTGCGTTTTGCAGGCACTAAAAGCCTATGTGTAGGTTCTGACAGGAATGGTCTTTCCTGCAAATTATTTGTTTCTAGAACTGGTCAATTTTTTTGGTTAAATTATTTCTTCTTGAAAAATGATGTCTCTTCAGAAGTGAACATTTTCTGTGGCAAGTTTCCTTTCTCTTGAAATGTTCTGGTTTTTCAATGAAAACCTGAAACTTTTCAGCTTTTTCAAAAACCAAGAGCAACCAAAAACTGTGAAATGTTCAGTTTTCATTTTGTTCTTGTTGTTGTTGAAAAATAGAAAATCTCCATCTTAAATTTAGGGGAGGGGACACGCAGAACATTTTTCATTTCTTTTGAAATTATTCACAGAAAATACTTCCATTTTATGACCAGATGTAGCCAGTCCTACTAATATTCTGTTTTAAAATGAAACCTGCCTTTATGCAAGGAGGCTGCATCTGTATTTGCTTTAAAGGGCCCGAGTGTGAATATCTTACTTATATAGATAAGCAGTTTCTCAACCAATAAGTTCTATTGACTTCAGTGGGATTTCTGGACTAACTGATCACCACTGTGAGTAAATCTGCCCTAAAGTAGATTAACAACTGAGTCACGTATACACAAATAAGGATCATAATATTTAGGGGAAAGGGCTAGGCTACTGTTACTCTACCATTCTTCCTTTGTATGCCTGTTGTTTCCAAAATAACTAGGAAATAGAGACAGTAAAAAAGGGCTTATACCATTGGTGGGCAACCTGCGGCATGCAGGTCACACGCAGCCCATCAGGGTAATCCGCTGGCGGGCCACCAGTTTGTTTACATTTGCACGGCCGCCCGCAGCTCCCAGTGGCTGCAGTTCGCTGTTCCCAGCCAATGGGAGCTGTGGGAAGCGGCGCAGGCTGCAGGGACATGCTGGCCGCCGCTTCCCGCAGCTCATATTGGCTGGGAACGGCGAACCGTGGCCACTGGGAGCTGCGGGCAGCCGTGCAAATGTAAACAGTCTGGCGGCCCACCAGAGGATTATCCTGACGGGCCGCAGGTTGCCCACCACTGGCTTATACAGTGAGCCGAAAGTGTATAGAAAGTGAGTTGATGTAGGTGCTTGGGAAACAGCCTGTATGGGAATGCAGGATGGTCTATATATCTTCTAATGGTAAAACAGCAGACTGAACAGTGCTCACTGCAGGAGTGAAAATTAATCTGATTACAGTGAGAATAAGAAAAATTGCTCTGCAGAGTGGCCTGCTCATACAGAAAGGGGAAAGCAATACCTGTGCGGTAAATGTTTGCAGGGGAGGAATCGAAACCTATCCTGAAAAAAACACAAACAAATGAGCCCCATATTGAAGTCTAAGCTATAACAAGATTTCACACACACACACACACACACACACACACACACACACACACACACACACACACACCATGCTAAATTTCAGACAATGAGATTATGCAAAGCTGATAATAGTAACACCCTTTGTAATACCCTTACTTCAAATAAAGAATAAGAATCGCCATGCTGTCTCAGACCAATGGTCCATCGAACCCAGTATGCTGTCTCCAGTAGTGACCAGTACCAGAGCCTCAGGGGGAGTGAACAGATAGGAGGCATACACACCCATGAACTGTACCTTGAAGGTGTTCATTTTTTATCATCCAGTTTTCTAAACACACTCCAACTGATTGGTAGCCAAGAGGAAATCGTGTGTTTAAAACAAAAATGATGGAGGTAGATCAAGAAGATGACTTAGAGAATGTGATGAAGAAAATGAGTGTTTCCACATGTTTGACACCTCTCCCCCAACCCCACCCCCTCCCGATGTTAGTCTGCTTGGATGAGCAAAAGCGAGAGAAGAAAGACAATTACAGTGCTTGCCAAACACAGAAATAAAAACTTGGCAAGGCGAGTGACAACCTTAGCAAAAAGCCAACAGTTAGCCTGTGGCATTTGGGCAGGTTTTGTGCGCTTTTGTCTACGCCTGGCTTCTAAAACAATAACTAAACCAGTCCTTTTAACAAGTAATAGAAAGCTGGTGGTTGTAATAATATCCAGCCTCACCTAGAGCCGGCTTCTTTTCTATTTTCTTTTGCGTATGTGGCAAAGGTCAGCTATTGAGAGAGACTTGTCGTTGCTGCTGCTGCTGTGGGCGTCTGTGTTACTCTATTAGCTGCTACTATTTAAGTCCCGGGTTTTATTTTTAAAAGCTTCAGAATCCCAAGCTATTGGGAGAGGAAATATAAAAAAGTAACCTGGGAACAAGGTTAGACACAAAAATAGAGAGGTTTAAAAAATAGAAAAGTGAAGGGAAAAAAAAAACCAGGGGATCAATCCAATTTTCTTTGGAGACATAGTGCATTGTTGGGGCTGTCTGGCAGTGCTCCAATGCTTCAATTGAAAGTGAATTTCTTTTATTGAATTCTATCCAGAGATATCATAACCTCAAAAGGCTACTATTACCCAGAGGGTTTCAGATGACACCATCTGAGCGTGACTTTTGAAATGCAAGGAGTCACAATTGTCATTTGACAACATGGGACTTGTCAAGACCCCCTCTTTTCAGACAGACAAGTTGTTTACATAATCTGGTCTCCCCAGCCCACCCTGAGGTAAAAGCCCCTTCAGTGCTGGAGCTTTCTTTCTCAGCAGGTGCAGATGCCAGGAAAAAAAAAATCGGTGAGCTCCACAAACCATCCCATACTTCATCATGCAAGATTTAAACATCAAATGCTTGAATTCACAATTGGAGGGGGTCACAGGTCACTGCAAGACTTCTAGATTCCTGCAGACCAGGTTTCCCATCTACAGCTAGAACCCAGACTTAAAACAGCAAAGCAAAGGGCAAAATATTAGGCAAAGCAAGAAAGCTGTGCAAGTTAAAGGAGATTTGTGAGAAAACCCCAATGTTTTTGGGGGAAAATTAAAAGGGAAAATTATGATACGGCATGGTCCTGGGAAGTGCTGAGAGTCACTGAGCACTTTCAGCTTCCAGAGGCGTTAGTGGGAGGGCAGAGCAGCTCGTCTTTACCTCTCAGGAGGTGCAAAGCACCTTGCAGGATTAGTCCCATTGCCTGCTCTTCAGTCAACATAAACTTTCCATTTGCTGAAAGTTGCCCTATCTCTAGGGAGAGATGGAATCTCTTCTCAAATGCTGAGGTGGCACCCTTTCTCCAGTCTACATAAAAGTAATGCATTGTATTAGGTACTGAATGTCCTGGTGGGCCCCGTCCAGGGCTATCTATCCACGGCAGGGCTGGTAAGGAAGGGGATAAAGGTGTGCCTTACTCACACGCTCCTGATCACCAGCACCACCTCGATCTGGGCCCCCTGAACAGACCAGTCTGTATCAAATGCCATAGCTGTCTCCCACATGATGGCTATCCTGACATCGCTACATCACCTCAGTCCCAGGCTGTCCCTCCCACAAGTTTTCTGATGAGAGGGACACAAAGGGGCTGTGTGTGTGTGGGAGAACGCCTTGAGGTTTCTCCTGTGGAGTTCTTTTGAATTCTCCTGTCAGGCGAGGGGGTGCTACGTGCCACATGAACTCTGCCATAGGAAAAGCAGCGAGGTTGTCTTGAGGGATCTGCTTTGGCTAGGCCCATCCATGTGGAGTGCCTGAGCCGGACACTCCAATGCTCTCCACCTTGTGTTGTCATTTACACCTGCGCAAGGTGAGCGATGCAAAATGCTACGTGAACAGAATTCTCTGCTCACTTAAGCTAGGAGAACTTGAGCCACTTAACGTGCACAGGTGGGCATGGGGTGTAAGGAAGTAGAAAGTCAGGCCCCTGGTGCCTTCATGCTGCTTCCTGTGTGGCTCTCTCCCAACTCCCTGTCTTCATAGTCCCAGTGAATATGTGCTGACAGGGCTTCCCTTGCTGGCTGCTGCCCCAGGTATGTCACTGAAGTAAGTGCCATTGCTCCAGAGCTGCACTGGTCTGACTGAGCACAGAACCTGGCCTGCTGACTCCACTGGGAGCTGCAGGAGTTCAGCAAATGCCCAGCACCTCTCAGGAACTGGACTGTGCATGGTAAGTCATATATATTATAACAGGTGCCTAGTGGCCCCTGCTGCAGCTAAGTGTCTATTAGAGTAATCCCCTGTTTTCACACCCTCATTCTGACACATTTGCCTTTCAGGCTGAGACTTTTAATACTAGTGTTTGTCTCAAGGTAACCTACAAGCAAAATCCATTTTGTCCTCTCTCCACTTCCTCTTAAGAGCTCTGCTTTCTCGAGGTCGGGGGAGCAGTCACTGCCTTCACTAGAACAGAGGGTGTACAGTGATGCTGCCCTTGTTCCAGTGCACAAGTGGAAAATCAGTCTCTTTGTGTCTTCATGTTCCTTCCTGGTTCCTGGAGCGGGAACTGGGAATTGCTCACAGTCACTCACAATCTGGGCCTTAGCTAACAATGCTGAAGTCATATGTAGCTGTTCTGAATCTATCCTGTTAGTCTACTGGTATAAGGATGGAGGTGTAGCCAGATCTCTAGGGAGCTGTAAGTTTTGTGCTATTTGAATGCAAGTTGTGAAAGGGATGAGAGGGTGCAAGGAGCCCCTCCTTGTGAACCTGTGCAAGGGACAGACACAATCTCTGTCCTTGCAGAGCAGGAGCACAGAGGAGGTCACCACAGTGGTGATGGTAGGCTCTCCAGAAGGGATGGGTCTGAGTGGGCCAGTGCACTGGCCAGCAAACCGAGGCGTGTGTGTGTGTAGGGGGGAGCACAGGCTACACACTTTGAAAGGGAGCTGTTGGTTGTGGTCTGGACTTGGAAATCCAAAATGACAAGCTGGATTTGGTTTGGTTGCACTATGTGGGTGAGGAGGCAAATGTCATTTATGATTCACTGCCCAACAAAACCCCTGGCAGAGATGAAGAGCCTCTAGTTTCTTGCCTCTGCAAAAAAAGAATGTGGTACATGAAACATTTGTCTTCAGGCAAGCAAGACAATAAACAGGTGAGGCAGTGATCAATTTGAATTCCTGGCTATGCCCACTGGCACTTACATGTAATTTTGCTGTTATGGAATATAAGAGCAAGATGAAAAGTGTTATGAACAAAGCTTCCCAGGACAGTTCTTAGTAAATCGGAGTTCACATTGGACAGACTGTTGGATGTTGGACAAACTATGGAACTGGTAGTCACCAGCTTTGACCATGGAAAACAATGTCAAGTCTATGTGTATAACGGGGTCGGCAACCTTTCAGAAGTGGTGTGCCGAGTCTTCATTTATTCACTCTAATTTAAGGTTTCGCGTACCAGTAATACATTTTAACATTTTTAGAAGGTCTCTTTCTATAAGTCTATAATATATAACTAAACTATTGTTGTACGTAAAGTAAAGAAGGTTTTTAAAATGTTTAAGAAGCTTCATTTAAAATTAAATTAAAATGCAGAGCCCCCTGGACCTGTGGCCAAGACCCGGGCAGTGTGAGTGCCACTGAAAATCAGCTTGCGTGCCACCTTCGGCACGCGTGCCATAGGTTGCCTACCCCTGGTGTATAACATGCAAGCCTGTAGTCCTATAAGGTCAAAATCCATCGGTTATGCACTAGGCAGATGTCAAGCAAAGTATAACTGCTGGACAGACAGTGCCTCCAAGAGAAGATAATACAGAATTAAAGAAAGATGAACATATGACTGCAGACCTATCAGAACTGCAGAGCCGTGAAAGTAGAACTAGAAGAGAAAGAGATCTCTCAAGGGTACACCTGCAGCATTATTTGGAACGTGCTCACAGAAAAGAAGAATTCACAAATGGTGATGCTGTGAAACTGAAAAGCTGAAGTTAAGAAACTGGAAGACAAAGTCAAATCAAGATTTCAAGCTGTTGCAAACTGAAAAGAAAGTGCTTGAAAAGGAACTTCTGAAGGTTCAGGAAATTCTTAATGGATTTTCACAAGGGAAAAGTATAAAAACTCATTCAAACAGGCAGAGACTCATTGTGCAAGTAAAATTCTGGTGGTAAACATAGACAAAATAAAAACAGAACTGCTGTTAGAGGTACTCTTGAGGGGCATAATCAGAGAATCACAGAACCAGCCTTCTATTTTGGGTCATTTAGAGATGCCAGCAAAGAAAACAAGCAAGAATATTATGCAAGAAAAAGATGCCCAAAGCCACAAAAGATTGCTGATGGTAAAACGCCTCCAAATCATAGCAGTCTACTTAATACCTTTGAAACAAAGACTTCTTTATCACCATTGCAAAAACATAGTGGGAAAACAGTCTTTTGAACGTGACCAGAGAAATGAGAAGGCAACCGGGGTGAAAGTCTGCAGGACTGTAATAGTGACAGACTTTTCATCAGAAAAAAAAATATAGAAAGGTTTATGTTTATCTGCCCAGGATAGGCTTGTGAATCATTTGGGAAGAAATGTAATGATGTGTCCCTTTAAGGCCACCATATTATAACCTGCAAATGTCTAAAATAGCTGGAAGTCAGTCTAGTGCACAGGATGTATGAGAGTATGTAGCAATTGCTGGAGTCCTGCTAGTAAAAGAGAAATAACTCTGTACCTGTGCCAGATTTAGTTCCACAAGACACTACACAACAGCCATGGCATTAAAAGCCATGACAGATCCTGAAAAATAATAAAACATGGCAACAACAAAATACATATTCACAAAACAGGTAAACTTAAAGGACCTGATTCTCCTCCCACTTACTTCTGCGTTACATTAATATAACACTATTGAAATCAGTGGAGTTACACTCACTTTCCATTAGTATAAGAGGAGATCAGGCTCAGAGTGATACTTCTCTTTTCTACATATTGAAAAAAAATGGCAGATTCTAATTACAATTCACATTTACTCACCTGAGATCGTTAGGCAGCAGAGCTGGGAGTGCTAGAAAAGCTTGGGATTTGTCTACATGGCACGGCAGTGCACACTGGAGGGGTGTGATTTCTACAGCGCACCAACGTGTTGTGCACTACCTGGCCCATGTAGACCCTGCTGGCGAGCACTAAAAGTTCCCTATGTTAACATGTCCTAGGGAACTTTGAGTGCACATCATCAGGGTCCACAAAGGCCAGTTAGAACGCGACATATTGGTGCGCTTTAGAAATCACACCCCTTTAGTACACATGGCCACGCCACATAGACCAGCCATTAGAGAGAGAGATCTTAAGAGCACCCCTGAATAACTATTTCTGTCTATCCATGGAGGGGACCAGCGTCTCTATTTATGGCCTGTTTTCTGGGTCTTAGGTGGTTTTGCAATGTAAGGGGTTATGGTTTAATTTACAATTTACATCTAAGCATGTGCTTATCTACACTGGGAAAGTGCATCATGTTAAAAATGTGTCAGCTAGCACAATGTTAAACATAATTTTGCCCTTAGTGACTGGGATTTTCAAAGAAGCTTAAGGGAGTTAGGCACCTAAATCCGATTCAAATTCCCTGAGGTTCTTTGGACAATCTGAGCTAGTGTGGACAAGGATTGTCAGATTAAAAATGTGCTAACTGATTAATCTTAACCCCGTTCCCCTGAGGTTGACCCTAAATATGAACATGACTGGCTAATACATTTTTAAACACAACTTGTCCCCGACTGCACTGGATGCTAAGTTATATTTCACCTCATACTATTCACACTATTAATGTATTAGTTAACACATTAGCTAATGTAATACATTTTCCGTTGTAGACATGGCCTGTGAGTAGAACTGGTTGAAAATTGGAAATTCCAGCCTCTGGAAATTCCAGTGTTTCAAAATTTGTTTTCTTCTCAAATTGGCATGAAAAGTCAAAATATCGAAATATTTTGCAGAATTGCAGCAAAGTTCAGTTTTGTACTATCAAAATCTTTCATTTCAGCTTGGTTTGATATTAATTTGTGTCCTGAACTATCCAAGTGCCTTATGGGATCTGTAGTTCTGGTGTTTCATGCCCCCATTCTCCTTTATGGGAGGGTTACCTAGCTGGGCCACACCTCCTATGATGCAACATGGTCATGTGACTCCCATGATGCACCACATCAATTTAACCAGTGAGGAACCACAGTGCATCAGGGAGATATAGCCCAACCATGGAGCCTGGCCCATAGAGGAGAATTGGGCATGAGCTAACCAAACTACAGCTCCCATGAGGCACAACAGCAGACTAAAGTTGACCCAATCTGAAACAAGTATTTCGTTCTGATTATCCCGATAGAAAATAAAATAATAACAATAAAAAAGAAATCAGCAAAATTGAAATTTTCCTATGGAAAAATTCATTTTTGTGGGAACTACATTTTTAATCAAAAAAATAGTTTGAGGGAAAATTCCCAGCCAGCTGTAGCTCAGAGTGTTACATGATTTAGTTCTAAATACTCTTAGATTCATAGCCGTTAAGGCCAGAATGAATCATTATGTTTGTCGTCTGAACTCCTGAATAACTCAGTTATAGACTTTCACCAAGTGACTCCTGCATCATGCCCATAACTTTTGGCTGAGTGAGAGCATAGTTCAGTTCTTAGAAACATTATTTTTCTTAAGTTGGCTTTGCACCTTGGAGAGTGGTGAGTAAAACAAGATAGAAATAACAATTTTGTTGTCAATTTATATTTCAAATAAAGAATGTATCTGAAGGATTCAGTAAAATCTAGTAGCTCTGAATGTTGGGGTAACAGTACATTCCAGACTAGTGGGCTCATGATATGTTAGCATGTATATTCTACTCCTGGGGGGATTCTGCATGACTGCGCACCTGCAGAAAATGTCCCCCTCCAGAATTCCTGTGCTTCCCTGCAGAAAAGGGCAAGGAAGCCACATGGGGGAGAGCTGACCATGGGTGCAGTTTTTTGGGGGGGATTGGCCCCTCCAAACAGAGGTGAGGCCAGAGGGGGGGGGCACACAGGGTTATGTGCCACTGCTCCCCCTCGCAAGCACAGAGCTGTCCAGCTGAAGGAGGCCGTGTTTGGGCTCTGCTGACTCTGCAGCTGAACACTGCCTCCTGGGTCCTAGTGCCAGTTGTGCTCCCCTTCTGTGTGCTGGGAGCCTTCCTGTTTTCTTGGCAACAGTGAGTGCCGGTGGTGGGGCTGGGGGGAAATGAGGGAAGGAGGGCTGAGAGGGTGGGGGGAAGAGGCAGTGGGGAAGGAAGGGAGGATAGAATAGGGCAGGGGGAGTGAGGGGAGGGGGATAGAAAAGAAAAGGGGATAGGAGAATCATGGGGGGAAGTGGGAGCCCGGCATGTGGTGTCCCCTCGGCAGCAGCTGGGGCTCCCCCATTAAGCAGGCCCATCGAACCCTGACAAGCCCAACCCCCTTACAGCTGGACCCCTCTGATGAGCCCCCCAGCCCAGTGATCCCCAACCAGCAGCACCTGGACCCCCCACTGAGCTCCCCTTACACCCTCCCCACAAAGCCCCATCTCCCCACATCCAGACACCCCCCCATGAGCCCCAACCACCTTCACCTGGATCCCCTGCAGAGTCCCATTGCCCCAGCACCCCCCAATCATAGAAAATCAGGGTTAGAAGGGACCTCCGGAGATCATCTAGTCCAACCCCCTGCTCAAAGGGGGACTAATCCCCAACTAAATCCCCAAATGGCTCCCTCAAGGATTGAGCTCACAACCCTGGCTCTAGCAGGCCACTGCCCAAACCACTGAGCTATCCCTCCCTGCCCAAATGAGCCCCTGTGCATCCAGAACTCCCACTGAGCCATCCACACCTAGGTTGCCCCACACAGAAACATCTCACCCCACACCTGGATCCCCCCCCACTAAAGCTCCATACTTGGATCCTGCTGGGCTGAGCCTGCCCACCCACACCTGGAGTACCTGGCACAGAGGGGCAGGGTCTTGGGGCATTTCTGGGGCAGGCCCAGCCCTTGAACTGTGTCAGGGTCAGGTACAGCCTCACTGCCGAGTTGCTGTACCAGGGGAGGTGAGGGCTTCAGTGTGATCTCCCACCTCAATGCAGCCAGTGGCCTGTGCTCCTCACTGCCATGCTGGAATCACATTTATTTATTGACAAATAAAATTTGCAGAATTTTGCAGAACTTTAAAATATTGTCTGCATTATTTTTAATTTTTTTGGTGCAGAATTCCCTCAGGAGTAATATTCTTCTGCTTGCCTATGGAAAGAAAAAATGTGGCAATAAATTAAACTTCTGTGGAAATCTTTTTGAGGAAGAAAAATTAAATGTATCCATGCAAGTGTAAGCCATCTGATTAGTGTGAAACACAAAACACAAATGGCACAGGAGTTAACACATTTACCAGGGAGATTCTCTTCTTTATAAAAAGTTAATGGCTATATTCTGCCATCTCACCATCTCAATGGGGATTCTCAACAAAAAAACAATGGCAGTGTATGGCCTTGAATACCTTGGCCCATATAATTACAGCAGGACATATTTCTATAAAAATACTGTAACATGAGGGAGGAGGGATAGCTCAGTGGTTTGCGCATTGGCCTGCTAAACCCAGGGTTGTGGGCTCTATCCTTGAGGGGGTCATTTAGGGATCTGGGGCAAAAATCTGTCTGAGGATTATTGGTCCTGCCTTGAGCAGGGGGTTAGACTAGCTGAGGTCCCTTCCAACTCTGATATTCTATGACACTGGGAATAATGCTGTATGCAGACAATAGTTTATGGCAGTCACAATATATGTAATGTGTATTAACACAGCTGACTAAACATGGGTTGGCATGAAATGACAGTAGCATTCCTGTTCTGATTAGATTATAAGATACAACTGCCATTGACATAATTTTTGTGCAGAAGAACAGTCTGTCTTTTCCTGTAGATGTTCACATATGGGACTCCAGCACCAGTTTTGATGTTCAGAATAAAGAGACCTTTTTTTATTCAAGGAAACTTGATAATGAGGAAAGCTGAAAGGGCTGGTTTCACTGAGGTTTTACTGCTCAGATTGGTCCCAGAACGTCACCCGCTCAGGAATTGACACTATGCCGTCTCTGTTTTATACAGCGTCTCAAATGAAAATCATGCCCAGTGGTGAAGTATGCCCTGATATGACACACAACAATTTCCACTTGGATTGTTCCATCCCGGCCAGATAGCCCCCCTCACAGGTCATCACATTCAGCTACAGCTACTGCTCCTGTGGCATCAAATGAGGTGCAGTTTTTCTCCATTTCTTTATATATTATTAGCCACGACTTTTCCAGACAACCCACTGTGTAGTGGCTGGTTAGAACTTTTCTACCATGTTTGGAGGAGTATGGATATGCTTGCGTATCATTACAAAATTAGTGGATGAAAGTAACAGCGCTGGCATTTTGCACTTGGCCATTTAAGGTTCCCTCTTTGGGGAAAATTTAGTTTTGAGAAGTGGCCACGTGCTCTGAAAGCCCTTGAGTTCCAGAGATAGCACCATTGACAGATGTCCAAGAAGAGACAGAATAATCCTCTCTTCCTCACCTAGTTTATCTGCCCTAGGTGCCTCCATTTGCATTTTATTAATTGGCATATAAGTCAGTTTTTTGTTACGTTTAATTTGTAGTTGCGTTTTAAAAAAGGAGTAGGCCCTAGAGTTGTTGGAAGTGGTAGTAAGCCTGCATGCCATAGCAGTGTTGCCAACTCACTCAATATTATTGCAAATCCTGCTGTTTTTGGTCTGTTTCTTAAAGCCCCAGCTCTGCAGGCAAGAGATTGCATGAGAATCTCAGTTTTCACTTTTTTAAAAAGTCAGTCTCTGGCCCTCGTTGTTGTGGAGAAAAGCTTGCAAATGTGATGCGAATCTGACCTAAAGGCTCCGAAACAAGAAGGCAAATGAAAAAGAACCCAAAATTTATTATTTTAAGAAAATCTCATGATTTTTATGCCAATCTCCTGATTTTCTGGAAGGCCTGAATCATGATTTTTAAATGCTTGAGGTTGGCAATACTGTGACCCACTATAACCTTTTGTAACTCTGGCCTGTGCGTAGCTGCTGCGGACCATTAAAAACAACTTGTCATGTTAACCAGCCAGGAGGAAGTCAGGTCCTGCCTACACCAATTGCTCGGAAACACAAGGACGTCGGAGCAGAATTGGAACAAACCAACACAAAACAACAAAAACTACTATAAGGGCAAGTCCTGATTTTTTTTTCTATGGGAGACTGAAGTTCTGCATTTGTAGCACCAGATGGTGCTACATGAGGCTATAAATAACAGCAGGCACAACCGCCACAAAATGGCATCTGCCAGCAAAGCCCTGCTGGGTCCAGAGGAAACTCAGAACAGGGGCAAATGAAAATACTCCTCTGAGGTGAAAGTGTGGTGTCTGCTCTCATGATGGAAGGGCAATAAGAAAGGAGGAACCAGCTCTATGGTTAGTTTTCCCTTGGGGGTTCACACAGTCTTTCAATACTGAGAGCTCCATGCCAGCCAGGGGTAGCTCCCTTCTGGCAACTAAGGGGGGCAGTTACCGTACCCTGGCAGGGTTTCCTGCCTAGCAGCCCCTCACATGGAAGGGGTGCGAGGTCCTGAGGAGTTGCAAAGAGCAAGGCATTCCTGGTGCTTTGTGGGGAAGGGCCTCCACTCCTTCGATCTGTAGTGGCAGGAGCCTTATGTATAAGAAAGCTCCCTCTTTCCCCTGGGAGCATGCCTCCAGCAGCTACACTTGTCACTAGTAGCAGCAGTGGGGGTACCGAGCCTCTGCCCTGCAAGGCACCTGCACAGGGACCTCCTCATAGTGCAAGGAAGGGTGGGGGTGTTGCAGAGGGCCCATTCGGTGTTTCGATCCAGGGGAGACAGTCCAGCCCTAATTTACCAAAGCCACAAAATGATACCTTTAATCCCCCTGCATCACCGTAGGGCAAGCCATGTTCCTCTCCATACTACACCATCCATGGTAAATGTGTGCCCTGTAGGCTTCTGCATTGTGTCATGGTTTCCATAGTGCAGCCTAGTCACATAGTGAAGAGGTTGATGTATGTGACCAGAATGCCAATGTGGTCTACTCTTCTGAACCAGCTCCTTTCTCCAGTGCCTCCTCCAGCTGCGTGGCTATTGACTGTGTTACGGACACACACTGAGCCTGCTTAGCTTGTTGCCAAACTCTGGAATATGTCTTGAGAGTCTGAAACTGGCTCTCTGGCTAGTGTCCCTGATTTATGTCCCTGTTGGCTGCAGGAATGTCTTTGGAGGCTGCCTTAGTTTATCAGGCTTCACTGAAAGAGTTTGTTTGTTTGTTTTGTATCCTAGAAAACATTTTATTGCCCAGTTCATTTAGGACTGTGCAAATTTTGGCCATTTCACAAGGGAGTACAGAGGGGAGAAAGCTGGTGCTTATTGCTGGTCATATACGTGGTTTATCTGTAAACTGGTAGGGGCACTTTCTCAGATACTTTTTCACACGATACTTTCTGGGGAACTTGTATAAAATATCACTGTAGTGTGCCAAAGGATGAAACCTGACCGCATCTCTGTGGTATGAGCAGCAGTGTATTTTCTCCACATTGCTTTTGTGTACGGCATTCTCCTGAGAACGGAGTCCCTAGCTACGTATTCATATAATGCTTCACAGATCAGAACATAAATAAAGTTCAGGCAGACAGCATCCTAGATATTTGATGTCCTGGGCTTGGGATTAGTGTGAGGCATCTTATTTTCTGGACCAGCAGAGGTCAGCTATCTGGAAGAGACATACTTGAATGGGCCTCGTGGTATGCGGAGGCAAGGAAAGGCTTTGCCCATTGCACAAGAATCTCCTGCTGGCTAGAGTGTGGAGCTGTAACCACCCCCGGGCTTTGCACCTGGCACAGCAGTTGTTGGCTGACCTGCAATATGTAAATTGGTCAGGGCTCAAGTCATGCTAGAATACTCTGGACTGCTGTTCTGGTCCTTTTTTGGCAGTCAGAACAGCGTTCCAGTATTTCACTATGATTGAAGTGCATTTTGGGGGCAATAAGGGAGGAGGGCAGGAGGCCCAGCCCCTACTCCCACCGGGGGTGGCTCTGAGAGGAGACCCAGCAGCCACCATTTCCCCTTCCAGCCATGCCCGAGACTGCAGTGTGGGGTGTCCCGATGGCCAGGAGCCTGTCGCCCACACAATAGGTAACAGGCTGTGGTGCCTGCATCCACCCCCAATAGTGGAGCCCCTGCTGGAGTCATGGTGCTGTGGTCTGGGCAGGGAGGCCCTGGCACTTCCCCAAGTTTCCTGCCCTGGATGGGACAATACCAGGGAGGGGAGCTGCAATCTGGATGACAGGGCTTTCCACGGGAACAGTGGCCCTGGTGGTCTGCGGGGTTGCAAGATACCTTCTCCTGTGCAGTGCAGGTTGTGCCCTGCCCTGGCACTGGGTGTCTGGGCTTTTTACGTCCAAGCGCTTCCTTCTCTGACTGTAGTCCTGCAAACTAACCTGTGGTTGGCTCTGACTAAAGTGAGCTGTGCCCCAAGCCGAGCTGTGCCCACAGGTCACTCTGCCAACATCTCTGAACCAGGACAGGCGCCCTACTGAAGGGGGTCATGTCTCTGGGCCCCTTCCTTAGGAAAATTCTGGTTCTGTGTCTGCAGGCACTTCCTTTTTTTTTTTTTTTTTTAAAGATTCGAACACTGGACATGAGGAATAGAAAACAAGGGTTCTGCTTCAAAGCACAGTTATCTACTGCTTGATCAAAAGGAGATAATTTACTGTCAATAGTTAGAGCTACTGTTTCTTATAGAACAGCTACTAGTGGACAAGTTTCAAACACCAGAGCTAGTCTGATTTCATCCAGCTGAGGGCAGTGGTTCACATACATGCCAGCCAGCATACCTTGACAAGCAATGCGAGATGAGGCCTGGAGACCTGCTGTTTTTACCCTGTCTTCTATCAAGAGGAAGTGTATCCCAATGTGATCTAGAGATAGAAGAATTCAGGAGAAAAAATGGTTCCCGGGATGCAAAAGAAGATGATTCTGAAGCCCTTGCTTGGACCGGCTTTCAGATGGAGCTAGGAGACATGGCCTCTCACTGAGTAACACATGTTGAGATCTGATAAAACAGGATTCACATGGAGTTTCATGGCAGCAGGTTTTTCAGCTCACTTGATCAAAATTCAAGCCATTTGTATAACTAATGATGTCCTCAGATGTCTGGCAGAATTAACTAATCAGCCATTTAACAGCAGCATAGCTTCTCTGTGCCCTGTCTCTGATCCAAAGAATTCTGCTAGATTCAGAGATGGAGCGTTTATATTTAAAGGACTTCAGTGTTTTAGCCATCTTAGTCACAATATATTAGAGAGACAAGGTGGGTGAGGTAATATCTTTTATTGGACTAACTTCTGCTGGTGAGAAAGACAAGACTGCTAGCCACACAGAGCTCTTCTTCAGGTCTGTGTGGCTCGAAAGCTTGTGTCTCTCACCAACAGAAGTTGGCCCAATAAAAGGTATTACGCTGAAGAGACAAGGTGGATGAGGTATTTCGTAAGCTTCAGATCAGAGTACAGTAACCGTTTACTAGTTATACCCTTAAAACAGACAGCATCGTGGGAGGGTAGCACTGTGTTTACTAAGCTCCAGAGTGGAAAAAAGAGTTGCTGGCACAGATTCATCTCTGGTGTGAATCTGGATTAACTTCATTGATCTCTGTGCAGTAATGATGCATGTTAGGTAAATACATATTCTGATACCTGTGTGAATTCTGAAAATGGGTTAACAAAAATATAATGTGCAAAGCTTTCTGACAGAAACTCATGGATTATTGACCCAATAGCTTTTTTGCAGTTGTTGTGGGTCTATCATGTTAATCTAAGCGCACTTGAGGCTAAAAATCCATATACAATGAGGACATAATCACTGTAGCTTGTTTCAAGCCTTCATATTTTAGCCTTTTCAAAACAAATGGAAAATGATTGGACTAAATCTGGGATTCTCAAACTTCATTACACTGTGACCCCCTTCTGACCACAAAAATTATACACGACTCCAGGAGGGGAGAGCAAAACCTGAGCCCGCCTGGGCCCTGCTGCCTTGGGTTGGGGAGGGCCAAAGCCCGAGCCCCACCGCCCCAAAGGCTTCAGCCCCAGGCAGGGGGCCTGTAACCTGAGCCATATCACTCAGGCTTCGGCTTTGACCATGAGTGGTGGGACTTGGGCTTCAGCCCCAGGTGGTGGAGCTTGGGTTTTGGCATTGGCCCCAGGCCCCAGCAAGTCTAAGCCAGCCCTGGCGACCCCATTAAAATTGTGTCGCAAATCACTTTGGGTTCCTAACCCACAGTTTGAGAACCACTGGACTAAATTATGGTCCCAGTGGCTTTAATAGTTTGGCATTATGGGCCAGATGCTTGGCTGTTACAAACAGGTATAGCTTTATTGAGGTCAATGGAGATGTGTTGGTATACTCTAGCTAAGGCTCTGGCCTGTTTCAGTCACAAAGAATGAAGTTAAACATAGGTTAAACTGAATAAGTGAAATTTTCTTAAACCCTGTGGATTGCTCTGTCTATGTGGCTGAATTGGTTTCAGTCTAACGCCCCATGTTAGTTGTTCCACTGATGTCTCATCAATAACTGTCCCACCAGGGAACGACTCCAGTTCCACTGATCATGATCTATCTTCACAATTTTGCAACCATTTTAATATAAACATTAAAACCAAATAATTGATGCCAAGTCTCCCATCTGATGTCCCTTTGGACAGAGGTTGCTAGCACATAGCTGAGTTGGAGTCTCGCCTTTACCAAAGACTCAGCTGGGTATGTAGTCTTTGATATTGTTTGGTCTTCTGAACAGATGATCGCACCAGGAGTAACCCACCTCTGTCTCCCTGTCATCTGTCTCCGAGTCTAGGAAAATGTCTATTTGTGGAGTCTCCTCTCTCTCTGTGGGGTTGGCCTCCAGATGGTTTTCTGTCTCTCTGTTCTATGAAGATTTCTGTATCTCTGCACCCCTCATGACTCCTTTAGGTCCACTCCTTCTGGTCTGTCTCTCATGGCTAGATTCTCACAGGAGTGCCTGTCTCCAGTGCCAGCTGGTTGTTGGCTGATCTGTTATACCCCAGTGCCTGCTTCCTTTCATTGTTGGCCATCTCCTCTCAGTGGTATATTCATCCTTCTGTCTGCAACAGGTCTCCCTTCATTGGTAGCAGGGTTTTAGTCCTTTGTCCCATCAGTGCCTGTGCTGGATTGTTTTGGCACCCCTGTGCTGGGGTAGCTCGTGTGGTAACAGTGTTTCTGCTGGTAGTTATCACATGATTGGCAGATGACCCACCTTTCTATCAAGGAACGGAGTTGTGCATTCATTCCCATCCAGTAAACACCCTCTTGAGCCCATCTAAGACAGGTGTCAATACACAGGTATGAGGAAGGTCTTTTTTCATGAAGTCCTTACATAATGAGGTGGGGACAACAGCTCTCTTATCTAAATATGATTCCATTCTTCACACTCAGCATATCTTCAATTTGAAAATATAGTTCTGCTCCTACTGGTATTTGGCTTTTAGCCACTCTGCTAGTATTGCTCTCTTGATTGCCTATAGTTGGGTGCTCTTTTTGCTGTTGAAACTGGGAGATAGTGCAGCGTGTCAGTGGATTCAGTGTCCTGATACCCTTTGCCCAGTTCACAGATGCTGGGTAATATTTCCTGCTCAGGGTGTCAGCGAACACCAGTAATTCTCCTGGACAATATCTAATGTCTACCTCGTAGCATTGGAGGTGCATCAGCAAGTGCTGCAATCTCTTTGAAGCAGTAAGAAGGGGCTTTGTCATGATTGTGTTTAGGGGTCTGTAATCTGATTGCACTATTATTGGGTGGCCATAGGTGTACTGATGGAATCGCTCCACTCCAAATACCACAGCTCTTTTTCTATTTGGGTGTACCCCCTGCTCAGTGCTCTGCTGTCATAAGCAACCGGCTGCTCTTGCAAAGTAGCTAGACCCAGTCCTTTCTCCGATGCATCACTCTGAAGTGTTAGTGTCTCTGCTGGCTGATAATACTCCAGGAGAGGGGCTTCCATCATCATTTGTTTTAGCATGTCACATGCATGCTGTTGAAGACCTGCTCAACCCACTCAACATCCTGCCTTGTGAGCTGATGTACGTGTTCTGCTACTGCAGCCAGGTGTGGACAGAACTTGGACAGAAAATTTATCATTCCTATGAAGTACTGTACTCTTTCCACATCCACTGGAGCTGGTATGTCTCTGATTGACTTGATCTGTTGGGATCTGTTTTTGGTCCCTCTGCTGTGAGTAGATGTCCAGTGTTTGTCACCTCACGCTGTTAAAGTTGCATTTTTTTCTGGGCTGCGTTTTATGTTCTTGTCCCTGCATCTCTGTGGAAAAGCTTGTCATGGTCTCATTAGGCTTCTGTGTCATTGCTTCCTTTACCTACAATGAGGATATCATCTGCAGTTATTTTCACCCCAGGCAGTCCTTCCAGTACTTGGGAGAGTCTTCTCTGGAACATGTCTGGTGCTGGGCTTATGCCCATTGGCATGTGCAGCCATCTGTAGCAACTAAATGATGTTGAAAAGGTTGTCAGCGTGCTGGACTCTTTATCTGGGCTTCTGGGCCAAAAGCTGTGCCTCACATCAGTCAGTAAAAATTCTGGCTTTGGAAAGTTTGTCAAGATGTCATCAACTGTGGGCAGTGGCTAGTGGCATGTTTTCAGTGCCCACTTCAGTGGCTTTGGGTCTATGCAGGTGTGTAATTTGCCTGGTCTTTGCCTTGTCTTTGCCATCACCCCCACCATGCTGCTTACCCAAGCTGTACTGGTCTGTAGAGGTGCTCTGATACCCCTGTTCTACGTACTGGATTAAGAACAGGAGTACTTGTGGCACCTTAGAGACTAACACATTTATTTGAGCATAAGCTTTCGTGGGCTACAGCCCACTTCATCGGATGCATAGAATGGAACATATAGTGAAGAGATATATATACATACAGAGAACTTGAAAAGGTGGGAGTTCCCCTACCAACTCTAAGAGGCTAATTAATTAAGATGAGCTATTGTCAGCAGGAGAAAAAAAACTTTTGTAGTGATAATCAAGATAGCCCATTTAAGACAGCTTGACAAGAAGATGTGAGGATACTTAACATGGGGAAATAGATTCAATGTGTGTAATGGCTCAGCCATTCCCAGTCTCTATTTAAGCCTAAATTGAGAGTATCTAGTTTGCATATTAATTCAAATTAATTCATATTATGCAAGTTACTGGATTAAGTGTTGCCACTGGAATTTCCTTTGTGTTGAGCACACAGATTCCATTGTGGGGTCTTATTCCAGTCACAACTTTCCTTCGAGGCACCTTTTGCCTTTGAAGAATTGCCCATACACTTTTAAAATTGTTTCTATAGTCCATGGGACTCCCACTTTTGCTTCTTGCACTTTGGCTATAAAACTCTGACTCTACACCCTGATCAGTTCCCTGGCTTGTATGGCTGTATTCCCTAAGGGAGTCTGTGGTGCTTTCCATTCACCACCACAAATATCAGTTGGTCCTTTCAGGTTAGTAACTATGAGGTCACATTTTCCAATGGGCTGCATTATGCTCGCATTGCATATTATTAGATTGCACCTGCTTTTTGAAATGAGCTTGTTTTGAGTCCAATTCACCCTGAGGAATCTCATTTTCTAGCTTAAATCGCACAGGGTGTTACCTTATTACTGTTGTTGCATGCACGGAGGTTGGCATTATCCCTTGTTGCTTTCCTGTCCGGACAGCCTGAACCTGATCTGCTCTCAGACGCAAGGAGAAAGTCAAGATGTCCTCACTGCCATCTGATTTGCCCTTCCCCTCTTGTGCAAGTCTCACAGAATCTGTCTGGAACCTTCCTCTGCTCTTGCACATGCTGCTAAAATGGTTCAACTCGCCACATTCCTTGCAATGCTGTCTTAGTGTGGAGCACTTCTCCTTTACCCCCTTATGCTGTCTCCCATGGTAAATGCATCTCCCTGTTGTTATGCCACCCTGGCCGCCTGCACTCCTTTGCATGTACCTCGGGGGGGATGTTGCGCCTCCTAGTGTTTGGATTCTTTCTCTTCAGGCTTCCGCTTCATGCCCCGTGTCTAAACATCTGTCTAATGTGAGATCCCCTTCCCGGAGCAGCCGCTCCCATAGGTGGCGATCTCAAATGCCGCAGACTATCCTGTCCCAAATTTGGGAGTCCGAGTCCCCAAAGTTACAGCCAGTGGTGCGAAAGGCAGTAAGACGGGGTCTACTTCCTCCCCTTTAGATTGGTCTCTAGTGAAAAACCTGTGTGGCGCCATGGTTTCGTTCTGCTTCGGGGCGCAATAGGCAGCGGTGAACTCCAGAGTGCTGCAGGCCTGTCTGCCTGGTTCTCCAATAAGGCAAAAGAATAGCTTTACTTTCCTGCTCTTGCAGTCCTCCTGTGTGGCCTGGTCTATGTCCAGCTCGAGCTACTCCTTCCACCGGGTCCATTGCTGGACTAGGTTTGTCTCTTTAAAATCCAGGGCTCCGGGGTGTTTCAGCCCAAGTTCACTGTCTCATGCTGCCAGCTGCTATGCTGCAGAGAACTCATCACTCAGACCCTGTTACCATGTTTCATTCAGAAAGAGTGAAGCTGAATGCAGATTAAGTTGAACAAGTGGGACTTTGTTAACCCCTGTGGATTGCTATGTCCATCTGGCTGAGTTGCCTAACTCCCTGGCGTTGCCTGTTCCCCGGTGTCCTGTCAATAAGTCCATCCAGGGAACAGGCCCTTAGACTCCAGTTCCACTGATCATGATACGTTGCCCAATGTTTCTGTAAACTAGGGATTTTTTTGTCTTGGAGAGAAAGAGGCTTAGCTTGGTAAGCTCTTATTCTCTGTCTAAAACTGGAAACCTACCCATTCCATCTAAGGGATCAGCTGTGCCATTAAGTCACTGGCCATGTTGAAGCAGGCGCAGGGAACTGCTCCTGTATATGGCACGAAGTGGAGAGGCTCCATCCTCTCTGTTCTCCCCATGTGCACCAACATCAGGGGCAGCCGCAATCTGGCCCTGACGTAACTGTCTTTAAAGTTAATTGAAATCCTCAGATGGAAATCATTACAGTGCACTGGCCAGACTGTGGCTTTATTGGAGAGGTTGTGGCAGGGCTGCTATGCAATGCGAACCCCAAAAGGAATTCTGGTTGACCCAGAGAATTCCTCTTAGGGCTCTCAGGGAACACATACTGGAGTGGCAGCTGTGACACTCTGAAAAGACTGCAGTATGTTTACTGCCTACCACTCTAGGCCAGGAAGGAATTGGATAAATTAGCTTGATAACTAATATGTGCAGGAAGCTGATCTATTCTTTTATGGAGTATTTATTTTTAGTCTCCAGCTTCCATTCAGTTCCAGCGTAGTATATTAAATAACAGGAAAATGTGTTTTCAATAGAATTAAAAGCATGTTGACTCTTCATCCACTGATTTTGCTGTAAACATAGGCTGGGCGCTGATGACTTGTTTATGATTTCATAGGTCACAGCTGAACTTACTGAGGAAGAGCTGTCTGTAGGACCCCGGTACAGTGTGCATACTAATCATTTTTGTAATAGATCTTTTCGGCGTTCTTCATGTGCTGGGGAAGGTTGTCAACTGCTTCTTTGAAGTTAAATAATGATCGTGCAAGCAAGGCTTCTGCGATAGAAGTCAGGGTTATATTTATGTTGTAGAATTGCGAGTTCCACATGCTAGCCCTCTCGGGTTACCTTGCACTGGATTATTCAGGTCAGGGTGCAGGCAAAATGGCGTTCACTGTAATACATCTCCAATGGGTGGGTCAATGAGGTTTATTGTTAGCACAAGGGAGAAGGAGGGGTATCTTCATTTTATTCTCATCAGCAACAAGCGGGCATCATCATAATGTGGTGCTCTATCACTCTCTCTCCATTGGGAAGCTTTTGAAGCCATTCCAGTGTGTGGGCCGACTAACATGACATGATATCTGTAAGGGAAGCAGAGCCTTTATGTCTTATAACCGTGAAAGCTGCAACAGAAGAATTTAGGTTCTGATCCAAAATGGACTGAGGTCAATGGGAATCTTTCTGTTGACTTTAGTGGGACTCTTTGGATCAAAGTTCTTATTGAGGTCATAGCAAAAATAGTCTTTGACTTCATTAGTCCAGGATAAGGTCCTTAGTTTGTGTTTTTCCCTCTACAAATGTGTGTCTAAGACAAACCTAATGCACCAGTTTTTACACAAGTTGTAACGTTTCTTTTCTTTCTTTTCTGTCCATTCATTAACCGTTTCCCTGAGCTAGTCACAATATATGCGGAGTCAGATACAAAAGGACTCTTGAATATTTTCCATCCTCCTCTTTTCCCAGTCTCCTTTCCTGTCTTTAAATGCTACGCCATAGCTGTTTCTCTTCTCTTGTCACACTGATCAAATAGAGTAACCTTCTCTTAAAAGAAAATGAAAGAAATAATTCAGGAACAGGGGTAAATGCAAACAGGTCCCGCCATATGGTCTGCTGAAGAATCCTCTCCTTTCCCTAAGGGGTGTGGGGGAAGGGAAGACTTTCTGTGTGGTAAAATACACAGGGGCAGCCCATCTATATAGGCGAACTGGGCGGTTGCCCAGGGTGCCAAGTTAAATGGGGCGCTAAATTTGAGGAAAAAAATCAAATCAAAAATAAAATAAAATGAAAAAAAAATGAAAAAAGATGAAAAAAAATACAAATAAAATAACGAAGATGTCATTTTTCAATTCCTGTGCGCGCATGAAGGGAATAAGAATCTATAATTCATTTCTCTACATTTCTTAGAATGTATTAATATGTCAAATCTTTTATTGACTGCAAAAATAAATAATATTTTAGCGAAATTTTTGTTCAATTTGCGACGTAGGGTCAAAATGACCCACTCTGCAATTTTGATAAGCAATAACTCAGCCACAATGAAACACATCTGCCAGCGGCAAGAGCTGCAATGCTAGTGACACCTAACTCGAATATACATCAAGGTGGCATAGCCAGAAATTCATGTAGAGTGGAGATGTCGCGAGTTGATACCTGTCTAATGGTCATTTTAACACACATTGCAGGTAGATGGTTAAGAATCGAGCGATTACTGTGGAAAACTGTGTTTCTTGGTGCCAAAGAATAAAGAATAGCATCTTTCAGCATTATAAATTCAAAATATGAGTATCTTCAAGAGTTCTTAAACCTTAGTGTTATTATCAGGCTGTATAATTATGAACTTTTCTTTGTTATAACTGGTTCACGTAATAAATAAGGTCCATAAAAGAAAAGGAACAGCGTTAACCCTTAATAGACTACGAAAGTGATGACGTCACACTCCAAGCGGGTAACTGTGAGGAAGGGGATTACTTTCCAAACAACCGGTGTCAGGTTATAACGTCAAAAAAGGTCATTTTGTTTCCGTGTACACACTGTAACTAACTGTTTTAATAGGTAAGTGAGTGTATGTTACTAATCATTGAACCTTTAAGCAGTGAAAAGATGTGTTGGGATGGCTGCAATGTGGTTTAAATCGTCAACCATGTGATGGGTGTGTCAGCCATCCTTAACGCTATAATTCTTGCAGTTGGGAGCACAGTACATAACAATATTCAAATGCCCCATGGCAGAAAGAG
Organism: Emys orbicularis; assembly: GCF_028017835.1. Lineage (NCBI taxonomy): Eukaryota > Metazoa > Chordata > Testudines > Emydidae > Emys > Emys orbicularis. The sequence goes on from NC_088685.1 coordinate 198,267,474, forward strand.
GAAAAAGAAAACCCTCAAGAGCTGAGTATTGTAAACGAAAGGCTGAGAAGAAAAAGGACAAAGCAAAACAACAGGGATCCTTCCTGAAATATCTTCTCTTTAATCCAAATAAAGATGGAAGCAGTTCACAGCATCCAGATGAAGGAATTTTACTTGGAGAGGAGGTTAGCTCACATCCGCATGGAAGCAGTTTGGAACATCAGAATGAAGGTATATTACTTTGAGATGAGGTTAGCTCACATCCACAAAAAAGCAGTTTGGAAACTCAAGATGATGGAAACTTACTTCTAGATGAAGGCAGCTCACAGCATCAGACTGATATGGAGGTGGAGAAAATGTATTCACCTTCAGAGAGACATGCAGAAATTGAAGTAAATGAAGTAAAAGGAAGAAAGGATGAGGAAGTTACAAACATGTTACAGTATGGGGATCCAGCTTCAGGGCCCAGATGTGATGACAGTGTGCAGCAAATTCTCGTGGAATGTGGACCTGAACAAGTTTATGAATTTCCCTTCCCTAAGGATGGAAATAAAAGAAAATTCTCTGCTCAGCATTACAAGAGTAAACTCATTAATGGGGAAGAAATTCATCGAAACTGGTTACAACAGTCAGTGTCGAAGGACTCTGTGTTTTGCTTTTGCTGCAAGTTGTTTAGAAATCAAGCAATTGGTACATCACTTACTGAAAATGGTTCGAAGGACTGGAAAAACATATCTTCAATTCTCTCTTCACATGAAAGAAGTACAGAACATTTGGAATGTTTTCAAAATTGGAAAGAACTTGAATTACGATTGAAAAAAGGAAAAACTATCCATGAAGAAAATTTACGTGTGATCAAGGAAAAAGAAGAATATTGGCAACATATATTAGAGCATCTGATTGCTTTAGTGAGTGTTCTCGGTGGGCAAAATTTAGCATTCCGCGGCCATGGTAGAAATGAAAAATTATACACTCCAGGCAGTGGAAACTTTTTAAAATTTGTTGAATACCTAGCTTTGTTTGATCCAGTCATGAAGGAGCATCTACGTAAAATAACTGATCATGAAACACAGGTTCATTACTTAGGAAAAAATTTACAGAATGAACTGATTCAAATCCTAGCAAATGCCATTAAAAAGAAAATTGTAGAAGCTGCCCATTCTGCAAAATACTTTTCAATAATATTGGACTGTACACCAGATGTGAGTCATGATGAACAAATGACAATGATAATTCGTTTGTGGATATGGAAAAGTCTGCAGATGAAGATAATGTTGAAGTGCTCATAAAGGAACATTTTTTGGGTTTTGTACCACTGAAGGAGATGACTGGAGCATTTATGACTAAAACTATTCTACAAGAGCTTGAAACAATGCCATTATCTGTTGAAAGCTTACGTGGCCAAGGCTATGATAATGGGAATAATATGAAGGGTAAAGACAATGGTGTGCAAAGGAGAATAACGGAAATCAATCATAGGGCCTTTTTCGTTCCTTGCAGTGCGCATTCCCTGAATTTGGTTGCCAATGATGCTGCTAGATGCTGTTTGGAGGCAAGCAGTTTCTTTGACCTGATGCAACATGTTTGTGTTTTTCTCAGGCTCAACACGCTGCTGGGAGATTCTGACTCGCCATGTGAATTCTCTGTGAAACCACTTAGTCAGGCAAGATGGGAGAGTCACACTGATGCTTTGAAGCCTCTTCGCTATGAACGTGGAAACATTTATGATGCCCTAATTGAAATTTCTGATGATACTACCTTTACTGGATCATCTGGCAATATGGCACGTTCAGATGCAGAAGCTCTTGCAAATGGCCTTTCCAAGTTTAAATTTGTGACTTCATTCATTTTGTGGTATAATATCCTTTTTGAGATTAACCTCACTAGTAAGCAGCTTTAGGAAAAGAACTTGAACATACATTCTGCTATTCAAAAATTCCAGCAAACTAAAAATATTCTGGAGGAATTCAGAAGTGATGAAGGGTTCGCAAGAACACTGGTAGATTCTCTCGAGCTTGCTGAAGAAATAGACTTTCTGACAGAATTTGAACCAGAGCCAGTTCGCATTTGGCAAAAGAAAGAGCAGTTTTCATATGAAGGACGAGACACACCCATTCAGAACCCAAAACAAAGGTTCAAAGTGAATTTCTACTTCGCAGTCCTTGATACTGCTATTCACTCAGTTGACGAAAGATTTCAACAGATGCAGCAGCTAGAGTCAGTATTTGGCTTTCTATATGATATCCACAGCTTGCAAAAGAAAACAGCAAAACAGATAAGAGAATTTTGTATAAAAATGGAGTCGGCATTGACTCATGAAAATTCAAAAGACATTGATGCTACAGATTTGTGTAGTGACCTTCAGGCTTTATCGAGATGACTTAAGAAACATTCCACTCCTGAAGAAGTACTGAAGTTTGTTTGTGAAAATAAACTCTCAGACAGTTTTCCAAACATTTTTATGGCTCTACGCATTCTTTTAACTTTCCCAGTTTCCGTAGCTAGTGGGGAACGTAGCTTCTCAAAGTTAAAATTGATAAAAACGTATCTGCGTTCAACAATGGTGCAAGAGAGACTTCTTGGACTTGCCACAATGTCAATAGAGCATGAAATAGCTGGAAAACTGGATCTAAAACAACTAGTGACTGAATTTTCAAAACTTAAAGCAAGAAAAGTCATGTTTTAAGAGCACAGAGTGTTGTTTATTCGGAGTGTTTTGTAAATACAGGTTAAAGTTCACTGAGGAATTTTCTTATTTCTTTCTATATTGGATGTGGTGGTAATGGCAGTTAAAGCAGGATAGCGTAATGAATGATTTTGGATTTGTAATAATAAAAATTATAATTAACATTTTTAATGCATTTTTGTTTGAAATTGGACTGAAATATCATCTAGCTGTCGTGTACAAATCTATTCTGAAAATTTTGTGTCTCTATTTTATCTGATCTCAGAAACATTGGTAGGACAGACGGATGGACAAACTGAATAATTAAGCCCCTGTTTAAAAAAAAACCACTTAAAAACATTAAAAGGAAAAAAGGGGCAAAATGTTTCCCAGTTTACCAAAAACCTCAGCCTAGATCTGCCCTTGGGGCTTGGGAGTGGGGGCACCAATTGCATGGTTCGCCTAGGGTGCCAGTTGTTGACAGCTAGTCTAGGGCCGCCCCTGAAAATACAGGTACTTTGAAGCTATTCTGTGACACTCCTATTGAATCCATTTCACCTGGTATTTTTCAGTGAAAGCCAGGATGCCCCCACTGATATGCTACTTTTGTTCTGTCTGGCTTAGAAACAGCAATGTCAGATGTTCAAGTCTAGCTGGCCACCCAATTAATTTCTCCAGGTGATGCAGAGTGGATGGCAGAGATACCACTGGGATATGATCATTTTGGGTATTGACTGATGAGGCGTTCCATCATTTGAAATCCATTTCTGAAGTTGCAAATAGGATTGTGTCTCAGTCCCCATTTTTGGAGGCAGTAGGTGCATCTGCCACGTGATGTGCAGATGCAATTCAAAGTGGACCATATATTTCATGGGGGTGAAATACATTTTTCAGTTGGGTCATCTGGCAATACGGCAGACGAGGTGTGTGTTTGAGACATTGGTGTCCTTCCACCTTGCTCGCCATTGATCTTCATGGGAGATCCTTTATTTATATGTATATATGTAGGCTGGGGGGAGCTACTCTGGCCTGACCACTTTTTGGCCTGCCACAGCACAACTCTGGATAGGCAATCTGGTGGTGCCAGGGCCAGGAAAGGGGTGGGGATGGGGATGGGATGTCATTGTTCATGGAAGGCCCTCCCTGCAAGTTGTGGCAAGAGGCAATGAGCCAGAGCAGGGAGTCAGGCCAGAAGCTGCTGTGGGTGAGTATGGAGCAAGCTCACTCTCCAAGCCCCTCTTTCCTGGGGCCCTCTGGTGTGGAAAGATGGTGTATTATGGTATAGCTTCTTCCATCTCTGCCTCACAATTAGCATGCCAGCTATTGCATTTAGATTAGAGGTGTATGGCCTGCCAGATGTGTGTGTGGGAGGGTCTTTGGCTAGCATTGAATATAACAGATTTCCCTTCTAAACCCTTGTTTGCACTAGGAAAAAAGGTAGGTTTTTTTAAACCATTTGTTAACACTTGGAAAGTAGTTAGTTAGTACCCATTACACCTCTGGGGTTTAGGGCAGCAACAAAGCTCCTCCACTCCTGTCTGTTTCTGGCAAGTCTTTCAATGGTTCCCCAGCTGTGCCCCAGGTTTTTCAGCTCAGCTTCCACAGCTCTTGTTTTTGGGCGACCTCATTTTTGCTTGCTTCAGGTGTCCATGTTATTGCTATTCTGGTGATGGAATCGGTTTCCATCTGAAGCACATGGCCAATCCAACTCCATCGCCTCCTGGAAATGATGGTGCTCATATCCTCTTGGCTGCACTGTGTGAATAGGTCTTCGTCAGAGATTGTTCTGGGCCAAAATATACAGAGGATTTTTCTGAGGCAGGTTGTATGGAATGAAGACAGTTTGGACATGTCATACTTTCTCATTCCCCAGCATTCTGCACTGTAAGTGGTGTTGGAAGTACGCAGCTCTGATAAATGTTGAGTTTGGTTTTGGTGTTGTATTTTGAGGATTTCCAGACTGTATTTAAGCTCCTGAAGGTGTTCCTGGCTTTATTGATTCTGTTCTGAATATCCTGGTTTGTTCCACCATCCTGGCTGATGGTGCTGCCCAAGCATGTGAACGTTTCTACATTCGGGAGAACACGATCCTCTGTCCCTTTCCGAAAACCAGTTTGCTCTTTTCTGAGAATGCTATCAACTGGCTGTGATATACGCTGGAGTATGATCTTACACAATACCTTGTTTGGCACAGATAAAAGTGTGATACCACGCCAGTTATTACAGTCACTGAGAGCTCCTTTCTCTGGTATCTTCACTATAACCCCATTGGTCCACTCATCTGGCACTTTTTCCCTTTCCCAGACTGATGTGAATAGAGGATAGATGCTGCTAACTCAGGATTTACCTTGAACAATTCTGCATTCAAATTGTCTTTGCCAGGAGCTTTCCCATTTTTTAAGGATTTGATGGCTTGGATGATCTCTTCCTTTGTTGGGGTATTTGTGTTGATATCAAGATCTTCTTCTGCCTCCTGGATGTTTGCTTCCTCTTTAGGTGGCTCCCTGTTCAGCAATTCTTTGAAGTGCTCTCTCCAGCGCATTTCTTGTTCTTTTTCTGTTGTCAGTAGATGGCCTTGTTTGTCCCTAATGAGTGTGTTTGGGGGGAGGGGGGGGTCTGCCGCTTGCCACTGCTTAGCTGCTTCATTTTGTAGATGGTTCTTTGTTCACCATGGTCAGCTGCATCCTCTGCTTGTATTGCCAGATTATCAATATAGTGTCGTTTGTCCTCTCTCACAAGGCATTTGTCCTCCCAGTGTACCTTGCTATACTGCTTGTAGTATTTGTCCTTTAGCTTCTGAGATTTTGTATCTAAAACTTTTTTTTCAGGGCTTGTCTCGTTTCTATGGCGTTCCATGTGCTGGGTGTAATCCACTCCTTTCTTTTCTTCTGCCTGTAGTTTAAACAGGCTTCACTGCTCTGTTTATAGATTGTTGTTACTTTGTCCCACTTCTTGTTGATCTCCTCATCGCCCTTCCCCTCCTCTTCATCACAGTCTGCAAGTGCCTGAAACCTGTTCTTTAACTGCAGAACGAAGGCTTTCTGTATTTCACGGGACTTTAGCTTGTCAACATCATAATGTCTGTGTCCCTTGTTTGGTGGACCCACAGTTCTCAGTTTTAGCTTGATGAGCGCTGTCACAAGGTGGTGGTCGCTGCCAACGTCTGCTCCTCTTCTCAGTTTTACATCTGTCAGTGAGCGTTACCATTTGGCATTGATCATCATAAGGTCAATCTGGTTCTTATCTCTACCATTTGGAGAACACCATGTCACCTTATGAATTTCATGATGTTGAAATAGAGTTCCACCGATGACTAGATCAACAAGCCTCTCTCCATTTTCATTTATGGTGCCACACTCATGTCTTCCCATTGCGCTGTCGTTGTTTATGTTGGCCTTACCGACCTTGGCATTCAGGTCTCCCATGACGATAGTTTGGTCATGGTGTGGTACTCTCTCTAACTCTGTGTGTGATGTAAGGTAGTGTTGGTCCTTTGCTTCTTCATCACAGTCATTTGTTGGAGCATAGCACTGAATCAGGGTGATATTATTATGTTTCCCTTTCAGTCTGGCTCTCAAATGTCTGCTGCTGATGGACTTCCACTCAAACAGGGACTACTCCACTCCCTTCTTCAAAAGGATGGCAACAACCTCATAGTGTTGTCCATCATCCCGTCCAGAATACAGCAGTTTCTCATGAGGTTGCTGTTAGTCTTCCTGATCCAGTCCATCTGCTCTCACATGGAAAGTAACACATGGTAAAATCCTAATGTGGACAAGGTAGTTGTAGTTTTAACACGTGTCAGCTGGTCAAGGTAGACACTTGGTGACAGAAGCACTTATGGTTTACTTCAACCTGCTAACATGTGTTAAAGGTACAGCTGCCTTGTCCACACTGGGATTTTACCATGTGCCCTAGGCCAAATGGTGCCCCAAGCAATGAGCGTCTTTGGCGCCCCTCCTTCCATTTGTTAAACTTTTGAATACCTTAATTTTTATTGTACCTTAATTTGTAGCCCATTTCACAACTTTGATACACGATTTGCATGCATGATTTATCCCTGTCATATAAGATGATAAATTTGCATGCCACTTCAAGCATTCTAGTTTCCCTTTTGTTGCTAACAACAAAAACAGCACCCTGAACCCAGTGCCACCCAAGCCTGGCACCCCAGGCGGTTGCCTAGGTTGCCTGCCCCTAAATCTGGCCCTGACCACGTGTCAGTTACATATTAGCTAACATGTGGCTAAAAAGCTCCTTTCCCCCCTCTCATCTGGACATACTGAGACGGGGAAAACATAGATCTGGGTATGTTATTTGGAAACGACTGCTACTCTGAGCAGTAGCGCACCGCTACATGCTTTGTGGCTATCATTGGAGCCATCTCATACTGGAAATAAGGCATACATTTTTGACAGTGAGGGTAATTAAATATTGGAACAATTTACTAAGGGTTGTGGTGGATTCTCCATCACTGACCATTTTGAAATCAAGATTGGATGTTTTTCTAAAAGATCTGCTCTAGGAATTATTTTGCGGAAGTTCTATGGCCTGACTAGATGAGCACAATGGTCTGTTCTGGCCTTGGAATCTATGACTCTAGGGGGGATTCTGATGCTGGTAGATTTAAAAAAAAACCCAGGAAAAACTCAGAATACAAATTTGTGAATCGCATCCCTTCCCCCCTCCCCCCAATCCCTCCAAACAGCTCTAGCAAAGATTTATTTTGTCAGGCCAAAACCCTCACCTGATGGGCGTGTCATTGTCTTCCATAAGATTAAAATGGTATTGGTGAAGCAGGGAGGGAGGTAGTGAAAGGAAACAGTTTGGTAAATTAAGCCAAAAGGTTGTTAGAATCCTTTAGAGTTCCCCACTGTTGCTGCCACTGTGAGCTCTACCAGCACTAGCATTCTGGGACTGTAAATGTGGACACGGCTGCAGGAACTTTCTAGTGTTGTAACCACTATGTTGTCTCACTCTGGCCAGAGCTGGTCTAAGAGATGTGGCCAGGCTCTCAGAAGTGCTCAGCTTCAAGCAGCTCCCGTTGTGATTTTCCAAAGAGCTCAGTGCTTACTTTAGTGTCTAAGTACCAGCTGAGCTCTTTGGTTAATTTGCTCCCCAACTGTGCATGCTGAATTCTTTTCTCTGGTCTGTGGTGGTTCAAATGCCGTGGCTGCCAGCACTGCCAGCATAGATGAGCGCTCTCCCTGTTGATAGGGTTGTAGCTGAAGTGGTGGTAGCAACAGTAAGGAATGCTAGGAACAAAATCCTCGTGTGGACAAGGCCTGCGGTAGGTAAAGGATTATGTTTGTTAGCACAGTCAACCTTTGAGGCTTTAAAAATCTCTCTGTGTTGCCAGAAAAAGGAGTCGAGGTCCAGGATGATCATGCACTTTTAAAACATAGTAAAAAGCAAACATTTGTTCTTCACAGCCGTTTACTGGTGGTGTTGGGGCGCAGGGAGCTTCTAAAGTGACAGTTAAGCAGTTCACTAGTCCGTTGAGGAGATTCACTTTTTGTTACCTGCACAGCGGCCACTTTATTTTTGCTCCTCTATGCAAATCAGAAGGAGATAAATGTATGCTATCAGCAGCAATTTGTTGGGAACCTTGTCTGTATAATTGGCTTCATATTTCAGCTACTATCGAAAGGCTACTAATTCAATCACCAGAAAGTTCTCCTGCTTTAACCATACCGGTATGGTTAAAGTAGTACAACCATCTAGTGTGGAGGGAATTATATCAGTATAAAGGTGCTTTATACTAGTATAACTAATCCCATACAGGATGGGGAATAAGCTATACTGGTATAAACTACCTTTATACTGAAACAATTGGGTCCAAGTACATATAACTATTTCATTAAAAATTACACCCTTTCCTGAAACAGTTATACCTGTACAAAAACTGTGTAGCCCAGGCTTGACTTTGAAAGATAGTGTGTTGGGGGTGGAGGGAATAAAGCCTTTTGGATTTGGGATTAAAAGGACAGAAATTGGTCATTGTAAAATATAATCTTTTTTGTAGCCCTTCCTGCCCCCACCATCCCATATCAATTTCCCCTCTCTCTTTCCCCCACCCATCCATAAAGAGGCCATTCCTATCAGTAGGCAATGGCTCCTCTGCTGGGGAATGCTGCAGAAACTGGCTTCTAGCCAGTGGGGAGTCTGTGTTCTCCTGGCACAGTTTGCTGAGATATGAAGCCACAGGCAGGGAGCCCCCTCCTGTGCTCCGGAGCCTTCAGTCTGCAGCAGAGAGCATTATACCAGGCCCCAGCAGGCCAGCCCCTTTTTGTTGCATTAGCCAGCCAAGCATGTTGTGCTGCTGAATGTCATCTTATTTAACATTTTGTTAAACAACTTCTAAAGGTCTTAACAGTATGACAGATGGGACCATTCAGTGGGTGCTTAATAGCTGAGTATTACTTTGATTTGATAGTGTTTATTGTTAGTTTAAATAAATAAATCTCCCCCCTTCCCTTTGCAATGCAGACATAAGGGCTGCACATTTGAGACAGGGCTTTATTGGATGGGGGATGCAGGGGAAGAGAGAGAAAGAGATTGGAAAAGATATACAGTGATCTCAATCTCGTTCCCTCGGAAGTCATTGAGAGTTTGGCTATAGACTTACTAGGAGCAGGCCCATTGTCATTCCTAGGTGCTGCAACCATTTTTCATATATGATGCACTAAATTTCTGGTATTAAATGTTTAAATTAATATTATGGGAAAATACATTCTAACTAGCCTTGCCCATATACATGGCCGTGGCTGGCGCGTGGCTCTCTCCTCTCTTCCCACAAATACACATCTGTCTCCCTCACTGAGATCCACTTGCTCCCTCCCTACCCACACATGTCTGGGGGCTACCAGTCTTTCCACTGCTCCATTTTAAATTTGCAAGCACTGAGGACTGACTCCATACATCTTACTGGTTCATGGAACCTTCCTTTCCCCTAGAATCATGTCCTGCCTCCCTAGAATGCCTTTTGGAGTTTCAGCTGGAATAGCTATTCTTCATTTCCCCTCTTCCAAGAACCTGTTATGTAATGTTGCTAGTGTAAGCCAGGGCCCGAGTGAGCTCTCCCCTCCCATCTATTGATGGAGTAGGGGAAAAGAACTCAGGAGCAGACTGTATTTGCATAGGCACACCTACTTTGCCTAGGTGATCAGCAGATAGATCTGCTTTGCCAAAGTGATCAGCTTTGGTTGATTCGGGTTAAAATTCACTTTAGTCTTGAATGCAGGGGTAATGAAATGTTATCCTTATTGTATGACTAGTGGGCAGCAGACATATATATATATATAATGCTGTAATTGAGGGGGTCAAACATCACTAAATATGCAGAGTGTAATGATGCACAATCCAAGTGCAAATCAGAGAGAGTAGGGACAGGTGTTCCTACCTGGTGAATAGGTGCCATCTCTGTGGGTGCTCCAGGGCGGGAGCATCCATGGAAAAAAATGAGCAGGTGCTTAGCACCCACTGGCAGTCAGCTCCCCGCCTCCTCCCCCCCAAAAAGGGCCTCCTGGCTGCCCTGCTAATCAGCTCCTCTCCCTCCCTCCCAGAGCCTCCTGCCCGCTGCGATCAGCTGTTCTGCAGTGTGCAGGAGAGGGGGGCGGGGAAGAACAGGGATGAAGCATGCTTGGGGGAGGGGCGGAACTGGGCAGGAAGAGGTGGGGCATTGGAGGATGGGGTGGAATGGGGGTGGGGCCTGGGGCTGAGCGGGGGTTGAGCACCCCTGGGGAAAGGAGAAAGCTGGTGCCTGTGACTTGGTGGTATCTTTACTTGCCTATGCAACTCTGTGTGTGTGTGTGTGTGTGTGTGTGTGTGTGTGTGTGTGTGTGTGTGTGTGCGCGTGCCCGCGCGCAGTGGATATACTCTATGTGCTGCAGCTGTTAACATGGACATAGTCTTAGAGTTCTTGTTTCTGCTCAGAGATCACTAGAGCTGAAATCACTGATGAGCAAATCTAGAGGGCTGAACCTTAGACCTGGTGTGGCAACAGGGTTGCATTGAAAGGCAATGCAGAGGTTGCAGCAGCAGTGAAGTTCCCTGCTATCTGGTGAAATCACTAAGAGCTGAAATCCCCAAGAACTGGGCTAAGTGGTAGACCCTTAGAACACAGCATCACAGCTAGAGGCAGAGGTGGCCGCAATAGTGGCACTCAGTGGAAGAGACAGTGGTAAGCCGCAGCAAAGGTGGCAGCCAACAGGAGCAAGCAGAGATAACAGCGACGGTTGTGAGTAGCAGCAAGCCGTGGCAAAGGTGAAAGCAAGCAGTGGCAGTGGCAACAGCAGAGGCATTGCTCCCCCCTGCCAACCTTCAGGAGTGGGAGGTGAACCCACATGAATGCACCCTTGAATTCTAGGATTTTGCTGACTTTGGACAACTGACTGTAAGTGTGGTGCAGCGGAGGAAAAGGGAAGTGCTGTGTTCATTGGACATTCATCCATTGGACTTTCATAACGCCAGGTGGGAAACTGAGGCAAAGGACCATAGCCCAAGATACAGTGGGTGGGTGTTTGCATACTTTTGAATCATTGTTGAAGCGTTTTCCCAAATTGATGCTGAGTGCTCTCTCCCTTTTAATAATTTTTTTCTTTTGTTATACACAGACTCAGTGCTCGCCAATGGGGAAGTATTGCCTCCTAGGAGCACTCAGGGGTGGTGTTTAGTTGAATTGGTTTTGTTCTGTAATGTTAAGAAGAACCCCTACATAGTGAACCCAGCCCTTATTGCTGCTGACACCATCTGGCGGAAGGTTGCACTAGTGCACAGGTGGGCTGATGCATTTAACCCTACATATGGCTGTTCCAGTGGTGGACAGCCATGCTATAATTATACTTTTTTTTAAAGAGTGCAAGTTCATCATCTTTTCTGATTGCGCAGCTCCTAGCCTAGCACAACCAGAAAGTGATGATAATGATAATAGTAATATATAATTTCTGCCCCCTGAATCCAAGATTCTACTAAGATAAAACAACTTTTTTTCGTGCTCATATTTGCTAGCTTTGTGACTTACGCCCTGATCCACGTTTAGCTTTACTCAACAGTAGTCCCATAGAAGCCAATGGAACAACTCCTTTGAATGAAGTGAAGCACGTGCATAAGTGTTTGCAGGGCAGGCTCTGGAGTGAGGTATACATTGTCACTAGAAGCGTATTAATTATTTTCAGGGTAGGTGCATATAATCCTGATTTTAGTATGCCACTTGACTACATATGGCTGGAGGTGGAGGGATAGTCTTGTGGCTAAGGCACTGGCCTGGGACTCAGGAGATCTGGCTGCATTTTCTGACTTTTCAAAGTGCCGGGGGATGCTTGACCAGGCCCTGTCCCCACTCCGCCTCTTCTCGCCCCACCTCTTCCCACCCAGTTTCGCCCCCTCCCCCGAGCACGGTGCATCCTCGCCCCTCCCCCCAGCCTCCCGCAAACTGCGAAACAGCTGTTTGTGGGCGGCGTGGGGAGGGGGAGGCGCTGATCCGTGGGGCCCACTGGCAGGTGGGAGGTGCTGAGGGGGTGGGGGGAAGCTGATGGGGGGCGGCCAGTGGGTGCTCAGCACTCACCATTTTCCCCCCGTGGATGCTCCAGCCCCGGAGCAGCTACGGAGTCGGCGCCTATGTTTCCTGGGATTGCCACAGACACCCTGTGTGAAACATGGGCAACTCACACAATCTCTTTAAACCTCAGTTCCTCAACTGTAAAACAGGACCCAGAGCACTTCCTTTGTCTCTGAGGCAGGGACTGTTCCCTACGACGTGTCTGTACAGTGTCTAACATAATGGGGCCCTGGTCTTGGTTTGGGTTTCTAGGCGCCACAGCCTTTAGGCGTAGTAATAAAATAATAGTAACAAATGGGTCTGATTAATCTGCAGATGGGATTCTCTTCAAAATAACTCCATCCCCAAAACTTTCTTAAAGAGCGATTTGCAATAATAAAGTATTACAGTTGAGGTCTTCTGATTATTGCCCTTTAAAGCTTTTCTCACATGGCCAGGCTTCACAAAAAGCTATTTTACTCAAAGAAATTAGGTTTCTGGTTATCAGGAGCCCTAAATAGACATGAATTACAAGAACGTCCTTTGAAACCCCATGCAGCACTTGTTTCATTAAATCCCGTGAAGCGACCTTAATTTAGTGGAACACTGGATAGGTTGCTCTTTTAACCTATTAGCACTTTGGCCAGTTCCATAAACCATATTCATGGATGATTCCATCAAGAAGGACAACAGTAGGATTAATATTATTTCAGGATACAGTAAATGCCACAATGATGAAGCTGTTTAAGATCTGGTGCTCACTGTGTCACACTGAATGCATTGACATTTACTCTGCTATCACTTCATTTCCAATATTCCTTCCAAATCAGCCGATGCTAATGCTTCAGTGTGTGTGCAGAATACAATTCCATCAGGGCTGGGGACGAGGCGGCATGAGCTTAGTGCACGTGTCTTTTCCTCCCTTCAGTATGGAAGATTGCATCGTGGTTGCATTTCACACACACAGTAGGAAAGAGCAAGCGTGGATGTTGAGTTGTAACAAGATCTGGACTCTTTGTGCTATGATGAGAGTCCAGGCAACCCAGTCATCCCATTTGGGTTCTGACCTAGTCTGGGGTTTTGGTTCAAATGCCAGGAGTTTCTTGCCCCAAGTGAATAGGATGAGAGCCCACTAGTTTCTGATGCTATGTTGGAAATAAGCCCAGAGACTGGATCTCAAACAGCCAGCTGTTTGCTCAGCACTGCAGCAGCATGATAAAGCCCCTTGGACACCAAGTAATTTCTTGAGTTTACCTGACATTAACCATAATGCCCTCCTCTCTTAAAGGGCTATGGGTATATTGTCTGTGAAGATAACTCCTATAGTTGGGGAAGGGGGCATTGGAATTTCCTCAGTTACAGCAGCTTGCTTGCTGTCAATTGTGAATGTTGAGGGTGGCTTTTGGTTCAATATAATGAAGACTTGGGTGGGTGGGAAGGGCAGCTAGGAATGATGTGGGGATGGTGAATGACTAATGTTGCCATGCTACCTGGCACCATGTGGTCCCCACAGGGTCAGCTGTTACATTGCCGGTGGGAAAACTAGATGTGAATTGTTAATGGTAAAATATTTCAAGTGTAACAAACCAAGGGGACAGTTGTTCAATTCGAACTCCAGCAATTATAAAGGGATGGAATTTATACATTTCGTAGGATGAAAAGCTGGGAATCTTCCCTTTCCGGTGGTATAAAACTCCCATTCTGAGCCTATAGGATCACAAGGTATTGGACCTTTCAACCTGTCACTGACCCAGGACTGAACACTGCTGTGCAGTAACACAGACTGTCGTGTAATTTGGGGGGGGGGAGTGGGCCACGGGGAAGAGCAATAAAGAAGTTTGCCGTTCTGTTAGTGGTTTAAAACAAAATATGGCAGAAGTAATTAGAAGTAGCCACCACATGGCCCTGTTGAAAAAAAGGAGTGTGTTGTTTTTAAAATACCAGTTAACTTCAACGTTTGCTGTTTAAAAACATCATAGCTCCTAGAGTAGACAGGATTTGATACCTTTAAAAACCTGCTAGCTGGTTGTGGTGCTGTTGTTAAAGATGTTGAGCCCTGCCTCCTCTAGGTGGCAACACATTTTCAAATACCATTTAATTAAAACATGGTAGCTGACCTGTTTTAAGAGAACACCTTCTCCCTCCCCCCCCCCCCCGCCCAGTCTGGATAGATGATGGAGCCTGCCTGAGGGGGGTTAGTGAGCAGAGTGCAGAGGAAGCAGTGAGAGGTGCACAATAGATGCCATTTACCATATGGGTCCCCAGGTTAGTACAAGCATGTCCATCTCCACACATTCCCCCTGTATCTCCGCGCATTCTGCCATTCGTGAGAAAAAGTTACCACTTACAACACGTTGGCGTCTTGGACAGAGAGGATACAGTGGCTTCATTCCCAAGAGTGATACCTCTGTGTTCCTCTGTCTTGAAGCTGTACAGATCAAATCACCAGCCTTTTTGCGAGAGGACACACTATATTACTTTGAATTAATTATCATTATTTTAGTAGACTCATTCTTTAGGACTGCACCTGCAAATGTTGTAGGGGCTTTATAGGAGAATTAGAAAGAAGCAGTCACTACCACAAGGAGTTTACCATACAAGGTCCTGGTCTTGCCAGTGACTGTGTGAGTGAAGTGGTGACCTTCGTGCTCACCCAGAGATCCACTGAAGTCATCTGAGGTGCGGCAGGGGGGTCATTTACAGGTTCAGGCCTCATTTTAAGTGCAGTGACTGAAGGTAACAAACAGTGGCAAGGTTACAGCAATAAGATTATGCAATTAGATCCTGATTCAGGAAAGCACTTAAGCACATGCTTAACTTTAAGCACATATTTAAGTCCATACTTATTCAGCAGAACACTTTAGTCATGTTTTTGAATCCCACTGAAGTTAAGCACTTGCTTAAGTGCTTTGCTGAATCGAGCCTGTGCTTTCTTAAGGTATGTCTCTAGATCGGGGTCGGCAACCTTTCAGAAGTGATGTGCCGAGTCTTCATTTATTCATTCTAATTTAAGGTTTCGCGTGCCAATAATACATTTTAACGTTTTTAGAAGGTCTCTTTCTATAAGTCTATAATATATAACTAAACTATTGTTGTATGTAAAGTAAATAAGGTTTTCAAAACGTTTAAGAAGCTTCATTTAAAATTAAATTAAAATGCAGAGCCCCCCGGACTGGTGGCCAGGACCTGGGCAATGTGAGTGCCACTGAAAATCAGCTTGCGTGCCGCCTTTGGCATGCGTGCCATAGGTTGCCTACCCCTGCTCTAGATGGTTCCATTAAATTTTGTTGGTAATGAGAGTTGTTCACTATCTCAGAAAAAGCAAGTCTGAAGGAGGGATTTGAATGAAGAAAGGACAGTGGCTTCCCACACTAGCATTGGGAGGGCATTCCAGGCTTAGAGAGGTGGCACTGACAAAAGCAATGAGGTGATTGTAGTAGGTGTTCGAACTCATTTGCAGAGTGCCTGCAATTGTCAGCCACTGTCGAGCTGGGACTGGAAAAATGACACTGGTGCCAAAGTAGCGATTCTCTTCCACTCTGCCCAGCTGGCTTCGTAGGGGAATGAAGAGGGCGCACAAATATAATTTAAATTAGCTGATTGAAGTGTTGAGAAATTTATATCGGGCTAAATGGAAAAACATTTCTCTGGGACTGATTCATAGCCTCAGAATGTTTTCCCAAAGAAAACTTGTGAGTGCTTCAAAATACACATTTTTAAAAAATAGTGTGCATTGTCAGTATTTCTTGTTATGGAATCTCTAGCATACCCCAGTTAAAGTGCTGACAGATTTAATCCCTCTTGTTTTACAGCAGCAGAAAAAGATTTAAAAACTGTAGCATATAACAGAGGAGGGGTTTGGGCTCATAGTATGCTTAGGTGCCAGGTGTTGCATGTCTTAAAACAGGGGTCTAAAGTCCCGGTCCACGGGCCATCTGCGGCCCGAGAACCTCCCCACTGCGGCCGGCAGAGGAGAGACGCATGCAGACGTGCTGCCCAATGTTTGCTGCAGTGCCGCCTCCCGCAGCTCCTATTGGCTGTGGGAGAGGGACAGAGATACCATCACTAGTCGCTGGGCCGAGTCAGTAAGGCTGAAGTTTTCACAGGGGCATCAGGCAGGTAGGTGCCCAACTCCCAGTCAAAGTCCCACGGGAACTGGGCACTGAACTCCCTCTGACTCCTTTAAAAGTCCCGGCCATAACACAGCAAAAGTGCTGTGTCCAGTGTGCAGCAGATTCTCTCACTGGAGACCCTATAAAGTGAGTTTCCGTCTCCCTGCTGGATGTCCCCAAAGTGACTTCTGCCGATGAGGTCAGTTTGAGCATGCTGCCCACAAACGGGGTCAGGGCCTTGCAGTGTGCACACACCACAGCTCCCCATGGGCAGAACCAAGTGTGATAGGATTGCTGAGCTGCCTCTGCTACTCTCCTCAACAACTTGAGGTCCTGAGTGGGTTATGTGAGTGCCCCGCTGCTACTAAAGCAAGATTCCTTTCCTCATCCCCGCTATGTTCTTGTCCTTCGGCATGCAAGCAAAACCTTTTAATTTGCTGTTTCAGCAGCAGATCCATCTCTCTCTCCTTTCCCCTCCTAAGACTTTCCATGTTAAAAAAGGTGGCTTGTGGGTTGATTAGGTGAGCTACTTGGCAGTAGAATATAATAGCAACTTATTCTGAAGCCTCATTGAAATCAATGGAGCAGGGTCAAGCTGATGGTGGTTACTACAGTCCAATATATCTATATCTGCAGGCACTGAAACACCATGCGTTGTCAGCAGGGATCCTTGCAACTTGAATGAAGGCAGTAACTGAGTCAGCTGCAAGCTATAGTCGACTATTGCCAGCCACCAGAGAGCGACACTGATCGTATGCACTAAGCCAGTGCATTACAACAGCAAAATTCAATACTTGATTTTGACCTTATTCCCAAAATATGCCAAAGGTTTTATTTTAAAAGGATAGAAGTTGGAGAACAATTACCACTTTCTAGAGAAATAATACTGTGTTGCTTTAACTGAACCTTGAAAGCATTGACCATCTTACTATAAGTGCGTGTTGCAGATGTTGTCTTAGCATCGTTGAGTTTCATATTTTTAAAGTGCCATTTGCATTTCATTGCCATAGAACTGGATTCCTCTGTACTGTATTAACTCGAAATCGAGGACAAGACAGCCTTTAATAAAACAAACAACATTTCCTAATGCTTCCAACTTATTGAAAACTCCACGGGGCAAGTAGAATTCATTTTTGAAAGGTCAGAAATCCCTAAGTGGATGTCAGAATCTAAAATTGGTTTCTTCCTTAAGTACATTAACCACAAAGCCCTGTCAATGTCTCCTTGGGATTTTTTTTTCCAAGTTGGTATTCCAACATCATTGAGGTGGTGAAAAATGGTTTGAAATCAAAACAAAAGTCTTTGGTGTCTTCCAGGATTTGAAAGACAGCCAGAAACTTTTCAGCAAGCCAGCATGTTACTGAATTCACAGCAGTAAAAATAAATGTGTTTATTAAAGCAGGGAGGTCTACCGACGAGATACTCTGAAGGATTCCTCTTGCCAGCAAGAACTTAGCCGTTGGACATGGTTAATGAGCTTGTTTCTCTGGCAATGGACTCATCAATGTTATTTTTTACCACCTCCTAATAGGTGCATGGGTCTTTCCTCACCCATGCTTCACACGTTGTTATTTTAAACTTCTGGTTTTATTCAAATTTTTAAATGAAAAGCAAGTTGGGTAAATCCTTGCAGTTGGTTCATTGTAGCCATTTCCAAAACAACATTGAATGTCTGTGGGGTCATGAATGTTCCAGACCCCCGTCCTTACTCATAGGCTTGTGAAAACTTAGAACAGAATCAGAAAGCACTTCATAGGTAAGGGGAAAACATAGAGAGCCAGATTGTGACCAGCTCCCACAAAAGGAACCTGCCACACTCCCTTGTGTCCCTCTGTGACATTACCCAGGGTACACTCTGGACCTTTAAACAGCTATGTCCCCTCAGTTCTCCAACCTGGGGGTTACACTGCTTTGCTATGAGAGCTACCACACATGGTCTGCTCTCTCTCAGCCTCCAGCATGTAAATTTCTCCCAGTTATATTGTATGAGTGCTGTGGCCAGCTACTCATGAATTACACTGCAGAGCAACACTAGCAAATTCCCAGTCCCAGACTTTCCCCCAGCAATGTACGTCTTGTAGTGCCCAGCTCTCTCCTGGACTATACAAGCTCATATAAAGTCTGCCATTCATTAATAGAAAATAATATGCACAAATCCTGTCATCTCAAATGGAGTTTACCAAACACTTCAGTTTAAACCAGTGTGTTTGGATAAAACAGTAAAACAAATTTACTAACTACAGAAAGATAGATTTTAAGTAATTACAAGTAATAAGGCATACCAGTCAGAATTGGTTACAAGAAAATAAAAGTAAAACGTAGCTAATGCCTAACTTAACTAACCTAAGTGAATTCAAAGCAAAGGTCTCTCTCATCACGTCTCATCAGTCTTACTGGATAAACTCTTTTCAGTCAGGATCTCTCCTCCAATCCAATGCTGCTTCCTTTGTTCTTCAGGTGCTGTTGATGCTGTGGGTAAAGAGAAAGGGAGAGAGAACTTGGGACATCTCCTCTCCTTCCTTATAGTCCCTTCCCTTGTTTGTGAGTCATCTCCAGCCAAGGTTCAGGAGACAGAAAGTCTGTGTGCACAGGAACTCTCAGCTGTTCCTTTGTCAAGATGTAGATTTTTTTTTGTTCACACCCTCTTTCCTGCCAAAGAATGGCCACTTAACCAGCTGATGGCCCATTTGATCTTGTTGACACCTGGCTGAAGCGTTGGTCAGCCTTTTGTCTCTGAGGCACTGGTTTGTGGCTGTTCCTCAGATTTGGAACATATCTTAACAATACCATACGGTAGAATCTTATAAATACACATACAATGTTACCACACATATTTTACCAGGACAATAATGATCAGCAAATTATGAGTTTTCAAACCATACCTTATAATGCATAGTTTGTACAAGATTTATCATAGTCGATATAAAAGGGGTGAACCTAGGGGTACAAACTGTCACACCCTCCCACCAGGGTGAGACATAATTGCAGTCCCTGTGTTTGGGGGAGTGCACGGACTGCTCCCTCCTTGTGAGCTGGAGAGGTCAAGATGTCCCAAAGGGGCAGAGATGGACACAACCCTCTCTACACTGGCCAGGAGTGCACTCATCCTAAAGGATGAGGCTGCATGAACACTCACCATGAATGTCTGAAGCTCTTGGAGGTATTGTCACCCAACGTACAATCCCTCCTGGAGCAACCCGTGGGGCAGTGGGGCTCAACAATGCTCCTTACTCTGGAGCTGTGCTGTAAGGACCTGATCCAGTGCCCACTGAAGTCAGTGAATGACTCCTGTTAACGTCAGTAGGCTCTAATGGAACATTTGAGTCCACAATAAGAGAAACAAGTTGTTGTAAATCCTTTTGCTGAACCCAGCGTGTTATTTTCAAATTGTTTTCTTTATTAATGGATAAATCCTGCACTCCTTATTCCGGAAAAATATTGCCACTGAAATCAGGGGGACTTTTACTTACGTAAGGACTGTGTGTAAGGACTGCAGGATTTGGCTATATACCACAGTGGCAAGCCCTGTTTCTGAATGTCACATCCATGCTAAGTGATAACACAGCTCCATACCCACAGTGTCAGTCTCGTTTTAAACTATTACTTGCTTCACCACTCAAAACAACTGGCCAGATGCTTTTGCATCATTGCATATAAATATGATATAGCTGGTGAGGTTCTCTGTCTCAAATGGGGAATGCTTTGTTTTACAACTTAGAAGTAATGGAATGATTTCCTATGTGAGGATTAATGGGTCTGTCAAGAGCAATAATCAGTGGCTCAATAAGGGCTGACATGTAAAAGGACTGCCCTGGTAGGTAAACCATGTTTGGACTTAAAATTCTCTCTGTAATTCAGTGCTACAGAGCTGGAATTAACATGAACACTGAATTAATTTACTTCCTTATCATCCCTAATAGCTATCCATCTGCATGAAGGAGAGGTTGTTATTGCATGGAAGGGGTGGAGACCCCTTGGTAGGACATGCATACGCCTTCGAAGTCTACCCATGTGGTTGCCAGTCCAGAAAATGTCAAAGGCTTCCTGGTATCTCATTATGGTTTTGTGGTGCAATCTGAATTTAGTAACTTGTCTGATGAAAACTTTGAAGGGTCTCTCCTTGCTTTCTAGATAGATGGGGCCAGATCCTGGTCCCAGTGGAATCAATGAGAGCAGGAGCATAGTCAGTGATCTTAAGGGAGGGGAAGGGAAAGAGCAGCTATGGATACTTTTAAATCTCAGGTGTTTCCCTATTTTTAGAATGGAGTCTCTTGGGATCAAATCCTGACTGAAGCAAGTATCCTGAGTGACCTCTCCTGTGGTTGACAAAAGAGAGATCCACAAATGATTGATTAACCCCCCTGGGGTTAATAAAATAAATAAATAAATGGAGATATCCTATCTCCTAGAACTGGAAGGGACCTTGAAAGGTCATCGAGTCCAGCCCCCTGCCTTCACTTAGCAGGACCAAGTACTGATTTTGCCCCAGATCCCTAAGTGGCCCCCTCAAGGATTGAGCTCACAACCCTGGGTTTAGCAGACCAATGCTCAAACCACTGAGCTATCCCTCCCCCCATAATGTTGGTTTTGTTTTGTTTTGTTTTTTCATTTCTTTACCAACAGGGAGCAAAACTGCAGGTTGTTTCCAAGTTACTCATTGCACTAAAGTAAAAGAATAATTGATGTCCCTATCACAGCTTTGGCCAATTCATGTCCAGTAGAACCTCAAAGATACGAACACCAGAGTTACGGACTGACCGGTCAACCGGACACCATGTAAAACCGGAAGTAACCAATCAGGCAGCAACAGAGGTTAAAAAAGAAAAAAGCAAGTACTTTACTATGCCCGTATTGCAACTTAAAGGTAGGCACATCTGGGCTGCCTGCCCTCACCTACCCCCATCCCCCACTCACGGGGCAGCCACTTACAGCAAGACACGGGCTGCCAGCCCAAAGCAGCCGGAGACAGCAGAGCAGAAGCAGCACTGGGATCTGTGCAGCTTTCACCCCTCTCTACCCCCCTCCCAGGAGGGGGATGTGCTCCACACCCCTGTCTAGAGGGGGTACAACCTTGCAAACTCATGCCAGGGCTGACTAGGTTGCTCAGCTGCTGCTGAATCCTGGCCGGGAGTGTCAGCTGCTGGATCTGGAGCCCGAACTGCACTTTGTTCTGAGTTACGAACATTTCACAGTTAGGGACAACCTCCATTCCCGAGGTGTCTGTAACTCTGAGGTTCTACTGTAGTATGCACAGAGAATAGAATCAAATGCTTCTGCTCTCACTAATTGTGCACTTCCAAAGGCTGCCGAGAATGAAGGTGTCTCCTGTTACTGGATTTCATGAGACTGACAAGCAGAACAATGTGAGTGCCACCTCTTATGTACAGTATGTTAAAACAAAAACCTTTCAGCGGGAAGGAGGGTTTTTTTTTTTTTACACATTTTGAATTTGTAATTGCAGTTAACTCAAAGTAATCTTCTTCCCTCTCTGTCCTAGTTTGCTTAATGTGTTTCCACTTGTGCACCCATTCTTGCTTCCTAAGTCTGGATGAAAGCCGAATCAGTCCTTCTCTTGTGGGAGTGGTTTATATAAGGAAACTCCAGGCCTACTATTCCCTTCCCTAAGGCAGTAAGACTGCCAAAGAGCAGTGGCATGTTAAAATCATTGGGGGCTGATTTTTGTGCTGCAGGATATGGGTACCTCTCATGGGCCCCAGAGACCCAATTTCCCATCCACAGGATTTCAGCAACTCCCATTGATTTCACTGGGAATTCTCCCTAGCCTACAGCAGGAGAATAGGACCTCAGAAAGTTAGTGCTAACGTTAATTGTTCAGCCACAAACATCTTGGATGAAACCACAGCCTAACTAAAGGTTTTTGGTTCCCTGAGATGGTCTAGTGATATCAAAAAAGTGGGGCTTTGGCTATGTTTTTTTTTGGCTCTCATTTCCCCCATAATTTTATTTGCATTCCCCCCGTGGTGCTGACAGGATAATAACATTGTAAGGTTGTAACATCTGGTTAGGGGGAGGGACAGACGGAGGAGGGAATGAGGAACTTGTCTTCTGAACTAACCTCAACTCTGCTCTAGAAACAAATAACACAGGAAACTGTAGTGAGTGGACTACAGCCTGTCTGTGTCCACTGGGGGCTGGACCTTGAATATTTTACATCCCCAGTGCTCTCATTAACTTCCATGAACTCTAGAGAACTCCGGCGCATTAAGATCCCGAAAGCCAATGCTAATGTAACCTTTCACCCATTGACTTCTTTTTATTTTCTGAACTCTGTTGGAATCTTGGATGCACAGGGAATGCAGGCTCAGAGCCTAGATAATGGAGTATTTCTGTTTTATAAAATCTCCAGGCGCT
Organism: Emys orbicularis; assembly: GCF_028017835.1. Lineage (NCBI taxonomy): Eukaryota > Metazoa > Chordata > Testudines > Emydidae > Emys > Emys orbicularis. Next base: position 198,290,140 of record NC_088685.1, read on the forward strand.
CATCTGTACCCTTAGCCAAGGTGCATTGCCAGAAGATTACGATACAGGCTGTTGCCTGGAACTGGAGTTACCAGCTCACAGTGTAAAATTGACAAAATAATATAAAAATGTCATCGTTTTTAATTTAAGGAAACATCAGATCTTTGTGACTAAAGGTAAAAATGTCAGAAGTGCCTACGTGACTTAGGAGCCAAAGTTCAGTTCTCAGAAATGGCCCCAGGCACTCAGGTGCATAAGTCCCTTTGACTTTCACTGAGATTCACTCCGAGTGCATAAGCCATTTTTGAAAATGAAGTTTAGGGGCATACGGGTAAGTCTACACTGCATGTGGGAGCGAGCCACGCCCTCCCCAGACTTGTGTTAGCTGGGCACTAAAAATAGCCGTGTAGATGTTGCTTTGACATGGCAGCTGGCTTGCGAGTCTAAGCTCCGGCCTGAGCCACAATGTCTACCCAGCTATTTTTAGCAGGGCTCGCATTCGCATGCTAAAAATGGGTAAATCTTGTCTGGACCTGTGCTGGGAGGCTAAAAATAGCATGCTAAAAATAGCTGGGTAGACATTGTCCATTTCAGGTGCAGTGTAGTCATGTCCTTAGTCATTTAGGTGGTTTTGAAAAATTTCCCTTACGCGCCTAATCACTGCACACATTTTGTATGTCCTTTATATGTTCAGCATTGCAGAAGTGTACCAGATATAAATGAACGTTATTTAATTTTTCAGGCAGCATACAAGAGCTAAGTGAAAGAAGGGCTTTTTTCCCCTTTCTTATGACTTAGTTAAATTGTGCTTTGCCTCTGGGTCTGTCAGTGAGACCCTTTCCCCATAGTATTTGGGTGAAATACTTTTGTAAAATGCAATGTGAATCCAGCCTCTTTTTGGCTCTGCTAATCTGAAGATGCAATTTCATTACATGCAGAGTCCAGCTCATCTCTCCAATTTGTGCTTCTGTGTATTGGCTTGAGGGCTTGAGTTCAATATGTTTGAACTCTCTGTTGCTCAGCATCAGTTTAGTCGGGTAGAATTCTAGGCCGTGTGATATTGGCGATCAAGATTGCCTGTCTGAGAGCCCCTTCATCTTGTTGATGTTCTTGTGTGTGTTCATATTCAGCATGAGTGCAGCAGATCTGGTCATCTTTCCCCCCCCCACACTGTGGTTGGGAACCCCTTTATAGCAGTGTTCTTTGTCTTCACAGATTTAGCATAGCTATACAGTAAGATGGAATGACTTTCCTGTCAGGCAGCCAACCCAGCTGGGCAGGATCAGGTTACCACTGGCATGAAAATGCTCTGCTTATATCATCGGCAATCTGAAGAATTGCATTCAGGTGTCGCACACCATTTTTAATATGTGTTGTGGATGTTAGGAAAACTAAGTACAATGGCTTGTGTTTCAGTCTCTCCCATGTGTCTCTTGTTTTGTTAACAGGAGTCTAGATTGTATCCTGTGATTCTGCACATGGAGCACATCACATTGGGGGTCTGCCATCCTTACCACCACCCCTTCTCCCAGACATCGGGAGGGCTCTCTGTGTGGTCCAGGGTCCCCATGTGGAGAGGAGATGGGATGCAGACACTGGGGGATACACATCTTCTGTCCCAGGCCTGTGGCTAATCTGCTCAGGATAGGTCAATTGATCAGCCTACGGTTGTATTAACTCCTGAGCAGTGGAAGCCTCCAGGGCAGTACTAGCAAGGGAGGTTGGTGAGAGCACCAGGAGAGGCAGCATGGAGGCACAGGGCCTCTGCAGAGATTGCTCTGTCCTCCAGTGGGTTGCCCGAGATTGGTGCAGACTTTAGGGGATCTGAAGTGGAGGAATATGGAGGAGACTTCATGAGGAGAATCTAGAGCAGTGGTTCTCAAACTTCCTTGCACCGTGACCGCCTTCTGACAACAAAAATTACTACGTGACCCCAGGAGCGGGGACCGAAGCCTGAGCCCCAAAGCCTAAGCCCCTCTGCCCTGGATAGGGGGCATGTAACTTTAGCCCTGGGTGGTGGGGCTTGGACTTGGGCTTCAGACTTGCTAGGACCCAGGACCACCATTAGCTTTGGTGAACCCATTAAAATGGGGTCATGACCCACTTTGGGGTCCCGACCCTCAGTTTGAGACCTGATCTAGAGGTTTCTTCCTGGCTTCCTCCAATCCCACTCATTTAGGGTTTTCTGCAGAAAGGGATGATCTGGGCTGTATTTGTAAAATATGTTCCTCACAGCCTCTCTCTGCTGGAACACGCATTGCAAAATCACATAGATTAATACAGGGACCAAACTGGCACAATGTCACCCCAAGGGAAAGTGATATGTACATGGGGAGCATCTTTATAGTGCAGGGAGCAACCACCCTGTAAGGTGGGTGGGGCTCAGTTGCTCCCTGTGCCAGGCTCAATCCAGTCCCAGGTGAAGGAAATAAGTCCCAGGGTGACACAGTAGAAGAGTGTAATTCAGAGTCAGGCCTGCTGGAATATTAATGGCAGTTCAGGAAGTGGTCTAGGGACAGGACTGGAGCAGAGCAGCTCCCCTTAGCTCCCAGGCAGATGGCCTGGGCATGTAGCCCTGCCGGGAGCAGGCTAGGAAGGCTGGAAGCCAGTCTGCTGGACGAAAGCTCCAGCAGAAGGCAGTAGAGAGACTTGCCCCTGCGGAGGGGCCATGGTGAGTGAGACCTGCAGGGAGTAGATAGGCTCCTGCAGGAGAGCCTGGGGCAGAGGAAAGGACGAGGTTTACATATTTGGGGAAAAATGCAACTCAAGCTCTAAAGAAAAGGGACTAAAATCTTGTGGCTGCTGTGAGTTCTTTGATGCACTAGCTGATTTAGCCCACTGAGGTACATGTGCCCTCTCTGGCTCAGGGAGCAATAAGTCCTCTCTTTCCCCTGTGGCTGAACTAACTAGATTATGTTAAGGCTTTACAGTGAAAAATGGTAGGAAATTCAAAGCTCTATTTCTGGCATTCCCTGCTGCACTTTAAATAGAGGTTTTGATTACCCTGGTGCTGAATCTGGTTCCCATTCTTCCATAGACGACTAGTGCCTCCCCATACTGGGGGGGACCAGGGCCGGCTCCAGGCACCAGCGCAGCAAGCAGGTGCCTGGGGTGGCTAACGGAAAGGGGCGGCATGCACGGCTCTTCGGCAGCAATTCGGCGGCAGGTCCCTCAGTCCCTCTCGGAGCGAAGGACCTGCCGCCGAATTGCCGCCGAAGAATGAAGCGGCGGCAGTAGATCCGCCGCTGAAGTACCACCGATCGCGGCATTTTTTTTTTTTTTTGGCCGCTTGGGGTGTCAAAAACGCTGGAGCCGACCCTAGGGGGGGGACACAATAGAAAGAGGAGGATACATGACCGCCCCATGTGTCTCCTCTGCCTAGTGACATCCCCCCGCCTGGTGCCACAGCACTTTCCCCCCCCACGGTACTTGGAGGGGGGCGGCTCTGTCCTCCTCTCCCTGCACCTCCCCCCTGCACATTTGGCCACTCTCCCTGGGAGCGGGATGGAGCTGCTTCTGCCTGAGAGGCCTGGCTGGGAGGCAGCAGCAGCCTGCTCCCTGCCCGGGCTTGGCTAACAGAGATAGGGGCTGAGCATGCTGGAGAGGGGGCGCAGGGAGAGAAGGACAGAGCCCCTCCCTTTCCCCGCCCTCAGCAGGCCAATCTGGGGGGCACTTGACCCTCCATGTCCCCCTACGCGTCGCCTCTGCATCCTTCCTAAGAGGTACTGAATGTCCCTCAGCCCTCATCATAGCCAACTGGAGTTGAGCCAGGTGTGTTACTTCTCAAGTTTGGGCCTTGAGAGAGACCGTCCCACATGCAATACTTTAAATAGACCTGACATGAAAGATGAATGCTGCATGGACAAAGGGGTGAACTGGTGCTATCAGCCCCAGGCTTCAATGAGGCATTACATAGTGTCATGGTGGCTAAGACATCATGGGCACAATCCATCAATGACTCCAGATGACTTCAACAGAACTACGCTGCTTTACACCACTTGAGGACCTGGCCCAGTGTTTCAAGGGCAAAGCGCAGATGCCTATAGCATGAAGTCTAAAAATAGCCTGGGTGGGTTTGGCCAGAATTGCTTTACACATTCCTGGAAAACTCTTCAATTTTAGGCCTCCATTTCCAATTCCAAGTCTAGCTGCTAAGGGCATGCTGTTCATCCTGCAGTTTGCTCAGTGCTGATCCATAAACAATGCAGAGAGCAAAGACATTAAAGATTATATTTGCTAAACAAAGCTGACACATTCTGACTCTCACATGAGGAAGTCATGGAGCTCCCGATGCTCCTGAGAGTTAAAAATGATCCATTTATTGAGCAACATAATGACAGCACTAGCTGAGCAGAGTGGTAATTATTATCTCTAAGAGACCCAGGAGGACAATTTTTTAAAAGGAAAACAGTCCGTTTAATTTAAAAAAAAAAATCTGAAATCAGCAGATCAAGATTTGTTTAGGTGTAGCTAAAAATAGGTGTAACAGCCAGACATATTCTCTGGGCCAAATTGTGATTCATTCGCTTGTGCTGAATAGGACCTTCCTCCATGTGCAGGACCATTGAAGTCCACGGGACTATTTGCATATTAAGGTACAACCACGTATGAGTAAGGATATTAGAATCTGGCCATCTATTGGATTCAGTACAGAGCAGGACCTGGCATGGTTAAGCAGAACCCATTGTAGTGTGTGAATACTGGGAAGCTAGCAAGGAAAAAGTGTGTCTGGAGGCTAGATAGGATCATGGGAGTTAGAAAGACTCCTGCATTCCTCCCCACCCCTCAAGCTTTCCTAAAGACAAATGTCCTGACTCACCCCAGCGTTAATCTTGATTTATGCTGGTGTAACACCATTGATTCTATAGTGTAAAACTAAGGTAAGGCAGTGCTGAGTCAGGTCCTTGCTGTGCACATCTCTGCACCTCAGTTTACCCAGGATGTATATAAGGCTTACTTGCCGATAGGCTTGAATAGAGGCTGGGAATGGCTGAGCCATTACACACATTGAATCTATTTCCCCATGTTAAGTATTCTCACACCTCTTGTCAAACAGTCTGTAATGAGCTATCTTGATTATCACTACAAAAGTTTTTTCTCTTAATTCTCATAGAGTTGGTAGGACAACTCCCACCTTTTCATGTTCTCTGTATGTGTATATATATATCTCCTTACTATATGTTCCATTCTATGCATCCGATGAAGTGGGCTGTAGCCCACGAAAGCTTATGCTCAAATAAATGTGTTAGTCTCTAAGGTGCCACAAGTATTCCTCTTCCCATAAGGGTGTTTTCAGGCTCCATTCCTCAATGCTTGTGAAGTGTTTTGAGATCCTTGGATGACAAGGGCTGTAAATGTACTCTGGTAACTAGTAACAAGAACAACCAAAAAAGGCCAGTTGGCTGTTTTCTAGATTATATTACATTTGACTTATTAAAAAAATTGGGAGTTCAGGTGCAAGCAAAGCGATGTTAGTATCTCTTACTCAGGGATGGACAAAGTACAGTCTGGGGACCGCATCCGGCCCTTCAGACATTTTAATCTGGCCTTTGAGCTCCCGCCAGGGACTGGGGTCCAGGGCTTGCCCTGTTCTGGCGCTCCGGCAGGAGAGTGGGGTTGGGAGCTTACCCCACTTCGTACGTGCCATGGCTCCACGCGGCTCCCGGAAGCAGTGGCATGTCCCCCTCCGGTTCCTGGATGTAGGGGCAGCCAGGGGGCTCCGCTGCCCCTGCCCCAAGCACTGCCCCTGGAACCGTGGCCAATGGGAGCTGCAGAGGTGACACCTGCGGACAGGGCAGCGCGCAGAGCCGCCTGGCCATGCCGCCGCGTAGGAGCTGGAGGGGGGGACACACCGCTGCTTCCGGGAGCTGCTTGAGGTAAGCGCTGCCAGGAGCCTGCACCCCTGACCCCCTCCTGTGCTCTAACCTCCTGCCTCAGGCCTGATCCCCATCCTGCCCTCTGAGTCCCTTGGTCCCAGCCCGGAGTACCCTCCTGCACCCCCAACCCCTCATTCCCAGCCCCACCCCCCGAGCCCACACCCCCAGCCGGAGCCCTCACTCCCCCGCACCCTAACCCGCTGCCCCAGCCCGGAGCCCCCTCCTGCACCCAGAACTCCTAATTTCTGGTCTCACTCCAGAGCCTGCACCCCCAGCCAGAGCCCTCACCCCCTCCCACACCCCAAGCCCCAGTTTCCTGAGCATTCATGGCCTGCCATACAATTTCCATACCCAGATGTGGCCCTCGGGCCAAAAAGTTTGCCTACCCCTGCTCTTACTGGACAAAGCTGGCATGTAGGGCATAGCCTGGCATGGTGCTGAACACCCTCTGTGCTGTTGACTTCAGCAAGTGAGGAGAGTGTGCAGCAGCTTGCAGGATAGACATCAGCAGTAGACAGATCAAACAACCAAACTTGGTTTTCTTCTCTTTTCATAAGTCCAAATATTTATGAGCCGTGTCCTAAGCTGATGGAAAATCAGAGTGAAGTCACTGGATCTGTGCTGATTTTATACCAGCAGAGCTTCTAGGCCTGTTTTTTTAAATCTTGTATTTTCATGCGAATACATGAAGCCCCATAGGGGTGGGTGCAGGACATAGCACACATTGGCAACTTTAAATGTATAAACCATTTCAGTTAAAGGAGGCGGGGGGGGGGGGGGGAGAAACTATTATGGGCCAGATCCTCTTGCTTTATTCACATCAATAGAGCTACACCAGTTTGCACCAGCTGCGGATCTGGTCCTGTATCAGTAAGTCCTAAAATATTAAGAGCTTTTCCTTTAAATTCAGCTGATCAGCTTTTACCGCTGCTGCTATTTTTGTGTGTTGTTTTGTCCCCGAAGACCTGTTTGTGTGAGAGCCAAGCTCTAGAGTGCATTTCTGCAGTCAGCTCCCTGCTAGAGCACAGGGCAGCGTTGCAGGCAATGTTGGACAAACAGAGCCCTGAGTACTCCTTTACCAGCATGGAAAAATCTCTCACATGATGACACAATTCCTTCATCCCCTAGATTTACACATCATTAGAAACTCAAACGTGCTCCAAGCTTTTCAGAAGCTCGTTAGCTCTTGTAGCAGAGAAAACACAAAGCTGCTTGCCAGTGGAAAGGTAGTATATGCAAGAATGTTCACTGTTTCTTTACTCTCTCTTCCTAAGCAGAGGTGCAGACTCTTTCTAGGAAAGATGATCAGTTTAAAAAAAAAAAAAAGTTTTGTCACAGGCACGTAGCTCCAGTAAATAGAGGTGGTGTTAACTCCTGGTAAACAGAGCTAAGTTAGTATGGAAACAATTAATGCTACAGTGCTCCTGAAATACAATGTAAGGTGGGTTATATTTTGGGATAAAATTCTTCATCACTCATTGGTTTATTTATTTTTATTAGCATTCATAGCACTATGTGTTGTGATTACTTCTGACGTCTTGTGACAGGCATTATGAGAATATACATGGCTAAATCCAGACTGGGCTTTGGGCCCGCTTACATAGCTCTGAATTTGGACAACAATGTAATGCATGTGGAAGTATAAACCTTCATTGAAGGAACACAAATTTCCACTCCAACCTCTGGACCTCAATCAAGGTTTATTCCCCATGTTCGGATTTATTGGTAAAGCACCCCTAAAACTTTGTGCATCTCCTGTTAAAAATTACCCTGCAAACAATCAAACAATGTGGTGGAAAGTCTGAGGCTCCCATGTCATCTAAACTGTTGTTCTTGTCTGGACAGCCCTAAAAGACAAAAATCCTTCCTAGCCAGATGGCACTGATTCTTTACAGTTGTGTTCATACATCAGATGTAAATATTGTATTCCAGTTCCCATTACATCTGAAAATGACTGGGTCTAATTGACAATATGGCGTCCACATTTAGATGTTGATTTGTGGAAACTAGCCACTGCTCATAATTATTTTGTATTAACAACTTCTGTACATTGCCCCACTGTTTGATCAATCTGTTTCTCTTTGTTCTTAGCCGTATGTATTTTCAAAACTGATACTTATACATTTCTGATTGTCGTACAAAAAATGACAGCTCTCTAGGGAATCTAACTGTATCCTGAAGCATATAAGCTAATGAGAAAAATAACTTCAAAGTGCCATGCTTTGGCGTTTTGATATTCTATCTTCTACTGTTCAAATTGCAGACAAAAAATGATCCACTCCATTGAAACATTAATTAGATGAATAACAAGCCTAGAATTTGTATTCCCAGGTGAGTCTGTGGTTTAGAGGAACAATTCCATTGTTCCATTATTTCTCCTCAGTTTTCTGAGCAACAACTTCCTCTGGGTGGTAAAATATAATATCTATTCCATTGGGAGGAAAGGGTTGTGGGAAAGTGTGGTTTAAATGCATATTGACCACGCTTTGTTTGGATGGCATATTGAATGAGGATTATTTTGGGAGTAATGCACAACTGTTTGAGTTACCTGATTAGCAGTGTATATACCTCAGGTTTTGTTGGACCTGAACACAGCTACAATACAGGAATGACAGATTGGGTATAGCAGTGAGGGGTTTATGTTTGCCACAGTCTGCGGTTGGGGGTGGCTTGCAGGCTGTTATGGAGCACCTGGGGCTATAAGTGGAGGTGAAGGTAACTTTGGGAGGGAGTTGTATGGGGTCCCAACTCTATTCTATTCTATTCTGTATGGGGACTTATAGAATCATAGCAATGTAGGGCTGGAAGGGATCTCTGGAGGCCATCTAGTCCATCTGCCTGTGCTGGAGCAGGACCAAGTATACCTAGCCCAGGGATCGGCAACGTTTGGCCCGCGGCCTGCCAGGGTAAGCTCCCTGGTGGGCCGGGCTGGTTTGTTTACCTGCTGCGTCCACAGGTTCAGCTGATCGCAGCCCCCATTGCCGATCCCTTATCTAGACTATCCTTGACAGTGTTTATCTAACCTTTTCTTAAAACCTTCCAAAGACAGGAATTCCACAACCTCCCTCGGGAACCTATTCCAGTAATTAACTTCCTTATAGTTAGAAAGTTCTTCCTAATATCTAACCTACATCTCCCTTGCTGAAGATTAAGCCCATTACTACTTGTCCTACCTTCAGTGGACATGGAGAACAACTGATCACAGTCCTTTTTATAACCGCCCTTAACATATTTGAAGACTGTTATCAGGTCCCCCCTCAACCTTCTTTTCTCAAGACTAAACATGTCAGCAGTCGATGGGAGAATGATCGGGGATCGATTTATCGCGTCTACACTACATAAATCGATCCCCGATAGATCGATCTCTACCCGCCAATCCGACGGGTAGTGTAGACGTACCCACAGTGAGATAAGTTGAGAGAAGAATCAGGCCCTGTGGAGGTAGGATCAGGCTCTGAAAGGCTTAAACATAAAGGCTCTGGTTTGATTCACCACGCTGCCACATCAGTGTTACACCAGCCTAAATCCACGGAAGTAAAACCAGCACAACCCTGTGGTGAATTAGGCTCCTCGTCCATGATGGAGTTACAGCCCTGTTAGAAAAAAATGTTTAAACATGTTCAAAATTGCCTTTTGATAACATGGTTTAAATACAGTTTGCCAGGCCAGTGTGAACCAAGAAAAATACTTTTTAATGTAGTGTTAGAAAAACATGTTAAAGTCTGTCCAAGCACAGGTAAAACTTCCTTGTTGGTAGGGCATTTGTATGCAAGCTGATAAGTTAGTAAGATGGTTTTCACTTAGAAACTGTCTGCACAAACTTTGCTATAAAACAACTTTGCCCATCCATACTCAGCAGGAAAGCTGTATTTTACTCTTGCTGGTAGAAACTATTTTAAGATCAAGTTTAAAAATAGTTTCCTGACATGGGTGCGTCACTGCTGTAGTTGGGAACCTATGAGCCATTGGGATTCCGGTCGGCGCAGATGATTGTGAAACTAAAGCATCAGGGAGTAAATTTGAATAACTGTCTTAGGTACTCATATGCCTCTATTACCATAGTATCTGAGCATCTCTCAATCTTTAATGTATATAACCTCACAACACCTCTGTGAGGTGGGGAATTGCTCTTATCCCCAGTTTATAGACTGGGAATTGAGGCATAGAGAGATTAAATAATAATATATGGAGATATACCTATCTCATAGAACTGGAAGGGACCCCAAAAGGTCATTGAGTCCAGCCCCCTGCCTTCACTAGCAAGACCAAGTACTGATTTTTTTGCCCCAGATCCCTAAGTGGCCCCCTCAAGGATTGAACTCACAATCCTGGGTTTAGCAGGCCAATGCTCAAACCACTGAGGTATCCCTCCCCCCCCAGTCATACAGGAAGTCTGTGACAGAGCTGGGAATTGAGCCCATGTCTTGAGACTCCCAGGTTAGTGCCCTAACCAAATGTAGCCATGTTTCTAAATGGAACTAATCGGTCACAATGCAAAATGGAAAAAAATCGCTCTACTCAGCATCATTGGTGTTAACATGCAGGTTCTGTACAGTATGTTTGTAGCAAAATGTTGAGTGCAGGTCGTTTCATTATGGATTGGATTATTTCCAAAGTTAGGAAGCTTTGAGATACTTCAGCCAGGTTTTCTTTAGTGCTAGCCATAATCAAATTCCTTTCTTTACTGTTTCTTGTAACCCCACTAATTGAGATCACCCAAAATGTTTACCATGAGCTAAAGTCAACATCAATTAAAAATCCCATTTATATTCCCTGTGAAAACACATGGGCTTCAAAAGTATTTGATTTTCATCAGACCTTCTCATCTGTTTGTCATTTAAAGTTCAGGCCATTTTCCATATTTCTATCAAATGCTGCCTCACATGGAAGTCTGGCAAATGAGCCTGCAAAGTAACTTTTTGAAGTTATAAATAATCTAATACTTGCCTGGAGTTGACCTCACTATACAATAATATACAAATTAATCACTGACGCCGAGGGACATACAGTGCTAAATTACTGCCTTATTAATTAAGGGAAGGATTGGTCTTCTGCTGTAATAGCACTTGTGGTCATTTCTAGTAACCCTAAGCCGACCTTCAGGTAGGAGGAGGTTATAAGAGGAAACTGGGCAGAATCCATAAATATTGGCAGCTACGGGATTTGGCTCTGTGATGTCATTCCCGAGTGCTCTTTGCTTCTTTATAAAAGTGGGTCAGCAGGCAAACTTGGTTGTATTTCTTTTTGCTGTGATTGCTTTTTCACTCAGTCACATTCTTTCATTCCAAGTCCATTCATATTAAAATCCAGACCCGTTTTTTTGCTTACTGTTGCTGCAGGGTAGTGTTTGGAAATGTATGAATCATGCAGGGCTTGATAGTGGAACATAGGCCCAGCCTGTCTTTGGCATAGCACAGCCCCAGAGGGATTCTTTTTCTTGGAGGCAGGCGTGTCTCCTGGAGCTCCTGGATACTGCTTGTTCACCTGTTTCTACATTCCTGTGTGGGGCGCTGCTTCCTTTTCCCTTGCACAGCCATGGCCCTGCCCATCCCGCCGTCGTCGAGGTGCTGTGCATCTCCCGGGAAGCACTGCCATTTGACCTGTTCTTATGTGAGCCACACACAGGGCTCCTTATGCTCTCTTCACTCACTGCACACTTGTGTAAGGGCGAGGTGGTGCCAGGAGAGCGGGGGACTGATTCTGTTCCATTGCCAGTGTAAATCAGGAGTTAGCTCTATTGAAATCAGTGGAGTTGCACTGTTTTTTCAGCAGCGTAAGCCAGAGCAAAGCCAAGCTCCCCTGTGATCTGTCCCTGACTGTTCCACTAAGTTGGCCTGTGACCATTTACAGCACCTTGTGCCTCACCTCCCCTATCTAAATATGTAGACAGTCATACCTTATACACCTTTGTAGACCTCCCAGAGCCTCCTGGTCCACATCCTGTCTCCCTTACTCACCTTGATTTCAATAGGACTCCTTGCAGGTAAAGGTACTATTCAGTGTGAGTAAGGGCTTGCCTACACTACCGCGCAGGGTTGATCTAAGATACGCAACTTCAGCTACATGAATGGCATAGCTGAAGTTGACGTACTTAGATCTACTTACTACGGTGTCTTTACTGCGGTAAGTAGACAGCTGCTTGCGTCAACTCTGCTTGCGCTTCTCGTTCTGGTGGAGTACCGGAGTCGATGGGAGCATAGGCGCCGACTCCGTGGGTGCTCCGGGGCTGGAGCAACCATGGGGAAAAATTGGTGGGTGTTCAGCACCCACCGGCAGCTCCCCACCCCACCCCGCCCCAGCTCACCTCCCCCTCCACTCCGCCTCCTCCCCTGAGCGCGCTGCATGCCTGCTTTCCCCCCCTACCTCCCAGTGCTTGCGCTGCGAAAGAGTTGTTTCACACGGCTGGGAGGGAGGGGGGAGGAGGGGGAACGCGGCGCGCTCGGGGAAGAGGCAGGGCCGGGGCGGGGATTTGGGGAAGGGGTCCAATAGGGGCAGGGAGGGGGCGGAGTTGGGGCGGGGACTTTGGGGAAGGGGTTGGAATGGGGGCGGGGCAGGGGCAGGGAAAGGGTGGAGTCGGGCGGGGCCAGGGGTGGGGGGGACGCGAGCACCCACCGGCGCTGGGGAAAGTTGGCACCTATGGATGGGAGAGCGCTCAGCAGTCGATTTATTGTGTCTATACTAGACGCAATAAATCAACCCCCACTGGATCAATCGCTGCCTGCCGATCCGGCGGGTAGTGTAGAGAAGCCCTAAGAGTGGCAGACTCTGGACCAGAGGTGCTTTTCAATGAATGTTAAGCGTGGTGGTGTTTTAGCTTTTGTTTTACTTCTTTCCTGTCTTAGACACATTTCTTATTGATAGTAATTACATTTTTACCATTTTTGTTAAGGGGCCTTTAGCTTTTGGGTGCAGGCATCTAAAAATGCAAGTGTGTTGTTATCTTGGCTGTTAAAGAGGGAGAACTTTGCTGATATGACACTCTTGAGAAGATTTTTCATTTTTTAAATTAATCTTGTGCACCAGCAATTTAAAAGTATTGTAAGAAAACAACTGTGTTTGACAATTAAAATGAGCCCTGAATGACCAGGTAAGCAGTCAAGTTCAGATTTTTTCCACTTGAAAAACCATATTTCTTATTATTTTCGAAACTTCCATAATGGCAATCAGGTCAGTAGGGCTCCGACTGCAGACATGTAGGTATGTACTTGCCTTTGTTCTTGTGAGTCGTCCCATTGAGCTCAGTGGGCCTGCTCACATGTGTAGGGTTACTCATGTGGATAAGCGTTTGGAGGAACAGGTCAGAAAGGAGCAATTGCAGATCATGTATCAGATGCTATATGGATAGTTAGCATTGCCATCTCAATCACTGTAATTGTAGAGCCTGTAACATCACTGCACCATTGATGGGAAAGTCATTCTGGTATAGAGCAAGGGAGGTCATGGAGATGCCTTATAACCATTTTAAACTGTCCTGTATGTCATGATGGCCCCATCACTGACATTCATATCTCTGGCCAGAATGTTGTGGATTCATGTTGCATTCAAGGAATCAGGCTTCTGTTTACAGTTGACAGTAGTGAGCATGAATGCTAGGAAATGACACGTCGTTTGAAAGCACCATTCTCAGGAGACACTTGTCCTCCCTGGCCAAAAATCTTTCATTTCAAACTACACAACCAGAGATTAGTTTGCACCTGTGCTGTTGCTCCAGGCCTTGTACATGATAGTGTTCTGTAATGGCCTGGATCTTGATTCCCTGTTCTCTTGCATGTACGTGACAAATAGATAATGAAATTCAGATAGATTATACAAAGAAAACAATGACCCCATAAAATGCACTGCAGATTTGGGATTAGAACTGATGTGTGCCTTGTAGCTGGGAGCGAAAATCTGCCCCATAAAGACATCTGCCCTCTTGCCTGTAGTATGATGAGTGGAACTGGAGAAAGAGGGTCAGGGTTCAGGAGGGACGGGGCATGACAGGGGCTCAGGAATTCCAGATGCTGTGGGATAAATTTTAGAGCCTTGGCATGTAACACTGGTCTCTTAGCATGCTCAGTAATGATCCCTTTCCTACAGCTCTGCCTGCTGCATCACTCAATGCTAATGTTACATCACCTGTAAGAACTGAGGGAGAGGAAAGGTCTCTCATGCACACATACCCTCCTCCACTCTACACACGTGAGACAATAATTGAGATGTGTATGTGCCTTAGGCCCTGATCCCACAATTGATCTGTGATCTGTGTGAGTAGATCCTTGTATCCATGTGGAGCTCCTTAATTTCAGTAGGGCTCTCTGTGGGATACAGGGGTCAGGTTGCATGGAGTCAGCTGTAGGACTGGGGACTTACTGAGTAAGGGAATCATCTAAAGCCCATTGAAGTCAATGGGAGTCTTTCCATTGACTCCAGTCACCTTTGAATCAAGTCCCACATATGTGACCTTTATCACCCTTTGTATATCCTCTTCGTGTGGGTTTATCAACCACTCTCCTTGCATCATGCTGAATTTAGATTGTGTACTCTCTGGGTCAGGTGTCATGTCTTTATTTATTTTGAGAAGGGCCTAGCACCTTTTTGGATACTTGTAAATAATAATTAAGCTATTTGGTATTAAGGTTAATTAAGGTATCTGTACTTGCGTCTGTCTTTGTGGTGCTTGTATGTGTAGAGGCCTGTAGGGGCAGTGTGCTGAGCCCCGAGCCCTGATTAGGGGGCGGAGCCTGGCTGATTAGGGGACCTATAAAAGAGGCCTCCCAGCCAGGCAGCGAGCAGCTAGCCGCAAACAGGGGAGTTTAAGTGGGAGTTTACAGGGGGAGGTGGAAGGGGAGGCAGGAGGGCGCGGCGTTTGGTGTGCTTTGTTCCCTCAGAGGCTGCAGGCAGAGACCATTGCACTCATGAGCCAGGCAGCAGGGGACACAATGCAGATGAAAGCATGTAGCAGCTGTGGTATGTATATAGTCCTAGCAGGTGCAACGGATCAGAGGTATGTTTGTATGAAATGCCGCCTACTTGCTCTGTTAGAGGAAAAGGTTCGGGGGTTGGAGATGCAGGTAGAGACCCTGGTAGAGTTTAGAAGGGGGTTTGAACAGCTAATGGAGCAAAGGCAAGGGGTAATTGAAGGGGAATGCTCAGGGGTGCAGGTGGAAGCAGGGGCTATGGTCTGTGAGGGGGGAATGTCAGGGGGAGAACAAAAGCAGTGGAAGCATGTGACCGTGAGAAGCAGGTCAAGGAAAAGGAGGGCTAGTGAGGGGGAAATAGAACTCAGGAACAGGTTTGGGTGTTTGGCTAATGAGGAGGGGACGCAGCAGGTGGTAACTGATGGTGGGAGGAAGAGGAAGAAAAGAAGGGCAGCTAGTCCAATAGACAGGGGGGAGGAGTTGATGGAGACAGCATTAATACTCAGCCCCGGGAGGATACAGGGTGGCAATAGGGGGACTATAAGGGTAAATAGAGACAGACAGGACTTACGGCCGCAGGGAACAGGGGATAGACTGGTAGATTGCGCTGCCCCTAGGCAAAGGCAGGTGTATGTGATTGGGGACTCCTTACTGAGGAGGTTAGACAGGCCTGTAACCAGGGCGGACCCAGAAAACAGAAGGGTGTGCTGTCTGCCGGGCGCTAAGATACGGGATGTGGACCTGCGGTTGAAAAGGATCCTAAAGGGAGCAGGTAAGAACCCCTTGATCGTCCTTCACGTAGGAACGAATGACACGGCTAGGTTCTCGCTAGAGAGAATCAAGGGAGATTATGCCAGGCTGGGGAAGACGCTTAAGGAAGTTGAGGCTCAGATTATCTTCAGTGGGATTCTGCCTGTTCCTAGAGAAGGACAGCAAAGGGCAGACAGAATTGTGAGGATAAATAGCTGGCTGAGGGAGTGGTGCTATAAGGAGGGCTTTGGGATGTATGGCCACTGGGAGGCGTTCGGGGACAGACAGCTGTTCTCGCGGGATGGACTTCACCTGAGTAGGGAAGGAAATAGACTTCTGGGAGGGAGGCTGGCTCATCTCATCAAAAGGGCTTTAAACTAGGAACTTGGGGGAGACGGTTGGGAGAAGTCCAGTTAATCTCCACGCCAGATTCCAACACTGAAAATGTGGGCAAAGAGATAAGCACAGATATAGATAGGGGTAGGGAATTGGACATTAGAAGGAGGGGGCGGATGGACACTAGGGGGTCCGTACCAAAGTGCATAACTAATGGGAGAAAGGACAGACAGCATACGGTAAGATGTTTATACACCAATGCGAGAAGCCTAGGTAACAAAATGGAGGAACTGGAGCTCCTGGTCCAAGAAATGAAACCTGATATCGTAGGAATAACCGAAACGTGGTGGAACTGTAGTCATGACTGGAGTACAGGTATCGAAGGGTATGTGCTGTTTAGGAATGACCGGAAAAAAGGTAAAGGTGGGGGTGTGGCACTGTATGTGAATAATGAACTAAAATGTAAAGAAATAATAAGTGATGGAATGGATAAGACAGAGTCTGTCTGGGCAATGATTACACTGGGTAAAAGAACTACTAGAGCCTCCCCTGAGATACTGCTTGGGGTGTGCTATAGACCGCCGGGATCTAGCCTGGATGCGGACAGAGAACTATTTAATGTTTTTAAGGAAGTTAAAACTAATAAGAGCTGTGTGATCATGGGGGACTTTAACTTCCCAGACATAGATTGGGGAACAAATGCTAGTAACAATAATAGGGCTCAGATGTTCCTAGACGTGCTAGCAGATGAATTCCTTCAGCAAGTAGTAGCTGAACCGACGAGGGGGGATGCCATTTTAGATTTGGTGCTGGTGAGTAGTGAGGACCTAGTTGAGGAAATGATAGTAGGGGACAACCTTGGCTCGAGTGACCATGAGCTAATTCGGTTTAAACTAAATGGAAGGATTAACAGAAATAAAACTGTGACTAAGGTTTACGATTTCAAAAAGGCCAACTTTATTAAATTAAGGCAACTACTTAGGGAAATGGATTGGGCTAACATACTTAGAGAGCTAAAGGCAGATGAGGCCTGGGATTATTTCAAGCTGAAGTTGCACGAGCTGTCCGAGGCCTGTATCCCGAGAAAGGGGAAACGGTTAGTAGGCAGGAGAATTAGACCTAGCTGGATGAGCGGGCGTCTCAAAGGGGCGATTAAGAAAAAACAGAAAGCGTATAAAGAATGGAAGAGGGGGCAGATCGGTAAGGAAACCTACCTTATTGAGGTCAGAGCATGTAGGGATGCGGTGAGAAAGGCCAAAAGCCGTGTAGAGTTGGACCTCGCGAGGGGAATTAAATCCAATAGTAAGAGGTTTTATAGCCATATAAATAGGAAGAAAACAAAGAAAGAGGAAGTGGGACCGCTGAAGCATGTAAATGGAGTGGAGATTAAGGATAATCTAGGCATGGCACAATATCTAAATGAATATTTTGCGTCGGTATTTAATAAGGCTAATGAAGGGCTTAGGAATAGAGGGAGCGGGACAGAGGGGAATAAAGGAGGGGCGATTGACATTACAGTATCAGAGGTGGAAGCCAAACTTGACCAGCTAAATGGGATTAAATCGGGCGGACCGGATGATCTCCATCCTAGAATATTGAAGGAGCTGGCGCGAGAAATTGCAAGCCCCTTGGCGATAATTTTTAATAAATCTGTAAACTCGGGGGTGGTACCGATGGACTGGAAAATAGCTAATGTGGTTCCTATTTTTAAGAAGGGGAAAAAAAGTGACCCGGGTAACTACAGACCTGTTAGTTTAACTTCTGTAGTATGCAAGGTCTTGGAAAAAATTTTGAAGGAAAAAGTAGTTAAGGACCTTGAGGTGAATGGCAATTGGGACAAATTACAACATGGGTTTACGAAAGGCAGATCGTGCCAAACCAACTTGATCTCCTTCTTTGAGAAAGTAACAGACCTTCTAGATAAAGGAAATGCGGTGGATCTAATTTACCTCGATTTTAGTAAAGCGTTTGATACTGTCCCGCACGAGGAATTATTGGTTAAAATGGAAAAGATGGGGATCGATATTAAATTCCAGAGGTGGATAAAAAACTGGTTAAAGGGGAGACTGCAGCGGGTAGTACTGAAAGGTGAACTGTCGGGTTGGACGGAGGTCACCAGTGGGGTTCCTCAAGGTTCGGTTTTGGGTCCGATTTTATTCAATCTATTCGTTACTGACCTCGGAACCGAATGTAGGAGTGGGCTGATAAAGTTTGCGGATGACACAAAGTTGGGAGGTATTGCCAATTCGGAGAAGGATAGGGATATTCTGCAGGGAGACTTGGATGATCTTGTAAATTGGAGTAAAAATAATAGGATGAGATTTAATAGTGAGAAGTGTAAGGTGATGCATTTAGGGATGACTAATAAGAATTTTAGTTATAAGTTAGGGACGCATAGGTTGGAAGTGACGGAGGAGGAGAAGGACCTCGGAGTCCTGGTTGATCGTAGGATGACTATGAGTCGGCAATGTGACGTGGCTGTGAAAAAAGCTAATGCGATTTTGGGATGCGTTAGGCGAGGTATTTCTAGTAGGGACAGGGAGGTGCTGCTTCCGTTATACAAGGCGCTGGTGAGACCTCATTTGGAGTACTGTGTGCAGTTCTGGTCTCCTATGTTTAAAAAGGATGAACTCAAACTGGAACGGGTACAGAGAAGGGCCACTAGGATGATCCGAGGAATGGAAAACCTTTCCTATGAAAGGAGACTCGAGGAGCTCGGTTTGTTTAGCCTAACCAAAAGAAGGCTGAGGGGGGATATGATTGCTCTCTTTAAATATATCAAAGGGATTAATACCAAGGAGGGAGAGGAATTATTTCAGCTCAGTAGTAATGTGGACACGAGAACGAATGGATATAAACTGGCCGTGGGGAAGTTTAGGCTTGAAATTAGAAGAAGGTTTCTAACCGTCAGAGGGGTGAAATTTTGGAACAGCCTTCCGAGGGAAACGGTGGGGGCGAAAGACCTTTCTGGCTTCAAGATTAGGCTTGATAAGTTTATGGAGGGAATGGTTTGAAGGGATAACGTGATTTTAGTCAATTAGGCATTAACGTGCCATCGCGGGTAAAATGAGGGTCCGGCTGTAGAATCTTGCCTGTATGCTCGGGGTACTGCTGATCGCCATATTTGGGGTCGGGAAGGAATTTTCCTCCAGGGTAGATTGGCAGAGGCCCTGGAGGTTTTTCGCCTTCCTCCGCAGCATAGGGCAGGGGTCGCAGGCTGGAAGATTCTGTTGTGGGTGGGTCAGCTTTTGTGGCCTGCATCATGCAGGAGGTCAGACTAGATGACCATATTGGTCCCTTCTGACCTTAAAGTCTATGAGTCTATGAGTCTATGAGTCTATTTACAAAATGATGCACCGAAGAAGCAGTGAGAAACTAGTGTGTAAAAGAACAATGAAGAAAGTTCCTAAAATGCAATAACATTTTAAAAAAATGTTTTCCCTTTGGGTTTCATCCTGAACCCATTGAAGTCAATAGGTGAGCTGCCCATGGGAACAGGACTGGGTCCAGTATTTACAGTATACTTCAGAATGAAGCAGAGTTTTTCGTAAGCTGTGTCATTGTCCTGTTTCAGGTTCTAGTAGGTTCATTTGAGGTGTACAGGGCTGTTTAACAATGACCTGCTTTTATATAACAAATGTAGAAAATGAAACACAATTTTTCTGTCAACATGATACATGATGAAGGTGCTGGAAAGATAGTAGTATAAAGTGATGTCCTCTATGATGTCCTATTCCCAGGATAGGTAGAACATAGACAATAGCATAGGGGCCTCCTCATAATGCCCTGCCAATGTGTCTCCAACTTGTCCTAGATAGACTACTTCTGGTGGTGAGAAGGTATTTTGGTTTTCATGTCCATCCAATCCTTGGCCTCTCTACCAATACCGCAGAACCAGTTCTGGTGGTGATGTGTGATATGGAGAGTTATCCACTAGGAACTAGAATGAGATCACTATTTCATTTATGACAGACCACTGAACAACACTCAGGTAGTAAAAACTTTTGTTCCCTATCATCTGGGACCAGATACCAGTGACCTATAGGTGAAAAGACCAGTATCCTGTTAATCTATTGAGAAATCCAATATTTCCCATTTATTTTAAACTGTACTGCTTCACATTTCAAAACAAATCAGTTCTATATACAAAGGTTTGTTAGAAATAGGATGGTTACCTACAAAACTCAATAGTTCAATATTCCTACACATGCACTTTCAGTATTATGTTTAGTATCTTCAAATTAAATTAAAAAATAGACATAATTCTATGTTGCAATTGGTCTACAAGTTCTGGTAAGTATCCAGTATTGTCAACACCAAGATTTCAACAATCATGAATCTGGTTTAAAAATCTGGAGAATATAAAAATAATGTTGGATTCTTTCTATTTGCCTTCTGGTGTTTGAACCTTTAGGGTCAACATATTCAGGCTTTTCTTTGCAACCACAGGGACTAAAAGCCTACTTATTTTTTAAAATGAAAGCTGAGATTTTCATGTAATGACATGACTGAAGGAGTTGGGGGCTTAAAAAACCCACCAAATATCACAGTTGTCACAATAAAATCATATGAATCGGCAGCACTGAATTTCTTTAAGTCAATGTGAACAGTTAAAAGACAACCGTTTGTAAGGGAGATAAGTCACAAATAGGTGGATGAAGAGGCAGAAAACACCACTAAGCACTTTGTCAGCTGACTGCTATTCTGGGAATTCCAGCTGATAAACATGGCTATATCAGTCGATGGAGAGTTATAATTAATTACGGCGACGCTGACATTGATAAATTTCTTGTAGAGTCTTCCATTAATCTAGTGGAGCATCTGCATCTAGTTCTTCTCTTCCCCTCCAAGCGTTAACAGTCTATTTGTGGACTCAGATCCATGATTAAACATTTCATCTGCAAAGAGAATGGTTCCTAGGAAAACGAGAGCTCTATTCCTGTACCCGCATTAGGCTTTGTCAGACATTACATAAGAGATTTGTTCACATTGGCCTGCTGCTCCTGGCTTTTCAGATAATCTTTTGTATTAAGTTTCCAGTGCATGTAGATAATTTAATTTAACATTTTTCTAAATGCCTGCATGCAGGAAAGCTAAACCTATATGAGCGTAATTAGAGTTATTTATATACTGTAAAAATTTAACTGAATCAGAATTACTGGAAAATGTGATTCTTTTTTATTAAAGAATACAATTTTGCTGTAATTTAATTAAGTTAAAGCCTTCATTATTTTTCAACTCTTGCCTTATGCTATTCTTTTCTCCCACTTGGTAATGTCAGTTGCTTTACCTGATAAAGTTCACTTCAACTCAAATGGCTATCCTGTTTACAATAAAATCTAGTTCAATATGCATGTTGCTCCACAGTCCAAAAGTTCTAATAAATTGCATTAACTGGTCTAAACACCTTTGCTGAATAATGTCTGCAGATTATCAGTCCTGATGTGTGCTTCCATTTTGATAACCCATGAAGTAAACAGAAACGGAATCCCTGTCATTCTAGGTACCATTTATACCATTAGCCACTGCAATCCAGCTTGCTAAAGAGATAAATATGATCATTGAATAGTAATTAAGGAATATTCATGAGGAGATACTTGTTCTACTGCACATGCAGGTGGGGAAGAGTGCAAGCCTATTTTCTGAAAGCCAGGATGTTTTGCAGAGGAATGAACTGACAGCGGGGTGAGGAGGAAACACACATTTTTAATATATGCATTTTGTCAGGGGAGTAGTTGCTGTCCAGTGACCCATGAGTGATGGTGTCTTTTTGCCCAAAGCTTGTTCACAGACAGACATGATTTACATGGTTTTCATCTTTCATGTGGCAAATTGAAAAACAATATTAAAAGTCAATGTCCAATTTTGTCGTCCACACTATAACTTTCAGTGACATGGAATAATTCCAGGTTGTCCCGCTGGGTAAAGATCTCAGAGAGCAGTGGTTCACTAGATGTTCCATGGTTTGGATAGCTTCTCCACAGTCGCATATTGGACTGTCTTTCATTTTCCACTTGTGTAGTAGGTAATTGCAATGTCTGTGTGAGGGTCTGATGCAATTTGCTGTGATCCATATCTCATGTGGCATGGGGAAACCAGGTGGTTGGTTTATAGGATCTGTGATCAGGTCTTGATTCTTGACCCTGCTGTTTTCCTGTTAAGTGCTTTGGCATAACCAAGGCCATCAGTGTAGTGACCAAATGCTGATTGATGGCCTTGCTGTCTGAAAAAAGCAACTCAAATGATGATCTCAAGTGAGAAATGGCCTTTCTCAGGGAAAATGTTTGGTAGGCTCATACCTATGTGTATGCAACCTCAGCATAGAAGGCCTCTTTCCTGCAAAATGCAATTACCTCACCAAGCTATTATGTGAACAGAAATCAATAGTTTCATGGTACCAGCGACTCGCTTATCGAAAAAGCATCACAATGTTGTGTTCTAGGATACCGTTTAGTGGCAACACCACCCAAAATGTGGAGTGGCAACATTTGTGAGACAAGGTCTCTGGAACGTCTGCTCTGTAGACTCAAACTCTTCAGCATCATAAGCAATCACAACAAGAGTCAGTGAACTTATGATCACCGTTGTCTATAAGTCATCAAATGTTACCTGGCCCACACCAGTTTTACTAAGTCACAGCCACATCAGTTTTATCAAATATACACAATTTAAGTACTCTTTACAACTGTTGGCCTCCAATAAAGGAAAAACCATCACAGCAACAACACATTTTGTTGTTTATTTGCTTCACTTGGGTTTCTGCATGTTTTCTCGTACCGTACACAGCATTGTTTAATCATTAAAATGCAGCCCGCACCTTGAAGCTAAGAAAAGGGGGGAAAGTGATGTGTTGGGAAAACATAAAATCATGTGGTCTATAGTATACATCATGGCTGCAGTTGGAGCTCTTTTGCTTTAGGCGTTCAGACCTGTTGCTGTTCTGGTATTCCCCTAGTACCTGATTGTTTCATATCAGTTTGGTGTATTATTGACCTAAATAATGTATTGTTCAAAAGGAACAAAGAGAACTTATGTTCAACAATTGTTTTATTTTTAAGATGAATCTGTAAACAGAAATGGAATCCACAACTAATGGTTGAGCTTCGGTCTTCAGAAGTGTGGGCATTTCTGCTCCAAGATGGAAAGACAACTATCGCCTACCCCATAGTTAGCACAGACAAGAGTGACAGTAATTTCACAGTACAGGAGCTCCTTGCAAAAATTCAATATGCTGCTCTGTATGCAAATTTAGGGTATCTGTTTTACTCCACACTAGGGATGGGTGAATGGTTGGGATAAAATAAGACCTGCCCAATCCTTTGCTCCAAATTTGAATCAAACGAAATCTCAACCAAAACCTCACAGGAGTTCTGAAAAAATATTTTGTTCAGGCACTTGTGTCATGGTGATACATGCAATATAAGAACCTGCAAGGGCAAAATGTTTTAGTTTACTTTTCCTCTTCTCATTTTCATTCTTTTTAACATGTGATGCTGTTCTCAGTCTCCTGGTATACTGGGCCCTGCTGAAGCACAGCAGATCTCCCAAGTAAGTAGCTCTGTAAAATTCTCCTCCCCTAAGGTAAGTCTTTTTCTTTTTCTTTTTCTTTTAAAGCTTCATCATCATGGTGAAGGGCAAGGAAGTGGAATTTATGCCCGAGCTGATATGTTCTCATGATAGCTCTACAAAGTTGCAAGAAAGCCTTTATTTGCAAGATTTCTGTTCAGATGTTTTGGTCAAATTACTTAATTTAAACATGCAGGGTCAAATTCATACATGGTGTAATTCCATTGATTTAGTGAATGGGATGAACTAGGCCCCAGTGATTTTGGATTCATGCAGGAGTTGTCATACTGGATCAAATCTGTGGTGCATATAGGATTCTGTCTCTGACAGTGGCCAGATGCTTCGGAGATAAGTGCAAGAAACCTTGAGTAGGCATATGTGGGATTCCTGTCCCCTACATTAGATTGCATCCTGCTCTTTAATAAAGATTGGTTTAAATCCTGAAGCAGGAGGTTTAATACCTCTTCTAGAATATATGTTAGCCTCTAGCATTAACTATGATAATGCTGGGTATTCTTGTTATCTATATAAACGTCCAGTCCCTCTTTGAATATTGTTAAGATCCTGGCCTCAACAGCAGCTTGAGGCAATGGACTTTCAGTCTAATTATGAAATGCATGAAAAAAATATCCTTTTATCTGTTTTAAATCACCCGCCTTTTAATTTCATTGAATGTCCTCTTGTTCCTGTGTTATGAAATTGGAAATTTGCCTTCTCTAAACTCTTCTTTGTTTTATGTGTTTTTTTATCATGTCCCCTCTTACTCATCTCCTTTCGGAGGGACCATTTTGAGATTTGCCCAATACCATTTGGCATTTCCACCTGGAAATGTGTGGATCTCTGCAGCTTTTGCCTGACTGTGTTGCAGACAAACCTTTTTGAGAGGTTCATGAGGAACATATCCAAAATCTCAAAGCAAAACTTGGTTGTGTGTCACAGCAATGCCAGATCACTCTGTTTTGCATGGTTCTCCCCAGATTGCAATCCATGCCTCGCAACTGAAATGAGGCCCAAGTCTTCTAAATGTCAATGCAGGGATATGGCCATCAGTCCAGCCTCCTCACATGCTTTTATTTAACCGTTGGGCCTGCATCCTAGGAAATCTGCAATTTCTGATGGTTCATAAAGGGGCTGATTGGACGAAACTGAAAAGTGAGCATGCAGCTTGTACTCAGAATAAATGACTGGATGTCACAATATCCTGTGGCAGTCAGCGATCCGCTGACTTATATAAACAGGAGAAATGGCACAACTGGGCCAGTCTGGAATGCAGCATCAGTAACATGCCTGCCTTCTCTGAAACCACATCTTGCCCTGACCCTGATTAATTACTCAGGAGTTGTTCACACGACCAAATTCCTGCGGGCAGTGGGTCTCCTTTGAGGACTGCAAATGAAAATAGAGCATTTATAATCCTTGTGAATTATCTCTGTAGCTGGATGGACACCCTATCAGATGATGATCACGTGATGGGGCTCCTACTGCTCGCCAGCTCCTCTGGCTCCCCTGGTGAAATACTAATATGCTTTTAGTATATAAGGTTATTATTCTTGTATACTATACTTTAGACATATCTATCTGTGTCTCTAGTCATCATGAACTTTATAGAGTTTAAACACTCTATATAGAAAAACACATTTTTCTGTCTTCCAAGCTAGAGTCATAATTGAATGGCCTTAGTAGAATCATTATACTGTACTTAGCAACTACCACTGCTTTAAATACACTAACATGGGCCAAAGTACAGCAGGTATAATACAGTATGAGGTGTGCTGCGTTCCCATGAGGGATTGTTTCTTTATCTCCTTCAAGTTAGTAAGTAGAGATTGGGGACCTACTATAGGTCTGGCTTGCATGTTAACTTACCACTGCTGCATGCTGTTAGCTATGCCCTGGAATGAAGGGGAATGTCTTCAGACTGCTAGGCCTATGTAGCTGTAGAAGGTGAGTACTCTGACAAATGAAAGGTAGAGAGAAACATCTGAAGTATGCACAGAAACGAGAAGGTAATGGATGAGACAGAACATATCCTTGTTTCTAGCAATGTATGCTAGTATTGTCAACCCCAAGCATTCTAAAATCATGAGTTGGGTCCCAAAAATTGGTTTTAAAATCCTGAGATTTTTTTTTAAAGTTGGGTTTGTTTTGATTGCCTTCTAGTATTTTGAGCCTTTAGAGGTTACATTTTCAAGTTTTCTTTGTAACCAGAAAGTCTAGAAACTTACTTTAAAAGCTGATTTTTCACACTTAATCCCCTGACTCCAGGAGCTGGGGTGTAAAGAAAAACACCAAACATTGCAAGCCCTGTGATAAAATTGTGAGAGTTGGCAACATTTTTATCAGTGAGTGATTCCAGGCTTTTGTCAGTGTGCAGGTTTCTCAGGGCATCAGTTCCCTACGCAGAGGTGTTCGACTATTCATTTTAGCACTCAGCGGCTAGTATATATTTAAAAAATGGTGGCCTGATGGCTGAAATTCCCTAGAGAGTACAAAAATAGAGCTCTAAAAGTGGCACTGTTTTGCTAATTAGTAAGGCCAACTGTTGTCTGGCTTGCTTGCCTGTGTTAACACACTCCCCCTTCTTCCCTCTCCAATTTTAGTTCTAATGCTAACTGAACATACTGTGATTATGCTAATAATTCTGGCTTTGCTACATAAGGACATATATGAGATGCAGCGATTTTCCTAATTGTGTCAATCTGGTCTTATTGGTCCACATACAGTACTTGTAGGTTTATTTCCCTAGGTCAGGCTACTTGGCACGATTACAATATGCATTGCAGAAACAGAAAGGGGTATGGTCTAGTGGTTTGACAATGGGACTGGCACTGAGCGGCTACTAAATTCTAACTCTAGCTCTGACACTAACACCCTGTGTGGCCTTGGAAAAGTTACTTAAACTCTCTGCCTCTGTGGCGAATACTTGCTTACCTACATTATTGCTGCGAGGATTAAATAGGAAATGTCTACAAAACACACTTCACTCCAGGGTTAGTTGTGCTTGCTTATAACTTCAGTGAATTTAGCCTGAAAAGTGCTAAATTGTGATCAATACTCAATAACCTGTAGTATTGATGATAGTCAATGGAGATTGTAGCTTTAATGTGTACTGTTTATCTACAGAACTTAGATGGCCCCTGTTACTGCGGTATCTGAGCACCTTACACAGTTTAATGTATTTCTCCCCTCACAACACTCTATGAGGTAGGGAAGTGCTATTAATCCCAGTGTAGTAATGGGCAACTGAAGCATAGAGAGGTGAGGCATCAAGGGTCACACAGGAAGTCTGTGGCAGAGCAAGGAATTGAATGTGGGTCTCCTACATCTTAGTTTAATGCCTTAACCACTGGACCATCTTTCCTTCCACTAGTTGTACGCTAGACGTTTGGCATGTCATCAAAAGCATCCTTTTTGAGGGTGGAAGGCAATTTCTTCCTGACAAAATGAAGACTTTATTAAACACAGCCAAACAAAAGAGAGTTGCAGCCTCTTCCCTGGGAATAGAAAAGCAACAAGACAAAGGGAGGCCACTCTCCTTTGCAAATTCGGCTCAGTCATTGTTGCTTTGTGGAAAGATAAAACAACATTGCTGTAGAGCATTGGGTATGCAGTCAAAAATTACTAGCAAATGTGTGAGCCCTTCACAAGGTGGGTGAGGCTAATTATACGATCATTTTAGTGCAGTGTTCATTGTGAAGCAAATTATAAAAAATGTTCCTGTCCTGATTGGACACATCTGCCCACATGAGCTGTTTTGACACCAGATGATCGCCAGGCTTCGTGTGTAGGGTTGGTAAGGTACCAAACCATTGGAATGTAGGTAATTACAATACACAAGAGAGGATATCTCTCTGCCAAAACACATGCCATGCTGTATTAAATGACACACACTGAAAATAATGCTGGAGGGAACAGGATTGGGCCCCAGATGTGCCACTAGCACTTTTCCCTCTCTAATTTCTATGATTTTAATGTATGAGTCACATTCACACGTCCCTGTGTTGAAACAATGGCAGCAGTTAGGTTTAACCATCCAGTGACACTGACTTGTGTATGCTCTGGTGCTATGTATGAGCGAGGTGTTACTATTATATGGTCTATTATGGGACCAATGCCCCCGAATTAGTCCTGTTGTGATCCACAAAACAATATGAGCCTTTGCAATATCTAGATACAACAGGGTGATTAAAAATCAGAGTTTTAGCTTTAATATTTAGTTATGTTTTCTTGGTTTAAACCAAATGGTTTATATACAGTAATTTTATTAGAGTTTTTGCATGTAAGTTGCCGTTCTGTTTCGTAATGTTACTTAAGGAGACAAAAACGGGGAGCCAAAATATATGTATTTATTTGATTGACAGTAATGGCTCTGAGAGAAATAATTTAAATATTATTTACATATTATCTGAAGCCGTAATAAGCGATCATGTCAATCCATAGCATTGGCTTTGTTATTAAATGGATCTCTGACATGATAACTCATAATGGTGTTATGCAAATTAGGCATATTTAAAAAATACTTTTGTAAGAAAGTTACTGTGCAAGCATGATAGTTGAGCTTTAAAATCAGTAACTCTGTGACTTTAAAATGCACAGCCCATATTGTGACTAATGGCTCTACAAAGCTCCCAGTTAAGGCCCATGTGCTTACGACCATCCTGATTCTACATAGCATTTAAGCACAGAGGACTTCAACTTAAATCTCTGTTTAATTGCTTTTGCTGAATTGGGGACTAAAACCCACTGTGGTCTTTGCGTGATAGGAAGAAAAGGTGCATTACAAGATAATAAGAAATAAAAAATGAATACCCCCAATATATATATTTTTTCACTCTGTTAACTTTGTCAAAATGTGTAAAGGTGTATCTCCTGGCTTGAGTCTTCTTACACAAGGTTTTAACCCAGAGAATATTCTGAATTATAAAACCTTAAGAATGCAGTGGGGAATTAGAATGGAAATGCCGACAGATCTTGAACTATGTGTAATAGTGATGGCAGATGCTGTTTTTATAAATGGTTTTTGAGTACATACTTTAGCTTCAGTAAATTTGCATGCAGCAGTGTGATCAGTTAAACAGGTCATATTTACTGCCTCTCAGTAGCGGAGAAAAAGATTTTGCTTTAGGTTTGGTGCTAGGTTTCCTAGGTTTTATGTCAAGATTGTTGTCATTATTCTGGAAAGACTCAAATGAGGGATGGCGTCCCATTGTATTAGGTTTTATACAAACACACAAGATGATGCAGTGTCAGATGACGTGAGATTTAAGACCCCATTGTGTTAGGTGCTGTACAAGCATATAATTAAACATGGAGTCAGCTATTCAGCTTGTGTAAATCGACATAGCTCCAGAAGAAGTAGCCAGGGTCTCTTAATATAAATTAACAGTTTAACAATTCAAGATGTGGGGTACCCAATCCATTACCTACCTAGGAAGGATGGATATGATCTGGTCGTGGATGCATTACGAGAATGACGTCTTCTCCCAGGCACGGAGCCCAGGGCTGTTGCTCTTTTTGTCCTTTGGTAAACAAACACATACGAAGTGCACGTTGCTAGATATGTTTATTTCTCCTAAGGGAATTAGGTACCAAACAAATAAAAATTCTGTGCCAAAATAATAAAAATTCTGAGCACAATATTTTAAAATTCTGCAAATTTTATTTGTCAATAAATAAATGTGGAGGTGGGAGGGTCTGGGTCCTAGGGGAGTGGGACTTGGCAGGGTGGGGTAGGGTCCAGATGCAGCTGGTTGAGGCTCAGTGGTGTGAGGGTCCAGGTGAGGGGAGCAAGTTGGGGTGGTCCAGGTGCATGGGGGTGGGGCTACTTGGGGTGGGGGTTTGAGTTTGGGGGGCTGAGCAGGGGTGGTATGGATGCAGGGGTGGGGGTCCAGATGCAGGGGAGAGGGGCTCGGCTGGGTTCATGATGCAGGGGGGCTGAGGTGTGGCAGGGAGGCAGGGGAATAGGGGTTTGGGTACAGGGGACTCAGTGGGGGGATCTGGGTGTGGGGGGCTCCAGAGGCACAGGGATTGGGCAGATGGGGGAGCAGTTCCCTATAGTGACCCCTCCTTTGTGTTTGATTCCTGCAGCTGGGGGAGGTTTCTGGGGGTTGGCGGCTCCATGCAGGGGAAGTGCACTCCTCCCCCACACCCAGCCCAGCCGGGACTAGCAGCTGAGCCCAGCACAGGGAAGGAGCCCATGGCCAGCGCGGCCCCAGCCCCTCAGGGCTTGGTATATGGGAAGTGAGGCTCTGCAGGGGTCCCGGGAGTGGGGCTCAGTGAGGCGGTCTGGGGGTGGAGGGGTGGGGCTTGGAGGGAGGGTATGGGTATGGGGGGTATGGCTGCATGGGGGTTGGGTGGATGGGGGGGTGGGTCTGACCCAGCACCCGCCGAGGTATCCCTAGCCCTGCTCCCCCGCAGTGATTTACCTCTCTGCCGGCTGCTCCGGGCACCTGAAAGAACTCACCCACACTGCTGAGAAGGGGCATGTGACCGCTCTTGCAGCTTCCCTTTGCTTCCCCATCAGAAAGTCAGTTTTCTGGAGGGAAGAAAAGAAATCTGTGGGTGACGTGAATTCTGCATGCGCACAATGGCGCAGAATTCCCCCAGGAGTAGTTTATACTTTGTCCCTAAAAAACCTGGCAAGTAAATTTAAGACTGTAGCGCAGTGTCCAGTGTGGGTAATTTGAAGTGTGTATGTGAACTTGGGGAGGGGGAATCCATTGGGGTCCTCTCCCTAAGAATTAACATTGAGGGTTTACCTTTGACTCCTGGATTGTAGGAGCACGGATTAAAAAGTCCTGTAAATAATAGATGTCTTCTGGCCATTTTTTCAGGGCTGTTCAAGTTAAAGCTAAAGACGCTAAGACAAATTCTTCTTTCATTTATTACACTGAGGTCAGTCCATGGTATTTCACCAGTGTAACTGAGAACTAAATTCCTCCCCTCACACACACATCCCTTCCACTCCTCACTCACTGTCCTGTTTGAAAAAGTGTAGGGAATAACCCTACTGTCCTGGCCAACATTCTGTCAACACCGGTCTAAGCCAAGCTTACTTAGATTTTTGGCTGCAAAGGTTCCTGAAATATAAAAAGAAAGTAAAGCCTCTTTCAGCCACGTGAAGATGCATTTATGGGAAGAATCATACAGCCTGAACAGACACCTCTATGATTTGTGCTAGCTCTGAGGGCTAGCTTATATGGCTAAATTACTACACATACGGAGAGTCTATCTGAGATGTACACCACTAGCTCCCATTCATGTTATTGAGAGCTATGTATGTGCACTGAGAGGAGAATAGATTCCAAGGATTTTGTGACAGTTTGAATTTCAGCTACACCTGGTTCTGTTTTGGTCTCTGAGTGAAGCCTGGCTGCTCATGAATAACCAGCAACCAAATATATCTTGAAAAAACATTTTAAAAAAAAAGGCTGCTTTTGAATTACTTCCTGCCCTGACAACCCCTCTTTGATTCCCAATTCCGGTCTGCCAAAAGGCTTGGATTCCAATCAAGTCGGTTCTCTGAGCATTAATACACAGATAAATAAATGCAACAGGCAATCAAGCTGCAGTATGCTAATGGCAGGACACTTGAAAGTGCCGTACTTTAGATAATGGTGTCAGCTTCAAAGAGGCATGCAAACTGGTTTAATCAAATGTTACATTTTATTAAATTCCTTACCATTGCGAAGAGATTGCATGAGAGAATGTAAAAGATTGGGAGTTTTGAGTTTTATTTCTGCACTGCTGATAAGCAGTAATTTTTGCAGAAGGGGAAGAAGTAATCCTCTGCAATAAAACCATTTTCATAATACCATGGGAATGAGTTATTGCTTGAGGTAAGGCACAGTTTCTAATGGCTGCCTAAGCTTTCATCTCCATCTTTCATGGGCTAGTCAGACATTTTTATAGTGCTGACACAAAAAGAGAGCATTTATGTTGCTTCCATTCTCCATCTGTCAACAGTTAGGTTAAAGTGCTACTACAGGAATACTTTTGATCTGATTTCCATTCTAACTTGGTACATCAATATACAGTATTTGAACCGTACCAACTCTAAGGTCCTAATCACGGAATTTTTATGCACCATTAATGGTTAGCAAATAGTTTCCTTTGTTTCCTATCTTTTTAGCATGATTTAGGGTCAGGGTGGCATTTTCCTTTTATTCTGATTCTCCAAGCTGTAGCGTTAGCTGTGTTACGATTTCCTAAATTGCCTTATTCACCTTTGGAGCGTACAGTCTGAAACGGTATATGGTGTCAGGCCAGCTGTGGTATTCCTGCTTCATTGTCTTTATCCCTACCCCTTGCCCTCTCACAGCTCACCCCACCCTAAAATATAATATATGCCTTCTGTGCCCTAGGTAGGATCAAAAAATAAGCCTGTAGTATCCTTCTAATCCTTGCTTTACCGCTGCTTCATTTCTTCACTTGAACCTTATTTTATTAGTAGAGCAAACCACCTGCAGACATTCTGCATATAGAAATCAAGCCCAACTTTGCAAACCTCCATGGATAGAACTCCCATGGTCTGTTGTGTGCAGGGGACTCACAGGGTTGTGCTCGTCGAGCCAGATATTTGCAGTAAACTGATGTTGAAGGGTCTGTTCTCCTTTCTATAAGGTGCACATAACTGCCATTCATGTCCTGGCCCTCCTGTGCAAACACTCGTTTTGTGAAAATAGTGAGGGCTCTATGACATGTGAGATGTCACCTAGCCAAAAAGTATTTCCACATCTTGAAGTGTTTGTGCTGAGGAGGAGGAGGAGGGTTAAAAGAGCAAATGTTAGTGCTCTACATCAGTTTCTTGGGAGTTTCTGAGTTTTGAGGCGTTTTCAACTGTTTCTTTCAAGCGAGCACATCGCCTGAGGGTTAATATTTATTTTTGTGTAAATTTCCATCTGTATTTTCAAAAGTGGCCCCTGCTTTGGGGTGCCTCATTGAGCACCCGTCACCTGAGTTACCCTCCTTAAAACTGCTTTGCTGTGAGACCTACAAAAAGCACGACAGCAGTTAGGCTGCCGCTGGGCTCAGACCACTGCTTATTATGCTGACCAATCTTGTCTCCTTGTTTCCTTATTCTCGCCTGTCTGTCTGCATTATATTGTTGTCTTTTGTTATACTTGGCTTGTACGCTCTCTGGGCCAGGGACCGTCTTTTTGTTCTGTGTTTATACAGCCCCTAGCATGATGGGGTGTTGGTCCTTGACTAGGGCTCCAAGTTGCTCCATTAATACAAATACATAAAAATACAAATAAAAAGAGCTCCCTCACCTAAGCCCTTCTGCAGTTCAGGCCCAGGGCGTCTCAAATTGGGCATCCAAAAATCATCAACTACCTTTTACAAATATTGGGCCTCCTATCAAAGTACAGTAGCCTCTGAGAGGCAGGATCTAGGGGTTGATTCACACCCCACTGATGCATGGAGGTGCAAATTGCAACTTTCTCCACCAAACTGCAGTGGTGGCTGCTGTCTCCCATTGGGAAATTCTCCTGTCGAAAAGGGAAAAACAGCGTTTGCAAATGCAACCTCTCAGTTGTTCTACCAGGGTAGGGAAGCTGTAAATTGAGAATAAAACTCCAAAGGAGCCCACTAATGGAGGCTGTTTGGATGATGTGCTGAATCATTTAATTTTCCAGGTGCACTGACCAAAGCTGACTACTTTTGTGGTATTTTGGGTGTTCTGGGTTGTGCAAAGTGACCACTCTCCAAGTGAGCTTTCCACTGCTGGTGGCCCACTGCTAGGGTATGAAGGAGAAGACGAGTATGAGGCTGAGTTGCGTGGAATCCTCAACGCAGGGTATGGTATTTTGTCTCCTTCCTTTCACATTTCTCCGGTGCTTTTCACTTTCATGCTATGGGAGTGATGCTAAAGGACTAAGTCCCAGTCCCAGCTAGTCACTTTCAAGTCATTAGTTCGTATGAGATACTGGAACCGCAGTGTCCTGGACACTTTTTGTGTTAGGGTCCCAGCAATCCAGGTGATGCCCTTGGCCATGGCAGTGGGTAGTGTCCCACTTTCACGCTGCTTTTCTCTAAACATGAATACTGGGTAGGAGTGGAGATGGGCCTGACTTACACAGTAGAGATCCAAATCTGAAATTTGCTGGAGTGTGGTGGTCAGATCCAGGGTTTTGGTTGTGTTCAGTCCAAGAGAGCGTGCTGCACAAGAATCACAACTTCTTCAGAGATAAGGAGTTTTGGGGTCTAAGGTTCGTGAGTTGTGTTCTTGTACATGTTTTTAGAGAATTGAAAGCCAGATTCCACAGGTTTCTTTGTGTTCTTTGACACAGTTGGCTGCCCACCTGTCAATCTTTTGCTGTTCATATTAACCCGAAGATTGCTAGTAACTGGAGAAGGAGGGGTTGCTGGAAGGGCGAAGACAAAGGAATGTGAATGTTACAACTGTTTTATTCATTTTTACTGCTCTCTGTCCTTGCAGTTGTGCTTCTTCACTGTTCCTTTCATATAGTTGTCCACCCTCTGTTACCTCCCAAAATGACTATTAATGGAATTCTCTACATTTTTTCTGAACTCTTGGTTTTTCCTCTTAGTTCCTGATTATTTTAATTCTCCCAGACCTTTTCTCATCTCCTTGGCTTGTCTGCCTTTAATTTACAGTATATCATTTTTCTACTCAGACTCTTCATTTCCATTCCTGTAACGTTCCATCTTCTTTCTTGGCGCCCAGGCTGAGCACACAGACCGGTTAAAATGAAAATATACTTTTCAGATTTTAGTAGCCTAATTATTTTATTTTAAACGAAGCTGAGACATCAATCAGACCATTCTCTAAATCCCAGTCACATCAGCAGCTAAATGAAAATATCAGCTATTCTCTCCCATTCCCAGCCCACCTGCTTTTAAATGGCATTAGGAGTTTAGACATGTCCAGGGTCTTGTTTGAAATGCTCTTGCAAACCAGGGAAGAGAGATGCATCTGAAATCCTAATATTGCATGAAATATTAACAATGGCGCCGGAAAATGTGAGCATTCAGAGGGGAGACTGTCAGAAGCCCTTGAGATTGAAAGTGAGGCTTGTTTGAAAAACAAAGAGCAACTCATAGAAACAGTAAGTTGGGAACAGGCAGTATAATAGGGCAGGGCTTCAAAACTCCTGGTTTCTGTTCTTAGCTCTTCCACTGATTTGCCATATGGCCTTGGATCAGTGACAAATTCTCTGGCCAAAGATTTCAGAAGTGGCCATTGATTTTTAGTGTGTCAGATTTTTGATGCCGGACTCTTCAGACACCTTGGGCCATATTTTCAAAGGTGTGAACATCCATTGCTTCCATGGATTTTAGTTAGAACCATGAACCCTCAGTTCTTTCTTTCTGTCTTTCTTTCTCTTTCTCCTCCCCCCCTCCACCTCCCCCTAATGTGCCTTAGGCGGACCACCCAAAATTAGTGGCCCTTTTAAAAATGTTTGGCCTTTAGGTCTGATTCTCTCCTCACCTCCCACTGGTGTTAATTAAGACAGATTCCATTGAAGCTATAGTCATACTGGAAATGAGAGGAATATGCTTGTCAGTTTCCCCATCTGTAAAATGATACCCATCTCACAGTTATTAGTATTAGTGAATGAATGTTTGTAAAGCTTTTTTAGAGCATCCAATGAAAGTAACTTTATAGACGTAAATTAAAAAAAATGTAATGTAAATAACAGTAGTGCCTAGAGGCCTCAGCTGAGACTGGGCCTACTTGTGCTAGGTGCTGTACAAACACATTGTGACCCAGACAGAGAATTTACAATCTAAATAGCCAGACATGACAAAGAATGAGAGGGGAAACAGGTGAAGTAATTTGCTCAAGGTTGCACAGCTGATCAGTGGCAGAGCTGGGAATAGAAGCTATGTCTCTGGAGCCCGGTCCAGTGCTCTCTTCTGGACTATGCTGCATCTCCATATATATACTGAGAGATGGCTGATTTGCTTTCTTTTCTTGGTGGAGGTATGTCACTAGTAAGCAGCCATACACTCAGGATCCATTTCCGTTCTCCATTAAGAAGCAGGTTGTTTTCTTAAACTTGCCATGAAATGAAATGCTGAACAAAGTCTGAAGTTGTTGCTTTTTTCATACATTTTTTTGATATATGCTTCTTTCTTTCTTTCTTTCTTTCTTTCTTTCTTTCTTTCTTTCTTTCTTTCTTTCTTTCTTTCTTTCTTTCTTTCTTTCTTTCTTTCTCCCCCTCCTGCCACCCGCCAAAGGAACAAAGACACATCAGAGAGTGTTATGAGCTTTATCAAAGTTCAGTCTAATAATAATGAGATTTGCAATGGGCTTCTAAAGGACACAGATCAGGACCACTTACCATAATGGTACTACAAAGTAATGAAGATTCAAGTAGTTCTTATTAGATATGAAGCTATCAGAGAATCAGAACTCATCTAACATTCTATTGCTGGGAAAAAACCTGTAATTGATGCTGTGGAGGCTTTATTTCTAATATTGTTATTATTATTCTTTTAATGCAAGCAGAGCAGCTCCAAGTCTGCATGGTTTGGCTTTGTGGAGCTCCAGGTGTGGACGCTAAGGAGCTCCCACCCATTAAATCTTCAAATAAAGGTTCTAATAAATTTCCATTAAAATAAGTAGTAACCACATTTAATGACCAGTTTGTTTGAGTGTTAACAGCCTGTTAGCTAGCAAACTGGTCATTAACTGGTGCTAACTTCTGCTTTCTTGTTTAAATAATCCCTTAGCATCAGTCCTGTTTGTATTAGGACGCTCTGTTGGACTTTTCCTTTTTTTCCTTCAATGTTTTTTTTTTATATTATTCAGTTTTCTCTCGCTTGTCTATTTGATACCTTTCTTCCAGTAGCTTTTATTGTTTGGTATGTTAGGATTATAGAATTTTTGTTTTCTCTATTATTTTCCCCAATAAAAACTTATCTTAAAATTTCTGCCTGCTCTATCAATTAGGTGACAAACCCTATCGAGATAAATTCAGGTGTGGGTGGAACATAAAGCCCACGAATCAGTGAAGCTATGGGCTACATCTTGATTATGTATGGAGTTCACATGAGCTTGGGAAGTCCATCCATGTTCTATATTATGAAGCAGTAACTGTGGCCCCAATCCTGCAAGCGTTTATGCATATGAATCTCCTTCCTTAGAGGTTTTTAAGGTCAGGCTTGACAAAGCCCTGGCTGGGATGATTTAGTTGGGAATTGGTCCTGCTTTGAGCAGGTGGTTGGACTAGATGACCTCCTGAGGTCCCTTCCAACCCTGATATTCTATGATTCTATGATCTCTATGCAAGTCCAATGGAAGCATTCATGTGTAAATTTATTCACATTTGCAGGATCTGGGCTCTGTATATTTATTGCATATTATGGGTCTCATTTGCCTCTAACATTGGTTTTATAACAGCATATCTTAATTTGATTTCCGGGTTTCATAGATTCTAGGACTGGAAGGGACCTCGAGAGGTCATCGAGTCCAGTCCCCTGCCCTCGTGGCAGGACCCAATACTGTCTAGACCGTTTGTACCAGTGTAAGGAAGTGGAGAAAACCTGAACAGGTTCAATTAAAATAAAACCCAAAATTCAAACCAAATCTGAAATTAAATTTGTCTGAGGTTGTGTGTGTGGGGGGGGGGGAGGGAGGTCAGTATTTAAAATTATTTTTCAAGTTTGCATTCTTCTTTATTAGAACCTGGTTCCAGCCAGGAGTAGGGCTGAAAGGACTGAAACAATACAAGGGGACTGATTCTTATGAAATTCCCATCTCAGTTTTGCAGATGCAAGAAATCTGGATAGTTCAGATATGTAGTCATATATTTGTGTGCCTGTCCATAGTGCGACCTCATGAGCATTTTTGCAGCATCTGTCCCTGCTTTTCTACAAACTGATTATTATATCTATCATTAGCTGATAAAGTAGACTGGGTCTATAAATAAAACTGCACATTCTGTCAGGAAAAATAGAGGATATGGGTTCCCTGAAACTGAATTTGCAACATGAAAAAGAAAGCCAAGAGTTATTCGCAACTATATTCCATTTCATGAAAACACCCGAAGTTTAGGTTACGGTGTGTGCAGGGCTTTGGATATATAGTTTGGTTTTAACCTATCTTTATTAAGTATATAGCTTAATGTATGTATACACAGAACTATACAATGGATAAAAATGGTTGACCAAAACCAGTCTAATGGCACCCATATACACCGCTACCTCGATATAACGCGACTCGATAGAACACAAATTCGGATATAACGCGATAAAGCAGTGCTCCGGGTGGGGCGGGGCTGCGCACTCCAGTGGATCAAAGCAAGTTCAATATAACACGGTTTCACCTATAACGCAGTAAGATTTTTTGGCTCCTGAGGACAGCATTATATCGAGGTAGAGGTGTATTAGAGTACCATCCTGCAGTCCTTCCACCTTCAGAACTCCCATTGGGTATCTACATGCTACAACACTGCATGGGACTGACAAGGAGTAACTAACTCTTGTACATTATTTTATTTCTAGTCAGTATTTGACCTTCCACCCATTCTAATTAATGCAGGTTTGGGAAACATATCTGTACATATTTTGCAATGGCCAAATCCAGCCAGTGAAACAGATGCAACTTGGCATCTCCTGATGTTAGTATGTCCGAGATTTTTCCACACACATCCTGTTACTGGCAATGGGATGTATATCGGAAGGAGTTCAGCAATAAGATGATTTATTGCTGTAATTGAGTATTATCTGCTTTAACGATGTACTGTATAAAGCTTTTTTTGGGCAGCAGACTCCCATTGTAAATAAACTGTCAAACTTAACTGAGATGGCCTGTGAAAATTAAACACACCAGCTGGAGGGTTCCATATGCTTTTTACAAAGATGTTTCAGATTATTCTAGTCCTCACATTCTCAAATTAGATCTACATCAGAGATGATCCACTGCAACCAATGGATACGTACAAGCCTCTGAAAAGCTGCATTGTGAGGTCATTCAAGAAGAAAATGACTCTTCGGGATGATGTCATATGGTTCCAGCCAATAAGCTTTTGCAATCAGTCCATAAAGTAACTATTCCAAAGGTGCTACTTCTGGAAAAGATGTTAGAAGTATAAGGTTAGGGTTAGGCCTCACATACAGAGGTAACATGCTGCTTCAGGGAACGCTGAAGGTTACCTGATATTTTCCCTTTGGCTTATTTTCAATGGGAGGTTAAATATCCATAGACATTTAAATATCAAGGGAATATTTAATCTCAAAAAACAAAAACAGTGTGGAATGAAGTGCCTTCAACTCCCACTGATTTCTCTGAACCAAAATGAAAAGCTTGAGAGACCAGTATTGAAAACTGCAATACTGGTGAAGCTGTGTTATCTGGTAGATAAAATTCTTACCTTTTGGCCTTAATATTTGTGCCTTATAGTTAATAGTAGGGTATGTTAAAAACAAAATGAAATAATATGTTATGAGCCAGATCCTCAACTGGTATAAATCAGTGTAACTGCATTGACTTCAGTGAAGTAATGCTGCTATACACCAGCTGAGGATCCAGCCATACACTTTCAAAGCACCCATTAATTTACTAAGCCACACAATATGCCTGTGATGGAAGTAAGAACTATTCTCATTTTACAACTGGGAAAGCGGAAAAGGAGAGTTTAAGGCCACAATACAGCAAAGTACTACAGCACATATCTAACTTTAAGCATGTAAATGGTCTGAAGCCATTTGAAATGGCAGCACGTCGAAGTGCACTACAGAACTTTTAGTGCACGGTAGCAGGATCTGTACAGACAGTTAGTGCGTGGCAGGCTAGAGTGCTGTAGATTTACACTCCGGCTTGTTGTACATAACAGGCTGTGTAGACAAGACCCAAAGTAGGCATGTGCTGTAGTACCTTGGATCCAAGGGCCAGATAGGCACCTGGTGGGACTTTTCAAAGGTGCCTAAGCAGTTTAGGTGCTTTTGAAAATCGCACTAGCCATTGAAATTGATGGGAGCTCCTAGATCCTCTTGTAAATCAGGCAGCTATCTGGCACCTAAATATCTTTAACAATCTGACCCAAGTGACTTGCTCAAGACCATACAGCAGGTCAGTGGCGGAGTTGGAATTAAAAACACGAGTACCTGGCTGATGGCTTCCTCTCATAATACACTATATATGCTGGCTAACTTGAAGCAGTGCATTGCTTGCATAGTTAAGAAAAAGGTGATGATGTCCCCGGCTAAGTGGGAAGACACAGTACATGTTGTTTATCAGTACTGATGAATTGTCCTCTATTTTTTTTTCACTAACTTAATCTGTTTATGAGAGATTTCGTTGCATAAGTCAGTTTTCATGCTTTGATCTCAGTGATTTCTCTGCTTTGCAGAGTGAGCAATAATGGGAAATAATACATAACCCAAGAGTAACTTAGATGAGAAAGAAAAAGTTGCCTCTGCCATACCTAATTGGCAATGGTGGGATAACCTTAAGTTACGTGCCTTTCTGCAGAAGTTCCACATTAGCTGCTGCTTGGATCGCGCAGATGTTCTGGCTATTTTGGTCACTCCTCACCTCTGTCTGCTATGTGCATCAATCACTTTAATTATAATGGAACATGGAGCCAGCAACTGAAGGAGAAAAATCAACCCAATCCTAAGAACAATCTTTCTTGATGAATTCTCCCCCTAAATCGAAACAATTCGCTGGGTAACCCAGCTGGGGTTCATATGCTTTTGATTACTGTGGGCTATTTAGCTCTACAAAATGACATGCTGCTTAATGGACTTTTAATGGTTATAGGTTTCTCTCTCTTTTTTTTTAATGAGCTTCACCAGTTTGTTACTAATGCCCTGTAGATATCTGGCAAAGGGCCAGGTTTGATGTTACAAATTTTCTGGTTTTCATGTGGCATAAATGCAACCAGTGCAGCCAGTGGGGAAGTGTGTGTTGCCAATCATAGTGTAATGCCATTAAAAAAAGAAGCAGCAGATAATTGAGTACCCTCCAGTCCTAATAATTATATCATCTTTGAGTAGGTAGTTAACACTTTACAGTTGAAGTCTTGCTAAAAGCTCAATTGCTTGTTCGCACCTGGAGGAATGTCGAGATGCAGGGGTTTCTCAGAGCTTAGATTCATTGTGTTTTGCTTGGCTACTGCTAGGTTGGCATGTCAAAGAAAGCTAAACTACTGTCTGCAACAGCACAGAGAAGGTTGCATCCTGTGCTGTAAAGAAGCAGGAACTTCCCAAACATGCAGATAATGTCCTAAATTTTCAGCAGTGACTAGTTAATCAGATGTCTCTGTTTCTGGGTGCCCCACCTTAAAGGGTCCTGATTTTCAAAGACTGGGCACTCAGCTCTTTTTGAAAATCAGGTCCCTTGTCTCAAGTTAGGCAGCCAAACATTGACACCCCCTCAAATCACTAATTACTTTTGAAAGTCTGAGCTAATAAACGTGGAGGAACTCACTTTGGTGGAAAACTTTGAACTGTGTTTATTGCAAATATGATTCTATGCCTAAAAATAAAATTAAGATTTGATAATGTCATCTCTTGTTTGCTGTTTTTCATTGGATGGAAGACAGAGTAATCAATTTTATGGGTGTCCTTGTAGAGGTTAAACAAGGTAGCACCTAGAATCAGGTAGAAGGGATGAATATTTAATAAACCTCTTGTGCCCACTGTACTGTTCTCATTGCTTAGGATTCACACTGGAATTTTTGGGCCAGATTCTCAGTTGGTGTAAATTGGCAGAGCGGCTTTGAAGTCAGTGGAGCTACATCAGTTAACACCAGCTGAGGGTTTGGGCCCATTCCTCTTACTTGTAATGAGTGGAACTGCTGAGCCCAGATTTGGTATCAGTTAAACAGGTATAAACCTGGAGCACCTCCACTGAATGCAATAATGCTGCTTCAGACTTACACTGGAGTAACTGAGATCAGACTCTGGCCCCTCTGGTATAATATAAAGAAATAACGTGTGTGTTACTTTTGCCTAGTGAAGTGTGACTATGTTGCTGAGAATAGTCAACTGTATATCTGCTATATGGGAAATGGATAAGCACTCAGCAAGCTGCAGTTCAAGGACAAATACAGTGGAATTGTTAAAGCATAAGAAACATTTAAACAGTTCTTTAGAAAGCG
Source organism: Emys orbicularis (assembly GCF_028017835.1). Lineage (NCBI taxonomy): Eukaryota > Metazoa > Chordata > Testudines > Emydidae > Emys > Emys orbicularis. The sequence continues at coordinate 198,331,624 of NC_088685.1, forward strand.
TTGTGAAAAGATAACAAAAGGGTGGGCTTCTGACTACATCCTCTGAGGCCAGAAGGCTCCTGAGTCAACCTCACTGCTGGGAGGAGCGGGTGTAAAATGTAATTGCACCTGCTTGTGCCAAGGCTGAATTTGTCCCAGTGTCTTACATCAGTCTACCGTCACAAGCTTAGTGCGTGGTGAAAATGGTTCATGCTGAATCATCAGCCTTCCACATTTATTAGGCCCAAATAACAGTTTGTTTAAAAGAGTTAAGGAATGAAGGAGCTCTTTGATTGTTGTTACTGACCTTAAGGGAGTGTAGCTCTCTCTGTCTTAAAGAAGGATTCAAGTTTATTTTAAGCAGATTTGGTACTTTCCTAAATGCAGGGGCCCAAATTAATCTATACTATGACTCAACCGGCTTCAGTGGGTGGATTTGACTCACTGGGTATTTTATCTCCTGCAGAACTGAATGCTACAATTTCAACCAAAGCAAGCAAGCAAGCAAATGATTGTGCTCCATAACAACAATTAAGCTGCGAACTTCAGAATGGCACCTTAAAGCCTTGTGCATCTTCACTTCAATGGCCTTAGAATGTTCTTAGTTCTATCTTGTAACGCTCAGTGTTTCCTGTTAGGGATGTCTGTCAATGTCCACTTAAAACACATTCCACCTCTGCAAAGGCATTCACAAAATTGGATCCATAGGGATTACCTCCTTCTTCACCTCTGCAGAGGACTTTCTGCCTGAATCCTGCCTTCCCAAACCCCTCAGTCTCTTTATGGTTCTAGCCACTTTCTTTGGTTTCTCCCAGTATGTTTAGTGATGGAAAGAGTAAGGGGAAGGCAACTCCTTTGTCATGGTGGGGCTTAAAAACACGTCTGGTGTTCGGAGGCAGGCAGCTGGAATTCACTCAGTGTGTTACTCTTCAGAAAACGTTCTTTCCATGGCACCCTATTGACACAGCCGTCACCGCAGGAAATAATCCATTCTCTTTGTATAGCTCACTTTTGGCTGATGAATCAAAACAACCTGTGGGAAAGATGCCCCCCTCCTCCTCCCCATGGCTGTGATCAACTTTCTAGTGTGGTTTCTTTGGTTTCCAGTGGAGTTGCAGGTTCTGTGTATTTTCAGAATAATGTGACTTTGCACTTGAGTGCAGCCTGTTGTTATCTGGTAAGGGCAATGCAGTCGTCGCCTCAACAGCATTTTTAAACCACAACCTAATGGGAATGATGTCACAGTATTTCTTCAGGCTTTTGATACTTTGATTCAGGCGATACGGTTTAACACTCCATGGGCAGTGACTAGGGCTGTCAAACGATTAAAGAAATAATCGCAATTAATCGTGAGATTAAAAATATAGTTGTGTTTAATTACAGTATTAATCATACTGTTAAACAATAATAGAATACCAATTTAAATTCAGCATAGAAGCATATCCTCTGGAATGGTGGTCGAAGCATGAAGGGGCATACGAATGTTTAGCATATTTGGCATGTAAATACCTTGCAATGCTGGCTGCAACAGTGCCATGCGAACGCCTGTTCTCACTTTCAGGTGACATTGTAAATAAGAAGCGGGCAGCAGTATCTCCAATAAATGTAAACAACCTTGTTTGTTTGAGCGATTGGCTGAACAAGAAGTAGGACTGAGTGGACTTGTAGGCTCTAAAGTTTTACGTGGTTTTGTTTTTGAGAGCAGTTATGTAAAAAAAAAAAATCTACATTTGTAAGTTACACTTTCACAATAAAAAGATTGCAGTATGGTACTTGTATGAGGTGAACTGAAAAATACTATTTCTTTTGTTTATCTTTTTTACAGTGCGAATATTTGTAATAAAAATAATATCAAGTGATCACTGTGCACTTTGTATTCTGTGTTGTAATTGAAATCAATATATTTGTAAATGTCGAAAAATATCTAAAATATTTATAATAAATTTAAATTGGTTTTCTATTATTGTTTAACAGTGCGATTAAAATTGCGATTAATCACGACTATTTTTTAATGTAGTTAATTTATTTTGAGTTAATTGCGTAAGTGAACTGCAATTAATTGACAGCCCTGCTTGTGACGTGATAATGGAATGCTCTCTTTAGTCACAGAACATGCTATGAAATTCAATCAAACTCCAGTGTACCAAGAGAACCACAGTGATGCACTTACGTTTCTTCCTTGCATGGTGTTAGGTAAAGGGATAAGGTTTGTTTTCAATTGATGCAGTTCAAAAATTATAGGGCAATAAAATCGAGACCAAATGTGCCCACTGGAGCTTTTCAGTGATGGGGTCTATTTGTAGGTAGGTAGTTTCTCCTTTTTGTGTTATGGTCACAGGATTTTCCGTGATCGGTGAAGCAAGGGCATAAAAATCTATACCAAAGCTGAACACTGCAGAAGAAAATTTCTGCTAATATTTATTTGAATTTTAAAATGAATTTGCTTCTTCATATCTCGTTTGAATTCACTTTAGGTGCCAGTAAATTCATTTGGTTAAATATTTACAGAATCTTCAAATTTTAAGTGAATATTGAAGAATATTCAAGGAAAGTGAATTTCAAATTCTTAATGTGTAATGGTACTAAAAATCTGAATCTAACAGTTGTAATCGATAAGGAAATAGGAACAATACCATATAACCTATGTGCTCAGATTTTCAATGTTGAACACACCCACCATGATCTGCTCACTAACAAGTTACAATACAGTGTTTATTAACAGAAATTATTCAAGAAATAATTTTTCATATGTTTATGGAGCAAGCTTTGCCACATTGTTTGTACTGCCAGAAAACAAATAATAGTAATAAGTGCTGAATAATGAATAAATTGAAGAAAAACATAATCTGTTGGTAGACATTTCACAAATCAAAAAAGGCATAATTCAGTGAATAGAACTGAGTTTGAATCATCTGGTCAGTGCTGCCGAAGGATAGATACTCACTCTGTATATGGAATTCCTGCAACCGGTTCTAAATGGTATATGATAGGAACAATTCCTGCCTTATACACAGCAGAATATGTAGACAATCCCATGCATAGACTGGAGTGATGTTCGTGGCTGTGCAGATGAAATAAAAGCCCACTGAGTCTAGAAATCTTGAAGTGTAACCTAAAGACCCTATACAGTATGGAACAATGATCTATTTTCTTTTCCTCTTGTATATGTGGTTCTAACTCTGCATTCCTCCTAGCAGCCAGATGACTGGAACATTTGTAAATTAGCATTCTTTTTCCTCCCCGGCTGTCCAAACTGCTTTTTAAAATAGGTTTTAAACAGTGGTGCTGATAGAAACCTTCCCAAATATTGTTTAATAACATTTATTTTGAAAAGTCTAGATGAGAGAATGAGTGTATTTGTTACTTCTTTTTCCATTTGTCATAATACACCGTGCATTGAATGTGTCCCTGCCAGGGCCGGCGCAACCCATTAGGCGACCTAGGTGGTCGCCTAGGGTGCTAACATTTTGGGGGCGGTGACCGTGGCGGACGGATCTTCGGCTGCCCTGGTCGTCGTCGGTATGTCGGGGGCCTCTGTCGGGGGCGGCATTTTGGGTGCGGGGACCTTCCGCAGCCTAGGGCGGCAAAACAGCTGGTGGCGCCCCTGGTCCCTGCTGTGTCTTCATTAAGCTGTATAGGTATATTCCAGGGCTCATGGCTTGTCTTCACTGCCGGGGTAAGTCGACCTAAATTATGCTGTTCCGGCTATGTGAATAACATAGCTGGAGTCGACGTATCTTAGGTTGACTTACTGCCGTGTCTTCTATGTGCTGCGTGATGGGAGACGCTCTCCCATCGACTTACCTTACTCTTCTTGGAGAGTTGGAGTACCAGAGTTGACTGGAGAGCGTTCTGCGTCGATTTAGTGGGTCTTCACTAGACCCACTAAATCGACCCCCTCTGCATTGATTGCAGTAATGTTGTTCTCCCTGGTAGTGAAGACAAGCCCTCAGTTTGGCCCTTTATGGGTGAGATTTTCAGAAGCGTCTCAGAGATTTAGCATGAGTCATACTGCAAGTCAGTGGGACATGTGCTTCTAAATCCTGTAGGCTGAAAATCTCCACCCTGTGCTGCCCATTTCCAGTAAGTCAGAGACTGAAAGAGGCACTATAAAATCTGAAAGGGATTATATGACTGAAGGAATCGTTTTGGACACGTGATCTGAAGTACCTGACACATTTATTACAGTTAAGTGGGACCCTGTAGTTAAAATAACTACTTGTTTGTAAATGAATCATCTCTTCAGCCTGATCCAAAGCCCACTGAAGTTAATGGAAGTCTTTTTGTTAACTTCAGCAGGCTTTGGATTTGGCTCCACTAAGGAGATACCCATGGTGAAGCCAATTTCACTTGAAATGCCTTTCTTTGGTAGTTTTTGGGTAATCACTCACATACATCTGGGAGCCTTGATGAGCCCAGCATTGTTTGCCCAGTTTGCATCCGCACTTCTGCCATGGCCCCAGGTGGTGTTCACTTTCCTTTTAGCTGAGAGAGGCGGGATGTGATTTCCTTCAGAGTTCATTGTTGTAACCTCTGGGCCAGGAAAAGGACTAACATAGAAGTTAATACAAGCCACTTCCTTCCCTCTTGGTGTGGAAAATCCAGCCCTTGTTGAGGTGGGGAAGGAGACACCAGACCTGGGAATCAAACCTGGCTCCCTTGTGTTACAGTGTGTAGCATTAGCTATGGGGTTATACAGATTATTTCCATTTTTACTTAGAATCGGGTATTTTTCTGTCTTTCTCCAATGTGGTTTTTTACTTTGAAATGATTTCAGTATTCTTGAAAGTTTCTAAATTGACAACCCTGGAGATGGAATCTCCTTTAGTCCCAGAATAGAATAATTACTGGGACTATTAATGAAACAGCCTAGTGAAAATCATCCCAGTATTTCTCCCTCAGCATATCTCAACCCTGGTTTGAAGAGGGGCAGCTTAGTCTTCAAACTGATGACTTCCTTGGCCTCTGCTGATTAGTGCTGGTGGATGGTATGAGCAATTGTCCACTAGGATCCAGCGTGAGAGCACCAAGATATTTCACACAGGCTAGCTTCGGTCACTAGTACAGCTTATGCCAGTAGATGTAGGTGGTGATGCTGACAAGAAGCCCTGTTGTGGGAATTGTTTTGTGTTAGGTGTATAATAGATTTTATGGTCAGAAGGGACCAGTGCCATCATCTAGTCTGACCTATATAGTACAGGCTATAGGATTCCCTGAATTAATTCCTGTTTGAAGTCCAGTAGCTATGGTTGTACTAAAGCAGATCGTTTAGAAAAACATCCAATCTTTATTTAAAAATTGCCAGTGATGGATAATCTACCACAGCCCGTAGTAAATTGTTCCAATGGTTAGTTACCCTCATTGTTGAAACTGTGCACCTTATTTCCAGTCTGAATTTGTCTAGCTTCAGCTTCCAACCTTTGGACCTAGTTATACATTTGTCTGCTAGATTGAAGAGCCCATTATCAAATTTCTGTTCCTCGTGTAGGTACTTATAGATGGTGATCAAGTCACCGCTTAACCTTTTCTTTGTTATGCTAAATAGATCATGAAATCAGTGAATGTGTAAAGTTCAGCACTTTCCTTGACTTGCTAAATCCTTTTCCTTTAAAGCTCTGCACAATATGACTTTGTCTGTCAGGAAAAGAAATAATCTGTCACTAAATTGTTGCTGCGACTAATTTTCTGTGACTAAACGTTGGGAGTCCTTCAGCTCAGGGAAAGTGCTCTTATAAACAGGATGAGAGCTTCTCTTCAATAGAGACAGAAGGGGAATGAGGATATCCTACTTGCCTGCCCATTTGTGAGAGCCCTACAAGTACCTAACCTGCTTATGAGTATTTCAGATGCTTGGTTTTTCTACCTTGAGTGACATCCATACAAGAAATATTTGGTAAGCTGGGAAGTTATGCTACGTTGCCATGGCAGACGTTGCTGGTTGTTCAACACAGTGATATCACTTTGGAAAGTAGCTCATGTTCTTGTAGAGTTATTTCTTGAAGAGACTTCATTAAAAATGGTCCGTTACATTGCTTTAGAGGCTCTGACTCGAGCTGTGCACAACGAACTTAGGTTGGAGATTCAAGGTTCGAACGAATCCAAAATCTCCATGTAAAACTTGATCAAAATGGCCAAGTTTTATCTGGTTTTGTGTGGAAACTATGCAACGCTGAACATTTTATCATGATTTTGTTGCAAAGCTACAGATCAGCTTGTGTTCATTCAAAATGGGGTCCATATTTTCCTGAAAGGTTCTTAAACCTTATTTCAAGAAACATGATCTAAATTTCAGGCTTTTTAGCAAATCTGAAAGTAGATGAGTTTCAAGTGGCTTTGAGTTTTGCTGTGAATATTTCAGTGTTATAGTCAGGACTTATTCTCCCTAAGGAATCAAGGAATTTGCAGAACTTTTGTTTTTAGTGTTCTATAGTAATTTAGATGCAAACAACGATCCCTTGATCTTAGAAATTGAATCTTCCTCTAATAAGCACTTACTGGTATCCTTTCCCCTAACTGTCCTGGCTAAGAGCCAGACTGGTGGAGGTTAGTAGACATCAGGATACACCCATTTTCTGTGTGGCCATTTGGAAATCCAGTCCATGATGATCTCATAGAAAAACATGTTAGAGCAGCAATGGAATCTTGAAGACCAGTTTCTGATTCCCACGTGAGAGTGGTAATTGTTCAAGATGGATTCCTAGGAAGGCTTTGTCTGCAGATTTCCTTTTGATCACCCTGGGTTGAAAATCCAGGCGCCCAGATTCATGCCTGATCATAGATACTCCATGCAAAGTATCTCAGATGCCTGGCCATGTCTCACCACATGCTGGCCAGAGTAGCTGGGTGGGCACACAGAGGGGAGCTAACAGCTCCAGGAAAAGGGGCGAAGTAACCAGAGCAAAGGAGGAGTCACAGTTCATTCTCCACTCTGCTCCTGGAGCAATGCAGCTGCACGCCACCCCTTCGACAAGGCAGATTGCAAAGTTACAATCTATCTCTCTGGATTGCAGACAAAATCTTCCTGCACTGAATTCAACACCAGAAAAAAGTAACCGATTGTTTGGGTGTAAACCGCCAAATAAATAAATCGCTTCCCCCAGTTTACTGAGTTTTATCTTCTTGGCAGACTTGAAATACACATCCAGACATTTGGGTGCTGATCTGAATTTGAACCTCTGTACCTTCTGAGCTGTGCCCATTATACTAGTGTTGCTATCCCTCGACTGGTTTGGAAAGCTGGCTTTGTTTCAATGGCTCACACCCAGCTCTCTTTTCTAAATCTCCACACGTTACACTGCTATACAGACAGGACCCCTGCCGTGTCGCTGCTTGCTTATTGCAACTCCCATGCAGTCGAGCAAAGTTTTAAACAAAAGTCTTTTGTATCATATTAATAAGCTTTCAGCACTCCTCAGTACAGTGTGTTGTCCTTGGAGTAAATCATGTGTATCAAAATCCCTTATATGTGAAAGTTTATTTTCATATTTGAGCAGCTTCTGTCTTGAAGCCCTTTTGACATGTTGTAATAAAATATTTTGCTTATTGTTGACCAGCACTGCAGTCATGATACAGGAATCACTTTGCTGAATAGAACAGCATTTTTCTAAGACGCTTTCTTTGAAATAATTTCTGTTGGCCTCTTCCAACTGTCAACGGACTTTGACTCTGTGTACATTAAAACAATAGTAGTGACTCCATAAATAAATAAATTAGAGGAAACGCCTTGAAGCCATCATTTAAATGAAAAGTAAAGGATTTTCTCATAACTCTAAATCATAAAAACTCTTTTATTTTATTAGTTATCTCCCTGCCTGTGTTTTGGAACATAATTTAAAGCGAAAGCCCTGCCTTTGTGTGAAAAGCACTGATCAAACTCTGATGTACGTAATGCTGGAAATTTTGAATGAAAGTATTGACATTCTGCTGTGTCAATATCATATAGCCCGATGCTGACAGATATTAAATAAATGCTTTTCTGTATAAGGCTGCTGGGATAATGTCCTGTCATTGTGTACAAGTCAATAAAGCCCTAAGACAGAGACACCTTTTGTATGCACTTGAGCCATTGTTACTGTTTTCATTTGTTCTCTACCCATTTCTACAATCAGCTGCAAAACTCAAGTTATGGGATTGTGAGATCGTATTTAAATCAAATAGGTGTTGAGTGCTTAAGGCTAAGGAGGCCTACAATTTTTAAGGCCAGATTTCTCACAGAATAGTACCTTCCTCTCCTGGAGTAATCCCACTGAGTAAAGGTTACTACTCAGCCTGAGTAAGGGTACCAGAATCTAGCCCTTTGTGGTTTGGCAAAGCAGTTTGTGGGACTGGCTTGACTTTACAGTAGGGCTTTTATACCTGAAATATACAAAGATCCAATTTTGCTCTGTGCATTTTTATACAAGAAACAGAAATGTTCCTAATTATTTTTAACCATTTTGGTTCAAATAACATTTTTGCTGTTTCCAAGAGCAAATGGGACACTTTTTGTCATTTTCAGCAGCCAACGTGGAATTTTGTGATGAGAAATAATTGGGAAGCTGGGTAAAATTTTCAGAAGTATCTAAGTGACTTAGGAGCCTAATTCCTATTTTCAAAACTGACTTATACACTTAGGAGCCCAAGTCCAATTGACTTTCAATGAGACTTAAGTTAACATTTCCAAAAGTGCTTAATGACTTAGGCTTGTAATTCCCCCCCTTTAAAGGGACTTGGGCACTCAGATCCTAAGTCCTGTTGACTTTCAGTCAGACTTAGGCTCCTAAGACCCAGATTTTTAAAGCTATTTAAGTACCTAAAGATGCAGATAGGAGTCTACCGGGATTATCAAAGGTGCCTAGATGTCTAACTTGTATTAACTTCAATGGAAGCACAGTTAAGCCAAAGTTGAGCACTTTTGAAAATCCCATTCATAAAAGCTTCACGGTATTCCCTTAGGACCATAGTGTGCTTGAATCTTACTTACATGTGCAATGGAGGAGGATTGGGAAGGGCACAAAGAACTTAGCCCCTAACCAAGACCAACCCATAACATTGAACACCACTCAGACAGAACCTGATATTTTTACCCAGGGCTATTTATATTTTCCACTACAAAGTTGAAAGGATGGAGTTTGTCTCTGGCATGACATTCTTCCTAGTGTTTCTGAAAGTACTAAGGGGCTGGGAGAATGGTTCAGCAATTGGTTCAGATGCTACACACTCCCCCTTTTTAGAGAGAGGTTTGGAAACATTTCCACAGCTCTAATCTGATCTCTGGGAAACCAAAAGGTTAATTGTACAATGTACAGGGGTAAAATAGATTTCCAAGAACATCTGGCACTGTATTATCAGATCTGAAATGAGATTAATGCCAATCTCCTGGGACAGGGCACTTGGGAACACAACACAAGCATTTGCCAGCCACCACAGGGAAAGTGAGCAAGTTTATTTTTTGGCATTAATGTACGTTTGGGGTTTTCTTTGGGAGAAGGGGGGGTTTGCTTTGAGGCATGCAGCATGTGGGGCTGGTGGTTTAGATGCTTTTCCTCTTAGTTCATTCCCATGAGCACACTTTAGGTAGGATTGTGCTATAGGAGACTTGGCCTTTCCCGTCCCACGATATTGGACACATTTCCTGTTTAGATGCCAGCCTTCTTGCCCACCCAACAACAAATCTGATCTCACGGGAAGAAATGTGGGCAAGGGAACATCAGCTACAGCAGGTACACTGTCTTCTAAACCATGCGTGTACCTTTGAAAGTCACAAGCATTTAAACAAAAGACAGATTAATCATTATTCATCTCTAAACGCAGACATTAACCCAAAGATCTGAAGAGATGTAATTAGGGATGGGTGACTTGCAAAGGCTTGGTGGAGTAGGTTTTGGTTCAGATGAGCATTCTAAAGTTGCCAAGCTGGACTGGGAATCTGTGATTTCCAGTCTTCTTGCTTCTGATCTCAGCAGGAAATACTCCAATAATAGTCTTTCTCCTGGTGATGTGGTGCTTTGGGTTCTGATTCAGGACAGAAAACAGAAGCAAGAAACGCACTTGCCTGGAAAAGGTGCATTGTAGTAGGTTCTGTAAAGGGGGAAAGGCCCAGGCTAGCATGTGCGTGTGCTGGGCGGGGAAAGATCACCCATTTTATCTCAACCAATTTTCCTTTCCGAAGCTGTGATCTGATTTAAACTCTCTTACACATCCCATCAGAATTAGTTCTTCTTCAGTGTTTGCAGAAGAAATGGTAATGAATAGTGACACAGGCTTATCACCCAGACTGGAAAGTCCAAGTGAAGGGACCCTCTCCTAGCCATTTGTTTACTGTAGCTCATGGTTCACTTTCACTGGTTTATCTGCCTGATATGTGACACTTTGGTATCTTTAATATGTCAGAGGTTCTGACATATTTGGCAGGTCTTTAGATTGAATATCTGTTTTAAAGCTGGTACAGATGTGTTAGGTGACTGTAGAGGGCAGTATGAGACCAGTGGTGATGCATGCTGCTAAGTCTGCAGGAGGTGTGCTGCTCTTAATATAGGCCACCTGTAGGGAGTTCCAAGGGTGTTTCAAAAAATTATCTGGGAAAACTGGCCTATTGGATTTACAGTAAATGTCTATTTGGCTTCACCTAAAAGAAATTCTTTATAGAAGGTTCCCCCCCCGCCCCCCGCTTCTCTTCCAGTTTGAAAACAACTAGTGCTACTACTAGCTGAGCAGCATGTTTTCACGCTGCAATCACTCTTCAGGGGAGAGAAGCAAGTTGTGTAAATCCTTCTGCTGACAGTCAAGATGATTTTTAGTCTGTTCACAATGGATTTGAACTTACTGCATTGTGAATTAATGTGACAGCAGCGAGGTGGTGTTCAGAAAATGCTACATACGGCTCTCAAGCACAGCAAGGTAGATGGGGATACGAGAACCAGAGCCAGTGGTACTGTCAAAGAAAGCAGCCCCATTAGCAAATATCTTCAATGGAAATGGGAGACCAGAGGGGGTGGGCTTTGAGTGACTATAGAGCAGGGGTAGGCAACCTATGGCATGGAGGGGGCCGGAGTGCTGCCGCCGAAGAGAGAAAGAGGAAAAAAAAAACCCGGAATGCTGCCCCTTGAAAAGTGCCTTCCCAAGCACATGCTTGGAACGCTGGTGCCTAGAGCCGGCCCTGCCTATGCCCAGGGGCTAACTGATCGCCATATCTGGGGCTAGGAAGGAATTTTCCCTCATGTCAGATTGGCAGAGACCCTGGGGGGTTTTCACCTTCCTCTGCAGCATGAGACATGGGTCACTTGCAGGTTTAAACTAGTTTAAATGGTGGATTCTCTGTAACTCAAAGTCTTTAAATCAAGGTTTGAGGACTCCAGTAACTCAGCCAGAGGTTGGGGGCCTGTTACAGAAGTGGGTGGGCAAGGTTCTGTGGCCTGCAATGTGATGGAGGTCTGACTAGATGATCATGATGTTCCCCTCTGGCCTTAAAGCTAGGATTCTATGAGCATCAATGGACCTTCTTCCATAACTGGGGGAGAAGCAGAGCAATATGGGACATGGGCAAATGTTCTATTGTTCTCTGCAGTACAGGGTTTGAGGATATTTACTGCCTGGCAAAGCCATTTGCCTTTTCACACCCTCCGCCAGTTGCAAAGCATCAGGTTTACAATCTGACCCTTGCTTTTTACTTACCCAAATAGTGGCCTGCCCTGACAGCCTCAGCAGGGGGATAGGATATAATGGAAAGTATGGCAAGGTAATGGGGAGCATGGTGTTGCAGTAGCAGAGGTTGGGGGTTTGGTAGTTCTGTGTGAGGTGACAGTGCTGCAGAGATATGAATGGTATGAGCAAAAGGGGAGCTGGGGAGTCCACAGAGCACACTGCTCTTTCTGGTAGCCATTTGGGCTGGGGGAAGTTGCAATGTCTGAGGTTTCTGACTTTGGGGAAAGGGAGTGCACGCTGGCATATTTCCAGTGCCTTCAGAACAGTCTCACTTTCCTGGATGAAATCATTTTTAAAACACCACCACCAAAGTTGTTAGGCTGAAAAAAAATTGATTTATCTTGTCAAACTCTCTGATGCTGAAATTCAGGTCAGTAGGGTTTTTTAGCCATTGGACGTTTTCTGCAATAACACTAGTAATAAAAAGTGGATAGTAAGCACACTGCTGTCAGAGTTTCTTATTGGGTCTTGCAAGCATTTACTGTGGTGCTTATTCTTTAGCATAATGAGGATTGAGCCCTGAGGGCCCTATCCTGTGAACAGTTACGCTTGTGGATAGCTTTACTTGTGCCAATATTCCCATTGATTTTGATGGTGTTATTTGTGTGGGTAAAGTTACTTGCATGCATAAGTGTTTGCATAATGAGGCCCATAGTTATTACATTTTATTTTTAATTTTTGTGTGTGCTTCAACAAGAACAGGTAAAGAATATGGGAGTGTCTACAAGCTGTCCCCTCAGTGATAGTGTCCCCTCAATTGCTTTAATCATGAAATATCATTAATAATAGAGCTTGTCTTCTGATGGTTGCCATGGGTTTAAACATTATCTGCGAAGTAGATAAGTAGTTTTAGGCCTATGAGGCAGAGCAAAGCAAAGTGAATTTTCCAAGATCTCCTAGCAAGTCAGTGGCAAAGCTGGGACTAGTATTCATGTGACCTGATTGACAGTCCTCTTCTCTAACCATAGACATCCTGGATCAAATTAAACCCAGGCCAAGATGAGTGCAATTCCTATTGCAGTTGGTGGGGGTTGGGACCATTGCACTAGGGCTGATTTTGGGTCCTTGCCTGCATACTCCTAGCATAGGAGATTTATGGAACAAGTTGCCAAGTTAAGCCCTCAAGTTTTATAAATGAGTTCATGAGGGAACTAGACGTATTTTATTCCCGAAGAAAGAGAGGGGGATTGACGGAGGTGTAGTGTTCAGCTAACCCCAAAGGGGCCAAGATTATGAAACCAAGTAGCCTTTCTTTCCCTCTAATGCCTTATGTTCATAACTAAGAATTCACTTTGCAAAAAGATAATAAAATGCCAGCATTGTTTCAAGTACATGTTAACACTTTCCTTGCATCTGATCAAAATGCTGGTCGAGGGCCATGTCATAACTTGGCTGTTAGACAAGCTAAGCAAGAGTTGGTGCCACTTTACGAGGAGGAAAGTTCCTTCTTTAGGCTGGAGAGTATACAGATCACACAGACTCCTTTTGCTATAGGGTAGGAATCCAAGAATCCACTTACGGCAAAAGAATGCTGCCATGTTAAAGCCCTGGCCTTAAGCCTCAGCAAGTTGCCAGCATCAACAATGCATTTCCCATGGAAAAAGGAATTTTCTGGTTTTGGCACTGTGCAAATTTTGTATGTGAGCAAAAAAGCTTCCGACAGTTTGCAGAAGCAAATGCCTGCTTTTAAACTTGAGTTAAGCTGCGCTGATACCAGACATAGTTGTGCAATGGCAATTTATGTGCGTTAATAGCATGAGCAAGATCATGCATCCATTCCATTTAGTTCTGAATTCTGAAAAGTCCCACTTCTGCTTTCGGGAGGGGGGGGGGGGGGAGGGGGGAGACGAGTGAAATCTCTGTGTTTGACATTGTCAGCTGTCCAGATGTGACTCACCTAGCTCTGCATGGTCTTCTCTTATTAAAAAACTGAGTTCTGCCCGAAGCAAGGATTTTAAGTCTATGGATTTCAGGTTTGAAAAGCTTTGCACCAGCCCACAAGTCAGACCTTAACTATCCCATGTTCTTGCAGAAGAGTGAAGGGGAAAGAGAGAAAGAGACAGATCTGATTACAACAGATAAGCCTTGATATTTTTTTTTTTTGAGGGGGGAAAAAACAAATGAAAGGAAATGGATTTATGTGAGTTTGGATCTCGTAGAACCACAAGAAGGATCTCAGAATACATAATATACTTAGTGTGTGTTCCTAAGTAGATCTGATCAAACGTTGCACAAACAATGACTGTGAATATTCATTTGAATTCTGAAGACCTGTTTGGTTCAACCACACTTAAATATAAAATATATATGGAAATATACCTATCTGGAAGGGACCCTGCAAGATCATTGAGTTGAGTCCAGCCCCCTGCCTTCACTAGCAGGACCAAGTACTGATTTTTGCCCCAGCTCCCTAAGTGGCCCCCTCAAGGATTGAACTCAACCCTGGGTTTAGCAGGCCAATGCTCAAACCACTGAGCTATTCCTCCCCCACTTGTGGCCCCTTTTCCCTTACTATTGGCAGACATTTTGTGTTGTACATTTTTTCTCACACCAATGGCTGGAGAATGGCCATTCATCATATAAATACCAGTGACTGCAAGAATGTTTGTCACTTGTTATTTGCTAGTCATTACTCTCCTGTTCAAAAAGTTTGTCATCCAGTCAGGGAGTCAAAACAGCACCATGTGACTCGAGTAACCAACCATAAAGCACGAATAATGAACTGTGAACACTCAAAGCGAACAGCTTACAAGACCTCATGAGTTGAAATGTATTCACATAAACTCTTTGGGAAATGACAAATGCATTTGTTGAAATCAGAATTAGTTTTTGAACAGAAAAAAACATTAAGTATGTCAGACAATTTATTCATAACAAATAATTCAACCAGCTCTGTTCCTAATAAATTGCTTGTGGAGACTCCTCTCATTCTGTTGTGCACAAGGAAGTCCTTGATGACAAGGGCTGGGTGACAGTAATAATCTTACTGTACAAAATCCTTTTCAGAGACCACCAAAGCCACACTGGAAAATATTATTAACCCTATTAATGAATGTGGGAACTGAAAGGTGATCTTGGATCCAATCAACAATACTACTTTGCATATATGTTACGTTTTTTATTCAAGGCTCTCACAAGCTCTTTCCATACATTAATGAGCTAAGCCTCAGAGCACCCTTGTGGGTTAGGCAAGACTTACAGATGGTTACTCTGAAGCACAGATAGGTTTGGTGACTTTCCCAGGGTCACACAGAGAGTACGTGGCAAAGCAGGATTCCTGACTTCTCCTGTTTTCTAACGGTTAGAAGTTAAAAATCTCCATACAGAGCTGAGCAGTTTTACATTAATCCAAGAACTGGCAAAGCTAGTCTCCATGACAGTGGCAATCACAGCTGGTGGAATGATTCATTGAGAATAAATAATTCAATGAATGTAGCTCTTTTTCCTGTTTGTGAACCCGCCCTGATGCTTGTGAGCGTATTCACCGGTTACAAGTATTTGCTGCGTTGTTTATGTGAACAAATCTCAGCTGTTGGGAGGTGCACAAAGAGTTCACTTTGGCTAGTTGCTGTTTGTGAGTCATGAGGTGCAATTTTGTTGTCTTGTTCACATGATGGGCTGACTGAAACAAACAAATGACAAATAGCAAGTAACACTGAATGAGCCAATACTGTTGTTTGCTTTTAAGTTTGGGTATTCATATGAAGAACAGCCATTCCTTGTTCTTGCAAGAAGCTGCTTGACCAACTCTAATGACAGTCTGCTTGCTTCACATCAACTTTAACTCCTGGTGTGTACTAGGAAAAAAAGTATGTTCTTAACTCAAGTTAGCTAACGTGGTAATTAACATGAAGTGAAATCTAGTGAAGACAAGGCGGTTTCCAGTTTTCACATGAGTTAACAGGTTGAGGTAAACTTTAGGTTTCCTCATAGTTTGTAACTTGACCTATGTGAAAACTAAAAACGGCTTTGTCTTCACCTTGTATTAGTTACCATATGTTAGCTAATTTGTATTCATAGAATCATAGAATATCAGGGTTGGAAGGGACCTCAGGAGGTCATCTAGTCCAGCCCCCTGCTCAAAGCAGGACCAATTCCCAACTAAATCATCGCAGCCAGGGCTTTGTCAAGCCTGACCTTAAAAACCTCTAAGGAAGGAGATTCCACCACCTCCCTAGGTAACCTATTCCAGTGCTTCACCACCCTCCTAGTGAAAAAGTTTTTCCTAATATTCAACCTAAACCTCCCCCATTGCAACTTGAGACCATTACTCCTTGTTCTGTCAGGACACTCCTTTTCCCCTAGATGATTGTAGAGAAGGGGAAGGAATTCTTAGTTCTGATCCAACATCCCTCTCTGATCTCATAGTCCCTTGACTATACCTGGAATGACTACTCAAACTTACAGCTACCACTGACTAGAATTTCTCCTCCAAATTATTACTGCACACTGGAGTGAGGATGCACATTACTGCAGACATGCCCTCCACTTCCCTTGCGAAAAACATTCTGGAATTTGGCAAAGTTTTGGTAAAAGCATCAAGATGGAAAACCATGACCAGAGATCTTCACATGGTGTAAATTGGTATTAACTTCAAAGGTGACCTCCAGTGTGTTATTCCGTATAAGGTCTGAGTGACCATTTGTACCTAAATAGGAAACCAGATGTTAAAAGTGAGCCTCTCCTTTGTTGCTACAGAAATCTCAGTCTCTTGGTAGCTGGTTTCTCTTGACAGACTTTGTACTGGAAGAAGGAATGGGCTGACACTCACTCCGACTGAGTAAACAGTGCCTCCATCCCATGCATCTCAATGAGAGTATCCATCAGCCAAAAACTTTACAGTAAGAATTTCACAGGCCTGATTCTCGTTTACACGAAGGCCCCGATATACTGCAACGGCAAATATAAATATAAACCCACTTTCCATGTCTGGAGCAGTGTAACTGGGAATCAGGCCTTTCATTTTTATAACCCATGCCAGTGAAACTATATTTTTAAATAACAAGAGGTAGGAATATTTCATGTTAATTCAACAGGAAAAATAAGATCTCACTTTTTGGAGTCCAGTATTTAAGCATATAAAGAATATACTCTGCACCAAATTCTATGCATACTTACCCATGCACTATGATCACACAGGTTGGAAGTCAACGAACGATTTGACCTACAATATGTACACACATCCTTAGCTGGTGATGGATAGCGAGCCTGAAATAGCTTTAAATTAACAAAAGTGCATATAGTTGGTTTTGGCCTCCTTTTGAAGTGCTTTTAGAGAGACACAGATCTAAAACCTGCTCCTTGCAGCTGCAGTGAGAATGTGAAAACTCAGAAAGCAGCTGCAAGGGGTTTGTTTTTACATTTCATACCCTGTGCGTCTTTAAAAGCACTCTGAAGAGACACTGGGGCGGGGCTGCCGTAGACCCAGGCACCTCAAAGAAATGTAAATGTAGGGCCCAGTCCTGCAGACCTTGCTCAGAATTCCCATGGAAGCACTGTAGAGTTAGCTTGCCACGCCAGTGGGTCTCATTGTGCCCACTTGTAGGAGAAGACAGGGACAGGGGCTAACCTGTTGTGGGGTTCTCCTCCCAGAGATTTCTCCACGATTGTTTCATCTGGGGAGTGCGTGTGTCTGCCCCTGCTGCAGGCCCTGCCTCCAAACCTTGTGGATCTGTTGGGATCAGTGAGAGATGAGGGATTTTCCATGCAGATACTTTTGTGCCTCCACAACAACTCTGGGTACCTACATCTCTGGCCATAAGAATCTTTTGTTTGGAAGGATAATTCTGATCCCCTCCCCCTTACCCAGTGTATGTGTTACAATCTTTTTGGTGATATGGCAGGATTTGAATACATCATCTACTCTGGGATTTACAGTTGCATGGGATATTCCGACCTGTTTGTTCTTTATGTGTATTTGTATCAGCAGCTTCCCCCC
The DNA here is from genome assembly GCF_028017835.1 of Emys orbicularis. NCBI lineage: Eukaryota > Metazoa > Chordata > Testudines > Emydidae > Emys > Emys orbicularis. The sequence continues at coordinate 198,349,223 of NC_088685.1, forward strand.
AGTGGCCCTCTTGCTGTGTTGGCTGAGTGGAGTGGGGCAGGGCCATGGACCCTGCTCCGTTTGGGTCGACCACTGTGTGACGGGTTGGATCACAGAACCCCCCTTGGGAGCTGCCACCCGATGTGCCAAGACTACCTCTGCTCTTGCTTTCCCTGTCAGCTCGGGACCCCAGCACCCTGTCTTGCTGAGCCAGACACGCCCATCTGCTCCAACAAAGACTCCGGGTCTGAATTACTTGCCCCAAAGCTGCAGGTTTACCTGAAAGCAGCTAACAGAAGTGTTCCTGCCTTTAACACTCAGATGCCCAACTCCCAATGGGGGTCTAAACCCAAATAAATCCGCAGGGTAAACTCATAAATTGTTCGCCCTCTATAACACTGATAGAGAGATATGCACAGTTGTTTGCTCCCCCAGGTATTAATACGTACTCTGAGTTAATTAATAAGTAAAAAGTGATTTTATTAAATACAGAAAGTAGGATGTCAGTGGTTCCAAGTAGTAACAGACAGAACAAAGTAAGTTACCAAGCAAAATAAAATAAAACACGCCAATCTATATCTAATCAAACTGAATACAGATAATCTCACCCTCAGAGATGCTTCAGTAAGTTTTTTCCTCAGACTGGACACTTTCCAGGCCTGGTACCGCTCTTGTTCCAGCTCAGGTGGTAGCTAGGGGATTCTTCATGATGGCTCCTCCTCCTCCTTTTGTTCTGTTCCACCCCTTTATATATCTTTTGCATAAGGCGGGAATCCTTTGTCCCTCTCTGGGATCCTATCCCCTCCTTCTCAATGGAAAGACACCAGGTTAAAGATGGATTCCAGTTCAGGTGACATGATCACATGTCACTGCAAGACTTCATTGCCCTCTTGCCAGCACACATGTATACAGGAAGACTTAGAGGTAAAACACACCCATCTGCAGACAGTTGTCCTGGTTAATGGGAGTCATCAAGATTCCAAACCACCATTAATGGCCCACACGTTGCATAATTACAATAGGCCCTCAGAGTTATATTTCATATTTCCAGTTTCAGATACAAGAGTGATACATTTATACAAATAGGATGATCACACTCAATAGATTATAATCTTTGTAATGATACCTTACAAGAGACCTTTTGCATGAAGCATATTCCAGTTACATTGCATTCACTCATTGGCATATTTTTATAAAATCATATAGACTGCAACATCACACAGTGTTGCTAGCCAGGAACAGTCTATGTGCTCAATGGGGTGCTAGGAGCAGCCCTGTGCAGAGTGTAACGTGGGACGTTCCCTGTAGACCCGTGAAGGCTGAGCACAACGTAGCCCTCACTCTTTATTTCAGAGGCAGTAAAAACAGAGCGATGGCCTCTGGACTTGGTTTGTTCATTCAGTGGAAGTTTTGTCTGCCTAAGAACTGAGCACGAAATAACTAAGAGTAAAGGTGGGGTTAGGGTGCAGCCCATTGATGATACTAGGAATGGACCAAGATTGAAACCCCATATCCAAATACCCTCAGACTTTGGGAGGACTGGATTTAGATTTCCTGGTATTGGCCCATCACCAAATAATACTGTTACTGCTGGCAGCAGCCGTCAGTCCAGATATTGTCTCTAGAACTAGTAAGTAGTGATGGAAGGACCTCAAAAGGTTCAGTGCTTCATTTTTGGCTGAACACTCAGAAGTTAGTTGCAGGGGTAAAGGAAGGCAGAGCAGAGAGGAGCACAGTTTCCCTCCTCTGCTTAAGTCAGAGGGAGAGCTCCCTCACCTAACTGCTGCTTACCTGAACCGTATCCAACATTTCTGAGTGTTTCTGCTTTCACAGCTCAGACTTTCTTACGAGATTTCCCATTCTTCTTGCCCCTGCTTGGATCAGCGGTACCCCAACAACTGTCTTCCCTACAGCATGCCTGTGGTTTTGCTTCAGGTTGACTAGCACCAGGGCTGCCCGGGCGGGGCGGGGGGGGGAGGAGGGGCAAGTGGGGCAATTTGCCCCAGGCCCTGGGCCCCACAGGGGCCCCCACGAGAATATAGTATTCTACAGTATTGCAACTTTTTTTTTTATGTAAGGGGCCCCGGAATTTGCTTTGCCCCAGGCCCCCTGAATCCTCTGGGCGGCCCTGATTAGCACTTGGGTATGTGAAATTGAAAAATAATAAAAAGTTATTAGGATCGATTTGAACCTGCATAAAGTTCATTCCAATTTCTGAGTTGAAACTCTGGGTCAGTTTTGTCCAAAACTATTGTCTACCATCTCTGCTGAAAATACGTGGTAATCTCAGAAGCATGGAGTGTGATCTCAGGTGTCTCTGTCTGGTTGGTGTGTATGTTGTTTGCCTTGTTTTTAGTTTGCAAACTGAAATAAATCCTGATTTTTCTGTTATGGAAATGATGAGATGGGCTTGAACCAAACTCCCTGATCTCAACACCTCTGGTCTTTGGGATGTGTGAATTCTAGATCTGGATCCAAACCGGAATTTTGCAGCTTCCGCCCATACCTAATTATGAAATTATGGGCCTGTTTTTCAGAGATGCAGAGAACCTGCAGCTCTCATTGATTTCAGATGGAGTTGTAGCTTCTTAGCACTTCTGAAAATCAAGTCCAAAATGCTATGTTCCCTTTGAAACCCTCACATTGAATGAGGAACTAAATATGAAGTGAGAAGAATGGGTCTGATTGTCCATTGAAATACACTTGTGTAAATCAGGAGTAAGTGCAGTGATCCAATGACTCTATTGACTTCAATAGAATGACTCCTGATTTATACCAGTATAAGGGTATGTCTACTCAGCAAAAGCTGGGCATGGGCTAGCCTACCCAAGCTAGCTTGAATCCAATTAGTGTGGGTAGCAATAGCAATAAAGACAGTGCAGCATTGACTTCAGCATGAGTAGTACAACCTGGTATAGAACCTGGGTACGTACTCAACTTGCTAGCTTGCTCTTAAGCCTGCACTGCTGTCTTCACTGCTACAGTTACCTACTGTGTTCGCTGGATTCAAGCGTGCCCAAGTAGGCTAGCCCGTGCCCAGCTTTTGCTGTGTGGACATACCCTCAGACAAAAGAGAATCAGGTCCAACACTTCAGTTGCTTAATTTTACTTTGAGATGACAAGATCCAGGGCCGCCCGGGGGTGGGGCCAGTGGGGCAATTTGCCCCGGGCCCCGCAGGGGCCCCCATGAGAATATAGTATTCTATAGTATTGCAACTTTTTTTTATGGAAGGGGCCCCCGAAATTGCTTTGCCCCAGGCCCCCTGAATCCTCTGGGTGGCCTGACAAGATCTCTACCTAAGTTTAAAAACAAGACAGAAGAGGAAGAGGAAACAAAAAGGAAAAGAAATAAAGATGTTTCTATTCTCTGCCTCTCAGGATACAGTTTCCGAAAGGACACAAACGTTCGATTACAACACCCTTGTATTTAATTATTGTAGACATTTAATCCATCATGATATGGAGAAAAGAAAATGCAGCCTGTCTGCTTCTCAGGAAAAAAAAAAGAAGCAATACAGTAATTAGAATGTAACTAAAGTTCTAAGAATGATGTGAAGCCACATAATGACCTGCATCATATTAAGGCAATTGGAATGCTAACAGGAAACAGGTTCTGAAGGGTTTCTTTGCTGCTCTCATTTTTTTTTTCTTGTCCAGATAATCGTGAGCCTTCATCCTGAACAAATGAATTATTATTTAATTTAAATCAGCCAGTGTTGTTCAACAATCATTTATCTTCCCATAACCCTTGTTCATGGAGAAGTCATGCAGCATTACATAACTTTATCTTCTTCTCGTTTCAATTTCTAGCCTGTCTCGTACTAATTTCAGGATATGAGGTTTTTATTGGAGGTTTTTTTTTTTTGCTTTAGTTTGCTGCGTTTAGCTTTTGTCTGTTTGTCTTACATCATAGGCCATATGTAGCCTATAGCCAACACGACTGTCTTGCTTTGGCTGTCCCGTGTTGGCACTGTTCATTTAAAAAAAAAAAAACTTTTGGCAGAATGCTTGAAAGATTGTCTTTTGTTTTATAGAAGTAGGAGGTGTATCAGGGCTGCAGGGAGAGGGCATCTGATTCCAAAGCATAACTTTCTAGCATAGCAGACCCCAAAGGAATAAAAAGTGGGACAATACAAAAGAGGCTAACGATTGAAATTGGATTCATACTGTTAGGATTAATGATAGAAGGGAGAGGAAAACTAGAGCAGCATTCCTCAGCCAACACATTCGAATGATAAATTGCATTAAGGCACCGAAAAGAACAACAGCTGCAGTTCATGAAAAGCCAAATTTATCTAAATTTCTCCAGTTGATCAGTCAAAATCATCAGTGAGACTTCCACTCTGTAATCACTTTTTCTCAGAAAAACAGAGCAGAGACAGAGAGCAAGAGACACCTTCAGAAAACAGAGCAAGCTACATTTATTTTTGCTACATTTTTTACAGCCAATAAAACCTAGTGGTACAGGTTTCCTGTGGTGGTAGAGGAATTCCTCAGCGAGATTGCTGCCAGAGAGACATGGATTTCAGTTCAGTATGTTCAGAAATAAACATCCTTCTGACAAGACAGTGCAGTTGGAGCCCTTGCTAAATAGCCAAGAGATACTGCTTGCTGGAGGTGCTGCGCCCAGGCTGGCATCTTGGAGATAGCCTGGGAGTAGAACGCTTGAAGCCTGGCAAAATGGAAGAGCCAGAGCCATGAGACTTATCAGCAAAACAAATTCTTTTTTTGAACGATAGTCAAGACACCCAGGGAGGGTCTCTGATCTTGTTATGTTCACTCTTAGGGTACATCAACGCTGGAATAAAAGACCTCTGGCCTGGCCACAGCAGGCCTGGGTCAGCTGACTTGCGCTTGGGCTGAAGGGCTAAAAATTGCTGTGTAGGTGTTCAGGTTTGGGCTGGAGCCTGCGACCCTCCCCCCTCACAGGCTCCAGCCTGAGCCTGAATGTCTATACAGCAGTTTTACAGCCCACAAGTCCAAGTCAGCTGACCTGGGCCAGCAACGGGTGTTGAATTGCTGTGTAGATAGACAATGGGGAATCTCCATCACTGAAGATTTTTAAGAGCAGGTTAGACAAACAACTGTCAGAGATGGTCTAGATAATACTTAAGTTTTTCCATGAGTGCAGGGGACTGGACTAGATGATCTCTCAAGGTCCCTTCCAGTTCTATGATTCTGTGATTTAGAGGCCCCAGCTGAGATCAGGGCCCCATTGAGCTAGTCACTGTACAGACATATAGAATCATAGAATCGTAGGACTTGAAGGGACCTCAGTATGTCATTGAGTCCAGTTCTCTGCACTCAGAGGCAGGACTACATAATAACTAGACCATTCCTGACAGGTGTTTGTCTAACCTGTTCTTAAAAACCAATAACAGAGTTTCCACAACCACCCTAGGTATTTTGTTTCAGTGCTTAACCACCCTGACATTTAGTAAGGTTTTCCTAATGTCCAATCTAAACCCCCTTTGCTGCAATTTAAGCCCATTGCTTCTTGTCCTATCCTCAGAGGTTAAAGGTGAACAATTTTTCACCCTCCTCCTTGTAACAAACTGTTTATGTACTTGAAATGTTATCATGTCCTCCCCCAGTCTTCTCTTTTTCAAACTAAACAAACTCAGTTTTTTCAATCTCTCCTCATAGGTCATGTTTCTAGACCTTTAATCATTTTTGTTGCTCTCCTCTGGACTTTCTCCAATTTGTCCACATCTTTTCTGAAATGTGGTGCCCAGAACTGGACACAGTACTCCAGTTGAGGCCTAATCAGTGTGGAGTGGAGCAGAAAAATTACTTCTCGTGTTTTGCTTGCAACACTCCTGCTAATACATCCCAGAATGTTTGCTTTTTTTGTAAGTGTTACACTGTTGACCCATATTTAGCTTGTGAACTGCTATAACCCCCAGATCCCTTTTTCCAGTACCCCTTCCTAGGCAGTCATTTCCCATTTTGTATGTGTGCAATTGATTGTTCCTTCCTAAGTGGAGTACTTTGTCCTTATTGAATTTCATCCTATTCACTTCAGACCATTTCTCCAGTTTGTCCAGATCATAGTAAGATTCAGTCCCTGCCCTGAAGAGCTTACAGTCTAAATAAACAAGACAGACAAAGGAAGTGTTATTAGCCCCATTTAATGGCAGGGGAACTGGGAGACAGAATGATTAAATGGTTTGCCCAAGGACACAAGACATTTGTGGCAGAGCTGGGATTTGAACCTAGATCTCTCTACATCCAGTGTCTTAATCTCAAGATCATCTTTCTGCCTATTTTGAAACCAAGAAATAAGTGACCTGTCTATCTGCTTTGATCCATCTATGTGACCATATATGATCTAATATTAAAACAACCCTCTGCTATTTGTGCCTCCGTTGTGATCTGTGAAGCCTGTGGAGCACCATTCTGTTCTGACTTACCATATGTTTGTTTGCTGCTGTTCAAAAGAAATTAAGAGAAGGAATAATGGATCACGGTTACTGAACAATATGGACAATTTCTGGAGACAGAATATGTTACCTCAAGGTGATAAATAGGGAGTTTTTCTTCATATTTCTTTCCTAATCTGAAAGCCATGCGTTTCCGTAGTGTTAATGTATTTCACTGACCTTCTGGAGAAGAACGCATCTGGAGCAGACTTTTAAAACACAGGCAGGACCCCAGCCACAAGGGAGTCTATGGCCGATGATGCGATTTATCTGGAGCGTCTTGGGAAGTGACTGGAATGCTGTGGTACTCTCATAGCAGAAATGCAATACATTGTGTTTTCAGTTCACTTTTTAATTTAATTTAATTTAATTTAATTTTTGCAATGGCCAGATTGTGTTGGCTATACTGTGACCCATGCTGGGTGTGGTGTGGAGCTGCACAGCCTGTAGGGGATGCACTATGGGGTATAGGATCCCTGACCCAGCTCCCAGACATGATCAAAATGATCCTTTAATTCCTATAATTTTTTGAAAAAATCCTGAAATGGAGCTTCTGTCTGTCTGTCTAGATATATAGATACATCAATATATTTGTGAATACATATTGTGTATTGTGTGTATCTTATTTATATGTGTATATATGGATTCTTGTGCCGCTGACTAATAATAATCCTCCTAAAGGCTTTTCAGTCTTGTGTATGTTTACATGTGGTTTAAAACATGGAATCTAAGGAGGTCACTTTCCTTCACTCTGATATTTTTCTACAAAATACAGCTGCAGAGCACCGTAAGAAGCAATGTTCTTGTGGTATTTTCACTAGCAGTTCTACAGGAAGTACTGTTCTCTCTGTGTTTCCATCCATTACCAACCACTTACCCAGCATCCTGAGCTGAGTCAGTGGTACAAGGTTGTTCTTAATTTGCTTCTTCTAGTTTTCAACTCCCAAAAGGGAGGTGGGAGGAAGCTATCCCAAAGGTTGACCTTCTTGCCTATGTATCCAGGTCTGGAAACCCACTTCAAATTCCTATGTCAATAGTTTCATTTCCTGACCTGCCCACTAACATCAAGCACCGAGGAGAGAGTGTTTTAACTGCCTTTTGTTTCAGCCAAAGTTTGTGTTTATATTTTGGTTACATTGTGCAGGAGTAATAAGTGCTTTTGAAGTGACAACTCAACAGCATATTAAATGTGAAATCGCAACTTTTGAGTTAGAAATTCAGACAATGAGAATTTCAACTCAGATGGCCACACTTGTACCATTTCCACGGCAAAATTTTCTGCTGAAGAACTAAACATTAGAGCAGAGTTGTTAGAAATAATCAAAGGGAAGAATTTTTTCTGTGAATAATTGTTTGAATTTGAAAATACATTTTGATTCAACCATATCCATTTCTGATTCAACCTTTGGGCCAGATTCTCAACTTGTAAACTGGTGTAGAGCCATTGACTTGATTTACAGTAGCTGAGAATATGGCCCTTTGTGTTCACTTTCTGCTAGAATTTGACAGCTTGAGCTTTACTTGCCCGAATAGTAATTAAAAACCATTTTTAAATTCAGACACTTCAGTTGTCATTAAAGGAGTTTGTGTATCCAGTTGTTCTGTTTGAAATTTGCACTGTGCAGAGGTCATTCAATTGAATGTCAAGGCAGGAATCACCATTTGGCACTGTGTTACACAGAGTCTTACCAATATGTCTGGTAACAATTTTTTGTTTTAAACGTTTTCTTCAATGAAAAATGTTTTTTTTTGTCAAAATGTGAATTCCCATGGAAATGTTCTGGACTTTCACTGGAAAAAAAACAAAAACTCCATGAAAACTCAAAAGTTGTGTGCTGGAACAAAAACATTCCCTGATGAGTTCCACTTACAAGCCCTTAGCACGTGAGCACCTTTCAGTCTTTGAAGCAATGCTTGTATTGTTGTTAGCTTTGTGACCCATGTCACTACCATTAAGTTGCGATATTAGATATTTCATGGTGATCATTTTGTGAGCTGTCCAGAAAAAAAAATCATAAAGAAATCCAAGATTAATTTGGATCAACAAATAGGGAATTCTGTAGGCTTCTCATGAACAGAGAGAACATCCATGCCAGGCCAGCTGTACTAGCCAATGAGGAGATGAGGTCTGGCCCATTGTTCCATCCCCTTGAACTTTGTTGCTTGTAGCATTACAGACCCTAAGGTCTTGCACTCAGGGAGCAGAATTATTCCGGACTCCAGTGCAAAGGCTGGGTGAATGGCTCATTGTGCTCTTTTATTCTTTTGCAGCTCTGCATTAAGACAATAATTATAATGAAATCTCCTGCTTCAGAGTTTCAGCTGGTTACCTGCAGAGGGCAGGAAGGACCTGCCATGATGCACAATTGGCCAGATATAGTCTCAGGAGTGGGAGGACAGGTGTTTCACTTTCCTGTGAATTATCAGAGATTGGGCGCAGCTGGAGATGGACAGTGCTTTGAGGTGATACCTGGCTAGTGGGTCTTGCTCACATGCTTAGGGTCAAACAGATCAACAGGTTTTGGGTTGGGAAGGAATTTTTCCCCAGGACAGATTGGCAGGGACCTTAGAGGACTTCCACCTTCCTCTGGAGCATGGGGTGTGGTTCACCGACTGGGATCATCTGGGCATATCTCACCTAATAAATTCCCTGCCCTTGCAGGGATGTCAAGCATTGGTGGCCTCTCTGTCTTTCCTGTACTCTGCCTGGGGCACACCACAGCTCACACTCCTGAGGACTGAAACGCTTTGATCTAACTAAAATCATTGGGCTCAATATTGGGGTATCTGGGTGAAATTTAATGGCCAGTGATGGGCAGGAGGTCAAACTACATGATCTAATGGTCCCTTGTGGCCTTAAATGCTATGAAATCTATGAAATGTGTATGTCCTGTATCCTGTTGTCTGTCATTACTCTGTCCCTGTCTGAAGTGTTTATGACTATTGCACATTGTGCTCTGCTGTTTGTCTTTTTATAAGGCTGTTCAATACCTTTATTTTAAATTTATTACTGCCAAAAGCAATACACCCTGGAATGATACTGCAAGTCAGCAGAATTACACCAGGAATGAATTTGACCCCATGACTGAAAAGAAGTCTCATTTTCCATATGACCTAATTTATCCATGAGAAGGAACACACATGAACTGAGTTACTTTCTTTACAAGAACATATATTCAGTGATTAATTGTCAGCCTAAGTGAAGTTCTCCATGGATTGAATCTCCAGTCCTTAGTCTAAATAGGAAACATAAGAGTGTGAACACACACTCTTCTCCTTAGATATCTGCTGTTTCTCTTCTAGCACCCCACAGTGACTTTAGCGGCATTCTTTCTGTTTTCAATTTGGATTTGTCTCCATAAAAATGAAGCAATAACCTGATTTCTAGTAGTATAAACTGTACAAAATTAAAGCTTTAAGATGTGCTGTGGATACTGATTTCCTGGGTCACTATCTCAAATAGATGGGAAAGGGAAATGAAAGGAGGAACCATATTAATATGAAATGAGATCTGTTCATATGTGAAAAATATGCAAGGACTAACTTACAGGCCAGAAGAGCTTCATGTTAGTCCTACTGATTTGGTCAGGGGAGGTTTTTGTTTTGCTGACCCGATAAAGCCAGACACAAGGATTCTGGTTCAAATATTGTCGTTGGTAATATTCAGAATCTCCCCTATAAGTATGTCCCAGCCACTGGTTGATAGGTCTCCTTTAATAGGTTATGTCTGCTCAAGTGTCTAGTTCACCAACTGCCAGTCACAATAGTCTGCTTTACATCTCTTGTTTCTGCCTTATATACTCATAGAATCTGTGGGGTTCTGCATGCCCCTCAGTACAAGGAACAATGTGTTTGTGATGCAGATTTCTTTGATTCTATAAAGAATTTCACAGACTCTGAGCCCATCCCTGCAGGGAATTCTACTTTTCATCTCTCTCCACAGTATGTACAGCGTTCTTCTGATCTGGATTGTTTTATTAATTAAGATTTTTAAGTAGGGTATCAGAGTTTAGCAGATATCTGTTGGTTTACAAGGACTTGCTCTCAACAGAGAAGCAGCTTCATTCTATAATGGAGGAATATAAACATTTACAAATGAACAAGGATGTTAGAAAACCACAGATAAACTGAGGCTAGATGGATCAACAGGAAATTGTATGATAAATTATTGACTATAAGATTTCTGGAGTGTGAATGAAAAATGACTATAGATTCCCTTTTGAATCTTCTCTATCACATGTTTAAATTCTGCTAACCTAGGATATAATCTGTTTCAACAGGTTGAATGTATTGTTTTGTTGGATGAAAAGGAAGTGTGAAATCTACAGAATAGTTTTTCTTTGTGAGAGACCTCATATCTTAAAGTACATCGGGGTGAAAAATATTTAATTAACATGGATTATTTAGGGGTAGAACCACTGTGGATCTCATTAAACAAAACAGTGTGAAGCTTTGTCATTCCAAGCTGGAAATGATGCCTAGCTAAGCCAGTAAAACAGACATCAAAGGTGTACATATGGGTTACATTTTAATATTCTTCCAACATTTTTATAAAGAACTGTTACTAATTTTAAACTGCATTGGTAAAAACTTGACCCTTTCTCTTTCTCTCTCTCTCTCTCTCGCTCTTTCTCTCTCTTTTTCAAGATAAATTTCTGAGGACCAGATTCTCAGCTGGTATAAATCACCGAAGTCAGTGCAGCCATGCTAATTTACACAGCTGAGGATCTGGCCATGAGAAAGGTTTCCCCCTTCCAAATCACCACCAGAGATGGAGGGAAAACAGAGGAATGGTGTCATCTGGATATGTGAATGTTTTGGCTGTCATACAGCCATGGGATAGACCTATGATATGAAGACAAAAATATGGGAGCTATAGTTTGAACTGTTGAGATAATCCCATAAATAGAAGCAGAAATTCTGGCTAGAAGTTCTGTATTGAAACAATTTTGGAACGACACAACTGACAGGAAAGGAACTTAAGACCTGGATTCTATGTAAGCAACCATGAGCCAGATCCTTAGCTGATGTAAATCAGTGTGGCTCCATTAATTTCAGGGATCTGTACTTGAAGTCAAGGGAACTATGAGGCAGTACACCATAGGAATTTTGTGCCAAATGTTTTTAGTCATACCAGTGGAGTAACTCCACTGCCTTCAGTGACATTATTTTGGATTAACAGTAGTATAAATGAGAGTAGGATTTGGCCTTTTGTGTTTGGAGAGTGAAGATAAATGATTCATATAATTGTTTTTAGATCAAGGGATACTTTACTGATGAGATTGACTTAGTGTGGTGTTGCACATGTAATAGATCACATAGTAGACTATTTCCTGCTTCACCCTGCTGTTACAGAAAGGTGTACATTCCATGCAAACATTCATGATGATCCTGGCTTTTGTGATGTAAGTGGCAACCAGGACCCTATATATTCTCTAATGTATCGCTTAAATGTGAATGAAGAACAGCGTTAAGCTATGTGTGCCTCACTCCTGAGTTCCACTAGTAATGAGATCAGAATATCACCACTGAAGTCAATGGAGTTACTTGAGTTACATTGGCCCAATGGTATAAAACAGGCAGTGGAATCAAAACTGGCTCCTGTTTGAGTTCACATGTGTATAGCCTGGAGGCCAAATTCTCTTCTCAGTTACTCCAATGAAACATTGTGAAGACAATGAGAATGCATTGGTATAAGTGAGAGGAGGATCGAACCCTCTGTAGATAGTCATTGCTGGGGAAAAAGGAATTTAGTAGCAATGGCCTCCTGCAATAAGCTCGTTTATTAAAATTAATTTATAAATACATGTAATGGACCCTGCTTCCCAATTTTTTGACACTAACAGAGTGTCATGTATATCTTAGTATTGTGTGTCAATAAAGAAGGGCCTGATCCAAAGTTCTCTGAAGTTAATGGAAGGATTCTCGTTGAGTTCAGTGGGCTTTGGATCAGATCCTGAGACCTTAGCCTGTAAATTATGTCAAAGTGGTGCTACAAGCCGGATTCTCTCTGGCCAGTTTTCCATAATTCCCAGACAGATGCTGTCTATGTAGTAGTGAAACTCCCTTTTCAATTAGGAAAGCCTAAAGAGGAACACTGTAGTGCACAGCAGTGTGCTTCTAGTCAGCAATTCCAAATGAGTTCATCGTTAACGGTACTGGAATATTATCCCCTGCAAGAGCGCTAAAAAGAGGAGTGATTTTTAGTCCATGTAGGCGTCTTTGGAGTTATACTGTGCTTCTCCTTTAGTGCAACAGTTTTAGCCATATACTTATGATAAATGTATTTTAAGAATATAGGTAGAGTTTACATAAATATTTTCACCACCATGCTCTAAAAAGCATTCTAAACCCACGAACACCTGACTGAATTACTGAGGCTATATGGAAACACGAGAAGAACTAGGAAGATAAATATTTCATATTATATTCAAAGCATTTCCTATGCTCGTTCTGTTTCCTGCTCTGCTTCCTAGAGTACTTCTGTAGCCGCAGACTATCCTTTACCTCCCATTTGCTGTATTAACCTTTCTCAGTGTCCCTGAGCATATGTCAGTTCCAAGTGGCATATTGAATCTGAAGTCCCAAGATACCTACTACTGACAGTGACTTGAGCAAACCTGTAGGGAGTCCAGCTGCTGTTTTGTGCAGTCAGTGTAAAATAATAATAATGATGATAATAATAATAAAATAATAATTAATAATAACTAAAACACTGCTGCTATGGATATCCAACTTGTCCCTGTGTGTAGGGTAGCCTCTGTATTTTCTTTCAGTGCACGGTGCCAGGACGTTTCTGTTCTATGGCTGGTTCTCTTTGGACAAGATTTTGTTAGCGCCTCCTGACTGCTATCAACTTTGGTGCATCTTCTTGATATGTATGTTTGGGGTTTTTTGTGGGGAGAGAGGGAGAAGTTTGTTGTTGCCACTGATATTTCCTTCGGGCTCCTCTAAAAGTCTCTCATGAATTATTTCCTCTTTGTTTCTCTGTTGCCATTGACGTTAAAGAAACAGTGGGGCCAGATCAATGGAGTGATGCTGATTTTCATCAGTGGGGGATGTAGCCCAGAGCCCACAGCATCACCATTATTGACTGTTGGAGCAGTCTCTGTCTTTGACCCAGTGCATTCTGGGATAGCACTGACTACTTTCTTACACATTGTCATTGTTTCTTTATTTTAACTCCTTGTTAAAAAAACTCTCCCACAACAGATCAATAACGAAATTCAGGTGAGACACAGGGTGGAAGAATGGTCTTGTGGTTAGGGCGTTGGTCTGGGATTCAGGAGATATAGGTTTATTTTGTGGCTTTGCCACAGACTTCCTATGCGACCTTGGGAAACTTGCTTAGGTAAAGATTTTCAAAGGCACAAATCTTAGTTAGATGCCTTACTCCTATTGAAAGTCAATGGGAGTCAGGCCACCCAACTGACATTTGTGCCTTTGAAAATCTCCTCCTCCTCCTCCTCTGTCCCAAAGTTCCCCAGTGGTAAAACAGATATAATAATAATTCCATCTCCTGCGGATAAATGCATTACTGTTTGCTAGGTGCTCGGATATTGCAGTGATGTCAGCTATATAAATATGTGGGGAGTTTAATCATATAGCCTATTTGGGTACTTTTTACAAGGAATGCATTTAGTTTGGTTGCTATTTGGTTTGGCTTTTTTGTCACGATTGTTGTCTTTAATGGAAATTATTTCTTTAGGCACTGGAAAGAGGATCAAAGCTTTTCACACCCAGAGGGCAAAGTACACAGTTTTGTCTTTAAATTCCCATACCTCCCATTAGGGTCAGATTCAGTCCCCCTGCAAGTGCAGTAGGAAGACATAGTTTCACTACCCTGATAGCAGAGTTTGGGCCAGGTTTTTATTCCATCTGATTCTATCAGGGTAATAATCTCAATTAAAATTTTATAAGTGTTTGATATGAAAATAGTTCCATGTTTCAATTAAATTTAATTTTTCGGCACGTAGACAAATATTTGAACAACCAGCGGAAATAATAAATTACCAAGGTAAAGTGATTTCATTGCTTTTAAATGCAAAAGAGCTCTGTTGGGATTTTGACAGGAAATGACTGCATTTTCATATCCCATCCTACAGCAGGCATATAGTTTTACATTTCAGTAGAATGAGGTGTAATTCATAAAAGAAACAAAATCAACAAATATACCTGGCTCTGGTTTAAAGCATCGCTGTTGTCTCACAGCACAGTCTATTTTCTTCAAACAAAAACGTGTTTGTAAGTGCTGCTTTGAAAGTCTGAGCTGTTCTTTCAGAAGAGTTTAATGAGTGCTTGTTATTGTGACTATTTGCACTCTAGCATTTCTTACTTTTCATCCTGCGTAATTTAATTAAGGTTTGTGGATCTGGTTTGGAAAAGATCTGACTACAGGGAATTCAGATGGATTCCAAGCTGAATCCGTCTTTGGGTGCAATAGTTTGGCAGAGGTAAACTAACAAAATGGTTGAAAAAAGAGATAGTGAGAGACATTATCTTTTATTGCAGGGAAATATAAATGAAAATTCTGCTTGCAATCCAAATGTGATTCTCTCTCTTTCTCAGTGAAAAGGTTCCGATCAACTCTACTAACTATCTGGGGTCTTTCCATGTTACACAAACGAAAAAAAGTTCCATTCCTCTTTTGGGCAGGGACTCTTTTGTTATATATTTGCACAGTGCCTAGCACAATTGGTCCCTGGTCTGTAGGCCCTGTCACAATAAATGATAAGAAGAAGAGTATTTGTATGCAAGGGGAAGGGTAAAGCCTGACCAGTATTAATCATGTCTTAGAGATATACTACAGTACGGTTCATTTGAGCAGTGGTTTCATCACAGAGGTCTGGGTTCATAGGGGTGAGATGGCATTAATGCTTTATTTATACATGACACACAAAAATCACTTCAACCGCTGCTCGGGGTTCTACATGGCAGCGGTTTGCCATGGAAACATCACACAAAGTTATGTACAGGAGATGAAGAAAAATCCAAAATCCAGTGTAAACTACAGGGGGAATTTAGGTGGGTAAAATTCAATAACACAACTGGAATGTGGTCAGGATTGGTTAATTTCCCCTCTTCTTTTGAAGTGCCATGGGGATCTGGAATGATTACTGATAATCAGTGTGAGGATACATGTACTGTGTCTTTAGATCAGTAGCAGGAAGCCATGCAGGAGGGTAGGGATCTAGGAAGGTTTTAGGTAGATTCTCTACAGTGATGCACATAGAGAGAGAGTTTTTAGGGATAATACCGTGTTAGTTCTCATCAAGGTCCTTGTTTAGCTTTACAATAAAGCAACGCAGTGATTATTTATCATTGTCATATGACTATCAGATCCTTAACTTTAGGTTTTATCCATAAGATGCTATTTCCGGCAGCAGTAGCTAGTGGTTAGTGTTGCCTAGTGGCTTTTTGGACATCTTGGCACTGGTTTCTTTAATGCAGCAAATTGTCACACTATATCTAGGAAAATGTATCTGATATTTTCCCCCCCATTGCATCCATTGTAGTAAGTCTCCTTGCCTTTTAAGTTCAATGTGCATGAATTCATAGGTTCACTTCTGTTGGTCTTAGTGCAGAGTGCTGTAGATGAACTGATTCAGAGGAGAAGGCCCATGTTATAATGTTATATTGCGGTATACCTCTTTGGACAAATTCCCTGCTGGGTGTAACTCCATTGAAATAGTTACATGAACTGTTCTGTTTTTGTATAAACCAGGTGATTTAAAATCTGCTCAGTTGTTTCTTTGTCCTTCATGTTAGCGGCATTGACAAATATAGCAAAAGGAAAAACTGATCAGTTACAACCTAATGAGTTCCACATTGCTTCTAGAATTCATTTGTTTGTTTGTTGATACAGAGATTGCCAGTCCTTGTGAAAGTGAGAGACGAATAGTACTGATTACAATCAAACGTAAAGCAAACAGCGGACTTCAGTACGTCTGACTTTAATCAGTTCTATTAACTTCTATCCAGAGCTCACATTGATCCTGAAGCACTTCTGTTGTTGTGGCAGCATGTTTCCCAATACATGAATAACTTTACATAATTCTGAAATGCAGAGAACTCTGGAGTGGAATGTGGCAGGTGCCCAGCATTTCACAGCAACATTACACCGGAGTTTAGGACAGGAAGTGAAGAAAAATATTCCCACAGAAACTGAAGGGGGAAATTTATACCGGCAAAATGTAACTCTGCAAATTAGAATGTGGTATGTGCTGTATTACACTTTGCAAACAATATGTAGGCCTCAGTTCTGCCCATAGAATTGCATGTGCAACTCCCATTGAACCCAACTGGAGTTGCACACCTGCTTCTGAGTGCAGCATGTGGCACAAGGTTCGTAAAGAATGTTGGGATCCTTTTGGTTTAAAGTCACAACTTACATGTAAGTTTAGTAGATTTTTTTAAGGCCAGAAGGGACCTTTCTGATCAGGTTTGTACTCTTGTATAGCACAAGCTGTGGACTTTCACCCACTAATTCTTGCATCAAGACCAATGATTTGTGGTTGAATTAGAGCAGTGGTTTTCAACCTCTTTTCATTTGTGGACCCCTAAAAATTTTCAAATGGAGGTGTGGACCTCTTTAGAAATCTTAGGCATAGTCTGTGACCCCCAGGGGTCCGCGGATCACAGGTGGAAAACCACTGAATTAGAGCATATCTTTAACAAAGATGCCTAATTTCAACTCGAAGACATCACATCCTGTGGTCAGGTGTTCCAACAGTTAATTGCTCTTGTTAAAAAGGCACCATGCTTTTTTATGGATTTTCAATTTCTGTACTCAGAAAAGAAGTTGTTATTGGCATAAAAAGGCTATTTCTACCTGGGTGATATAAACTTTGTCAAAAACACCACATTTGTTTAGTCAACTGCTGGTAAATGAATATAAGGCATAGTGCATAATAGACACTGACACTATAAGCAAGAATATTTTAAAATAAGCATACATTTCACCAGAGCAAGCCAGTAACAATTGTCACTGGCCAACATTCTCAAATCTAGGTGCTTACATTTAGGGTCTCAAATAACTATTTAGGTCTCAGTCCTGCTGTGCGCTCCATGTGGGTTAAAATGGAAAATCTGTAAGGTAAACCTATATGGAAGTAGGTCTGTCCACCCCGCCTTTGCCACTAGACAGAAGTTGCATGATTTTGAAAGATCCTTGACACTCACGGCTCGAGATTGCTCAGCACCTCTGAAAATCAGGCCCTTTGAATTAGGAGCCAAAATATATATTTGGAAACCTAACTTTAGGCAGCTGTGTTGAAAAATGTGGTCAGAAATTGAATTCAAGGAGCCCAGATTATGATTGCAAAAGTTGTATAAAAAGTAAACAGGGAAACGTTTAATATATAAATAAGAAAAAGAAAGAATAGCTTTTTATATCCAGTTTGCCAGAGGGTGAGGCAATTTGTCCTTAACATCTAACCTTATTTTATAAGTTTCTCCTTAGCAGGGGGAAAGAAATAAATTTCCAAAGTATTGTACAAAAGAATATAATGCCCATCAACTGCTAAAGAGAAACACTTGTGATCCAGGCAACATGTTCAATATTTAAAATCTCTGTCACTGATAATCTTGCTTTATGTCATTCACAGCTTTAAAGCGTCTCCCTCTGAGCAAGGATCAAATTCATAAATGATATTCCTGTTATAGTCAGCCCTATAACTTTGATTGCCACAATGCTTTACGAAAAAGGAAAGCAAAGGCATTCACAGGAGCTAAATATTTTTTTTCTCTTTGTTATAATCAAATACTCACTTTGGATACGAAAATCTAATAGTGACTAATGGACAATGCTCTTCTGAATTAGCAGCAGTGCATTCAGTACCTCTTTGAACAGTGATTATAATCTGTTGGAAGGGGGAATATCAATTTAAAGGTCAAGTGCTTTCATAAAAAAGGTGATTATTCAGTATTTCATATGTTGAACAAAAGCTTAGCAGGATTCATTGTGTGTCAGTTTCTTTTGTATATAACGTATATGCCGAGGAATGGATCGCTTAATTATATAATTATCTGTCTTCAGGGAAGATATCTGACGATGAACAGACGCTGTCAAATAGGTACTTTGCTTTGCTTGTGATTCTTAATCAATTACTATAATGACTACAGGTTACAAGTTGACTTTAAAAAAAAATAGAAATTACATTAACCACATCAAGAAGGATTTTTGTTGTGAAGGGGTTATTGTACCAAACTGCAAAGTGGAACACATTGCAAAAACAGAGTCCCACATTTATGGATGTGGCCTTTTTCTCCTCTCTCATTTTTATGTCATTCATTTTTCTCCCTAAAAATATTCTATTGATCGGGTACAAGTGAAAAATGGCTATGGGCCAAATTGAGAATTGATGTAAGCAGGTGCAGGCTGCAGCTAATGGAGTTGAACCCACTTACTCCAGATCTGGTATATAAATATAACAACTAGAGCTGGTGAAAAAATGTTAAGTATGTATATTCTTTACCAAAAAAAAGTCCCTTTTAAAAAGAAAATCACAATTTTTTTTAAATTTTCAGGTTTATTTCCACAAATTCCAATTTCCCTCCCCATATTAAAATATCAAGTCCACAATATAACTTTTCCAGCACTGATGAAATTATCCACTGTGAATATTAATTACCCAATGAATTTGTATCCTTTTGTTCTATTTGCAACTAGCATTTGAGCGGCTCCTGATTTCTTCTAATGTGTTTGGAATTTATCCAAACACTTCAAGTATATTAGTCCATTCGGTGTTCACAAACTTTTCCCTTTCATAGTTTGCAATTTATTATTTGGGGTGTGTGATTGTTTCTGCTTAGTCACTTGGGATTGTTTCTGCTTTCTGATTAGATGATAGAAACTTTTTAAGCAGGACAGTAATAAATGATGCATAGCAAATAAACTGTGAATAACTAATCACAAGCAGCAACTGTGTTTGTTTGCATATACAATTTTTTGGTACACAATAGGGATGTTTGTATGGAGCACAGCCATTGCTCAGACATTCATTCAAAGAGACTAATAAGGAACAATAAAGGGTGCACACTTAGATGAACCCCATAGCCATTAGGAAATGGAATGATTTTTTCCAAACACTCTTTTTGCAAAATTCAACCAGTTCTAGTCTTTTCACAAAATGGTTCTAGCTGAATGTAATTTCCAAATTATAAATATGCTATTACTGCTTTCAGAAGGAATCTAATAAATAGTTTGAACATCCTGGGTACTTTTAGAAGGGGTTATATTCCTGCAATTTTCCTTGCCTCGCTGAAAATAATTGGTTTTGGTTTTTTTGTGGTTTCACAACATCACAGATTATACTAGTTAATCTGAAACAAGAAAAAAAAATCTAGCTTTAATTAGTATTATTGTATCATAGTCCCCGTCCACACCTTAAAGTGTTTTTTATTCTGTGAACGGTGAGCACCAGCATAGTTCGGATAATTCATTTGATGCAAGCTGCCAAAAAACCTGTGTTTGGTTTTCAGTCCCTGAAGAATGCTATTACATAATGCTAGGTGAACATCCACGTTTTAAACAATAGGCATTTGCTACTCTTGAGCACGGTTGCTTTTTTCAAAGGGTTTTCCTTGCTCAGCTCAGAGTGGCTGCACACATGGTAAATCTTTAACTTCAAGTGTCCTTCTGTGGTGACCAACTAAAATATTAGCAAAATAAATGTTTTATGGGAAAATGTTGGCAGGAACCCCAACAGAAACAGGTGGTATTGGGTTATTTCAATATAATGTAATGATGCAGCCAGGTTTCCATCTGGACAGCATGTGGTTGTGTCTACTTAGAGAGTATCAAAGAGTGTGAGTATGCACTAGGGATAATGGTGGTGCACAAATGTGTAGCTAGATGGCTACTTTACAAAATAATAGTCTGGATTCTAGGTCCTCTGGGTTAAATACTTTTACTGTCAGAATCTGAATTTCTTCATAAAATATTAAAGATGAAGCAAACCTCTGACATGCAATACCGAGCCGTGTAATTATAAGGCAGTTCCTGGAAGCCAAGTATTGTTCACATTATAGCTAGGCATTTATTATAAAGGAGTTCATTACCCTTGGAAGCTAAGACATATTTTAGAGCGTGTGCCTTGGAACAGAGGCCGTTTTAGCAAGCTTTACTGTAGTATGAATAAAAGCCCCAAGCTAGCTGATCAGAATACAGTTTGGAAATAAGAGAGGAGTTAGTGGAAACAAATCAGGTGCTCGCTAATACTATACATACCGTACCTGGTGTAAATTGGCGTAGCTTCATTGACTTCAGTGGTTTACAGCAGGTGAGGATCTGGCCTGTACGCGCTTGCGTCAACACTGGGGAAGATGTTTCCAGTTGACAAATTACCCTCCCCCCCCCCCCCGCATCACAGTGCCCAGTTACAGTGATGTGTTACGAGCAAGCTCAGTGCTGGATTTTGCATTCAGACCTTTGCAGAGAGAGGCAAACCATGACTTCAGTGGGGTTGCACCAGTGTAATTGAAGGCAAGATTTGGCCCTGTATATTTAGGCAAAGCTCTGTAAACTCTATTTGCCCTATTAAGGCACATACTGTGGGCTTAAGTGTGAGATTTGCACACACCCTTGGGGGCAGCGCCGTATTATTGCCTAGGCCGACAAGGCCTAGGCCTAGGGTGGCAAATTTGCAGGGGCGGAAGCTCCCCTCCACGCCCCGCCCCCCTGCTCCAGCTCACCTCCGCCTCCTCTGCAAGCGCGCCGCCGCGTCCTGTTTCTCTCCCCTCCCTGCGCTTGCGCCGCGAAACAGTTGTTTTGCGGCGCAGGGAGGGAGGGGGGAGGAGGGGGAACGCCGCACGCTGGGGGAAGAGGCGGGGCCGGGGGTGGGGATTTGGGGAAGGGATCCAATAGGGGAAGGGAGGGGTTGGAGTTGGGGTGGGGACTTTGGGGAGGGGGTTGGAATGGGGGCGGGAAAAGGGCGGAGTCGGGGTGGGGCCAGGGCGGCAATTATTTCCCGGCCTAGGGGCGGCAAAATTATTAATCTGCCACTGCTTGGGGGAGGGGGCACTGAAAGCAGGGGTAATCTCTCGTGGGGTCATTCTATGGGAGGTGAGTGTGGAAGAAGGAGATTCTTGCACCTGGTACCAGGTGCAAGACAGAGGAAAATCAGGTCCATAGGGCCAGATCCTAAACAGCAGTAAATCGACATAGCTTCATTGACTTCAGCGGAGATACACTGATATACACCAGCTGAAGATCTGCCTGTGCTCTGTGCATTAGACGGTCTCTCGGTAGCCCTTTGTTGACGTATATGTGTGTGTGTATAATATATAAAAAATGTCAAGAGAGAGAATATTGAGATATTATATATATATATAGATGCATTTAATAATTCCCCATGTCTCTTCTCCTTCTCTCACTCACTGATGACCTGATTACAGCTGGAAACAATTCTGCCTGCCTGAGTTAAGAACCCACCCAACAGCTTAGGGTGCTGGCCAGCAGTACTTGGCAGTTAAAGAGCAACATGTTGCTACCATTAATCGGTAGTACCACACAGAGATGCCAAGAGCCAAGGAAAATGTGAGTTGTAACCCTGCAGCTGATGAGTGATGATTATAATATCAGTGAACTATTTAACAATAATGAGTATTGGACAGTTTTGGAAAAAACCTTCCCTTTCATTTCAGTTGGTATTAAAAAAAAACCAGTTACTACAGGCAGCTGACACCAAGAGATAATATTTATTTCTGCCAAATATAGCCCCTCTTCCCAAACATATTGCTATTTCTAGAACTCATTTGTTATGCATATTTTGAGAGGAAATGTGATTAGAACGGGAGCTGAGAGCTTGGCCTCTTAGGCCCTGATCCAGCAAAGCACTTAAGCAGGTGCGTAACTTTAAGCACATAAGTAGTCTCACTTAGGTCCATGGGGTAATTCTTGAATTTAAAGACATGTGTTTAAATTTTTTGCTGGATCAGAGTTTTAGATGATGTTACTGGGTCTGCAACAGATATGGGGCAAGTCATTTAACCTCTCTGTGCCTCAGTTTACCCACTGGTATAATCATACTTACAGTGCTTCTCATGAAGGTTATGACTTTGCAAATGTAAAGGAGTTAAGCTTTACAAGGTGCTTTGAGATCCATGAGAGAGAAGTGCTGTATAAAGCACTCTGGTGATGTCATCTTTTACCAGAATAGAATTGTGGACTTCTTTCTTTTAAAGTCCTTTCCACAAACTGCAAGGATCATTGTTGTTTGCACATTTTCTTGAATACAAGTATTACTGAACAGCTGGTTGATCACTCCAGAGACAGTCTCATTCCAAAATCAGGTTTCCGCCACTCAGACCATGTGTCCTCGATATGTGCAGCATCATTCCTTTCTTTCAGGAAACAAAACAAAATGTTAGGAAATGAGGCTAGTTTGCTCCACCCAGCACAGAACTGTCCAGCTAACAGAGGAAGGTGTAGCTAGAGCCAAAAGATCTGCAGATGTAAAAAAGTAATAAAGTGATGTTGCTCTTTAATCCTCCATAGTAGCCACAAGTCAATCACTTGTGAAAACAAACAGTCCTGTAATACATAGGGTAGTGTCCCTGTGCACAGGGTTGCACCTTGTGGGCTAGATTCTGACACGCACAGATTGGGGATACTCATAGAGTGCAGTCAAGCATGCTGACAGTGTAAGAGTTGCAGAATCTGGCCCTGAGACTGTAAGATGAAATTTATAGCATGAATATACCTACCCCCTGACAGAGAATCGTCCACCATGACTCTGGTCGTTTGAAGAATGGAAACAAGCAAGAAAGCTAAACTGGCATCCTTTCTTTGGAGGACCTAAAAGAACCGAGAGTGAACAAGAGCATGATATGGCGGAGAAGGCACAAATTGACATTTCTCCTGGAAATCCTAGATATTTTTCAGGATTCCCTGTAATAAATTATCAGGCAGGAGGCCACCTGTGTGCATAAATTTGGCCTCCCCTAAACTTCGTAATGTTTGACCTACGACTTCCTCCATCACACACACATTAACGAAGAGAGAGAGAGAGAAAAAAACTCTTTGAATCACTGATTCTGATCAGAATGAGGCCAGAGTCATTACTCTCCGTGTGGTGTTTGGTGGCCTGTGTGAAAAGAGCAATCCAAGTGCACAGGAGACAACATCACAAAAAGCATTATAACACAGTAGGAGAGACTAAGGGTTAGGTTGCAAGTGGCCCCGTATAGCTCCATAAGGGGTGAATGGGTTAGCAAGAAGCCTCCCCTTTCCTGCTCACCATAGTCGTCTCTGTGCTCTGGGGAAGGAAGCTAAAAAGGGGGGTCTGAGGAGAGGAGGTGGTACTATGGTCCCATTTCTTCTCTGCATTGGCCCCTAGAGTGGAGCTGGTGCTGGAGGGAACCATCTGGAGGGATGGCACAGATTGCTCACACTTCGTGTATAAGAAACAGCCCTGGCAGAAACAGTGAGGAACAATCTTTCTGGTGTTCCTCAGGCTGTGCAGCTCTTTGGACACCCCCTCTCCAATATTTGGGACTGGAGGTGGTTTCTCCGTAGCAGGGTTGAGGCACAGCTCCTGGGGTGGTGTGAACCTTTCTCACTCTCAACGCACTACAGATAAGCCTGAATCTGCATGAAACAGTGAGTCTAGGAAGGTTTGGTTTTCCCCTACTAACGTGGCTGTTAGGAAATTGGATAACTGTTCTTATTAGAGTGTTGTTGTAGCCATGTCAGTCCGAGGATATTAGAGAGACAAGGTGGGTGAGGTAATATCTTTTATTGGGCCCACTTCTGTTGGTGAGAGAGACAAGCTCAGACCTGAAGAAGAGCTCTGTGTGGCTCAAAAGCTTGTCTCTCTCACCAACAGAAGTGGGTCCAATAAAAGATATTACTTCACCCATCTTGTCTCTCTAATATTCTTATTAGAGCGTAACATTTACACCACCATGACTCCCAGAAAGCCTAGTTTGGTTCAGGGCCCCATTGTGCTAGGTGCTGTACTGACACACTGTCCTCGCTCAGCAGAACTGCGGTCTCCAGGATTGTCAAGCTGACGTCTTTTGCAAACGCTGAGAAATTCCAAATTAAACAGTTAGATTGAGACATGAGCTGCAGATATGCAGGAGAATAAGGGAGAACAAGAACTCCTTTTATAATCCAGAGAATTATATCCCAGAGGTTTGTCACGAGGACACAATGGGTCAGATTTTCAAAAGTGTTTTGGTACCCAAAGCTGTGGATAGGTGCCTAGTGGGATTTCCAAAAGCACCTAAGCCGATTAGGCGCCTAATTCCCCTGATTTCAATGGGAGTGAGCCACAGACCTGGTTAAGTACTTTTGAAAATCCCACAAGGTGCCTATTTGCATCTTTGCTTAAACACCTTTGAAAATCTGTCCCGGTGCCTCCTGGGTCTGCTCTTAGAGTGGTGCAGTTTACGCATCGCTCCTTACTCAGTGTGGTGCCGAAGGCACAATATAGTCACAAGAGAGTGTTGGATCATGAGTGCTCATTACTTCTTCCCAAGCAGCAACAACTTCCTCATTGTCTCTGAATTCAAAAGCTTCACCACTCATGTCTTGAAAAATGTAAAGCCCATCACTGAGTTTGCATCGCTACGTGCAGCTCCAGCTCAAAGACCTGCATTTCAAAGAACCTAAATGAAATTAATAGGCAGCAGGTTTAAAACAAACAAAAGGAAGTATTTCTTCACATAATGCACAGTCAAGCTGTGGAACTCCTGGCCAGAGGATGTTGTGAAGGCCAAGACTATAACAAGGTTTAAAAAAGAACTAGATAAATTCATCGGGGATAGGTCCATCAATGGCTATTAGCCAGGATGGGCCGGGATGGTGTCCCTAGCCTCGGTTTTGCCAGAAGCTGGGAATGGGTGACAGGGGATGGATCACTTGATGATTACCTGTTCTGTTCATTCCCTCTGAATCACCTGGCATTGGCCACTCTCAGGATACTGGGCTAGATGGACCTTTGGTCTGACCCAGTATGGCTGTTCTTATGTTCTATTTTGGTTCTACCAGGAGTGGAGAAAGTCTGGGCGGTTGGATTTGTTCCAAAGCAGTTCATCAGCCCTTAATGTTTTCAAGAAAGTTTTATTTTGCCACAGCGTCTACTAAAGAGTTTAAGGTTGCCCTGGCAGACGATCAAAACCTGTGTTATTTGCGACTGTAGTGACTTCATAGGGTTTTGCAGCATGGTCTCAATTAAGTCTAAAAAATCAGGAAGGTGTGTCTTTCTGTTCTTTACATTAAATGTATACAGTATCTCAAGTATTCTGGAGTTGAACATATGCCACTTTTTGAAGCTAGTATATTTGAAGCTCCTCTATGAAACATACTAGGATACATAAATAGATTTCCTGGAAACAGCCTAAGGTATAATTTTGTCATATAAGATGCTGAAAAGTGCCTCCTTTAACAACATATAAAGGTGAATACTTAAAGCTAGGGCAGAGGGTTATTTTTTATCATTGAATAACGTTATAAAGCTTTTCCCTTTCTTTCATGGGAACCCTTTCTGAGCATTGCAAGGCATAATAAAAACAATCAGTATATTCCCATTTTTCTGCGTGAAAAGATGAAGTCATGGCATATGGTCAGCTCACTAGTGCTGCTAATAATAAACCACAGATAATTAAGCACTGATTTATTTCTCTACGTAAGTGAAACAAATTGCTTTAACGGCTTTTTGCTGAGGACCATCTAGTCAGATGGATTATATATAGGAAGTTCAAACTAAAAATTATTAGAGATCATATTTCAGGGTGGTGGAGGTTTATAGTAGAAACAATAAGAAACCTAACAGAATGTGTCCTGCATTTTCGTTGATGGAAAATCAGATATTAATCTGGGGAGAAGTCTAATTCTCAACACAGCTGCTCCCTTTGCTCCAGTGCTCCAGCTTTCGGTTAGAAAAAAATGGAAACATGTTTAAAAAAATTGATCATAGCTTATAATAGCAATAATCACCTTGAAATTGGTTGTTACTACAGTTAATGAACAGAGTATTAGAGCGTAAAACGCCCTCAGATTCCCTCAGGCCATTAAGTAACAAGCTGGTTGTTAACTGCTGGTTGTACAGTATCTCTGTTTGGTGACTGTCTTTCAAAGACATGAGGCAAAATTGTGGCTTTAAATCACCGCCGGGGTTTGTCCTGGGGCATATGGGAGGGACTGGACACACCAGTGGCCACTCCTAGAGGCACTCCCGCCCCCCAGGCAGATACAACACCTAAGGGAATGCTGGGGGAGCGCACACGTTGGCAGCAAGTATGACACTCTTTGTCAGTGCAAGTGTGCGTGCAGTCCCCCTTTGCACTGGCCCAGCTCAGTTGGCTGGTGTGGAGGGGAGCATACATTCATGGACCACCTCCACTGCAAAAGATTTGTTCGGACATGTAGCATTGCCGGGGGTGCTAGACTCTCCTGTTGTTGCATGCTGGGAGCAGAAGGGTGCTTAAAACATGCATCCCAAAGGGCAAAAAGGCTGCCTGCACTTTTCCCCTCCTTGTGCACCCATGCAGGGTTAGGTGCAGTCGAGCCCATAGTGTGGTGATGCTGCTGGCTCTCTAAACCCTCCAATTTCTACTTTTTTCTTCTTTTTGCCTCATTCTATCCCTTGCTTCTGCATCTCAATGACATTCCCCACCCAGAGAAAGGGGGTTCAGTATAGCCTCCCCCCGTGGAATCCATCATTGTTTGTGTGAGCATTAGCCAGCGGGGTCCTTATGTGTGAATTGGAGCAATCTCCCCTCCGCCCCCAAGCACTGTCTGTAGATCTCCCAGCATCCCCAGTGCCTTGGGGTAGCACAGATCCTATCTCCATATAGCAGCGTCATGTATTGCCACCACGCATCTAGGCCTGTTCTGTTAAAATTGCCTTGCATCTAGAACTAGACTTACACACTCCTCGGTTATACAGGAGGTCAGACTAGAAGATGAGTCCTTCTGGCTTTAAATGAATCTCCATCTTATATGTGGTTTAGTTAAATATAATCTGTGAAATATGTTTTCTATTTTTTCATTCTGTGTAAATATCTGTATTGCATCACATTTAATAACGATCTTGACTTCAGCTGCATGCACTGAACATCCTCCCTTTGCCAACGGGAACCACCAGGATTTAGATACATCTGAGCTCCTCTTAAACTCAGCCAGTTACATAGCCATAGCTCCCTGCAACTCCTTTCTGCGCTGCGGGATGTATTTACAGAAGGGAAAAATATTCCTTATGTTTGCAAATCTGTATGTAGACACCAGATGGTTGTGTGAAAGGTGAGAACAGTTTAGTTTATCAACTCATCAACTCCTGGGCTTCCTGGAACTTCTATTCAGCCATTTCAAAGCACTGTCTCAGTTGGTGAAAATAATAGATGAAAGGCATCTCATGCCAGCTAAGTAAACCACAGAGACCTTCTGCCTGATGATTCATATGTACCATTGCAGACTTTCCCCTTTCCCTGCACAGCGCACACAGGCCCTCACAAGATCCTTACAAATATGGGCTTACTGTTTTAGCTTTGATGTTCCTGGACCAAATTCTGATCTGGTGTAAGTGAGTGCAATGACGTTGACCTCAGTGGAGTTGCACCTGCTTACATCAGAACTGAATTTTGGCCCACTGGATTTCAGGGTGTTCCCAGCCTGGGTTATTTACTAAATGGAGCTTTGCTGGCCCTTGAGAACTTTGTGCCAAGGAGAGAAAACATCACATAAAAGTGCTGTTCTCCTAGCACTTTTCACTAAGTTTATTCCCTGGATTTAAGAGTTGGGAAGCAATGGGGTCAGGGCACACAATGTGTATTGACGTGTTTCAAGCATTGTGGCAATACGATCTTGCATTTCCATCCACACCCATAGTAGCTCTTGGACTGTTGCAATCTTTTTACCTTATCTAATTACCTAATCAGTGGGCAGTAACTCTTAAGAGAAGGGTTCAGCTGAATACAGTTGCTACAGGATAATAATTTGTTCATGCTTTTCTTTACAATACTACACTATGGAACAATAACTTACCGTAATTTCTCATAGTGCCAACCATTCTTTTGTCCAGCCACATCTTTTGTCCTGATGTGTGCTTTCACTGGGAGTAAATTTGGCCCATTGCACCTTGCCACTACCTTGGAAAATTGCTTCATGAATGCCAGTACTTGCAGCATGCCTGCCTTGATATAGTGGGGGAACAGGGTGCAAAATAGGACATGTGGTAGATTTTGTTTGTGAGAGCGAAGAAGATCAAATCAGGAACACTGTGAACACTGCAGATCCATTAATTAATTAAATGCTTACTCTGTTCTCCCAAGAGGTTTTTGTTCAGATATATTAGCTTGCTTGAAAGCTCTTTGAAGAAAGACCCTTCAGAAAAATTGTTTGTAAAGGATCCTGGCTGGCTTCATAGAAGACAAAAGGCCTGATCCAAAGGTCATTGAAATCTATAGAAAGATTCCCATTGATTTTAGTTGGGTTTTGGATTGGGCCCTATAACATTTTTTCTGCAGGTCTAGCTACTTATCCTTCAAAATCAGTTCATTGAAGTGGTTTAAATGCAAATATTGAACTCAACTGCCCTGAAAGTATAATTATGTGGTTTAAAGTATAAACAGACTTTTTTCATTACAAAACATCTGAAACTTTTCGGCTAATCAGATTGCTCAGAATAGATCATCTGGGTAGTCTGGCATATTGTTTTTGAGGAGATGTTTGCTGTCACAGAAAATCCAACAGGCTGTTCAACTCTCACTGCTGGGTTGTGGGGAGGGACAGTTGTTGTCTTGAAACTGTATTAGTGTATTTCTACAGCAACAATAGTGGCACGTCCGAGTTTCTTAAAAACGTTAAAAGACAAAAATGTAGAGGTAGTGGTCAAAGTGGTAACTCTTAACAAAAACCAATAGGGCATACATACAAGAAAGAGTTGTTGAAAAAAAGACCAAAATGGTCAAAGGTTAAATTGTTAATAGTGCTTTTTCTAGTGATTTGTGTTGTCTTCTCTTCCTCTTCTAGCATACTCAGTATTTGTTCTTGCTTGGGAGGACCAGTTGGGATGTTTGCTTAGTGATGTGGATTAGTACTGTTTTTATTGCTATGACCTCAAAGTCACTATGGCCCCAATTCAGTAAAACATTTGAGTACATGTTTTAAGACCATTTCTATTCAGGAGAGCACCTAAGAATATGCTTAATTTTAAACAGATGCTTAAATCTTAACGTTAAGCATTGTGCTTAAATGATCTGAATAGAGATGCTTTTTGGAATCAGGGTCTTAACTTTAGGATTGTGAATAATCCCATTCCTATTCAGCAAAGTACCTAACCATGTGCTTACATTTCAGTGAGGTTAATAGAATTTGGGCATATCCTTAACTTTAAGCATGAGTGTTTTGCTGAACTGGAAATTCAGTAAATAAAAAAAAATGTGTGTAATGGCTGATTTGAATAGAAAAGTGGTATTAGATTAAATATTTTTAAAAATTAAAAATTTGCTTGTGATTTATAAACTGTTTAAGGTCTCCCCTACCTGACTTTCTGATCATACTGTGCTGGGTGATGCCAAAAATTGCTCACCTCAGATTTATGGTATTTAGTATTGCTCAGCCAATTTTACCACAAACACAGACAGGGAAGCTCTGTTTAGTCTGGCTAATCAATCTCGTTATCCAGTCTTTGCTCCAGAGCACAAGGTAAAGGCTGTGACCAGCCCCTGCATAGGAAGGCTACAGCTAGGGCAACTACCAGCTCCTCAGGCATGCACCCTCTCTGGAGTATAAACCCAAAATTATAACATCTTGCGCTGCACAGGGAACTGTACAGCGTAAGCTCATAACATTCACTCCCTCCCTCAATGTGGAAAGGAATGTGCAACAGCCTTTTGCCCCTGAGTTATGATTCCCCCACACTGGTTTAGATAAAGCAAAACTAAGTTTATTAACTACAAAAGATAGATTTTAAGTTATTATAAGTGATAGCAAACAGATCAAAGCAGATTACCTAGCAAATAAACAAAAATGCAAACTAAACTTAATATGCTAAATAGATTGGATATGAATAGCAGATTCTCACCCTAAGAGATTATACAAGCAGGCTGCAGATTCTTAAGGGGCAAGCTGCACTTGCTTACAGCTTGGAATCCCCAGGTGTTCTATTCACAGGAGTCTTCTTGTGAGAGGAGCGAAGAACACCAGATAATGTCACTCCCCGCCTTATATAGCTTTTGCATATGGTGGGAATCCTTTGTTTCCAAAGCTTGGTTCCGAGACCGGTCTGTGGAAAAATACTGACATCCCAAGATGGAGTCTAGAGACATGTGATCATATCACATGTCTTTGTAGAGTCACAGCCATGACTCGGGGGCTGTTTGTAGCATTCTGAGGAAGGCTCCACAGGTGGGAAATAAATTTCTCCTAAGGCCTGTTGTTTTTTCTTAATGGCTCATTGCCCTGAATAGGTGCTTCCCCGCCTAGCTATCTAGGCTGAAAGCATCTTGTCTAGTGGGTGTTACCTAGGAGTAATTACATTTGAAGTACAGATACATAGTCAATAGTAATAACTTCAGATACAAAAATGATACATGCATACAAATAGGATAATCATATTCAGCAAATCATAACCTTTCCAATGACACCTCACATGACTTATCTTGCATAAAATACATTATAATTATGTCATAATCATATCATAATCATATCACTGTGAAGAATATGGGGTGCAGTGACACACAGATCTTCAGTTGATGTAAATCACAATAGTTCCATTGGCTCCAATGGAGCTACGCTACACCAGCTCAGGATCTGGCCCCTAATTTTTATACCACGAAAGTTTAGCTAAGTTTTCCACTACGCATTTTTCCCATAACTACACAAATTCTTGGGATGAAACTTCCTATCCAGCATGCTCTTCAATTGGATTTTAAATTCTGCATTTTTCTGTATTCTTTCTTAAATTTTGCTCAAGGAAGTTTTGCTGCACAGTATGTTTAATAATAAACAGCAATTGAATTGCTCAAAAGTAATAAATATTTTATGATCTGTTATCCTTTCATACTGTTCTTTACCTGATTCTGTCTCCTGACTTCCTTATGGCACATTAGTACAAAATGTTGCATTGATGTTCATTTAAAAAGGCTCACTGCATACAGTTTGTCCGCACATCTGCGCAGCAGTGATGGAGGGGGAGTGATGACGCATCTTTGGGTGATCTCTGGAGAGTTGTGTCATCTAGAGATTCTCAGATTGAGCCACTAGTTGCTAAGCAGAACTCCTCAGTGACATCAACAGGTAGTTCTGCATAAAAGATGATGACATAATATGGCCATAGAAATTAGAGATGTGGAAAAATCTCATTAAAAACCATCTTTTCTATCCCCCTGCAAATGCAGGATTGTTCCTTACAGCATTTTTGTTTGTTTGTGTGTCTTGGTAGTTGTAAAAAAGATTCAATCAGTAGGGCTTCCCTTGGGAGATTATTTCACAGTTTAATAGACCCACTTTTACTAAATGTTTCCAGATATCCACCCTCTTTTTTTTTCTGTGCTCAGTTTCATCCCATCACTTCTAGTTACTTATACCTCCTTGAACCATCCTATGTAATATCGCTTCCTCCACGTTGCCAGTAAAGGTAAAAGAAAACTTTCTCCTTGGAGATCTCATGCAGGATTTAAACCTGAGACTGAGGATATCCTGAATGAAAATCAAACTCCTTCTACACCAGTGTCTTAATAACTGAGAACAATTGAGGAAACTCCTCTATCTCCTTCCCTTCCTGAAATGAGGTGAGAAATTTTGATGGCTGGAGCTATGCAAAAGGAGTGATCCTAACACACTAAAAATCAAATTATTATTTATGAACTCGGGTAACACCTAAACGCCTCTGTCGTTGACCAGAACCAAGCCGTGCTAGGTGCTGTATAAACAGAACAAATGACAGTTCCTTCCCCAAACAGTTTGCAGTCTAAATAAATCTAATCTAATCTAAGCCTTGGTTCAAGTCCAAGATATGTTCAAGAGCCAACTGTAATTTTAGAATTTGTTTTTTGTCTGTGAATGGCCTATACTTGTGAACTTTTATTTTGTTCTCCGCATGACCACAGACTTTCTAAAGCAGCTGTGCATCCTATATTTTGCGTCTGAGGTCTATTCGGGTGGGTTACATGGTATTTTTTAATATGGACACAAGTCTTTATTTCTCATTCTGGAAAGCCTCCATGAAAGTGCACACATCCATTGATCCAAAACTTTCCTGGGAATGCACAAGATTTTTTGATTATGTGAAAAATAGATTTGCCAGAACCTTTTTGAACTTCAGGATCCACAAGCTCACATGAACAACTTCTGACACAAAATATATGCCAATCCATTTCAAACCATCTAGTTGTGTTTAATTCTTCCTTAGTTGTACCATGGAGGGAGTCTGGAAAGGCATAAAAATGGGCAGAAGTCTGACTGACTTGAAGTGTGTGTTGCGTTTTGATGGAAGTATGCGAGCAAACAGGTTGAGAGGACTCACCGACATTTTGGCTTTCTCTTCTTAACTCAGGAATGGGCAAACTTTTTGGCCCGAGGGCCACATCTGGGTGGGGAAATTGCATGCAGGGCCATGAATGTAGGGCTGGGGCAGGGGGTTGGGGTGCGGGAGAGAGTGTGGGTGTGGGAGGGGGTGTGGTGTGCAGGAAGGGGCTCAGGGTAAGGGATTGGGGCAGAAGAGGGGTGCAGGGTGTACGAGGGGGCTCAGGGAAGGGGGTTGGGGTGCAGGAGGGAGAGGGCTCAGGGCAGTGGTGCAGGGAGGGGTTCAGAGTGAGGGAGAGGGCTCAGGGCAAGGGGTTGGGGTGCAGGAGGGATGTGAGGTGCAGCAGGGGGCTCAGGGCAGGGGGTTGGGGTGCAGGAGGGGTGCAGGGTGCAGCAGGGAGTTGGGGTGCAGGGTAGAGGAGAGGTTCGGGGTGTGGGCTCTGGACCAGTGCCGCTTACCTGGAGTGGCTCCGGGGTGGCAGCAGCGTGCACCGAGGCCAGGGCGGGCTCCCTGCCTGCCTGCCTGCCTGCCCTGGCCCTGGTCCTGCGCCGCTCCAGGAAGTGGCTGGCACCTCGTCCCTGCGACCCCTGGGGAAGCGGGGGCAGAGGGCTGAGCACACTGCCCTTGCCTGTGGGTACCTCCCCCGAAGCTCCCATTGGCCACAGTTCCCCATTCCCAGCCAATCCGTCCCCCGGAGCACTGCTTTACCGCGTTATATCCGAATTTGCGTTATATCGGACCGCATTATATCGGGGTAGGGGTGTAACATTTACAGATGACACAAAGTTGGGAGGTATTGCCAATATGGAGGACTGGAATATCATATAAGAAGATCTGGAGGACCTTGAAAATTGGAGTAATAGAAAAGGGGTGAAATTTAATAGTGAAAGTGCAAGATCATGCATATAGGGACTAACAACAAGAATTTTTGTTATAAGCTGGGGATATATCAGTTGGAAGTGACAGAGGAGGGAGGAGAAAAACCTGGGTGTATGGTCAATCACAGGTAGACTATGAGGCGTTACTGTGATGTGGCTGTGGAAAAGGCTAATGCAGTCCTAGGATGCATCAGGTGAGGTATTTCCAGTAGAGACAGGGAAGTGTTATTACCATTCTACAAGGCACTCATGAGACCTCATCTGGAATACTGTGTGCAGTTCTGCTCTCCCATGTTTAAAAAAGATGAATTCAAACTGGAACAGGTGCAGAGAAGGGCTACTAGGATGATCAGAGGAATGGAGAACCTATCTTATGAGAGGAGACTTAAGGAGTTTGGTTTGTTTAGCCTAACAAAATGAAGTCAGAGGGGAGATATGATTGCTCTCTGTAAATATGTCAGAGGGATAAACACAGGGATGGAGAGGAGTTATTGATGGAGAGGGCCAATGTTGGCACAAGAGACAAATGGATATAAACTGGCCACCGATATGTTTAGGCTTGAAATTAGATGAAGGTTTCTGACTATCAGAGGAGTGAAGTTCTGGAACAGCTTTCCAAGGGGAATAGTGGGGGCAAAACCCTAACTTTTTTTAAGACTGAACTTGATATGTTTATGGAGGGGATGGTATGATGAGATTGCCTTTGATAGTTTATGGCCCATCAGTGACTGGAAATATCTCCAATGACCAGAAATGGGACATTAGATGAGGAGGGCTCTGAGTTACTACAGAGAATTCTTTCCTGGGTATCTGGCTGGTGGGTCTTACCCACATGTTCAGGGTCTAAATTATTGCCATATTTGGGGTCAGAAAGGAATTTCCCCCCAGGTCAGATTGTCAGAGACTATGGGGTTTTTTCGCCTTCCTCAGCAGTGTGTGGCACATGTCACTTGCTGGTTTGAACTAGAGTTAATGGTGGATTCTCTGTAACATAAAGTCTTTAAGTCAAGATGTGAGGACTTCAGTAACTCATCCAGACGTTATGGGCTTCCTACAAGGCGGGTGGGTGAAGTTCTATGACTTGCAACGTGCAGGAGGCAGACTAGATGATCATAATGGTCCCTTCTGGTTTAAAGTCTGAGTCTATTCCAGCAGTACCAGATCCAACAATGAAATCTTCAAATTGCCTTTCTTCAAGTTAGCTAAAAGTACTCTTTGCTAAAGTGCCCTGTCTTTGCACAAGAGTCAGTGGAAATTATCTCCCTTAGGAAGACAGTGCTCCTAGGGAAGCGTTTTTATATATTTAAGTCCCATTGTGAAGTTTTTATTTTTTTAAAGGGCCAAAGCAATAGCCTTCAGAGAGTAATTATATGAAACACCACATGTGAGCAGTGTGTGAAATAATCTCCAGTACCAACCCAAGCTCTAGATATTTTGATTAAATATTAATGCCACTCATTTCTGAAGGGTTTGTCAAGCAGATGTTAAGCTGGTCTTTGTGGTAATTTAATTGAGCAGGAACATTTCCTGTCATTTTTATCAATGTCTGGGTCTACATGACATTTTAAACTAAAAATATAAAAGAGAGAGAGAGAAATAATTAATAATCAGTTTCCATTCATGACTATCTGCTAATATTTCCCCACAGAGGATTCAAAGTTTCTCCTGAGTATTTTTCTTGGAGGCAAATATGGATCTGAGCTAACCTAGACTCCCTGCAAATTGTTCCAAAGGGCCTATCTGGAGTCTAGCCCACCTCTCCTAATGCGATTCTTTCTTTCCTGTTTGTAGAAAAAAAAATAATGAAGCAAACCCTAAATAATCTTTATTTTAGAGACTAAAACTCTGAGGGATTCTGAAAATATTTTTGTACAGACGCCCTTCCCCCTCGCCAATAAAAATCTCTGGATGCTTAAATCTTCACCGAGAGGTTTTCCTGTAGAATCAACATAAATTGACTAAACTTGTTGCCGCCTCCATTGCTGCAGAATGAAATATCTTAATGTGATTTAGCACTATAAAACATTGGGTTACGTACAAATCACAGGGCAGGGGGAAACAAAAAGCCACTGAAATGATTATAAGTCTGGTGCAACATAATGGGCCTATTCATGAACATATCATTGAGGGCCCCTTCCTCACAAATATGACATTATTTACATGGAAAAAGTGTGGTCACACGTTGACCATGTAGCGTGTTGTTTTTAAATTTATGAAACTGCTCTTGCCCACACTTAAGTGGACTTGTCTCAGTTACATTCCCCAGAGAGGACATCCCCCCAGCAGGGGCCATCAGTGCAGTAAAGGGGACATTTCTAGCTCCAATAATAATAATAATAATAATAATATAATAATAATTAATAATAAAGTAATATATCAAAATGAAGTAAAACTGAACTGAAATGGAAAAAATAATCACTAGATTGGTTTGTTGGTTTTACCTGCCTGCCTATAGCAGTGCAGGTTGCCCACCTATGGGACCTTCTTCAGGCACCTTCTGAAATACAGTGCATCTGCTTAAGGAATCCAGCATGTGCCCCAGTGCCGTGTTTCCTGCACTCTCCAGACTACTGCTATGCTCCTGCACGGGGAATGCATGATTAAGCTCCAATAAGCTGTGTGAACTTCTCTGTATTTTATTGATCAGATTCTTGGGTGGGGTGGAAGCCACACTAACATCTCAAAGCTGTAGACTAACTGAGATTATTAGTAGTGGTTTGTAATATATAGGGGAGGCCACCAAAATGTGTCATCTTCCCCTTTTAAACTTACTGGGAAAGTAGGGTGCTGCTTTTCTGTCACATCATTATTGCACATTTGGGCAAACTTTAGTGCTTTTTATTAGATGAAAATCCAACCCCCAGAAACATACACACACAAAAGAGGGCCAGGCCCACTGAAATCACTGGAGGCTACACATGCATGTCAGAGTATAACTGGTCCCATAGGTCTTGGTCCAGCAAAGCACTTAAAAGCATGTGCTTCAGTGTCTTCAGCTGAACTTAAACATGAGCCTAAGTGCTTTGTTGCATTGTGGCCATTGGGCTTGATCCAACTCTTACTGAAGTTGATAGAAGGACTCCCGTAGATTTCAATGGGAGACTGCTCATGCCCATGGAGAGGAGCAAGGGAAACTGTTGCATGGCTGGGAAGAAACTGAATCTTTAGAGTCATTTAATAGATAATTTAGGGGGGAAATTTCTCTGGTTTTTCCTCAAACAAATAAATCATTGGTCTGATTAAGCTGAAGGGGAAAGCCATGTGTTCCAAATAAACAGATCTTCCCCTTTCACCAATTTTTTACATTGGTTTCCATTGATCCTTTGTGTGTGTGAGTGTGTGCGCTTGACTTTTTTTTTCTCTGTTAAATATTAATGTACTTGTATAAATAGGGAAAATGGGGGAAATTCAATTTGCCAGATTTCTTCTGTGCCACTATTTACTGCTGTTGTGGGAATGTAGCAAATGTATCCTGCCAATACGTTATTAAATAAGGTCTGCACCAAATCCAGATGTTGTACAGAAGACCCGGTATGCTGCAAGCACAGGCACAAAAATATGGTTCTTCCCATATTTCCTGTGGAATAAATTCATGGTCCCACTTTACTGGGGTGTGTGTGTTGAGGAAAAAATGGTCTGGTTTCTGCTCAGAAT
The DNA here is from genome assembly GCF_028017835.1 of Emys orbicularis. Classification (NCBI taxonomy): domain Eukaryota; kingdom Metazoa; phylum Chordata; order Testudines; family Emydidae; genus Emys; species Emys orbicularis. The sequence goes on from NC_088685.1 coordinate 198,386,630, forward strand.
GCTACACCCAAGGCTCAGCTCATTTCACATGATCATACTGCGAAAGTTGCAAGTTTCCAATGACTCTTTCTACTTGATTAGTTCAAGATCAATATGTCTGGTTGCCAGGATGCAACCGGGAGGGCTATTAATCAATGTCAGTGGCAAGCCTGAGGCCCAATCACACTATTTTGGGGGGGGAGGGAATGGTTATTTGTGAGGTTGTTATTGTCCATTTACCTACTTTTCACTTGTTTGACGAGGGAACAAAGTGCTGAATGGTATGATTGACAAACCTGAAAATAATAACTAAGTGCTTTGGAAATGTCCGGCACTCTATTAAGGAGCAATTGACAAAGTTATTCTAAAACTCTGCAAGACAACTTTGAGTTCTGCTCTGAGCCTGGCTCTTGGCCAGTTTCTCACATCCTTATTTAATACCAGTTGGCTGTACTGATGGCTGCAGCTACAGAGAGCGCTCTAAAACAAATGGGCTGCTACACAACAGGAATATTCTGTATGAAGCAGGAATCTGCATACAGCTACATGTGCGGAGGAGGGATAAAGATGAATCACGGAACTTCTGCTTACTTCACATGATATAGAACTACCCCATGGTGAGAATCAGTGCAGAAGTGTGCAGTGCTCCTCTTTGTTAATTAAAAATAGTTACAGAGCGTTTTAGAGTCTGAAGATTCAGCTAATATTTGGATCACAGAGTCTGGACTTCGTCAACATTTTACCAGCCGTCATCTTGGTTTTATTACTGGTATGGCTACTGCTGAGTCAGCAACTCTGATTCTGTGATGCTGTGTTTTAGAATTGGCTCTGTTTAAAATAATAATAATTAATAATAACAATAACAACCACGTTACACTGCTAAAAATCAATTTTTGAAGTTTAGGAACTGAAACCCTATCCTCATAAGCAGAACAGCAACAGCCTGGGAAGCAGCAGTTAGAACTTGATATTTTTAGTGAAAAAAATTTTCCCCATCAAAATGGAAGTTTCCATGGAAAATATCCATTTTCTCATTTTTTGGGATTGAATGAAAACATTTCAGTTTGGAGGGTTTTGGATAAAAGCCTATTTTTTGGGAGGGGGTTGACAAAAATGAAAAATGTTTTTATGATTTTTTTTGGTGGGACCAAAACACATCCCTGATTAGCTCTAGTAGGAGTGGAAGCTTCCAACACCCCACCTCACTTGACCATTCACTGACTGAGAAGGTCGTTTGGGCTCCATGCCCATTCAATCCTTCTCCTTTCTTTTGTGGCTTCCAAGAAATGTCCCAATTAATGCCAGTGGTAAGAGTGTTTTTTGTGATGTGGATATCTGGGAAACATATGGTGCATTTCACTGTCAGGGGTTTATATTGCCCTCACTATAGGCACACAGCTCCCATTATCTTTAATGGGAGAGCATATAGCTCATGATAAAAATCTGGAGCTTCACAGTTTTGCGTTACAAGCTGTGACAGATTAGTATGTCTATATAGGTTTATAGCAACCTGCAAATTCTATTCTGTTTTTGTGAATGCTATTTTAATTGTAAACTGTACCATACCTTCACTTTTGCACTCCACCCTGGGATTTCCAGGAGGTTAGGAGAAATCCTCATACGGAGCAGAGGGGCATAACAATGGGAAAACCATCAAGGGAGTGTGCCTTCCAGCCCAGGTGGATAGACACCTAGCAGCTCTGCTTGAGCTAGTGCACTAAAAATAGCAGTTGTGAACGTTGTAACATGGGTGGTGGCACAAGCATCTGAGCACTAACCCAGGGGGGCTTGGACTCAGCTGGCTGGCTAGTGCCACTGCCAGTGCCACAACATCCACAATGCTATTTTTAATGCTTTAGCTCAAGCGGGACTCATGTGTGTCTGTGTACCTGGGCTGGGAGGTGTGCTCCTAGCTGTAGTGTAGACATTCCTCAAGGGTCCTCAACCTTTCATAGATTTCATAGATTATAAGGCCAGAAGGGACCACTGTGGTCATCTAGTCCAGTGGCTCTCAGCCTTTCCAGACTACTGCACCCCTTTCAGGAGTCTGATTGGTCTTGCACCTCACTTAAAAACTACTTGCTTAAAGAATCAGACCTAAAAATAGTGTGTCACAGCACACTATTACTGAAAAATTGCTTATTTTCTCATTTTTACCATATAATTATAAAATCTGGAATATTGTACTTACATTTCAGTGTATAGTATATAGAGCAGTATAAACAAGTCATATGAAATTTTCGTTTGTACTGACTTCACTAGTGCTTTTTATATAGCTGTTGTAAAACTAGGCAAATATCTAGATGAGCTGATGTATCCCAGAAGACCTCTGTGTACCCCCAGGGATATCTGTATCCCTGGTTGAGAACCACTGATGCAGTCTGACCAGGAGATGTAACACAGCCCATTCCTGAATTAATTCCTGTTTGAACTAGAGCATATCTTCTAGAAAAATATCCAGTCTTGATTTAAAAATTGCCAGAGATAAAGAATTCATCAAAACTCTGGGTAAACTGTTCTCGTTGTTAATTACCCTCAGTATTAAAAGATGTGCCTTATCTCCAGTCTGAATTTGTCTAGCTTCAACCTTGATGGTCTTCCATTCAAATGGGTCTGCCCTAGAACTATAGGTTGGCTCTAGTCCAAGGGAGCTACTTTTTCCATTTTAGAGCTGGGGAGAGGGTAGGGTTAAGCAACTGATCATCTGATGGGTTTTTTGAAGCTGCTGTGGGGAGTGAGGGATTGTCACCTGAAAGAGGGGCCAGAACTCTATTTAAGGCTGGATCTTCTGGGCTGGGGACTCTTTCACTGGCCATCCATCGGCTGACAAAAGAAAACTGAGCAGGCGGAGCAGGAGGGCCTTGTATCCTGAGAGGACACTAACCAAAACCCCAAAGGCTGTCGGAGTTGTGAGGGCACTGGAGGGATGCAAACAGGTGTTTGTTATTTTTGCTTCAATCTGTAATACCTGTTTTTTGTCTATGGGTGCAGCATGTGTGATTTAGAAGTTCCTTTGCAAAGTCCTTGTGTTCCCTTGTTTTAACTGTAGAAAGGGGCTAAACAGTAAACCAGGATACCCATGTGGGTGGAGCTCTGGGGAGGGAGTGTTTAAGCTACTGGGAAGACTTGGGGAGCCAGCACTGATCTTGAGGCCTAGGGCCACAGAGCCCCACATCCTAAGGGGTCTCTGCCATGAGAATGTGCCAGAGAGGCTAGACTAAGAGAAAGTGGCTGGCTGTTACTCAGAGCCAGTAGGCTTGGAAGCACGTGGAATCCAAAGATTAGGTCCCATAAACAGTCTGGTGTCCGACTATAAGTGGGAGCTCAGTCAGAGCTGTAGCACAAGCCTTTGCAGAAAGTGAATGAACAGTGGTTGTGTGTGTGTGTATATATAATATGGTATTCTAGCGTCTACTACAGGGTCCAGCTGAGATTGGGTCGCTATCATGCTAGGAACTGCATACATTTTCCACTGGAAAAGAATCCAAATAAAATTGTTACATTTAAAACTTTTCACGGGCATAACATTTGATTTTTCAACTGGTTCTACTAGGAATCTTCTAGGAACATATCACAGCCTCAGCGGTCTTAAAAACAGCATGACAGACTTAGCGCTCACATGCAGTATTGCCACCCCCAAACATTCAAAAACATGGAGTCAAGCCCCACCCCTTCAAATCATGAGATTGGCTTCAAAATCATTTTAAAAAATAATAAATGTTGGGTTCTTTTTATTTTCCTTTTGGTTTCTGAGCCTGTAAACTGCACGTGTGTCACATTTTCAAGCATTTCTCCACAACCCTAGGGAGTAAAAACTTACTTTATTTTTTAATTACAGGTGAAATTCTTCTAAATCCAGTAGATGGAAGTTGAAGAAAAACACCACATATTGTGAGACTCGTGATAAAATTGTGAGAGTTGTGAACACTGCAGATCCAGGATCTTTTAAATCCCACACAGGAAATTTGTACCTGCCATGCTTAATTTCAGTATTTGAGGCTGTTCTTTCATTAAACAAAACACAATAGATTTGCATAAAAAACAGCAAGCCCTTTCCTGCGGAGAATGTCTCCTAACCCTCAGCACCTGTAGCAGAGTGACTTTGTTCACAGTCTGTCTGATGCCTAAACAGTGCAAAATCGTTGCTTAGCCTTTTGGAATCCTCAGTTTTCTTTGTAGCCTCCTTAATAATTGAATCAGATCTAAGAAACTATCGGCCTGATTACTGTCTCAATTATACAAGAGTAAATCCATTGAGGAAAAACCAGCATCAGACCCTTACACCTTTGTTATGAATGAATATAGGAGTACAGGGCCTGATCCTTTGGTGTGATGCGACCACTTTCTGTTACAGTGCCAGATTAATTTGGCCACAGCCTGACTTATCTGTCCCAGGGAGGGCCGCTGCAGTGCAAAGATGACACTGCTGTGGCACAGAGCTAACACAGGGTCTCTCAGGCCACACACCATTAATGCTGCCTTCCTACCAAGAAAAAGGGGATCTGGTTGGGATGCCTCAGACCTTAGTGGTTCAGGAGCTAAATTAGCGATCAGCATTACCCAAAAGAGTCTCAGTCATGTGAATTCATTGTTTCATTTACTAGAGTAGTATTAATAGTTAAACAGTATGACAGGGAAAATATTGTGTGTGTGTGTGTTTGTATTATTCTCACAGCAAAGTAGTTAATAACTTAGTGCAACGATAACGTAAGTGGTTAATAACATAGTAAAAGCATCCTGATTGGTTAATCACGTTAATATCATGTGGTGCCAAGAGCTCTGCAGCCTCCATCTGAGTATCACTGCCTTAGTATAACCAATATTCTAGGCTGAATTTCTTGCCCTCTGGTGTAAGTTACAACAAAACTGACTTTGCAGGACCAGATCCTCAGCTGTGTAAATCAGCAGAGCTCCACTTTACACAAGCTATGGATTTGGCCCTCAATTTTTTTTTCAGACGTCCAGGCAGTGAACAATATTTTGCCAGTTGAAAAATTTCATAAAATTGCTCCAATTTTGCAGTTTTGAGTACTCAAAAATAGGCAGAACAGAAACCTTTCTGATGATTATTTTGCCCAATGCTGTTAACAAGCATGAATCAGACACATCCCCATGGCTTTTTTTTTTTAACGATAGATATACGAACAGTTAACACTGGATTTTTTTTAAAAAAAAAATGTGCACAGCAAATGTTGATTCCTACTCTGCTGATTTTGATGAAGGGGAGCTTTGTAGGCAGGTTGTGGCTGGCACAACTACAAAGCTGATCTCAGGAGCCTTGGAGGTTTATTTAGATTCCTTAAATGTTTTGGCTTGATGCTATCTTGGATATTTTGAAACTTCTGAAACCCTTTATATTCCTAACAGCACCAGGCAAATATAGAAACACAAATAAAATCATAATCTACTGCCATCTTTGTTTTGTTCTTCAGATTTACAAGTGCCTGAATGGGTGAATTAGACCAGATCACAGCAAAAAATAAATAATGTGGGACCACATCTTCTCCTTCTGCATAGAAAAGGACTAAGATAACCCTCCTCCCGGTGCCCTTAGTGGAATTTCCTTGGTGCCCTGCTCTTTGGTGGGCAGGGCTATTGGAGCTGTGGAATTTGGAGGCCATGGAGAAATTGCAAATGCCGATTCCAGTCCTATGGATATCAGAGATGAGCATGAAGGTGGGTTCTTGAGGAACCTTCCTGGGGCTCCCCATTGGCCCTCCTCACTCTAGTAGCTTAGTGCTGCCATTGGCTGATTCCTATGCAGCTGCTCAGTAGAGGGAGGTAATATAGCTCACAACTGTATTACATCCTGCATGGATTTCCACACAGAAATCCCGGCTGAGCATCTTCCCTGCTCTACCCTGCTCTCGCTCCAGCCACAGAAATCTGCTCAGCTCTTCTAAAAGGAGTGCCCGTGGAGGGGAATCTATGTGGCACGGGGGATTGGGGAGGGAGAGGTGCCGCAAAGGCCTTTTGGTGGAAAGGGAGATTTGTCGGCTCTCCAGGAGATGATCCAGGAGGTGGTCACCATCTGATTTGTATTCTAAAAAAAGAAGACAGTGTGGAAACTCTCATGTACTGTACTTGCATGTTTATGCTTGGATAAATGTCTCAAAAGCTAGCGCTATCCCTGAGCAGCGAGCAGATAACAATATTATGTGATATGGATGTTTTCATAGCCAGCTTCCAGTGATTGACCAGGAATGCAGTAACCATACCTTTCTTATCCACTTCCCAGGAATTGCATTTAACTTCTTAATTGTACCACAGCATTTCTGGGACTGCAAAGATCTGTGTTAAATATCTGAGTTATTCCAGTGAATGGGCAGAGAAGCAGCAGCCACGTGGCTCTAGGATACATGCTGTGAAATGTGTTTCTCATCTCACCAACCTGCATGTAATTTGACCCCATTTCTGCTCCTGGTAGTTCCATATGCACAGAATACATAGCGATCGCTAGAGGCCTTACTTTTCCTGATGAGCTGCTGGCACAGATAGGCCTGAGGGAGGCCCATGCCTTCTCTGGAAGTGGGTGAAGCGGGCCCAACACGTGTCAAATTCCCAGGCTCCAATGAAGCTATGGAAGCTGAGCATTCTCCCCCATGGTTTGAAGGGTGAAATCAGAGGGAGAATGATGGTCTGGGGATCTGAGAGAATCTGGTCCTACAACATATAGATCACAACACATTCTGCCTAGCTGCGTGGAGGGGGACTTCCTCCAGGCACTTCCTATCAGCCATTGGTTGGCAGTCCTCAGGCTACATTAGGTGGGCTTGACTCTCCTCTCACTTACTACAGAGATGAAGGATGGTCCAGTGGTTAGGGTGCTACCATGGGACACACGAGACCTAGATTCAATTTCCTGCTCTGCCACTGACTTCCTGGTTGACACTGGGCAAGTCACTTATTCTCTCTGTGCCTCAGTTCCAGTATCTACCTCACAGGGGTGTTGTGAGGATAAATAAACTAAAGATAGTGTCTGAGTACCTCACAATCATAGTGCAAGCCGATAGGTACTTAAGATAGTGTGAATTGGGAGTGACTCCTGAAGTCAATGGAGAATCAAATGCAGTATCTCTGTGGAGGCGAGTCACAGCATTAACTATCTGTATGTTTTTCTGCACTCTCATGGAAACCATGCTAAATACTGTGGCTCCTCCTAGCCCCTTCCCCCTTTGGCATACCCACTTTTTCTTGAAAGTCCGTGAGTCACATGGATGTTTTGCAGCACTGGGAGAGGTGACGATATGACAAGGGTGAGCATCCTGCATATCCACTTTCCCCAATGGTTTTTCCATTGATTTGCTTCCCCCCAGACCTCAAAGCATGTGGGCAAAAGTGTATAGAAAGCTTTGTTGTTGATGACATTCTGAGAGTTAATTAGTTTGTTGTCTTTGTAGCCTTGGGGCCTATTTGACCTTCCTCGTGCACTAAAGCATGCGGGAGAAAAAGATGGGCACACAAATGTGACAAAACAGGATACAGTCTCTCCGCCTAGGAGCATGATCATCAATACCAAATTTGCCCCATGCTTTATGAATTAGTATTGTACAATGGAACAGGGAGGAAACCTTTATACAATGCCTATAGAAAAGTAATAGTGTTCAATAGAAATTACTCTAAAGGCAAATGTATAGAATTTAGTAAAGACTGATTTATTTTCTTTCTTTCTTTCTTTCTTTCTTTCTTTCTTTCTTTCTTTCTTTCTTTCTTTCTTTCTTTCTTTCTTTCTTTCTTTCTTTCTTTCCTTCTTCATCTTACAGCATTCTACAGCAGGCCTATAATCATCTCTTTCAAAAGCCCACAGAACAGTTTTCATTTTCCATTACATGCTGTAGGACTTTTCCAGGAAGGGGTTGCCAAACAAGGGCAAAAAGCAGAGACACACATGTTGCAAAGTCAAAATCGAATGCAACGCTTGCCGGTCCCACACTCTGAAGCCATGGCATCAGCTACCAGCCATGTTATAATGGGCAACTGGAGAAGTCAGCAGGATAGAATGGTCTCTCCCTCACTCTGCTGGTACAGAGACTCAGCCCCCATTCAAGAGAGCTGGATCTGCACTGTGAAGCTTGGATCCAGAGCCAACTTCTCCTGAATCTTGGGAATCTTTAGATCTCGGGTTTGGATTCAGCCCCTCTCTATTTCACCGAGAGAGATTGATTCCTCTTGGGTATTTCAACTGTTGGAAGTTTCACATCTGGATGATATTTCCAGAGGGCAGCTGAATGGATGCAGCAACTACACACTGAGCTGGGATTTACCAAAGGGCTGCTTGTAGATTTTGTATTTTTATAAAACCAAATAAAATTAGGCTGAGTTGTGCGAAAAGGCGATTAACATTGTAGTTGATTTCTCCTGAAATGGGCTGACCGTAAGCAAAATATATTTTGAACCAAACCCATTGTCTCTGACAGTTGGTCTCTCTTTAAATCTGAGCAAGAGGTAACTTTTTAATAATAATTATTTTTAAGCACAATTTCGTAAGCAGTGAGGAGCAGGGTGTAATTAGAATTTAACACTGATTGCTCTAATAATGGAGCTGATCGTTATATTTCTAGTAACGGTACTCATCTCTTGAAGAAAAAATAACATTTTCATCTGCAAAAAACATAAACTACCCTATGGATCAATCAGTAGTGTGTAAAATGCAGCCAGGGAACTAACTTTGTTTGAGATCTAGAAAGGAATATGTAACAGGGATGGCCAAATTTACTGACCCTCCGAGCCGCATACGATAATCTTCAGAAGTTCGAGAGCCGGGCTTGTCTGCCAGGGCTCGGGGCTTCAGCCCTGCAAGGTGCATCTGCCAGTGCTTCAGCCCTGCGAGGCATGTCTGCCGGGGCTCGGGGCTTCAGTTCCACTCCTGCTGAAGCCCCTGGCACTCGCCTCCTGCAGGGCTGAATCCCCAAGACCCACCACCCTGCCACAGGACAGAAGCCCTGAGCTCCCTCTCCCCACCCCACCAGTCTAGTAGGTGGAGAATGCGGGGTGTGGGGGCTCAGCGAGCTGCACTTGAACTGTGAAAGAGCCGCGGTTTGGCCACCCCTGACATATAGTCTGGTCCTGTCTTTTGTGTGGCTCAAGAAGCTCAAGCCAGGTCAGGTGTTAAAGGCTTGATTTAACTGCCCACACACTGAAGAATTCCCTGTATATTCTAGGCTTTCACATTCCCACCCTATCTCAAGTGAAGGGTAGGTGGGGGGTGGGTACACTTTATAAATATTCTTTAGGGACTAATGGCCCAACCTAAGTCAATAGTAAAACTCCCCTTGATGTAACTGGGAGCAGATTGTGGCTCAAAAGAGTAACATAGTGATCATAAATATATATGTCTTAGATTATTAAAAAAATTACAGATGGTCACAATTCACAGGAGTCGAATGGGGAGGGGGCTGAATTAAAAAGAAAAAAGAAAACCACAGAATCATATTTTAATAGGAGAGCAAGAACTGATAGTATATAAAGAACACAGCGTTAAGCATTCTGTATTCAGAAAACTTCAGATAATTCGGTTCCAGCCAAAATCACCATGTGATCCCTTGGTGTCATATATTATGTGTATTATTGTAGCACCTAGGAAAACCAGTCGTAGACCAGAGCTTCCTTCTGCTAGGGGCTGTACAAACACATACTGTTGAGGTTTTTACAAACTTTTAATTTATTACATTTTTTGACCGGATACAAAAGCAGTTCTTTGTAAGGGATGAAGAGGAAAACAAATGACTACATCAAAGTAGAGAATGGCAAGGAATACAACTTGTAATGGTAGAATTTTATGTGCTTCCTATGTATCATTGTCATATTGATAACATATTCAACTTACAATAATTTGTGGGTCCAATCAGAAATAGCTGATTTCCTTCCACAAGCTGATAGAAAGGCTACCACAGTACTTGAAAACCTCCAGTATAATTATTTTTAGCATTCATTAATCATTCCTTTATTTTCTAGACATGTAGTAGGTCTTAGAAAAAGTGCAGAGAGCTCTTTGTAAAACATTAGCTGGTTTATAATCTGCCATTCTTGAAGATTAAAACATACAAAGCAGCACCACTTTTCTTACGCTGCTACCCTTGCGAAGAATTTTCTAGCTTATAGCCCAGATCCTGGAACTTAGTATGTATGAGGGGGCCTGCACCTCAGCACCCAACTCGACTGACGTCACTGGGGCTCTGACCAAATGTGCTTCGTGGTGGGTACCTGACATTTGCCACGTCCGTGGTTTTAATTAGTTTCCAAATGTGAAGGTATTTTACATTGCTGTCTTAATAGAATTCTGTGCATCAACATGTTGCATAGCAATATTGGTACAGAAAGAGCTATACTGTGGAACGACTTCTTCTCTTCACTCAAAGCAGATGCACTTTCAGTGGCTGAGCCATAACTGTGATGCCTCAGAGGGCTTTAGGGAGACAATGTAGAACTACAGTGTCTTGCCGCCAGGGCATGTGGTATGCACTCAAGTGAAGGAAAAAGGGGGATCAGTTTCTGGTAGTTACTGATTTGATTTTAGATTAGCAAATTTGCCTGATATTTTCATGGCAATACCAAATACAAAATAAAGCCCTGATCCTGCAAGAGAGTCTGAATAAGCAGAGCCCTGTGCCCTTTCTTCGATTGGGTTCTGGATGGGTGCATGGATCAGTCCCCACAGAGTCAGTTGCACCCGACTCTCCAATTCTGCCATCCAGAGACGATCCTTGCCTGCTGATAATGGGGAGCAGAGTGAGGGCAGCGGCTTCAGCAGAGGTTACTGAACATGCTCAGTCCATGTGAGCATGCTCAGTACAAACCAAGCAGCAAAGCTGGGGGGAGGGCAGCACCCCCGTGTGACCTCCACGCATCGCCTCTGCCGCCATCCTTATTGACAATACATCAGCCCTTACTGTGAGAGTAGTTGTTCACAGTGGTGTAGCCGTATTGTCCGAGTGTCCCATGACACTGGCTTAATGGTTCATTACAACCATTTGTAACACTCCACACTGTCTGCTACTCTTAATTGCCCACTTCAAATGCTTTATGTGTAACAATCTAACCCCAATTGCCCCCTTCTTTTCAAGTGACTGGCTCCAACATGTGTTGCCCCTTCGGCTTAACAATCTGTCCCAATTTTTATTTAGCTCAGACACTCTGATTCCTTCCCCAGATCTGAAGAAGAGCTGTGGGAAGCTGGGAAACTTGTACCTTCCACCAACAGAAGTTGCTCCAATAAAATATATTACCTCATCCGCCTTGTTTCTCTGTGAGAGGACTGTCATTGTATTCATTACATCCAGGAGAGGAATAGCCGGTGATATCCTCCAGGTTGCTCTGTGTTATGTGAAATCAGTGGGGACTAGGCATGGTATCAGATACAACTCAGCATGAATAAGGGTGGATGAATTGGGCTCTACAGTATTAATAGCTATCTCCAATCAGTGTAGTCTTTGATCCAGAGAGAGCAGCTAAACCCTGGCATCTTAGAGGAACCGACTGTAGGACTTTGTCTTCTGACAGCAGCTCGAGCAAGCAAAGAAAAACCATCTAAGAAACAACACTCCAGTGAAAAAACAAAAGCACCATGGTTCTGTGATCTGTGTCTTTTTAATAGAGTTTTATTTGATATGACACGTAGCATGAGTTCAAGATGGATCCTACTTCCCCTCCCTCCCTCCTCCCCCCTTCACTGTAGTGCATTTTAAATCAAACTGTCCTCCGTAGCTCTGTGGAAAACCTGCACATTTCTGGTTTTGCTCTTTCAGAGGATAATTTCTCCTTTTTAATGAGATCTGAGAATGAAGTCAGGCATGAGTTGGAGAAAGGTCACAGCATGTGCTCAAAGGTATATTAACTACTGTTGGAGCTGGCATTAGATGACTTCCATGAGGACAAAATTAAGCAGCAAACAGTAAATACTTTCAATGGCACTTCATTACAAGCTGGACCATTTACAATGAAATAAGAATATGAGAGAGGTTTCAAGGATGAAATGGGAATGCTCACAAATAAAAAGAAAAAAAATGTTACCACTTAGACTTAGAATGCAATTCCAGTCAAGGTTAATGGGGAAATAGTTAATGAAGGGCTACAGAATCCAAAGACTGCAGGATGCCTTATTGTGTCTTACATCGGTAATTAATACTAAAGGCTAAATGACTCTACCTGAGCACATTTTCTCTGACAGAAACTTTAAATCCCACACACCATATACAGGAACTTTGTCTCGATGCTTTACGACTCCCACTAATGCTGAACAGGCTAAATCAGAACCAATTTCTTCCAACTCATTTCCAGAATGGTGATTTGCATCCATCACTACCACAATACATTCATCATATAGGGTCCCATGCTACACTGGGAGCTTTGCCATTGACTTCAGTGGGTGAAAGATCAGACCTTTAATGCACATGGCTAAAGAATTATGACACCCTACCACTTAGAAAGTGTCTCTATGGGAGGAGATCTGATGCAAAAACCCATCCTTCTCTGTGGAAGCACTGTCCCCATTCCCGTCTTCCTAATGCTATCTTCCTTCTCGTTCCCGAAGGTCATTTCCTACCAGGCGTTAGGGAGCCCGGAGCTGTAGGATCCAGTCAAATGTTGCTTCTAAGTGAGCAAAACACTAGTGGGGGAGGGGGAGGAAGCTGAAGGCAAAGGAGGCCTTTGCATCACTTCCATCTAGAGTGGGGATCCAGTATCAACATGGTCCACGAAAACAAGAGGCAAAACAGCTTCCTTCAGTTGCTTCTGCTGCTAGAACTTGAATTACACTAAGCGCCAAAGGGGGAGAGGGAATGACAAGACCTGGTTGTTTTAAGGGAAGGAGAGTGGCTACATGAGAGTGACGGGTTTTGCTCTTAGAAATGTTTCTCTTCTCTCCTAGAGCAGAGGGTTTAAAGTAGGGCATTTGTACACACTGTTCTTTCCACCCAGCGCTCATTGTATTGACAGGAATCGCTTCAGATGAACAGTTTCATCAATGTGCTCAGGCCTGTTTGTAGGTGGCATCCTGAGGGCAGATTCCACTCTTATCCAAGACCTAGGCCTTATTCCATTACTGTTTTTAAAACATCTCCCAGGTGCACTTAGACTTCACTTTTCTTTCTTTCTCCCTTCCCCGCCCCCCCTCCTCCCCTGCTTGTTTTGAATAAAACAGTTTGAAAAGCTGAGGCCAAATCCTCAATTTCTTTTGGGCAAGAAGTAACAGCTTTACAGGATTAGCCTCCAGGTTCCACCTGCCCTTGATGTAATATGGGTATGAAAATTCACAGTAGGGACGGCGGCTCCAGTGCCAAGTTACAGCGCAGCATTGACAGCTGCAGAATTGCACCTATTGATTGCAGTGTAAGGGAGAATGTTTCATCAACCTTTAATTGAGCCGATTCCTAAATGGAATAGGGTCAGGGTTGGTTGTGCTGCTGAGTCTAAATACCCTTACAAAGGAGAGGTAAACGCCTCATAAACAAAGCACCGTTTATATCCTTTTAGGATTTCACACGCTCTAGAATTTACAGCGTTTATGAAGGCGAGAGAGTCTTTTACCACAATCCCTGCCCCCCCCCCCCCCGCTACTTTGAGGATCTCCCATATCCCCCCTCCAGCTATTATTTTATTTATTTTGATTTATAGAAAAAAAACTCCAAAAGATACCAATCTGGAAGTTTGCATCTGTGATATAAGGAACCACTGATCCCACAAAATTCGATCCTAAATAAACTCCCACAAAAGTCCCCCAACCCCCTAGTTTTCTTGGGCCAGATTCTCAGCTAGTGTAAATCAATGTCGTGCTGTCAGTGGAGGCACGCTGATTTACACCAGCTGAGGATCTGCCCTCTAGGTTGGAACGTTAATCCTTGGGAGCACTCTGTTCTTGTCCAGTTCCCAGGAGTTTCTGAAGAATTGGATTTGGTTATTTAGCAGTGGTGTCATTTCATTTCCATTCAGCTCTGGCCAGAAACCATGGAGAATCAGACCGAGTGGTTGGAGCAGTGGCACTTAGGCCAGCGGTCAGAGCAGGAGCCAAGTTGGAACAAAGCAAAAGTAGGGCTGGGAGCTGGGCTGGAAACAAGGCTGGAGTCAGAGCAGGGCTGGAGCAGGCTAAGGGCCTTAAAGTCTATTGCCACCAGGGCCGGCTCTGGCTTTTTTGCCGCCCCAGGCAAAAAAGCCTCCGGCCGCCCCCCCCCCCGCGAGCGGGGGGGGGGGGGGGGCGGCGAGCTCCGCTCTCCCGCCAGGGGGAGGGCGGCCGGAGCCCCGGGGCGAGGGTGGCGAGCCCCGGCGGGGGCTCCGCTCTCCCCCCGGCGGCCGGGGGGAGGGCGCCAGAGGGGAGGGCGGCCGGAGCCCTGGGAGGAGGGCGGCGAGCCCCGGCGGGGGCTCGGCTCTCCCCGGCGGCCAGAGCGCCGGGGGCAGGGCGGCGAGAGGGCGGCGAGCCCCGGCTGGGGCTCGGCTCTCCCCCCCCCGGCAGCCAGAGCGCAGGGCGGCGAGCCCCGGCAGGGGCTCGCCGCTCTCCCCCTGGCAGCCGGGGGGAGGGCGCGGGGGGGGAGGGCGGCCAGAGCGCCAGGGGGAGGGCGGCGAGCCCGGCTGTGGCCCCGCTCTCCCCGGCGGCCCGAGCGCCGCACCGCCCCCCTCCAGGTGCCGCCCCAAGCACCAGCTTGGTTGCCTGGTGCCTGGAGCCGGCCCTGATTGCCACTATCAGGCAGGGGAGAGTTCCAAGCCCTGAAGTGACATTGGGCAGACTGAGCTGCTGTATCACCTGTGAGGCTTATATACCTGCCCTGAAATTCACCAGACCAGCTCCTGGCTTCTGGATTGGCTGGAGCCTAGCATAGGAATGACTTATCACCACTTGTGGCTTAATCAGATGCTAGTTCAGGGATAACTAGCAATGGATTTATCACCATCATTGGTCAGAGTATTTGGATGAATCCACCATTAGCTGTGGTGGATATTCCTGCTTCCCCACCCAAGTATCACTGCGGTAAGTATTCAGTACAGAGTTTGCTTGTAACTAGAGCCAAGCCAATTTTTAGATAGCAAATTTGGGTTTGCAAGAGATTTGATGATTTTTTTACTTGGATAAGCATTTGCGATTTAGAAGTTTGTTTAATTCCTCGTCTTGTATTAATATCTCCTTTACAGAGATTAACTTTGCCTCTACGTGAAATGCTGGGTGATGAGCGTGAAAGGGAAAAATAAGTAAAATGAATTGATTTTAATTTTGGTAGAAATTTCATCTGAAATGAAATTCTGCCCCTGGGTTGTACTTGCTCTGCTTGTGACTTAGCAATTGTTTGTACAGGGATTAGCTCTGCATGCTACCCCCTAAACTTCCTTAGTACCTTTCTTTGTCAATCTCTCTTTTAATGTATGATGTATATGCAATAGTATTTAGCTGCTGAGATCAGTGATAGGATCTAGTATAAATCAGTCAATGGAACAACAGTGATTTACACTAGCATTGGATCTTGTCTTATATTATCCTACATGCTGATAATGACAATCCCACCCTTCCTAAACCAGCATGGGGTTAAACTTAATGGCAATAAAGCCAGCAACCTCCTTTTCTGCTTGTACTCCCAATTTGTCTAGAAAGCGGCTGTTTCACAAGTGAGAATACTTATGAACCTATTTGTAGCCTTGCTAACATGAAACCATTTCTAATCCTGGTGATTTTACCTTGCATACATTCCTTCCTGCCTTTGAAGCTCTCCCTTATTGGTGGACAGAGAGGCATTATAGCCTCTATGCATTTTTAAATTGCATTCCCCAGGAGTTAGCACTTGCCATGGAGACCTGCACTTTGTCTTTTAAGCAGATAAAAAGAGAGGTCAGTCAGATATAATTCCCCTACTCCTCGTATAAACAATTTAACTGCAGCAGCAACATACTTGCTTGGAATTACTCCCTCAGATTCAATTCCCTTTTCCTGCTCCACTTGTAAAAATGGTTAGTGTCCTCTATAAACTGCAGCTCACCAAGGTCCAAGGCTGGCTGTGCAGTTGTAGAATAAATGTTAATCTAATACAGGTTACTGGGTCAAATGCAATCACAGGCTTGTGGGAAAAGCTTAATACTGTTCTGCTTCTTCTAACACAGTAAACCTGGATATTATATGATAGGTTAAACACCAGTGAACCGTGGCAAGAATTTTCTTGAAAGCAGGATTTAGTACAAAGGAAACTACATTGGAATAGTGACCTAGGATTGACTTTGCTCTCAAAGAGAGCATTCTAAGAAGCTGAAGTATGCTGTGAAAATTATCTCCTTTAAAAATGTTAGGTACAAAAATTCCTAGTTCAGTGGATGGTTGCCAGTTGAAGCAGGCATGATTCATCTAATAAAAGGCTGGGTAAATTTTCAGCCAGCCTACTTCCCTCTGCAGAAAAGAGCATTTTGGTTTTTTTCCTTTGGAATGTATGTGAATGCAGCATGATATGGTCAGTTCCAGCTTTTGATGCCTCCTTTGAGATCAAGTAAATATGAACTTTAAAGAATATAACTATGTGATTGCCTACAGCTAATGCCTATGTTCATAGACTATCATACGTTACTCCTTCCTCTCAGCGATATGCATCTCTGTTTTGTAACACTATCAATCCAGCAAAGTATTTACTGTCTTTAATGAAATTCTTACATATGCTCAGTGTGGGCTTGGTCCTGCATCAGTGTTATCAGTGAGTGCAGGATCAGGGCCTAAACCAGGAACATAGGACTGGAATTGGCATATCCCTGTTCACTTCAGTAGACATTCTGGTCCATAATATTTCCATGATGCTTTGTATTCTCCTCCTTTTTTAAGATTGTTTATAATACCAATTACACAAAACTACAGAATGAGAGATGATAGGACTATAGAGATGTGGTAGAATCAGGAGTGTTTGGGCATGCATGTGCTGTTCTTTGTCTAGTTAGGTAAGAATGTGTTGGTGAGAGGGCTTTGAATGGTATAAGTTAGAAAGAACTTCACTATGCAAAGGCTTGTGAGAGGAGTTGAATACAATCACAAATTGGATACAACCGGGCTGTTACCATAAATGAAGCAGTTGCCACCAAGGAATATGTCATGTGAATATACATCACTACTGTTTGATACAAAGACCAAAAAAAGTCTTTGTTATGACACTGGTTTCTTTAATGTCTGATCACCTCCTGGACCTAAACGGTAGTGAGTATATTCCCACAACATTGTTATCGCCTTACCCATTTTACAGAGAGGTAGTTCAGGTATAAAGAAGTCAAGGTCTGACAGGGTTTCTGTGACAGTGGCAGGAATGGAACCAATACTGTTTTAGTCTCAAGCCAGTGCCTTTATCCCAAACCATCCTTCCATCCTAAGCTTTCAATTGAGAAATCATATACAACAGGCAATACACACCTGAGTGGTTATTAAATGTTTCTAGTGTTAGTAAAAGGCATGAACTCAAATGACTTTAGCCCCGCAATGAGTGCAATAAGCCTCGCCTCTAGAGATGCCATAGATAGCTCTCTTCTGAAATGGAAAGGATAAAAGTCAGACATATTCATTCACTGGGAATCACCAGCAAGGGTATGTCATTGCTGACAGCCAATCAAAAGTCTCCAGCTGTGCCCAGAATTCTAAAGCCAGTGTGGATTTGACTTCTGACATGTCATGATTCAGAGTTCACGTCCATCATTCTAGCAATGGCTGAAAGATGATCTCAACATTTTAGCGACTGCGACAGATGTGCTTCCAGAGAGGGGAAAGCCTTTCTTGCCCAAGATCTGAAGATAAATAATTGCTCAGGGATAGGAGAACCCAGAGGAGTTGGGAGGGCGGGGGAGAGGTTGTGAAACCTTTGGAACTTTTCAAAAAGGGGCCTTGATCTTCCGCTAAACAGTTTTAGAAATTTAAAACAAATGATTCTTTATATTTTTCTGACTAGAGAGGATGGTTCCCATCTTGCATCATGCACGAGGAAATAGATACATCAGAATTACAGTGCTCCTGGCTGAACAAATATGCTGTTTGCCTTTGTTTTAGTCTGAGGACCCATGTATTCCAAGGCCCCATCCCCAATGAGCTTCTTTTTGCTTGTGTCCCTCTTAACTACCAGACCACTCTGGGTTTCTCCTGGCTTCCCTCCACACCTCTGTCTTTGCCCCCACTTTCTATTCTGCAGCCCACTAAGAATCTGTCTCTTGTGAGTACCTTTCTTTTACACCTGTTGGAAACACCTCTCATTGTTCCAGTTCTCCCTTCTCCTAAGGTAGTGCTACATCCAGCTGATGTTCCTGTACTTGTTTCCTGGTGCCTCTGGTCTCAGTAAAGCTGTAAAGCTGTTTGGGTGAGAAGGAGGGGAGGTCATCTGAAATGAACGGTCATTCACACACCCCTTCTCCAGCTAACATTATAAACCCCTTTCATTCATTATACAGTCAACAAATCCCGAGTGTACAAATGGATTCAAACACCCAAGGTGAAATCTGGTACCCATTGAAACTAATGACAAAACTCCCACTGACTTCAGTGGGGTCAGGATTTCACCCCCAATTCCCACATCTATGTCATATCAGCTAATACTGCTGTGTGCTTCCTTGTTGTGGAACTCTTCAATCTCTCAGGGTATGTCTACACTACGAAATTAGGTCGAATTTATAGAAGCCGGTTTTATAGAAATTGGTTGTATGCAGCCGATTGTGTGTGTCCCCACATAAAATGCTCTAAGTGCATGAAGTCGGCGGACCGCGTCCACAGTACCGAGGTTAGCGTCGACTTCCGGCGCATTGCACTATGGGTAGCTATCCCACAGTTCCCGCAGTCTCCGGCGCCCATTGGAATTATGGGTTGAGATCGCAATGCCCGAATGATGCAAAACAGTGCCGCGGGGGGTTCTGGGTACATTGCGTCAGGCCCCTCCCCCTCCGTCACAGCAACGGCAGACAATAGATTCGCGCCTTTTTACCTGGGTTACCTGTGCAGACAACATACCACGCCAAGCATGGAGCCCGCTCAGCTCAGCTCACCGTCACCATATGTCATCCGGGTGCCGGCAGACATGGGACTGCATTGCTACACAGCAGCAGCAGCTAACTGCCTTTTGGCGGTAGACGGTGCAGCATGACTGGTAGCCTTCATCGGCGATCTGGGTGCTGGTAGCTGTGGGGCTGGCAGCCGTAGGGCTGCATTGCACCAGCCCCTTACCTTTTGCCTTTTGGCAGTAGATGGTTTATTACGACTGGTAACCGTCCTCGTCGTACAGCCGTGGCCATCAATCATTGGCACCTGGACAGACATGCTCTGTCCTATCGAACTGTCTTGACGATGATGGCTATCAGTCGTAGTATACTATTTTCTGCCAAGTATTGTCTGCTAAGCACCCTGAAGAGGCCGAGGGCGATCTGGGTGCTGGCAGACATGTGGCTGGCAGACGTGGGGCTACATTGCTACACAGCAGCAACCCCTTGTCTTTTGGCAGTAAATAGTATATTATGACTGGTATCCGTCATCATCATACTGCCAAGCGCCCAGTATTTGCTGCCAAGCACCCAGAAAATGCCGAGGGCTATCAGTCATGCTGCACCGTCGTCTTAAGATGTAAAAAATAGATTTGTTCTGTATTCATTTCCTTCCCCCCTCCCTCCGTCAAATCAACGGCCCGCTAAACCCAGGCTTAGGAGTTCAATCTCGGGGGGGGGGGGGCATTCTGTGTGACAGTTGTTTGTATTTCTCCCTGATGCACAGCCACCTTTCTTGATTTTAATTCCCTGTACCTGTACGCCATGTCGTCACTCGCCCCTCCCTCTCTCCTTCCCCTGGTCCTTCAGATACTAGTTTCGCGCCTTTTTTCAGACCAGACGCCATAGCTAGCACTGGGATCATGGAGCCCGCTCAGATCACCGCGGCAATTATGAGCACTATGAACACCACGCGCATTGTCCTGGAGTATATGCAGAGCCAGGACATGCCAAAGCAAAACCAGGACCAGCCGAGGAGGAGGCGATTGCAGCGCGGCGACGAGAGTGATGAGGAAATGGACATGGACCTAGACCTCTCACAAGGCACAGGCCCCAGCAATGTGGAAATCATGGTGTTCCTGGGGCAGGTTCATGCCGTGGAACGCCGATTCTGGGCCCGGGAAACAAGCACAGACTGGTGGGACCGCATCGTGCTGCAGGTGTGGGACGATTCCCAGTGGCTGCGAAACTTTCGCATGCGTAACGGCACTTTCATGGAACTTTGTGACTTGCTTTCCCCTGCCCTGAAGCGCCAGAATACCAGGATGAGAGCAGCCCTCACAGTTGAGAAGCGAGTGGCGATAGCCCTGTGGAAGCTTGCAACGCCAGACAGCTACCGGTCAGTCGGGAATCAATTTGGAGTGGGCAAATCTACTGTGGGGGCTGCTGTGATCCAAGTTGCCAGGGCAATGAGAGACCTGGTGATATCAAGGGTAGTGACTCTGGGAAACGTGCAGGACATAGTGGATGGCTTTGCTGCAATGGGATTCCCAAACTGTGGTGGGGCGATAGACGGAACCCATATCCCTATCTTGGCACCGGAGCACCAAGCCACCGAGTACATAAACCGCAAGGGGTACTTTTCAATGCTGCCGCAAGCCCTGGTGGATCACAAGGGACGTTTCACCGACATCAACGTGGGCTGGCCGGGAAGGGTACATGATGCTCGCGTCTTCAGGCACTCTGTTCTGTTTCGAAAGCTGGAGGAAGGGACTTTCTTCGCGGACCAGAAAATAACCGTTGGGGATGTTGAAATGCCTATCGTGATCCTTTGGGACCCAGCCTACCCCTTAATGCCATGGCTCATGAAGCCGTACACAGGCAGCCTGGACAGGAGTCAGGACCTGTTCAACTACAGGCTGAGCAAGTGCCGAATGGTGGTGGAATGTGCATTTGGGCGTTTAAAAGCGCGCTGGCGCAGCTTACTGACTCGCTCAGACCTTAGCGAAAAGAATATCCCCATTGTTATTGCTGCTTGCTGTGCGCTCCACAATATCTGTGAGAGTAAGGGGGAGACATTTATGGCAGGGTGGGAGGTAGAGGCAAATCGCCTGGCCGCTGATTACGCGCAGCCAGACACCAGGTCGGTTAGAGCAGCACAGCAGGGCGCGGTGCGCATCAGAGAAGCTTTGAAAACTAGTTTTGTGACTGGCCAGGCTACGGTGTGAAACTTCTGTTTGTTTCTCCTTCATAAAATCTCCGACCCCCCACCCACCCGGTTAACTCTACTTCCCTGTAAACCAACCACCCCACCCTCCCCTCCCCTCCCCCCTTCAAGCACCACTTGCAGAGGCAATAAAGTCGTTGTTACTTCACATTCATACATTCTTTATTAATTCATCACACAACTAGGGGGATAATTGCAAAGGTAGCCCGGGATGGGTGGGGGAGGAGGGAAGGAAAAGGACACACTGCAGTTTAAAACTTTAAAACTTTAACACTTATTGCTCGGGAAATCATCTAGGGTGGAGTGACTGGGTGGCCGGAGGCCCCCCCACCGTGTTCTTGGGCGTCTGGGTGAGGAGGCAATGGGACTTGGGGAGGAGGGCTGTTGGTTACACAGGGGCTGTAGCGGCGGTCTCTGCTCCTGCTGCCTTTCCTGCAGCTCAACCATACGCAGGAGCATATCAGTTTGATGCTCCAGCAGCCAGAGCATCGACTCTTGCCTTCTGTGTGCAAGCTGACGCCACCTCTCCTCTTCAGCCCGCGATTCAGCATGCAACCTCTCCTCTTCAGCCCGCGATTCAGCACGCCACCTCTCCTCTCGCTCATATTGGGCTTTTCTAAAATCAGTAATTGACTGCCTCCACGCATTCTGCTGTGCTCTGTCAGTGTGGGAGGCAGTCTGTAGTTCAGTAAACATTTCATCACGCGTCCTTCGCTTCCGCTTTCGAATATTCACTAGCCTCTGTGAAGGAGAAACATTTGCAGCTGGTGGAGGAGAAGGGAGAGGTGGTTAAAAAAGATACATTTTAGAGAACAATGGGTACACTCTTTCACGTTAAATTTTGCTGTTCACATCACACAGCACATGTGCTTTCGTTACAAGGTCGCATTTTTCCTCTTATATTGAGGGCCTGCCGGTTTGGTGTGAGAGATCACTCACGCAGTGCCAGGCCACAGATTTCAGCTTGCAGGCAGCCATGGTAAGACACAGTCTTTTGGCTTTTTTAACCTTGTTAACATGTGGGGATGGTTTAAAACAGTACTGCTCTCATTAACCATATCAAGCACCCGTTGGGTTGGCCATTTAAAATGGGTTTGCAATGTAAAAGGAGGGGCTGCGGTTTCAGGGTTAACGTGCAGCACAAACCCAACTAATTCCCCTCCCCCACACACCCAATTCTCTGGGATGATCACTTCACCCCTCCCTCCCACCGCGTGGCTAACAGCAGGGAATATTTCTGTTCAGCAGAGCAGGAAGGGGCACCTCTGATTGTCCCCTTAATAAAATTGCCCCATTTCAACCAGGTGACCGTGAATGATATCACTCTCCTGAGGATAACAAAGAGCGATAAGGAATGGATGTTGTCTGCATGCCAGCAAACACCGGGACCATACGCTGCCATGCTTTGTTATGCAATGATTCCAGACTACGTGCTACTGGCCTGGCGTGGTAAAGTGTCCTACCATGGCGGACGGGATAAGGCAGCCCTCCCCAGAAACCTTTTGCAAAGGCTTTGGGAGTACATGAAGGAGAGCTTTCTGGAGATGTCCCTGGAGGATTTCCGCTCCATCCCCATACACGTTAACAGACTTTTCCAGTAGCTGTACTGGCCGCGATTGCCAGGGCAAATTAATCATTAATCATTAAACACGCTTGCTTTTAAACCATGTGTAATATTTACAAAGGTACACTCACCAGAGGTCCCCTGTGTGCCCACAGGGTCTTGGGTGAGTTCGGGGGTTACTGGTTCCAGGTCCAGGGTGATAAACATATCCTGGCTGTTGGGGAAACCGGTTTCTCCGCTTCCTTGCTGCTGTGAGCTATTTACATTATCTTCATCCTCATCTTCCTCGTACCCCGAACCCGCTTCCCTGTGTGTTTCTCTAGTGAGGGACTCATAGCACACGGTTGGGGTAGTGGTGGCTGCACCCCCTAGAATGGCATGCAGCTCCGCGTAGAAGCGGCATGTTTGCGGCTCAGCCCCGGACCTTCCGTTTGCTTCTCTGGCTTTGTGGTAGGCTTGCCTTAGCTCCTTAATTTTCACGCGGCACTGCTGTGCGTCCCTGTTATGGCCTCTGTCCTTCATGGCCTTGGAGACCTTTTCTAATATTTTGCCATTTCGTTTACTGCTTCGGAGTTCGGCCAGCACTGATTCATCTCCCCATATGGCGAGCAGATCCCGTACCTCCCGTTCTGTCCATGCTGGAGCTCTTTTGCGATCCTGGGACTCCATCACGGTTACCTGTGCTGATGAGCTGCGTGGTCACCTGTGCTCTCCACGCTGAGCAAACAGGAAATGAAATTCAAACGTTCGCGGGGCTTTTCCTGTCTACCTGGCCAGTGCATCTGAGTTGAGAGTGCTGTCCAGAGCGGTCACAATGAAGCACTGTGGGATAGCTCCCGGAGGCCAATAACGTCGAATTCCGTCCACACTAACCCAATTCCGACCCCCTAAGGCCGATTTTATCGCTAATCCCCTCGTCGGAGGTGGAGTAAAGAAACCGGTTTAAAGGGCCCTTTAAGTCGAAAGAAAGGGCTTCGTCGTGTGAACGTGTCCAGGCTAAATTCGAATTAACGCGGCTAAAGTCGACCTAAACTCGTAGTGTAGACCAGGCCTCAGTTCTTTTTTCTTAAAAAGAGAAGAGGGATCGATATCCCAATAGTTCCCAGCTGTTCTCCGCTTTAAAAGAAAAACAGCAACAACAAAAACAACTCAGGGCATTGACTTGCTACCAGGGATCAGTGCGTAAAATAGAAGCCCCAAGGCTTGGTACTGGCAAGTGCAGAAGAAGAGTAAGGGCTAGATTGTGATACCCTTACATTGAGCAGCACCTCCTTCCAGAAGGCAGCAACTGCTTGTGCTGTATGGTTCTTGTCACCGTGTGTCAGGATATGATGGTGTGGCCCTAATGCAGATGAGAAAATGAGCTTAGGAAAGGAGGCCGCTGTATACATCTAGATGTTTGTTTATTTTTTTAAGGAAAGAGTTCAGAAAAAAATTATTACTACATTTCAGAAGGCCATTTGCTGAGCTCTTCATGTTCTGTGTATTTTAGTGTGTGAACAAATTAGATTACGAAAGGTAATGTATTAGTGATTTGACACTAATGTGGAATCTTGGTGGCATTAATCGCTAATGCGTGTTTCATAATTTCAGCTAAATGATCTCAATTTAAATGCAAGGGAGGCAATTGAAAAATTTCTCGAGGTTGTAGTAAAACCATGTACTGTAATGTAGATTACATTGATTTACTGCAAAATACTGCAAGGCACTAGGAAATGGCAGCAGCTGAGCTGAATAGTTAACTGTATAGCTGCATGATGAAATGACACATTCATCTGTATGGGAATGTCTCCATAATGGTACTAAGCCCAATTCGTCTTCTCTGTGGGTGACGTATTTTTAAATGTACAAAGTTTAACACACTATTGTTTTTTATTATTTATCATGTGTATTACAAAAGCCTGTGGAGATCCCAGCTGAGATCAGGGCCCTACATGTTGTACAAATGCATGGTAAGAGACCGGCCTTATACTGAAGAGCTTACAGTCTAAGTAGACAAAACAGACAAAGGGTGAGAAAAAGGCAGGATTGTTATCCCCACTTTACAGTTTGGGAAATGAGGCACAGAGAGATTAAGGGTCTGATCCAAAGCCCGTTAAAGTCATGGCAAGACTTCCATTAGTTTTAGTGGGCTTTGGATCAGGCTTTAAATCAGGGGTGGGCAAACTTTTTGGCCCGAGGGCCACATTGGGGTTGCAAAACTGTATGGAGGACCGGGTAGGGAAGGCTGTGCCTCCCCAAACAGCCTGGCCCCTGCCCCCTATCCGCCCCCTCCCACTTCCCGCTCCCTGACTCCCTCCCTCAGAACCCCTAACCCATCCAACCCCCACCCCCGCTCCTTGTCCCCTAACCACCCCCTCCCGGGACCCCCCGCCTCTAACTGCCCTCCGGGACCCCACCCCCTATCCAACCCCCACTTCTCCCAGGCCCCTGACTGCCCTGACCCCTATCCACACCCCCACCCCTGACAGGCCCCCAGGACCCCACGCCTATCCAACCGCCCCTGTTCCCCGTCTCCTGACCCCTATCCACACCCCTGCCCCCGACACGCTTATCCAACCCCCCTGTTCCCCGTCCCCTTACTGCCCCCCCAACCTCCGCCCCATCCAACTGCTCCCTGCCCCATATCCAAACCCCCCGCTCCCTGTCCCCTGACTGCCCCCTGGGACCCTCCGCCCCTTATCCAACCCTCCCGGCCCCAGCCCCCTTACCATGCTGTTCAGAGCAGCATGTCTGGCAGCCGTGCTGCCCGGCTGGAGCTAGACACACTGCCGCTCTGCCCGCTCGGCGGCGAGGCTGCGGGGGAGGGGGGACAGCAGGGGAGGGTGGGGACTAGCCTCTCTGGCCGGGAGCTCAAGGGCCGGGCAGGATGGTCCCGCGGGCCGGATCTGGCCCGCGGGCCGTAGTTTGCCCACCTTTGCTCTAAATAATTGCCTGGGCTCTCACACAAAGTGTGTGGCACAGTTTGGAATTAAACCCTGCTTTTCGGAGTCAGAGGGTAGGTCTCCACTTCCAGCCAGAGGTGTAATTTCCAGTGTGAATTGACATACCCATGCTTGGTTTAACTGAGTGAGTGCACTAAAAATAGAAGTGTAGTCATGGCATGAGTGGCTGGAGAGCCAGCTGCCCTGAATACAATCCAGCCTGGGAACCTAGGTACTGTACATACTCAGGTGACTAGCCTGTCTCGCTGCCCATGCTGCCGCAGCTACCCTGCTAACCTTTAGTGCACTAGCTCAGTCAGAGCCCACACTAGAAACCACACCTCCTGCTCCAGTGTAGACGAACCCAGAGTTTAGCAGAGTTAACTGCCGAACTGCCATGAGTGCCTTTGAAAATCTCCCCCCAGCGCCTTCACCAGAAGCCCATCCTGGGCTTTACTCATGCAAATAGTCCCAGTGAAGCCTATGAGATGTTACTGCTGTCTTAGATTTCACTAGAGTTTCTAAATGCTGAGTAAGAGTTACTAGATCAGGCCCCAGTGTCATCGATAGCTGTATCGGTTGTGAGGTGTTAAGATAATAACCAATCCTACGCTCATCAGAAAACATAGAATACAACAATATTTACTGCATATTAAGGAAAGGGAGGGGGGAGGGAAAGACATTTCTCCACCGAAATGACTTTACTCAGTGTGTGAAAAACAGGGCTGGCCCTCATAAAGTCACAATGTTCTCTTCAAATCAGTAAATTATTGCAAATCATGTTTAAGCCTCCATACTTCCATGTGACCTTTCTGCCTCATTTTAAGTACTCTAGAGGTTCCATATTTCCCAAGACAATTACAGTAGGTCCATAAATAAAGTCTGACTAGCTACTGTATATAAAGAAATTCTGGAAAAGTAATATGGCCTCTGGTTTCAACACAGTATTAGAAAACTGATCAGTTTCTTTGTACAAAACATTTTAAAAGACTCAATGGGCTTTTTAAGTCTCCCAAAAAAGAGCTTTTCATAGGAAATTACTACCATACCAGTGATTTCCACATGCGACTTTCTGTATCACTGTTTTTTCATTACAAAAGGTCTCACTTTCCTTTGAAAAAGGACAAAATTAAAAGAATAAAGATGTCTGTGTGTTTATGCTCATAACATGAATTCTTCTCTCTCTCTCTCTTGCTGTCTCTTTCCATGTGACTTTAAGGATGCAAAAAGAGAACATTGTCTTTTAAAGGATAAAATTTTTAATACCTTTAATATGAATTCATTCATTATTATTCTCAGCGTGTTTCATAGAGCCCGAGAGGGGATGTGCTGCGTCCTTTACAGAACATATAAAAAGATATGTTCTCCACTTGACAATATTACAGCATAAAGCCCTGACTCTGGAAACACTTATGCAGGTGTTTAACGTTACTTGGGTGAGTAATCCCACTGACTTCAGTCACATTACACTTGTACGTAAATGTTTGCCAGATCAGAGCCCAAAACCACCATCCTGCAGCAGGAACTGTTAGTACAGACACCTGAACTGATTCAGAGTCCCATAGGACTCAGCCTTTTTTGTATTTATTTATTTTAAGTATATCCATTCACCTTTAAAAACTTCTTTACCACCTGTATTTTTCTGTCTCCAGAATCAAGTCTTACTTTAAACAGAGAAAGAATAGTGGAAAACATGCTTTGTGACAAGGGAACTCTGACAGTATTTTGCTTCTTTTTCCCTTGAAATACTTGTGAAGGGGGAAAAGGAAACGGAGAAGGAAGTTAGATAGAACAGTAGGTCGGTAGATGCATGAAGCCACCCACACCCTGCAAATGGTCCAACTGGTACACAACAGGGGTGCTGGAACAATTTGTATAGTGGGGGTGCTGAGAGCCATTGAACCAAACTGTAAACCCTGTATATGATGGAAACTACTTCAAGATAGGGGGTGCGGCAGCACCCCCATCATCCCTAGTTCTAACATCTATGGTACACAATGCAGGATCATGTCTTCTTAGTAATGCAGGCCACCATTCGCACATCACCCCTGTGCTTTGCTCTTTGTACAGGCTCCCACTGAATACAGAGTGAGGTTCAAGGTCTCACTCCTGATATTCAAAGCCCCTGAAGGCATTGGCCCTGTCTACCAGGCAGGTCACCTCTCCTTCCATAACCATTATGTTTGGACAGAACAACAAAACTCTTTGAGCAACAGGGGGAGACTTGCGAGTGTGGGCAACAGAACTTCATATGTCCAGATGCATTTTCAAGGCATTTTATATGCTTAATCCCTGATTTTGAAATCCTAGAATTAAAAGAAACTTAACTGCTGTGAAAATAAGCTTTTGAAAAATTGATTAGGAGAAAATTATTTAAAACTTTTAAGTGTAAAAAACAAAACTACAGAAAACAAAACCCCTCCCTGCAGTGTTGAAAGGCAAACAATGCAACATTGTGCCAGTGACTGGGGGAGGGGCAATGAAATTGATCACAATCTGATTATAAACCAAAAGTGACTATGGCTAGTCTATTTTCGCTATCCAAGCCAGAAAAAAAAAATGCAACAAGCAAACAGCATAAATAGTTGAATGTGAATTAGTTTTTTTTAAAATGCGTTAAGGATTAATAATTTAAGGTGTAAAGCTAAAGATATTTTATGTTTTACAAAAATATTATTTTTAACCTGAAAGCCTCTCTTTAAACAGAAATCCGATCGCATCTGCAGCTACTGTGACTGCGCTTCTATGAGAGTATGCACAGGAAAGGGATTTTAATAAGAGATGTGGGGACAGTATGTGATGGACTCTTCTGAGTGAAACTGGTCCCATGGCTCAACATAGAGTAAACCAACAAAAGGTATTTTATTTAAATTCAGACAAGTCTTAACAAAGCCCCCACATACAACAGGAAAGGACTGCCCGAGCCCCCACTGCAATCCAAAGTATAAGCACCAACTTCTCAGCCTCATGTTTTCTTCACTTGGTTAAAGAGATGCTGCTTACCTAACCTGCCAGGCCCCGTCTCTGCTAGGATCACAGCCAGTTTTGAAAGCTATGTTAAAACATAGTTCAAACCAGGCTCCAGTTGAAGAGTTTTCTAACACATTTTAGCTGGCTCATTCCAGAATAGCCAAGGATAGTCCTGAATGCTCTTCTAACACTGCTCTACACCAGCTGGCCAAACTGTGTTAGAGAACAGTTCAGCCGGTGATGTTTGAACTGTTTTTTTTTACGTTTTCAATCACAGCTCTGTTCTCAGTGTAGATGGGCCTTAATGGTATAGTCCCACCAGGAAAGGTTCTTTATAAGTAACCCAATATGTACAGCAGACTTGCCACCTGTCTGCATTCATAAGTGGTGAAAAAATATTGGCTTTTCTTTGTGGGAGGAAACCCAATACACCAGCCACTCCCCAATGACTAGGTACAGCAGCAAACATCTGGATGGGTTACCTAGGGAGGTGGTGGAATCTCCATCCTTAGAGGTTTTTAAGGCCTGACTTGACAAAGCCATGGCTGGGATGATTTAGTTGGTGTAGGTCCTGCTTTGAGTAGAGGATTGGACTAGATGACCTCCTGAGGTCTCTTTCAACCCTAATATTCTATGATTCTGTGATCTGTATTGTAGCTGGTGGCTCAATTTCAAAAGACAAATTATTCTCTGTTTCCCTCAGCTTACGTTTTGAGAAGACTGGCGTTTGACACTCCGGGCTGGGTTGCACCAGTCACACTGTGAAAATGTGCAAAGTGTATTGAACCACATATAGTGACGGATCCTCAGCAGGCAGAAATCAGCGTAGCGCCATTGACTTCATTGCAGCTATGCTGATTTACAATCAGTTGAGAATCTGGCCCAGTTTTCCACTGCCGTATCTTATTGTGACATGTCAGAGAACACAGGTGGGCCAGAGTGTGAAATGGGAGCTGTGACATTTTAAAAACACACAGGAAGTTTTGTTAGACAAATTATTGGGGGTAAGGTGGAGGTGGGAGAAGAGGATTCATAGACGAACAACCATATATGTAAGGCTCCAATTATGTCACGGAGGTCACGGAATCTGTGACTTCCATTGACCTTCATGACATTTTCTGCTCCAGGGCTGGAGCTCCCAGCCAGCTCCCCCGCAATTCCTAGCCCCCACCCTGGTGGGGGGACCCTGCAGCTGCCCAGCTGTGGTGGGGGGACTTCCCTGCAGCTCCTAGCTGTGGCGGGAGGCGGGGGGACCCTGCAGCTTCCAGCTGCGGCGAGTGGCAGGGGGACTTCTCTGAGCTCCCAGCTGCCACGGGGGGTGAGGGGACCCTGCAGCAGTCCAGCCCCCACAGGCAGGGGGCACTCGGAGCTCCTACTCACCGTAGCGATGGGGGACCTCAGAGCCCCAGCACCAGTGGGTGCTGAACCCGCCTCCCCATTTTGTCAGGGATATTTTTAGTGATAGTCAGGGACAGGTCACGGGCTTCCGTGAATTTTTGTTTATTGCCTGTGATCTGTCCATGACTTTTACTAGAAATACCCGTGACAAAAAGTTAGCCGTAACCATATGTTAGGATTATGTCCTGGATCTTCCAAATGTAGGTTATTGTCACCCAGTTTTCCTTTCACCTGGTCCTTCCCCTGATACTACCTCATACCCCTTCATCCTTCAGCAGAAATGCTGAACTCATCTTCTACCTGGGAGGCAGCAGATCCAGCAGCTTCCTCTGATGTGGCTGCCATTGTTGTTTTGTAATGGGATGAGTAGGATACAAGGATTAAACTAGTTTATCCAAGAGAAGGTTAAGACATGACTTGATCAGCCTGCAAGTACCTACAAGGGGACGAGATTTCTGTCAATAGATGGCTGTTTAATCTAGCAGAAAAAGATACAAGAAGATCCAATATTTGGAAGCTGAACCTGCACAAATTTGGACTAGCAATAAGATGCAAATGAGAGGGTAATTAACCACTGGAACAACTTTCCTTGGAAAGTGGTGGAGTTTTCAACACTTGAAATCTTAAATCAACGCTGGATCTCTGTCCAGAAGAGATACTGGATTTCAAAAAGAAGTTACAGGCTTGATGCAGCAATAACTAGTTGAGGTTTTATGGCCTGTTTTGTGCAGAAGGCCAGGCAGAGGATCATAATGGTCCCTTGTGACCTTAAAATTTATGTATATATGAAAAAACATTTACTATCCCTGCTACTTTCTCTGGGAGAGAGAAAACCACCTCCATGATACATGTATTCCTGCTGCTGTGGGTGAGAGAGAGGAAGGAGGTCTTTGGCCACTCAGAAGACAGGATGATTTGCCCCATGCACAGAAACTGGCCAAGGATGGAAACTTTTCTAGAAATAAGAAAGACCTGCTATGAGTTAAACATTTTGGGTCAGTTGTGATGCTCAGCACCATTTATGAAAATCAGGCTTCTTTAAGGTGCCTTATGTCAGGCACCCAAAACTTGAGGCACGCAGGATCACTAGTCACTCTTAAAATGTCGTGTTAAAAAGTAGTGACAGCATCAGGCAATTGCTGTTATGTCCTTGTTACGGGAATAACATGCTAGGAAGCTGCTCCTTGGTTTGTTTGATGTAGGCAGAATACATGCCCACAGCTGCTGCTGAAAACTTTTAAATGGCATTGGTGTCTGGGACATATTTGCAAAGCAAACTTTTTCCTCCAACTCTAACTAGTTGTTTTCTATCCCCAGACTTGTGTTAGATCAGTCAGGTCTGAGATCCATGTATGGATGAATCCAAAGTTTGATGAATGTCTCACAGCCACTGGGTTTTAAACAGAGTGAAGAATAGCACATTAGCTCATCCAAGCAATAGACCTTTCAAGTTGAAGACATGCTTAGAGAACCTTTCAAGGCAACTCCTTTACTCTTAAGCACTTATTTTGGGGTCAGCTTTTGATTAAAGTATATTTTAGCCACAAAACATATAGATGAACATTTTCAAAAGTGGCCACTAATTTTGGTTGCCTAACTTGACACTTAGGCCTCAATTTAGCAAGCATTGGCACGTGTTTAATTTTAGGTATGCAGTTCAGTCTCATTAACTTCAATGGGACTTAAGGATGTGCTTAACTTTGAGCATGTGCTCTGCTGAGCTGGGCCTCTCAGTGGCCACTTTTGAAAATCTGTGCCATAGGACCAAATTCTACCTTGTTTAAACTTCATGCAGTGTCACCTCGGGCAGCCACATTGGAATCACTAGGAGATGAGGGCAGAAATTGGCCAGTTATGTTTTTTCACAATGTATGGTATTATGCTATGCCTTTTTCACATGTTCTTGGTGGGAGAGGAAAAATATATTTGCCCTTTTTACCCTGTTCCTCTACCGTCAGCTGAGACTGAATATGTCACGTCTCCCAATTTGATTTTTGAACGGAATTCTTTGCGTACATTAAAGTATCTTTCTCGTCTGTGAGTTACCTGTTTGAGGACCTGATCTAATACTCATTGTAGTCTACAGGAATCTTTCCATTTATTTCAATGGAGTTGGATCAGACCCAGAATGCATAGGGCCAGATTCTCTGGTGGAAGACAGTAGAATTAATCCAACAGAAAAATTTTCCTGTAAGCTTTTTTTTTTAAGGCACTGAAATAAAACAGTATTTTTGTTCACTTTTGTCAATTTCAGCTATCCCTCCTCTCTAAAAGAGTTGCTGGGATTTTGGCTTATGCCAAGGATAAAGTTGAGAATTGAATTAGCTTTCTTTTCTTCTGTATCTTACGTGAAGTTAAGTTCTATCAGAGAGAGTAACAAAACCACCTGAAGTCTCCATTCATATCTCTGGAAATAGTTTATAGGGACACTGAAAGACACTGATGTTATCTTTTTAATATTGTCAGGAATAATCCTATTAAAGAAGAAACAAGGAAAACTGTTATGCCCACAAGGCAGAATTATCCAAAGCTGATTGGGAGAGCTCAGGTTACTCTACAAAGCCCGAGCTGTGTGTTGGCCTATCACTCCATCAGGGCTTGGTGAATGAGCAATCATTTGTGGATTCTGCTCATCTCTCTTTGCTAACTTTGTTCTGTGGAATTAGATACAACTTTGACAAATTAGAACTGCCCCTTTGCCTCACTGTCCCAACCACAGCACAGTCTTCCAATTGTGTCCTTTCTTTCTGAAGTCCTGCCGTGTCAGAGCCATCAATGGCAGGCCTTCCACAAGGATACCCTTTTTAATAAGCAAATCTGTCAGCACTGGATTCCGCAGGGTCTTGCAGCCTCTCTTTAATCCTCAGCACTAACTGCCCTTCCCTTTGGGTTCCCTCCATTGCAAAGTACCTGCACAGTGAAATAAATATCCCCTTTGTTTACAATGTGCTTGCAACAAAATTAACCTTTTGGATTAATTGCAAAATAGAATGGATTGTAGTTTGTCTTTCCTTAAAACACGGGTATGGGATTAAGAAGAAAAAAACAGCCCTGCATCGACATCTTCTGCTTTTGTCACTGCTGAGCTTTTCTGGGAGACTCCTAGTATTTCCTGAAAGTTGGTGCTAGTCATGGAGTTTTGTTCTTTTTCCTCAAAGGCTTCATGGAAAAGCAAAATAATAAAATCACGAGCAATAAACCTATAGATGAAAGATTATTTTTGGAATGAGAGGCAGGCTCATCTCCCTGCTAAACAAAAGTTTCATAAGCACAATTGAACAGACTCAGGAAAAGGGCCCTGATTAAAAAAAATAATAAAAAGAACACCCCAGTGATTTCTGTTAGTCAGCATTAGTGGTGGGGTCAGAGTGTGGCCCGGAGCTTTCTATTTTGGATTCATGTCTTGTCTTGTTTCCTCACCTCTCCCCCATTCATTAAATGGGCCAGATTGATGATACTGGAAACCAAAGGTGTTTATTTATCTGTAGAACTGTCAGTGGAATTCTCCACACTGCCCTGCCATTCCTTGTGCCTCAGTCCTGGTTTGGAGGAGCCATTTGTACCATGAAGAAGAAGAGGTCAGTTCTGTTAGGCTTGGTCTACACTAACACCCCAAATCGAACTAAGGTACGCAACTTCAGCTACGTGAATAACGTAGCTGAAGTTCGAAGTACCTTAGTTCGAACTTACCTCGGTCCAGACGCGGCAGGCAGGCTCCCCCGTCGACTCCGCGGTACTCCTCTCGCCGAGCAGGAGTACCGCAGTCGACGGCGAGCATTTCTGGGTTCGACTTATCGCGTCCAGACAAGACGCGATAAGTCGAACCCAGAAGTTTGATTGCCAGCCGCCGAACTAGCGGCTGGGTATAGACGTAGCCTTAGACTCCATGATCCTCTGCTGAGGCTAGCAATTATTACCAGTTCTAGCAGTGAAATTTTACAATCTGTTCACTTGCTGACTGGAAACTGGCCTGAGATGATGCCTTCATAGGCAGCTGAGCAGTCGCACGGTAACACGTTTTCACTCATTGCCTTTATTTGAAGTATTACTATATTTCCACTGGTAATGATTTGCAGCTGTGGTATCTCATTGTCACTCACAGTGGGCCCAGCTGTGACCTCCTTGCTCTCACTGGTCAGCAGTTACTCACACGAGTAGTCCCGCTTACTTCAGTGGGGCATTGTGGGTAAGTAACTGCTGTCCATTGTGAGTAATGGTTCCTCATCTGGCACAGTCCCTTTTTCATTTCCGATAGGTCTGGAAACTGAGATGGCTGGCTCTGTGGTACAGACCTCTACACAGTGATCCAGGCCTTTATGATATCAAAGCTAGATTACTGGAGTATGCTGCACTTGGAGATGCTCTTGCAAAGATCTCAGAACCTACAGCTTATGCAGAATGTAGCAACTCCTTTCTTGAAGGTGACCTACTGGAAGCCCAAACATCTTGTGCTGGGCACTGCCGACCTGTTTATTTCTGGATATTGGATATTTCTGGTGTTGATTATGATCTTATTAAGCCCTCAAGGGTCCTGTACAAAATTATCTGAGAAATTGCTTCCCCCCCTTGTTGCATCATGGGAGTTACCATCAGCTGGGTTCCTGGAGTTATTCTCTTTGCACTTAACAGCATCACATTCTCAGTGAAGGAGAGTCTGTGCCTCTGGAACATGCTCTGTCCAGAGGTCTGAAAAAGCCCAGGTATTATGAACACAGCGTCAGGCTTACTTCTTTGGTCAAGATTTTGAAATCTATATGGCTTGATTCCTAATAGTGTGGGGCTTCTGTTCTTGAGTAGGAAGTCCATAGTCAGGCCTTTTTATGCTTACACTTTCTTGCTTTCACTGTAGTGATGCAGGGTGCCTGAGTCTTTCAGTATAAATTTCTAACCAAATGGCTGGTAAGAGCACACATGGTTAATTTTTTCTATCTTGCAGTACTATGGCTGATAATATCATGCACTGTCACTGCCTGTACTAAAGCTGGGGAAACCTGGAGCAGTGAATCCTGAGAGCTGAATTCCAGAGACAGCTGGGGCAATATTAGAAAGGTCATACAGGAGGGTGCCGGGGGACTGAAGAACTCCTAAGAGAGGTTGGAGAGGCCCAGAACAACATGAGGGGGAAATGCAAGTGGTAAGGCAGTCGTAGGAAGTAGGAAGACCGCTCTCTGGGGGTGTTACCTCCACGACTAGCTTGGAAGGGCCCTTGAGGTTCCTGTTAAGACAAAGTTCACTGCAACTGTAGCGAAGAAGAAAATACTTTCTTTTTTTAAAAATGTATGTGGAACATTTATTTCCTTGTTAGACCTTCAGGTCCATTGTGTCAACTATCATATACTTCAAAGAAGATTCTTAAAATACCACTATTTAAAAACCCAAGAGCTACGTTGCATGGTAGCGACACTCTTCTTTCACACTTTTCTCCCCAACCTGCCACATAATCATTTTCCTTTCTCCTTTTACCCCCCAATAGATTCTTCTGAAGTGAATATTGCTCACATGGTTGTGCACACTTTGCATGCAAGATAGATTCTAGGCATATGACACCTTTTTGATTTGTTTACATTGGGCTACTAGAGTAGGAAAACAAATAACAATACAGAAAAAACTGTGTTATCTGGCACTTTATCAACCGGAAAGCTCTATTAACCGGCATTTCTGATATCTCCCAATACAAATCTTCAGTCTAATAACTGGGACTAGTATACTAGAGGTATACTAACGCCCAGGAGGTTATGCATTGCACATTCTGCACTCTACTTTTATGCAAAAGAGACAGAAGACAAATAAGCAAGCGGATACCAGGGATTTATTAAAAAAAGCAGCTTCCAGGGTGTGTCAGAGGGTCAGTACAGATTCAGCCCAATCTCCTACCCCTTCTACATCTACAATGATAATTAATGTTGATAATGATGACCCTGAGGCACTGCAAGATCCTGAAGTGCCTTCTGAATCATCAAAGAAAGATTAAATTATGTTCAGTCTAGTCTTATTGTGAAGTGTATTTTTAATGATCTGGGTGTAGGCCATGCACTGCCCAGAGTGATATGTAGTGTCATAAGATAACCTACTGTATAGAAAACTTTATCTGTATACACCTAAGTGCTTCAAGAAACCAACCACTCGGCAGTACAGTACTACTAATAGATTGGTGAGTCCCTGTCTACTATTTTTATACTTTATTCATTTTATTGTATTTGAATTCTTTGAAAATTGGCATTCCATTGGTAAGTGTAACTCTTAGTTAACCGGAATTTTTGACTAATTGGCACCCCCCCAATATGCCAGATAACAAAGCTTTTACTGTATTGTGATTTTTAAAAAAGGCAAAGTAATCACAACCCCACAGTACATACACATTATGATATTAAGGGTCTGAGTTAAGCCTACACTGAAGATATGGATTTTAAGAGTGGGTGGTCTTAAGTTATTTACCACAAGTGCTCTAAAACCTAGCATGAGCAGAGTGAGTCGGTCATGGATTTGCAGCCTTAACTTGGAATCAGAGCTGGATGGAGAATGACAGTTCCATTTTGTGACAATTTTTGAGGTTTCCAAATTTGTTTTTGTTCCGCATTGGAATGAAACCAAAATCTTTTGAGCATTTTTGCGAAACAGAATTGTGTTTGAGGTCAGGTTTTCAATGTGGGTCTTTCTCTTTCTGGAAGTGATCAGAGAGTCCACCCTGGGCCTCAGAAATCTTCCCAATGAAAAAAATATTGAAATCAATACATCTCTGCAAAAAGTTTCAGCTTTGACAAAATAGCATATTTCATCGAAAAACGGTTTAGGTGAAACTGTTTTGCCTAGCCCAACTCTGAATTACTTTGGTCACTCTTGGGAGTTGTCAGCATTTAGCATTTATTAAAATGCATTTTTTGCTTGTGAATTGTACCAGATTCAGTTCCCTTTGAAGTCAGTGGCAAAACTCCCCTGGACCTCAGTGAGAGCAGGATCAGGCCCTGTGCCCTTATTATTTTCTTCAGAGAAAGAATTTGCTTTTCCATTACTGACCAAATTATAATAAAGTCAGGGTGATATGTCCAACTCATCAGTGGAAATGCATTTGCTAATTACATATGCCAGACTTACAGTATATAATTAACCCACAAAAAAGACATTGAAATAACATTAAGAGACTGACTTCAATCTACAAGAGCAAGAGAATTCACTGACGGCTGAATCTCTGTCCTTAATTCACTCCATTGTGGAGGGTGTTGCAGGAGTTTTGACCATGTGTGATATTAAGAAGCCACATCATCAGGGGACATGCTGGCTAGATCTGCATGTGATGTTGGCAATGGAATCTGAAAACGTTCACAAATGGGCCATTTATCACTCAAAAATGGTCCAGTGTTTAAGCAAAAAATTGCAAAAAAAAAAAAAAAAAAAATGCAGACTCTTTTCTGGAGGGAACTTAAATGCAATTTTAGATAGATTTGAGATTATTTTCGAACAGAGCTGAGTCGTCGTTTGGCTTTGTGTTAAAAACCACACCAAATTAGCAGCTTCTCATGGCTTTTTAATGAGAAATTGGTGTGAAACATGACTGTTTTGACAGAGGATCATTTTTAGATTTGGGGCTTGCATCAGACTTGCAAAGTGACACTCAGGGGATGCCAGCTCACGTGGATTGAAGAAAATGTTCACTATGAACATTTCACACAGCCCAGTGAAGTTTCACCCAGCTGTAGTGCTGACCTAGAGTTACAGCCCTAATGCAAACTTCCTTACTTTTGTGCTTTATAAGTCAGAAGCATAATTTTCCTTAATAAGAAGTTGATTGCTCAGCCCAGCAATCTGAATTTCCATATGACAGAAAATAATCCTTACTGGGTAAAATTCCGCCTTGTGCAAGAAGCCAGCATGAGGTCTGTGCACCATGTAAGTCTGTTCTGATGGCTTAAGTAGGACCTAAGTGGTTATTAACTCTTGTGTTTGGCCTCTGTACAGAACTGAATCTCACCCATCATGAATCAGTCAAATCCCAGTCCTGCTCCCCATTGGCGTGAATGAAGTTTTGCCTGTACTGACTTGAATTTTGTACAAGGATTGAGTGCAGAATAGAGCCCTAAAGTTTTGTAATTACAGCAGTTGGCATTTTGAAGTGCCTCGCTGCTTGAAGCCACCATGCTGAAACCAATGAAAATGCCTGCTGGTTTTGGGTGAACTGCTGTGTATGGAATAGAAACCAAATGGGAACCGAGCCTACATTTTATTTTATGATGTTATAAATTAGTTACTGTTTTGTAAAAGAGAAACGAACAAAGAAAAAAAGAACATATATCTAAAAAGAGCTGATGAGAGGGAGACTTTCAGGAAGTGGTGCATGTACATGGTGCATAAATTGGCATATTTGAAGTTATATCCTGCACACACAAAACAACATTAAAAACATTATTGAGATTGCAAAGTCAAACACTCTGAAGTTAGGAAATGCCTGACATAAGGTTGTCTGTGCAGCTTTAATTTGCCTCCCTTGTGTGTATGCATTATGATTAGAGCTGGCCAAAACTTGGGGTTTCCAGTTTGTGGGAAATGTTGCTATTTTGAAATCTCCTGCAAATCAGAAATTAAAAAAAAAAAGTTTTGGAAACACCAACACAGGCTGTTTCAGAAGCAAAATGCGCTCTCCGAGATCTGGCAGCTGCTGACTGAAATTGACATTCTTTTTGAAACTTTTCCCCCCAACTGCTGGGGGTGCACTTGATCCTTCATGCCTCCCTGACACATCACCTCTGCCCCTGAGAGACGTAGTTATACTGATATACATTTGTAGTGTAGACCTGGCCTGTGTTCGATCTCTTCTCTCTTATTTCAAGCCTCATCAATGAGTCACCTAAACATAAATAATCTACACCCCCAAACTGTGGGAGAAATGGACAGCACATGTGAATAACGCCTCACCAGTGGGTCTGAGGTATCACAATCTGGCGCTAAATTAATAGGCAGTGCATTTGCGATCTCTCCAGCTGCCTGTGCCAATAGTTTTGAGGTATTTTTTGCTTTTGTTCTCATTTTCTTCCCTTATGCGCTTTCAAATTTTTGTGTAATACAAAACGCAATCAAATAACTTAGAAAAAGGTGTCGTCGTGACAACTAAAGCCAAACCAGGGAATGAGTAGCTGCAGGGAATCGCCTGGCAACAGCAGCTCATCCCCAGAGGAAGCAGCAGGGAGACTGGCAATTGCATCTCTGTTCTGTTATGAAGGCAATGTCCTCTTGATTTTGCCATTTCTCCTGGGCCTTGGCGAGCTTCTGGAGGCAAATCTTGCCTGCCCCGGGGTTTCTCCTGTTGGTGCCACGCAGTCCTGAGTCTGGGAGCAGAATGCTGGGAATGTGGCAAAAGCCAGGGTGAGCACTGCAGCACAGAAAAAAAATGATTTATTTGTAAAGGGGAAGCCAGGAAAATTCCTACTGCTAAACTATTTGTTTCCTGGCTTTGAACTTTCAATAACTTCTCAGCAAGGGAATATATTTTGCCCTCCTCCTCCATATGTTTTTTGTAGCTTGTGTTTACCATTTACTAAATATATTGGGTCAGATCCTCAGCGGCTATAAAGTGGCTTCAATAGAGTGATAGAGAGACAAGGTGAGTGAGGCGCTATCTTTATTGGACCAACTTCTGCTGGTGAGAAAGACAAGCTTTCGAGCCACACAGGGCTCTTCCTCAGCTATTACCTCACCCACCTTGTCTCTTGTGTCTCTGATATCCGGGGACTGACACAGCTACAACTACGCTGCATTTAGCAGAGCTGTGTCACTTTACACCAGCTGCGGATCTGGCCTGTTATCTCAAACTATTGTATTTGCCTCAGTCTGTACCTTAGAGGCCTTTGTGTGACTGCCTTCCCCAGGGAGCAGACAAATAAAACATTAGGTCCGGTCCAGCCTTATATTTGCTGTTCTCTCACCTCTTCTATCAGGTCTAGAAGACTCTTCCACTGTCTTTCCATTTTATTCTGCCTGCCACTTTCTTCTCTTCAAGTGAAATAATTAGGTACCTTTTTTGATATATTATAGGAGAAGTCCTGGATCTCAGCTTTTACTAGGGTGGGGATGGGGGAAATATACAGGTGTACAGCTGACCATTGCTCCTGTTCATTTTGAGCAATGATCATAAATGAAACAGCCCCCTTTTCAGAGGAGTGGTTGGAATCTTGTGGATTCTGCAGCAGCCCGCTGCAAGAAACTTGTTTAGAAGAATAAATCACTCAAAGGAAATCCAGAGTTTCTTTTAAAAAAAACAAAACAATCCTCTCCTGAAGCTTTGGGCTTACATCCTCAACAGCTGCTCAGTAAGAGTGGGAGCAGAGAAACAGGGACAGATCCTATACTCTTGCCGTAAGTGAAGCTACGTCAGTTTACACCAGTGGAGGAGCTGTCCCATGATGTTTGTAAGCACAGGCTTACAGTCAGGGCTGTTAATGTTGCACCACTTTGAATAAATGATGATTACTAATTGCTGATTACTTGATACACAAATAGTCACATACTACTGATTGCTTTACATTGTGCATGTAAGTTTCAGAAGATGGCTGACCATATGGGCATTGTGAGTGCCATAATATCATCAGGGACAAGAATTCATTGCCAGGTCTGCTATGGAAAATAATAGTAAGTAATCTGTTACTTAAAAAAATATACTAAGTAATTATCAAGTAATTTTTATCAGTATTCAGAAGAAACTGAGTATTTTTCATAGTGAAAAGCAACATAATGTAACAATTTCTTACACTGAAATAATCAGTTACTTTATTAAGTCTGTATTAAGAATACAGTAATTAATAGTGCCAGTCTCACTGAATAAGATGGAGGAAAATGCATCTGTTTCCTGATTCAGCAGGTTTGAGTCTCTAGAACTAAAAAAATTCAAGGGCTTAGTATAGTGATGATGAATGTCCTCTTAAGGGCTAAAATGACCTGGTTTTATATAGATTTTCATAGAGTTGGGCATTTTCTGGGACTATTCCTTGGAATTTGTAAATGGATTTGCTTTGTCCGTGGTGGTGCCTAGTTCTCTGGTCACTTTTCATGAATGTTCAAGCAATCAAGTTTCTCTGACAGACACTGATTTTCCAGATTTCATGCTGAGCTTATCCATTCAGGGAAGAGAAACAATTCCATGTGGTTTATCCAAGCAATCTTCACTTGAACTTCAAATGTTGATTGGTGCATAGAGTAAAAAAATCTGAAAAGAATATATTTGAATAAATTTCAATTTGCTTGTGGCTGTTCCAAAAGCACAAGAATGGGCTACATTCTTGTAGGGTGACCAGACAGCAAGTATGAAAAATTGGGACAGGGCGTGGGGGATCATAGGGGCCTATATAAGAAAAAGACCCCAAAATTGGGACTGTCCCTATAAAATCGGGACATCTGGTCACCCTAGCTACATGTGTCAAATTTTTTGTTATGAAATATTTTCTTGGCTCTCTAGTCTTGAATGCCAGCCT
Organism: Emys orbicularis; assembly: GCF_028017835.1. Taxonomy (NCBI): domain Eukaryota; kingdom Metazoa; phylum Chordata; order Testudines; family Emydidae; genus Emys; species Emys orbicularis. The sequence continues at coordinate 198,428,042 of NC_088685.1, forward strand.
TACACACCAGTGTGCACATGTAGATACACCGTGACACACAGACGGAGTTACAATTATTTGCTTGGCTGTAGTCTTGACTGCAAACCTTACAGACAAATGCACACATATGTATGCACATATAATCTCTTCCATTCTGTTACTTATTCCCCCTCTGTCCTTGTTCTGCTCCCTTACCTCTTTCCCCCCTCACTAAGTTTCTCACTCGTGCTGTTCCCCAGTTAAACCAACTTGACCCTGTCACTTTTACTTTGTTAGATCCTTTCCATCTAACCCTCCCTCCTTTTTCTTCTCCACTTTTGGAATGATGGGCACAGCTCCAAATGTCTGGAGGTTTAGAAAAGTACCCCAAAATGTGGATGCTTTTCTGAATATTGTCCGAACTATCCACTCCCCTGTGCCCCTGAGAATTAATCTTAGAAATCTTTTGGGGATCGACTCTTGGGTCCTTTTATGATGCTGTTGCATAATAAAATAGAGCAGAGGCCACAATGGCAAAAGTAGCAACTATTGTTGAAAGAATGAACTCCTAGGGTAGTTGCTTTACCTGTTGTGGGGACAGTGTAAAGATTTTGGCCCGTGGAGCTATGCTGATTTACACCAGCTGAGGATCAGGCCCTAATCATTTCCATGTGCTTTCCAGGATGTAGGAAGAAATGGTCTTTATTCTACATTTTCAGCCCAACCCTATCATTTCTCCTTGTCCTCTTCTTTTGCTGATGTTCCAGTCAATGGTTCTTAGTGGAGCTGGCAGTCTGCTGAGGAGCAGGCTGGCTTCTCTGCTTACAGTTTGTAAGCTCTGTGGTTTGTCAAGAGACAGAGGTACCAGAGATTCCAAGCTAAATGCAGACCATGTGACAGCAGCATGGCCAGATGGTATGATCTATTGAGAGCCTGCCAGGAATTTTAGAGACATCAGGAAAGGTTGGAATCTTATTGGGAATCAGGGAGAGAGCAGGAAGTTCAGAACTGGTACAATAAACGTAAAAATGAGATTGGGTTCAGCATGTTTTCCCATCTTGGCAGTCCATTCTTCACAGAATGACATGTACAGTGTGAATGACATTACACTTATGGAGAGTTTGGCCCATCATCTATTAATTTTTCCCCATGCAAAGGACATACTGCAGGAAAAATCTATTACTTCACCTTGATGGGTTTTCATTGTGACCCAGTGTGTGATTGCCACACATGCTCTTTTACCAACAGAGCTGAACAAAAAATCAGAATTTCTGTCTGGTGGGAAGTTCCAATATTTCAGCATTTGTTTTCCTCCCAAACTGGATCAAAAAGCAGAAATATTAATACTTTTCACTGAACAAAATGTTCTGAAAATATTTGATGGGGAAATGTTGAAACTTTTCATTTTGGGTCAACATTAATCTCTGCATTCACCTGAATGTCTGCCTCATGCTTCCATTCTACCCTACTGGTTAGGCACCCATGCTGGACTACATCTCCCATGATGCACTAATGTGTCCCCTGTGGCTGACCTGCCACAGTGCATCGTGGGAGTACTATAACAATGGTGCACCAGATGTTGTCTGCTTATGGAGGCGCCCAACCTACAGCTCCCAGGAGGTATACTGCAACAGTGCAGGTGGGTACAGATTAATAGAGAATTTACCTAAAAGGAAATGTTTCATTTTAATTTTCCTGATGGAAAATTGAAAAATTTCAGCAAAATTGATATTTTTCTGCAGAAAGTTTTGATTTGACGGAAAATGTGGTTTCTGCAAATGGGAAATTCCAGACCAGCTCTAGTTACTAAACTGATGTGTCTGATAGAATATTAAGAGGATGTGTGGTTTAGTGATTACAGGTAATGTTACAGAATAGAGAAGCAGAGCTGTTTGTGTTAGGCACTGAGTGAAGCTGCCTGCAGAGAAAAAAAATGAGATATTTGTTGTCTGAAGACCTGTAGTTTTCACGAGTCTCATCCTTACTTACTGTACATACTTGCATCTCTTTCTAACATACTGTACACAAGAACTGATAAGTAGAAGCTACTGTATTTCTAACATGACATTACTGCTCACCTGTGGTTTGAGATGTACACTTGCCTGTGCTTTCTACACCCCCCCTCTCTGCTTATAAGGCTCTTTCAGTTAGGATACACAATTTGTCATAGTGTCTTTGTAGAATCCCCAAATCTTTGAATTGGACATGCTGAATCAATCACTTAGCTCCGCTCTAGCTACAGCTTCAAAGTAGTAAGAGACGTAGGAGTCCTGCCACGTGCTGATTGTACATCTGTCTCTGTAGGTGGGATATTTCCCCATATGAAAAAAGTGGCCATGGTACAGTAAGAACATGGGTTATTTTCGTATTCAATCTAGATGCTTAGATACTATAGTGTTGCAGGCTATATAAGTATCTCACAAACCCATTAATGGGTTTTACTCTCAAAATACCCCTATGAAGCATGAGCCCAGTTTTACAGAGGGGAATTGAGGCAGAAAATAGGTTAAGTGACTTGCGCAAAGTACACAGAAAGTCAGCAGTAGTGGAAGGAAATGAACCCAGGTTTCCCAACTCCCAGTTTATTGACTTAATTACTAGACCATTCTTCTTCTCTTTGTCTGGAGATCCTGTGGCAGGTACACCCTCTGTCATTGCATCAAAGAGCCATATTTTTTTATAGATATTAAATCTCATGGTGCTACAACTTTTTCAGCGTTGTGTTTGTGTTGGTAACTGACCCAGACGAGAATTGTACCTCTGTGTGTAATAATACCTTCCCAGTTCTCTTGGAAAGAGGGATCTTTAAACCAACAGATTACCAGTGATCACAGGTACAGTCACTCATCCTGCTGATCACCCTGATGATAGCAAAGATTGGGGATGACAACATGGTTTAAGGTTGTCCTAATGTAATAACCTGTGCAATAAGTAGTGGAATTAGATGGATATTACTGTTGCTTTAGCGGGACTTCCTCGTGAAGTAATTCCAAATTACTTGTTGGGGGCTGACTATTCTCAGAGCTTTGTTAGAGTCAGATACAGCCAGATGACAAATGATAGCTATAAAGAGTTTCTGTATTCAACATAAGGCTGTTTGTGGGAGCAAATCATTTTGTGTGTGAAAATAAGGTACATATTATAAACAGGAGTTTGTAATAAACTTCAAAAGAGTGGCAGCTTTTTATTATGGGTAGCCATAAGGACGAGCTGTCAAAAATTCAAATATGTTTAGCAGATATTTATTGATCACCATAATTGGTAGTGTTGTAAAATCTTTAAAAGAGAGAGGCCTTTCTCTTCCCCCCACCCCCTCCTGAATGTGGTGTTTTGTGATATACACTGATATATATATATATATATATATATATATATATATATATATATATATATATATATATATATATATATATATATATATATATATATATAAAACCCAACCAAACATCCCAGCTGACATGTTGTGTTGTGACAAGTCATCTCAGATTGTGTCAATCATATTGCATTATGTTACATTAAGTGACATACTGTCATGTGATTGATACAACACGGAATGACATATTATCACGCAAAATATCATCTGGAAAATTTAGGAAACGTACAGAAGCCCATCTTGCACTGTGGCCTTTTAAGGTTTCAGGGAGAAAATAAATAAAAGAAACACTTTTGAAATCAGGCTTGCTACCTGCAATGAGATTAAGGTCAAGCATGTGCTACTACCTGAATCTTTTCATGGGTAATTAGTAGATCAGGTATAAAAATGCTCTCATTCCTTGGGGACTGACAAGTATCGCTGGGTTCGAATTGAATTTCTCTGAACCATTTGGCACATCATTAATCATTAGTGCATCTGCACCATACAAACAGGGCTGCGAGCTACACACAACCAGTTTCAGTCCAGAAGAGCCTTATTTTTTAAAGGACTTTGTTCTAATTCTCCATTTTAGTCTGTCTCTCTTTTAGACAATGTCTGAAAATCTAAGCTGTCTGTGGGCCTGATCCTGAAGTCCAGTAAATTCTATAGTGTTCTCCTGTAACGTCTTTAAAACACTAATGGATCACTGATGTATAAGGCTTACTCAGGCAAAATGCTCACTGAAATCAATAGGAGCAAACAGTAAGTAAGGATTTCAAGAATTAGGCCCTACAGGGCACATTCAGGAAACCCTTACTACGTCAGAGAGTTCCACTAAAGTCAAAGGGCCTACACACAGGAGTAAGGGTTCTCATTACCCAAAAATGGGTAATTTTTGAAAGAGTGGCACTAGCATTGCGATCACTTCTTTGCACCCCTTGTGACATCACTGAATGTCTGTGACTCCTCTATCTTTACATCTGGGTGTAGGCAGTTCCATGTTATTACCCCACCCCTTCTGCACTGCTTGCTCACTGGTAATGTCGTCAGGGCTCAATTGTGCCGGTTATGCACAGGCCTGTGTGATGGGTGGTGGAGAGACACACTGCCACCAGGTGAAGCATTGGGAAGCTTTCTGCAGAATGCCATATGGTCAGAGGATTCTCTGGAGCTTATCAGAACCTCTTTGGTTCTAACCAGGCTGGAGATCTTGCAAAAGCATTTCTTAGGAGATTTTTGTTGCTTTCTGCTTCAGTCTAGGTCAGAAATATGGGTTTATGGTGTATCATTACTTCTGCATCCATGCCAAGGAAGAACAGAATTGCAGGATAATTAGAGCTGATGGAATAATGAAAATCAGATTCTCAACTAGACAACTTAAATTCAATTTGCTGCTGTTGGTTGGATAGTACAATATGTTATTCATATAACCCCTGGCATTCATGAAAATATTCATGAGTCCCAAAAGAGTCACAGATTCATTACTTGTTCAATATTAATTCTTTTTAAAAGTTTCAGTCATCCAGTATGGGAGCAGAAAATGTGCCATGTGATCAGTCACATGCCAGGGACAGTAAATAGCACATAGTCAAAATGAGCAACTTGTGAATAGTATCAGAGGGGTAGCCGTGTTAGTCTGAATCTGTAAAAAGCAACAGAGGGTCCTGTGGCACCTTTAAGACTAACAGAAGTATTGGGAGCATAAGCTTTCATGGGTATGAACCTCACTTCTTCAGATGCAAGTCTTGCATCTGAAGAAGTGAGGTTCTTACCCACGAAAGCTTATGCTCCCAATACTTCTGTTAGTCTTAAAGGTGCCACAGGACCCTCTGTAACTTGTGAATAGTAAACAAACATGTCAAAGTCATTTGAGGAATAATTATAGGTGATGACTATTTGCAGAAATTAAGACAAGTTTGCAACCAGGAAAAGGTCTAAATGTAGCATACTTTTAGTTAAGTTAATACAATGTAATCAGCTCTGATGACCATGAAAACAAACAGAAAACCCAAAAAAGACAGAACTTTTTCCCCCCAAACCTCACCTTCAAAAAAAGGTACAACTTCAGATTGAATTTGGGGCAAAGGACCAGGATTTTCTTATTTTACCCAGATCAATTCTCCCATCTGTAATGACAGTTACTATTCTTGAACTGCTGATAATTTTGTAAGCAAAAAATGCGACAAGCAATATTTGCATAGATGTGACTCAGAGTAACATTGAGTAGAGAGATTTACAATGTACACGACCCTGATAACTCAGTGTCATTCACTCGTTAAGGAGAATGAGTTGGAAAGGCCCAGGTGTTAAGACGAATGACCTTTTGCAAGGTTCGAAGATTAGACTTGTGGGACCCGATCTTCAGCTGGTGTAAACGGATGTAGCTCCATTGGCTATAATAGAGCTATGCTGGTTTACACCAGCTGACGATCTGGGCCTTAGATTCTATTTCCTTCACTTGGGCAGGATGTCAAAAGTTTTGGATTAACCTTTCCTCTTTGCTCAGTTCAGATGTCCACATAAAGTAATTTAATAAATCAGTATTGTCTTTTATAATTTTCATTGTCTGCATGTCAATGCACTTTCTAAATGGAGTTCAATTATTGTTATGGCATATATTACTTTGAATCATTTTACTGCACAATCAATACACATATCTTCATAATAAATATTGATGTTACTTTAATGTTCTATAATGTTCACCACGTCGAGACCATTTCAGTAGGAGGCCACACTTAAGTACTGTTTGCTTACATTTTCTACACTTCCGGTGTGAAAGTGTATGCTGCCCAGGCTCCCATGCCGTTCCAAGCTCAAAAGATTAATGCCAGCTAGGTGGTGCAATGAGTAGGATGCTAGACAGAAATGGAGAGGACTTGGGTGCTAGTCCCACTTCTGCCATAATCACATGCCCTTGCAATCTAATAGGGTTAACGAAGGCACGCTAAGTGAACATAAGAATGGCCATACTGGATCTGACCAATGGTCCACCAGTGTCTTCAAACAGTGGCCAGTGCAAGGTACTTCAGAGGGAATGAACAGAACAGGGCAATTTATTCAGTCATCTACCCCTGTTGTCCAGTCCCAGTTTCTGGCAGTCAGAGGTTTAGGGGCACCCGGAGCATGGGGTTGCGTCCCTGACCCTGTTGGCTAGTAGCAATTGATGGACCTATCCTCCATGAACTTATTTAATTCTTTTTTTAACCAAGTTGTACTTTTGGCCTTTACAACAGCCCCTGGCAATGAGTTCCACATGTTGACTGTGCATTGTGTGAAGAAGTATTTCCTTATGTTTGTTTTAAATCTGCTGCCTATTAATTTCATTGTGTGACGTTTAGTTCTTGTGTTATGTGAAGGGGTAAATAACACTTCTTTATTCACTTTCTCCACACCATTCATGATTTTATAGACCTCTATCATATCGCCCCTCAGTCATCTCTCTTTTCTAAGCTGAACAATCCCAGTTTTTTTAATTTCTCATCATATGGAAGCTGTTCCATACCCTGAATCATTTTTGTTGTGCTTCTCTGAAATTTTTCCAATTCCAGTATAACTTTTTTGAGATGGGGATGCCAGAAATGCACGGAGTATTCAAGGTGTGGGCATACCATGGATTTATATAGTGGCATTATGATATTTTCTGTCTTATTATCTATCCTGTTTCTAATGGTTCCTGACATAGTTAGCGTTTTTGACTGCCACTGCACAGTGAACAGATGTTTTCAGAGAACTATCCACAATGACTCCAAGATCTCTTTCTGGAGTGGTAACAGCTAATTTAGATCCCATCATTTTGTATATATAGTTTGGATTATGTTTTTCAATATGCATTAGGTTGCATTTATCAACATTGAATGTCACCTGCCAATTTGTTGCCAAATCAGCCAGTTTTGTGAGATGACTTTGTAACTCTTTGCAGTCTGCTTTTGACTTAACTATCTTGAGTAATTTTGTATCATCTGCAAATTTTGTCACCTCACTGATTACCCCTTTTTCCAGATCATTTATGAATATGTTGAACGACACTGGTCCCAGTACACATCCTTAGAGGACCCTACTATTTATCTCGCTCCACTGTGAAAATTGACCATCTATTCCTACCCTTTGCTTCTTACCTTTTAACCAGTTACTGATCCGTTAGAGGATCTTCCCTCTTATTCCATGACTTCCTACTTTGCTTAGGAGCCTTTGGTGAGGGACCTTGTCAAAGGCTTTCTGAAAGTCCAAGTACATTATATTCACTGGATCAACCTTGTCCACATGTTTGTTGACACCCTCAAAGAATTCTAATAGATTGGTGAGGCATGGTTTCCCTTTACAAAAGCCATGTTCACTCTTCCTCCACATATCGTGTTATCTATGTGTCTGATAATTGTGTTCTTTACCATAGTTTTCAACCAATTTGCCTGGTACTGAAGTTAGACTTACCAGCCTGTAATTGCCAGGATCACCCCTGGAGCCTTCCCCCCCCCCCCCCAAACTGGCATCACATTACCTACCCTCCAATTATGTGATACAGAGGCTGATTGAAGCAATAGGTTACACACACCAGTTAAATGCAGTGCATATTTGAGTTCATAAAATATTTTCATATTTCATATTTTCAACTTCATCTTTGAGTTCCTTCAGAACTCTTAGGTGAATCCCATCTGATCCTGGTGACTTATTGCTATTTAATTTATCAATTTGTTCTAAAAGCTCTTCTATTGACACCTCAGTCTGGGACATTCCTCAGATTTGTCACCTAAAAAGAATGGCTCAGGTGTGGGAATCTCCCTCACATCCTTTGCAGTGAAGACTGATGCAAGGAATTAATTTAGCTTCTCTGCAATGACCTCATCTTCCTTGAGTACTCCGTTAGCACCTCACATGTCCAGTGTCCCCTCTGATTGTTTGGCGGGTTCCTGCTTCTTATATACTTTTAAAAAATGCTATTTGTTTTTGTCTTTTCCTAGTTGTTTGTCAACATTTTTTCTTTGGTCGGTCTAATTATACTTTTGACTTGCCAGAATTTATGTTCCTTTCTATTTTCTTCAATGGGATTTGACTTCCAATTTTTAAAAGATGTCTGTTTCTCTCTAACTGCCTCTTTTACTCTGTTGTTTAGCTGTGGCAGCACTTTTGGTCCACTTACTGTTATTTGGGCTATACTAATTTTTTTTGGGGGGGGGGGGGCGGGTATACTAAGTGTGAGCTTCTGTTATGGTGTTTTTACAAAGTTTCCATTTGGCTTGCAAGCATTTCACTCTTGTGACTGTTCCTTTTAAGTGGAGAGGCAGTGTGGCACAGGACTAGGACCCAGGAGATCTGCGTTTTATTCCTCTGCTGTATGACCTGACACAAATCACTTTGCCTTTTCTGGGCCTCTATTTCTCCTCTCACCCATTTTCTGTCTTGTCTATTTAGACTGCAAGCTCTTTGGGGTAGAGACGGTCTCTTACAATGTGTTTCCACAGTGGCCAGCACAATAGAGCCTTGATATTGATTGTAATATAATAATAATAATAATTAATTAATAAGCAGAATGTTTCATTAACACAAGATAACTGCAGGCAGCATATGTCATATGGACCATTCAAATCAGTGTGCACCTGAAAGGAGGGATGAGAGAAAGGGATGAGGGATGAGATTATTTCATTTTCATTCATTTAATTTCTTATATGAATTTCAAGGCCAAAAGAAATGATTTGAGGAGGGTATGGAAAATGAGATGTCAGACACAGACCCCTGCCCACAATATAATCTATTAATTACAAGAAGAATACATCACGTCAGTCAACAGAAGTAGGGTCAAATTCTGTTCTGAGTTACACTGGAGCAAATCTATTAACTTCACTAGAGCCTGGGTCAGAATTTGGCTCATCGTGTTCAATACAACATGAAATGCTAATCAGACAACTCTAGAAAAATTGGACCATTATTCTACCTTCTCATTTACCTGAGACATTGTTTTCTCTAGCGTGGCAAAAAGTGCTCAGTTCCTGCCTTCCAGTTTAAAAATATTATGCCCTTTTGTGATTTTTCATGCTTGGAGAATGAGTTTCTTCACCATCAGGCTTGCTTATTGGATCTTGGTGTATTGTAACCATGTTGACATATTAAGTTCTTCCAAAGAAGGAAGGGAGTATAAAAATATTGCTCAAGCATGCAGGGGTGTAATCCAAGGCCAAAGCACAAGTGGAGTTGCAGCTAGCAAGGGATGTGAAGGGTACAAGAAGGGTTTCTACAGGTATGTTAGCAACAAGAAGAAGGTCAGGGAAAGTGTGGGACCCTTACTGAATGGGGGAGGCAACCTAGTGACAGATGATGTGGAAAAAGCTGAAGTACTCAATGCCTTTTTTGCCTCGGTCTTCACAGACAAGGTCAGCTCCCAGACTGCTGCACTGGGTGGCACAGTATGGGGAGGAGGTGAGCAGCCCTCAGTGGTGAAAGAACAGGTTAAGGACTATTTAGAAAAACTGGACATGCACAAGTCCATGGGTCCAGATCTAATGCATCCAAGGGTGCTGAGGGAGTTGGCTAATGTGATTGCAGAGCCATTGTCCATTATCTTTGAAAACTCATGGCGATTGGGGGAGGTCCCGGATGACTGGAAAAAGGCAAATATAGTGCCCATCTTTAAAAAAGGGAAAAAGGAGAATCTGGGGAACTACAGACCAGTCAGCCTCAACTCAGTCCCTGGAAAAATTATAGAGCAGGTCCTCAAGGAATCTATTTTGAAGCATTTGGAGGAGAGAAAAGTTATCAAAAACAGTCAACATGGATTCACCAAGCGCAAGTCATGCCTGACCAACCTGATTGCCTTCTATGATGAGATAACTGGCTCGGTGGATATGGGGAAAGCGGTGGACATGATATACCTTGATTTTATCAAAGCTTTTGATATGGTCGCCCACAGTATTCTTGCCAGCAAGTTAAAAAAGTATGGATTAGATGAATGGATTATAGGGTGGGTAGAAAGCTGGCTAGATTGGTGGGCTCAACGGGTAGTGATCAATGGCTCTATGTCTAGTTGGCAGCTGGTATCAAGTGGAGTGCCCCAAGTGTCTGTCCTGGGCCAGTTTTGTTCAACATCTTCATTAATGATCTGGATGATGGGATGATTTGCACGCTCAGCAAGCTCACGGATTACACTAAGCTGGAGGGAGAGGTAGATACGCTGGAGGGTAAGGATAGGGTCCAGAGTGACCTCGACAAATTGGAGGATTGGGCTAAAAGAAATCTGATGAGTTCAACAAGGACAAGTGCAGAGTCCTGCACTTAGGACGGAAGAATCCCATGCACTGCTACAGGCTGGGGACCGACTGGCTAAGCAGTAGTTCTGCAGAAAAGGACCTGGGGATTACAGTGGACGAGAAGCTGGATATGGGTCAACAGTGTGCCCTTGTTGCCAAGAAGGCTAGCGGCATATTGGGCTGCATTAGTAGGAGCATTGCCAGCAGATTGAGGGAAGTGATTATTCCCCTCTGTTCGGCACTGGCGAGGCCTCATCTGGAGTATTGCGTTCAGTTTTGGGCCACCCGCTATAGAAAGGATGTGGATAAATTGGAGAGAGTCCAGCAGAGGACAATGAAAATGATTGGGGACTCGGGCACATGACTTACGAGGAGAGGCTGAGGGAACTGGGCTTGTTTAGTCTGCAGAAGAGAAGAGTGAGGGGGGATTTGATAGCAGCCTTCACTACCTGAAGAGGGGTTCCAAAGAGGATGGAGCTCGGCTGTTCTCAGTGGTGACAGATGACAGAACAAGAAGTAATGGTCTCAAGTTGCAGTGCGGGGAGGTCTAGGTTGGATATTAGGAAAAACTATTTCAGTATGAGGGTGGTGAAGCACTGGAATGGGTTACCTAGGGAGGTGATGGAATCTCCATCCTTAGAGTTTTTTAAGGCCTGACTTGACAAAGCCCTGGTTGGGATGATTTAGTTGGGGTTGGTCCTGCTTTGAGCAGGGGGTTGGACTAGATGACTTCCTGAGGTCTTTTCCAACCCTGATATTCTATGATTCTATAAAGTGTGTGTGCATGCGTGCACACAAGTTGTAAAGGTACATTTAATTGAAGATCACAGTTAGCCTTTCAATTGTTTTCCCTCGGAAAGTATTAGCAGTATTACTCATAAAGCAGGAGTAACTGTGACCCTGTCTATAGGGGGATTTTTTCACACCAGTGCAAACCCCCAGTATTGACATGCTGTACTACTGTAAAATAGGGATTGCACAGGTGCAACTTACCCCTGTAAGTCAGGGTTTGTCCTCTTGTGCTAGGCACTGTCAGGGCCAGCTCTGGCTTTTTGGCCACCCCAAGCAAAAACAAAAAAAATGGGGCGGCCAGAACAGCAAAGCAAAAAAACCCAAACAAAAAACAAAAAACCTGCGGCGCGGCCGGAGTGTGGGTGCAGGGGAACCGGCGTGGCGGGGAGGGGGAGGGAGCGGGCAGGAGAGAGAGAGAAGGGGACGGCCAGGGCTACAGCAGGGGTGCTGCCACGCGGCCCCTCCCACTGCACCGCCTCCTGCTGCCTGCCGCGAGGGCTCCGCTCCGGTTGGCGGGGAGGGAAGGAAGAGGACTGCCCTGCAGGGCGCTCTGGTTCTCCGCGCCGCCGCCCCCTACAAGGCGGCCGGAGCGGAACAAAAAAAAAAAAAAAAAGGCGGCCATGCCGCCCTAGGATTGGGCAGAATGCCGCCTCGAACAATCTGCCGCCCCAAGCACCAGCTTGCTCAGCTGGTGCCTGGAGCTGGCCCTGGGCACTGTGCATACACATAGTAAAAGATGCACTGTGCCCCAAAGAGATTACAGTCAAACGAGGCAATGAAGACAAAAGGAAGTAATATCATCCACTTTTCCAAATAGAGAATTGAGGCACAGAGAGATTAAGTGACTTGCCCACAGAAGTCTGTGGCAGAGCCAAGAACTGAATACAGTTCTCCAGAGTCCCAGGCCAGGGCTTTAACCACAACCTCTTCTCTTCCCACTTTCTCATAATACAAGGGGAACAATCAGTGAAACTGAACTGAAAGACTACCACATTTAAAACTGCTCGAATGTGATTGGTACCTTAGAATGTCATAGACAGTATGTAGCAGAGCTGCTGCTGTAACCTGCGCTCCCCTGCTGACCCAGAAAGACTTTTTCTGATTTTAAGCACATTTCTTTCTAGGGATCCCTCTGTGGCATGTTCCTTCACAAACCCTCCCCAGAACATGTGCTGAGGATTAACACCACCGTCTAACCCTGTACATCTACTGTTCCACTTTAGTCATTATTTTTATTGTTATAATTTTGAATTGTATGTGCAACTTCTAATTAGATTTATTATCATTTTAAATTATAATAATTTCCTTCCCTGTACACTTTGTACTCTGATATAGAAAGACTGTAAACTATTAACTGTTAATTATTGTTGCTATGGAAAAGCTTTCCATAAAGAGTAAATTATATAGAAAGAAGAGGTAAGTGCCTAAGCACTGAGGCACTTTGTTGCAATGCGTAAGATGACACACAGAACAAAAACCTATAAGTAATACAAAAATGTGCTCGTTTTTCAACAAGCAATCCTTACCAGTACTTGCAGAGATGAGTCCTCTAATTTCATCACATACAATACCCGTGATTACCCTAATCGAAATAGTGGGCTCTAGAGAACTGCTGCCCAGAACGGTTCCAATTAAACCTGACGAGTTCAAATGAACATTCATTTGTATCTCTGTCACCCTTATAAAACCCTCACTCTGTTCTTTCAACTTGGCCTGGATGAAATACTACAAAGGTTGCTGGAGATTCCTGAGTGAACCAGGAAATGCCTTCTTGCAGCACCTTGTTGCTCTCATCCCTTGATCTGACATTTCAGCTAACAGCGGCATCTGTCTCTGTGCCTCCGCTCTGGTGCTTAGTTAACTTTGTTCAGCACTTAGCCTGCCCCAAGCTTTTGTGAGATCTAGTTCAAAGGGTTTGAAACATCGTTACAGCTTTTACTGCTAGGCTGACATTCACTTTTGCCTGTTTGATGACCTGCTACGGGCCCTATCAAACACAATACCAGGAAATGCATTCAATCACCACGTAATGGAGAAGACACAAGCCCCAGTATATTTTACTCTTTTAAATTTCTAACTCCCGACTCTGTGAATTGTCGGATCATTCTCATCTCCTCCGAGGTTTTCTGCTCTCATTCTCATCAAGCTGTTCTGATGCCTGCTCTTCCAGGCAAAGCTGATCGAATGCAGGCTTCCTGCTTTGCAGAACAACTCCAACGAGTTGCTCGTACTCTTGGAAGATATTTCCGTTTTTTTGTTCAAGCCAAGGGAAACTTCATGGACCATTTCTTCTTTCCTTCCTAGAAGCAAACACCGGTGGAGTTAAACATTTAGAAAGTCACTTCTCAGCACCAGGAATGAAAATTGCTGACCCAGCTAGGGGCATTGGGATTCAAAGCTGGGTACTCAAGAGCATATGGTTTAGCAAGCTAGTCCATTAATCAGCCCAAGTTCCCTGAGCACTATGTTGTACGTGATTTTTTTCATGATCAAGTACCCCCTATGAAAAATGTTACTTTTTTTTCTTTGCAAAAGCAGATCTTTTCACATTAAGCATGTGGATGCCGCTATATTTCTGTGATTTACACTTACTGAGCTGAAATGCAACAGATGTTTCCAACTGCTTAAAACTAAATTCTTCAGTAAATATGCTGAATAAGTCCCACACATATCCCTGGATGCTTTGAATACTTCTCAAGGTGGAGGGAGAATTAGTTTCAGGTAGGTAGAATAATCCAGTCCTGGGATTTACCCGTGGCTCCCAGAGGTGAAAAGAGTTTTTTTTTTTTTTAAGCTAACTTTAGCACAGTCAGACAGGTAGAGGAACCCCAGAGCCTCTTAATACACATAACCTGAAATGAATTTCTTTCATTTCTGGTTAAGCCCCTGAATACTTGTGTAAATGGTTGAAAAGGTATTGAAGAAGCAGAACATTTCTATTGCTCCCTGTGAAGATTCTTTAACTGAATGGGAATACATCATGCCGGGCTGCCTGTAGAAACAGAGTGGCATGCAATAATTCCTTTACATTCACAGTCAATGGTTCCTGGACCCAAGGGATAAACTGATCTTTTAATCTGGTTTTGTGTACTCTAACCTCCATATAATACCATCCCTGGATGTGTTCTGTTCAAGGGATGGTAGGAAGGGACTGTAGATTGTGTTCAGTTGTCTTTTTTTAAAAATAAGAAGAATTTTGAATCTCTGAAAGATGGTGGTTTGCTAGTCCTGCAGGCACTGACATTGCAGTGCTGTCTCTCCAATATACCCCAACCTACTGCTGGAGGGACATCATCTAGGCCAGTGGTTCTCAAAGCCGGTCCGCCGCTTGTACAGGGAAAGCCCCTGGCAGGCCGGGCCAGTTTGTTTACCTGCCGTGTCTGCAGGTTCGGCCAATCGCGGATCCCACTGGCTGCGGTTCGCCGCTCCAGGCCAATGGGGGCTGTGGGAAGCGGCACGGGCTGAGGGATGCACTGGCCGTCCTTCCCACAGCCCCCATTGGCCTGGAGCGGCGAACCGCAGCCAGTGGGAGCTGCGATCGGCCGAACCTGCGGACACGGCAGGTAAACAAACCGGCCCAGCCCGCCAGGGGCTTTCCTTGAACAAGCGGCGGACTGGCTTTGAGAACCACTGATCTAGGCATAAGAGAAGTCTCAAAGATGCTCCATGTCCTTGCTGTCTCTGCTAAAACTGTGCAAAGGTACCAACATATGTGAATTGAATGAGAGAAAGTGGTGATTAGTGCCAGCTATTACAACAGTTTCCTGTTCAGCAAGAACTGGACCAAAATCAACTAATAGTCCTCAAGTAGCAAGAACTTATGGTCAATAACACTCTGTGCTCCATTACCAACCTCTTGGAAAAATTATTTATTATTAGCAGTCATGTATATTATAATAGCGTATTATTGCAGTGTCTGCATGCCACAACCAAGATCAGGGCTCCATTGCACTAGGTGCACGAACGCATGCACACACAGAGTAGGGAACATTCCCTGTCCCAACTTGCATAATCTAAATAGACAAAAAGTGGGAGAAAGGAATTGAGGCACAGAGAGTTTGTCACACACTGTTTCATTTGCGGAGAGTGAAGCTGAATGCAGTGAAAAGTGAAACTTTATTAAGCCCTGTAGACTGCTCTGTACATGTGGCTGATTTGCTTCTAGTCCAACTCCCCACATTCCCTGCTTTCCTGTCAATAAAAGACCTTCCAAGGAACATGGGCCCTCTGACTCTAGGTCCACTGATCACGGTACACACAGGAAGTCTGACAGAGCTGGGAATTAAATCCAGATCTCCTTAGTCCCAGTTTAGTGCCTCAACCAAAGGCATATTTAATAAAGGTAGAATGTAATGATTAGTTATCTGAATGGCTCTCTACTCTGTAGCTGGTGTGTTTATGTTTCAAACTAACCCTTGCTAGTATAACAGTGTTGTTAATGCTACACAGTATTGTCAGTGTAGTAGATAGACTGAAAAATAACAACAGTGGTTGTGCTGCACTATATACCATGCTTTGTACACTGCTTAAACTGGTTCATGAATGACTTTCTGCCAGAATAATCTGAATATTCAGTATATATTAGGAGTGGCACCATAGTTCTGCCCAGTGCCAACCTCACTGGAAGGATGATTTAAGGAACACAGTACTGCAGGACATGAGTTGTTATCTCCAGATCAGTAAAGATACAGAGGGCCAAATTCACCTTCGGCAAGAGCGAGTGGAAAGAAACCATTGACTTCAGTGAAGTTGCAGCCCCACATGCCATAGGTCTATTTGGCCCGGAATATGGTTTACTTTGTCTCTTCTTTAGGTTGCTTTTTTCTGTCTCTCATATCTCCTCCCTGCCATCTCCCCTCCTTCCTTCCTGATTCAAGAATAGAGTAATAGTGAAAAACCAACACTTAGCACATGCCTGAGACCTTCTGGGCATGCTGCAAAAGAGTGATAGGACTTTTGGAGAAGGCTGGGGTTTGCTACCCGTAATGAGGAAGAGCTGGAAAAGAATTTCTGTAGATGGCTGGCTGAGTGCTTGTTGAAATGATTCCTTTAATGCTGCTGGAATGTCATTGTGTTATTATGTTGGGGTACCTAGAGCCTTGGACAGCTGTCTTTTTGATGCTTTAAATCTAAATACACGAATAAACCAGCAGCCATTTTGGAGTCATCTCTTTGGATATACTAGTCGTAGGTGAAAGACTAAAAGATTTGGAGGTTCAAATTGCAGAAGCACCAGGAGCGGCACCAGGGTTTTTGCCGCCCTAGGCGGCAGCGCTCCTCCTCAGAGCATTTGGCGGCGGGGGTCCTTCCACTCCGTGTCTTCGGGGTGCTTCGGCGGCAGGTCCCGGAGCAAGTGAAGGACCCGCCGTCGAAGCGCCCCGAAGACGCGGAGTGGAAGGACCCCCGCCGCCGAATTGCCGCCAGGGACAGCAAAATGCCGCTCCCCAAATCCTGCCGCCATAGGCGATCGCCTAGGGTCACCTAGTGGAAGCGCCGGGCCCTGAGAAGCACCCAGAAATTCAATTCAGAAGCTTATTTTGACGCATTTGAGCTGAAATGTCCCTGCAGCCTTCACAGGCCCTGGGCACGCTCTAACCAAGAAGTGGGTCCTTCTAATCCTGAGGCTTTCTGGGGAAATTTCCCTGGAGCCCTGTAGACCAGTCCAAGTTCGTATAAAACAATTGCTTGAACTAATCTGCTGAACTCCCAGTATTGAACCCCCAATCTTCCTTGGAGACTCAGGGTTCCCATATTGAAGTCAATGGAACTATTCTTATTTACAGCAACTGAGGGTCTGACCCTGTATGTCAAAACAAATATTATGAGCAGTTTATGAAAGCTAGTCACATATGGAGTTTTTTTATAATAGCCCCCAATCCCACTTCCATTGAAGTTAATGGCAAGTATGCCTTTGACGCCAATGGCAGCAGGACCATGCCCTAAGTCACAAGGCAGCTCTCAATATTTGCCAAGAATATCCTAAAATGCCATTTCTGCTTCACAACAGAAGGGATTTACTGCCACAACGAGACTGTTTTTCCTTTCTCAGCCCCCTGAAATCCAAGATTGTGAAGAAACTAGGCAGAAATCTCAATTTGTGTCAAATGACCTGTGTAATTTTAATATTTACAATAGATTGTAGAAAACCATGTACTAATGACTTTATATTTCCTTGACTCAGAGACAGTCAAAGAGTATTTGTATTTGAAATATGGCATGAAATATTCCCAATTGCTGTCCTAAATAAACATCAGAGTGTTTGCATTACCTTTTAACCTGTAGTGGATTAAAGTGCTTTTTCGCCATTGGCCATGAGTGGAACCAAGATCAATCTCTATAATTCTAAAATCCATCAGTTAAATATGTACTGACTATGTTTTTATACATAAATCACAGATTATGAGGCACATGCCATGTTGTGCATATTTCTTGTAAGCAGAAAAGAACTGTCTGCAGTTCTCATTGCAGAATTATGGAATTGAATCATAAAAATATACGTGCAATATCTGCTGTTTCAGGACAGCTGTGCAGTATTTTTCAGGCCAATAGTGGAGAGAGAAATTAGGCACAGTAGAGGGAGAACATGTATGTGTTAATGGGAGCTGTGAAGGGGCTCAGAGAGTCAGAGGAAGGCTGCTCCAGCAGGAGCTGAAGGAGAGAAAGATATTACACCAAGTGGCCAGATCATGAGAAGGAACAAAGAGGAGGCTGATATTTTGGACTAGATTCAACCTTAGCTCTTGATAAGGGGCAGCATATAGCTGCGCTGCCCCAAGAGGAGACAGAATTCCTCTCCTGCTCCAACTTCCTCCAGGTTGGGGGTGGGGGAAGTGGGAAGACTATTTCCCACAGCCCTTTTCAAGAGCTCAGCCTACTGCTCCCCCACCCAGCCAGTTTGTCTGGCTGGCAAGTGTGGGAGAGGAAGCCATGGCTCCATCTACTTGCTTCACAGGGTGAATATTGGGGTGTTTTCCCCACCTCTCCCTCGCTATCCCCATACCAGAGCCACAATCTGAGGAAGTCTCATCTGGCTGTGCATAGTGGTAAGGGGACCTTACTCCCCCATGTGGTTGTTAGACCAGACACACTACATTAGCATAAAGTGGAATAAACAGAGCTAAGGTCCATGAGATGTACTGGAGCAAGTCCATGGGGGTTTTGTGGCCTTCACATTATTTCTGGTAATATCATCATCTATTACTGCTTCCTTGGGCAAGAACATTGGGGGTCATACTTTATATTAAGTTTCCATTTATAAATGCTTTATAAAGGGTTAATGGATATTATAGGCATGTTACCAACATGAGTGGTATGTGTCAGAGACAGTTATAAGCACAAGTAGAAGGTGTTGTTGTAGATGGTTATAGGTCAATGGTTCTCTACCTATTTACCACTGTGGCCCGCATATGCAGCTGTCTATGTGTCATGTGGGCTGCAGCCACACAATATATATATTACCTGTATGGCCCTGAGGATGTCACATGGGCCGCAGTTGTGTGCTGATTGGGCCGTGGGTTGAGAACCATTGTTATAGGAAATCTATTGACCTGCTGGCCTCTATAACAATAGATTCACCCTTTATTAACCCTTTATAAATTAGTTAGAATTGGAACCTTCGTATACAGCATGACCCAAAATTGGCATTTAAATTATTGAAAAGCCTATTTTAAAAAATACCTGTGATATTTTCACAAACTCGTTGGCTCTCATTTATAAAAGGGTTTTTGGTTTGTGTCAGAGGCTTTACTGGAGCACCCCAACAGCCTGTCTGTTATTTTATTAAAGGGATGGTGTCCTTTTGGTTGAGATCAAGTGTAGTGTCAATTTAATATCTGCCATGTCCCATTGGGGCAGCTGGGGGCTGGGAAGGACCCGTTAAACTAAGGGACCATCTGAGCTAATGGTCCCTTTTTGCTTTAAAATCTATGAATAATCTAATCTAGTGCTATGACCTTGTGATCCTAATCCTTCAGTAAATAGTTTTTCGCTTGTAAAACCTTGCAGCCACCTGGATGTCCTTGTGAAAGCTCTAAAGCTTGCTGCTGCCACGTCAGATGAGAGTTTATTATTGCATCATTGGCCTGTCCCTGATGTTTCCAGCATCCAGCTCAGATTTGTACAGAGCCAGACATTCATCATGCTGCAGAGGACTCCAGGCTTCAGTATGTCAGAGAATGCCAGTTATAATTATAGTCAATAAGGTTTATACCAAAGGGGTTAAAAGGAGATGTTGTAAACTTGGACAATCTTGCTGCTGTTTCTGAGGGTTAGATTTATTCTCTGGACTACTTTAGTCTTCCTCCAGAGAGTTCATTGTGGAAGTCAGTATGACAGATTTATCCGTGCTCACAAAGTCGGTGGCTGTTTGCTCACGAGGCAGGTGGAAGGAGAAAGCAGTGTGAGACAGCTGCCAGCGAAGAGGTCGCAGTTGAACTCATGCCACAGAACGAACATAAATTATAAATCTCCCAAAGAGGAACAGCTTCTGCTCTTATTTCTGTCTTGTCCTAAATTTTTTAGCCGCAGCTCTATTTATTTTAGGCACATCATTATCGTTTGCAAGGGCAGCTGAGTGATTACTGTGCAGAGGTACGCCAGAGTTGCACAAAACAAAAACCCTGGCTTCTGGTCACAAGTATTCATGCAGATTATCTAAACTCTCCCAGGTCCTTCCCCGCTGGCTGCAGAATAAAAATAATAATAAAAAAAACCCAAACACATAAATCCAAACACAGTTGGGATTAAACCTCTTTACTTGTATGGCTCAACTGATGCATAAGCAGTGGAGTTAATAAAGCTAATTCCTCAATGCACATAGGTACATAAGGATAAATGTTTGGACTGACGATACTTATCAAGGACCAGTTCCAAAGTGCATTAGTGTCGGTGAAAAGACTCCCATTGATTTCAATGGGCTTTGGATCAGACCCTCACAGCAGAATCCTACAAGGTATTGAGTACTTCTGGGAGTGCTGAGGGCTTTCAACTCCCATTAACTTTCATGAGACTTGAGGGTGTTCATCACCCATTGGAAGCACTTAAGGCCCAGATCTTCAGCTGGTGTAAATCAGTGTAGCTCCTTTGAGGAGCTGGCACTGTTCACCCTGCCTAATCATGCTTTTCAATCTGCTCCCTTCTTTCCTGGTAGCACCTGTGTTTAACCTGCAGTAGTTAGCCCCTTCACATGCTTGTGATACTAAGTTTAGAATTATTCATACCAGCTGCCCCATTGTTACTCAGAGTGGTTTGTTTCAAGTACTATCTACTTTCAGTGTAAGGAAATTCTGCATAAATTCCTTTGGGGCATGACCCTTGTTTTGCTTTAGTGCATGTCATTGACACTGTCTCCCTCAAACGTTACTTCTGCTTCAGCTCTGTTCTCTATTTCCATGCACATGGTAAACACTGAGGTCTCCTCTTAACTTCTTCACAGAATTGCTAATATGTGTGCTCAAATTGGTGCCCGTGAGTACAGGCAGTCCTCAACTTTACGATGTTCGAGTTACAACGAATGGCACTTACGACGTTTATACATTGTCATTGGGTTTCGACTTTACGACATCGGTTTCAACTTTACGACCTCGATCCAACATTGTTCCTATGGGAAATTCGAGTTACGACGTTTTTGACTTAAGACACGATATTCAGAAACCAATTGTATCGTAAGTCAGAGGATTGCCTGTAATTCCATTGAAGTCAATGGAACTACTCACAAGCTTAAAGCTAAACACCTGCATACATGGTTGCAGGCTCAGGGCCTTAGTTTCTCTAACTTTTATGGATCAGCTAAGGTCATTGAGTCTGTCATTTATTCTGGGTGTCGTAGATCTTCTGTATTCTCTCCCTTTCTTAGAACATTATTCTGTTGTAGGCTCATATATTGGAGTTTAGGCACAGGCCTGCACTGCAATCAATGCAAAACAGCACTGCCCCGAGGGATGCATTGTGCAGATCCCTGGCACCACTCCACTGCACTGCACCACTCCTACAGAATATACTCTCCCTCCCCATCAATCTCAGTGCACAAGGAAGTACAGGGCCTTGGCTAACTAGGCCTCATTTCAAGAAGAAGTGATAGAATTCAAAAACCATTTACTGGGAAGACAGCAGTGTAAACATGAAGGAAGCAGAAATTACTGTCCTTTTTATTGCCAGCAAAATTTACTGACAAAAGACTGTTGAAGTAAAAATATCAGCTTGCTAGATGGCATCCACAACCTAAATTTAGCTTTAACCATATGGTAGCATAGTGTCAGATTCTAAGTATCTTTCCTGGACTTCTGCCACTCTATTTGATTTTGGGATACAACCCATTTGTCCATGGAGTTCTGTCAGTCTTCCAACATTCCAGTTTCTTGATCATTAGTCCTGGTATGATCTTGGTTTCCTTAAGTATTTTTCTTTTTCCTTGGGGAAATTTATGTCTCTTTCTGGCATCTATCCCCCTTCCTGTCTTGCACACACAGGCAAATAATTCATATAATATTTTATCTTTAACAATGTCCTTGCTGCTTGTATCAATAAATTAACCTTGCCATCTTTAAGAGGCCCTGCTGTGTCCTTCACTGACCTCTCCTTCCCTATGTACTTTAAAATGTCTTATTTATTTTACCCTAAAGTGCGATCTTACTCCCTTTAATTCTCCATCTTTACTTTTCTTATATTTTACACCAACTTACACTACACTAACTTTGCCCTGTGATCTTTACAATCCCCCTTTCAGCTAATGTTGTATACTTGATGTACGCTCCTTTCTTATCTTTAACCCTTACCCTGCTCTCTTTTTTTTGTACTGCTGAATTTATTATTAGATAGCAAGCAGGCATTTGTCTCCAAATGCATCCCCCACTCCTTCCCTCTTCGCTTTCTCATTTTATTCCACCCAAAACTTACCCTCATCCATCTGTTTCCTCTATGGGAATTCTACAGGTTTAATTTCCTCCTGAGTCCTTGATTGTAACCCTAAATAGATTATGGCTACTATTGCTTTGAAGTTCCCCAGATCTCTTGGTCTGCTTCTGCAAATCCTTCCTCACCTGTAAAGTACTTTTTCATGGGAGTGAGGGTTTGTGGGATCAGACTTTCTTCTTTGGTGTCTTAAAACCAAGCTAAGCTTTTTTTTTTTTTTTTTTTTTGGAGGCAGGAAATTGTCTCTTTTATTGTCTGAGTATATAGTGCCCAGCACAATGGGACTCTGATCTCTGATCAGGGACTGTAGGTACAACCACAATACAAAGAGATCCTATATTAGGGCTGTCCCTTCACCCAATGAAGTCAATCACTAAATACCATTGACTTCAGCAGAAGCATAACCAGGCACCTTGAACAGACAGTCTGAAGATCTTATAATTGATACAAAGAAGACTTAGTAAGGGATAGAGGGGAAACGGAGGCACAGGTCAGAGCTAGAACCAGGAATAAATCCCAAGTCTCCTGTGCAGTCACTAAGCTGCACTTCCTCTGAGTAATAATGGAGCCGCTTCCTCTGCTGGCTTTTATATAGATTCCTCAATTGTGCTTGACATTTCCCCCTGTCCGGTAGTTAAAGATCATCGTCTAGTTTCACATTGTACCTTTTTCTGTTCCAGTGTCGACAGTTTCTATTTGCACAGGCCCCTTCTGTTCTGATCCCACCCACAATATGCCACAAACCTAGCATGATCAATTCCATGTCACTTTTCAGCTGCATCTTTACAGGATGATCCTGTACTGCTGACATTGGTTTATCCCAACATGTAGCACTAGTGATATTTCGGAGAATACAGCCCTGAATCTTCTGGTTTTTATATTTGACCCTAAGGGTTTGATCCTGCAAGGCCTCACACAAGTAGTTCCATTGACTTCAATAGGACCACTCTGTAGGGCAGGAAAGATGGTTTAGTACGGTGTTTCTCGACCTTTTTGATACCAGGGAGTGGCCTGCTGCCTTCCTAAGCTATGTCAGGGAGATCTCAGGGACCAGGACCAGTTCACGGACCGGTCATTGAGAAATACTGGTCTAGTGGCTAGGGCACTGGACTATGTTTCAAATGACCTAGGTTCAGTTCCCAGGTTGCCCTTTAGTTTTCTACCTGAACCTGGGTGAGTTGTTTAATCTACCTGGTGCCACAGTTGTAAAATCGTGTTAATACTTCCCTACCTCATAGGAGGGTAGTGAGGATAAATTCTGCTAATGATGATGTGAGGTTCAGATATTGCAGTGATGACGGCCATATAAGTGGACAGATAGACTGGTCTCCAAATGTTTAACATCTGGTTTGGAATATGCAGCTGTATAAATGTAGGGGGCTTGGTGTGACTCTCTTTGATGTCTACTAACACAGTTAAATGCAAGGCTTGTGCTTTCCTCCCTGACGGAGAGTCGGGTTGTGCTGTGATTCATCTCAACATGGCTGTCATAGAATGAGTGACACATGATAGGCCTAATCCAAAGCCCATTGAAGTTAATGGAAGTTGACTTCAGTTGGGTTGAGATCAGGTCCTAAGGCCATGATCCTCAGAGGTATTTAGGTCCCTAACACTCATTGATTTCAGTGGGAATTAGGCACCTAAATACCTTTGAGGATCTGGGCCTAAGTGCTTTGTATTTCTCACCAAGTCTTATATTTGTTCATTCTTTCTTGAATCAGAAAATAAGTCTCCCAGAATCAAAGCAGGTGTTTTGCCCATTACGTATGGAAAAACATGACACTAGATCCTCCAGTCTAATTTTAATTATATGTTTGGTGTCAACATGAACCCTTCCCTTGTTCCTTCCAGGAGTCTGTTCTTCCATGATGCAATATCTTTTCCACTGCAGCATTGGAGTCAAGGAACTAGACCAGACATAGATCAATAGCTGTCCATAGTGCCATATGTCAGACATTTCAAAGCAACATGTCATGGAATAGGACCAGAACAGTGGTGTTTCATTGTTTTCTATGAATGTTTTTAGAGCATATCGAACTCCTTCTCATATAAAAGTCCAATGAGGGACTTTTCACATGTATCTGATCAGGTGTAAACAATTTAAAGTTATTGTTATTTAAGTTATTGTTGCTTTTTCAACTGTATATTAGTCAGACACCCAGATCTGACAGGCGCTTAAAAGTTTCATATATAAAGGGCTTTTCTCTGACTGTATTAACTGGGGAAACTTCCCACCCTCACCCTGATGTGTCCTGCCTCCGAATTTTTTTTAGCATCCCTTCAATTCCCATATGGTTGGAAAGAGGCCAAGACTGAATTCAGTCTCTCAGAAATTTTTTTATCTTCTTTTTCATCTGTTTTGTGTCTTCCTCCCCCCCTCCACATTAGGTAATCATAGAAAAGACTCCATTGCAAGCATCAGGAGTAGCATTTTAGATGGAATAAATCAAACTTTTTCCAATGAGCAGTTTAGAAATGCCAGACGCGTAACATTGGCAAAGAATCCGAATCAAAAAAATTATTTATCTTTTTGATTAAAAATCAACAGCCTGAAGTGTATTTGCCATGAGTGGCTATGGTTGCTATTTTGTTGAAATAATATCCGATTACCTCCTGTGCTTTGCATAACTGTCACCTGGTGATATGATAGACCTATGATTTATTGACCTACTA
This sequence comes from Emys orbicularis, assembly GCF_028017835.1. Taxonomy (NCBI): domain Eukaryota; kingdom Metazoa; phylum Chordata; order Testudines; family Emydidae; genus Emys; species Emys orbicularis. Next base: position 198,452,963 of record NC_088685.1, read on the forward strand.
AAAGCACTGTCACTGACTTGTCATAATAAACTTTACTTAAAATATTAAAACATAAAACATCAAGCAGCAGCTCAAACAGAGATGCCCTACAAATGCTTTCTAATTTAGTTAAGCTCTGGTGCTCATTCAGACCCTGAATATGAAGACCCCAGCCCAGCAATCTTCTAGGGTTTGTTATGCTAGACTCTGTTGCGTTAAGTAACAGACCTTTATAAATATGAATGCCTTGGAGTATGAAGCGCTGACAAGAAGTTTGGCTCAGCGTAGACCTCCCATCTAATATCATTTTGATAGTCTTTCTGAGACCACAAAGCTGACCCCAAGTGTAGTGAACATGAGTTAAATATCTGAATAGCTCCAGAGTTACTGGGGCACTCACTATTTTTTGTTTGTTTGAGAAGACTTGATTATTAGCAACTTCATTCTAACTACCTTGGTTATGTGATCTGGTTTTACAAGGCTAAACCAGTTCCCAGATCGGATGTAGCTACACTACAAACCAATGGCCTAATCCTCCATGATGCTGAATGCCAAGTGCCCTCAACTCCCATTGACACAGTGGTAGATGAAGGCTCTTAGTGCCTGATCCAGCTCCCACTGGAGCCAATTGAAAGATTCCCATTGATTTGTAGGATCAGGCTCATACAGCTCATTGTTCCCGAGTCGGAGGCTGACTTTTTTTTTTACTGAAAGTCTTTTCTTTCTAAATCATACATATTATTCCTCATTGTGAACATCGTTAAACAGTGCCAGATTTAAAGGAAGAGAGGAGCTTTCTGCTGAACTGCTTCCTTAATGAAACCTTCGCATACTTTTCTGAATTCCTGTTGCATTTTTGTGGTGACCAGGAAAAGTCTACCCCAACTTTGTTTTCTTCTCTCTTTATATTTATGTGTTTTCTTTCATTTCTTTCTCAATAAATTATGTCATCTTTTTACCTTCTCTGAGATGGAGCATGTGGCTTTATGAATGACCTGCAAGACCCTCTGAAGGGTTTTTTGCTTTCAGTGGGACTATTTGTGTAGTAATGTACAACTCAACATGAGCAAGGTTAGCAGAGCTAGACTCTCAGTGTTATCTGATCCATTGAATCTCAGAGATTTCCTGTTGCTGTGAGCTAATTTTAGAACTAGAGAGTAAAATGCTACATGAAATGTAACCAGCTATCAAACCAGGGATTCCCCTATACTCTGTCTTGCTGCTTGACTTCAGTTATACAAACGTAAACACTGATGATAGAAAGTGCTACATGGGACATGGAACAGGAAATGTATTGCAGCTTTAACTTCCCCGTGGGAAAAAGATGGGGCTCTTCCCACTGAAAAAGAAAATATTATTCTGTAAAATAGAGTCTGACTCTCAAACACACATACACAACATGTAACTATAATAATTACCTATAGCTTTGCAGTTCTTTTGCACCTGTAAAATGAAGAGTGAATTACATACTGTATATGCATGTACAGTGTTCCAACCGATTAGAATACAATATATTGCAGCTAATTTTATAAAACCACTATATTTTCCCATATTTACAGACAAGAACTGGCCAGTATGTAGGGCATACACTTGTCACATGAGAATACATTGCCTAAAATTATTTGTTTAACCTTATATGAAACTAATGAAAAGCCCAGTTTGGTCAGATTACATTTTGACTCAGTCACACAGTACCAAGAGAATGAGTTTTCTGAGGGGAGTTGGGGAATAGAGCCTACAGCCACTGCCAGCAGGGGGAGTTCTTTCTCCTAGCTTCTGTTCTGCAGAGGCACTGTTGCCTAAACCTGGCGCCTACAGCTCCCGCCTTACCTGAGTCCAGACTCATGTCTCTCCCCCAGAGGGTGACCAGACAGCAAGTGTGACTATCGGGACGAGGGTTGTGGATCATAGGTGCCTATATAAGACAAAGCCCCAAATATCAGGACTGTCCCTATAAAATCAGGACATCTGGTCACCCTACTCCCTCAGTACTGACAAGTTCTCTCCCACCCAGCAGTAGTCATGCTCTGCTGTGTCTCTTTCACCTATCTACAGCTGGCTCCTTAATAGAGGAGGGCAGCTGGTAAGGATCCCTTTTCGTTTGCGTTAAACTTGGATTCTACTTGCTGTGCTGAAAACATCTCCAGGGCCCCAGCAGGGAGGTATTGTCTTCAGCCAGGGCCTGGGAGTCAAATTACATCTAAAAATAAAAACTCCACTTGGGAGTTTACAATATGTAGGGCCTGATCCTGCAGCCACTATGCGGTGGGAACTCTGAATGGAAGTTCCATGCATGCAGTGGGGCGGGACTGGGCCCAGAATGTTTTAAAGGAATCTGTGTGAATACCAAACCCCCTAATTCCTCTGCATTTTCTCTTGAATCTTTAAATGGATTTGCTCAGGTCTCTTTAGCAAATATTTGAGCGACTGCAAGAATGTTCACCCCGGGCAAATTTCAGAGTCACACGTGGAAGTGTTTGTGCACTCCTCCAGTCAGGGAACTTCAAAATACCATGTGACTTACCTGGCCAATCACAACTGAGCAACACAACTTGAATTTTAAACATCAAGTATCATGTTTGTGATCAAACCATCCAGTAAAAACAAAATTTACTTAAAAATCGATGCATACATTCAACTAGCAGCATTAGATGTAAATTTGGAAAAGTGGTTTTAGTTGTGAGGAGAATTGAACTGTAAGGTCTGTGAGTGAAATTCATCTCTGTGCAGAGGACCTCACAAGGGCTAGACAGCATTAAGTTCCACTAGCTCCTATGCCACAGAGTCAAAATCTTATGTTTGCTCTGGTCCTTGTTTAGCTGCATTTGGTGATACTGTAATTGTCACATGCTGAGGTAGAGGGGATGTTGGTGCATTTCCTTCCTTTCCTGGTGTTCATAGCAGGAGGATGTATTGATTTTATAAAATGTAATTGCATTGACTGCCCCTGTTACCAGGATTGATTGAATTGACTGAAGTTGCCTGTTGTTGTCACACTTTTGTTTTGAAATCTACTTTTGTTGTTTTCTTTCTGAGTTTATTTATAATGTGTCTTGAATTAGGGTTCTTTGATATTTGATTTATTGACTGCAGGAATTGCTCTGATAGACTATCACAAGCATTCATAATAACTATGTAACAGTAAACACTAGAGTCAATGGCTACTGAGCTCAGTCATATTAACCTTTGCAACCTTCACCCAGGGTAGGGGGCTGAGGTCAGGAAATAAGTTTTATTTTCTGACCAGACCTCCTGTGTGGAACACCCTGCTTGTCGTCCATTTCAATTGTTCATTAGTGAATTGTGACAGCTAGGAACACCCTAATGAATATATAATAGCAGCTAGATCAGTGTGGGGAGGGAGGCTATGAACAAAATTGCGAGGTTGGAAAATTGGTGGTTCTATATCACAGAGCCCAAAAGGGGAAGGAACTGCAGTTATTTCATTTTAGATGATGTGGTGATTCTTTACTTTTTAAGATGTTCTCTCATGTCAGTCTTTTCCTAGTTGCAAAGACTATTTAGGTAAGTTTATATTTGCTTGAAAAGCATGTGTGAAATGCATGGAAAAAAGTTTTAAAGTTGATATTTTCAAATCTGGATTCTTTAAAGTTAGGCACATAAATCCATATTTAGGCATATAAGTGGAAATGGCCTTATTTTAAAATACGTTGAGCATTGAAGTTACTGGTGACTGGGAGGGCTCAACACCTCTGAAAATCGGGCTCTTTTTATGCAGGTGCCTAAATAAGAACTTAGGTTGTGATTTTCAAAGTACCTGGGCAACAAACTCTCTTAGGCTCCTTTGAAAATCTTCTCTTTAATTGCCTAATTTTAAACTCCTAGGTTTGGATTTTCAAAAGTGCTTAGTATTGGCCAAACTTTCCTCTCATTAAAGTCATTGGTAAAAGTCCCATTGACTTCAGTGGGAGCAGGATTAGGACAATGTTGAGTGCTTTAAAACCCCCACTCCTAAATTTAAGATTAATCTCAAAATCCCTTCATCCCTGGGAGCATACATGTAACTTTCATTCAAAGTAATGGGAGTTTACCCATGCGCACTGAGATGAGAGCACATCCCAGCAGCAACTCTGCAAGAAACACATGGGTATAGTGGATGAATATGCCTGATATTTGCAATTCCCAGGCAAAATTATTGCTTTAAAAAGATGATCAAATGGAAACATTATTTTTTAAATTGATTATAGTTTTCCTTCAACTTTAGAGGGTATTTCCCCCATTTTCTTTTGGGGCTTTTTCCTCTATAACATTTAAATCCCTTCTTTCAGTTGATGTTATTTGAAAAGACTTCAGGAAGAGAGCTGAAATGTCCTAGAAGAAGCTGCTAATAGCCCCAAAGACCAGATTAGAGGACATATGTATATACAGCCTATGTCACATTAGGTCTCAAGTAAAGTCTTGTTTAAAGTAAAATACCAACTGTCTTTCGAAATGCCATCATTCCCCAAAGTCCTGTTACAGAGCCCTAAATCCCGAGTACAGTATCGCTACATCTACAGGCAAAGGACAAAGGGTCAAAGACATAGTTTCTCCTTATTTAAGATTCCTCTTTCATTTTATTACAGGACCCTGGGGTAGACTCTCTGTTCAAGTCCAGTCTTTGCCAATCACATGCTAATAACTTCAGCTGAAAGAGGGCTCTACCCTAATGTCATTACGCTCCCAAGCAATGATTGATTGTGTTATAGTATGTTTTTGAAACCTAATTACTGTCTCAGTTAGTATTTGAACTCATTAATCTTCTAGTCCGTAAATAAGTAAAATTGACTAAATAACTGCATTTCTTTAATGAGGGGCTCAAGTTATCTTTGTACCTGCTGCTTTGTGTTAATCTTTTGATTGCTGGAAAACGATTTATTCTTTACAGTAAAAATGTTTTCTTCAGTCCTTATAAGCTAGTTTAATAAGTACTTCCATGTATTGTGTGCACCTGTTTCAGACCATGCCTCATGAAATACTTCTGTCTCCACGTCATAGAGTCAGTGAGAGTGAACAGAAATGGCCTGAAATGATGCAAGTCCTTCCTCTCACCCCAAACTGGAGGGGTTGTTGTGAGCCATTGTTCTTATGTGTGCAGAGTCCCATGAGGAGCTGTTCTCTTCTCCATATTATTCCACATCCTCCACGAGAGCCGGTGGGAGGACTCAGATTGCAGTGCTCGCAGGGATGAATCCCAGCTCTGCATTTCCCTTATGTCACATATAAACAGCACCAGCTCCCAGCTTTCTCAATGCGTAGCCCAAATCATCAACCACTGGCTAGAGCTGAACGCAGGTGAGCCTGAGGTAATGTTAATGAGAAGAGAGAACAGCTTTAAAGAACTTCTCTCTCCTATGGCAAGTCCCTGTATTGAGGGCACCTGCCCTCAGATTGTTAGTGATCAACAAACTCCAACTCCTTTGGGACCCCTCAGTACTATTGGATGCCCAAAGAGCTGCTGCAACAAAAAGACATTTCCATCTCTGACTGGTCAAGAGATTGCACCCTGTCCTATCAGACACAGGTCTGACCCCAGAGATCCACTCAATTGTGACCTCCAAGCTCGATTATTGATGCTCATTAGATCTAAGAACTAAGCCACATACTCTGAAAAAGCTTCAGCTGGTACTAAACGTGGCAACCTCTTCACTTAGCAACACAGGTCACAGTGAACACATCGTTCTTGTGCTCTGCTCTCTGCACTGGCTCCTCAGTGGACAGAAGTCAGGTGAAGGTCTCAGCCCTGATATCCAAAGTCCTCCAGGGCATTGACCATCCCATCTGAGAGACTTGATCTGCCTCTGCAGCCATGTTTTCCTACAACAGTATTGTTCCACTGGAACCTTACAACCGTGGACAAACAAGTGGAGGTGCAGCAGCAGCAGCCACGGCCAGATGCATTTTCAGACAAACAAGCATGACTACTAGCCTCAACACAATCAGAACTACATGCAAACTTCATTTCTTTGATCTAGCTCCCTCAATAAGTTATTTTCACCTACAGACATGCACACAAAACTCAACAACCTGATCACATAGTTTCCTCCTAGCTGCTGGCAAGGAAGAGTTAAAATGGAGGTGCTCAGATAGTGCAGCACTGGGTGCCATGTAGGATCCTAGATGGACAGAACATCTCATCTGAAGGATGGAACCTCCAACATCATCATGTTTGCCAGTACTCCACTGTGTCATCTGCACTGGCTCAAGCCCTAATAAGGGACCTCAATCCTGATCCACCGAAGCACTTAAGCATGTGCTTATCTTTAAGCACATGAGTAGTCCCATGGGTGTGCTCATATATTTAAAGTTATGCATGTGCTTAAATGCAGTGCTATACCAGGGCTCTAAATCAGCGGTTCTCAAACTGTGGGTCGGGACCCCAAAGTGGGTCATGACTCTGTTTTAATGGGGTCGCCAGGACTGGCGTTTAGATTTGCTGGGGTCTGGGGCAGAAGCCCGAGGGCTTCAGCCCTGGGTGGCGGGGCTTAGGTTACAGGACCCTCACCTAAGGCTGAAGCCCCCGGGCTTTGGCTTTGGCCCCTGCACAGGGTGGTGGGGCTCGGGCTTTGATCCTCCTTCCTGGGGTCGTGCAGTAATTTTTGTCATCAGAAGGGGGTCACGGTGCAATGAAGTTTGACAACAACTGCTCTAAATCTTTCTTGTCTACAGACAACAGTGTAACTAACTAAGCCATGCTGAAAAGTATTTTACTGGTACTCTTCCCATTGGGTTCAAAGTTACTGGTGGGAATGAGAAAATCAGTTCTTATGAAAATAAGAAGTGGAGCAAACTTCTATCTCCATCCTGAATCTTTTTCTAAAGGATTGGTGTGTAACTTAAGTCTCTCTCCCCTTTTGTCTCTCATCTTCCATTTCATTCAGTGAGTGACTCTATCTTCTCATATCCCCATCCTTCACTCAGCAGCAAGTCATTCTGTACCTGGGCCAGATTGTGTCCTCATTTATACCTAGACAATGCTCATGAGGGGACGTGTCCTCTGGCCCCTCTTCCAGCAATAAGCCATTTGGTAGATGGGGCAGATTGTACCTTCAGTTACTATTCAGTGGCCTCACTGTGGTTTTACAGGTATAAGCATATTTATGGAATGACTCATTGAGTAAGTAACTGAAGGATGCCAGTGCTTATTGGGGTCACATGGGTGAAACTGTGGCAAAAAAGAAATAGCCCTAGAAACACAAATATAAAAATAATATTAAGGAAAATAAAAATAGTGTTTGTTCAATCTGCCATAGAGAACTCAATGTCGCTTAAAACGAGGGGTGGTGGTTCACTTGGTGGGTAGTGTCATAACAACAGGTAACTTCCCTGGGTACAGCTTACTGTCTCAGTTATCTTTATCTAATATATCCACCCCACATAAATGTAGGATGCTTCTGGGTGTCATCAGTGCCCTATATTTCACTTATGTGATACTTCAGCTTTTGCTGTGCAACCTACTAAGGAAAAGAAAAGAGAAAAGTATGGTACTGAGACCTGGAAAGGGAAAATTGGTCCAGTCTTGGACTGAAGAATGCACTTTCCACAAGTGAAGCCAAAAGGCAGTTGATTCAATACACAAAGAATGAAAAGAGTTGGAGGGGAGGAGTTGCATGTCTCATTACATCCCCACTCCGCCCCTGGATTAGGGTGTCTCAGACTTTAGCTTTGTGATTAAAAATAAGTATGTTACACTTCATTTCCTGTTTTGGAAAATAGAGTTGAACTCAAAAAGGCTAATTGCCCATTGTTTTTAAAAATTAGTTTGATAATTCATCATATCATAATTAAACTAATTAGAACACTGTTCTTCTATTCCATCTACCTTAATTAGGTCTTCAACTTGGCAGGGAGCCTGTGAGACCAAAACATTGCAATTTGTAAAATGATTGAAAGTCTTTGAAACAAATGACTGTATTCAGCTACATTTTAGTTAATAAGATTAATATATAAATCTAGTTATACTTTGTTCCCTTAGAGTTTGGCAGAGCTCTCTGGTTTTCTGATCCCCCCTGCGAAATTCCGAAAGTCTGAGTTAAAATAACTGGAAACTTTTCTGAATCCACTTGAGACTGTCCTAGTTTTTGGCCTGCAGTGGGGGTTCAAATGGCTGTGATACATATTTTAATCTGGCGGGGAGGCTCTTAAAATAGCTACTTCATTTAGAAAACACAGACTAGCACTTCACGTAGCAGTGACTCAGGAGGGTGTCCTGTTGCATGGCTTTTGCTGGTGACTTGCTTTTGGGGGCACTGTTGTACCAGACTCCGCACTATAGCATGAACTACAAATGATAGATTTCACTTGCATAATTTTGGTTCTGCACTCCTTGTCAAATCATCATTACGAATACTTGGCAGAGAAATGAGCTGGGCCCAGCAATCTCGCATGAGAAGTGGAGAACTTTCATGGTGTCTGGTTTAGAAATGGTGAATTTCCCCTACACCCACTTTGACAGTATAATTAAGTGATAATTACCTAAATGAATAAATGTTGATGGCTGAGATAAATATGTGCATTTCCTTAATCTATTTTGCCTCCAAATTGCCAAAGGAAATTTGGCTTTAATAGGGGTATATATCAGTTTTTACAAATAATTGTAAATCTATTTAGCGAGAACTTAGATGAGTCAATCACTGTACCAGCAGTAAAAGTTATCAATATATGAAGACGGACGATGGACAAAATATAGAATAAGAGATTGTAATAATTATGTTTCTTTGTGTCACTATCTTTTGCAACATCTGGTTTGTTTCTGTGCTTTCCACATCCTGCAGATGTTACTGAGCACATGAAAAATACTGACGAGACTATTTTTGCCAAGAAGCAATTCCAGTATAAAGGGTATCCTCTTAACTTTCCAAACATCTAGTAAGCAAAGTTTCATTGCAAGTAAAGATCAGACCAATGAGTGGAAGGACCTGGGACCGTCTAAAAGTGTCAGAATAATCTGTTGTGGATGAAATGGGGGGAAAAGAAGCTTTCTAGAGAGATTACAGAATAATAAATTCAAATCTCGGTGGATCCAGATTCTGATACCCATATACACAATGAGTAATACTTCACTCTTTGAGTACTCCCACTGAAGTGAATGGGTTCAGATTCAAGGTGCAGATCTGGGATTTTGTTTCTCCTCCATCTCTAATTCATATGGCCTTAGGAAAGTATTATTAGTGAAATGCTGGAAGCTGGTAGGTATGCAGTCTTTGTACTGTATTTAAAATCACCCTTGCAAATTGTTGGATTATGGTTGTATTTGATCTCTCTCTCTCTAAATGGTCCACATCAGTGAGCATCTGAAAAACATTAATGAATTTATCCTCATAACATCCCTGTGGCATACTGTAGGTGACAGCTTATGCAAAGAGAAGAGCAAAAGTAGCAGTGGTGTGGACATTAGGGCTCCATATTTTGTTTCCACTGCGGCAAAGCCACTTCCAGCCATAGAATTTAACTTCTGTCCTAGATTAGAACATAAGAACGACCCTATTGTGTCAGACCAAAGGTCCATCTAGCCCAATATCCTGTCTTCCAACAGTGGCCAATGCCAGGTGTTTCAGAAGGAGTGAACAGAACAGGTAATTGTCAAGTGATCCATCCCCTGTTGCCCATTCCCAGCTTCAGGCAAACAGAGGCTAGGGACATCATCCCCTTCAGCAGGAATCCCTTCAGTTCAGGTGGAGGGAGAGGAGAACAGACCAGAGGATCTCCCATTTTGCCAGTTGAAGTGGGAAAATCCTCCTGAGGCCAGATGCCACAGGCTCTGCTTTAGCCAGGCATTGCCAGCAGAACCTCAACCAGGCAGCACAGGGATTGTGTCTGAGACTGTAGTTCCAGGAGCCTTCCACTGTGGAAGTAGGCACCAGTGTGAAAGACAGGGACCATAGACAGACAGATACTCATTCCCCTATGGGAAAAGATTGGGGGGGGGGAGAAGAAGCCACTTAGAATTATCAGGAAAGAAATATATGAAAATACTTCATCCTCTTCTACCTTCCCTCTGCCACAAAAAAGAAGTGCATCCCCTCCCCCAATGCCCCAATCTAGGTGCCAACCCCCCACTTTCCTAGTCCTTACCTGGCTTCCCTTTTCACAGTTCTACATCTTCCATTCTAAATGGAGACATTTTTGGGGCAGCATGTAGTAAATCATAAAACATTCCAATCTGAAGAATTGCATTGACACTGGGACACTGAACTGGCTGCGATAGTCATTGTCATTAGACACGCTAAACAACAACAAAAACCTCATAACATTCCACTGTAACTTTAAATTTCAAAAATACTCAGTTGGATGGAACTTTCATATTTTAATTCATTGAAACCTGTGTGATTGAATTGATTTTGAGCTGCCATAGAAGTCCCAGCCAGCACCACAGAAATCAGGGAAGGTTGTCACAGAACATGTGACACTCTAAACTCCAGTAATACAGGCAACTTCCTTAGAGGATACCATTAATAAGTCAGTATTTACAATCTTAGGCTGTTCGAGGCACGATTGCCTTGTGCATGGAAGAGAAATATTGGCACTATTTCAGGCACTGTTGTGTGGTAACTGTTGGGAAATGATGCCTTTCACTGTATTATCCAGAGACATACTCATTCCTGAGAGAGAATGGAGGGGCAACACACTGTAGAAATAGACTTAAAGACAGAATACAGTTTGGGGGACGAGATGATTTAGGGGACTGGTAATAGATTGTGAAGCACTCTACCTCTCTCCCAGAGTGGTAGTTGTTACCATGGGATGTCTGCCTGATGGTTTGCTAACAGACAACTGTCCGCATCACAAAAGCCATCACCACTGGCCCTGATTGGAACCAGGGCTGGCAGACTCCAGAAAGGATGTGGATGTCCTTCCACTCCAAGTGTAGGGCACCTAGGTGGTATGGTGTGCGGGAAGTTAGAATAAGAGTGAGAAATTAAAGGAATAGAGGCAAGTAAAGTTGGAGCTGGAGGGATCAGTGCCCGAGAGAGGCAAGTTTTAAGGTTATGGGGACCAATATCGAGCAAGGCTGAATACCAGAGGAACCATGGATTTACAGCTAGAGCCTAGGTGTCCAGCCTGTGGCTTGGGGGCTCTAAATTGTAGCCTGCGGCAGTGACTGTAACAAGAAGAAAATGGTGTGAAGTGCAAGTGTCTTCCCTGAGCTGTGTCCCGCGACGTGGGTTTGAATCATCACAATAGAGAGGGGGGTAAGGGTGCCACAGCTCCCCTGTAGCCCTCGGAGCAGCTGTGAGGTGAGCAGGGAGCACTCTGAGCGGCTGACGTGCCTTCCCTGCTGCAGCTGCTCAGGAGCTCCCCTGCTGGTTGGCTGCTGCATCACAGTGGAAGAAGGAGAGGGTTGCTTTGGCTGCTCCACTGTGTTTTCCTGCTGGGTTGTGGGAGGCCCAGAGAGAGTGTGATTGGAGCTCACTGGATTCTGCCTGAGCCAGTGCTTAATTTATAATGAAAGAGGTGCTGGGGCGCAAGCAATTTTTTTTACTTTAATAACTGATGATGCAAGGGCTATGAACTGCCAAGCCCATAGGTTCAAGGGCTATGAACTGCCAAGCCTAGAGGTGCCAGGACTTAGCCCTGGCAAGCTCTGGCACAAATTAAACACTGGTCTGAGCTTAGGGAAGCACCTAGCAAAGGATGGTACCCCAGCCCCACACAGCCACAGGGCAGCCCAGGGAAGGGGAAAAGGAGGAGAAACCGAGAGCCAGCAACCAGTTACAGTTCCCTGGTTCTCTGCTTTGGCCCAGGTTAGAGCAGCCTGAGGTATAGACCCCAAGACGAACACCAGCCAGGAATAGTCAGAGTGACAAGCTCACCAGCCCCTCTTCTACATCCCAACATTTCCCCTGTGCCAGGAGCTGTGGGGAGGGAGGCATTGGAGTTAATAGAAGGCTCTGTGCCTTCTGGGGACTCCCCTAAAAAGGGAAATCTAGAGAAGGAGACTTGCATGTGGTTTCTCCCTTTGCACTGCCCAAATGGTGCAAGAGCAGTGGAGCAGGGCAGAGAATCCGTCCCAGTGTATTGATTGTAGCACTTGGCCTATGTGAAATAAAACATTTTACCTAAGGCTGGAAGTGTAAGCGACCACTGAGCCACAGAAATGCACTTAATGGAAAAGCCTCTACAAAGACAAAACAGGAGGGCACACAGTCGCTGATAGCTGACTGAATCCTGATGCGTGGCCGACAGGTTGCCCAGGCAGGCAATAAAGTGGAGAAGGAAGAACAAAGCAAAGTAAGCCTATGCTTGCTCCATCTGAGGGGCAAAGGAGAGATCTGCAATGTGACCGAAATATTCCCAAAGGGGGCAATGGTGACATGTTTGACCCAAAGGTGAAAGCGAGGGCTCCTGGAAGATCAGGCTGTGTCACCTAATAGGTGAAGAATAAGCAGTACGGATCTATTGAGCAACACGGCAGGGTCTGATAAAAGGAGTCTGAGATTTCCTCAGGGAAGAAATTTCTCAACTTCTATAATCTGGAGATGTTGTTGGGACAAGACTTGCTTTAAAACAAAAAGAGGCACCATAGTTGAAAGCTTGGCCCCCCTGGAGTCAATGGCAAAACTACCACTGCCTTCACTGGGGGCTTCATTTAACCTAAATATTAAATTCCAAAGAGAAAGAGAGAATGGGGCAATAAAATGGATTGGGTGTGAATAAGAAGTCCTCAGTGGAAGGGCTGTGGAAGCAAAGAAGACCTAACCCCAGTCTAATGAGAGCAGTTAGAAATTCTGTGGAAGAGACAGAGGAAGAAAAAGAATATCTTCTCTAACTCTCTGAAAGGGGAAAGTAGGCCATCATGAATGAAATACTGTATCAGACTCACCGGAAATTTGTGGAGGCTATTAGCAGCTCTTCTAGAGGCAGAGAATAATGTTAGCATCCTGGAGAATGTGCCTTCAAGTGCGCTGCTGTTCTGGGGGTGAGGAAAGTAGTAACTATAACAGGTTTCACAATAATTAAGGGGTACGTTTTCAAAGGCATACATGGGATTTAGGCACCCAGTTCCAAGATGGGCACCCAGCTGCCCCTCATGCCATTACAAATCTCCCTCTGATGTTTTTCTTTCCCTACACACAAAGAAATCAGAGATCTTTCTGTAACAAATAATCCGGGTTAAACGGAAGGGTGAATTAACAGGTGTGCTGGTTTCACTCCTCCCCTCCTGAGCTTCTCTTTTTAATATACACCATTTGTTGCCATGCATAATAATGTACATCTGTCAGAGAACACTTTCCAGCATGCACAGAGATACACCTGCAGAGCTATGAAGCAGATGAGTCATTTAGTAGCCATACTGTACTCCATTTCGTTAATAAAACCTCCCCAAGTGAAAATCTCTCATTTTCAGAGACTGCTTTTAATCAGTGCTTTCTATTATTCCTCTGCACTAAATATAAGGAGAATTTCTCTAGGAACTATGGGGCCCGTGTTCCCAGTGTAACTCCATTGAAGTCACTGACTCCCAAGCAAGTTCAAGGCAGAGGCTTCAATGGAGATGACAAGTGACTGAAGTTGTGGATTTACACCAAGAGATGAATGACCCATTGGGACAAATTCGGTTCTCATTTACACCACTACAGCTCCACTGAAGTGAATGGGGTTTGACTCACAAGTCTCAAGATTTAGCCTTTCCCATCCAATATTGCAACTGTGTATAGTGTTAAATAAAATGGGTTGCATTACACTTTTATTCATATATCTGGGGCCTGATCCAAAGCCCACTGAAGTTAGTGGGAGACTTTCCACTGACTTCCAGGGGGTCTGGATCAGGTTTTTAAGGCATTATCCACAGTGATAAGTAACTGATAGGGCAGTGCCTTGGAGGTACAAATCTTACCCCTTCCACAGTTTACTGTTTTCACAGATAGAAACATAGAATCATAGGACCGGAAAGGACCTCGAGAGGTCATCTAGCCCAGTCCCCTGCACTCATGGCAGGACTAAGTATTATCTAGACCATCCCTGACAGGTGTTTGTCTAACCTGCTCTTAAAAATCTCCAATGATGGAGATTCCACAACCTCCCTACGCAATTTATTCCAGTGCTTAACCACTTCGACAGTTAGGAAGTTTTTCCTAATGTTCAACCTAAACCTCCCTTGCTGCAATTTAAGCCAATTGCTTCTTGTCCTATCCTCAGAGGTTAAGAACAATTTTTCTCCCTCCTCCTTTTAACAACCTTTTATGTACTTGAAAACTGTTATCATGTGTCCCCTCTGAGTCTTCTCTTTTCCAGACTAAAACAAACCCAACTTTTTTCAATCTTCCCTCATAGGTCATGTTTTCTAGACCTTTAATCATTTTTGTTGCTCTTCTCTGGACTTTCTCCAATTTGTCCATATCTTTCCTGAAATATGGTGCCCAGAACAGGACACAATACTCCAGTTGAGGCCTAATCGGTGCAGAGTAGAGTGGAAGAATTACTTCTCGTGTCTTGCTTACAACATTCCTGCTAATACATCCCAGAATGATGTTTGCTTTTTTTGCAACAGAGTTACACTGTTGACTCATATTTAACTTGTGATCCACTATGACCCCCAGATCCCTTTCCTCAGTAGTCCTTCCTAGGCAGTCATTTCCCATTTTGTATGTGTACAAATGATTGTTCCTTCCTAAGTGGAGCACTTTGCATTTGTCCTTATTGAATTTCATCCTATGTATTTCAGACCATTTCTCCAGTTTGTCCAGATAATTTTGAATTATAATCCTATCCTCCAAAGCACTTGCAACCCCTCTCAGCTTGGTATCATCCACAAACTTTATAAGCATACTCTCTATGCCATTATCTAAATCATTGATGAAGATATTGAACAGAACTGGACCCAGGACTGATCCCTGCGGGACCCCCACTCGTTATGCCCTTCCAGCATGACTGTGAACCACTGATAATTAATTCTCTGGGAATGTTTTTTCAACCAGTTTTGCACCCACCTTATAGTAGCTCTATCTAGATTGCATTTCCCTAGTTTGTTTATGAGACGGTCATGCGATAAAGTATCAAAACCTTTACTAAAGTCAAGATATACCACGTCTACTGCTTCCCCCCTATCCACAAGGCTTGTTTCCCTATCAAAGAAAGCTATCAGGTTGGTTCAACGCGATTTGTTCTTGACAAATCCATGCTGACTGTTACTTATCACCTTATTATCTTTGCAAATTGATTGCTTAATTATTTGCTCCATTATCTTTCCGGGTACAGAAGATAAGCTGACTGGTCTGTAATTTCCCGGGTTGTTCTTATTTCCCTTTTTATAGATTGGCACTATATTTGTCCTTTTCCAGTCTTCTGGAATCTCTCCCATTTTCCATGACTTTTCAAAGATAATCGCTAATGGCTCAGATATCTCCTCATGCCTGTCTTTCTCTTCGCTCACATGCAAAAGTAAAGAGCAATTTTAAAACTGCATGAAGCATTGCAGAGGTCACTGAGATTAATGGAAAACACAATTATAACAACATGAAGCTGAAGGGCCTCAGTTTGGCACCGCTAGGTCCACTTGGGTGTATCACATTGCGTAATATGATGTAAGAATTTGGGCTGGTGTAATCAAAATGTAACTGCAATCCTTACCAAAAGCACCTGTTTACCCTCAGCTAACCCAGGGGAATGTATATGTCTTTTACATCAGACTCCGGAACATGCTGGAAAATTCCATAATCGATGAACTACTGTTTGTGGGGCCTGGGAAATAAAGCATTCAGAGGCTGTGCTGAATATATGGCTAACTAATCCCAGAAATCTATTTTATACACTTTATTTATTTTAGAATTAACTCGGTGCTTGTGAAAAGTGCCAGGTCAGCAGAACTGGAGGCTGAAGCTCACTGTTTAATTGACTGAGCAGGTACAACGTGAGCTGGGGCAAGCTTTCTTAAACGCTGAGTGCCTGACATCAGTGGGTGATGGGAGCAGATCTTGGAAGCAGGGCTGGTCGGAAAATGCAAAACACGGGGTCCCCAATAATCAGATTTTCCAAAGAGCTCAGAATCCACAACTGGGGCCAGATTTTCAAAAGAGCCCGTCGTGTTGGGTGCGGAGCTCTCGGGGATGTGGTGAGTGCTGAGCACTTGGAAAAGGAGTATGGCCTAGCAGAGAGGTTTGGTTGCTGGCCTGGTGATTAGGGTGTTAGTGTGAGGCAGTTTCAGGCAGGTTTGTACTTGGCACAGCTCGGTCATGCCTCCAGTGTTGTGACCCCTGCTACTGCGGCTACACGGCTGTTTACACTCATACTAGCTTGAGGAGAGCCAGCAAGAGTACATGTAGGAGAATCACTCCCTCCCCCCCCCCCCCCCCACCGCGAGCTTGTTGTGTAGACATAGCCACAAGGGTTGAGGATAAATACAGTAAAGCTTGTGAGGTGCTGAGGTACCACCATGATAGGGGCCACATAAATACCTAAGATAGGTAGAATACGCAGTTATCTTAACTGATAACAGCAAAATGTCTTAGATTTTGTCTTAGATGGGGAACATGTGCTTGATTTTTCTATTTCAGTTTCATAAAGGAAATTAACAATCATAATAGACTCTGGGGGAGATTTTCAAAGGCATGAAGATTTTCAATGGGAGTTAAGAACCTAACTGCCAGTTGGTCCTTAGAAACCTTCCCTGCACCCAGTTTCTAAGTCTGGGTGCCTAAATCAGGGTTCCCATTTCCTCATTTAAGCTCTGTAATTAAGGGCCCAAATACCTCTTTCATTTGTCAGACTGCTGATCTGAGTGCCTACGGGTAGCATTCGCTAACTCAGCTTAGGTGCATGCATTTGGACATTGGGTGTACTGGGCCAGATCCTCAGCTGGTGTAAAGTGGCATAGCTTCCCTGCCTTCAACAGAGCCATGTCTGTTTACCCCAGGTGAGAGTCTGGCCCAGTGGGTTATTTTTACCCTTTGATACTGAATCTTCAGTGACGTATAAAAGCTTTTCAGTGGAAGGGTACAATGCAATCTAGCTCTTGGAGGCAGGACCATGAGGGGGTGTACGGAGAAGGGGGAAAGAGATAATGCTGCCTTAGTACTGAGTGCCCGAGTCTGGTGGCTGGAGGCATAATGCCTGTGGAGGCCAAGAGAGGGCAGAGTGATGCCCATCGTGTTGGGGGAGCATGTTCCCTGGTAGCTCTTTTTGAAATGCAAGCAAGCAAACTGAAACTAAAGCCATTCCCCTCTGCACCTACACAGACACCTTGTTTCTGGGCTGCTGGGAGCTGCTGCCAGCACTAATGGTGCCCCTTTGTGCTCAAACACCTGTAGGATGGCTGCCTGCATCTCAGGAATGCTGGGAGGGAAGGATTAGACTTCATACCCGATGGGCAAGGGGAGGAGAAATGGGTTAAGGGGTGTTATAATACTGAGAGATTGTGACGTGGGGTTCATCTTCATTGCGGCTTCGCAGTTTGGGATGACAGACGTGCACTAACTCTGCTTGTTCCAATGTGCTAAAAGTAGCAGTGTCACCAGGGATAGCACAGGCTAGCTGCCTGAACATGTACTAAGGGGGTGCCGGTGGGTTTGTACTCAGGCGGCTAGCCCAAGCTGCCCCCTGTGCTACCCCCAGCTACACTGCTAGTGATAGTGCAAGCAGAGTTAGCATGTTTGTTTACCCTGCCGGGACCCACACGCCCAGCTGTGGTGTAAATGCACTTGAAGAGACTATTACTGTTGTCTATGTATCTTGTTAGTCCCCCTGTAGATTTTTTAAAAAATTAGGTAACATTAAAATGTGGGGACAGTAGCAGGAATATAGCGGTCAGTGATGGAAGGTCAGCTACAAAAAGGGAACTCTGTGGAAGTATTAGATGGATAATAGGAGAGGGTAGTGTGGCATAAAGGGGCAAGGAGGGTGTTCCAGAGGTAGGGTGTTAAGAGCTGATGAGATAAAGGGCTCAAAGGAAGCCTTTGCTTTGCATGATATCCAGCTTCATTGATCCTACACAATCAATAAACTACGTGGCGTATTCTTGAGTGTTACCTACTGGTGCATTTTCTATTTACGAAGTATAAATTACATGCAGTGTTGTTGTCCCAGGATATTAGAGAGACCAGGTGGGTGAGGTCATATCTTTTATTGGACCAACTTCTGTGGGTGAGAAGAGCTCTGTGTAAGCTCAAAAGCTTGTCTCTCTCCCTAACAGAAATTGGTCCAATAAAAGATATGACCTCACCCACCTAGTCTCTCTGTTTACATAAAACCGATGAAGCTCTCTCATAACATAAGGATTGCATGAGAATAAGGTGTGGAGTTGGACAGGAGAGAAAGGGAGCATTAGAATCAGATGAACTGGCTGAGCATTTCATTAAACTCCGCCTCGAGTGCTCTGCATCACAAGACCACCCAACGGTGTGCCATTTAACGGTCTCTGCTCAAATGTGGTCTGGCATTGGGATAGCAGGGGTGTTATTGGGTAAAAGTGCAGGGCTTACTTCGCTGGCAGAATTCCATAGGGTAGGAAGTTTGTTCAGTACTTATCTGTGCTACGCCGGATCCTAGCCAGTGCCATATAAACCACTCAGTCCCAAGTGCATGACACTGACAATATTTTTAAAGTGAATTCTCAATTGTAATATTTTTTTCATTAAAGCAAGGCAAAATAAATATGTGCACACGTCGTGTTGATGTCTTCTTTAAGAGAATGCTTATTTGAGAGGAATGAATGTGTATCATGTTATCTGTGGGCTTGTCAAGGCAAAGGCTTGTTATGATTTTAAATACTTGGGTGAATATTAAAGCATAATCCAGCCTCAGTGATGAGAGCACAAGTTTTAGCTGACCCCCAAGCCCCAAAGGATTAGTCACATTTTGAAACAGATGCCAATATAATTACACAGGAAGAAACATGACTAACTCTTTTGAAAAGACACCTTTGGGTAAGATATCGATGGACACACAGACCCATCAGAAAAGCGAAATCTGACAAAACTGCTTAAAGACTCAACTTGCTGCTCCTCTTTCATTTAGTGGCAGTTTATATCAATGAGATTCCTTCTATCCTTCAGCCTGGAAAGGTTCAGACAAGGGAGGGACCCTGAAAAAATTTACAACAGTCAAAAAGCCCAGTACTGAAATTTCTCTAATCTGATCAGACTTGTTCTTAACCCTGAGACATAAATATCCAGCACATTATAACTTTGATTTACTATTATGCATGTATCAGAGCAACACTGGTGCTTTTGAATTATGCATTCTCTTAACAGAACATTAAACCTTATGGGGAAATGGAATGGTCCAACACATAACTATTATCCTGACAGAGTGGACTGGTGAGACTAAGAATAATGCTCCTGTGCCATGGAAACTTTGAGTTTTTGTTGGATTGCCTGAATGAACATTATAAATAACACTTTGTTCCTTCTTGTTAATAAATAGTGTTTATATTACTCACCAGAAGCATGACAGATAGTTCATCACTATAAAGAGGAGGGATTATTGTTTGACACGTAAAAATAACAACATCCTGCGAGTTAGATCCTGCCATGAAACTGTTAAAACAATTTTGCTAAATTGTTTCTTGGCTTCCAAAGGGAAAATACATCTTTTAATAACTTGATAATCCATCTATTCTTGGTTCTTCATATCAGGTTATGACCCAAAGCTACTGCAGTACTACAGGAAATCAAGTTTGATTTTTGTAATATAGTCAAATGAGTACTTTGGAGTGCCTTGTCTGAGATCAATAAGGAAGCAGTAACTACATTTACTGTCATATGATGATATTGATGTAAAAACATAATGGTCAAAATTATGAAATCAATTTCATAATTTAATCAGAAATGTTTATTGATACTGTTAAAGTTGAATTCAATAGCTCCTGGTATGCAGTTAATTTCCTACCTGTCAGAAAAATGTATTGAAATATTCTTTCTTTTAATTGATTGTAGTTAATTCAGTGGAAAAAATAGCAAAGTCCCATTACCTTAACAGACACAGAGGGTGGTGGTTGTGGGTATTTTTTTTTGTTTCACTTTTATGGCCAGATGTTTTATGCTTTTGTTGGCTCTTATATTTATTTGTATATATATTAAACATCATTTTGATAACAAAGCAGTAACAATTGTAGTGCCAAAAGATGGAATCCCGGCCCCAGGGCCGGATTAACTCTCCTGTGGGTGCCGAGGCTCAGGGCCCGGTGCCCAGCCTGTGGCATGGAGACTTGCTGTGGTTCCGGATGAAAAGAAGCAGCGGGCCCCCTTAGCCCGAGGCCCTGGGCTGCAGCCCTTAAAGCCCCTGCATTAATGCGGCCCGGCCCAGCCCCGCCCCACTGAAGTCAATGGGAGTTTTGCAACTGAAGCGATAGGGCCAGGATTTTACCCAAAGGATCAAACGTTCTGCCCCATTTCCATGAGCAGAAAGGAGCATAAGCCTATGGATCCAGGCTGGGGAGACATGGAAAAGGAGTGCAGGTTTTATAGGTTCCCCTCTTCTTCTTTTTGCCCATCTTCCACAGAAGCTTCCTGGCAGTTGTTTGGTTGAGAGTGGGACCCATGGATCGAAGGGGCGCACAGTCGTAGGATAGAAGGTGGTGGACTGCAGGAACGACTGCTCTCCACAGCCTCCTCCCTCTTCTAACCCACTTCAGCATAAGTTAATGCAAATGATTGACTATGTTTTAACTTGCGTCCCTCTTGGAGATCCCTCCAGGCTAAGAGGTGGTTCTGGGAACAAGCTGCTGATGGAGGAATTTCTGGCAGCATGACTCCTTGGAGTGTGGGATAAAGCAAGAGACCATAGAGGTGGGGTGAGGAGGGTCTGGTGGCAGTGCAGAGGTACAGTGTCCCCTCATGGATGCCCCTTTGAGATTAAGAAGGCACAAATAATATATTCCAAACCAAACCAAAAACTGTTTTGTTTTGTTTTGTTTTTATTTTCTTTTTTCAAAAAGAAAAGAAAAGCTAAGGTTGCTAAGTGACATCAGTGTACTTCTCTAGCACAACATTCATGAAACCCAAACACTTAAAAGCACGAAAACCTCACACTGTCCACATAATAAACAAACATATTATTCTTATTAAGTACTAACACATACGTGTTTCATCACAACACAACAACCTGATATGTGGTTTAAAAGGAAAAATGTATAATATCAATTGATGGTAAAATCATGTAAGTGGGTTTGTATTTGGTTATTTTATGTATTATTTTTATGTGTTTATTTTGGTGTCTAAATATTTTGTTTAAGGGATACTGTTAAATGTGAAACATGAGCAATTAACATTTTTGTAGGGTAAAGTAATTCCTGTGCCTTTTATGTGTAGTTTAAAAGGAAAAATAGATACTGTCAGTTGATGGTAAAATCATGTAAGTGGGCTTGAATTTGAAGTTGATCAGTAAGTATTATTAATGTATATACAGAGTCCGTGTGTGTAATTTAATTATTTTACAATAATGTTTTTGAGATTACTGATAAAGTATAGTATTTATTTTAATGCAGTCTTAAGATTTTTGTGTTGTGATTAAATATGCATTTCCTTTACTTGCTGCAAATAGAGAATTTGTTTATTATGTGGGCAAAATAAGGTGTACAGGGCGAGACCTCTGGATGTGCTCATTTACACCAGAGGAGGATCTGGTTCATGCTGCCCTTAATTATTCAGTTCCTTGGTTTTAAATTATTGGGTTAACTAGTTGTTTAAACACTTCTGTTAGTTCTTGGAATTTCCCTCTTAAAATTGTTTTAAATCTTTCATTTTTTCTTTTGCCTAGTAGGGAAATGAAGTCTGTGGGCCAGATCTTCAACTGGTATTAATCATTGTAACTACGTTGACTTCAATGGAGCGACACTGATTTACACCAGTTGAGGATCTGACCTACAGTTTTTAACATTAAATAACTGGGATGAATGGCCATCAGGTTATTGAATTAAAGGAGTGAGTAGAACTTCTTAACGCTGTAGCACTAGTCAAGTTAATAATGGCCCCTCCAGAACCTTGTCACGGTCAATGTGCATGGAACAAGAAATGCATTTTGATTCTGGGCACCCAATAGACCACTGTACCCCATGCTCAGGTCATCCCACATTTCCAAGCTGTAGTTATCCCATCTGAAAAATGTGGCTATTAATGATGCTTTCCCCATACCTAGTGCTGTGTCCATGTATAGATCTCAAGCCACTTTACAAAGACAGGTACCCTGATTTTACATCTGGCATAACTATGCACTAAGTCAGTGGTTCTCAAAGCCGGTCCACCGGTTCGGCCCATCACGATTCGCCGCTCCATGCCAATGGGAGCTGTAGGAAGGGCGGCCAGCACATCCCTTGGCCCGTGCTGCTTCCTGCAACCCCCATTGGCCTGGAGCGGTGAACCGCGGCCAGTGGGAGCCGCGATCGGCCGAACCTGCGGATGCAGCAGGTAAACAAACCGGACCAGCCCGCCAGGGGCTTTCCCTGAACAAGTGGTGGACTGGCTTTGAGAACCACTGTGCTAAGTCACTAATGTTACTAGTGGATAAAATGTGCATGTACCACCTCATAAATCAGGGTTCAGCCTCAGGCTCTACCACAAGTTTCTTACAGTCTGCAACCTTTAGAAAGTCCCTTAAATTTTCTGTTCCTCAGATATCTACCCTATCAAAATACCTGTGTGGGTAATTGAGGAATAGAGGAGGAGTCATTGTGATGCTGGCAGGCCAGATGCCAACTCTTGCCCAGGCTGCAGGCATTAGCTAAGAACTGACAAAGATATAGCTGGAGACCAGACAAGTTCGCCTGGATGTTAGTTTTCCCCCAAATAGATATTAGTCTTATAAGAATGTATTTAGTGTTTAGACTCTATAAATGCCTGTAAGTTGCTGAATGTATTAATGTTACTTGTAATGTCTGTTTTCCATGCTATAAGAAAATATGTAAGTTTCGCTGTACAGCTTTGAAAATGTTTGCTCTGAACTTGTGAACTCAGGCACGCGAATCATTCCCCTCACTCCCGGGTCCAGAAGGACTATCAGAATCAGATGGTCATCAAGGAACATTGCAATACAAAGGATTCCCTATCGCACCTGGGAAATGCTAAGTGCCAAGAAGCTCATCCTATAGACTTGGAAGCTGAAGGAAGGAAATAAAACAAAACCACAGGAAAATGTTCAATCTTTTTGGCTGTTTGAACTCTGAAGGGCCCAAGACTCAAAACTGAAGTCAGAGATTCCCAGGGGCTGCCCCCGGGTTCCATCCTGAAGACACTTTGAATTGACAGGTCACTGCAACTCTGTCACTCTTAGGATTTAGATGGTAACTCATTTGTGTGAATAAGTTTGCTTGCTTTAACCTGTAAATAACTCTTATTCCTTTTTCCTAGGGCAGGTCTACATTACGGGGGGAAAGTTGATCTAAGCTTCTCAATTTGAGTTACGTTAGTAGGGTAAATCAAGTCAACATAGCTTAGATCTACTTACTGCGGGATCCACACTATGCTATGTCAACGGGAGACGCTCTCCCGTTGACTCCCCTTACTCTTCTTGTTCCGGTGGAGTACCGGAGTCGACGGGAGAGCGATCTGCAGTCGATGTAATGGGTCTTCACTAGACCCGCTAAATCGACCCCCAATGGGTCGATCGCTGCAGCATCGATCCTCTGATAAGTGGAGACAAGCCCCTAGTTATGAAACCTTTAGAGAGTTTATTATAGGACTGGCTACAGAGGTGTTGTCTTTGGTATAAGATCTAGGGTACCAGTTGATCTGGGGTAGTGACTGGTCTCTTGGGACTGGAAGCAACCTGAATGTGGTGTGATTTTTAGTGTAAGGGACGATTTATCACTAAGTCCAGTTTCTTTGGGTGGCAAAATAGACTGTAGTGTCTAAGGGGACTGTCTGTGACTCCATGGTAAGACTGTTACAGGAATCCAGGAGTTCAAATTTTTTGCTGGCTTGATGAAATCTAATTAGAGAACACACCACCAGTAGGCCCTGAGGTAGGCACTTATGGTTTTGAGCTGCTCCAGACAACGTGACAGTCATTCTACCTTTGGAAAAATAGCACAGGCCAGTTCTGAGATTGATGAAAATATTCTCTGTGGCCATGTATGTTTCTCACGCATTTTTATTCTTAGAAAATTGTGTCTTATTTTTCTTTTAGTATTACTGACCTTGAAAATCACAGGAGGAAATGTAAAAATCAATTAAGAGCTACTTATTTCAAATTTTGTAGAGTAAGGTGATTTCACTGGGCAGAGAGAGAAGCACAAAGAAATATGACCCATTTTGTGATCATTTTCAAAATGGAACCATATTTAAATCTCTTCATCTCAAAAACATCTTTTTTTTTTTTAAAAGGAAACTTAACCGTAACAATCTGAAAGCATGAGGATTTTTTTCTTTTAGAATTACATGGGGGATCAAAAAGCAGCCATTCAATAGGACCATTTTAACCATGGAGAAACTATCACCTCTCCATAATACACTGAAGATCACCATCTTTGGAAATGTTATCTATGTCATGCAGAACAATGAAGATATATGAAGGGGAAAAGGAAAAGTGCTAGAGTCTGTATATCTTGAATTAATATATCTTGTCACTAGCTGATATTTTCAATTTACATTGAAGAAAGGTTGGAAAGTTCTAACGTTTTTGAAAATGTAATTAAATGTAGAGTCTGAAAGTGCAAAAGTAAAGCATGATCTAAAGTAGTGATGGCTGAATTCTGCAAGATCCAGAAATCTGGTTTTGTTTGGATGCTTATTAAAATCACTTGTCTGCAAAATTGGACTGGATATTTCATAATTTGTGGGCTTTCATGTGAAGTTTAAGTAAGGACCATATTGAATTCAAATCTCTCTGATCTTTAGCAAGGATTTAACATGGTCCAGTTACAAATTAGTGACATTCATTGATGATGCAAAACTGGTGTGTATAGAAGGCATTAGGGAAGTGGCAGTAACATTGGTATATTTATTGCACTTGTATTCAGAAAGGCGAATGTGACAAACTAAGTGTTGGTTTCCAGTTTGCAGCTCAGAAAGAAAACCGTTGAACAGAATGAATACCCAGTGCCTTTTCTAACATGAAAGAAATAGTGTGAATTGAATATCCAGCAGGGAACTGAGTAACATGATCTTCAGCATAACAATGCCCTGAGAAAGGAAGAATTCTGCAGAAAAAATGAGAGGAAGCATAGATAAGTGGTCAAAAATAGGGATGAGACTAAAGAGGTCTAGGTTCTGTTCCTAGCTCTGATACTGACTTGCTGTGTGTTCTTTGCTTCTCTACGGATTATTTTCACCCAGTGGTAAGAATGGGGATAATACTAATCATATGTACCTCACAATTTGTTGTGTGGCTCAGTTGATTAATGCTTTGGATGAATTCTATTAGAGAAGTACAAAGTACAATTGCTTTTTTTTTTTAATTCTACAAGAAAGCAAGGAAATACAGAAAGCTTTGGGGGAGCTGATTTGGAATGTTCAGCAATAGCAGACTTATCAGCAAGGCAATTTGTATCCAATTGATATCTGAAAGGCTGGGATACTCTATAACAAATACAGTTGATTAAGAAACATATAGTAAGGCACATTGTTCTGTATACAATACAAAAGAACAGAACTGCTTTGTACGGCGAAGACTTTGCCAAGGACGTTGGAACAATGGGGAATTCTTCTTGAAAATGTTTAGACAATACGAAGAAGCATTTAGAGAAGCCACAGGAATGTTAGGATTTAAAGCCTGCAAGCAGAAGGCAAGCTTGAGGAGATGATGATGAGTTACCCAGTTCTTTATTAAGACCCCACTCAGAATGCTATGCTACGTTTAGTTGGATCACCACATTTTCTAAAAGATGCATTCGTAACTGAGAAGGGCAATGAGTTGAAACTAGGAGAAAAAGAATGAACTATGAAGATTGACTAAAACCCGTAATCTTCTAAAGGCATTTTCCATGTGGTTTAACTGAGCTATGTAAAATTTTAAATCATGTAGACAAAGCTGGACATATATCATATTGTCATAAACCCCAACATAAACATTCAGTTCTTTGTCTACCATGAAGATATAACAGTGATGCATTTTGCTATAAAATTTGGAATACTGAGGTCATTGAATGGTATTTTTCGATCTTTCATCACCATGCAGTCAGGCACTTGAAACATTCAAATCTGCTTTGGGAGTCCAAACCTTTAAAATGTCACAATGGCTTCTGATTTTTAAAACTGAAATCTCTGGTCTTATTCATTGGCATGCATTATGCTGCATTGTTAGCATTCGTTAGATGGCAACTAAAGGACCATTCATAACAATCAGGATAATTTCATATGTGTTTGTTTTCATTTTCCATTAATACATGACAAACTGTGAAATTTGCCATTTTTACCATAGCCAGTCCATTACATTTGTCATCTCTTTTTGCAGTTTACACGGAGCTCTGGCTACAGATGAATATCAGACAGGATGATGCCTAATGCAGATGATAGAACAAAGGATGACACACACATTACAAAAAAGCACAAACAAATTCAGACCAGACATCAGGAAGTGCTTTTTCATGCCAAAAAGTCACACTGTATGTGTGGTATGACCTGGCAGGAAAAGATACTGAGCCAAAGCCACGCTGGTTGAGTTAAAAGAAAATCAAATGGCACCATGGGGGGGAATAAAACACATATAAGGGGGTGAGATGCTGACTAGCTGAATAGGCAAAAAATGTCTGTCACACCCTGATTTGGGAGTGGTACCAAAGTCTAAATAGCACAAGAGTTAGCAAGTTTTCCTACAAGCAATAATTGATGGTCAAGCCTGAAACAGCAAAGAGATTATGCTTATCTGCTTATCTGCATCATCTCTATTCTCATTGAGATGGGAATTTTACAAGAAGGGAACACCCACAAATTCTGTGTTTCAGTTGGTTCAATTGGTTACAAGAATAGCTCTTCTGTTGGCACTTCTTGGAGAAATGATCATATAAAATAGATCAACTTGACCTTTTTGATCCTGAAAAGAAGATTGATTTTGTTCAAAAGATTGGTTCCAGTTTTAGGTGCTGTTTTGAGTTTCAGTGATTTCACTGGTCCATCTTCATTTCACTGTATGTCAGTTTCTAACAGAAAAACTGAGGTGGAAACACCACGTTTTTTACTTTTATATTAATTAGGTGGAAAAATATTTGGACCAATTCACAAGCAATGCAAAATTGCTCAAATGGTTCTAGTGGTTGGCTCAGAGTCCATTAATGTGGAGTGAAACAGGAAGAAGGAAGGAAGCATCAATGCCTCCAAAGTAAAATCACCTTTGGAGAAAGTAAGACTATACTCTCTCTCTTTCACTTTATCTGGTAAATGTTTCTTTTTGCCCCTTTCCTTTCATATAGCTATCAAGTGATCTGGCAACTCCCCTTATAGTGAAGAGAACAGTTTAACAGAAATATCATAGAATCATACAATATTAGGGTTGGAAGAGACCTCAGGAGGTAATCTAGTCCAATCCCCTGCTCAAAGCAGGACCAACACCAACTAAATCATCCCAACCAGGGCTTTGTCAAGCCGGGCCTTAAAAACCAGTAAGGATGGAGATTCCACCACCTCCCTAGGTAACACATTCCAGTGCTTCACCATCCTCCTAGTGAAATAGTGGTTACTACTATCCACCCTAGACCTCCCCCACTGCAACTTGAGACCATTGCTTCTTGTTCTTTCATCTGCCACCGCTGAGAACAGCCTAGCTCCATCCTCTTTGGAACCCCCCTTCAGGTAGTGAAGGCTGCTATCAAATCCCCCCTCACTCTTCTCTTCTGCAGATTAAATAACCCCAGTTCCCTCAGCCTCTCCTCATAAGTCATGTGCCCCAGCCACTTACTCAGCCTCACCAGTGCCTAATAGAGGGGAATAATCACTTCCCTCGATCTGCTGGCAATGCTCCTACTAATACAGCCCAATATACCATTGACCTTCTTGGCAACGAGGAGACACTGCTGATTTATATCCAGCTTCTCGTCCACTGTAATCCTCAGGTCCTTTTCTGCAGAACTGCTGCTTAGCCAGTCGGTCCCCAGCCTGTAGCAGCGCATGGGATTCTTCCTTCCTAAGATTTCCTCAGATTTCTTTTGGCCCAATCCTCCAATTTGTCTAGATTACTCTGGACCCTATTCCTACCCTCCAGCGTATCTACCTCTCCCCCCAACTTAGTGTCATCTGTGAACTTGCTGAGGGTGCAATTAATTCCATCATCCAGATCATTAATAAAGACGTTGAACAAAAACGGTCCCAGGACGGACCCCTGGGGCACTCCGCCTGATACCGACTCCCAACTAGACATCGAGCCGTTGATCACTACCCATTGAGCCTGACAATCTAGCCAGCTTTCTATCTACCTTATAGTCCATTCATCCAATCCATACTTTTTAAACTTGCTGGCAAGAATACTGTGGGAGACCGTATCAAAAGCTTTGCTAAAGTCAAGATATATCACATCCACTGCTTTCCCCATATCCACAGAGCCAGTTATCTCATCATAGAAGGCAATCAGGTTGGTCAGGCATAACTTGCCCTTGGTGAATCCATGTTGACTGTTCCTGATCACCTTCCTCTCCTCCAAGTGCTTCAAAATGCACTTCTTTGAGGACCTGCTCCATGCTTTTGCCGGGGATTGAAGTGAGGCTGACCAGTCTGTAGTTCCCCGGGTTCTCTTTCTTCCCTTTTTTAAATATGGGCACTATATTTGCCTTTTTCCAATTGTCTGGGACCTCCCCCAATCACCACAAATTTTCAAAGATAATGGCCAATGGCTCTGCAATCACATCAGCCAACTCCCTGAGCACCCTTGGATGCATTAGATCTGGACCCATGGACTTGTGCACGTCCAGCTTTTCTAAATAGTCCTTAACCTGTTCTTTCACCACTGGGGCTGCTCACTTCCTCCCCATACTGTGTTGCCCAGTGCAGCAGTCTGGGAGCTGACTTTGTCTGTGAAGACCGAGGCAAAAAAAGCATTGAGTACTTCAGCTTTTTTCACATCATCTGTCACTATGTTGCCTCCCCCATTCAGTAAGGGTCCCACACTTTCCCTGACCTTCTTGTTTCACAGACTTTAAGGTCAGAAGGGACCATTATGATCATCTTGTCCAACCTCCTGCACAACGTAGGCCACAGAATCTCACCCACCCACTCCTGTAACAAACCCCTAACCTATGCCTGAGCTACTGAAGTCCTCAAATCATGGTGCCCCATGCTACCGAGGAAGGCGAAAACCCCCCAGGGCCTCTGCCAGTCTGCCCTGGAGAAAAATTCCTTCCAAATATGGCGATCATCATGTGGGCAAGACTCACCAGCCAGACACCCAGGAAAGAATTCTCTGTAGTAATTCAGATCCCACCCCATCTAACATCCCATCACAGGCCATTGGGCATATTTACCACTATTAGTCAAAGATCAATTAATTGACAAAATTAGGCTATCCCATCATACCATCCCCTCCATAAACTTATCAAGCTTAGTCTTGAAGTCAGATATGGCTTTTGCCTCCACTGCTCCCCTTGGAAGGCTGTTCCAGAACTTCACTCCTCTGATGGTTAGAAACCTTCATCTAATTTCAAGTCTAAACTTCCTGATGGCCAGTTTATATCCATTTGTTCTTGTGTCCACATTGGTACTTAGCTTAAATAATTCCTCTCCCTCCTTGGTATTTATCCCTCTGATATATTTATAGAGAGAAATCATATCTCCCCTCAGCCTTCTTTTGGTTAGGCTAAACAAGCCAAGCTCTTTGAGTCTCCTTTCATAAGACAGGTTTTCCATTCCTCGGATCATCCTAGTAGCCCTTCTCTGTACCTGTTCCAGTTTGAATTCATCCTTCTTAAACATGGAAGACCAGAACTGCACACAGTATTCCAGATGAGGTCTCACCAGTGCCTTGTATAATGGTACTAACACCTCCTTATCTGTACTGGAAATACCTTGTCTGATGCATCCCAAGACCGCATTAGCTTTTTTCATGGCCATATCTCATTGGCAACTCATAGTCATCCTGTGATCAACCATTACGCCGAGGTCCTTCTCCTCTGTTACTTCCAACTGATGCGTCCCCAGCTTATAACAAAAATTCTTGTTATTAATCCCTAAATGCATGACCTTGCACTTTTCACTATTAAATTTCATCCTTTTACTTTTACTCCAGTTTACAAGGTCATCCAGATCTTCCTGTATGATATCCCGGTCCATCTCTGTATTGGCAATACCTCCCAGCTTTGTGTCATCCACAAACTTTATTAGCACATTCCCACTTTTTCTGCTAAGGTCAATAATAAAAAGATTAAATAAGATTGGTCCCAAAACCGATCCCTGAGGAACTCCACTAGTAACCTCCCTCCAGCCTGACAGTTCACCTTTCAGTATGATCTGTTGTAGTTTCCCCTTTAACCAGTTCCTTATCCACCTTTCAATTTTCATATTGATCCTCATCTTTTCCAATTTAGCTAATA
Source organism: Emys orbicularis (assembly GCF_028017835.1). Classification (NCBI taxonomy): domain Eukaryota; kingdom Metazoa; phylum Chordata; order Testudines; family Emydidae; genus Emys; species Emys orbicularis. The sequence goes on from NC_088685.1 coordinate 198,483,324, forward strand.
ATTCCCCATGTGGAACCGTATCAAATGCCTTACTGAAATCGAGGTAAATTAGATCCACTCTGTTTCCTTTGTCTAAAAAATCTGTTACCTTCTCAAAGAAGGATATCAGGTTGGCACATACCTGTAGAAACCCTTCTTGTTACCCTTCGCATCCCTTGCTAGCTGCAACTCCAATTGTGCCTTGGCCTTCCTGATTACACCCCTGCATGCTCTAGCAATATTTTTATACTCCTCCCTAGTCATCTGTCCAAATTTCCACTTCTTGAAGCTTCCTTGGTTAAAAGACAGGGAACAAAGGGTAGGAATAAATGGTAGATTTTCAGAATGGAGAGGGGTAACTAGTGGTGTTCCCCAAGGGTCAGTCCTAGGACCAATCCTATTCAACTTATTCATAAATGATCTGGAGAAAGGGGTAAACAGTGAGGTGGCAAAGTTTGCAGATGATACTAAACTGCTCAAGATAGTTAAGACCAAAGCAGACTGTGAAGAAAGTCAAAAAGATCTCACAAAATTAAGTGATTGGGCAACAAAATGGCAAATGAAATTTAATGTGGATAAATGTAAAGTAATGCACATTGGAAAAAATAACCCCAACTATCCATACAATATGATGGGGGCTAATTTAGCTACAACGAATCAGGAAAGAGATCGTGGATAGTTCTCTGAAGCCGTCCACGCAGTCAAAAAAGCAAACAGGATGTTAGGAATCGTTAAAAAAAGGGATAGAGAAGAAGATGGAGAATATTTTATTGCCCTTATAAAAATTCATGGTACACCCACATCTTGAATACTGCGTACAGATGTGGTCTCCTCATCTCAAAAAAGATATACTGGCATTAGAAAAAGTTCAGAAAAGGGCAACTAAAATGATTAGGGGGTTGGAATGGGTCCCTTATGAGGAGAGATTAAAGAGGCTAGGACTTTTCAGCTTGGAAAAGAGGAGACTAAGGGGGGATATGATAGAGGCATATAAAATCATTAGTGGTGTGGAAAAAGTGAATAAGGAAAAGTTATTTCTTGTTCCCATAATATAATAACTAGGGGCCACCAAATGAAATGAATGGGCAGCAGGTTTAAAACAAATAAAAGGAAGTTCTTCTTCACACAGTGCACAGTCAAACTGTGGAACTCCTTGCCTGAGGAGGTTGTGAAGGCTAGGACTATAACAGGGTTTAAAAGAGAACTAGACAAATTCATAGAGGTTAAGTCCATTAATGGCTATTAGCCAGGATGGGTAAGGAATGGTGTCCCTAGCCTCTGTCTGTCAGAGGGTAGAGATGGATGGCAGGAGAGAGATCACTTGATCATTACCTGTTAGGTTCATTTCCTCTGGGGCACCTGGCATTGGCCACTGTCAGTAGACAGGATACTGGGCTAGATGGATCTTTGGTCTGACCCAATATGGCCATTCTTATGTTCTTATGTTCCTTTTTGAGTTGAAGCTCACCGAAGATTTCACTGTTAATATCCAAGTTCCTAATCGCTAATGCATATGATTAACTATCAGACATCAGTAGTAGGGCTGTCAAGCGATTAAAAAAATTAATTGCGATTAATCGTGTGATTAATTGCACTGTTAAACATTAATAAAATACCATTTATTTAAATATTTTTGATATTTTCTACATTTTCAAATATATTGATGTCAATTACAACACAGAATACAAAGTGTACAGTGCTCACTTTATATTTATTTTTGATTACAAGTATTTGCAATGTAAAAAACAAAAGAAATAGTATTTTTCAATTCATCTAATACAAGTACTGTAGTGCAATCTCTTTATCATGAAAGTTGAACTTACAAATGTAAAATTCTGTACAAAAAACCTGCATTCAAAAATAAAACAATGTAAAATTTTAGAGCCTGCAAGTCCACTCAGTCCTACTTCTTGTTCAGCCAATTGCTCAGACAAACAAGGTTGGTTACAATTTGCAGGAGATAATGCTGCCTGCTTCATTTTTACAATGTCACCTGAAAGTGGGAACGAGCATTTGCATGGCATTGTTGTAGCTGGCATCGCAAGATATTTACATGCCAGATGTGCTAAAGATTCATATGTCCCTTCATGCTTCAACCACCATTCCAGGGGACATGTGTCCATGCTGATGACAGGTTTTGTTCAATAACAGTCCAAAGCAGTGCAGACCAACGTATGTTCACTTTTGTTATCTGAGTCAGATGCCACCAGCAGAAGGTTGATTTTCTTTTTTGGTGGTTCAGGTTCTGTAGTTTCCACATTGGAGTGTTGCTCTTCTAAGACTTCTGAGAGCATGCTCCATACCTTGTCCCCCTCAGATTTTGGAAGGCACTTAAGATTCTTAAACCTTGGGTCGAGTGCTGTATCTAGCCTTAGAAATCTCACATTGGTACCTTCTTTGTGTTTTGTCAAATCTGCAGTGAAAGTGTTCTTAAAATGAACAACATGTGCTGTTGACTGCTATAACATGAAATATATGGCAGAATGCAGGTAAAACAGCAGGGGACATACAGTTCTCCCCCAAGAAGTTCAGTCACAAATTTAATTAACACACTATTTTTTTAACACACATGGAAGCATGTCCTCTGGAATGGTGGCCGAAGCATGAAGGGGCGTATGAATGTTTAGCATATCTGGCATATAAATACCTTGCAATGCTGGTTACAAAAGTGCCATGCGAACATCTGTTCTCACTTTCAGGTGACATTGTAAATAAGAAGCAGGCAGCATTATCTCCTGTAAATGTAAACAAACTTGTTTGTCTTAGCTATTGGCTGAACAAGAAATAGGACTGAGTGGACTTGTAGGCTCTGAAGTTTTACATTGTTTTGTTTTTGAGTGCAGTTATGTAACAAAAAAAAAAATCTACATTTGTAAGTTGCACTTTCACGACAAAGCAATAGCACTACGGTACTTGTATGAGGTGAATTGAAAAATACTATTTCTTTTGTTTATTATTTTTGCAGTGCAAACATTTGTAATAAAAGTAATATACACTTTGATTTCAATTATAACACAGAATACAATATATATGAAAATGTAGGAAAACATCCAAAATATTTACTAAATTTCAATAAATATTCTATTGTTTAACAGTGCGATTAAAACTGTAATTAATCATGATTAATTTTTTTAATCACAATTAATTTTTTTGACTTAATCACATGAGTTAACTGCAATTAATTGACAGCCCTAATCAGTAGCTTCACTCTCTTTAGTGGGACTACTCATGTAAATAATGTTAAGTACGTATGTGTTTGCAGGATTGGGGCCTACAAGGAAAATTTAGGAGAAAGTTTTACTAGGACAGTGGTTCAAAAGTTCAAATACACCTCTACCCCGATATAACACGGTCGTGGGGAGCCAAAAATCCCTACTGCGTTATAGGTGAAACACCATTATATCAGGGTAGCGGTGGCAGGGCTCCAGCGGTGATTTAAAGAGCCCGGGGCTCCGGCCGCTGCGGGAAGACCCGGGCCCTTTAAATCACCGCTGGAGCCCTACTGCTGCTACCCCAGGGCTGTGGCAGTGGGGCTCCACCGGCGATTTAAAGGGCCCGGGGCTCCCTTTAAAGCGCCGCCAGAGCCCCGCTGCTACCGCGCTATATGCGAACCCGTGTTATATCGGGTCACGTTCAGGGCCGGCTCTAGGTTTTTTGCTGCCCCAAGCAAAAAAATTTTTGGCTGCCCCCCCACCGCACTTTTTTTTGGCTTTTACACATGTTTGCACTTTGCAGTTTTGTTTTGACTGTTTAAAATTAAAAAAAAAAATGAAAACAGAGAATTTGTAGTTAGTGAAATAAAACAATTTCCTACTAGTGTAATTTTAACATTTAATTTTAACAAAAACACAATTACAAACAATTTGAGTTCAACTATACACTGTAATGAAAAACATTAGTGTCTTCCAGTTTCTCATAAATTAAAAGAATTTATATGAACTGAATTTTTCTGGTTTTTATACTTGTGTAGTCATTTAATTTAAACAAAAACACAATTACAAACAATTTGAGTTCAACTATACACTGTAATGAAAAACGTTAGTGTCTTCCAGTTTCTCATAAATTAAAAGAATTGATATGAACTGAATTTTTCTAGTTTTTATACTTGCGTAGTCTTTTAATAAGTCAGTGAAATCTAAATTTTTTGCAATAGTACTTTCAATTGAAATTAATGCCAGTCCTGACATACGATTTTGAGACATGGTGGACCTCAAATAATTTTTTAGTAATTTCAGTTTTGAGAAACTGCGCTCACCAGAAGCCACTGATACTGGTAATGTTAAAAGAATGCGTAATGCTATAGCAGTGTTTGGAGTGAAAAAATCATTTCTTGCTATAAATTCTAATACTTTTAGAGGAGAAGCTTTAGGACTTATTAGCTCAGATAAAGCTATTAATTCATCATACAATTCTACTGCATCAGTGTCAGCAGCGTTATCAGTACTGAGCACTAAATGTAGGTCTTGGCACTGCTTCATTAGGTCTTCTTTGGAAAACTGATTTTTAATATTTCCAATATCGTATAAAAATTCAAAAGTTTCACAATGACCATGCAACTGACAAAATCTTTCTTCAATGGAAGTTATAGCTACATCCAAAATACAATAGAAACATTCAACTTTAAACCTTTCGTTTGGATCGAGAATAGGATCATCATGAGCCTCATAACAAAACTGTCTTGTTTTTTTCCGAGGACGAATGAATTTTTGAGGTGCAAACGTTGGTTCAAAATCAAGATCCTCTGCTATTGTTGTTGCTTCTTTGACAGTTTCTTCAAATCCTTCATCTGAACGGTATTTTTTTAAATATTCCAGCGTTTTATTCAAAATCATCTTTGCCTCGGATATGTCTATGGTTATGTTCTGCATAACTTTGCTGGTCAAATTAATTTGATTTAGAATATTGTGCCAAATAACCGTGCAACATGAAAATTGAAACTGCATCATTTTCTGAGCCAATGTTTCAGCTTCATGTCGAAATGAAGTATCATACGACAAGTCCTGGCTTATTTCGAATAGTGCATCGTAAATCTCTCCTGATGAATATTGGAATGGTCTAATAGCTTCTATCCTGCTTTCCCATCTAGTTTGACTCAGAGGTTTAAGTGTGAGTTTTTGTTCAAGATGCTTCTTCAAGACTGCCCAACGGTGTGTGGAAGCACTAAAAAAGTTGTAAATTGCTTGCACTGTGGTAAAATATGAAACGGCATCTTTAGATGATTTGGCGGCATCACTGACAACCAGATTGAGCGAATGCACATGGCAAGGAATGAAAAAAGCTCGATTGTTTAAATTCAATATTCTTTGCTGTACACCTGCATGTTGTCCTCGCAGGTTTGAGCCGTTATCGTACCCTTGGCCGCGCATATTTTCTAAAGGTATTCCATAGTGTTCCAATCTCTGTAGAATTACATCTGTGAGGGCTTTCCCAGAAGTTTCATTCACTGGTATAAATTCTAGAAGGTGTTCACAAATTTTCACTTCTGCATTTTCCTCAATTTTCAGAAATCGTAAAACTATTGACATTTGCTCAGTTTTGCTCACATCTTGAGAACAATCAACTATAATTGAGTAATATTTGGCGTGTTTCAAATTCGATAAAATTTCATTACGCACTCCATTAGAAATTAATTCTATCTCATTTTGTGTATTTTTACCCAAATAATGGGTGTGAATCTCTCCATCTTTCATTCTTCGTACATGCTCAGCCATAACATTATCAAATTTTGCCAATAACTCAACCAATTTTAAGAAATTTCCATTGTTACTCTCATATAAAATATGCGAGGATCCACGGAATGCGAGGCACTGTTCAGCTAGGAAATTAATGATTGCCAGTAAACGTTCCAACACTGCTTGCCAACGTAGAATTTCTGAATTTAGTTGACATTGCTGTACTGCATCGATTGTTGTACTGGTACGTAATCTGTTTGACAGCTCAATCCAATTTGTCAATGAGCGTAAATGATTTTTTGATGTTTTATGTTCTTTCAAATGCTGATGCAAATTTCACCAGTCATTAAAACCTGCAGTTGCCAGAAAAATGTCCGAGTTAGAGAACAGTTTGCAGCAAAAACAAAAAACTACATCTTTGGTCTGTGAATACACTAACCACAATCTATTAATTTGTTCCCCATTTTTCATTTTTTTCTTCATACTGGATGGCATAAATCGACGATTCGACTTATTAAATGGATATTCAAATGTAGGATCTAGTTTTGAAGGACCTTTTTTCACAATAATAATTCGCATTGTATCAGTAATTATTGTCGGCCATGTACTTGGATCCGATCCTATGTCAGTCTCTCCACCTTCCAATAATTGTTCTTCAGTTTTAGATTTGGATAACAGTTCTTCATTTCTGGACTCTTCAGCTGAAGTAGTAAATCTTTGGATGGATTGTGATTGTTCGTCTTTATCAGTTAGTGAAGATAATCTTTGGTCAGATTGTTGTTCATCTTTATCAGTTGATAAAGGTAATCTTTGGTTCGATCGGTCTTCATCAGTTGATGAATAATCACCTTCAATGCATTGCTTAGAGCTTTCTCCTTGATTGTCGACTTTTTTAAAATAGTTTTTCTAATTCTTTTTGCCGTTTCTCTCTTTGTTGCCGGTAAGCAGCACCAGAAAGTCGTTTTCGTTTTTGTCCTGGCATTTTAGCCCTATAACCACTGGCACCAATGCGAAACGGAAATTAGCGCAAATGGTGCCGATAGGGCAGCACAGTACACACACGTAATCGTGATTTGAATGACCGTGTCACAACATGACATGATATTTTTCACGTCACACTCCTATTGCACTACTGTACTTGCCGTAGGTAAGGCGCTAGTCATTGGGGCGAGAGAGCTCCCCACGAGCTCGGATACACACTGGACCCAGACCTGCTGGCATTTTCCCAGCGCTGAGGCCGCCCAGCTGGGAGCCCGAGGGGCACGCAATGGAGAGAGCTCTGTGGCTGGAGGAGCCAAGGAAGAGGTGCTGGGCTTGCTGGACAGATGCTGCCCCTCTCTGCCAGGTCACTCGCCCCCTGCAGGGGGGGAGGCAGAAGGAAACTCCAGGCACCGGCACCCTGAGGCCACCCTGCTGGGAGCCCAAGGGGCATGCAATGGAGAGAGCTCTGGGGCTGGAGGAACCAAGGAAGAGGTGCTGGGCTTGCTGGGCAGATGCTGCCCCTCTCTGCCAGGTCGCTCGCCCCCTGCAGGAGGGGAGGCAGAAGGAGACTCCAGGCACTGGAGTGCTGTGAGGGGCTGGGGAGGGAGGCAGCAGCCTCTGGGGCTCCAGCAGGCAGAAGCTCCCCAGGGGTCCTGGGGACCCTCCCGCCTGGCCCGACTCTTACCTTGCTGCGGATCTGGCCTGAGGTGGAGTCATCTCCGGTCACCGCCGCTCCCAGGGCCAGGGGTTGGGGCTGCTGCTGGATCCCAGCCCTGCTCATCCTTGGGCTTCGCCTTGGCCCTGGCACAAGCTGGGCTCAGCCCGGGCTGCTGCTCCGCTCCCCTCTCCCCTCCCCTGGCAGGAGGCGGCGCAGAGAGGAGGAGGAGGAGGCGGCAGAGGCGGGGACAAGCCGAGGAGGAGCGGACTGCCCGGGCGCCATGTTCCCCCGTCCTCTGCAGCCGGAGCAGGGCCGCGCTACCGGCTCCCGCCTGAGGGGGGGGGTGGCCGCTGCCCGCAGGAGAGCGGCGCGAACAAGCAGAGATCCAGAACAGGATCCAGCCCAGGACGTTGCTTGAGGTGAGGCCCCAGCATTTTGCCGCCCCATACATTTTGCCGCCCTAGGCACCAGCTTATTTAGCTGGTGCCTAGAGCCGCCCCTGGTCAGGTTATAGCGGGGTAGAGGTGGAGTTTAATAGATTCTAAGGCCAGAACGGACCACTGTGATCATCTAGTCTGATCTCCTGTATAACCTCAGCTATAGAACTTCCCCAAAATAATTCCTAAGGAAGATCTTTTAGAAAAAAATCCAATCCTGATTTTAAAATGGCCAGTGATGTAGATTTCACCACAACCCTTGGTAAATTGTTCCAATGATTAATTACCCGCATTGTCAAAAATGTCCACTTTATTCCCAGTCTGAATTTGTCGAGCTTCAACCTCCAGCAATGGAATTTTGTTATACCCCTCTCTGCTAGATTGAAGAGTCCATTATCTAATACTTGTTCCCCATATAGGTACCTATAGACTGTCCTCAAGTCATACCTTACCCGTCTTTTTGTTAAGCTTGATAGACTGAGCATTTTGAGTCTGTCACTGTAAGTTTTGTTTTCCAACCCTTTAATCAAATAATAAGAATCAGTTCTCACCATGAGTAACTTGAGAATTGTATTTCCAGATGAGTGTGCTGGCCCGGCGTTGTGTACTGCAGGCAAACTGCGGTGTTCGTGTAGGGCCGTAGGGAGTTAATGATTCTCCTTCACCTTGCAGAATCAGAGACAACATTTTTAAAATAATCTCAGAAGTGCTAAACTGCCTGGTATCAGCAGCAATCTTGCTGAAAGGTGATGCTAGGGCCGATTCTCCACTCCATCCAATGGAATGACGTCAGGAGAGTGGAATAGCAGCTCATGCTAACTAAATGATTTTAAACAAGTTTGTAACTTGAGTGTAAAATCCTGGTAGTGGCATCACTTCTTCCCTGTTTTTGAACAGCTGCAAGCATGAACATGGTTGATGTTTCACAAGGCATGTATGTATAGCAAAGTGCTGACAATGACCACCTTTGGGAGAGTGCTGCTGCAAATCACTATTGTTTGCAATCCAAGTATTTGACTTGCAATAAATCAGGGTAGATAACCTTGCTATGCCTCTTTCACTGGACTCTTCTATGCCTAAATACTACATGTGATATAACATTTCAGCAAGAGGCCCACCATTTTCCTTTTAAACTTCAAGTTTGCTGCACTGAGTAAAACAAAAGGCAGTTTTCCTTAACACAGATGTGGTTTTGCTGTTTCACTGGGATTGTTAAATTGTTTCTGAAAAGCGTGTCCTTAAAAGATACCCTGGAACCCCAGTAAATAGGGACTTCTCTTGTGAACCTGAAAGCTACTGACTGTGTGGGTACAGTTTAGCCTAGAATTCGCTCCTAAGGGCCTATTTTTAAGCAAAGCAAGTGGCTTCTTAGTGCCCCACATTCCCTATGCAAGCTCTCTAACTCACAAGGTGGCCTTTTCTCCCTCTTTGTCTATGGCATGGAAATAGCTCTCTATATGATCTCTCTTTGGCAGCAGCACCAAAAGGGAGGTAACTCATGGGCAGATTCTCAGCTCCTGTTGCTTTGAGCCTTATTCTTGCTTGGACCTCACAAATGGTAAGGCTGTTCCTGCTAACCACATTGCCTTCTTTCTTGTACAACTTTAATTTTCTCCAAGTGCAAAGCAACATCAATGGCTGAATCTGCTTTTAGCTGATGGGGAAACAAAGTCAAATCTCACAGGCAAAAGGGAGTTTTTACTGCTTTTCTGCGAAAAGGCCACATTTGCAAGTTTCTCTAAGGTTGAACCTTTTCCCACCACACTGAACGGTGGGGAGGGCTCCATTGCCTGTCGCCCATTCCCAGCTTCTGGCAAACAGAGACTAGAGACATCATCCCTGCACATCCTGGCTGATAGTCATTGATGGACTTATCCTCCATGAACTTATCTAGTTTTTTTTTAACACTGTTATAATCGTGGCCTTCACAATATCCTCTGCAAGGAGTGCCACAGGTTGACTGTGCATTATGTGAAAAAATACTTCCTTTTGTTTGTTTTAAACCTGCTGCCTATTAATTTCATTTGGTGACCCCTAGTTCTTGTGTTATGATCAGAAGTAAATAACACTTCCTTATTTACTTTCTCCACACCCGTCATGATTTTATAGACCTCTATCAAATCCCCTCTTAGTTGTCTCTTTTCCAAGCTGAAAAGTCCCAGTGTTATTAATCTCTCCTCATATGGCATCAAGTATCAGAGGGGTAGCCGTGTTAGTCTGAATCTGTAAAAAGCAACAGAGGGTCCTGTGGCACCTTTAAGACTAACAGAAGTACTGGGAGCATAAGCTTTCGTGGGTAAGAACCTCACTTCTTCAGGTGCAAGATGTCTTGCATCTGAAGAAGTGAGGTTCTTACCCACGAAAGCTTATGCTCCCAATACTTCTGTTAGTCTTAAAGGTGCCACAGGACCCTCTGTTCCTCATATGGCAGCTGTTCCATACCCCTAATCATTTTGTTGCCCTTTTCTGAACCTTTTCCAATTCCAACATATCTTTTTTGAGATGAGGTGACCACATCTGCATGCAGTATTCAAGATGTGGGCGTACCATAGATTTATATAGAGCCAATATGATATTTTCTGTCTTCTTATCTATCCCTTTCTTAATGATTCCCAACATTCTTTTGGCTTTTTTGACTGCCGCTGTACATTGAGTGAATGTTTTCAGAGAACTATCCACAATGACTCCAAGATCTCTTTCTTGAGTGGTAACAGCTACTTTAGACCCCATCATTTTATATGTATAGTTGGGATTATGTTTTCCAATGTGCATTACTTTGCATTTATCAACGTTGAATTTCCTCTGCCATTTTGTTGTCCAGTCACCCAGTTTTGAGAGATCCTTTTGTAGCTCTTCGCAGTCTGTTTGGGACTTAACTATCTTGAGTAGCTTTGTATCATCAGCAAATTTTGCCACCTCACTGTTTACCCCTTTTTCCAGATCATTTATGAATATGTTGAATATGACTGATCCCAGTACAGACCCCTGGGGGACACCACTATTTACCACTCTCCATTCTGAAAACTGACCATTTATTCCTACCCGTTGTTTCCTATCTTTTAACCAGTTACGGATCCATGAGAGGACCTTCCCTCTTATCCCTGCATTTACTTTGTTTAAGTGCCTTTGGTGAGAGACCTTGTGAAAGGCTTTCTGAAAAGCTAAGTATGCTATAACCCAGGGGTCTCAAACTCAAATGACCACGAGGGCCACATGAGGACTAGTACATTGGCCCGAGGGCCACATTTACTGACACCTCCCCCCCGCCGCCCTCGGACCCGCCCCCACTCCACCCCTTCCATGAGGCCCCGCCCCTGCCCCGCCTCTTCCCACCCCTTCCCTGCCCCCATTCCAACCCCTTCCCTGAAATCCCCACCTCAACTCTGCCCCCTCCCTGCCCCCAGGGGTGTGGCGGGGGCTCAGGGCAGGGAGTTGGGGTGTGGGGTGCAGGAGGGATGAGGGGTGCAGCAGGGGGTCAGGGTGCAGGGTGCGGCAGGGGGCTCAGGGCAGGAGGTTGGGGTGCAGGAGAGGTGCGGGGTGCAGCGGGGGGTTCAGGACAGGGGGTCAGGGTTCAGGGTGCGGCAGGGGGCTCAGGGCAGTGGGTTGGGGTGCAGGAGGGGTGCAGGGGGCTCAGGGCAGGGGGTCGGGGTGCAGCAGGGGGCTCAGGGCAGTGGGTTGGGGTGCAGGAAGGGTGTGGGGTGCAGCAGGAGGTCGGGGTGCAGGAGGGGTGCAGCAGGGGGCTCAGGACTGTGGGTTGGGGTGCAGGAGGGGTATGGGGTGCGGCAGAGGGTCGGGGTGCAGGAGGAGTGCGGCAGGGGGCTCAGGGCAGGGGGTTCGGCTGCAGGAGGGGTTCGGGGGGTGGGCTCCGGCCCAACATGCACCGGGGGCAGGGCAGGCTCCCTGCCTGCCTGCCTGCCCTGCCCCCGCTCCGCTCCGGGAAGCCGACGGAACCTGGGGAAGGAGGGGTGCAGGGGTGTGTGTGGCTGTTGCTTCAGGCACCACCCCCAGCAGCTCCCATTGGTCGCGGTTCCCCATTCGTGGCCAATGGGAGCTGCTGGGGGCGGTGCCTGAAGCAATAGCCACACACACCCCTGCGCCCCTCCTTCCCCAGGTTCCGTCGGCTTCCCGGAGCGGCGCGGGGGCAGGGCAGGCAGGCAGGGAGCCTGCCCTGCCCCCGGTGCACGTCGGGCCGGAGCCGCTCTAGGTAAACGCTGGGGGAGGGCAGGGGGGCCATGAGGAGCTCGCGGGCCGCAGAAAATAACCCCGTGGGCCGCATGTGGCCCCCGGGCCACGTGTTTGAGACCCCTGCTATAACCACTGGATTCCTGTTGTCTATATGCTTGTTGACCTCCTCAAAGAATTCTAGTAGATTGGTGAGGCATGATTTACCTTTACAAAAACCTTGTTGACTCTCCCCCAACAAATTATTTTCATCTATGTGTATGACAATTTTGTTTTTTACTATAGTTTCAAACAGTTTGCCCCGTACTGAAGTCAGGCTTACTGGCCTGTAATAGAATCATAGAATCATAGAATATCAGGGTTGGAAGGGACCTCAGGAGGTCATCTAGTCCAACCCCCTGCTCAAAGCTGGACCTAATCCACAACTAAATCATCCCAGTCAGGGCTTTGCCAAGCCTGACCTTAAAAACCTCTAAGGAAGGAGATTCCACCACCTCCCTAGGTAACCCATTCCAGTGCTTTACCACCCTCCTAGTGAAAAAGATTTTCATAATATGCAACCTAAACCTCCCCCACTGCAAATTGAAACCATTACTCCTTGTTCTGTCATCTGGTACCACTGAAAAGTCTAGAGCCATCCTCTTTGGAACCCTCTTTCAGGTAGTTGAAAGCAGCTATCAAATCCCCCCTCATTCTTCTTTTCTGCAGACTAAATAATCCCAGTTCCCTCAGCCTCTCCTCATAAATCATGTGCTCCAGCCCCCTAAACATTTTTGTTGCCCTCCACTGGACTCTTTCTAATTTTTCCACATCCTTCTTGTAGTGTGGAGCCCAAAACTGGACACAGTACTCCAGATGAGGCCTCACCAATGCCAAATAGAGGGGAATGATCACGTCCCTCGATCTGCTGGCATTGCTCCTACTTATACAGCCCAGAATGCCGTTAGCCTTCTTGGCAACAAGGGCACACTGTTGACTCATATCCAGCTTCTCGTCCACTGTAACCCCTAGGTCCTTTTCTGCAGAACTGCTGCCTAGCCACTCGGTCCCTAGTATGTAGCAATGCATGGGATTCTTCCATCCTAAGTGCAGGACCTTGCACTTGTCCTTGTTGAACCTCATCAGATTTCTTTTGGCCCAATCCTCTGATTTGTCTAGGTCCCTCTGTATCCTATCCCTACCCTCCAGCATATCTACCACTCCTCACAGTTTAGTGTCATCTGCAAACTTGCTGAGGGTGCAATCCATGCCATCATCCAGATCATTAATGAAGATATTGAACAAAACCGACCCCAGGACCAACCCTTGGGGCACTCCGCTTGATACTGGCTGCCAACTAGACATGGAGCCATTGATCACTACCCGTTGAGCCCAATGATCTAGCCAGCTTTCTATCCACCTTATAGTCAATTCATCCAGCCCATACTTCTTTAACTTGTTGGCAAGAATACTGTGGGAGATGGTTTCAAAAGCTTTGCTAAAGTCAAGAAATAACACATCCACTGCTTTCCCCTCATCCACAGAGCCAGTTATCTCCTCCTTCCCTTCCCTTCTCTTCTCTTTCTCTCTTTTTTTTTTTTTTTTAATTGCCGGGATAATCTTTGCAGCCCTTTAAAAAAATTGGCATCATGCTAGTTATCCTCCAGTCATTTGGTACAGAAGCTGATTTAAATGATAGGTTACAAACTACAGTTAGTATTTCTGCAATTTCACATTTGAGTTCCTTCAGAACTCTTGGGTGAATACCCCCTGGTCCTAGTGACTTATTACTGTTTAGTTTATCAATTTGTTCCAAAACCTCCTCCAATGACAACTCAATCTGTGACAGTTCATCAGATTTGTCACCTAAAAAGAATGGCTCAGGTGTGGGAATTTCCTCACATCCTCAGCTGTGAAGACCGATGCAAAGAATTCTTTTAGTTTCTCTGCACTGGCCTTATTGTCCTGAGTGCTTGTTTAGCATCTCGATCGTCCAGTGGCCCCACTGGTTGTTTAGCAGACTTCCTGCTTCTGATGTACTTAAAACAATTTTTGCTATTACTTTTTGAGTCTTTGGCTAACTGTTCTTCAAATGCTTTTGTGGCCTTACTAATTATATTTTTACACTTCATTTGCCAGAGTTTATGCTCCTTTGGATTTAAATTCCACTTTTTAAAGGATGCCTTTTTGTCTCTCACTGCTTCTTTAACTTCGTTGTTTAGCCATACTGACACTTTTTTGGTTCTTACTATGTTTTTTAATTTGGGGTATACATTTAAGTTCAGCCTCTATTATGGTGTCTTTAAAAAGTTTCCATGCAGCTTGCAGGGATTTTACTGTTGGCACTGTACCTTTTAATTTCTAATTTAACTAACTTCCTCATTTTTGTGTGGTCCCCCTTTCTTAAATTAAATGCTACTGTGTTGGGCTGCTGCGGTGTTTCCCCCACCACAGGGATGTTAAATTTAATTATATTATGGTCACTATTACCAAGCGGTCCAGCTATATACACCTCTTGGACCAGACCTTGTGCTGCACTTAGGACTAAATCAAGAATTGCCTCTCCTCTTGTTGGTTCCAGGACTAGCTGCTCCAAGAAACAGTCATTTAAGGTCTCAAGAAACTTTATTTTTGCAGCCTGTCCTGAGGTGACGTACCTAGTCAATATAGAGATAGTTGAAATCCCCCATTATTATTGAGTTTTTTATTTTTATAGCCTCTGTTTCACCGTCACTATCACCATCCTGGTTAGGTGGTTGGTAATATAGCCCTACTGCTATATTCTTATTATTCGAGCATGGAATTACTATCCATAGAGATTCTATGGTAGTTTGGTTCATTTAAGATTTTTACTTTATTTGATTCTATGCTTTCTTTCACATATAGTGCCACTCCCCCACCAGCATGACCTGTTCTGTCCTTCCGATATATTTTGTACCCTGGTATTACTGTGGCCCCTTGATTATCCTCATTCCCCCAAGTTTCTGTGATGCCTATTATATCAATATCCTCATTTAATATGAGGCATTCTAGTTGACCCTTCTTATTATTTAGACTTCTAGCATTTGTATATAAGCACTTTAAAAACTCATGCCCTCAAAAACTAAAAGCCCACTATATGAAGCCCATCCTCAGGTTGTATCTAATTTCCATACAAAACCTGAGGATGTACATGGGGATTGAAGCTTCATAGGCCTGAGCCAATGTAAAACCCAAGACATGGAGGGCTGGGAAATGGATATCATGCATCCATATTTGCAATTAATTCACCCCCAACTCTTGATGTTATCTATCTGGCTGTTCAATTTACTATCTAATCTAATCAATCTGAGAGACTGGACAAAAGTGAAAAATAGTTCTATTAGCTTAAAAAAATGTAGCTATTGGAAAATATGTTTTAATACGTCATTGAGTTAGCAGTTCTTCCTGACTCCGTGGCTCGTCTCTTTGCCACACATACTGTTACCAGCCAGAAAACTTCAAAGTCAGTGTGAGGTCAAGGGCAGTGCGGCAGTTGGTATTAAATCAAGAGTTCCCAGATCAGCATACTTTCTTGGATGTGGACATGGACTACAATGTATGATGACACTGTAGAAACTAGACTAAGCTAACCACTTTTTAGAGATTAATGATTCAGTGCTGTACCAGCCTGGAGAGCTAAGTGATGTTTGTTTGTTTTTCATAACAACTGTGATTTAAAGGGCAGAAGGCATATATGCGACTTCAGTATATTGTAGTGCAACTTTCTTTACTAGATCCACTGACTGGTGCCACAGGACCCTCTGTTGCTTTTGACTGGTAAAGTTCGGCTAATATTGTTGAACAATGCAGCTCATAATGAAATACTTCTTAGAGTAGAGACAGGAAACAACCTTTCCCCCCCTCAAATGTAGTCGTAGTGATGAAATATTTCTAAGAGGGTTTATACAGTACAGCATCCAAGGAAGACAATAGGAAGCATGCAATGATCATTTGAATTGATTGGTTTTGTTCCCATTTCCAATTTTCGTTGACCTGTGTGCCTCCATGTTATGCCATTTTCCATTCCCAAACCCCAGTACTGTCTTTGTTCCAAGAATGAGACTCCAGATATTCAGTGCCTGACTTATGTTGGTAAAGAAGAATATCTTGAGCCACACAGTATTAGGATTTAATAGTGACTGTCTCACCTCCTCCTAACAAGGCATAGTGAAAAGCTCACCTGTCTTGTTATAGGTTCTTAACAAAAGAAAAGTAGGAGAGTATCTGGTAGAAGTTGACAGAGTACCAGGTGCAATAATTATTGTGAAACCACCTGCTTTTGTCCTGGAATTATCTATGGATACTGTAACAATGACAAAAATAATTCTTACAGCCATGGTGCCTAAGCTACATTCGCAAAACAATATGCACACAAAGAGCACACAGATAGTTGTAAGTGTAAACTATGTGACTACATCTGAGTACACCATCCCCTGTTTGCATGCGTGACTGCATATTTTTGCATGGTTTGCTTCTCAAATAAAACTAGAGGAACAGTGGAAATTCCCCTCCCCCCCATTTTAAAATTACTTTATTTGTATTGTGTTCCTATCCCATTTTGCTTTTGCGTTCTGCAAATATTCTAGTGACTGAGTTTACCAACAGGAATGTCCATACAAACCGCATATTTTAAATTCACTTTGGAAAATATTAATGGAAAGCTAACTATAAAGTTAGCTTCCACATGTGCATGTGAAATTTGATTCTCAGGGCATGCTTAACTAATCAAGGAGAAGAGAAAAAAGTATAACTTACGTGACCAATCACACAGCTTGAATTTTGAATAGCAAAAATTGCATACTTACAACAAACTGGCCAAAACTAAGTAGAGACATTGGTTCATTGACTCAAAGGAAACCATGCTACCTGTGCCATCACTCCATGTAGCACTTAGCTGTTCTTTTTGGTTCCCATCCAACTATTGGCCCAACCTCATTTGGTAAGAGTATCTATCAGTCCTAATTATAGTGGCAATATGAAAAATATGTTTAAAATTAACTAAAGGAACTAACATTTCTGAAACTCAATAAGGTGTAGTTTGGATTTTGAGGCAAGATTCAGGTAGTTTATATTTTTGCCAAAAAGAAACCTCTTCCTTAATAAAATGACTTGCTTGGTTCATCACCATTGTTCTGTAAAAGAAGAGATTATGAAAATTAACTGTAACTCAATTAGGTATTTTGTGTTTCATTTAATATTTCAATTGCTTCCAAAATGATTTTTCTAATATCAAAAGGGCTTAGTCAATTTTCAGGTCTAACTATTTGCAAAATGTCAGTTTAATAAATCAGGTTTATTGCTGGAAGTTGGGTGGGGGGAAACCACCAACCATACACCAACTTCCCCCCTCCCTTCCCCAGTAGCCAAAACCATGTACAAATGTTTTTGATGAACTTTTAAAATGCCTTTGGGATCTACCTGAGAAGTGCTGAGTACCTTCAACTTCCACTGAAGTTGGAGTGAGTAGGGGATATTCAGCTCCTTGCACATTTGAGCGCTTCATGTACTGAAACTTGAAGAAGAAATGACACACCCATGTGTCAGTGAAAAGTTGCGTGCCAACTCCTCACCCAGTGCAGTCTGAAATGTGTAAACCATTCAAGTCTCCAGACCGGATTCTAAAACAAGAATGCAAACCGACCAGTCACATTAGGGTCAGGAGTGGGCTTGGCCCTTTTGCAGTATTATACATATCCTATGAGGCACTTACATTTTTTGTTAGGTTATTTCTAGGTGAAAAGTCTGGATCTGAAACCCTGGGAGGGTTTTTCAGAAGTGCTTGGCACTGGCATAACACTGCTCCCTTTGACATAAATGGTAAAACTCATGTTGATTTCAGTGGGAGCAGAGTTAAGCGAACACAGAGTGCTTTATTAATAATAATTATTATTGTGGAAATGCATAGGAACCGTAGCCATGGAGCTGTACAAACACAGAAGATGACGGTTCCTAACCCAAAGAGCTCCCACCTCTTTGGTTTTGTACTTCTACAGTCAATCTGAAAATATAAGGATTAATGCTGGGTTTTCCAAAGGCACTCATGGATTTAGGTGCCCAAATCCCATCAGACAATTCTTTTAGGTTCCTTTGAACATCTCAGCCTAAGGAACTGTGGGAGCAAGGGTGGAAACCTCAGCTTTGTGTGTGCGTGTTGGTTTTGCGCAAAAAGCCCTCTCACCTGCCATTCTTCAGAAATAGCCACTAGCTGTCCCAGGCTAATGTTACAATGTCAGTGGGAGGTCTTTAGCTTGAGGGGGGGGAAAGGTCTTTGCCAAGATGTTAAAAAATGGAACTCAGTGAAACTGGAAACTCCCCTTGATAGTCAGCACTTTATCTGCGCATTTTATCACAATTTATTGGAGCAGTTTTCACCCACTTTTAAAAAAATAAAATAAAATGAACCAAACCAATAAGCTTGAAGGGGATTTAACTACTTAGGCACAATCTTTTCTTCAGTATTTAAGCAGTTGTACCTTGCCATTTTAACTATGACAAGATGTCCGTTTTTCACAGTGTGATGGTCATTTGTGGGCAAGGCAGATTTAACTGGGGAGACTATAGAGTCTGAAGCAACAGGCTGTGGTGCTCGCTCTGGAAGCTTTCTTTCCAGGAAGTAAATGGAAAACCTAGGAGGGATTCTCCATAACATTCAGGTTTGGCTGAGCTGTTCCTGCTGAAGTCAAACTCCCGCTGACACTAGTAGGAGTAGATTTAGGTCAATGCTGAGTGCTTTTGAAAGAGCCACCCTCTGAGCATACAAGGCTCATAGGATTGCACTTTGTCTATGTGTTGTTATATATGGGTGACCCCAGTGACACAACAGAAACCTTATGCTTGGTTCACTTCTCTGCCCGTTCTGACTGTTAATTATAAAGTGCTCTAACTTAAAAAGTAGACAGTGCTGCCGCAAAAAAATTCCTGTTTAGGAGCCACTCTGTGTATGCATAACATATATGTTTCTCATTTTCTGTTTATTACACTGCTCTACAGCCAAAATGCTTCTGAAATAAATGTAGTCAAACTTTACTAATTCTGGGTCACTGAGAACGAAAATGATGCTTAAAATTGTTGATTGGCTCTAGTTTTCAAGATATGCTATTGGGTCAGTATATACGACCCTTGACTTGGGAATGGCGGAGGATAAGTGAGTTATAAAGGGAAGGGATCTCAATTTAAACCAGAAATGACTAAAATACATCTTTGACTGGATCTATGAATAAATCTATGACTGGGTTTGGACAGTACTTGCTTTTTAGGCAAAACAATGAATGATGCAATCTGAAGCTGGTGTTGCGTCATACATGATATGAATTGCATCATGTTATTCCTAGAAGTCATGGATGATGCAATCATAACGAAGCTTACATCACTCTGCTGAACAAATTGCCCTATATCAGCTCTACAAATCATACAGTATCTTGCTCTCTTATTTGTCAGTGTTTGATTTTGCAAAGGGACACATTTCTGTTTAGCCAAAGTGAGCAGAGATGCCTCGTACTTGTGTGAACAGTGCAGATAACTTCTGCTATGTTTGTGGTGAAGTGACTTTTGCATCACAAAAGCGCAGTATAACCACTATGGTTAAGAAAGCCTATCACCTTTATTTTGGCTGCAAAATTGGAGATCAGGACAAGAGGTGGGCCCCACACATATGCTGCAACACTTGTGCAACAAATCTTGGCCAGTGGTTGAACAGGAAAAGGAAATCTATGCCTTTTGCAGTGCCAATGATTTGGAGAGAGCCAACAGATCATACCAGCAATTGTTACTTCTGTATGGTGCCTCCAGTTGGGAAAGGTGTGTCAAAGAAGAAAAAGTGGACTGTGCATTATCCAAACATTCCATCAGCTATACGCCCAGTACCCCACGGAGAAGGACTGCCGGTTCCTGATGCACCAGAATCATTCTCACTTGAGTCAGACGAGGAAGAGGAAGAGGATGAAACTTCTGGTTCTGAACCATCAATGTCACAGGACCCACATTTTCTCCCATCCTCCTCCTCTGAACCACACCTCATAACACAAGGTGAACTGAATGACCTTGTCAGGGATTTGGAACTACCCAAGAGTAAGGCAGAGCTGTTGGGCTCCAGACTACAGCAGTGGAATCTCCTGGCAGGTGATGTTAGGGTTTCCATGTTCCGTGACTGTCAAAAGGATCTTGTCCCATTCTTCTTCATGGAAGGTGATCTTGTAGCCTGCAACAACATCGATGGTGTGATGGCAGCCCTCAACATCGTTCACGATACAGATGAGTGGAGACTGTTCATTGATTCATCAAAGATGAGTCTTAAAGCTGTTTTACTGCATAATGGCAATGTTTTGCCATCAATTCCAGTTGGTCATGCAGTCCATATGAAGGAAACCTATTGTTGCCAGCCCAAAGGGCCCGAGGAGGGCAACAGCGAGGTTCGTTGCCCGGTGTGCTTCACGCCAATAATCACACCAGGTGTGGAGAAGCAAAACAACTTTATTCAAGAGCTCTGAATAGGCACTAGGAGACCAACATGTCTCAAATCAAGCGCAGCACATACAAGCAAGTGTCCCATTTTATATTCCAAGCAGTTTCTGTAAGCCTTTATCTGTTTCTCCCTCTTACCCCTCCTACCCCTCCCTCCTTGAGCAGTTACAATTAGAAAGATTCCCGTCCGTATGCTTATCTTTGACCTTGTAGATTCATGAGCACGCAGTCTTTTCCTCCTCCTTCTTTCCCCCGCATTATCACTAAAAGTTTTGCTAGTGTGAACGAATCTGCAGCTGTCTGCTAGAAAAAGCTGACCATCACATTTCTGCTTCAGCCTGCTTCAGCATGTAAGCAGTTAGCATAGAAGTAGGTGAAAGTTCACAAGATGGAGTCACTGTGGCTCACTTAGACCCAGAGCAAAGGAGTTTCATCGGCACTTATGGCCTTCCACTCCCCTGAGTTACCTGGTAGCTATGCCTAGTGACACCAACAATCCCTCCTTTGAGAACACTCAACAAACCTTTGGCAGAGTTTTCTCATACTCTAAAGACAAAATGTGATTAAGCTCCATGCAATTGGGATCATCAATGAGAGAATATAAAGGAACTTCTGGGGAAGGGGAGGTACAAATCTTACGTATGAGCACTTTACAGCAAGCAAGCAAAAGGAAAAGGACAAAACATATCACAACACCTGTGAGCAAGATGCGAACAATGCCTCCCCCTAGTCCTCCTAGACTAGGTAACCAACCACAAAGGGAATAAAAATTAGTGGGTTCCCCTTCCTGGGCCTTTCACTGGTTCAAGACCTGTTCAGCTGACAAGATATGCTTGTTAATATTCTGTGAAAACTCTGGGACATAGGTACAACATTCTTCTCCAATAAGGGCACATACCCCGCCCCGTGAAGCTAACACATAATCTAGGGCCTGGCGGTTTTGCAAAGCCAGCAGTTGAAGCTGGTACAGCTCAGCACTTATGCGTTTCTCTATGGCCAGGGTATCATTGGCAAACTGAGTGAGAAATTTAGAAAGTCTCCTGTAGAGTTGGGTTAGCCGTCCCACCCCATAGGTAGGGAGGAATATCATCCCAAACCTGTCTCCTTCTCCGATGGGTTCAATGGTAGCTCTCAAGGACCGATAATACCTAGGGCGACCTGAGGGAGCCTGGGTTAGAACACGGAGGGGAGGAGCGAGATAGCCTTTGTAACAGCTACCATGCCAACCATGAGGGAGCCATTTATAGGCACTGTTACCACAAACCCAGAATGCTTCACCATAACCAGCCTTTCCATTGTTACCTTGTAGGTCCCGTAGGGTGGCTTGTGGGGATAGGGCAAAGAATGCAGTGCCGGTTTGCCAACCAGTGGCATTTAGTAAAGGAACAGTGAGACTTATACCAGGACCAATATAAAATCTACACCTACTAATGCCTGCAAACCAGGTATGATTACTTGTACTGGCTTGCTGATAACATATGAGACCAGTGGGTGGAGAGCGTAGACGAATAGGCTGGGGCTTAAGAGTGCTACTATAGTGGGAATTCCAAGAACCATTGTGTAGGCCATAAGGAGCTTCCGCAGTACAGTTAGATCGCAAACTCAAATTGTCAGAGGTGCTACTGCTGGTAACCATCCGCCTTTGACAATAGTCTGACCAATTTTGGGGAACTACTCTCCAGGGCAATCCCGCTGAATGGTAGGGAGTCTGGGCACATATCCAACAGTTGGAGAGATTGAACTCACAGGCAAAGGCAATTTTCAGGGCCTCATAGGTATTGGTAGCCATATCTGCAGGGATGGCTCCCCATCCTGCATGCGATGTGGATGAAACAGTAGGTAACAGAAGGATTGCTCCTGTGACAAAAAGGAATGTTGTGAGAGACCCTAAACCTGAACCCATATTGTGATTACAACAACCCAAATGCCCAGAAGATAAGAATTATTGATACCAAACAAATAAAAAAAATAAAAGGACCAGGACCATAGGTTAGGTCGGCCTTCTGTGAATAGATAAAACCAGTGCTCAGGGTTCTCGCGGGGAGTGTGCTGTGGCTATTCAGAGAGATCACCAGGCATTCCCAGTGACCCTTACTGTCTTTTGAATAACAGCTTAAGTCCCAAATCGTCGTTAGCAGTCTTCTCAGCAGGCTGGACAGTCCACTGTTCAGGAGTGGGTACTGCTTTCAGTCGAGAGTGATGAATCCAGTTCTTGTGTCCTTCGACCTTTGCCGCTGTGTGGGAGACAAGCAGGACGGTGTGGGGTCCCTTCCACTTCTCTTGGAGAGATTTGTCCTTCCAGGTCCAAACGAGTACGGAGTCACCAGGCTGTAAGGAGTGGACCGGGGCATCCAGCAGAAGAGGCTGTGAATCTTTGGTGTATCTGTGAAGAGAAGAAAGAACAGCAGACAGAGACCACATGTACTGAGACAAAAAACCACACCCCATCTCCCACTCCCCTGCCAGAACTGGGGTACCATTCATAGGCCATGCCCTTCCAAACATAATCTCGAAGGGACTAAGCCCTAACCTACCCTTGGGGAGAGCACGAATGCGGAGTAACACAAGGGGCAAAGCATCAGGCCACCTAAGAGAGGCCTCCTGACAGACCTTTGAGAGGTGTCGCTTGAGTGTCTGATTTGTGCGTTCCACTACTCCACTGGCTTGTGGTCGCCATGGTGTGTGGAACTTCCAGGGGATTTACAGAGCACTTGATATTTTTTGAACAACTTGAGATGTGAAGTGTGTTCCATTATCAGATTCCATCCACTGGGGGAGGCCGAAGCGAGGAATGATCTCCTTGACAAACTTAAGAGCCACTGTTTTGGCAGTGTTGTTACGACATGGGAAGGCTTCAGGCCATCCGCTGAATCGATCCACCAGGACGAGGAGGTACCTGTACCCTTGGGTCCTGGGAAACTCAGTAAAGTCTATTTGCCACACCAATCCTGGGCCTGGGGTAGGTTCCAGAGTGGCTGGCAACACTGCTACTCCTGGTCGAGGGTTGTTCTTTTGGCAGATTAAACATTCAGCCTGTACCTGTGATGCTAGGGGTTTAAGTCCAGAGGTTAGAAAATACTTATTCATAAGCTGGGTAAGAGCCTCTCTGCCTGCGTGTGTGGTTTGATGCAGTTTTTGCAACACCGGTCGGATTAGGCCCTTGGGCAGGAGGATTTTTCCCTCTGTGGAATAAAGCCATCCCTCTTTTTCCTGGAGACCGAGCCTGTCAGCCAGGTTTCTGTCATCATGGGAGTACTGAGGAGCTGCAAGCTCACCTACTGATGGGATGAGGGCATGCATTTGGGCATTCTCCTCTGTTGGTGATTTCAGGGTTGCAGCGCGCTTGGCTTCCCTGTCTGCTCTGGCATTGCCCTTGGTTACATCTTGATCTTCCCTTTGATGGGCTTTGCAATGTACCACTGCTACTGCTGAGGGGAGTTGTACCGCTTCTAACAGCCGGAGAATTTGAGACCCATGCTTAACCGGAGAACCTTGGGCTGTTAGCATTCCCCTTTGCTTCCACAAACCAGCGTGAGCATGCAATACCCCAAAAGCATACTTTGAATCAGTAAAGATATTAACCCGTTTGTCTTTTGCCAGCTCGAGTGCACGAGTCAGGGCCACTAGTTCAGCAAGTTGGGCAGATGTCCCAGCAGGTAAACTCTCAGCTTCCACGGTATCATGAAGTGTCACAATAGCATAACCCGCCCTCCTTTGCCCATCCACAACAGTACTACTGCCATCAGTATACCATTCCAAGTCAGCATTTGGGAGTGGTTGATTTTTTAAATCTGGGCGGCTAGAGTAGTGTACATCTATGATTTCCAGACCATCATGTTCCTGCTTTTCTGTTTCTGGTAGCAGGGAAGCTGGATTAAGGGAGGGACAGGTTTGCAGGGTAACTTCAGGATTCTCTAACAGTTTTGCCTGGTACCGAGCAACCCGAGCCTGTGTGAGCCAAAGACCACCCTTAGTATCCAGCAGGGCTTGGCCCATATGGGGAATATACACTTGCACAGTTCCTCCCAGTGTCAGTTTTTCAGCTTCCCCAAGCACTAGGGCAGTGGCTGCGACCGCCCGCAAGCATGCCGGCCAACCCTTTGCAACTTGATCCAGTTGTTTAGAGAAATATGCCACAGGATGTTTCCAGGCACCTAATAACTGAGTAAGCACTCCCAGGGCTATCCCTCTCCTTTCATGCACATACAGTTGGAATGGCTTAGAGAGATCTGGCAGACCCAGGGCTGGGGCTTCCATCAGCTTCCTTTTCAAGATTTTAAATGCCCTGTCCGCTTCTGGGGACCAGTAAAAGGGGTCATGTTCCACTCCCTTAACACATTCATACAGAGGTTTAGCCCACAGTCCAAACTCTGGGATCCATATTCTGCAAAAACCTGCCATGCCCAAAAATGCTCTAAGCCGTTTATGGTTGCTAGGGATAGGAACTTGGCAGATAGCCTTCTTTCTGTCATTTGAGAGTCGTCTCTCCCCCTGCCTGATGTGAAATCCCAAATACTGTACTTCAGGGAGTGCAATTTGAGCTTTGCTTCGAGCTACCCTGTATCCTCGGAGTCCAACAAAATTCAGGAGACTCACAATAGCTTTGAGACAAGGGATCAGACCCACAGCAGCAATTAGCAAATCATCTACATATTGCAGAAGGAGGGCTTTGTCCTCACTGTCCCACTCCTCCAAGTCTCTGGCCAGAGCCTGGCCGAACAGAGTGGGGGAATTTTTAAATCCCTGGGCCAATACTGTCCAGCAAAGCTGCTTTTTAACCCTTCGTTTGTCCTCATTATGCCTGGCAGTATTTTGCAGATCTCACAGTTGCTTGGGCACATTCAGACCCCCCTTTCTCTTGGTTGTCAGCCAAATCTTAGCTACGAACAATGTCCTTGGATAGGGCCAGCATGACTGAGCTTGCTAGCTATATTTTGCAGTTAACTCGTTCTGTTCTTTTTCCTTCTCCCTTTCTTGGCTTCTTCTAACTTACAAAGGAAACTTCCACTCTTCACTCATACACCTTTTCTCCAACAATGAACACATACACATTGCCATTATACACCCTTTCAGTAACATAACTTCTATACAGAGCTTTGAAGCAACAAACCAGGATGAGCACACTCACTTTTGAGGATTCCACTCGGTACAATCTCTGGTGTCCAATAGCTTTCCTTTTTAAACCTTAAATGCCTTCTCTGTGCCTCCTCCTTAGCCTTAGCTATAACCTGAATACGCTCCACTTCAGACAACAAGGTTCTCATCCGTATATTGCAATCATCCCAGTCAGGATTATGGCTTGCTAGACACCCTTCAAAGATTGAAATGAACTTGCTTGGATTCGTGGAGAATTCCCCTGCTTTTGCCTTAAAGGCAGCTAGGTGCACTGGGTTAAAAGGAACATGAGACTACACTGGCACAATCTGGGCTGCACGCTCCTGTGTTCCTGGATGGGCTACCACATTCTCAGTAATCAACGGATACAATCCCACCAAGGGGGTACTCTCTGGAGGTAAGTGGAGGAGCCGAAGGGGACACCGATTCTGGCATTACAACAGTGGGAGGGTTCTGGGGTTTAGCAGCAGGTACTACCGAGTCTGTCGGAGTCAAATGACACTCGTGCAAAATATCAGTCCTATTTCTTAATACCATAAACGCATATGCATAGAGATGTTCATTCCATTTACCTGTTCTCTGACAAAACAAAAGTAACTGAAGGATCGTGTTGTAATTAAGTGATCCTTCCGGTGGCCACCTTTCTTGGCACTCTAGCTGATATTGAGGCCAATCAACTGTACAGAACCTTTTCAATTTACTTTTAATCAACTGGTCCGATCCAAACACTTTCCAGTTCACCAGAATGCATTCTAAGGGTGTACACTGTACCCTGCCGGTTGTACTCTGTCCCTGCCCCATACTCTAGGGAGACACTGGCCGTCCCCAGGTCAAAACAGGTAAAGTCCCCACTGGACTGTTCCTACCTTATCCAAGGGTCCGGTTCTGCACTGTCGCCCACAGCTGCTTCTCCACTGTCCGTGTGCGTTGCACCGTTGTGCCCTCCGGGGTCGACCAAACCATGTCTCCGCCGAGGCCCCCGATGAAGTCACCGGTGAGCTCTGGGCGTCGGTCGTCGTCGTAATCCGTCGGCCGCCAGGAGGGATCCGGGCAAGGCTAAATTTCAGCCTCGAGCCCACCCAGGGACGCCAAAACTGTTGCCAGCCCAAAGGGCCCGAGGAGGGCAACAGCGAGGTTTGTTGCGCGGTGTGCTTCATGCCAATAATCACACCAGGTGTGGAGAAGCAAAACAACTTTATTCAAGAGCTCTGAATAGGCACTAGGAGACCAACATGTCTCAAATCAAGCGCAGCACATACAAGCAAGTGTCCCATTTTATATTCCAAGCAGTTTCTGTAAGCCTTTGTCTGTTTCTCCCTCTTACCCCTCCTACCCCTCCCTCCTCGAGCAGTTACAATTAGAAAGATTCCCGTCCGTATGCTTATCTTTGACGTTGTAGATTCATGCGCATGCAGTCTTTTCCTCCTCCTTCTTTCCCCTGCATTATCACTAAAAGTTTTGCTAGTGTGAACGAATCTGCAGCTGTCTGCTAGAAAAAGCTGACCATCACATTTCTGCTTCAGCCTGCTTCAGCATGTAAGCAGTTAGCATAGAAGTAGGTGAAAGTTCACAAGATGGAGTCACTGTGGCTCACTTAGACCCAGAGCAAAGGAGTTTCATCGGCACTTATGGCCTTCCACTCCCCTGAGTTACCTGGTAGCTATGCCTAGTGACACCAACACTATGACAACATGAAACAACTTTTGAGGTGCATAAACTATGACCAACATCAGTGGCAGCTTTGTGGTGATTTGAAGGTTGTTGCTCTCTTGCTTGGTCTGCAGACTGGATACACAAAGTACTGCTGTTTTCTCCGCGAATGGGATAGTCGTGCAAGAGATTCCCACTATATCAAGAAAGATTGGCCACTCCAACAGTCATTGGAGCCTGGGAGGAAAAGTGTTCAGCATCCACCACTTGTTGAATCAAGGAAGATTTTGTTACCACCCTTACACATCAAGCTGGGTCTGATGAAGAACTTTGTCAAGGCCATTGACAAAACACAAGCAGCTTTCAAGTACCTCCATGGAAAATTTCCAAGGTTAAGTGAAGCTAAGATAAAGGAAGGTGTCTTTGTTGGTCCTCAGATTCGTGAACTTCTTCGAGATGATGCATTTGACCATGCACTGTGTGGCAAGGAAAAGACGGCATGGCAAGCCTTCCAGTTAGTGGCAATAAATTTTCTCGGAAACAACAAGGCAGACAACTACAGGTTGTTGGTGGAAAACCTCCTCAAGGCATACAAAAGCCTTGGTTGCAACATGTCACTAAAGATACATTTTTTGCACTCTCATCTAGATTTTTTTCCACCGAACTGCGGAGCAGTGAGCGATGAGCACGGCGAGCGATTTCACCAGGACATTGCAACAATAGAGAAACGCTATCAGGGCAAATGGAGCCTGTCATAACTATAAAGGGAAGGGTAACAGCTCTCCTGTGTACAGTACTATAAAATCCCTCCTGGCCAGAGACTCCAAAATCCTTTTACCTGTAAAGGGTTAAGAAGCTCAGGTAACCTGGCTGACACCTGACCCAAAGGACCAATAAGGGGACAAGATACTTTCAAATCTTGGGGGGGGAAAGGCTTTTGTTTGTACTCTTTGTTTGGGGGTTGTTCGCTCTTGGGACTGAGAGGGACCAGACATCAATCCAGGTTCTCCCCATCTTTCTAAACAAGTCTCTCCTATTTCAAACTTGTAAATAAATAGCCAGGCAAGGCGTCTTAGTTTTACTTTGTTTTCTCAACTTGTAAATGTACCTTTTACTAGAGTGTTTATCTTTGTTTGCTGTACTTTGAACCTGAGACTAGAGGGGGGTCCTCTGAGCTCTTTAAGTTTGATTACCCTGTAAAGTTATTTTCCATACTGATTTTACAGAGATGATTTTTACCTTTTTCTTTAATTAAAAGCCTTCTTTTTAAGAACCTGATTGATTTTTCCTTGTTTTAGATCCAAGGGGGTTGGATCTGTATTCACCAGGAGTTGGTGGGAGAAAGGAGGGGGATGGTCAATTTCTCCTTGTCTTAAGATCCAAGGAGTTTGGATCTGTATTCACCAGGGAATTGGTGAAAGGTTTCTCAAGGTTTCCCAGGGAAGGGAATTAGCTTTGGGAATGGTGGCAGCGGACCAGATCTAAGCTGGTAGTTAAGCTTAGAAGTCTTCATGCAGGCCCCCACAGTTGTACCCTAAAGTTCAAAGTGGGGATACAGCCTTGACAGAGCCCATCAATGCTTGCAGACTATTGCTGGACAGTGACAAGAGATGCTCCATTTAATGAATACAAGGGACAAGCCAAGAAGCGCCGAGTAGACACTGAATAGGACTAAACTATGTACATAATAGTTTTTTGCCTTTTGTTTCATAATAAATTTTATTTATATAACCCTTTTGCTGATTTTTAAAGTGTTACATAAACAGGACAGGTGAAATATTATCATGTAACGCAACCATAAACACATGAAAAGACCTAGGTTTACAATTTATGATTAAAACTCTACTATCTACACAATATACATAGACATAAAATGTAAAAACTTAAATAACTTAGAAACAGTAGACAATCAGTTGTTTTAATTGTCATATTTGAATTCAGCACATCAAAATACATAATAAATAGCACATTTTATCTCTGAAGCAGACGACTTCTCAAAAATTGTAGACCAGTGTTATTAGGAACATTTTCATGGAAACAAATGTTCTAGCCAGTCTGCTTCTGCTGCTCTCACTGAAGTCACACTACTCTGTTTATGACCTCATTAGCATTTCCACACCAACCATTAGTGATGTAACCAAGGATTATGGGTTTGGTCCACGATCAAACAGCAGGAGCTGCTAAAGGGCTTGATTCTGCAAAGCGCTGAGAAGCCTCAACTCTCAATGAGAACTTGTGGGTGGACTTTGCAAGGTCAGGCCACCTGTCATAAGAAACAAAGATCCCTTTCTCATGTAACAGACCCTAGAAATACAAAAATGGGGTTATAGAAATACAGAAATAGGTTCTATAAATGAATTATCTCTAATCAAAATAGTTTTGCCAGCATTTTCCATCAGATGTTAATTGGCTTATAAGTATTGTTTAAATAGTATATTGCCAAATTTCTATTTCATGGTCATATAATGCAGTAGTTTAGAAGAGCTCCTTGGAAATACTAGCAATTAAATCCTTGAAACGTGTGTGAAATCATGTTAAAT
Source organism: Emys orbicularis (assembly GCF_028017835.1). Classification (NCBI taxonomy): domain Eukaryota; kingdom Metazoa; phylum Chordata; order Testudines; family Emydidae; genus Emys; species Emys orbicularis. Next base: position 198,512,998 of record NC_088685.1, read on the forward strand.
TCACCTGGGGTAAAGTTTTCAATTGACTTCTAATGAGACGTAGGCTCCTAAATTACATTGGGAATTGTGAAAATTTAACCTCAGGTTTCTTGCGTGGTAACAAACTCAAACCTCAGGTCAGATTCATCCAAATGCTTGCTAGCATTCAGGGATCACAGAAGCTGCAACACCGCTTATCCTTCGCCCTGATGAACTCAGCAGCACTGCAGCATTGAAGCCTGAAGATGAGCTTCAGAAGAGCTTCATAGGAGTGGTGCTTCACTTCGGGTAACATAGAGGGAGACATTGCCAACATTCTGTTAATGCAGGGTTTGGTTGCTCATCATTCAGGCCTTGTCTACGCTACCAAGTTTTGTCACCAAAAGTGCCATTTGTCGACCCAAACAGTGAGTGCGTACACACTGCAAGGTGACTTTTGTCAGGGAAACCGCCCAGTTTTGGCGACAAAATACATCCACCCTCATGAGAAATTTATGACTTTTTCCTCTAAATTTTTGTCGACAAAGTGCAAGTGTAGACACCACTCTTCATTTCATCACTTTGATTGGCCTCCAAGAGGTGTTCCACAATGCCCATCCTGACCGCTCTGGTCAGCAGTTTGAACTCTACTGCTTTGCAGCTAGGTAAACAACCATCTGCCCCTCCCCCTTAGAAGCCCCAGGAATTTTTAAAATTCCATTTCCTGTTTGCTTGGCATGGAGAGGTCTTATTGTATCTTCCCAGGTGACCAGGTTCGCTTTGCGAACAGGGGCTGCTAAGGCTTTGCGAACAGGGGCTGCTAACAGGGAGTTTCGCAAGGGAGTTCTCCAGATGAAGGAGGAGCTAATACAGCATCTGTGGGGTAAGTGACTGTCTGTAGTGTGTGTTTGTTTGTGTTTGGGGGTTACTTGCTGTGTGCTGAGCTTCTGTTTGTTTGTTTGGTTGTTTGAGGGACCGTGTGCTCTGGCTGGCAGTTGGAGGCAGGTTTGAAAGCTCGAAGCCTCTGGTAATTGGCTGAGCCTTAATCAGTGGGCGGGGCATTCACTCAGGCCAGGGCTTTATAAAGCCGCGCACAAGCGACCAGGGCGCTTTGCGAACAGGGGCTGCTAACAGGGAGTTTCGCAAGGGAGTTTAGAAGGGGAGTGGGAAGGGAGTGGGAGTCCCTCACCAGCCGTAACCCCATCCCCGTGGCCCCCCCCTAAAACCTATAAACCAAACCACATTCCAAAACTCCCTTCTGTAAACCACCCTTTCACTAACTAGGATACAATGCAGGCAGAAGCCCAGCAGCAGAGTGGGGGCTATCCAGTTGATTGCACTGACTGTTGCATGTATGATTACCTGCCCTGTGGGCGGGTGGCGTATGTGTGCAGTCGGTGCAAGGAGCTCCTGGCCCTCAGAGACCATGTACGGACTTTGGAGGCCAGGGTGGCGGAACTGGAGGAGCTGAGAGAGGCAGAGAGGTATGTTGATGAGGCTTTCCGGGACACTGTAGAATTGTCCCACCTCCGCTTAGACAGCACCTGTGCTGTTAAGGAGGAAGAAGGGCCCAGGGAAGTAGAGCAGTCAATGGGAGCAGAGGGAAACTTTCCCATAGTTGGGACCCTCCTTCCAGATGGTTCTGGGGTTGCCTCTCGCACTGAGGTTGCCTCTCCGGGGGAGGGAACTCCAGTTTCTAGGAAAAGGCAGGTGTTAGTAATGGGAGATTCGATTATTAGAAATGTAGATAGCTGGGTCTGTGATGACCGGGAGAACCGTATGGTGACTTGCCTGCCTGGTGCGAAGGTTGCGGATCTCTCGAGGCATCTAGATAGACTTATGTGTAGTCCTGGGGAAGAGCCGGTGGTCGTGGTACATGTAGGTACCAATGACATAGGGAAGGGTAGGAGAGATGTCCTGGAAGCCAAATTTAGGCTGCTAGGGAAGAGACTGAAATCTAGGACCTCTATGGTGGCATTTTCAGAAATGCTCCCAGTTCCACGTGCAGGGCCAGGTAGGCAGGCAGAGCTTCAGAGTCTCAATGCGTGGATGAGACGATGGTGTAGAGAGGAGGGGTTCACGTTCATTAGGAACTGGGGAAACTTCTGGGATGGGAGGAGCCTATACAGGAGAGATGGGCTCCACCTAAACCAAAGTGGAACCAGACTGCTGGCACTAAACATTAAAAAGGTTGTAGAGCAGTTTTTAAACTAGGAGATGGGGGAAAGCCGACTGCTGCAGAGGAGCGTGTGGATCGGACACAGACTTCTCTTAGGGGAGAGTCTGATGATAGAGAATCTCCAGGTTATAGTCAGGAGCAGAGGACTGAAAAGTATAATGTAAGGGCCGGATCAGATGATAAACAGTCACATAAAAAAGAATCTGGCACATCAGAAAAAGGCAGGCTAATAAACAGGGACAAGTTTTTAAAGTGCTTGTACACAAATGCCAGAAGTCTAAATAATAAGATGGGTGAACTAGAGTGCCTTGTGATAAAGGAGGATATAGATATAATAGGCATCACAGAAACCTGGTGGACTGAGAGCAATCAATGGGACACAATCATTCCGGGGTACAAAATATATCGGAAGGACAGAACAGGCCGTGCAGGGGGAGGAGTGGCACTATATGTTAAAGAAAGTGTAGATTCAAATGAAGTAAAAATCTTAAGCGAATCCACAGGTTCCATAGAGTCTCTATGGATAGAAATTTCATGCTCTAGTAAAAATATAATATTAGGGATCTATTATCGACCACCTGACCAGGACAGTAATAGTGATGATGAAATGCTAAGGGAAATTAGAGAGGCTATCAAAATTAAGAACCCAATAATAGTGGGGGATTTCAATTATCCCCATATTGACTGGAAACATTTCACTTCAGGACGAAATGCAGAGATAAAATTTCTCGATACTTTAAATGACTGCTTCATGGAGCAGCTGGTACGGGAACCCACAAGGGGAGAGGCGACTCTAGATTTAATCCTGAGTGGAGCGCAGGAGCTGGTCCAAGAGGTAACTATAGCAGGACCACTTGGAAATAGTGACCATAATACAATAGCATTCAACATCCCTGTGGTGGGAAGAACACCTCAACTGCCCAACACTGTGGCCTTTAATTTCAAAAGGGGGAACTATACAAAAATGAGGGGGTTAGTTAGACAAAAGTTAAAAGGTACAGTGACTAAAGTGAAATCCCTGCAAGTTGCGTGGGCCCTTTTTAAAGACACCATAATAGAGGCTCAACTTCAATGTATACCCCAAATTAAGAAAAACAGTAAAAGAACTAAAAAAGAGCCACCATGGCTTAACAACCATGTAAAAGAAGCAGTGAGAGATAAAAAGACTTCCTTTAAAAAGTGGAAGTCAAATCCTAGTGAGGCAAATAGAAAGGAGCACAAACACTGCCAACTTAAGTGCAAGAGTGTAATAAGAAAAGCCAAAGAGGAGTTTGAAGAACGGCTAGCCAAAAACTCCAAAGGTAATAACAAAATGTTTTTTAAGTACATCAGAAGCAGGAAGCCTGCTAAACAACCAGTGGGGCCCCTTGACGATGAAAATACAAAAGGAGCGCTTAAAGATGATAAAGTCATTGCGGAGAAACTAAATGGATTCTTTGCTTCAGTCTTCACGGCTGAGGATGTTAGGGAGATTCCCAAACCTGAGCTGGCTTTTGTAGGTGACAAATCTGAGGAACTGTCACAGATTGAAGTATCACTAGAGGAGGTTTTGGAATTAATTGATAAACTCAACATTAACAAGTCACCGGGACCAGATGGCATTCACCCAAGAGTTCTGAAAGAACTCAAATGTGAAGTTGCGGAACTATTAACTAAGGTTTGTAACCTGTCCTTTAAATCGGCTTTGGTACCCAATGACTGGAAGTTAGCTAATGTAACGCCAATATTTAAAAAGGGCTCTAGGGGTGATCCCGGCAATTATAGACCGGTAAGTCTAACGTCGGTACCGGGTAAATTAGTTGAAACAATAGTAAAGAACAAAATTGTCAGACACATAGAAAAACATAAACTCTTGAGCAATAGTCAACATGGTTTCTGTAAAGGGAAATCGTGTCTTACTAATCTATTAGAGTTCTTTGAAGGGGTCAACAAACATGCGGACAAGGGGGATCCGGTGGACATAGTGTACTTAGATTTCCAGAAAGCCTTTTGACAAGGTCCCTCACCAAAGGCTCTTATGTAAATTAAGCTGTCATGGGATAAAAGGGAAGGTCCTTTCATGGATTGAGAACTGGTTAAAGGACAGGGAACAAAGGGTAGGAATTAATGGTAAATTCTCAGAATGGAGAGGGGTAACTAGTGGTGTTCCCCAAGGGTCAGTCCTAGGACCAATCCTATTCAATTTATTCATAAATGATCTGGAGAAAGGGGTAAACAGTGAGGTGGAAAAGTTTGCAGATGATACTAAACTACTCAAGATAGTTAAGACCAAAGCAGATTGTGAAGAACTTCAAAAAGATCTCACAAAACTAAGTGATTGGGCAGCAAAATGGCAAATGAAATTTAATGTGGATAAATGTAAAGTAATGCACATTGGAAAAAATAACCCCAACTATACATACAACATGATGGGGGCTAATTTAGCTACAACGAGTCAGGAAAAAGATCTTGGCGTCATCGTGGATAGTTCTCTAAAGATGTCCACGCAGTGTGCAGAGGCGGTCAAAAAAGCAAACAGGATGTTAGGAATCATTAAAAAGGGGATAGAGAATAAGACTGAGAATATATTATTGCCCTTATATAAATCCATGGTACGCCCACATCTCGAATACTGTGTACAGATGTGGTCTCCTCACCTCAAAAAAGATATTCTAGCACTAGAAAAGGTTCAGAAAAGAGCAACTAAAATGATTAAGGGTTTAGAGAGGGTCCCATATGAGGAAAGATTAAAGAGGCTAGGACTCTTCAGTTTGGAAAAGAGAAGACTAAGGGGGGACATGATAGAGGTATATAAAATCATGAGTGATGTTGAGAAAGTGGATAAGGAAAAGTTATTTACTTATTCCCATAATACAAGAACTAGGGGTCACCAAATGAAATTAATAGGCAGCAGGTTTAAAACAAATAAAAGGAAGTTCTTCTTCACGCAGCGCACAGTCAACTTGTGGAACTCCTTACCTGAGGAGGTTGTGAAGGCTAGGACTATAACAATGTTTAAAAGGGGACTGGATAAATTCATGGTGGCTAAGTCCATAAATGGCTATTAGCCAGGATGGGTAAGAATGGTGTCCCTAGCCTCTGTTCGTCAGAGGATGGAGATGGACGGCAGGAGAGAGATCACTTGATCATTGCCTGTTAGGTTCACTCCCTCTGGGGCACCTGGCATTGGCCACTGTCGGTAGACAGATACTGGGCTAGATGGACCTTTGGTCTGACCCAGTACGGCCTTTCTTATGTTCTTATGTTATGTTCTTATGACCATGGTAGTTTATCGCAGCAAATGCTCTCCCGCTTGGACCACTGCAGAGTTGTTGGATCTGATCAGTATATGGGGAGAGGAGGCTGTGCTGTCCCAGCTGCGCTTGAGCCACAGGAATTGGGATACCTATGGGAAGATTTCTTGAGGCTTGTGCGAAAAGGGCTATGATCGGGATACGTTGCAGTGCAGAGCGAAGATAAGGGAGCTGAGTCAGGTGTACCATAAGGCGAGGGAGGCAAACCGTCACTCAGGTGCTTCACCTAAGACCTGCCGGTTCTGTAAGGAGCTGGATGCTATCCTCTGTGGCGACCCCACCTCCATCGCCAAGAACCCCATGGATACTTTGGAGGGCACAGGGGCAGCAGAAAGAGGACCTAACTCAGAGAATGAAGTTATTGATGAAGAGGTGGAGTTAAATGAGGATGTGCAGCTCCAGGTGGGGTTGCCCGGTGAAGCAGGCAGCCAGGAACTGTTCTCCTCTCCAGAGGTGTCTAGCCAGTCTCAGTAGTTGCTCTCTGGCAAGCAAGAAGCAGGAGATGAGACCCCTGATAGGTGGCTGTGGCTTGTGTAGTACGGAGGTGGGTTCAGGGCATAGAAATGTGGGACGCAGGATGTGTTTCTGTGAGCTGAACATTTCCTCCAGAGAGATCTCCAGGAAACTTTCCTGGAGGTACTCGGTAATCCTCTGCCGAAGGTTTCTTGGCAGAGCAGCTTTGTTCCTTCACCCATTGTAGGAAACTTTCCCATGCCATTCGGCAATCACTTGTGCAGGGACCAAAGCAGCACATAGGTGAGCAGCATAGGGAGCAGGGCAGAAGCCACAAGCATGGAGTAGATGTACCCTCGTTTCTCTGCTTACCCTTAGCAGTGAGATGTCTGCTAGAATTATCCCCACCAGTGGAAAAGTGCAGGAAAATTTTAGAATTTGTTCCCTAGAATGCTGCACCACGACCCTTGCAAAGAGTGTGTGCTCTTTTCCCCATGTGGAGTGCTCCCCCGCTCTCCCCCTCCGCACCAACACTCACCATGTTTTGGGTGTTTGCAGAGCTGTATGCTGGATAGGGTCAGTGAGAAAGTGATGGCAATGTTGCAAAAGGTGTAGTTAACAGAAATGTTTCAATGCTGTGCCTGAATTTAACAATCCCGCTTCTGTGCATTGTCCCCTGTGCTTCACCAGATGTGGCCTTCAGGAACACCCCACGCACACTGGCCGAGCGTCTCCGCCAGATCAGAAAGCGCCCAAGACGCAGCAAAGAAGACATGTTCCGGGAGGTCCTGCAGTGCTCCAATGCAGAGAAAAGGGAACGAAGGGAGTGCTGGGAAGCTGAACAGCAGGACAGAAAAGAGAATCATGTGTTTTATAAGGACGCTACTGAGCGGATGATTAAAGTAATGGAGGAGCAAACGCAGATGCTGAAGTCCTTAATAATGCTACAGACTGAGCAGATCAGTGCTCGGCTTCCACTGCAGCACATTCAGAACTCTTTTCCATGCCCCCCAAACTCTGCCCATACATTCCTTTCCACTTTCCGGGACTTCTCGGTTTCCCCTTCACTCCACCCCCTCAGACAACTTTCACAATGATAGCTGGACCTACACACAGCTGTGAAAGTCTGCTCTTCCCTGGTTCCTCCTTTCCCGCCAAGCATCTGTGTGTTTGTGTGTGCTGTTTCTTGTGCAATAAAAGCAAACTTTTATAATGGTAAATCATGTTTATTTTTTTTCTACAAGGTGAGATTGCAGGCACTGCCAATACATGCACAGGCATTTTAATCACTTTATTACAGGACTATAAGGCCCCAAATGTCCTCATTGCCCCCTAGGAAAACTACATGTAAGGTAACATTGAAGCAACTCAGACAGAGATATATGTTAATGGTGGTCATTGTCAAAGTGCTGCCTCAAAGCCTCCCTGATTCGAATAGCTCCCCTCTGGGCTCCTCTGACAGCCCTGGTATCTGGCTGCTTAAAATCAGTGGTTAAGCAGTCTGCCTCAGCACTTCACCCCTGAGCAAACCTTTCACCCTTAGCTTCACAGAGATTATGCAGCATACAGCACATGGCTATGACCATAGGAATATTATCCTCAGTGAGGTCCAACCTGCCATAAAGGCATTGCCAGTGTGCCTTTAATCTGACAAAGGGACATTCAACTGTCATCCGGCACCTACTGAGCCTGTTGTTGAACCACTCCTTACTGCTGTCCAGGTGTCCCATGTAAGGTTTCATGAGCCATGGCTGTAAGGGGTATGCAGGGTCCCCCAGGATCACTATGGGCATTTCAACACCTCCCACTGTAATCTTCTGGTTAGGAAAGAAAGTCCCCGCTTGCAGCTTTCTGTACAGGCCAGTGTTCCTGATGATGCGTGCGTCATTCACCTTCCCAGACCACCCCACATTGATGTCAGTGAAACGCCTACAGGGATCCACAAGCACCTGCAAGACCATGGAGAAGTACACCTTCCTATTGATGTACTCCGTCGCAAGGTGGTCTGGTGCCAAAATTGGAATATGTGTGCCATCTATCGCCCCTCCACAGCTAGGGAAACCCATTTCTACAAAGCCTTCCACTATTTCACATACATTTCCCAGAGTCATGGTCCTTCGTAGCAGGATGCAATTAATTGCCCTGCACACTTGCATTAATGCAGCCCCAACCGTCGACCTCTTTCCTCCAGGGTAGATTGGCAGAGGCCCTGGAGGTTTTTCGCCTTCCTCTGCAGCATGGGGCAGGGGTCGCTTGCTGGAGGATTCTCTGCGACTTGAAGTCTTTAAATCACGATTTGGGGACTTCAACAGCTGAGTCAAGGGAGAGAATTATTCCAGGAGTGGGTGGGTCAGCTTTTGTGGCCTGCATCATGCGGGAGGTCAGACTAGATGATCATAATGGTCCCTTCTGACCTTAAAGTCTATGAGTCTATGAGACTTCCCCACTCCAAATTGATTCACGACTGACTGATAGCAGTCTGGAGTTGCCAGCTTCCACACAGCAATTGCCACATGCTTCTCTACCGCGAGGGCAGTTCTCATTCTGGTGTCCTTGCGCCACAGCACTGAGGCGAGCTCCACGCACAGTTCCAGGAAGGTGGCTTTCCACATCCAAAAGTTCTATAGCCACTGCTTATCATCCCAGAACTGCATGACGATATGATCCCACCATTCAGTGCTTGTTTCACGAGCCCAAAAGCAATGGTCTACCCTATGCAGCTGCTCGGTGAATGCCAAAAGCAATCTAAAGTTGCTCCTATCCATATCACGCAGAATGTCGGGCATCTGCGAGTCTTCTTAGTTAGGAACTTCACGATAAACTGCACTGCCATCCGCAATGTGTTCATGACAGTTATCAGAGCATAGGAGTGCCGTGCGGGATCCATCCCTTCTCACAAAGACGCCGGGGTGCACAGCAAAGAAGGGCCATTGAAAAAATGCCGCAAAAGAAATCCGGAAGCCCATAGAGTGCTGGGACAGAAAGCAATGCATCATGGGACATTTAGCACTGTCCCAAGATGCGCTGCGATCTGCTCTGTTGTCCCACAACACCTAGCAACAGAAGGACTGTGGGATAGGTTCCCACAGTGTATTACTGTCACTGTCAATGATGGTGCCCCCACTGTGGACGTGATCTGTCGACAGAGGGATCAAATGTGAACACGAAATTGCAATTTTTATTATGTCACATTTTGGGTGTCAACATCACTTTTGTCGACACAAATTGGAGGTGTAGACATGGTCTCAGACAGACAGGATTCAGAGGGACTAAAATCTCACTGCCCTGGGCCGCTCAGACAACCAGAATAATCCACAGCAACTATGTCTGATTTACTATCATACTAAAAAGTGTATAAGAAAAAAATCAACATCTCTTTTGTTTCACAGTAGAAAACCTCAACATCTTGCAGCCCAATGTACATTTTAGTGCTGTCATTGTACCGTGAAAGGTTGAGTACCATAGCTGCACCTTTTCATTTCTTGTACTGCTTTAAGGGACGTAGATTCTAAAACCACTGTGATAATCTAATCTGACCTCCTGTATAGCACAGGCCATTGAATTTCCCCAAAATAATTGCTAGAACAGAGCGTTTAGAAAAACATCCAATCTTGATTTAAAATATGTCAGTGATGGAAAATCCACTACGACCCTTGGTAAATTGTTCCAGCGTTAATGGCTCTCGCTGTTAAAAATGTATGCCTTATTTCCAGTCTGAATTTGTCTAGCTTCAGGGTCTGTGATTCTCACACCAGAGTTATGTCATTACATACAAAAAAAAAAAGATATTTGCACAATATTCTGAAGCTTCTTTATAACTTTCCCCCATTTTCTCAAATTCTTTTTTCAGGCTTTGATTCAGCAAAGTATTTAAGCACATGTGTAGTTCCATTGTAGACTTTGCTAGCTCTGGGCCTCAGCTATCAGTGGTGATAGGTGGACAATACAGCATAACTACCTACCTCTGTATCAAAGCACTGCCTGACTGCACATTTTATAGCTGCTTTTAAGGCTTTTCAAACTTTGACTCATTTCTGATTGTTGGACCCTGGCTCATGTTTATACACCATTGTGTAAATTGCACTCCACCTTTGATTTACAGTATATTACTTATATGCTCCACCTCTTCCTCTCACCTTTCCTCCTGTATTGTGCATTTTCTCATTTGGAACCATTCTAGTGAAATCTTTGACCTTGCCATATCCATACAGCTGATCCCATCCAATCCCATCTGAATTTTTAAAAACCAGCTACAACCCACACTTACTTTCTAACCACTTTTGCATTTTATTGTCATTTGTTGCTCTGTCCATGTTTGTTCTTTATTTGCTGACTCAGTGTTCATGCTATCTGATTCATTTGGCATATGGCACCTTTCTAGAGACAAAAAGTACAATATAAACCAATGAATAATACTAAATGAAGTGAACTAGTAATAATAATAATTAATTAATAATAATGATAATGATAATAATAAATAATAAATGAAGTGACGTTTACATTTCTCTTTGTTTTTCTAAGCATCAAAACATGACGTCTCTGTTGTGAGGGAATAGGCCTGGCGGGCCTCCCTTATGTCAGTCAAAATGACGGTGAAGGCCCGAACGTAGGCCCTCTGGCGAGGGCTCGGTATACCGGCCTTTACAAGTTAAGGCCTGAACAAGACTAAGCTACACAGTCTTCTGCCAGACTCGGTCAAGGGTTATGACCAGAGGAGGGAGGGAGAGGGAGTAGTGTGGAAAGTCCCAGTAAAATAATAACAGCTTGTTTATGAAATATAATAACCGCTTGTATAAAGAAATTGCTTCTAGCAAAAGGCCAACTTCTCCTGTAGTTCCAGCTAAATGCAAAACTAGCCAATCATATATCTTCTTTGGGCGTCCTGTAATAACCCCCCCGATGCCCTAACGGTAACACCCCGGAAAAATAACATGCACCCTGCCGAGAATACACCCCAACTGGTGCCAAGTACTGCCCATCTCGGAAACGACCAGGGACCCCCAACCTAATATGCACCCAATTCTCGGAAAATTAATAAGGAAGGTGTCGGGCAAGGGGAGCAGACCCCAACTCCTATTTTGCGTAAATGACTTATAATTTGTACTATGTTTGCAGTTTGTAAGAATAAAAGCAGCCTGCGAGCTGTGATCGGGGGTGTGGTTTCTGACTGCAACCCCCAACGCGTTGGTATGTATTGCAATAATCTGGCCTCAGGCTTGAGTCTGTGAACTAAAATCAATGCGTGGGTGACTTTTTCCACGACACTGTGGACTGTCAGATATTAAATAAAGCATTATAAAACCATACCATCAAACACCTCTTATTACTTGCTTGGTGAAATTAAACTCCAGCCCCAATGGTGGCCTCACAGGACTTTATGGCACAGTTGTCTTTTGTTTGCTTGTTTACTTTTAAACTGTGTCTTGTAACTCAATCTCTGAACATAAAACAATATTTTGTTCAATAAAATGTATGCTATGGAGATATCAAATGGCAATACACTAGCCAAGTTAGTTGTTTGTGTGAGCTCTGTGGGCTATGTGTGTGTATCATAAATTGCTCTCCAAGATGATATAGGCATTGTTGTTTGCAGAAAACTTTATATTTTTGTTAGGGCGAGAAGCCTGTAATTCTTCAAGTGATCCCTGAACTTTATTTAATGCTGCAAAACACAACAGGAAAAGGGGATTGAACTTTAATGTCTGCATTGGGGAAAGTAATAACTTTCCCCATCTCTTCTGTAAGTGACTTGGGCTATGTGATGAATGCAGAACCTTCACTAGCAAGGTTTTCCTGATATTATACACTTGTAGCAAATAAGGTTAGAACCTTTAAAATACAGCATTTAGTAACGTGCTGGAAATAGCTTCTTCTCGATTCTTTTAAAGGTCACTGCATTTGCTTTTCAGTCGTAATTTTAGTTCAGGCCTTCACAGAGTGGAACCGAGAACATTCCAACCAATGTACTCTCAGTTTCCCAAGACTGAAATAAAATGTCATGGGATGATCATCTGTATTGGGTATGTGTTTCATGTGTGTGTACACAGAAATGGACATTATTTTTGAGGTCAGATTGAATATTTCACCAATACAAAAAACAAAAAGCATGGAAATAATCACTTACATTATTTAATGCCCCATCTGCACTCACTCATCAGTTCATCTTGCCAGTAAGATGTTTCTCACTTCTACCAGCCACAGCCCACATACCTCCTCCCTAGATAACCAAATTGCAGTCTTATTTATTGATCAGATGTTCACATGTTTTAGTTACTAATATAGGGTTGGCATGGCTATGAGAACGGTTCGGTAGGGGGTTTTGTATTGGTGAGTGTAAGTGAGATATGGTGTCAGATTGCAAATGGTGGCTGCAAGATATCTTTTTGTCATGTTTAGGAAACGTGACTGGGAGGGCTAAGTTTGTAGCAACGGTTCTAAGTTTGGTTTTTTTATGAAGACATTAATTAGGAATTGAAATTTGCATGTGTGTGTAAGTGTCATATGCTAAGAGTTGGGATTCAGGCTCCATGCTGGATGTTCAGTATGATAGCGGAGATATGTGGGTTGTATGGGGGTAAAGTGGAGTTTCAGTTAGAAAGGTTCTGAGGCAGGTGAAGCAAAAGGCAGATCATAGTTAGGGCCCTGAATTAGGACTCAGGAGATGTGGGTACTAATCCTGCCTTTGCCCCAGGCTTGCTATGCAACCTGGTGTAAATCACTTAATCTCTTTGTGCTGCCCCTCCTCTCCTGTAACATGGGGATAACAATCCTTCCTTGTCTGTTTACATTGTAAACTCTACAGAGCAGGGACTGTCCCTCATTTCAGATTGATGGTGTCGCAAAAGGTGATATTTAGAGCAAGATCACGGTATCTTCTTAAGAAGATATTTTTAGTGTGTTTATATGGGCAAGCTCAATGGTAGACTGGTGCCCGCATCAGAGGGATAGAAAGAAAATGGGTGATCCAAAAGGGCGAACACTACAGTTTGATACTATAAATAACAGCACTTTCAGGGCTGTACCATTCGAAGTGAGGCAAACACAAGTACTTGTACACACCTGCCTGTTGCGAGTGTTTATGTGTATATAGCACCTCGAGGTATGTACATTCCAAACAAAGTGGGGCCCTGATCCCGGGTTGAGGCCTCCGGGTGCTACTGTAATACAAATAAATAATAACAACAACCAGTGATGAGCATAACTGGACGTGTGGGCATAAACACTGTATTTGGGCACTCGCATCTAGTCAACGTGTTCATAAATCAAATGCCAACACACCTAACTTTGAAAGTCTGGCCTTTCTCCCTCCCCCAAAAAAATGTCTGCGGGGAAGGGAGAGGAGAGTTCAGACATGGACTGACCAGCAGAATGTGTGGGGATCTCACACTTTTAAAAAGGTGGGCGAGCACATATAATCATATGAATAACAGAGCTATTTTTAAGACTTTGTCTCATCCAGGCCCTGGTATTGCTCTCTTAGGCCCTGATTTAGCAAGCAGGTGCTTTGCTGAATTGAGGCCTGAGCATTTAATATTTTTTCCCCAGGGACCTAATTTTTAAAACTCACCCCAGGCTTATCAAACCAATCCTTTTTTATTTTCAGCAGATAAGTCAGATGGGATTCCTGCAGAGATTTATTCTCTGTTTACGTTTATGAGAAATGGCGATTGTTAAATGGGAAGTAGAAAGGTCAGCTAACTTCATTTATAGCAGATAGGCATTTCTCTTTGGCTAATCAAGATTTACAAACACCTTTCCAGGTGATTTATCCTCGTTCATGTCACTCGTATTGTTTTCTACAACTCAGAATAAAGGTGACTTATTTTGTTTTCCCAGGGGGGGAGGAAGGATGGAGATTGTCAATCACCAGTTGTTCAGGTCTTTCTAAAAGCAGAAGTGGGCCAAAGAGTCCAACTTCTAAGTGTTCAAAGAACTGCATAAAATTTAGCCATATATCCTCCACTGACTACAGTAATTGCCTTGAGGTAAATCTTATGTGCCTCTGAAAATGGAGAGGTAAGAATCTCATTTCAGCTCCTTTCCTCAGATATCCTCTCTACACTGAGAAAGCAGCTGTTTTTGAAAGCCACGTTCAAACATTTGAACCAGCATGGCGGCAAGTGTATTTCTGACACAGTTCAGTTAGCTAGTGTGAATGGTGCCAATCTGTGTTAGGATTCATATCTCTAACCTGTTTGACTCCAGAGCCTTGACAAACTAACATGGGTTATCATCATCTGCACTGGCAAAACAAACCTTGTCAGAATGTGATTCAGCCACAGCCAAATTCCTGACCTTGTTTTAACTTGGTTTTCAAATATGGCATTGAAGATGAGGTTGCAGTTTCACTTGTGTTTGCTGCAGCATGCCTGCAGTCCAGAGAGACATTTAGACTTACTGTTCCTCTTTATCTGTGCTCCCTTCCCATACTCTTTCCTGGGTTTGTAAATCTTTTTTGGATAGCTTTGTAAGGTGTGGTCTGTCTCGACAAAGAATGTCTCGGTCTCAGGTTGATTACTTCTCTGTGTGCACCAGCCTGGCCGTATAGAATGCTTTACAGATACTGGAATAAGTTCTGTGTCCTCTGCAACTACAACGGACATGCTTTCTGCTTACTAGGCACCCTGAACAATTGACCCTGTCCCTCTACAAAAGTGAGCTTCCCAAGCTGAATTCTTTCTCACTTTCCCCTCTCCATCATAAAGGATTTGTAAATAGGTCAGTCTTATCACTACCTCAAAGGTGACTTTTTTCAAAGGCTTCTAGAATGGAGAAACTACCTCCACTCACCATCCCTAAAACAATGTGATTAAACCTGGTCTCCCTTCTCAGCACAGAGGGGATACAGAATATATCATTCCATTAACGCTTGTCCATGTTTTCTACTCTGCATATTAAGGTAACTAAGTGGATCAATTATTTTCAGCTGGGGATGCTATGGCTTATTATGTCTATGTTTATCCAGGGCCCTTTCAGTCTCCAAAGGTAGCAATCCAGAAAGATAAATTGAGTGGCAGGGAGCATATACTTAACTAACCACTTTCTCTGCTCAGTGTGGGGTCTGAATTCAAGAGGTAAAGTACTATCATGAAAGCTAAAGAAGGGTTGGAAAAGCAAACATCAGCCAATTGAGTTCCCAATGAAAAAGATGTTAACACCAAATATCTTACTCACAACAAAACAAACAAAAATAAAGCAGCTAAAGACAGCGATTATATGGATCTGAACAGTCTGTTGACTATGTAGAATTGCAATTATTTCTAAGGCCCCCAGGACATTGCTTAGGGAATCATTAGCACAAAACTAAGAAGATTGTTCTCAGGTGCAGAATTATTGATTGTGCTGTTCTCTAGCATCCTGCAAACCAACTGACCATGTCATTTAAGTGTTTAACTAAACACGTCAATGGACATAAAACATTCAAAAAACTAAAAATCACCTCATAAATCATTATAAAGGGATGAATTATTACCCAACAGCAAGTGTAATTGATGTCATTATAACTAAACCACAAAATATATCCCATCCCAAGTTTTAAAATGTATGAAGGCATCCATCTACCGTGTTAAAAATGATAGTTTATCTTACTAAGAGGACAGTTTTCATAGCTACCTGCTTGGAAGAGGTGTGTGCAGAGAAGAGATTACATTGTAAATCTTTTTTATTTGCTTTATGTTTTCGCCCCAATATTTTTAAAATGAATTTAAAGCTTATGAAAGCAAGGAACAATAACATGTGTTACATCCATGAGCCAGTGTGGCTGAGATAGGGCAAGCTTCTCCCGACTCTCCAAACACACATTAGCCCTGACCCAAAGTGCGCTGGCCATTGTAATCCTGGGCTTCTTTTCAAGAGTTGATAGGATGCTTTTTTGATCTGACCAAGGACTAGGCCAAGACATGCAAATTCATTGTAATGTGGCAATGTGATAAGTGATGTGAATGCCCTAAGGGGGCACCCTTAACTGCCATTCACATTAGCAAGCTCTGCTTAAAACATGAGGAAATTAGATCCTTTAGTCTCTGCTGCCCAGTGACTCAAAGTGGTCCCTTCCATTCCTGCCAATGTGATGGGCCAAGTCCACAATTTAAGTGAAAATAGATGAAGCTCTAAAACTGCAATGATTAGTAAGGGAAAGGGACACTTGAATCAGTTCAGTAGTGGTGGTCATTTGCCTACTATTGTTTCTTACATTGGAGAACACAATGGCATTCTTTTTTGTCTATACACTGATCTGAATAAGCACAGATTTTGTGCCTGATCCAATGCACATTGAAGTCAATGGAAAGACTCTCACTGATCTCCAGGATAAGGCCCAAATGCCCATCCCAAGCACTGCTTTAATACAAAAAAAAAACCCACTTGGAATCCTTAAAAGGTTGGGGGGACTTTCTGCCCTGCCCCCATGAGTCCTGCTGGTATGGTTATCAGCATATGTCAACTGCCTGTAGCCACCTATCGTAACAGCTGACTTCACAATGTCATCTCAAAGCCACTTCAAAAATGCTGGTTAAAGTCTAGATGCCCCTTTTCTGAAATAGTTGTGCCTCACGTGCAGTGCATCGGACACAATCTTTCTAAGGAACAGCAGCAACAGGTGGTATGGGACTATATTTTGGATCAGTAGCACATTTCTTAGCGGATAGACAACTCTGATTTGCATACCCTAGTGTCTCTGGGTCAGGTCTCACAGGCCCTCAGAACAATCATATGAACTGAAAGATCCTCCTTCATTACAACAGGGTATGTTGTGGTTACAGGCAGTTTAACTTATATCTTTACTCTTGGGGGTTTCTT
The DNA here is from genome assembly GCF_028017835.1 of Emys orbicularis. NCBI lineage: Eukaryota > Metazoa > Chordata > Testudines > Emydidae > Emys > Emys orbicularis. The sequence goes on from NC_088685.1 coordinate 198,529,678, forward strand.
GAGCTTCCCATCTTGTCCCCAAGGAGCTCAAGAATAAATAGCGTGTCAGCTGGTTATGGACTGCCCTCTTTATCACCTTGATGGTGGATGGGTCCCCTTGACATTTCCAGATGATGCTGTCATGATAGAGTGGTTAAATCACTGACCCTACTCCTAATTCATACTTTGTGCCATCAGAAGCCATATGGAAGAAAGAATTAGTTGAAGTCTAGTCTCTGTGCCAGAAGATTCTGGATTCAGTGCAATACTAGGAGACACATACTTCATTGATGGTGCTACACTTTGAGCTAAACGTTAACTGAGGTCCCATCTGCCTGTCTGCTGTAGCCTGGTTGTCCGTGTGAAATTTTATAGAGACCATAGTATTGTTTGAAAAGAGCAGGTGGTTGGTATTTATTGTTTTAGGGCTGGTTGAAAAATTTCACAATGAAACATTTTCCTGTTGGAACATGGGGTTCCATTGAAATTGAAATTTTTCATGGGGAAAGGCAGATTTCAGTAGGATTTTCCATTGGGAAAATCTAAACACAATAGTTCATTTCAGTTTTTTTACCCAAATTGAAATGTTTCTTTTTGGGTCAGATTGACGTCAATCTCTGTGTCTGCCTGAGCTCCTGCTGTGCCTCAGAGATTCACAGACTGTAAAGCCAGAAGGGACCACTCTGATCATCTAGTCTGACCTCAGAGGAGATGTAGTTGTGGGTCCCTTGTACCCCTGTTCTCCCCTATTGCCCCTGCTGCCCAGCTGGACAAAAATATCTCCCCTGATACACCATCACTTTCTGCAGCACTTCTCCAGTGCATCAAACATTTTCCGAACATTCTATTGTGAATTTTTTTTTTACATTTTGACTTTATGTTCTGATTTGGGATGAAAAAAAAATGAAAATATCAGCATTTCCCATTATTTATGTTGCAGTTACTTTCAGAGACCTCAATCATGACTGAAGTCCCATTATGCCAGGCTCAGTGCAAAGACAGGAATACACAGACACTGCTAGAGAGAGATCACAATACAGAAAGACAAAAAACAGAGGAACGGTGAGGAAGTGAGATACAACAGATGAGGACCAGATTCGGATACTCTAGCAGGATGGCTCATAGAGTAAGATTCTATTCAGCATGAGTAAGGCTAACAGAATCTGGCCCAAAGATATCAGGATGATGACTGGCATATATCATATCAGTTTTATGTCCCTTGTCTTCCTTCAAATGTACTCATTTTCTTATTTTATTCATATTAGTAAATCTTCAGAGTTTTTTGTGGGGCACAGGGCATTTGGGCTTGAAGAGAGCTTTTATGGTGGGGAGAGGGCACTTGGGGTTGAGGTAGGGGAGAGGAAAGGAGTTGAAGTAAGAGGGGAGATGGTAAAGGGAGACTGAAACTGAGCTGAAGGGAGGTAGAAAGGGGGAAAAAAGGAGTGAAAGAAGCAGACTGGGCATGGAGAGCAAGACTGGGGAAGCTGAGTGGTAGCATGGTGGGAGAAAAGCAGGAGTAAGGGGGAGGCAACCGGCAATGACAATAGAAGAAAGGCGTAGTTTTCAAAAGTGCCCAAGAGATTTAGGAGCACAACTCTCAATGTCTAAATCCCTTAGTCACCGTAAAAATCTCCCCCCAAGTCAAAAAGAACTATCCAGAATCTAATTGTCAGAGGTGGATCAATGACAATGTCAGGAGGCTGCTTAAGCGCTTCCCAGCTGGTGTTTTATCAGGCGTGCTCAAGTGAGTGCTAGGAGCTCAGTCTTGCCCCAGTGAAGTCAATGGAAATGTTGCTATGACTTCAATAGGAGCAGGAGCCGGCTGTAGGTGGAGACCACCAAATTGACTTAAAATGAGAAAACACTATCTCTTATTTTGACAAATCATGTTATACATTCCAACATCATACAGTCTTGTAGAACTCCTTTCATGTCTAACTAAGTAGACAATGGAGAGGGTGACAAAGGCCAGGCCTTTTCATGGAAAAACACTAAAAGTAATCTATTTTGTTACACAAATCATGTTTGTGACAAACATACAGTGTTAGCTATCATGGTAGGACATATGGCATTGGCACTGTACAGTTAAATTGGTAAAGTTGACCAAGATGTGGCCTGAGTGATCTCACTTACACAAGGAGGTTTACACTGTTGTAACTCCATTGATTTCAGTGGATTTACTCCTGATTTACATTAATGTAAGTGAGAGAAGAATCAGAACCATTGCATTCCAAGCATAAGGCTCTGTTCCTTTTAAAAAAGAAATGTTGTGATCTGATCAATATGCAGGTTTATCAGTCAGCTTGAAACAAGAGACAATCTATGTTGTACAACTAATTTTAAGCAGAAAAAGGCCCTGGTTTAAAATAACAATTAGCACAGGTGAGGGAACGTGCCTAATATGTGGATATTGCCAGACTCGTGTTTGGTATCAGATCATGAAACTTGCAAAGCTGCCATTGAGAAAAATAAGCTTTGGCTTGGAGCTGTAAAGCTTCAGTTTTGAATCTGGAACAGTCTCCTATAGTCTTTGAGAGCTTCCACACCGCTCCCTTGACAGTTCCTGGCACTTTCTGCATAACTCTGGGTGGAGTCGCTTATCTAAAGCTCTCCAGAGGGACAGGCAACAGAATGCAAAGTACAAGCTCCTTGGCTCATCACTGACTGCTTTGACAACAAACAAAGGAACACAGCAGCATTGAGTTTATTTATACAACTTGGCAATTGAACAGTGATCGGGAAAACATTTTTGAAATTACATTTTAATTAACTTTTAGAAATCAAAGAGAAAACACTCAAGGAGGAGTATGTAAGAGTATATTTAGAGATACATTGAGGCATATTTTCAGCCATGCAGAGGCCTAACTTGTCTGTTTGTAGGTAACATTTGTCCTTGCACAAATCCAAGCTACAATTAATCCAATTTGTACCTGTTATTGAACTGGAAGCCGAGAAATGAAGTTGCAAATTAGGCCAGCAAAAAGGGAGGCCCACATCTGAAAAATTATCCCTAAATACATCTCCATTTTAACTATAATCATAATGTATCTATGAATGATTCACGTTCAGTTATCTTCCACTCATGCAGAAAGTGGCTCATTTTATGTAAGGATGGGAGGTACTCTACAAAAGTATGAAAGAGTCACTTCAAACTGACTCACAAGATAGATATTTTTGACCCAGTACTTCTCCAGACCATAAGAACAGTTCCCACACTGAGGTCAAGGGGAAAAAAAAGAGAAGGAGCAAATTAACATCCATTAAATGCTTTAGAAAAAATAATTGCTATTCATCACCTCTTGTAGTTAGCACTGGATTAATTAACTTTGACTATTTCATTTGCTCAGTCACGCCTAATGTAGATGAGCACTTCCCGAAACAGAAGCTATTTCTGCTGAGAAGATTAAAAACATTTGAAGAAGTCTGAAGTTTATTTGTTTGATTCTGCTGCCTGAACTTGTTCTAAACAACAGAAGATAGCAACTTGTTAAGCTATAGGGTCAAATTCTTCTCTCATTTGCACCAATACAAACCTGGAATAACTCCAGACTTGACTTGGTGTAAATGAGGACAGAATCTGATGCATAGATTTTGGATTTCTGTTAAGTGACTGAGCATTTAGCTCCGTTCTCAGCACAAACTAAACTTGGGCTGGTTCCCACATTCTTAATGATGACGTGTAGGAAGGGGTTCAGTACATCAGTTGTTGATTTGTCAATAACATAATTCTCCATGACAACCTCCCCAGAGGAGTGAGAAAAGTCAATAACACGAAGTTCACATCACCTTGGACAGCTGAACACAATAAAGAAGGTAGACACCATATACCATGATAAGGAATGATGTACCCATCAAACAGGAGAATTATAAAGAATCATTAAAATGACAAAATACAATGAGTCATTAAATGCTGATCTAATTATATAATATTCCAATGTAAATCAAGGGGTTATAATCTAAGAGCTGTGAAAATAAACCACTTATCCAAACAATAAAAAGTAACGTATTTACATCCTTCTATCTGGTTTCTTTCCCATCTATTTGCAGCGCATTTCTAGAATGCTGACCTTTCAGTCATTAGAGGCCTGATCCAAAGCCCATTGTAGTCAATGGATAGACTCTCATTGATTTCAGTGGTCTTTTCTGCTTGGTGTGGCACAGATATTGTGAATAAGTTTGACATAGTTGATACTTTTTGATTCCAATTGTACACTTATACTGTATTTTTTTCAAGTGTGTAGATTAATCTCATTGTTGTTTCACTGCGAAGCTTGCCTATTGCAGTTTGTTTTTCTTGTTTTGGGTATCTGAGATATCAGATGTGACAGCAAGGGGTGCCAAGGTAAGAATGTGGATAGTTAGATTTTGCTTAAAGGGTAGCTGAAAAACCTGGGTAAGTACTGTGGTCTTGGATCCATTTCACCCACGCTGTGTGCTTTCTGCAATGGGGCTGTGATTTTAGTTCTTTAATGAGAAAATCAGGGTGATTTTGGTTTTACAAAATCAAAACCAAAAATGGGATGGTTTGGGTCTAGATTCTATTTTATCTGAACCTTCTAATTTCAGGAATTCTGGATAAAAGGTTTTGGTCCTTTTCTAATGTTGTTGTTGTCATTAATCATAGTTCATAGTTATGGACTTTATTATTTGGCTGGAGCAAAATCAACACCACGGACATAGACAATTTACTCCCAACTTGTTATTTTAAATTGTAGTTTTTGCGATTCATAGATTCCGAGGCCAGAAGTGATCAGCTCATTTGACCTCCTGTATAACACAGGCCATAGAACTCCCCCAAATTATAGCACATATTTTAGAAAAACATCTAATCTTGATTTAAAAATTGACAGGGATGGAGAATCCACCACAACCCTTGGTATATTGTTCCAGTGGTGAATTACCTTCATTGTTAAAAATGTACATCTTATTTCCAGTCTGAATTTGTCTAGCTTCAACTTCCAGCCATTGGATCATGTTCTACCTTTCTCTGCTAGATTGAAGAGCTCATTGTCAAACATTTGTTCCCCATGTAGGTACTTATAGACAGTGATCAAGTCACCCCTTACCCTTCTCTTCTTAAGCTAAATATATTGATCCCCGTGAGTCTATCACTTTAAGGTGGATATTCCTGTACATTATCTATCTACCAAATATTGCTGTCATAGTAGCGGACTCTGGATTTATTGTTTGGTTATAACATGAGAATACAATCTTCTAGTTTAATTAAATACACACTGATTGGGCCCTTCTAGTTTTACGGGTTCCATTGTTTACATCTAGACGTGGCACTCTGAATTAGATGGGAAATGGGAATCAAAAGGCTGCTGACCAGTTCGTAGGGATGATTTTTTTAAATGTCCTGTTTTAATGCAATTGGCCATATTGTTCACAGTCTGTGGTGTAGTTCCACATAAGTTCATGTCACTATGTTATTCTCACCAATTTATTATTCATCTGCCATGGTTAAAATATTTATAGCCAGTAAGGTCTGTTTTTTTCCTTAGCATCCATGGTACTTATGCATAACAGTAACTTGGGCATCTGTCACAGCAGACATGTTTGGTGGTTATGGCTGCTGTTCCATCACCAGTGACCCAAACGTCTCCCTCAATGGCCTAATTATGAAACAACGCTGACCTGCAGCACATTTCCAGCATTCTGTCTGTGACATTTTTTTCAGTGTATTCTTTCACTTACAAGCCTTCTGACCAATTAACAACAGTGATGGCTGCTGCAGTAAACACCATGTCCCTCTCAAATAATCCTCTCTTGTTCATTAGTAATTTTTGGCCATGAACTTCATCCAAGGGAGCTAGTTAAGGTTAAATGGTCAGATGGTACTATTTAACTCTTGAATCTGACTCCTATGCATTGTGCAAAGGTGTCTTTCAGATACTTCACTCCTTTCTTGTGCAAGCACTATCTGCTTCATTAACTTTGAATTATTTAATCACATGCTGCTAACTCTTGGCCCAATCCAGCTCCCACTGAAGTCTCCAGGAGTCTTTCCATTGACTTCAGTGGGAGCTGCTGGCTCAAGCCCACTGAACCCTTCCTTTCTGTGCTGTTGGTTTCAGTTCCCCCAAGGTCCTGCAGAGTTTCTCAATGGTGTTTTCAGGCTTCAGTTTTTAGTACTGTCCAGTAAAGCTACCCCACTTGGGGATGTTAGGGACTTGAATAATTGTGTTGATAACATGGGTGATCTTTTACTAAATGCTGAGAGAAATCACAAATATGTTGAAGTAAATGGAGTTGTACCAGAGATGAATTTGCCCCATGGCTTTCTCTCTTTATTAATTTGTTTTCATGTAATAAATTCTGTTTTGAAGTCTGAACCATAAGCAGTCACCTGCAGATCAGTCCTTTGTTTTTGTTTTTTAATGAAATGTCATGAAATAGGGTTTCAAATTAAAAAAAAAAAGAAAAAGAAAAAATGCAAATTATAGTAAATATTCACTGCAAATCCACCATTGCTTGAAAATGGGCCTAGTTTTCCTCATCATTGCACACGTTTCTGAGTTAAATTATGCCCTTTTTTCTTCAAAGGGGATCATTTCCACTGAAAATAGCCCAAGTGAAAATTTTATTTTTTGCCAAACTTTTCCTAGACATGGCAATTTCTAATTTTGCAATGAAATGAGAGAACACTTACATTCAGAGTATTTTCAATATTGTGATAGTTTCACAAAATCCTTTAGTTTGTGTGTCCCTAATGTCATATCCAAGTATGGAAGTTTTCTGAGTATATACTTACCTGACTGAAATCTGGTTGTGGGCTTTGTATAAATTGGAAAAATTAGATGTGTTATCTGTCAATAGCCATGTTTAAAAACATGTTAGCTGATCATGGTTAATGCTTTTAAAGGATTAACCACAACCAGTTAACACATTTTTAAACATGGATGCTCTTGTCTACACTAGTGTTATGTCATGTTTACCAACTCATGAATTAAACTGTTAGTTTACACGTTTTCTATCACTACTCATTTTCCCAGTTGAGAAAAAACCTTGGCTGATTAGGAATTGGCTGTGTTTAACACCTATTAAAACTGAGTGGATTGGCATTTGACATTGGCAAGCTACACTCAGCATTCTTTGGCATGATTTCCAATAGTTTGGAACCTTGGGCTGCTAGTCCTGTTGAGAATTTTGCCCTCGTTTTGGCTCCTAGTTCTCTATCATTGTTTTTTATACCTTATACGTGTATGTAGAGAGATGTTTGTGGCTGTGTACGATGTCCCACATTTAAGTTGAGTCTCCACTCCCTAGTACGCTGCTGTTGTGACGAATGTCCTACTGAGCCCCCAGCATAATGAAAAAGGAGAAATCACAAAGCTATAGGCTACAGCCATTACCTTGTGAGCAGTTAGACCTTGATTCAGCAAAGCACATTAGCAGATGCTTAACTTTAAATTGACTCTCAATAGGACTGCTCACATGCTTAAAGTTAATCATGGGCTGAAGTGCTTTGCTAAATAAATATGGACTTATATGCTTAAAATTCAGCATGTGCTTAAGAGTTTTGCTGAGTTGGGGCCTTAGCACATCCACCTTTGCTAAGAGAGAGAGAGAGAGAGAGAGAGAGAGAGAGAGAGAGAGATGAATGATTTGTTGATTTAGGCCTGGTCTACACTACACCTTTAATTCGGATTTAGTGGCTTTAATTCGAATTAACTCTGGAACCGTCCACACAACGAAGCCATTTAATTCGAATTAAAGGGCCCTTTAATTCGATTTCTGTACTCCACCCCGACGAGCGGAGTAGCGCCAAAATCGAATTTGTCAATTCGAATTAGCGTTAGTGTGGCCGCAATTCGATGTTATTGGCCTCCAGGAGCTATCCCACAGTGCACCATTGTGACCGCTCTGGCCAGCAATCTGAACTCGCATGCACTGGCCAGGTGGACAGGAAAAGCCCCGGGAACATTTGAATTTCATTTCCTGTTTGCACAGCGTGGAGAGCACAGGTGACCACAGAGAGCTCATCAGCACAGGTAACCATGCAGGCTGATAATCGAAAAAGAGCACCAGCATGGACCGTACAGGAGGTACTGGATTTGATCTCTATATGGGGAGAGGATTCAGTGCTAGCTGAACTGCGTTCGAAAAGACGAAATGCCAAAACTTATGAAAAAATTTCCAAGGGCATGATGGAGAGAGGCCACAATAGGGACACAGATCAGTGCCGCGTGAAAGTCAAGGAGCTCAGACAAGCCTATCAAAAAGCAAAGGAGGCAAACGGTCGCTCCGGGTCAGAGCCGCGGACATGCCGCTTCTACGCTGAGCTAAATGCATTTCTAGGGGGGGCCGCCACCACTACCCCACCTCTGACTGTGGATTCCGAGCTGGGGATAATCTCATCAGGGACACCTGATGATTCCGCGGAAGGGGAAGAGGAGGAGGAGGAGGACGAGCTGGCAGAGAGCACCCAGCTCTCCGTTCTCCCCAACAGCCAGGAACTGTTTCTCACCCTGACTGAAGTACCCTCCCAAGCCTCCCAAGCCAGCACCCAAGACCATGACCCCATGGAAGGGACCTCAGGTGAGTTTACCTTTTAAAATATAAAACATGGTTTAAAAGCAAGCATTTTTAATGATTAATTTGCCCTGAGCACTTGGGATGCATTCGCAGCCAGTACAGCTACTGGAAAAGTCTGTTAACATGTCTGGGGATGGAGCGGAAATCCTCCAGGGACATCTCCATGAAGCTCTCCTGGAGGTACTCCAAAAGCCTTGCCACAAGGTTTCTGGGCAGTGCAGCCTTATTCCGTCCTCCATGGTAGGACACTTGACCACGCCATGCTAGTAGCAAGTAATCTGGTATCATTGCCTGACAGAGCCTGGCAGCGTATGGTCCCGGTGTTTGCTGGCATTCAAGCAACATCCGTTCTTTATCTTGCTGTGTAATCCTCAGGAGAGTGATATCGCTTAGGGTAACCTGGTTGAAATAAGGGAATTTAATTAAGGGGACTGAGGTGGCCGTTCCTACTGGGCTGTTTGCCTGTGGCTGAAAAGAAATCCTTCCCTGCATTTAGCCAAGTGCAAGGGGGGGGGGGAGGATTGGCCCAGAGCTTTTCGCGTTTTGCTAGCAGGGATCTTCCCTGATACCAGCCAGGCGGTGGGGGGAGGGATAAAGCACTCATCCCAGAGAATTCATGGCGGGTGGGGGGGGGTGTTAGTTTGGTTCCTGCAGGGATCTTCCCTGATACCAGCCACGCGGTGGGGGGAGGGATAAAGCACTCATCCCAGAGAATTCATGGCGGGTGGGGGGGGTGTTAGTTTGGTTCCTGCAGGGATCTTCCCTGATACCAGCCACGCGGTGGGGGGAGGGATAAAGCACTCATCCCAGAGAATTGGATGGGGGGGGGTGTTAGTTTGGTTCCTGCAGGGATCTTCCCTGATACCAGCCAGGCGGTGGGGGGAGGGATAAAGCACTCATCCCAGAGAATTCATGGCGGGTGGGGGGGGGCGGTGTTAGTTTGGTTCCTGCAGGGATCTTCCCTGATACCAGCCACGCGGTGGGGGGAGGGATAAAGCACTCATCCCAGAGAATTCATGGCGGGTGGGGGGGGGGGGGGTGTTAGTTTGGTTCCTGCAGGGATCTTCCCTGATACCAGCCACGCGGTGGGGGGAGGAATAAAGCACTCATCCCAGAGAATTGGATGGGGGGGGGGTGTTAACCTTCAGCAGCAGAAAACAAGCTAACAGGAAAACTGCAGCACAACGGGCTTTGCTTGGTATGTGGGAAAGCAGGGCGCAGAAGCCTAAAGACAGTGGCTTACCATGGCAGCATGCAAGGTGAATTCTGTTGCCCCGACCTGCGTCTGTGATCTCTAGCAGCAAAGCCACAGGCACTCAATATTAAGAGGCAAAATGCGACCTTGCACAGAAATCACATGTGCTATGTAATGTGAATAGTATACACCGTGAAAGAGTATAAGCATTGTTCTGAAAAATGTATCTTTTAAAAAAATTCTCTCCTTTTTTCACTCCCTCCAGCAGGTGCAAATGTTTCAAGCCTCCCTCCTCCTTCCCGAAGGCTATCCCAGATAAGGCGTCGTAAAAAAAAAACGAGAGAAGAGATGTTTTCCGAAATCATGCAATCCACCAGGAATGAAAGAGCTCATCTGAATGAGTGGAAGGAGACGGTTTGCAAGTATAGGAAAGAAGCCAGTGACCGTGAGGACAGGAGGGACCAACGTGAGGACATGAGGGACCAACGTGAGGACATGAGGGACCAACGTGAGGACAGAAGGGACCAACGTGAGGAGAGGAGAGACGCTCGAGATGAGAGGTGGCGGCAGGAAGATCAGAGGAGTCGGGAAGCAACGCTGGGGCTGCTGCGTGAGCAAACAGACATGCTCCGGCGTCTGGTGGAGCTTCAGGAACGGCTGCTGGAGAACCGAGTGCCGCTACAGCCCCTGTATAACCCCCCTACCTCCTCACCATGTTCCATAGCCTCCACACCCAGACGTGTAAGAACACGGGGGGGGAGGCTCCGTACACCCTCCCATTCCACCCCAGTGGACAGCCCAAGCAAAAGGCTGCCATTTTTTTAACCTTTTTTTACTGGGCTTTTCCTTCCCGCAGATCCTCCTCCCAAACCCCACTCAGGTTCTGTGCCGCTACAGCCCCTGTATAACCCCCCTACCTCCTCACCATTTTCCATAGCCTCCACACCCAGATGTGTAAGAACACGGGGGGGGGGGAGGCTCCGTACACCCTCCCATTCCACCCCAGTGGACAGCCCAAGCAAAAGGCTGCCATTTTCTTAACCTTTTTTTACTGGGCTTTTCCTTCCCGCTGATCCTCCTCCCAAACCCCACTCAGGTTCTCTCCCTCTTTTTATAATCAATTCATAAAGAATAAATGATTTTTAAACAATGGTGACTTTATTTCCTTTGAAAGCAAGCTGGGGGAAGGGGGAGGGTGGGTTCCTTACAGAGAATGAGTCAATAAAGGGGGCGGGTTTTCAGGAAGGATAAACAAACATAAATTTCACACTGTAGCCTGGCCAGTCATGAAACTGGTTTTCAAAGCTTCCCTAATGCGCAGCGCTTCATCGTGTGCTCTTCTAATCGCCCTGGTGTCTGGCTGCGAGTAATCAGCAGCCAGGCGATTTGCCTCAGCCTCCCACCCTGCCATAAAGGTCTCCCCCTTGCTCTCACAGAGATTGTGAAGCACACAGCAAGCAGTAATAACAATGGGGATATTGGTTTGGCTGAGGTCTGAGCGAGTCAATAAGGATCGCCAGCGACCTTTTAAACGGCCAAATGCACATTCTACCACCATTCTGCACTTGCTCAGCCTGTAGTTGAACAACTCCTGACTCCTGTCCAGGCTGCCTGTGTATGGCTTCATGAGCCATGGCATTAAGGGGTAGGCTGGGTCCCCAAGAATAACAATTGGCATTTCAACATCCCCCACGGTTATTTTCTGGTCCGGAAAGTAAGTCCCTTGCTGCAGCCGTTTAAACAGATTGGTGTTCCTGAAGACGCGAGCGTCATGAACCCTTCCCGGCCAGCCCACATGGATGTTGGTGAAACGTCCCTTGTGATCCACAAGTGCTTGCAGCACCATTGAGAAGTACCCCTTGCGGTTTATGTACTGGGTACCCTGGTGCTCCGGTGCCAAGATAGGAATATGGGTTCCATCTATTGCCCCACCACAGTTAGGGAATCCCATTGCAGCAAAGCCATCCACTATGACCTGCACATTTCCCAGAGTCACTACCTTTCGTAGCAGCACCTCCGTGATTGCTTTGGCTACTTGCATCACAGCAGCCCCCACAGTAGATTTGCCCACTCCAAATTGATTCCCGACTGACCGGTAGCTGTCTGGCATTGCAAGCTTCCACAGGGCTATCGCCACTCGCTTCTCAACTGTGAGGGCTGCTCTCATCTTGGTATTCTGGCGCTTCAGGGCAGGGGAAAGCAAGTCACAAAGTTCCATGAAAGTGCCCTTACGCATGCGAAAGTTTCTCAGCCACTGGGAATCGTCCCACACCTGCAACACTATGCGGTCCCACCAGTCTGTGCTTGTTTCCCGGGCCCAGAATCGGCGTTCAAAGCCTATAACCTGGCCCATTAACATCATAATCTCCAAAGCACCGGGGCCCGCGGTCTCAGAGAATTCTGTGTCCGTGTCCATGTCCTCATCACGCTGGTCGCTGCGCTGCAATCGCCGCCTCCTCCTCCTCCTCGCCTCTTTTTTCTGGTCCTGTGTAAGCATAAACTCCACGAGAAAGCGCGAGGTGTTTATAATGTTCAAGACTGCGTTCTGGAGCACAACGGGATCCATGCTTGATGCAGAATGGAGTCTGCAGAGTTCACTCAGGAAAAAAGGCGCGAAATGGTTGTCTGCCGTTGCTTTCAGGGAGGGAGGGGGAGGCTGTACCCAGAACTACCTGCGACAATGTTTTTTGCCCCATCATGCACTGGGGTCTCAACCCAGAATTCCAAGGGGGGTGGAGACTGCGGGAACTATGGGATAGCTATGTAAAAGCTACCCACAATGCAACGCTCTGGAAATCGATGCTACTATGGTAGCTTGGACGCAAACCACCGAATTAATGGTGCCTAGTGTGGCCGAATACATTCGAATTTACAAAATCGGTTTCCTAAATTCGAATTATATAAATTCGAATTAATCCTGTAGTGTAGACATACCCTTACTCTAGTGCTGTTACTCTGTATCAAGCACCACTAGAAAACAGTTCAGCAAAAGGAGGCCTTCAGTGAATGTGATACTGGGGCTAATTTCTAACATAAGCATATCAGTGAGACTAGCGACAAGCACCAAATATGCCTGCATCTTCCACTGGACAACCTGCTAAACTACCAACACCTGGTTAGAGACCTAACACCTGTAAACATTTGTAGCAAGTCTCATGGGTGGTGGGGATTTGCGCTTTTGTGGTGTCTAATTCTCATCTAAGCAATTTGCTCCTGTCTACTGAGAGGAGTCGAGAATTGTATCATGATTTAGGGCTGGTCGAAGGGTGCGGGGGACAGATGCAGGAGAGTAGCAGTTCTGGCTTTCACACTGCACAGCCTCTTTTATAAGATTAATGACTGTGGATTACTCTCATTTTTTCTCTCTCTCAGCAACTGTGAGCAATCGCCTCCAAAATCAGTTTGCTCCTGGCTAGCCAGCAAATAGATAATCAGATCTTCGTGTGTTAAATATGCACAGCTGTATGTCTGATATGGCCGATCCATCTGCAGGAGACACCACGTGCCAGCTGCTTTGCTCTGAGTAAGTGAGGAGCGGCTCCATTAGAGAGAAAGTCCACAGCACAATTAAGGAACAATCTTCTTTTCCATCACTTTGCTCTCTCCCGCTCCTCCTCCAGAGGCTTGCATTTTCTCTCTCTTTCCATCTCTCCACTGGCTTCCATTAAACTCGACTTATGTTTGGAAGTACAGGAAACATTTTTTTCCTCAAAGCAAGCTTGGTTTCCAGGTGGATTTTCCCCAAGCTCTTGCAATGCTAAGTCTGACCTCCCCACGGCTGTGATTCAGAGGAGTTGGCTAGTCACCTAAGTCACGAGGCTTTCCCACACCTTTCTTTTATTGGCTGACACTTTCCCCCACTAACAATCTGAGCAGCCTTATCCCCAACCCTCCTACTTTGAGCAGCTCTGTATCTGTCACTCTCTCCTACAGATGGGAGAGTCGAAAACCTGTCTGTTCTGAACACACTCTCTTTGCTACCCCCTTAACTAGCCACTAGGGTCTGGAAGCCGTCTAATGACGAAGAGTTTCAGAAGCAGGAGCCAAAGTGAGTCTCCTTAGTCCATGTTTAGGCACCAAAGTCAATGGGGGCTGTTAGTTGCTCATGGTTTTGAAAATCAGGCTACAATGAATGATGTTTAGATTTAGGAGCTTAACTACAGGCTCCTGCACTTGGCATCTGTATACGTGAGAGGACTGAGTTCTCTTCTAACCCTTTGTGGGGGACCCACTGAGTTCACTAAAATACTCTATAAACAAAGCAACTTATTGGCTCCTTGGTGGATGAGGGTGGGGAATGAAATACACATATTTTTTTCCTGGAGGAGCTATTATTGGCATTACCCGTAATCTTTTACTTCCAACTTAAGTTGTATACCAGACTCCCAAACAAGTAATGGCATCACTGTTCTATTGACAGATGTCTGAATCCTTTAAACCATGATTTTATTATGTAAACTTTCCTGCCACTGGAATCCCGTCGGTGCTATAAAAGAAGGGCTTTCTTACCCAGGTGTAACTGCGCAAACATTATGGTTAGGGCACAAAGTCCAGCTTGGTTAGATTCTGTCACATAAATATACGTGTCGTTAAATCGAACACAGCTTGTGTTCTATGAGAAAACCCTATTTATAAGCAGTTGCCTGAGATCCATGAGATAACCCCTTTGCTTTGTGGATTTGTGTGTAAAGATAGCCAGTTCCTCTAAAAGATAATTCATGGGAAACTGTTGGAATGAATGACAGTAATTAAACTATCTAGGCAAAAGCTGCTCTTGCACTTTTATATGCCTGGATTTTCGACAACGTTTTGTGAGAAAACTTCTCCTCTATTTTCCAAGTGAAGGGATCTCCCCAGAATCAGTGCGTAAATCCTTCCAGAGTGGCATGTTACAGACAGTCATATGGGATCTGCCTGGAAAAGAAGGAAATGATAATGCTTTGGAACATAATGACATTCTGTAAATAAAACCATGGAGTTGGCAAAAGTCTCATACAAGTCAACATGCTTCAGTTTATTGCTAAATGAATTCAGGAATTAATCCCCCCACAATCACTCCTATGTTCTGGAAGTGTGACATTGTTAGCAATGTCTAAAACCACAATTGGTACTGAACAGCTTAACACAATAAACTGAAATGAATATAAACAATTGCTGAGGAAAGTAAATTAAGTTTATCACAATCTTCTGGGGAATTGTGTTTGGTGTGACTGGAATATAGGAAACTGCCAAAGAAAATACAAAAACCAAACAACCCTGCCTCTTCCCCATCCCTCTGGAATCTACAGTGATTGGGGCATGTCTAAATATATATATGTGTGCTGGCAAGAACATATGACAGTTTGTAATCCATTTTCTTTGTGCTTTTACATTTGTATTGTATGAAACAATGGGCCTGTTTCTGATCTCACACCATTTTTAGACGGGTGTGACTCTGCTCACTTTAGTGGAGTAACTCCTGATTTGCACCAGTGTAAATGAGACCAGAATCCAGCCTATGTATAGAGAAGAGTCTGAACCACATTATTCAAACACCTGAGAACTTTGGGAAAGTTCAACTCAGAATCCAGACTGTCTCTGTAATGAGCAGAACCAAAAGTCTGGATGTAAACAGAATTGAAGACATTTAGGACTAGATTTGTAAAGATGTTTTAGGGATTTTCAAATCACCTAAGCACCAAACTCTCATTGACTTCAATCCATAGGCAATTTTGAAAATTGCACTAGGCACTTATCTACACTTTTAGGCACTATTATTATTACTGTGGTGCCTAAATCACAGACCAGGATGTCACTGTGCTAGGTGCTGTACAAACACAGAGCACCTTTACAACTCAGAGTTGTCCTTTTCCCCCAGAGTTGAATTCTGCATGTTGGGCCCACCCCTAGTTGAAAGCAGTATGGTAGCTCCCATAAATATACCAGCTATTAGTGAATTTTGATTATCACAATTGTGTGCATGTCAGTTTGTGGCTTATTCACACTGCAGTTGCGCATTCATGTAACAGGATGACTTGCTCTGGGGCTGCAGAGCTGGGGCCAAGCCAGCCCTGATTACAGGGCCCCACCTGAGGGGAATCAGGCAATTTCTTATAAAGAGCAAGTGGCTGCAGTAAGGAGGCAGCTAAGGAGGCTGTAGTGAGATTGCAGAGTGAGAGAGGCTCCTGCAGGGAAGACCCTGAGACCAGGGGAATTGCTCCAGCTGGGAGTAGCCTGCTAAGGCAGGAAGGACTCTGACCTGACCATGGGAGTTTGGGCTGTACCCAGCTGAAGACTTTAGTGTTTTGTTTTGAACTTTAAGTTAATAAATCAGATCCTGTTATGACTGGACTGGAAAAACCTGGTGTGGAATTTATTTGGGGATTCAGGAAAGGAAGCTGAGGTGAGGGGCTGTGTGCAGGGCTGCTCTGAGCCTACCAGAAGGCACTCAGAGGCAGCCACTCAACAATTCAGAAAGCCAAGCCTCTCCTGTTCTTCACTGGGATTTCTGTTAAAATACAGATGCAGGGGCTATGGCCATAGATAGAACTGTCTCAGCATTAAGTGCTAAGAAAAGTGGAAGAACTGGAAATTGCAGAATACCTTTCAAAATTAAGAACCCATGACAATAGATGTGTGAAATGTTTGCAAGGAGCCAGAAACCACATGAAACTGGTCTGGTCTGGGGTTTTTAAAACTTTGAAATTCAGCCAACATGCATTCAAAAGTTTGTTCGGTGTGTAAGGCAAACTTTCTAGGGTGGAATTTTGAAATGCACAAGACCCATTGTCTTCCAAATCTCATTGTGCTTCAGTGGGATTTCTGCTCCTACCTCCTTCTAGCACTTCTTAAAATCCCTGCCTTAAAAAAACCTGGGTCCATCACAAAGATAGAGGGACTTCCTTCCATCCAGATTTCAGTTCAGGTTTTAAAAACCTCTGCATTTGGCAGGCTTTCAAATCCTGTGTTCTGTTGTGAGCCAATCTCTAGCTGCGACCACGGGCCGGACTCTGCTCTCAGTGTAAATCTAAAGTAATGTCTTTTAAGTAACTGAAATTACACTGGTGTAACTGAAATCTGAAACTTGCCTTAGAGGCATAAGTGCTGGTAAACCATGAGAGAATCTAAACCATGATACTGATATGGCGAAATTCCACAGGCGGTGTTCCTGGTGTATATTTCAGCCCAACTGGTATTCTCATAGGAATCCCATGCTCATTTCTTGTCCAATTTGACAGGCTCAAGAAGTTTGGTCAGTTTATATAATCTTCAAATAAGCATGTTAGCACTGGGGTGGGTGGCCCATCTGAACCATTTGTGTGAAGTTTTCCCATTACTGGTAATTACAATATTAGCCTGATGTGACCCAGTATGTAAAGAAAGCTGCACGTCCAAGGAGATGCTTCTTCAGTCTCTTCCCTTACATGTTTGTACAAATCTCACACACTTACTGAGATCCTTCCACCTACATGTTTACTCTCAGGACTATAAATGCGCAGCCATTTAAATTGAAATGAACAGTGTTAATCATAGCATGGTGACTTTCGGGGGAGGGGGCTGTGCATTTGGGTATTCTTTAATGAAGAATGAGAGTTTGTATAGAAAGTAGAATTGTGACTCGCCCATTGCCTGCTCTCACGTTCTCTCCTCCTTGCACCACGTTTGGTCACATCACAAAATGATCTTCCAGAATTAAACAAATTGCAAAATCCTAAAGTTAACTTAGGAAGTTTGTGTAATGTTGTATTACATTTTCTGAAAAATCCACAATACAATAAACTCAGCTCTTTATAATAAAGGGCCAAACCTGGGACTCTTTGGTCTCCCTTCAGATGGGTGAACTTTAATGCCACAAAAACAATATTGATTCTACTGCTGTGTTCTAGCTTCCCAGGTTATTACTGCCAGTCTGTCTGAAATAAAGACAGAGCCAGGAGCAGGAGTAATCTATGTAGGGTGAAAATAAGAATGGCCATACTGGGTCAGACCAAAGGTCCCTCTAGCCCAGTATCCTGTCTTCCAACAGTGGTCAATGCCAGGTGCTCCAGAGGGAATGAACAGAACAGGTAATCATCAAGAAATCCATCCCCTGTCGCTCATTCCCAGCTTCTGGCAAACAGAGCCTGGATGGGGATATGGGGACGCTGTAGCTGCATCAGGACACACATTCTTATGGATCTGACCCTAAGCCCATTTAAATCTTTCCATTGCCTTAAAGCGGCCCAGAATATGCATTCAGTATCTTCTCACCCATACACCCAGCCTGGAATGCCCTTCTTCCATAGTTCCAGTCACAGAGCACCTGTGCGGGGCCTACAGAACAGCCTTTTGGCAGTGAGAAACCAAAACAGAAGTGGAACATTTCGAACCCTTGCTCCTCCCCTCCAGCACACAGGATATCTTTCAGTAGCAAGCCATGGAAACTCAAAATGGCTCATGCCGTCACATGCTGACAGTCAATTCTTGTAAATATATATATTTTGAATGCACATTGGGGTGAGCACGAGGTTGTATAATCTGCATCTTATATGAGATGCCTATCATCTCAATGCTTTTTAAATGGGAAACTCAAACATGAGCCGTGACATATTTTAATTATGGGAAAACAAAAAAAGGAAGAAATAAAATGCAATCCAACAGAGCTAAGATTTAGGCTGACATCACTTTCCATATAATTGCGATGCCAACAGATACTCAATAAACATACCAGCATTGCTAAAATGATGTATGGCCTGAATAGCTGAATGTAAAATATTATCAATAGATGTGTCATCATTGATCTTTCCTGGGTCTAGCAGCTGAAGGATTAGAGGTGGGAGATGATTTCCAACAAACAATTCTTGACAGGAATCCAAAGGAAACAATGTGCAGGGACAGACAGCTGCCAAATTCAGTATGGGGCCATTAAAACATGGGATGAATTTGCCAGGACGGTATATATTTGTGCAAGAGGTGAGCTCATATCTGCCATAAATTTGTCAGCTGTGACACAGTGTGCGCAGGCCTGGCATGAATAATGCCTAGCTATTTACAGGCTTTGTCTGGCAAAAGCTCTATCAGTCACTCCAGGGTTATTTACAAGGAAATGTGTCTATCAGTTACAAGGACATGACTTTGCCACTAAAAGATAACAAAAGAGGAAATCAGCCAGTGGCCGCCCAGTGAAAGATGCATCTTCTCCAGAGTAGCTCTGGACTGGAATGAATCAGATGGACTGCAATAGGCCCTCCTGGCAGAATGCCTGGCATAGGCTGCAATAGTACATTTATCCACGCTGATTAGATTAGAAATTATTAATAGGGGTCTATGGAGTAGAGCAAAGGGTCATTTAGAGTTTAATTCTGTTCTCAGATAACTTCATTTCAGCTGATGGGATTGTTATTGTAGGGGTTTTATATGTTTATAGGAAACAATATACTCAATAATGAAGTCATGCATCCTTCTGCAAGGCTAGGAGAGCTATTGTGTAGCTGGATTGAAGTCTTCACAATTGTGTTAATTAAGTAATAGGGATTTGACTTTGTCTCCTCATAAAATACATTTAAGAAGTGTCTAAAAGCTCCTGAGAATGTGTCCTCTCAATATAAATATATAGTACAACAACCAAGAAATGAAAGCAGTCTTGGACTGAGTAAACTGGATAGCTGACATGAGGCTTTTACTTAAGAAAGACAGTGCCTTGGATTGCAGATACAGCTTCCTGCTACATTAATATAAACGCCTTATTGGTTGAGTATTAAATGTGGTAGTTCTTTTTTCCTTGTACTCAGTCCTGATGACTGTGGAAAGCAAGATTATAGAATTTTATATTTATGGTATATTTTAAACTCATAGTTATTTGGCTCTCTCTCTCAAACACAGTAGGAAGTTAGAGTGCAGGGCAATTAGCTCCAAGGCCAACATTGTCAAACTTGGGTGTCTAAAGTTAGAGTCTGAAATCCATATTTAGGACACTAAATAGAAATGGCGTGGTTTTCAGAATTGCTGAGTAAAATAAGGCAGGAAATTATTTTGCTCTATGCAAACAAATTAGACAAAAATGAAAAATGTTAGTTTTCATCAACATTTTTCTTCATTTTTTTGCCAAATTTGTTTTTTGTCCACTGAAAGCCAAAGCAATTTCAATTTAAAACTGGGATTATTATTAATTATTATTATTATTATTATTGGTTGCCAAAACCAGAAAAAAATTAAGATCTGGAATTTTTTCCCAAATTCGCTCTAAACATTTCTGTTTCCTCAAAACGCCATTTTATATTAGAAAAATGTTTAGGTGGAAAACTTTTGACCAGCTCTAGTGCAGAGAAAACTTCAGTTCCTCTTCTTGTCACTGCTTAAACAGTGAGATCTGTGGGAGGTCAAAGCCTCTGAAAATTAGGCCACTTTTAATTAGATGCCCCAAAACAGAATTAGGTTTCTTATTTTAGGTACCCATGCTTGACATTTTTGGCCAGAATTTTGTTCTGATGTGGGGCTGTTTCACTGACTTTGCATAATGAATCACACTATTACTGATAATACAGTTACAGCTGTGTCATTATTTCTATTATAAACCCTTAATTTTAAAGGGCTGATACTGAGGCCATCACAACTTCCTGAAAATTGAAATGTCTGTTTTCAAGTAGCAGGGAACGATATACTAGCAGGTGTAAATCAGCATCTTTCCATTAATGTTAATGGACTTACATTAACACACACCAGCTGAGAATCTGGCCCACATTCTCTAGGAGACATGGGAAGAAGGTTACTGATTTGAAATCAAATGTATACAAAAGTAAGCATAGAATGTAAAACTGTAGAATATAAACTCTTCAGGGCAGGGATAGTTTTTCTGTTGTGTCTGTTCAGTCAGTGCCTAGCAAAATGGGGGCACGTCTTCACTACCCGCCGGATCGGTGGGTAGCAATCGATCTATCGGGGATCGATTTATCGCGTCTCCCCGATCACTCTGCCATCGACTCCGGAACTCCACCGCAGCAAGAGGCGGAAGCGGAGTCGACGGGGGAGCGGCAGCGGTCGACTCGCCGCCGTCCTCACAGCCAGGTAAGTCGACCTG
The DNA here is from genome assembly GCF_028017835.1 of Emys orbicularis. Lineage (NCBI taxonomy): Eukaryota > Metazoa > Chordata > Testudines > Emydidae > Emys > Emys orbicularis. The sequence continues at coordinate 198,550,425 of NC_088685.1, forward strand.
AAATACGCAACTTCAGCTACTCTATTCGCGTAGCTGAAGTTGCGTATCTTAGGTCGACCCCTCCCCCCCCCCCCCCCCGTAGTGTAGACCTAGCCTGGGTCCGATCCCTGATTAGGGCCCCTTGATGCCATTGCAATGTAAATAATAAATAACAATCAGGCACCTTTTTGTCCCCTGCTAATACTCAAAAGCAAGTATAGTTCCCTTGTCTGCATCTTGGTTTCTAATCTGGACTGGCACAGTTAGCTATTTTGGAAGAAACAGATGGTTAATTTGAGGATGATGCTGGAGGAGGAGGTGGTCAATGGACAAGTTCATTTTATTTCCCAAACCGACCACAGTAATAGATTTTCAACAGAAGGCCTTTTAGCTTATTGACTTTCTGAGCATGCGTGGCAACCTCATTGATAGTGACAGACTGTAAGTGCTCCGAAGGAGCTATCATAGTCAATTGTGTCAATGATATGTGAGCTCAGTAAGATTTACTGTACATGATAGATGGAATCGCTCAAAGGAGTTCTTACAGCCTGTTTTTAGCATAGATTTTGACCAAAGAGCTTCAGTATATTTATAGGCATGATTCAGTGGCTGAAGTCAATAATCCACAAGTTTACAATTTCCTAATTATGTATTGAAATAATCCATGATTTTGAGTGTTCATAAAGACCTGTTTACAAGCTGAACCACAGCATGTCCTGTGCAGCCAATCTGGTGTCATGCTCTTTTACAAGGAACATTCTTTCTTTAAAGAATTTCTTGCACCATGAAGAAAACAAAGGAAATTCACATGAAAATACATCTAAAATAATGTTAATGCTGTGACTGCAACTGAGAAAAGGTCATTTACAATTAGGGCTGATACTCCATTATGATTCTGAATGTCTCTCTCACTAAAGTCTCAACCAGGGAAATGGCTGTTGGCTCAATAAAGAAAAGATGCAGGTATTAAAAAATCATTGTGTAAAAAAAAAGCCAAACAATGTATTTTGTGTTGCTCCAGCATCCATTTTCAATAGGGGTGGAAATGGGAAATGACAGCACAGCTTTGAGAATTCTTTCTTGTAAGATGCTGCAGGGCTGCTGGAACAGTTAGTATAGTGGCGGTGCTGAGAGCCACTGAACCAAACTGTAAACCCCGTATATAATGGAAACCACTTCAAGCTGAAGGTGGCTAGCAACAGGCACCTTGTTGGATTGGATCCTTAGGATTTGCTTCAAAGCCCATTGAAGTCAATAGGAATCTTTCTTTGATTGGCTTTAAATCAGGTCCTTAGCGATGGGAGCTGCCATGGGAGCGGAACTGTGTGGAAAAATTCTCATGACTGGCCAGCAAACATTGGATAAGCCATGTTGTTGTTGGAATTGTACCCAATACAACCTTTGGTTGGTTCCCTTGAATTTTCCATTTTTTCTAAAGGGTCCTGTTTTATATGGCTTTTATTTTTTATCTAAGGCTTATATTTATGAAGGTAATCGTAAAAATACTTAGCATTTACAAGGTACTTAAGTACTTTTAGGCTGGAATTTTCAATAAGATTGTGGCCAGGGAGGACTCGCTCCTACCTACTTTCTAGCCCACACATGGCTTGGAGACCTGCTTCTGGTAAGACACCTCATGCGGTTTATTTACAGTGTTATTTTCCACCACCTTTACAGACTATTCAGCCATATATCAACAGGACCATGGAGCCCTCAGCTCCTGGACCAAAGGGGGAGGGGGAGCAACTCTGGCTGCCCCTCCCTCCCTTTTGCACCAGCAGGGCTAATGAATTAATTAGCCTTTTAGCTCCCTTCACCCCATACCGAGCTATCACTGTTCCCAGTCAGATGTGGTCTGGGGAAACTAATTGGAGTTGCAGTGATCAGAGTGGTGGCTCAGTTGCTGTTCCCAGCACTCTGTCATAGATTTGAACACCTAATTCCCTTGGGCTCCTTTGAAAACCTCAGCCAGGGGTGAAAGTAACACAGAAGACTTACCGGTATGGGGGCCCGGCTCCAGGACCCCAGAAGGGGCGGGGCCTCGGGCGGAAGGGGTGGGGCTGGCGTCATCCTCGCTGCCTGGCCCACGCTGCCCGGGGCTCCGGTGGTGATTTAAAAGGGCCTGGGGTTCCAGCTGCTGCTGCGGCAGCCCTTTTAAACCAGCTACCCCTTTTACCCGCCCCATTGGCGGCCCTGCCGTAGGGTCCCTACTGGCAGGACCACCGACGGGGGCGGGGAGGGGGCAAAAGGGGCAGCGACGTTAAAGTGCTGCCACGGCTGCGTATGGGCTGGTACTGGTGGCCACTCCTTACCGGTACGCCGTACCAGCCTACTTTCACCCCTGACCTCAGCCCTAATCCATCGATATCCCAGGGCTCAGAGGTGGCTAAAAATGATTATCCCTCTTTCATAGACAGAAAACTAAGGCATAGAAGGTGAAATAACTTGCCCAGCATCTCATGAGAAGAAAGTGGAGCAGAGCCTCAGATATCTGAGTGATAGTCCTATGCCCTGTCTCCTGATCTGGAAAGGCATTTAAACTCATGTTATATTGTGCATCTGGGTGGGTCATCAGCAGCAGGGATTGAACCTGGGATGTGCAGACTGTGAAGAACTTCAAAAAGATCTCACAAAACTAAGTGATTGGGCAACAAAATGGCAAATTAAATTTAATGTGGATAAAGGTAAAGTAATGCACATTGGAAAAAATAACCCCAACTATACATACAATATGATGGGGGCTAATTTAGCTACAACGAATCAGGAAAGTGATCTTGGAGTCATCGTGGATAGTTCTCTGAAGATGTCTACGCAGTGTGCAGCGGCAGTCAAAAAAGCAAACAGGATGTTAGGAATCGTTTAAAAAAAGGGATAGAGAATAAGATGGAGAATATCTTATTGCCCTTATAAAAATCCATGGTACGCCCACATCTTGAATACTGCGTACAGATGTGGTCTCCTCATCTCAAAAAAGATATACTGGCATTAGAAAAGGTTCAGAGAAGGGCAACCAAAATGATTAGGGGTTTGGAACGGATCCCATATGAGGAAAGATTAAAGAGGTTAGGACTTTTCAGCTTGGAAAAGAGGAGACTAAGGGGGGATATGATAGAGGTATATAAAATCATGAGTGGTGTGGAGAAAGTGAATAAGGAAACGTTATTTACTTGTTCCCATAATATAAGAACTAGGGGCCACCAAATGAAATGAATGGGCAGCAGGTTTAAAACAAATAAAAGGAAGTTCTTCTTCACACTGCGCACAGTCAACCTGCGGAACTCCTTGCCTGAGGAGGTTGTGAAGGCTAGGACTATAACAGGGTTTAAAAGAGAACTAGACAAATTCATGGAGGTTAAGTCCATGAATGGCTATTAGCCAGGATGGGTAAGGAATGGTGTCCCTAGCCTCTGTTTATCAGAGGGTGGAGATGGATGGCAGGAGAGAGATCACTTGATCATTACCTGTTAGGTTCACTCCCTCTGGGGCACCTGGCATTGGCCACTGAGCTGGATGGACCTTTGGTCTGACCCAGCATGGCCATTCTTATGTTCTTATGATGTTTTGCTCCTAAAGCATGAGCCTCACTGCTTGAGCTAAAAGATCTACCTTATCCCGTTGACTTCAATGGAATGAACTGCTATGTCTAGAGCACAAGGATGTGTGCTGGTGGGTTCGATGGAGGGGTTGCATTTTGAAACCCACTTGGTATTGTGGGTTTTGTTTTTTAATTAAACATACCAACTTTCTGATCAAAAAGATCACTCTGAAGTGACCCACTCGTTCCTCAGACAAATAACTTTAAAAATTGCTCTGCAGTTGAGTCCATGTGTCTGCTTCTAAACATTTTCTACTGGATTTTCTATCCATAAATACAAGCATTGCTATAAATAACAATGTTTCAAACAGTACAGCTTCCAGTCATTTTAAATATAGTCCTGGAGTAGAGATAACAAACATAAAGCTGGCTACCCTAATACAAAAAAAGAAGGTGTAAAGACATCAACAAAAGCCAAACCAGGAAACCCTGCCACCTTAAGGCACTGTAAACTGAGAGCAATAAATCAAACTGAAACACATATTTCATTGTGAACTGAACACCACAAAGTCTGACGTTTCTACAGGCAAGGCGCAAATATCATTTTACCTTCGAAAAACAACAGTTTTTAAAAGCTTCAATAGAAACGGCGCACAAAGGAGCAAATTAATGATGGGCATGCCTAGTCTGATGGAATTTTGTGGGTCCTGCTATGTGGGGCTCATATGCCGAACATCAACCCACACTTTTACAGCGCCACTCCCCATTGCTATCCCAATGGTAATAAGTACAGTAACTATGTTATAGCTACATTAAGTTGCCAATCTTGACCCAATTCTGCTGCAGCTACATAAGCAAATATACTATCAGACCCTGCTGATCTTATTGCTGTTTGGGCTCTTTGTTTCATTTTGCTTGGCGAGAGTGTTTCTACACCTTAGTTCTTTTAGCATCTCTGAAACTTTTCTTTGGTACACAAGACCAAGGATCTCTTTACTGCCCACATTCTATCCCACTAAGGGCTTCATTAGCAACTTGCCAGACAACCAAGGCCTATGCTTGAGGAAGAAGATTGCAGCTGCTTTCATCTTCAGTATAGAGGTAGGGCCCATCGCCACTAATGTTCTCCACACGCCACTTTTTTATAATAGTAATTCTTTTTATATCTCAAAGCTCTCCCAACACTTTGTCGCAGTGGTTAAGTATGATCTCCTTTAGAGAGAGGGGAATTAAGGTGCATGGAGGATAAGTGACTCACCCACGTTTGCAGAGACAGTGATTGGGAAGAGAATTCAAGTCTCCTGATGCCCAGTAGCCTGATCTAGCCATTGCAATGCTTTCTCTCCACAGTGCATATTTAGAAGCCACGGGCCACAGATGCACTTTGGGGCCCCATCTACACTGGATGAAGCTGAAGCTGGAGAAAATAAACTGGACTTCTATTTGGTCTTATATCTATCCATAAAGCCTGATTCCGCACTGGCTGGTGCAGCCATGGGAACAGCAATGTGAGTGAGGGGAGAGATTTGGAAGCATTTCAGGCCCACTTTGCACACAAGGGCCAGAGGAGACTCAGGACCATGGAGTAAAAAGACATGAGGAGGGTAAACAAGAATATAAGGGCAAACTGAGGGAGAGGGCAATGGGAAGGTTGAGGAAAGAGAGCTGAGCCGGAAGTGAGGGAACTGGGGGGAGATGAGGGCCAAGAATGAGCGTGAAGAGAAAGAGGCAAGCAAACAGAAAGCTATTGTGTGTGTATGGTACATTTTTGTGAGGGAAAAGCAAGAGCAGGTTGGACGCTAAGCATT